>NC_059346.1:22052500-23397500 GCF_019703515.2 Myxocyprinus asiaticus
AGACGTCCATTTAAAAATTAAACTCTAATACTGTATATAAAAAACAAAAAAAAACACACAAAATAATAACAGAAAAAAAATAAAAATAATAATAATTCTGGACAGGGAGATGATTAAAAAATATTTATTTATAAAATAATATATAATAAATTCTGTGGAAATTAACTGCATGCCTCAAATGCTGTCGACAGATATTGTATTTAACCCTTTAATAGATGGATATGTCCATAATTGCTACTGGTGCTTGTAATTGCTTTGGAGACACTTTGTATTGTAAACACAGCTGGTCATGTATATGCTTACCAAAGACTGTCTTCATGGTATTTGGCTGGCTTATGTGACCCACTGTCCCTATGACAACGTAAACATGGGAGAATGGAACCATCTGGCTAAATTTAAAATGGCCAAATACAAGTGAGCGGGAGCACGTGTTGGCTATAACATACTTTTACCTTTTTATTCTGCTTTAAAAATAGTAAGGCCCACTGTAACCCCAAAATATTAGGAATCTAGCCTCTTAAGAAATTCCAAAAATTCACTGTTAACACAAACGTAACACAGTTTGTCACAGTGACAAACATAAACAGAGCATGTTTTGAAGACAAAACAAGTTTTGGCTGTAGAGTAGGCTGTCATAGTGTGGCCACGGTGACAAACATTCTAGGATCTAAATGATCCTAATTAGCAATGAGTAAACTGTGATTCCTATAGCCATGTTAGTAATACAGACTCCAAGGCTAATGTGAGATTAGCACTGGCCAATCTCTGAGGGCCCAAAACAAGCAAGCAGCTGGTGTCTTTATTGTATTATCCAAACTAGAAATACTATTAATAATATATTAGAATTTATATTAGTAAAATATATTATAGATCTTAGCAGTAGTATATTTAATTATTTGCATTAATATATTATTATTATTATTTAATATTAGTATAAATTAAATGACTACATATTAATAGTTAATACATATTATATTACATTACATATAATGATTTACAGAGTATTTATTTTCAAATCCCTGTAGCCTAGTACACTATACATATCTGACCAAGTGGTAACAATAGTATTCTACAATGCCAGTGTTACAAATATTATGTCACTATAATTACAGTGATAACAATAAAAGTGTGTAATTATAAGTAGTTCCACAAAATAATTACTCAGTATACAAGGTAATTGTTTTGTGGAACTACAGTACATGAATGTCTACTTTAATAATTATATGTACAGTACATGTAGATCAACAAAATAGTTTTACAGTTCATTAGTATTAATCAGCACTTATGTAAATGCATTGTAACATTAACACTGTAAAAAGTGTGACTAAGTGGTGAGTTATAGGGTGAATGCAGGTAACATGGGACACCTGATGTCATTGGCTTTGTTTTTTAAATTTGATACAAATTGCTACATCAGTGTCATCTTAACTTAGTTGAGGATGAACTTAATGCTGTAATGGAAAAAAATGCACATAATGATGATTAGAATTATTAATGAGCTTGAATATCCCACTTTACCAACTGTCCCCAAATTTTCTGTATTCACCTGAAATAAACTGCATTACTCAATCATTGAAAACCTGCACAGTCTTCTGTTAACACCACCACATACACTATTCCTGATTTTTTTGGCCCTTCATTAGTGACTCAGGGATAATTTCCCAAAGCCTGTCAGTTTCTTTCACTCTTTCTCTCTCTCTTGTGACCTGACCGTGAGTGGCGGGATCTCATTGGAGGACAGCCAAATGAGAAAGAAGAGTCTGGAGCCTGCATGCCGGTATGTTATTGTTCATCATGGATGGAGAACAAGGTCAGGGAAGGCTCTGATTACCTCAGCCCCCCACCCCCCAGACTTTTCCTAAGTTACTTAATAATAACAGGCCTGTGTCAAGACACTAGTTTGGACAAAAAGACAATAGGGCCTGTGTCAAAGGGTTGTGCATCACTTAAACCCCTATGTCTGACACTCATCAAATATTATAAAACTATGTAGGTCAAAAGCTGGAAGAGGTGATTTGCATTTATCCCTTAAACCATATGCATAGATGTCATGACTATGCAAAGCTCTAGAAAACAGTAAATGTTAAAGTGAAACCTATATCCTTAATGTAATTTTCATTAAATCTTATCAAATTCAGCAGCTAATTTCATATTTACATAAAGAGAGAGAGAGAGAGAGAGAGAGAGAGAGAGAGAGAAGAGTCGTAGCACTCCCTTGGTACTGTCTTTCATTTTTTTTTACATTGTACAGTTAAAAAGTATGTTACAGTAATGATAAATGTAGAGTAAAAAGTGCTTAATTGTCCTGAAAATAATTTAATTAAATAATAATTACAAAATATAGAAAAAGATAGTTCACCCAAAAATCTTTATCTTCAGAAGCTATATGATAAGTGCGGGTGAGAAACAGATAAATATTTATGTCAATTTTTTTACTATACACTCACTGGGCACTTTATTGGGAAAACCTGTACACCTACATATTTATGTGATTATCTAATCAGCCAATCATGTGGCAGCAGTGCAATGCGTAAAATTAGGCAAATACGGGTTAGGGGCTTCAGTTAATGTGCACATCAACCATCAGAAAGGGGTAAAAGAAATGTGATATCAGTCATTTAGATTGTGGCATGTTTGTTGGTGCCAGATGGGCAGGTTTGAGTATTTCTGTAACTGCTGATCTTATGAATGGGATATTCACGCACAAGAGTCTCTAGAATTTACTCAGAATGGTGCTAAAAACAAAAAGCATCCAGTGAGCGGCAGTTCTGCGGACGGAAACGCCATTTGATGAGAGAGGTCAACGGAGAATGGCCAGTGCTACATTTCCCAAAAGCATCGCAAGCTTAAGTAGATCGTATAGACCATTGACCCCAATTGTTTCTACGATCTACTTAGCCTTATGGTGCTTTTGGGAAAAGCCTCCCAGACTGCTTCGAGCTGACAGAAAGGCTACGGTAACTCAGATAACCACTCTGTAGCATACAATTGTAGTGAACAGAATAGCATCTCAGAATTCACAACAGATCGAACCTTGAGGCAGATCAGGCACTTTCTAAGGACCATAGTGATCCTAATAAAGTGCACAGTGAGTGTAGTCAAGTCATTATTATTTGTATAGCGCTTTTCACAACACACATCGTTTCAAAGCAGCTTTACAGAAAATCATGGTTTAACAGAAAATGAAACAGTAATATCTACAAAGTCTTAGTCATCATTGTGTAATTGTAAATTGTGTATAAAAATAAATAATTAAATAATTAAATAATAATTATATTTAGAACCCCAGTGAGCAAGCTGAAGGCGACTGTGGCAAGGAACACAAAACTCTGTAAGATGTTGGTTAATGGAGAAACCAGGCTCATTGTGGGGGCCAGTTCCCCTCTGGCTAAACCATATTAGTTATTTGTGTGCAGTGCAAGTCATAGTTTAAGTGTTAAGGGCCAGTGTTTGAAGTCCATCCTGGATTAACTGCAGTTCACATCCAGTTGAAGACAGAAGTTTACATACACTTAGGTTGAAGTCATTAAAACTCATTTTTTAACCAATCCACAGATTTAATATTAGCAAACTATAGTTTTCATTTAGGACATCTACTTTGTGCATGACACAAGTAATTTTTCCAACAACTGTTTACAGAATGATTTTTCACTTTTAACTGATTATATCACAATTCCAGTGGGTCAGAAGTTTACATACACTATGGTAACTGTGCCTTTAAGCAGCTTGGAAAATTCCAGAAAATGATGTCAAACCTTTAGACAATTAGCCAATTAGCTTCTGATAGGAGGTTTACTGAATTAGAGGTGTACCTGTGGATGTATTTTAAGGCCTACAAACTCAGTGTCTCTTTGCTTGACATCATGGGAAAATCAAAAGAAATCAGCCAAGACCTCAGAAAAAAAAATGTGTACCTCCACAAGTCTGGTTCATCCTTAGGAGCAATTTCCAAATGCCTGAAGATACCACGTTCATCTGTACAAACAATAGTACACAAGTATAAACACCATGGGATGACACAGCCATCATCACAGCTCAGGAAGGAGACGCATTCTGTCTCCTAGAGATGAGCATAGTTTGGTGCGAAAAGTGCAAATCAATCCCAGAACAACAGCGAAGGACCTTGTGAAGATGCTGGAGGAAAAAGGTAGACAAGTATCTATGTGTATCCACAGTAAAACGGGTCCTATATCGACATAACCTGAAAGGGTGTTCAGCAAGGAAGAAGCCAATGCTCCAAAACCACCATAAAAAGCCAGACTACAGTTTGCAAGTGCACATGGGGACAAAGATCTTACTTTTTGGAGAAATGTCCTCTGGTCTAATGAAACAAAAATTTTACTGTTTGGCCATAATGACCATCATTATGTTTGGAGGAAAATGGGTGAGGCTTGCAAGCCGAAGAACACCATCCCAACCATGAAGCATTGGGGTGGCAGCATCATGTTGTGGGGGTGCTTTGCTGCAAGAGGGACTGGTGCACTTCACAAAATAGATGGCATCATGAGGAAGGAAAATAATGTGGATATATTGAAGCAACATCTCAAGACATCAGCCAGGAAGTTAAAGCTCGGTCGCAAATGGGTCTTCCAAATGGACAATGACCCCAAGCATACCTCCAAAGATGTGGCAAAATGGCTTAAGGACAACAAAGTCAAGGAATTGTAGTGGCCATCATAAAGCCTTGACCTCAATCCGATAGAAAATTTGTGGGCAGAACTGAAAAAGCGTGTGAAACCAAGGAGGCCTACAAACCTGACTCGGTTACACCAGTTCTGTCTGGAGGAATGGGCCAAAATTCCAACAACTCATTGTGAGAAGCTTGTGGATGGCTACACAAAAAGTTTGACTCAAGTTAAACAATTTAAAGGTAATGCTACCAAATACTAACAAATTGTATGTAAACTTCTGAACCACTGGGAATGTGATGAAAGAAATAAAAGCTGAAATAAATAATTCTCTCTACTATTATTCTGACTTTCACATTCTTTAAATAAAGTAATGATCCTAACTGACCGAAGACAGTGAATGTTTTCTATGATTAAATGTCAGGAATTGTGAAAACTGAGTTTAAATGTATTTGGCTATGGTGCATGTAAACTTCTGACTTCAACTGTAGATGCATTGTCCTTTGTTTATTGGCTGATGAAGGCTTTTGTTGGCAATTAATTGATAGTTTATGTATTCCATTTCAAGAGTGTAGTCCATCAATAAACAAAGGTGATGCAAGCAGAGATCGATGAGGTGCATCGCAGTTCAACTGGCAGGTCATTTCGGTGAGGTTCGTTGGGGTCCATCCTAAGTCCAAGGTTCAGGCGGTGGCATATGAAGTATCAGATGTCTTACAGTTGGAGTTGGCATCAGTTCATCCTCTGAAGTCTGTTGTAAAAGTCTGAAGTGATGTCTGGCTAGCACCGGCTGTAGTTTGTCGTCATCACTCAGCGACACGTAGCAGTGGAGTCCGACACCAAGCAGGAACGGAGCTGGATCTGGCCGGCTCTGGTAACCTCGGGATATGAATGAGTTGATGGATAAATTAGGTGTATGCCTGGCTTTCCTGAGGACATGTCCCAAGAAACGTAAAAATGGCAGTTATCAAGGAGAAAAAGAAATCATATAGTTGGCACTTTAATGTATCCCTTTTGCAAAATCCTGAATTCCAACAAATGTTAAAGGCTGAAATCAATGTTTATATGGAGACCAACTGGTCCTCCTTATCCTCTGTGGGCGTGGCTTGGGAGGCATTTAAGGCGGGGTCAGCTCATGCAGCATGCCTCATTCACCAAAAAATCCAAAGCACGAGAACTCGTGGAGTTGGAAGGGAATATTAAAAGTGCCGAGGCAGAGCTGAAGCGCCGAATGTCGTCTGATGGCCTCAGAGAATTGACTCTATTGAAATATAGATATAATACAATTTTGTCGCGAAGGTGGAGTTTTGGTTATTCAGGGCAAGACAGTCATACTTTGAGTTGGGGGACAAAGCAGGGAAGCTTTTGGCTAGATATATAAAGCAGAGAGAGTCTTTTTCTACCATTCCCACAATTAAATCTGCTGGTGGTAAAATATTTACCTCGGCCATTGATATTAATAATGCTTTTAAAGAATTCTATCTTGAGCTCTATAGTTCCACGTCTTCGTCTACTGATGAAGATATTAGAAACTTTGTGGAACCATTAGAACTCCTTAAACTGACGACTGAGCAAAAAAATTCTCTTGATTCTGAGATTACCCAGGGGTGGTGGCGGGAGGTATGGCGCATAAGATTTTGCTTTACGCAGATTATATTTTATTATTCGTCTCCGCCTTGCCTCCATGGAATGATTACTTCCTTTTCTAAGTTCTCAGGATACAGAGTCAATTGGTCTAAATCCGAAGCTTTGGCTCTGACAGCGTACTGCCCAGTAACGGCTTTTCAGCCGAGTGGCTTCCAGTGGCCCAAACAGGGCATTAATATTTGGGCATTTTATTCCCAGCAAATTTGTGTGATTTAGTTAGAGTTAATTATGACCCCTTAATAAAAAGGTTTCGAGTGATGTGGGCAGATTGGCTTCATTACATTTATCTATGATTGGGAAGGTTAATGTTATTAAAATGAATTGTATTCCAAAATTCAACTACCTGCTACAATCTCTCCCTGAAGATGTCCCCCTCTCTTATTTCAAGCAATCTGATAGCATAGCAAAGTCCTTCATTTGGAATGGTAAGCGTCCCAGATTACATTTCAATAAGTTACATAGGCCGATTGACAAAGGTGGGCTAGGCCTACCCAAGATTTAGTTTTATTATTATGCATTCAGTCTCAGACATTTGACTCATTGGTTGCTTCCACCTGAGAGAGCCCCTCCCTGGTTTTGTATTGAACAGGAAATTCTTGCTCCTATTTTGCCATTGCAAAACCTTTCAATTAATCTAACCGGAGAAGTTAAGTAACACCCCGTTATCTCGCATTTGCACTCGGTATGGACAAAAGTGTCCAGAGTGTTTAATTCGGACATTTATTTAAATGTTGCCTCAAGCATATGTCTAAACCCAAAATGATGTAATAATAAGTCCCCTTTCTGCTGGTCAGAGTGGATTGTGAGGAAGGTTAATACACTCAGTGACCTATATGAGAGTAGAGTGTTGAGATCCTTTGAAAATATGATTCAACATTTCAGGATTCCCAGATCTCAGTTCTTTAGGTATTTACAGCTGCGCCACCTGCTCTGTACTATTTTTGGGAGTAGCATACACCCTCCCTAAAGTGGCAGATCCTCTGGGAGTGGTGATTACTGCTTTTGGAAATGGTCAGGGAATTTACTCCCTGTTAACTCAGTGTCTGGGGGACGGAGCTTCATCTGCTCTCAAGAGATTATGGGAGAAAGATTTAAATTTGGGATTGGAGGAGGGAGTATGGGCTAGGATTAAAAAAAAAATTCAAGTCTACATCTAGAGATGCAAGGGTGCGCCTGATGCAATTTAAGATTTTACATCGATTCTATTGGACCCCCTCTATATTGTATAGGCTTGGTCTTAAAGACACACCCACCTGCTGGTGATGCCAATCAGAAGATGAAAACCCATGTTTTTTGGTGGTGTGTTAAGATCCAAGAATTTTGGTTGAAGGTTCAGAGCATTATGTGTGATGTATTGGACACTCAATTTTAATTTTTCAAATTCCTCCAGACTCTGTATCTTAGGTGATGGGGCGGTCATTAATATAGGGGATAGACATTTAAAAAGTTGGGTCCTAGCCGGAGTTATGATCGGCAGACGGATCATTCTCAGGGGATGTTGGCTAGAGCACCTTCATTTCAGGAGTGGTGCAAAGAGATGGGTGGGGTGGCAGCATTCGAGGAGGTAATATATAGAAGGCTGGGAAAATGGGATTTATTCAGGGGGAGGGGCTTAATCAAATTTGATTCCGTATTTTATGTTATGTTTATTTATTTTATGAATGGGATCAATAAAAATTGTTAATAACAAGAAAACGGTTATCAAACCGCTTATTAAGAAGCCACAGCTTGATCCTGGCGAATTGGCTAATTATAGATCTTAGTGCTGCCTTTGACACCATAGATCACGACATTTTCTTGAATAGGCTGGAGAATTATGTTGGCTTTAGTGGACTTGCATTAGCATGGTTCAGGTCCTATTTATCAGACCGCTACCACTTTGTATATGTAAACAAGGAATTGTCAAATCAAACAAAAGTTAAGTATCAAGTGTCACAGGGATCAGTTTTAGGGCCTCTGTTTTTCTCCTTATATATGCTTCCCCCGGGAGATATTATCAGGAATCGTGAAATAAGTTTCCACTGTTATGCCGACGACACCCAACTTTATATTTCTTCTAAACCCGACGAAATTTCACAATTCTCCAAATTAGCAGAGTGTATCAATGAAATCAAAGATTGGATGGCCATAAATTTCCTTCTACTCAATTCCGACAAATCAGAGGTACTGATTATTGGACCAAAAATAAGCTGGATGGATGTATTGTTACATCGTCTTCTACAGCGAAGAACTTAGGTGTTATATTTGATACCAATCTGTCCTTTGAAAATCAAATTTCCAATGTTTATAGAACAGCACACAAGTTAAGACACATGCTGTCTGTTGCTAATGCTGAAAAACGAATTAATGCGTTCATGACCTCAAGACTAGATTATTGTAATGCATTACTGGGAGGATGTACTGCAAGTTCAATAAATAAACTTCAATTGGTTCAAAACGCAGTTGCCAGAGTACTGGCTAGAACCAAGAAATATGATCATATTAGCCAAATTTTATCATTGTTACATTGGCTACCTGTTCAATTTTGTATTAATTTAAAAATTCTGTTAACTACATACAAAGCTTTGAATGGTCTAGCTCCACAGTACTTAATTGATCTTCTACCATGCTATATTCTATCACGTTCATTAAAATCACAAAATTGTGGCCTGTTAATAGTTCCTAGAATATCAAAATCCACAAAAGGAGGTAGATCCTTTTCCTATTTGGCTCCAAATCTATGTAATAGTATCCCTTACACTGTTCGGGATGCTGACACACACACACACTCAGTTTAGCCACAGTACTGAATAAACACCTAGGACTGCTGTGGTTATTTTCTATGAGATTGCTAAAATATGCTGACCTGGTAGCTTTTAGTGCCTGTCTGTAGCTACAGACACTATACTTCAATGCACCACGAAATACCTTTAATTTTGTATTCTTACACTTGCTCTTCATTTTCCGAGCTGCTCTCTTGAGAGCATGAGTGTGATCAATGTACCATGGTGGGGGGCTTTTTTCTTTCATTTTCTTTAATCAAAGGGGCCGACATTATCAAGAGCGCTAGAGAAGACTGTATTTATATTTTCTGTTATTACATCAAGTTCTTCTAGATTTTTTGGCTTACTGAGTATGTGAGACAATTCTGGAAGATCATTAGTGAAGCTATCTTTAGTGGTCGAAAGAATAGTTCTACCTGAACGATAGCATGGTGTAGATTGAGTGGCATTAGCTGATCACTGCAAACAAGAGACGAGGTAATGATCTGAGATGTCATCGCTCTGCGGTAGAATTTTATATTATCAACATCAACTCCATATGACAGAATTAAATCTAGCGTATGATTATGGCGATGAGTTGGTCCTGTCACATTTTGTTTAAGAGAGTTGAGAATATCGATAAATGCTAATCCTAATGTGTTATTTTCATTATCTATGGAATGTTGAAGTCACCAACAATTAAAGCTTTATCTACAGTAACTACAAGATCTGATAAAAAATGTGCAAATTCACCAAGGAAATCAGAATAAGGCCCGGGTGATCTATATACTGTAGCAAGGGCAAAAGACGACAGAGATTTTTTATTTATATCTGATGGTGTCACATTAAGCATTATTAGTCCAAAAGACTTAAACTTATATCCTGTCCTCTGACTAACACCAAAAACATCACTGTAAATTGTAGCAACACCTCCTCCTCGACCCTTCAGACGAGTCTCAGGTTTATAACAATAACCTGAGGGAGTAGATTCATTTAAACTAATATATTCATCCGGTTTAAGCCAGGTTTCAGTCAAACAGAGTGCATCCGAACTATTATCTGTAATAATTTCATTTACAATTCGTGCTTTGGTTGTAAGATATCTAATGTTTAGTAGCCCTACCTTTATATGATATTTATCTTATCATTTTTTTTTTTTTTTAAATTTCAAGTTTGACCTTAATCAATTTTTTAGTTCGGGGAACAGACACAGTCTGTTATATATATGATATCTAGGTGATGCAGTCTCTATGTGTTGTAGTTTATGTGACCTGTGTGACGTCTCAAGGCAGTTAGCAGACGTTCGGTTTAACTATCACTATGAATCACTATGAGCCAAATTCCAGAGAGGAGAGCGGCACCTTCCCTGGAGGGATGGAGTCCGTCTCTCTTTAGCAGGTCACATCGACCCCAAAAACTCTTCCAACTGTCTTTAAATCCTATACTATGCTCTGGACACCACTCAGACATCCAGCCGTTCAGTGACACTAATCTACTATAAACCTCGTCACCACGATGAGCATGGAGGGGGCCAGAGCATATTACAGTGTCTGATATCATTTTTGCAAGTTCACACACCTCTTTAACATACCTGTTAAAGTGTAAATCTCCACCTTAGATCAGCCCCGACCAGTAGGTGACGATATGCATGAAGAATGCGAATTGCCAAAAAACAAAACAAGAATGCGGAAGTAAAAGTGAAAGTGGAAAAAATGACTTAAATATTTATCTATTTCTCACCCACACCTATTATATCGCTTCAGAAGATTTGGATTTAACCGCTGGAGTCTTATGGATTACTTTTATTCTGTCTTTATGTAATTTTTGGAGATTCAAATTTCTAGACGCCCTTCACTTGCATTGTAAGGACCAACAGAGCGGAAATATTCTTCTAAAAATCTTAATTTGTGTTCTGCAGTAGAAAGAAAGTCATACACATATCAGTTGGCATGAGGGTGAGTAAATGATGAGAGAATTTTCATTTTGGGGTGAACTATACCTTTAATGGTCCTATAGGCTTCATTTTCTTTATTCAAAATACAAAATCATGTTTTTTCTATTAATTAAGGAATAAATATGACGAGGACATTTTCTTGAAAGGTTTCGTGAAAAACAACCAACTGCTGTTACTCTAAACTGTAAAATTTAAGGCAAAGTGAACACAGTAGTTCAGTCATACAGGATTCGGAAATAAGAACTTTAATAACATTTACATTAGTTGAAGCTCATGAAGCAGAAGCACAATCACATGCAAGAATATAAAAAAAGCAAATTACGAACTTCTAAGGGACAGATATGAGTTCAGCACTTATTCACTTTCAATCAAGCAAAAAAAGAATAAAGGAATTAATCGACTGAACTACTATAGCTCCCCGTCATTGTTTCTACAGAGTGCCCTGCTCAAGTTAGCTTGAGAGAGCGTGGTTTAATTGGGTTTAATATGGGTGCTTGGAGCGGGCTCTGTGCAGTGTGTGGAAAACAAGGCCTGGCTTTAAACCAGTCACTGAGAAACAAATCAATCTTGCAGATGATTTAACTCACAGAAGAGCCCTGGATATTCATCAGAAGCACAGACAACAGAGGAAGCAGGTCATTGAGTTAAAGGGATAGTTCACCCAAAATTGAAAATTCTCTCATCATTTTCTCACCCTCATGCCATCCCAGATGTGTATGACTTCCTTTCTTCTGCTGAACAAAAACAAAGACAAAGACATCATAAAAAAGTAATCAATATGACTCCAGTGGAATCCATATCTTCAGAAGTGATATCAAAGGTGTGGGTGAGAAATGGATCCATTTTGAAGTCCTTTTTTACAGCCAATCCCCACTTTCACTTTTACATTCTTCTTCTTTTGTTTTTAGTGATTCACATTCTTTGTGCATATTGCCAACTACTGGGCAGACTGCACACATGCAACAAATTTAAGGTGTAATGTTATTACAGCCTCAAAACTTAATTAGAGCTCCAATCCAAAACTAAAGCAAGAGCCATATAAAGTAAACTAGGGCTGCATATTACACTACATACACAGGTATACAAGAGTCACATCTGTCAATCATCTCATTCACACTGGTTTGAGTTGATCATTTAGCTTTAGCACAATCAAAAGTCACAATTTTAACTTGCTGTTCAGTTTAAAATTATGTGTAAACTGCTGTTCCCTATCTGTCACTCACTCGACGTTGGTGTCGATGTAGTGACACTAGGGGTCACTCTTGGGAGCCCGAGACACCTCTGGTCTTTGATAAAAGGCCAACGAAAATTGGCGAGTGGTATTTGCATGCCACTCCCCCGAACATACGGGTATAAAAGGAGCTGGTATGCAACCACTCATTCAGATTTTCTCTTCGGAGCCGAACGGTCATGCTCACTGAGCTGAATACTACTGTTCATTCACCTGCTGGATCTGACGGCGCATTTCAGCGGCTTCTCCCTCCTCTGCACTGGTGCACTGCAGAGAACGCCCCTGGGTGCTTCGGCAGAAAAACTAGAGAGTATATTTTCTGAAAGAGCATTTTTCCCCTCTAAAAGAGTATATATTTCTCTAAAAGAGCGCACACACGGAACGTCTTTTTAAAGACGCGTCTTTTTAAAGATGCTTTTCCGATTGTGTGTTATTCCTGGTTGTGCTCGTTATCTCTCGCCTTCTAACGGTCACGATCACTGTCTTTCGTGTCTGGGCACTGCTCACGCGGAGACAGCGTTCGTGGATGGTCACGTTCTCATTGCGAGAATATGTCCATGGCAACGTTGCGGTCGCGGCTCGCCTTCGTAAGAAAGCGAGCCACCCCAGAGGCTCCCACCTCGGTCCTTTTACCCATGGGTTTGAGGCCAGCGCGGCTAGCACTGGGGGTGATTTGGGGACCCCAATGGGACCGCCTCCGCCGGGCATCCCCCGCGGACCTCCCATTCCCCAGCATGCCTGTCTGCCCCGATCGGGCTTCCGGGTGAGTCCGCCGGCTCGTCTCACGGCGAGTTCGACCTCTTATTCGGAGCCCGCGAAAGTGATGAGCTCTCGAGCGCAGCATCGGAGAGTGGGCTCGTCCAGTCGGAAGTCTCAGCTGGGCTCCTCCCTTCGGGGTCGATCGCCCAGTCACAGGCTGATGCGGAGATGACGACATGCTTTCCCTGACAGCCGCGAGCATCGGTTAGAGTGGATTTCACCGCTCTTCCCTGAACCCTCGCGGCTCTGTGATTGGTTCCTGGGCTCGTGGCGCCGCTCAAAGCCACGCCCCGCCCCGTTCCTTTCTTCCTGGAAGTGCATGAAGAGCTGACAAGGTCGCGGGAGGCACCTTTTACTGCCCGGTCCCGATCTTTTCAGCTTCCCCGCTCTCACTACCCTCGATGGTGGGGCGGCCAAGGGTTATTCGGCAATCCCCCGGTGGATAAAGGCGCTCGCGGTGCACCTATGCCCGCAGAGCGCCGCCACCTGGCGCGGGTGCCCAAAGCCCTGTCCAAGGCCTGTAGGTTTACGTCGTCTCTGACGGTCAAAGCCTATGGCACTGCTGGACAAGCCGCCTCCGCCCTGCACGCCATGGCTCTCCTGCAAGTCCGCCAAGGTGCTAAAGGAACTGCACGAGGGTAGTTCCGACCCGGGACTGATGCAGGAACTGCGCTCGGCGACCGTCGGAGGTCACGGCGCGGTCTCTCGGCGGCGGACGATGGCCACACTAGTGGTCCAGGAGCGCCACCTTTGGCTCAACCTGGTCGAGATGGGTGAGGCCGACAGGACACGATTCCTTGCTGCCCCCATTTCCCAGGCGGGCCTATTCGGCGACACCATCGAGGACTTTGCCCAGCAGTTCTCGATGGTAGATCAGTAGATGGATGCTAGCCGGCTTATCCTGCCCCGGCGTGGCTCAAGATCCCGCACCCCATCTACTCATCGCCGAGGGCGTCCCCCTGTGGTGACTGCACCGGCTCCGCCGCAGCCCGCCCCTCCGGCCCGGCCCCGGCATGGAGCCCACCGCAGGAAGCCGACACCACCCGTCTCACAGCCGGCACCAAAGAACCCACGGAGGTCTTCAAAGCGCCCCTGAGATGGGCGACCCAGGGACAATGAAGCCCGCTGCTCTGGAGCTAGTAAGCAGATCTCCATCTTTTTGTTACCTTTTGCATTTAATTGCGCTGCATGCCCAAGTGGCTGCAGTACTCAAGAGCTCCGCAAGAGTGGTTTCCTTGTTCCCTGGGTCACATATCCGGTGTGTACGGCTGGCATCACGACCACCGTCCACCACTCCATTTGGCAGGTTGGCACTCCAGCGGCGGTCTCCCGCCCTGAGCGCCCAGCTGTGGCACAAATCCGCTCCCGATGTGACAGTCTCCACGGGTCATGAGGACAGGCCTCTTCCTCCCCCATCCCAGGCTGTTCCGGGGGTGGTCACAAGGAGCCAGGTAAGTGCTTCGATGTCCTCGGACTCAGCACGGCCACGATGTGGTGTGGCACCTCGAGCTCCACCCCGCTGCGAGGCCCCACCCGCCGGTACATCCGATGACGTTGTCCCTTTGGTCCCCCTTGCGTGGAACTTGGACGCATGGCTTGCACTTTCCAGTCTGTCACGAGGGCTGGTCCGGACCGTCCGACTCGGCTGCGCGATTCACTTCACCGGGCATCCGCCCAGGTCCAGCGGTGTCCACTTCACCTTGGTGAAAGTCGGAAAAGCTGCTACCTTGCGTGGAGATTGCTACCCTCCTACGGAAGGACGCGATAGAACCTGTCCCTCCAGCCGAGATGAAGAAGGGGTTTTACAGCCCCTACTTCATTGTACCGAAAAGAGGCGGTGGGTTGCGGCCAATCTTGGACCTGCGAGTACTGAACCGGGCCTTACACAGACTCCCGTTCAAGATGCTGACGCAAAGACGCATTCTAGCGAGCGTCCGGCATCAAGATTGGTTCGCGGCGGTAGACCCGAAGGATGCGTACTTTCACGTTTCGATCCTTCCTCGACACAGACCCTTCCTGCGGTTCGCGTTTGAGGGTCAGGCGTATCGGTACAAAGTCCTCCCATTCGGCCTGTCCCTGTCTCCTCGCGTCTTTACGAAGATCGCAGAGGCTGCCCTTGCCCCGTTAAGGGAGGTGGGCATTCGCATTCTCAACTATCTCGAAGACTGGCTAATCTTAGCTCACTCTCGAGACGTGTTATGCGCACACAGGGACCTGGTGCTCTCACACCTTAGCCGACTAGGGCTTCGGGTCAGCTGGGAAAAGAGCAAGCTCCTCCCGGTTCAGAGCATCTCTTTTCTTGGTTTGGAGTTGAGCTCAGTCTCCTTAACGGCGCACCTTAAGAACGAGCGCGCCCAGTCGGTGCTGGCCTGTTTGAAGGCGTTCAAACAGAAAACAGCGGTTCCACTGAAACTTTTCCCCTGGCATTCGCAAATATGCATTTTCCCCCAGTGAGCCTGCTCGCACAGACTCTGTGCAAGGTCAGGGAGGACAAGGAGAAGGTCGTCCTGGTAAGCACCCTACTGGCCCACCCAGACGTGGTGCTCGGACCTCACGCTCCTCGTGACAGCTCCCCCCGGGCAAATTCCCCTGAGGAAGGACCTTCTTTCTCAGGGAAGGGGCACCATCCGGCACCCGCGCCCAGACCTCTGGAATCTCCATGTCTGGCTCCTGGATGGGACACGGAAGACCTAAGCTGTCTCCCACCTGCGGTGGTAGACACGTTCACTCAGGCTAGGGCTCCCTCTACGAGGTGCCTGTATGCCTTTAAGTGGTGTCTGTTCGCTAAGTGGTGTTCTTCCCGTCAGGAAGACCCCCAGTGGTGCGCAAGTCAGATCAGTGCTTTCCTTCCTGCAAGAGAGGTTGGAAGGGAGGCTGTCCCCTTCCACCTTGAAGGTGTACTTTGCTGCCATAGCAGCACACCATGACGCAGTCAACGGTAAGTCCTTAGGGAAGCATGATCTGATCATCAGGTTCCTAAGAGGCGCCAGGAGGCTGAATCCCTCCAGGCCGCGCCTTGTTCCCTCATCGGACCTCTGTAGTTTTTCAGGGTCTACAGAGAGCTCCCTTTGAGTTTCGCAGTCAGCCGGGCTTAAGGCACTCTCCTTGAAGACTGCCCTCCTGACTGCGCTCACTTCCATCAAGAGGGTAGGTGACCTGCAAGTGTTCTCTGTCAGCGAAACGTGCCTGGAGTTCGGTCCGGGCTATTCTCACGTGATCCTAAGACCCCCGACCGGGCTATGTGCCCAAGGTTCCCACCACTCCTTTTAGGGACCAGGTGGTGAACCTGCAAGCGCTGCCCCAGGAGGAGGCAGACCCAGCCCTATCGTTGCTTTGTCCGGTGCGCGCTTTACGCATCTATTTGGATCGCACGCAGAGCTTTAGAATCTCTGAGCAGCTCTTTGTCTGCTTTGGTGCACAGCGGAAAGGAAGCGCTGTCTCCAAGCAGAGGATCGCCCACTGGCTCATTGACGCCATAACTATGGCATGTCTCACCCAAAACATGCCGCCCCCGGTAGGGCTACGAGCTCATTCTACCCGTGGTGTAGCAGCTTCTTGGGCCCTGGCCAGAGGTGCCTCTCTAACAGACATTTGCAGAGCAGCGGGCTGGGCAACACCCAACACCTTTGCAAGGTTCTACAACCTCCGGGTGGAACCGGTTTCGTCCCAGGTAGTGGCACGCAACAAGCGGATAAGCCCGGGATAGCCGGCCAGGTGTATCGCTTGCACATAGCGCCTTCCACCTCCTTTTGAGCTGAAGACGTGCGCTGTTAATTCCCAGTAGTGTTCACAAAAGTTGTTCCCTGGTTGACTTCCTCCGAGCCCTGTGGCAGTCGAGTTTTCGGAGAGACTCTAACTAAGAGCCCGGTTCTGGGGTAGGTGCTCCGCATGTGGCGGTTCCCTGTAAGGCTAACCCCATGCGATCTATATCTTCCGCTAGTTCATTTCCCTACTGGCAAACTGCGTCTTCCTTGGGCAGAGCCCCTCAGTCTCCATGTTGTAGTAACTCCTCCCCCATTGGGCAGGATCTACCTTGAAGGCTCTGCACATGGTTGGAAAGACCATGTGATGTATTCTTCCACTTAAATATCCCCCTCTCTTGGGGCGAGGTGTGGTCTCCGCGGTGTCCTCCCCTTGGGAGGGACACCCCCCCGACTAGACCTGGCGGCCCAGTCAGATGATCCCCCTTCTTTTTTAGGGAGTGGAAAAAGAGAAGGGGAAAGAGGCCACGACTGCATTAAGCCTGTGTCTATCTCTGGGTAGTCGACTTGTCCCCAAAAAGGGCCGTTCGACACTCATAACTGTGTTGGGGGAGGTTACGTGTCGACCTGGTGCGCTGGCTATGAGGCACACAGCAAGTCTGCCCACTACACACCGCCAGTTCACGTAACACAGTTCAGCCTTGTGGCGTTTTGTATAGGGACCCCTAGTGTCACTACATCGACACCAACGTCGAGTGAGTGACAGATAGGGAACGTCATGGTTACTGGTGTAACCTCCGTTCCCTGATGGAGGGAACGAGACGTTGGTCCCTCCTGCCACAACGCTGAACTACCCGCTGAAATGGCCGGACCTTATATCGGCTCCTCAGCGTAAAACCTGAATGAGTGGTTGCATACCAGCTCCTTTTATACCCGTATGTTCGGGGGAGTGGCATGCAAATACCACTCGCCAGTTTTCATTGGCCTTTTATCAAAGACCAGAGGTGTCTCGGGCTCCCAAGAGTGACCCCTAGTGTCACTACATCGACACCAACGTCTCGTTCCCTCCATCAGGGAACGGAGGTTACACCAGTAACCATGACGTTTTGTATGCAAACGTTTTTGTGTGTGGTGTGCCACATTTGAATGGTACACAGACAGGCATAAAATTATAAATAAAACAAGCCGCAGACATCATATTAATGAACTTAAAAGCGATGAATTCATCCAAAAGCTGACCTCTAAGAGATGAGATCTCCATCAAATAATTATTTTTTAAATATTTAAATATATTTTATTTTTAAAATTGTTATTTTCAGGTTTGTTCAAGGTAATTGAATTAAAAGTTTAAATAACTGTTCAATAAGTGAAAGGATGCAAATAATGTCGAGACATTTAAAAAAAAAAAAAAAAAAAAAAGCCCCCCTGCTAAAGGCCCTCATAAAACATGCTGTTTTTTTTTAAGTGGGGCGAATAGATTTGCTATGATTTTTTTTTTAAATGTCACGACATTATTTGCATTAGCTGACAAATTTTGCACTAAAACTATTGCCCCTATATCTACAAGATATCACTATTAAACCGCTGGGGCCTTTTACCCGAAGTTTGGCACCTTTTAAAAATAAGCATTTTAATCAAAACCACCTAATGTTATTATTTCTTTTCACATAAATTCATTATGTTGCTCCATTATTATTCAATAATATATATATATATATATATATATATATATATTGCCATGTGTATTTTGTTGATTCATGTCTTTTATTTTGAAAAGTTTAGTTCCTGTTCCCTTTTCATGTGATTTCATGTTTTCTTTCCATGTTCATGTGTCATGTTTTCACTGGTTTATTGTTTAATTATCTTGTTAGAGTTCTGTTTCTTCTTTGGTTTATGTTCTCCCATGTCTTGTATTGTCCTTTGTCAACTATTGAATGTATGTGGATGTGTTTTGTCCTAGTCAAGTCAAGTTAAGTCAAGCCATGTTATGTTTATGTCAAGTTAAGTTTTAAGTCTAGTCAAGTTCATGTTTATGTTTTATGTTTCACATTTGTAGTTAGGGTTATTGGTTATCATGTTTGTAAATAAACTGCACTTGGGCTCTCTCTACACTTCGTCATTGTCATTGCCAGCAGCCAACTACATTACAGAATACTTGACCAACTATGAACCCAGCAGTTCAGCTCATACACCTACGTCAGGAGAATCGTCCCCTGGAGGATTATGTAGAGGGCTTTTGCGCTCTGGCCAGCCAGGTGGACTTTAATGAGGTTGCCCTCAAAGATTGTTTTAGATTTGGACTGAATGAGTCCATTTCTTTTTTGATGCCTGGCGGTCGCAGTTCCCTCAGCCTGGCTCAATATATCGACCTCGCCCTACAGATCATTGGCTCCATGTTCTCTGTGGGGGAGGCGGATGCCGAGCCAGATTTCCACGACATGGCCACCGCCGAGCCAGAGTTCCACGTCATGGCCGCCAAGCCAGAGTTTCACGTCATGGTCGCTGAGTTAGCGCCATCTTTTCCTCCATACCACGTCACAGCAACACCTCAGCCTGCTCCATGCCATGTCACAGCAATGCCTCAGCCTGCTCCATGCCACGTCACAGCAACGCCTCAGCCTGCTTCATGCCACATCACAGCCACACCTGAGCAGTTGGACCTGGAGATCGTTCCCACCCTTATTTCTCCTAAGCAGGCAAGGGGAACTTTCGGCCCTCCGACCCCGCCTGGACCCTCCGAGCCCTGGACTTCGCCTTGGCCTGTCAGTCCCTCGACATTGCCTCAGCTCTGCGTTCCCTCGGCTCCACTGTGGTCCTTCAGCCTGTTGGCTTTGCCGGGGTCCCTTGTCCCTCCGGCTCCTCTTTGGTCTGTCGGTCATGTTATGTTTATGTCAAGTCAAGTTTTAAGTCTAGTCAAGTTCATATTTATGTTTTGTGTTTCACGTTTGTAGTTAGGGTTATTGGTTATCATGTTTGTAAATAAACTGCACTTGGGTTCTCTCTACACTTTGTCATCGTCATTGCCATCATCGTTACATATATAATTTTGTGGCCAGAAAAAAGCAAATTCTCCTTAAGGTGCGCCTTTAGTGGCTTTTGTTCTGTCAAATTTTCATTTGGCTGCCCACAGAACCGCATGGTAAAAAAGTTTTGAAATTTGGAACAATGACTGGGCTGGGTCTAAACAGTCAGACTGACTTTAGGGTCTGCCACTTGAACCCTCTAGTGCCACCAACTGCTCAAATGTCATTTGGCTATTGAAAATGTAACATTTTTATTTAATTCTGCTCAAATGAACGAAATGACTTGAATAAAGATTCGTTAATTTTGCTGAACAAGACTCCAAGTCAGTAAAATGATCCGATCTTCCCATTACTGTAATCTTCACGGAGCGCGTTTGATATCTGAACCAGTGAATGGAGGCCGGGCGGCTGCTCCCGGGTCCTAGTGCCTGCTGGATCCAACCTCTGTCAGTGCGACTTATGTGGGGTTTTTTCTCTCTCTCTCTATCAACAACGCGATTTTGACCTGGTGAGACTCATAGTCAGGTGCGACTTTATTTCCGGAAAATACAGTAAATAAATAAATAATAATAAAAATTGTATTATTTGAAAATTATTTGCTGTGCCGTTGCAAGAATTAATTTGCAAGAACAAATCTACAAATTGGAAAAGACACAGATTTGTTGGTTTTTCACAACCCAATCTCATGAAAAGGGCCTGGCCCACCCAATCATGAACTTGGCCCAACTTGAGAACTACACTTACACCCACCCCTCCAACTGTTCGGCAACACCCGGCAGGTCCTATGGCCCACCTTACATCTTAGAGCTGGAGCCAGGCCTAATTAACGAGTTGGCTATTTCGTATGGTTCGCATAAAATTCCTGGATGTCTAATGCGGAAGTAAGCGCAAGTTCCATGCATGAGGCGTTAAGGACATACTTATTAATATTATGCCCTTACCCAAACACCTTATCTAAGCTTAACCAATCAGTAGAGTATGTAAACATGATAGGAAGCTGTTGTGTGTGACAGAAGCAAATAATTGTTGCGTATTAGATGGAAACGATGTCCAGTGATGTCATTGGCTGTAGTGAAAGTCGTAGGAATTCAAACGAGTGCAGTCGCAAGATATCATACGGATTAGCCAAATTTAGAAAAGTTGTATGAATCCTGACGGTTTTGTCATGAGAGTGTGTTGGTTCTTCATTATCCAATTAGCGCTCTTGGCATCTGTGACCTCATTATACAGTGTACCTATGTTACTTGTGTTTTTTGCATAGCCGAATTTCAAACATTATGAGTTCACGCTATGCTCACACATTCTCCAAAAAGTTATCTGGTAAGGGTTTTTCAGAATGGGTGCAGAAAATGATCAAACATGGTTATATGATCCAATTTGCATGCTGCCACCCCATTTCAATGGCGTCCTGTCTTCCACGGTTTCACCCGAAGACGCACCAGTGTTATGAGCCAAAATACACAATCTCATCGTGAAAAACGCACTAGAGATTGTGCCAAATTGTCAATCACATAAAGGGTTTTACAGCCGTTATTTTCTTGTTCCAAAGAAAGATGGCAGACTTCGGCCAATCCTGGATCTGAGACATTTAAATCACGCACTTACAAAGCGCCCATTCAGAATGATTACTCAGAAACAGATCTTATTGCATGTATGCCCACACGATTGGTTTGCATCGATAGATCTGAAGGATGCGTACTTTCATACTCAAATTGTACGACATCACAGGATTTTTGAGATTCACTTTCGAGGGAACAGCGAATCAATTCAAAGTCCTGCCCTTCAGACTGTCTCTGGCTTCTCGCACATTCACAAAGTGCACCGATGCAGTTCTCGCCCCTCTGAGACTGAGCGGCATACATATCTTGAACTACATCAACGGTTGGGCCTCAATGTGAACTGAGTGAAGAGCACGCTCTCCACCAGCCAACAAATCTCCTTTTTGGGAGTCCGTCTCGACTCCACGAGCAGGTGTGCACACCTCACGAGCGAGCGCGTTCAGGCCATTCTACAGTGTCTGTCTCAGTTCAAACTAGGGAGAACACTTCCACTGAAGCTGTTTCAGAAAGCATAGGGATTTATGGCGGTGGCATTTATCGCTGCTTTAGTACCATGGACAGCTCCTGTGTTTTACAAACACTGATTCATTATGCTCTCCAAATAAGAAAATTTATGACCAATAAGTCATTGTTATTGCATTGCTGGGCAATAATTTGCACATTTGAAGTTTGTTTGATGTTATATTTTTTGCTGTGACTGGTGCAATCAGAGGCTCTGTTATGCCAGCACAGAGACTTACTGCTTCAGCATCTAAACAGCTTGGGCCTCAATGTGAACTGAGTGAAGAGCACGCTCTCCACCAGCCAACAAATCTCCTTTTTGGGAGTCCGTCTCGACTCCACGAGCAGGTGTGCACACCTCACGAGTGAGCGCGTTCAGGCCATTCTACAGTGTCTGTCTCAGTTCAAACTAGGGAGAACACTTCCACTGAAGCTGTTTCAGAAAGCATTGGGATTTATGGCGGTGGCATTTATCGCTGCTTTAGTACCATGGACAGCTCCTGTGTTTTACCAGCGAGGTGTTGCGCTGGGGCAAGTTGTTAGGTGGAAAGTGGTGACCACAGATGCTTCCAACACAGGTTGGGGGGCGGTGTGCGATGGACACCTGTCTTTCGGCACCTGGACAGGGGTGAAGAAAGCGTGGCACATCAACCGCCAAGAGCTATCGGTTGTATTTCTAGCCTTAAAGGCTTTTCAGTCAGAAATAGCGAACTGTCATGTCCTGGTTTGCTCAGAAAACATGACAGTTGTGGCACATATAAACCGCCAAGGTGGAATTAATTCACCGCCACTGTTGAGACTGACGCGTCACGTCCTCCTATGGAGCAAGTGTCATCTCCACTCACTGAGAGTGACATATGTCCCAGGTCGCCTGAATTACGGCATGGACCTACTGTCATGCCAAGGGGTGATACCGGGCGAATGGAGACTTCATCCTCAAAATGTATTGAGGATTTGGGAAATATTCGGCAAAGCAGAAATCGATCTATTTGCCTCAGTGGAGAATACCCACTGTCCCCTCTGATACTCGAAGTCCCAAGTCCTGCTGGGAGGGGACGCAATGGCACAAAAATTGCCAGAGAAATGCAAATATGCATTTTCCCCATATGCCTGATTCACTCTGTCATATGCAAAGTCCGAGAGGACAAGGAAACGGTTCTGTTAGTTACGCCAAAATGGCCCAACCAGCCATGGTTTCTGGAAATGATAGAGATGCTGTACAGCTCGCCATGGGAAAAAACGCTGAGCAGGGATCTCCTCTCTCAGGTGCAAGGCACAATCTGGCATCCCCAGCCCCAGCTGTGGAACCTGCGTGTGTGGTCCATGAACGGAGTGCGCTAGACACACCAGGACTGATGCGTTCAGCCATGAACACCATTTTACAGGCCAGAGCGCCATCCACAAGACACCTCTACATGCTAAAATGGAACATGTTCACTGATTGGTGTCTCTTAAATGGTAAAGACCCAGTAAACTGCCCCATACATGAAATTTTCATATTTTTTCAAGAGCAATTAGATGCAGGACTCACCCCATCAACGCTCAAAGTGTATGCGGCAAATATATCTGCGTATCATGCACATGAATCTGGTGCGTCTATAGGCAAGCATGGTTTACTCATAAAGTTCCATAAGGGAGCAAGAAGATTAAACCCACCTCAGCTGGTTTCAGTTGCAACTTGGGATTTAACTTTAGTCCTAAGAGCTCTTGCAGGGCCCCCTTTCGAGCTTGGATTCTGTTGATTTGTGCATGCTGTGGCCTCAGTAAATTGGGTAGGTGACCTGCATGCACTATCCGTTGACAATTCATGTTTTGAGTTTGGCACCGTTCTTTCAAGTGCCACTGTCAAACCCAGAAAAGGCTATGTGCCTGAGATCCTAACCACGCCCTTCAAAGCGCATGTGGTTCACCTTCAGGCCTTCCTCCCTCCTCCATTTAATTCGGATGAGGAACAATCATTGCAACTATTATGCCCTGTGCAGGCACTACATGCATACATTGAGCATACTCGCCAGTTCAGACTGTCTGATCAGTTCTTTGTATGCTATGGAGGACGCACAACAGGAATGTCCATCTCCAATGGCTCTCTCACTGGATTGTCAATGCAATTGCCCTGGCTTATGAATCGCAGGGTAAGACTTGCTCAATTGGTGTTAAAGCACACTCAACTAGAGGCATGGCCTCCTCATGGGCATGGAAGAATGGTGTGTCCTTACAAGACATATGTTTTGTAGCAGGATGGTCTTCTCAAAACACACTCGCAAGGTTTAACAACCTAGACGTAATGCCTCTTTCTTCACACGTTCAAAACTTGGTTTTAGTAATAGTAACCATATAATAATATCTATGGTTAATTTGGAGGTTTTATATGTGGCTTATACTAACTAATTTTTAAAGGGTAAACAAAGCAGCCTAATGATTTTAGTCCCATAAATATAAAAAAATAAATAAAGTAATAATAAAGTTACTACTTTTATCCATTCAATTTAATAGAGGTATCAGTATTGGTATTAATATTGGCAATACTAGCCTAAAAGTACTTGGTATCGGATCGAAAAGAAAATAAGTGGTATCGCCCATCCCTAAAGGGAACGAGACATTGCAAACGCTAGCCGAAGACTCAGAGCTCTTGAGGTACGAGCGATGCGCTCCTTCCTCAGTGAGAAATTCTGAGGAAATGGTGTTTGTGCACCTGCTTTTATAGCAGGCAGCTTTGCGTCAAAATGGGCAGGGCTCAAACACCATAGCCAATTTTATTTCTAATATGTCTGTAGTAATTTAATGTTTGTCAAATTGCATGAATACATTATAAGAAAGTCCAAAACGCAGTGATTGGAATGGCACACATTTGTTTAGATGAATGATTGTTACTATGTTAAGTAACATTAACTTACTGTGAAGTACATACATTTTTTTCTTGAAAAATAGTCTCTAACCAGTCATTTATGTAAACTTTAGTATTCCATAAAACATTCAGAAAAAAGTTTCATACAAAGCACAGTGGAATTTAATGTGAGCTATTGTAATTATGTCATTCATTTCTTTATGCTTTCACTGCTTGAAACAATACAATTATATGATTAAAGTACACATTTCATGATCCGAAACTTCATACATGATATATGAATGCATTTAACAATACATAATACATTAAGCTGTGACTTAACAATGCGGCTACATGATCTTATTGGTCTTGAGTGAGTCCATGCATGCATCTTGAGACTGATAATGGGATTTGTACATAAAAAAGAAACTGTCTTCACTGGATAAAAAAATAAATAAGCACGGAATAACCCTGCATAAGTGCTTAGAAATTCAAAATGGAGTTGTTTTCATAAGTGTTGGGAGTTCATTTGGACTTAACAGTCCCAATACAGTCACAGATTCTGTTATATCCCATCAAATATGTGATCTTATATTCTAAAATAATTTTATACTATATATATATATATATACATATACACACAGTACTGTGCAAAAGTCTTAGGCACATAAGATGTTTCACAAAAAAAATTTTTAAGATGGTTATTTATATCTTCAGCTTAAGTGTCAATAAGAAATATAAATTTTAGACTCCCTAACATTCCTTTTGCTAATAGAATACAATTGAAGAACAGGGAGCCCTGCAACAGATGGCATGGCCCCCACAGATTCACCCACTGAACATCGAATCAGTCTGGGAATAGATGAAGAGATAGAAGAACTGTGGCAAATTCTCCAAGAAACTTGGAACATCCTATCTGCCAACAACCAGGAAATACTGTGTCCAGGTGTACCTAGGAGAATTGGTGATGTCTTGAAGGCAAAGGTGGTCACACTAAATATTGATTTAGCTTTTTTATGTTTTCTGGAATTTGTATGACATGAATTGATACATGAAAACTATTTATGGCATTATTTATTTAAGATATCCTCACTATGCAACATTTTCACAAATGCCTAAAACATTTGCACAGTACTTATATATATATATATATATATATATATATATATATATATATATATATATATATATATATATATATTTAAAAAACACATGTTTGACCATTAATTATTAAACCTATTATTTTCCAAGATACAAAGGATTTTATCTCATTGGATTCCACACTCTTTCACAATATGGCCTTATAAGCCTGTGTGAAGCTCCAAAAATCATTTAATTACAGTGTGGTAATAGTGCATGCAATGGTTTTAAAACCTCTCATGTTAAGTTCATTCTGTACCTATTAACTACTGTATGTCCTTATTTGTTGCTTAATTTAAAAAAAACAAAAAACAGACTGGAATCTCCCAAGTTGTTTTTGTTTTGTTTTTCACAAGAATGTCCTCAGACTCTACATCTGTTTTTCTTTTTCTTTTTTTTTCTTTTTTTTTTAAACTTGTCCATAACAGTGACATTCTGTAACTGTGTATGTTATCATGTTACATGCTTTGAGCTCTGGGTTATAAATGTTTTTTAACAGTAGTGCTTCTGTTTATTTATGCTCCCAAAAGTAAGAAATTCAGATCCCTTGGGAGCTGTTAATTGTTACCATGTCTTATTTGCCTAAAGCAACAGTGTTACACATACTGCGTCTGCTTACTGTATCAGGAAATAAGGATCTGATTCAATGATGCTTAACAAAATGTCACCTAACAAACTTTTAAGGTACAATTAAAAGTAAACATTGATTTGTACCAATGTACAATTTGTTAAAATTGAACATAAATATTTTGAAAAATATGTGATTTCAGCATGATTCCAGGCGTAACTTCACTATACACAGTTAAGAGGAACATTTTATGTACAGTAATTTAAGGAACCAGCTAACAGATATTATTCTACAGAGACAATATGTTCTCACACAGACAAGTGGAGCAAAATTGCATTAAGAGCTGAGTGACATCGCATGGGTCACAGAAGGACAGAGTGCAGGAGGAGGCAAAGGCCAGTTAGGGACACATAAAGCCATAACGGACACTGCATGCTTTCTCCATTCTAGCAACTGAACAATAGCTTTGTTTGAGGACTCTATAACTGCATTATTATCCTTGACTTGACCTTGTGTTTTAGAAGCAAAACAAGAATGCATTTCAGTGGGTGAGGAAATTACACAAGAGTCTGCTTCCTTTTTTGGCTGAAAATAGCAATTTTCAAGGCTTGACATCTTTACATGGCTAAATAACTGAAAACTCACAGGCTGACAAAAAAGGGAAAGAATGACAACATTTTGAAATTCACTGGATGACCCATTTACGCCCAACAGTGGGAACACAAACAGATTCAGTCATGCTTAGTACTACCGCACTTGAAACCGTTTGTTGCTGACATAAAAAATAAAAAAAAGCAAGAGGAACAACAAAGTGAAGGAACACTGTAAAAGGTAATGCAAATTATAATGTACATAAAGCTAATTGCATAATTGTAAACCATTTGGAAAAGAACATTTAAATGTAGAATCTTAAAGGAATATTCAGGGTTATATATGAGTGAAGCATTTGTGGCAAATAGCCTTATAAGACAGAAAACCCAACAGTTAGCATGCTAACCGATTAGCATGCTAAGCTTTCATAGCATGTAGCATGATAACCATGCTAAACAGACCACATTCTTTTGAACTACAGGTTATGCTGTCTCCAAACTTCTCAGTCCTTTCAAAATATATCACTCCCTTATATATCAGAAGAACAACAGTAAGACAAAGAAGAACAAGATGTATACCTGCAAACAGAAATGATCTGTGATAAGCCCTGCAACTATTCAGTAAACAAATACAAAGACCTCCATTACAATACAACCCCTGGCAAAACTTATGGAATCACCACACTTAGAGGATGTTCACCCAGCTTTTTTTACTTCATAGCAAATAAACAAATCACAGATATGACACAACATTTTTTTTTTGTTTAATAGCTGAACATTCTGGCTTCGTGAAACATCCCTCAAACAAACTAAATTACATTATTTTAATTAATGGCAAAAAAAATTCCAGATCAAATAGAGGAAACAATTATGGAATCACTCAATGTTAAGAAAAAAATTAAGGAATCATCAAAAAAAAAAAGAAAAAGAAAATCACAATTATTACTTTGTTGCTCCTCCTCTGGCTTTTATGATGGCCTAAATTCTTTGAGGCATGGACTTCACTAATGAAAAACAATATTCTCCATCAAGCTGGTTCCAACTTTCTCAAATAGCAGTTGACAGATCAGCTTTGTAGGGTGGAGCCTTGTCACGGACCAGTTTTTTTTAAATTTCTACCATAAATTTTCATTCGGATTGAGATCCGAACTGTTTGCAGGCCATGTCATTGAGCTGATATGCCTTTCCTGAAGAAAAGCTTTAACACTCTTTGCTCCGTGGCAAGATGCATTATCATCCTGAAAAATGACTTCATCATCAGCAAACCTACTTTCTATCAATGGAATGAGAAAAGTGTCCAAAATTTCAATGTACACCTGTGCATTGACTGGTGAGGTAATGATTGCCACCTCCCCTGGCCCTTCACCTGACATGCAACCCCATATCATAAATGATTGGGGAAATTTTATTGTTTTCTTCAGGCAGTCATCTTTATATGTTTCATTAGAACGGCACCAGACAAAAGTTCCAGCATCATCACCTTGGCCAATGCAGATTTGTGATTCATCACTGAATATCACTTTCATCCAATCATCCACACTCCATGATTGCTTCCCTTTAGCCCACTGTAGGCTTGTTTTCTTATGTTTAGGTGTTAGTGCTGGTTTTCGTTTGGCTTTTCTATATGTAAATCTCATTTCATTCAGCCGATTTCTTACAGTTCTGTCACAAACATTGACTCCTGTTTCCGCCCATTTGTTTTTCATTTGTTTTGTTGTGCATTTTTTATTTTCAAGGCATATTGCTTTGAGTGTTCTATCCTGATGCTTTGACGTCTTCCTTCCCTTTATAACCTTCCCATTTTGTTTATACTTGCACCAAATTTTAGACACAGCTGACTAGGAACAACCAAATTCATTTTCAACACTCCATGTTAGATTTCCTTCTTGAAGGAGTTTTATAATCCTTTCCAAGTCCAGCAGCTCGTTAAGGTCTGTAAGCTCTCTCTTTTAACTGCAGACTAATTTTAATTTGAGACTTGTGCTGGTATTTGTTTTAGAAATGCAAATTACAAGGTGATTCCATAATTTTTTCCTCTACTTGATCTGGAAAAGATATGCCATTAATTAAAATTATGTAATTTAATTTGTTTGAGGGATGTTTCATGAAGCCAGAATGTTCAGCTATTAAACAAAAATAGTTTTGTGTCATATCTGTGATTTGTTTGCTACAATGTAAAATAGTGTGGTGATTCCATACATTTTGCCAGGAGTATAACATCAACTCTACTACTGGTCCAAATGGGATTCAAACCCAGGACCCTTAAAACTATAACCCAATGCTTTAACACACTGAGCCACTCAATTAACTTCTCTGGTGTGTAGCAAAGAGATTTCCTGAGATTAGAGTCAGCACACAAATGTGGGTTCAGTAGTTTGTATGTTAATGTAATCTTGTGTTGAAGCAGTAAATATATTGGCTTGCTGTTCGTATACTGGAGGGCTCGGAGTTCAAGACTTGACTCGAGTCCTGATTACCCCCCTGGACTTTACTTATTTAGATAATGAATCTAGAGAATAGGTGGAGATAGGGTGAAGTTGGGATGTCAGGAGAGTTGTCACAGGAAGCAGGTAAGTAGCGGCTTATATACTCCTGCTCGTGGGCTGTGATTTGTAAGATTAAAATTAACATGCTCCTCCCGAACCTCTGTTAATTAACTCCATTTCAGTAGTTCGTATGTTAATGTAATCTTGTGTTGAAGCAGTAAACATATTTGGTTTGCTGTCCATATACTGGAGGGCTCGGAGCTCGAGACTCGACTCGAGTCCTGATTACCCCCAAAAAGGCGTTAAGATGAAGTATTTAGGACAGCAAGCCAGTAACAATTCTATTTGGTAAATTGGCTTGGTGGATGCTTCTGAATTGTTCTTCCCCCCAAAATCTATACAGAGGGAGTGCTTTAAGCATTTGTTTGAAGGTGCGTTCTTGTACGATTTCTGGTTGAGAGGGCTACACTGCTACTCTTCAAACGAGAGACCACCACTTGTCGTAAAAGTGGGTGGGCTCACAGTATGCGAACAGGGAAGGTGAAAATGAGAGTTGGCTCATGCTGCTTTTGAAAGGGAGGGCTCACACTGTGATTCAAACGGGAGACTGTTCTAAGAGAGAGAGGTTTAGCTCACGGCATTTAAATGGGTAAGCCCAGCAAGCAGTCGAACGGGGAAGGTGAGAATGAGAGTTGGCTCGCACTGTGTTCAAAAGGGAGGGCTCACACTGCGATTCGAATGGGAGACTGCTCTATAGAGAGAGAGCGCTCGCGAGTAAGCAGTCGAACAGTCGAACAGGGAAAGTGAGCACTAGTTGGTCGTGCTGCATTAGAAAGGGAGGGCTCACACTGCGATTTGAACGGGAGACTGCTCTTTAGAGAGAGAGCGCTCATGGCATTCGAACGGGTAAACCCAGCAAGCAGTCGAAAGGGGAGAATGAGAACGAGAATTGGTTTGCGCTGCGTTCGAAAGGGAGGGCTCACATTGCGATTCAAATGGGAGACTGCTCCATAGAGAGAGAGCGTGCTTGCGGCATTCGAACGGGTAAGCCCAGCAAGCAATCGAACAGGGAAAATGAGAATGAGAGTTGGTTTGCGCTGCATTCGAAAGGGAGGGCTCACACTGCAATTCAAATGGGAGACTGCTCTATAGAGAGAGAGTGCTCACGGCATTCGAATGGGTAAGCCCAGCAAGCAATCGAATGGGGAAAATGAGAACGAGAGGAAAGGGGCTTGTTTTCAGGGGTAGCCTCACTCAATAGACTACCCATAGATAGGGAAATATGGTGCTTTGAGAAGAAGAGGTGGTGACCGGTATCTCCTGTAATGCTAGTTGCAGCTGCTGAGAAGCTAAGACAAAAGGCTTCGGCGGAAGCATGGTAAAATGCTGCTGCGGCAGTAGAGTAAAGTGGGCCTCCTGCGGGACCGGAGTTTAAAGCACTGCTGCGGCAGTGGATTGAGTATTTGGGGGCATAGTGAAGGAGCACCTATGGGAGCACTGCTGTGTTTCCATTGCTGTAGAAGCACTTCTATGAAAGTATGGAACTTAGACATTGAAAGCACCTTTGGAGAAAATATTAACAACTGTGTACACACAGTTGGTATGGGTGGGGCACTGTTGCTGTGGTATCGAGTAGGGCACAAAAGACTTAATTAGATTTATTAACACCTGTAGTGGAGCAAATGGTTAGTTAGGAATATGTAAATTTATTAACTTTATATTTGTCTGTAAGGGAAGCAAAAGTTTAGTTTTGGAAAACGTGTCAATTACGTTCATATGCAGCTTTGAGGAAAGCAAAAATTTTGTTAAGAATACAACTTTATTACATTTGTCATGGCGGGGCACTGTTGCTGCGGTATTAATTAGGGCACAAAAGACTTCATTAGAATCATCAACACCTGTAAGGTAAGCAAAGGTTAGTTTGTACTTACCTGTAGGGGGAGCAAATATTAGTTAGGAATATGTACATTTATATACTTCTGTAAGGGAAGCAGAAGGTTAGTTAAGAATACAACTTTATTACATTTGTCATGGCAGGGCACTGCTGCGGCAGTATCAAAATTTGAAAGGGGTGATGCTGTGGCATAATTGAGAGTATGCGGGCAATGCTGCGGCAGTCACATTATCTGGTGGGGGACTGTGGCTGCAGTATCAAATAGGGCACACATAGTTTATCACATTTAGGCACAACTTATTGTGTGTCGGACTCATTTCAACCATGAGCAAAGGAAATGCTATGTGTGCATTTGTGTGCAAATGCTATGTGCACCACCACTGCACTCGAACAGGAGAGCTCATACTGCGTTTCGGACGGGAGAGCCCACAGAATGAATGACATGAAATCTCACACTGCAATCGAATGGGAGAGCCCACGCTGTGATTCGAATGGGAGGGCCCACACTGCGATTCGAATGGTAGAGCCTGCAACCAATGCACTGAGGCTCACACTGCATTCGAACAGGAGAGCCCACACTGCAATTTAATGGGAAAACCTGCATAGCGTTCGAACGGAAGGGCCCACACTGCATTCAAATGGCGGGTGGCGCAGAGTAAAGAACCTTGCTGAATTGCTTTTTGTGATGGGTATATATTTATGACCTGTGCCCCTCACGTTTTAATTAGAGGAAACATAAGAGGAAACAGGAAACATGATTGCGGTGTTGTGGGAGATTTAGTGGCAAGGCCTGAAAGGTTCCACAGTTGCGGCACCTGGAAAAACACATTTGCACTGCTTTGCGGTGTGGTGGAAGTTTGTCATATGTTCCGAAGGACACCGCAGTTGCGGCACCTGTACAGCACGTTTGCGCTGCTTTTCGGTGTGGTGGGAGTTTCTCGTATGGTCCGAAGGACACCGCAGTTGCGGCACCTGTACAGCACGTTTGCGCTGCTTTGTGGTGTCGTGGGGGTTTGTTGCATGACCCAAAGACGCCGCAGTTGTGGCACGTGGACAGCACATTTGTGCTGCTTAGGGATGTTTTGAGCCAAAGGCAGAAGCACCGCTGTTGTGCTTTAACTAAAATGGTTGCCATCTTTGGCTCCTCGGTAGGTAATGGTGAAGTCTTGGAAAGACACCTAGATAGAGAAAGTGAGAGGTAAACCTGCGTACAATCCAGTGACAGGAATTTAAATGGGCTCTTGCAGAGACCTGCTGGAAGTAATATTGGTGAGAACCTGTAGAAGGTGCAATTTCAGGCATTGCTGTAGAAAAGACAAAATAATCATATTTAGGTGAAACTTTAGAAATAATGTGCTATGGAATACAGTACATCTTCATAAACAATGTGGAAAAATAGCATAAAATGATCTAAGCAATAAGAGCTTTGGCTCTGTACTGCATACAGATATGCATGGACTTGCAATCATCATTGAAGGATTGACTTGAGGCCATTCACTCCTAGGAGTATAAATGTCACCTGTAGTACAATATACATCTTGCATAGGAAATGCAACGCATAACAATAGGAGTGAAATATCTAGAAATGCGTTGAGTTGCAGCTCTGCACTGCATACAGAAATGCAAGAGAAATGTGCTTGGAAATATAGTATGTCTTAATAAACAAAGTGAAAAACAGCATAAAATGATCTGAGAAATAAGAGCTTTGGCTCTGTACTGCATGCAGATATGCAGGAGAAATGGACTCATTACTGAAGGATACACTTGTGGTCATTCGCTCCTTAGGTATATGACTGCCCCTTGCTGTACAATATACGTCAATATATGTCAATAATGCTGAGAGGAAGCGAGACATGTTGTAGAATGATTATGAATGAGTTGGAACGCGGCACATGATCCGCCTCTTTCAGAGCCGAATTCGGTTCGTGTCTGTTCGGACAGAGGCCGTGTATAACTGCAGTGTGCTGTGGAGTGGTCAGAGCGAGTGCTGCGCGGCAGCGAGCTTGCGTTAAAATGTCTGCATTGGTTTGTAAAGAATTTGTCATTAGTTTATCAGTCGATTGAAGGGAGTTCTGTGTTGTATTATGCCCCTGTGTTCAGAATGAAATAAATCATGCTCCAAAGGGCACTTTGGAGGGAGAAACAATCATGATATTAATGTTAGAAGATGATGAACAATCGCTGAATAGAGCACGCCCTCTAAACAAGCTGAGACATGGTAATGAGACTGACAGGCATCACCTGTGCGGCAGAACCTGATTAAAAATGCTGGGAGTTGAAATGGTGGTTGGATTGAATAGTTAATCTTCGTTTCTTTCGCTTTCAAATAAAATTGAATTCTAATGGCATGAAGCCGGAATGTCACCCGTTCGCGGAGGCAGCTGGCACTGCTTTCCGGGTGGAAAGTTTAGAAATGTTTCACATTTTTAAAGTGCAGGAGCAGCCAGTTTGCGGCAGCAACTTCACGCTATAAACTTTGTCGAATGGAGCATAGAAAGACAGGCAGGGTAAAAAAAAAAAAAAAAAAATATATATATATATATATATATATATATATATATATATATATATATTGGTGAACAGCCGCCAAAGAGACATACCTAGCTGTGAATCAGCACACCTAAACACAGTGTTAACCACAGTCAGCTAAGTATTTGCATTCAAAATTGAAAGTACAACATTATTGCTGAGAAAAATTTTTTGGTACATCAAAGTGGTTTAAATTGAAGCAGGAATTATGCAGTGAAGTAAGAATTACGTTATAGTAAGCAAAACATGAAGACTCGAAGGTCAACCAAAGTCAAAATTGTAAAACAATTTTTGGCAGGACTACAACTCAGAACTTTTTGAACATCATTCTAATGCTTTAACCAATGGGTCATTCAGCTGACACAACTTAGCAATGCCAAAGTGACCGTCCAAGCGAAGAGTACAAAATGAATTATGAGAATATTTTGTTAGAGCCAAGTGGATTTGAGTTCAAGCAGGAATTATGAAATGCAGTCCAGCCTCTTCAGTTGTAAGCACAACAGGAAAATCTCAGAGGTCAACAGAAGCACAATTTTTAAATCCATACTTTGCTGGACTCAAACTCACAACCTTTTGAACCATAACCCAATGCATTAACCACTGGGCTACTCAACTGACACAGCACTGCAGTGCCAAAGACAGATTCCAAGCTAAGAGTAAAAATGATAGCTGAGAATATCTTGATTTTAATGCTAAGTGATTTTGAATTCAAGCAGGAATTATTCAATTTAGTACAGCCTACGTAGTATCTAGCTCAACATGAAGACTCAGAGGTCAACAGATGTACAAGTTTTAAAACTGTTTTTAAAGCTGTAGCCCAACTCCCTAACCATTGAGTTGATACTGTACAGCCATGGTAAAGAGATATGCCGAGTTTAGTCAGCACACAAGTGTGGGTTATCTTTTTAACTCTTGGTGGCGCTGTCTCCAAACTGTTCAGGTATCATCAGGACATGATTTTGATGATGCATACCAATTTTCTTTGAAATCCAACAATAATTTCAAAAGACATATCACTTCAATATATATCAGAAGAACAATGATAAGATGATAAAGAACAACAAGTATGCCTGCAAGAAGAAATGATCTGTGATAAGCTCTGCAACTATTCAATTAGCACAATACAAAGACCTCCAGAACAATATAACATCAACACTTGTCCAAAAGGAATTTGAACCCAGGACCCTTGAATATATAAACCAGTGCATTTAACACACTGAGCCCATTAAGTGGCAAAGTGACTTCCTGAGGTTAGAGTCAGCAAACAAGTGTGGGTTATCTTTTGAACTATAGGTGGCACTGTCTCCAAACTGCTGAAGTAGCATCAGGACATGATGTCGATGAGGCATGCCAATTTCCTTTGAAATCTGACAGTTTATTAAAAAGATATACAATTTATAAATACATTTGAATATGGTGGAGAGTCAGTATGGCAAATATGGGCAAAACTGATACCGTTGAAATCCGCATGACCCAAGGAATCCACAGACACCAATCCAATGAAATATTTTGGACATACGGTTAAAAAGTTACAGGCAAAAACAGCATTTTTTTCTGTTTCTTGACCCATATTGGCACTACAACAAAAATTTGCATGTGCCCTCATATCATGGTCCTCATGAAGCATACCAAGTTTCTTTCAATACAACAAGCCATTGCCGAGATATAGCCACATATTTGGTTTTACATCGATATCGTTAAATTTGCGATGCCATAACTTTTAAACAAAGGCAAAAATGTATGTATTCAATCTGTGCGGCTCAGTCTGGAGGTTATTTTGACACCTTGCTTGGCAGAATTAGGTCATGTTTGAAGGGACTGTAGTGGAAAAACAATAAAAATCAAAATCCAAGATGCCGGCTACTGTAATGGGGGGAGTTTTAATGTGTAGAGATCAATATGAATCATAAGGAGGAGAGTAATCAGTTGCAAAAATTTTGTTTCTAGACCAAATGGTTCAGAAGATACGCACCAATGAAAAGTGAATTTTTGACATGGTGGTGGCGCTATAGAGTATGTCCGAGAGACCCCACATTTGGTATGGGGGCTATTCATGAACACCACTGTCTATCAGTGTGCCAATTTTCACATTTCCCCATGTACAGTTCATAGGGCTGCCATAGACTCCCAGCCAGAATCATAATAATAGTAAAAATAATAATAATAATAATAATAATAAATATAGCTGCAAGCAGCGATTAACGGGATTCAAGCCTTTAAGGTCCTTTAAGTTCATATGCAACAGATATTAAGTATTAATTAGATAGCCTGTTAGCAACTAAAACAATGTGAGTTAATTTTGAGAAACATCAGGTGAGGTAACATACAGATATGGTATTTTTTTACATTCCTTACTGTTATAGCACCACCAAGAGGCATAGGTATGCAATTATTTCATGTGTCCTCAGAATGACCCAATACATTAGTGTCTCAAAGTTTTTGAAAATATCTCATTTAACCCTTTCGAGCTTGAACCCCAAATAATAATAATAATAAAAATCCTAATAAAAACAATAGGGTTTCTAGCCCTTCAGGCTTGAACCCCTAATAGTAATAATAACAGATACAATAGTTTATATAGGTGCCTATGCAACTTCGGTACGTGGTCCCTAATAATAATTCAAACAGAAAACAGCGGTTCCACTGAAACTCTTTCAGAGGCTCCTGGGGCATATGGCATCCTCAGCGGTGGCCACCCCGCTCGGGTTGATGCATATGAGACCGCTTTAGCACTGGCTACAGACTCGAGTCCCGAGATAGGCATGGTGCCGCGGGACTCATCGTGTGGTCATCACGCCGGTCTGTCACCGTCTCTTCAGCCCTTGGACCGACCTCTCATTTGTATGGGCAGGTGTTCCCCTAGATCAGGTCTCCAGGCGTGTTGTTGTCATGACAGATGCCTCCAAAACGGGCTGGGGCGCTGTTTGCAATGGGCACGCAGGCCGCGGCTGCGTTGGCACATCAACTGCCTCGAGTTGTTGGCAATTCTGCTCGCCCTGCGGAGTTTACGGCCGTTGATCCAGGGCAAGCACGTGTTAGTTTGGACAGACAAGATGGCAATGGTAGCATATGTCAACCGCCAAGGCGGTCTGCGCTCTCATTGTATGTCATAACTCGCCCGCTGTCTCCTCCTCTGGAGTCGGCAGCACTTCAAGTCGCTGCAAGCCACTCACATCCCAGGCGACCTCAACAATACAGCGGACGCGTTGTCACGGCAGGTTACCCTCAGGGGAGAGTGGAGACTCCACCCTCAGGTGGTCCAGCTAATTTGGAGTCGATTCGGACAGGCACAGGTAGACCTGTTCGCCTCCCAAGAATCCTCCCACTGCCTGCTCTGGTATGCCCTGACCGAGGCACCTCTCGGCATAGATGCACTGGCACACAGCTGGCCTCCTGGCCTACGCAAATATGTGTTTCCCCCAGTGAGCCTACTTGCACAGACTCTGTGCAAGGTCAGGGTGGACCAGGAGCAGGTCGTCCTGGTAGCACCCTACTGGCCCACCCAAACGTGGTTCTCGGACCTCACGCTCCTCGCAACAGCCCCCCCCGGTGGATTCCTCTGAAGAAGGACCTTCTTTCTCAGTGACAGGTGGTAGACACGATCACTCAGGTTAGGGCCACCTCTACGAGGCGCCTGTATGCCTTTAAGTGCCATCTGTTCGCTAAGTGGTGTTCTTCCCGACGGGAAGACCCCCAGAAATGCGCAGTCGGATCGGTGCTTTCCTTCCTGCTGGAGAGGTTGGAAGGGCGGTTGTCCCCTTCCACCTTGAAGGTGTACGTTGCTGCTATAGTAGCACACCACGACACAGTGGATGGTAAGTCCTTAGGGAAGCACGACCTGATCATCAGGTTCCTGAGAGGCCAGGAGGCTGAACCCCTCCAGACCGCGCCTCGTTCCCCCATGGGACCTCTCTGTAGTTCTTCAGGGTCTATAGAGAGCCCCCTTTGAGCCTTTGCAGTCAGCTGAGCTTAAGGCACTCTCCTTGAAGACTGCCCTCCTGACTGCTCTCACTTCCATCAAGAGGGTAGGTGACCTGCAAGTGTTCTCTGTTAGCGAAACATGCCTGGAGTTTGGTCCGGGCTATTCTCACGTGATCTTGAGACCCCGACCGGGTTATGTACCCAAGGTTCCCACGACCCCTTTTAGGGACCAGGTGGTGAACCTGCGAGCGCTGCCCCAGGAGAAGGCAGACCCAGCCCTGTCGTTGTTGTGTCTGGTGTGCGCTTTACGCATCTATTTGGATCGCACACAGAGCTTTAGGATCTCTGAGCAGCTCTTTGTCTGCTTTGGTGCACAGCGGAAAGGAAGCGCTATCTCCAAGCAGAGGATCACCCACTGGCTCATTGACGCCATAGCTATGGCATATCACGCCCAGGACGTGCCGCCCCCGGTAGGGTTACGAGCCCATTCTACCAGGGGTGTAGTGGCCTCCTGGGCCCTGGCCAGGGGTGCCTCTCTAACAAACATTTGCAGAGCAGCGGGCTGAGCAACACCCAACACCTTTGCAAGGTTCTACAACCTCCAGGTGGAACCGGTTTCATTCCAGGTAGTGGCACACAATACAAGCGGATAAGCCCGGGATAACCGGCCGGGTGTATTGCTTGCACATAGCGCCATTCACCTCCTCTGAGCTGATGACTTGCGCCATTAATTCCCAGTAGTGTTCACAAACTATGTTCCCTGGTTGACTTCCTCCGAGCCCTGTGGCAGTTGAGTTTTCGGAGAGACTCGCTGCCAGCCCAGTACATGTTCTAACTAAGAGCCCTGTTCTGGGGTAGGTGCTCTGCATGTGGCGGTTCCTTGTAAGGTAAACCCATGAGATGTATATCTTCCGCTAATTCGTTTCCCTGTTGGCAAACTGCGTCTTCCTTGGGCAGAGCCCCATTTGCCACAGTCTCCATGTTTGTAGTAACTCCTCCCCCATTGGGTAGGATCTACCATGAGACTCTCCACATGGTCGGTAAGACAACGTCGAGTGAGTGACAGATAGGGAACATCCTGGTTACTTGCGTAACCTCCGTTACCTGATGGAGGGAATGAGATGTTGTGTCCCTCCTGCCACAACGCTGAACTACCCGCTGAAATGGCCGGACTTTGTCTCAGCTCCTCAGCATAAAACCTGAATGAGTGGTTGCATACCAGCCCCTTTTATACCCGTATTTCTGGGGGAGTGGCATGCAAATTTCATTGGCCTTTTATCAAAGACCAGAGGTGTTTCGGGCTCCCAAGAGTGACCCCTAGTGTCACTACATCAACACAACGTCTCGTTCCTTCCATCAGGGAATGGAGGTTATGCAAGTAACCAGGACGTTTGATGCGATATTAGGTTGAGTAAATGATGACAGAATTTAAATTTTTGGGTGAAATGTCCCTTAAAGGAATATTCTGGGTTAAGTTCAAGTTAAGCTCAATGAACATTGTTTGTGGCATAATGTTGATTACCACAAAAATTCATTTTAATTCATCCTTTAAAATAAGAAAAAGCAAAAATCGAGGTTACAGTGAGGCACTTACAATGGAAGTGAATGGGGCCAGTTTTTGGAGGGTTTTAAGGCAGAAATGTGAAGCTTATAGTTTTATAAAAGCACTTACATTATTTCTTCTGTTAAAACTCATATATTATTTGAGCTCTAAAGTTGTTTAAATCGTAATTTTTACAGTCATTTTAGGGTTTGTTGACATTACATTATCATGGCAAAATTGGTTGTTGAAGGTTAGTAAGAGATTTTATCACACTAAAATCATGTTAACATGTATATTGTTTATGTCTATACTTTTGAAACAGTGAGTATTTTAACGTTTATGGATTGGCCCCCATTCACTTCCATTGTAATTGCCCCACTACAACCCAGATTTTTGCTTTTTTTCAAGAAAAGGAGGGGCAAGTCAAAATAATTTTTATGCCACAAATGCTGTCGATTGAGCTGAACTTGTATTGAACCCGAAATATTCCTTTATATATTTGTTTTGTAATTAAATTAATTTGTTGGCAAAATTATATTTGTATCAACAAAACTCATTTCAAACATTTAAACATATGCCTTCAGGTCAAACGGTTTTTAAGATCATGAGAAACATTTCAGTAAAGTGACCCTAAACTTTTGAATGGCAGTGTATGTATGACTTCTGCTTGGATCACTTTATTGCACCAGTCAAATAAGGTCAATTATTGCATGTGACACTTTATGTGCAAGACACAGCACTTTGGCCACAACAAGTGAACAGAGCACTTTTGGTCACAGCCTGTCTGTATTTTTCTACATTCTTTTGACACCCTCAGGGGCGTGTTCAAGCAGGTCACACATATTTTATAACTCTCTGTCAGACCACACCCCAGGAGATACAGTATATAAAACTCTGCTTAACCGACTGATCTTGTTTCAGTTGTTTTGCACACTGACAATGGCCAGAAAACATCTCATGCTGTGGATCTTCACTCTGTGTGTTTCCAATTATCCCTCAGGTAAGACACTGGATATACCAGTGTTCCTGCTCAAAAATGACTGATTACCTTATCACTGCACTGCCATAGATTCTTCAACACTATTAGTGCTATGTACTCTCTAAGCAATCCTTTTTGAGATACATGAAATGTTACAATTTAAAAATGCAGCTTTAGTTCAGTTTCAGGTTTTATAACTACGTAACTATTATTTATATTGCAGTAGAATGTGATAATTTTAGGTATGTTGGCTCTGATTTGAGGGAGATCCTTGAATTTAGTTAATTGAAAATATGCTGCCTTAAGTGTAATTAAGTTTCTGTTGCAAAACTGATGCAACACCCTAACTCTCACGTCACATTCTGTGTGTGTTGCTACAGTTTGCTACATTGATTAAATGTTGACATAGGGACCTGACTGACATTACATTTCCCCAAAAAACAACTATATTCTAAGTACCTTAAGAAGTAAAGCTTTTCTTAATTGCAGGTAATTGCTGCTGTTGGAAACAATTTTTAATCTACATGAACTACAATCACTGTTAATGTTTAATTGTCAATATCAGCAGGTATTACAGATCACAGTAAACAAATAGGGCATGTGCTCCAACAAACAGAAACTTCCATGAAAGTGGAGATCACAAAACTTCATCAAAGGTGAAAAACGAGCAGATCAAGCTTGGGCAGAAACAGTGCAAAACAAAAACACTTTTATCTAGTGTGAACTTATGTCTTAAGGTCATATTTACACTTAATTAACTTAAGTATTGGGAGCAGCTGTGCAAGTTTTGTTATCTACTTTACATGTACACTTACATCAGTGTTTATGTAAGACTTTGACTAAGCTTTGATTAAGTCTCCATTTTGTTCTCATCTGTTATAGTTGGTCAGATTCGTGATAAATATGGCAAAAAGGTTTATGAGGTGGTTCGACCAATCAGATTACATGACCTGCACAAAAGGGATTTAGAGGTGAGCTCTCATCTACCCATGTATGCACAATATGCAGCAACCCCCATATGAATTTCATTGTAATTTAATGATGCTTGACTTTTTTTTTTCTCAGAAGTAACTTCAGTTTTCTCAGCTATTTTTGTAATTACTTTCAACCAATTGGTCTCGAGAGTATTTTTAATGGATGTATGAAGTCAGTTTCCATCATATTAACTATGGAATTATTTTACCAATGTTTGACAACCACAAAGGGTTCAAATACGTTTTTTTTTTAATTGTCAACAATATACATCTATTGTTTTATCATTTGAAACCTAACATTTTTATTGTGAAATGTTTTGCTTGAAAAGTGTGTCTAATTCTTTCAAATAAAAGCCAATTGGTTTTATATTTTGTTATATAATGCAAAGAAATTCATACTCTTTAAAGTGTGGCTTAAGTGTCCAAATATTTTTTGTGACCAGGCCATTATACAGCCAAATATATTTATTTTTTTCAAACTGAACCAATTTATTTCCCCTGCAGTCAAGACCGGACACAGTGAAGTACGCTATAGAACTGGGTGGTAGAGATATTCAAATGCACCTTCAGAGAAATGAGTGAGTCTGTCTCCTCAGTTTTTACTTTGTCATCATTTTATATATATACATATATACTTAAAAACTCAGAATCTTGTGATATTGTGGTATTCAAAATCTGTGTATGTTGCAACCCAAAAAAGTTCCTCATTGTCATTAAAGGTGCAGTATGTAACAATTTTCATATAATATCCTTTTTTTTTTTTTGCCAATGTGTGAATGGCTTGTAACGCAACTTAAAACATTAGCCTTTCCCGGACTTCCTAGGTTGCCTATTAAAGCCTGTAGACTGATTTTCATGCAAAGGGAACGGGTCGGTTTTGCCGGGAAAATCCAAAGGATGTGACGTTTATGCGCGCTCCCGAGAGCCTTGCCTCAAGCCTTCTCTTCCGCTATTCAATAGCGACAACAAACAGTCTGCAACACTAAGTAACGTTAGCTTAGAGATGGAATCCAGCAAACAGCCAGCTCCCAGCACAACACCGACTCCTACACAAACTCAGAGTAAGCAAAAACATTTTTTTTACTGAATCCCGTCTGGCTAAGCGGGAACGTGATAGTGATCGAGCGAAAACTAGAGTGAACATCGGCAGGGCATTTGATTTCTGGAGGGACCTTCATTCAGTTTTGGGGATCAAAACCGACCCTGAATTGGCGTTCTTCTTATTGGACAGGTAAGCTTACATAACTGCAAAGCATGTGAAATATAGTGCCATAAGGATTGATCTGTGTAATTTTAACTAATTTGATTTTGCCTGCACAGTAACTGTCAAAAACAATGTTAATCTGTAATTATTCAGCAAGGTAAACTACAATAACACATGAAATGAATGCTAGACAATGTTCAAGATAATGTAAAAAGATCCATTCATTAGTGTAGCGTAACTTGGTTATACAGAAAATATATACATTCTATTATTATAAAACAATAGTGCATCGATATATCAAAATGATAGTTGTGATGGAGTCACATCAATACTGAATTGTGTCAACATATTTATAATGTACAGTCTATTTTATAAACAGCTACTGTCATCATCCACCAAATTTACCTAACAGCCATTGATAAAGCTGGCTAGCTAGCTAACGCCAACATAGGCTATCGTATAAATGCAGTCAATGTATCATTCAAAGAAAATTGATTACTTCAAACTAACGTCTCGCATAGCCAGACCTATATCCACAGTTTGTTTTAGCCCTGTTCCAGCACTGGAGAGTCAAATATAATATCCAGTCTCAAAGTTTGTAGTAAAACAATCATAACTGTGTAATTTTAATTATGCTACCTCATCTGTCAGCATGATGCCGGTGAATCACATTCAGTCTCTTTGTACATTACGTCTTTGTTTTGCTGATGCTCGCTCGCACGCATCCCTATGGAGTGTGTGTACGAGCGCAAGCACGAGCCAGAGGTAGCTGGCTGCAGTTCACTTAATGGCCACAGGTGTCATTAATAACAAGGGTTTCTGAATCTTACAACCTGCACCTTTAACAAACCAATATGCATCATAAAACATGAGTTCACACATTACGCATTGTGATTTATGAGTCCTTTTGTTGTGACTGATCTGAAAAATGTGTGTTGGTCAACAGTGGTTTACTGACCAAAGATTATAGCGAGGCCCACTACACTGAAGATGGGACACTGGTCACAACCACACCTAAGGATCTGGTAGGTTAAACCTAGAATAAAAGAGTGCCTGAATTGGTTACATAAGACATACAGTATGCTCTCATGCAACACAGATCCTTACTCTGAAACAATCAACAGTGTCTTTTCCTTCTACAGGATTTATGTTACTATCATGGGAAAATAGTGAATGACAGTGACTCGTCGGTTAGCATGAGCACCTGTGATGGACTACGGTAGGAGATACACACTTTAAATAGTTTTAAAAGGTGTTTCTCTTGGATTGTTACTATCACAATTTGATAAAGTTGCTGTATAAATCTTTAAAGTTATAAGTTAAACAGCTGTATGGCAATATAACAAAATTATAACCTTTTTTTAAGATGTATATTTTCCAGAAATGTTCCTCTTTTTTCAGTCATTGCTAGGTATTGCACTTGCTATTGCTAAACATACCACAATATCACTATTTTTTTCTCAGTGTGTTTTTCATCTTCGTGCAATTAAAGGAAGTCACAGTGCAATTGATGTTTTCTACTTTTATGAAAAAAAAAGATGATCACACATGGTTTTCCAATCACTCTAACAGGAATAGTGCACCCAAAATTCTGTCATAATTTACTTATCCACATGTCATTCCAAACCTTTATGACTTTCTTTTGCAAAGGACAGCAAGAAACGTCCTGGTTACTTGCGTAACCTCTGTTCCCTGATGGAGGGAACGAGACGTTGTGTCGATGTAGTGACACTAGGGGTCACTCTTGGGAGCCCGAAACACCTCTGGTCTTTGATAAAAGGCCAATGAAAATAGACGAGTGGTATTTGCATGCCACTCCCCCGGACATACAGGTATAAAAGGAGCTGGTATGCAACCACTCATTCAGGTTTTATGCTGAGGAGCCGAGACAAGGTCCGGCCATTTCAGCGGGTAGTTCAGCGTTGTGGCAGGAGGGACACGACGTCTCGTTCTCTCCATCAGGAATGGAGGTTACGCAAGTAACCAGGACGTTCCATATCTGTCACTCACTCGACGTTGTGTCGATGTAGTGACACTAGGGGTCCCTATACAAAACGCAGCAACTGGCTGAACTGTGTTACGTGAACTGGCGGTGTGTGATGGGCACTGTGTGCCTCGTAGCCAGCGCACCAGGCCAACACGTAACCTCCCCCAACATAGTTATGAGTGTCGAACGGCACTTTGGGGACAAGTCGACTACCCAAAAGATAGAGACAGGCTAGCCCAGTCGTGGCCTCTTTTCCCCTTCTTTTTTTTCACTCCCTAAAAAAAAGGGGGGATTATCTGGGTCTAGTCGGGGGGTGTCCCTCCCAAGGGGAGGACACCGCGGAGACCACACCTCGCCCAAAGAAAGGGGGGGATATTTAAGTGGAAAATACGTCACATGGTCTTGCCGATCATGTGGAAAAGTCTCCTACCCAATGGGGGAGGAGTTACTACAAACATGGAGACTGTGGCAGAGGGGGCTCTGCCCAAGGAAGATGCAGTTTGCCAACAGGGAAATGAATTAGCAGAAGATATACATCGCATGGGGTTACCTTACAGGGAACCGCCACATGCAGAGCACCTACCCCAAAACAGGGCTCTTAGTTAGCACGTGTACTGGGCCGGCAGCGAGTCTCTCTGAAAACTCGATTGCCACAGGGCTCGGAGGAAGTCAACCAGGGAACATAGTTTGTGAACACTGGGAATTAATGGCACACGTCATCAGCTCAGAGGAGGTGAAAGGCACTATGTGCAAGCGATACACCCGGCCGGTTATCCCAGGCTTATCCGCTTGTGTTGCGTGCCACTACCAGGGATGAAACCGGTTCCACCCGGAGGTTGTAGAACCTTGCAAAGGTGTTGGGTGTTGCCCAGCCCGCTGCTCTGCAAATGTCTGCTAGAGAGGCACCCCTGGCCAAGGCCCAGGAGGCCGCTACACCCCTGGTAGAATGGGCTCGTAGCCCTACCGGGGGCAGCACGTCCTGGGCGTGATATGCCATAGCTATGGCGTCAATGAGCCAGTGGGTGATCCTCTGCTTGGAGACAGTGCTTCCTTTCCGCTGTGCACCAAAGCAGACAAAGAGCTGCTCAGAGATCCTAAAGCTCTGTGTGCGATCCAAATAGATGCATAAAGCGTGCACCGGACACAGCAACGACAGGGCTGGGTCTGCCTCCTCCTGGGGCAGCGCTCGCAAGTTCACCACCTGGTCCCTAAAAGGGGTCGTGGGAACCATGGGTACATAGCCTGGTCGGGGTCTCAAGATCACGAGAGAGTAGCCCGGACCGAACTCCAGGCACATTTCACTGACAGAGAATGCTTGCAGGTCTCCTACCCTCTTGATGGAAGTGAGCACAGTCAGGAGGGCAGTCTTCAAGGAGAGTGCCTTAAGCTCAGCTGACTGCAAAGGCTCAAAGGGGTCTCTCTGTAGACCCTGAAGAACTACAGAGAGGTCCCATGAGGGAACGAGGCATGGTCTGGAGGGGTTCAGCCTCCTGGTGCCTCTCAGGAACCTGATGAACAGGTCATGCTTCCCTAAGGACTTACCGTCCACTGTGTCATGGTGTGCTGCTATAGCAGCAACATACACCTTCAAGGTGGAAGGGGACAGCCGCCCTTCCAACCTGTCCTGCAAAAAGGAAAGCACCGATCTGACTGCGCATCTCTGGGGGTCTTCCCGTTGGGAAGAACACCACTTAGCGAACAGACGCCACTTAAAGGCATACAGGCACCTCGTAGAGGTGGCCCTAGCCTGAGTGATTGTGTCTACCACTTCTGCGTCCTGTCCAGGGGCCAGACATGGTGATTCCAGAGGTCTGGTCGTGGGTGCCAGATGGTGCCCCGTCCCTGAGAAAGAAGGTCCTTCCTCAGGGGAATTCGCCGGGGGGGGCTTTCGCGAGGAGCGTGAGGTCCGAGAACCACGTTTGGGTGGGCCAGTAGGGTGCTACAAGGAGGACCTGCTCCTCGTCCTCCCTGACCTTGCACAGAGTCTGTGCAAGTAGGCTCACTGGGGGAAACGCATATTTGCATAGGCCAGGAGGCCAGCTGTGTGCCAGCACATCTATGCCGAGAGGTGCCTCTGTCAGGGCGTACCAGAGCAGGCAGTGGGAGGATTCTTGAGAGGCGAACAGGTCTACCTGTGCCTGTCCAAATCGACTCCAAATTAGCTGGACCACCTGAGGGTGGAGTCTCCACTCTCCCCTGAGGGTAACCTTCCGTGACAGCGCGTCCGCTGCAATGTTGAGGTCGCCCGGGATGTGAGTGGCTCAGCGCAGCGACTTGAAGTGCTGCTGATTCCAGAGGAGGACACTGGGGGGCAAGTTGTGACATACAACGAGAGCGCAGACCGCCTTGGTGGTTGACATATGCTACCGTTGCCGTGTTGTCTGTCCGAACTAACACGTGCTTGCCCTGGATCAACAGCCAGAACCTCCGCAGGGCGAGCAGGATTGCCAACAACTCGAGGCAGTTGATGTGCCAACGCAGCCACGGGCCCGTCCATAAGCCGGTGGCTGTGTGCCCATTGCAAACAGTGCCCCAACCCATTTTGGAGGCGTGTGTTGTGACCACGACGCGCCTGGAGACCTGCTCTAGGGGAACACCTGCCCGTAGAAACGAGAGGTCGGTCCAAGGGCTGAAGAGACGGTGACAGACCGGCGTGATGGCCACGCGATGTGTCCCGTGGCACCATGCCCATCTCGGGACTCGAGTCTGAAGCCAGTGCTGAAGCGGTCTCATATGCATCAACCCGAGCGGGGTGGCCACCGCTGAGGATGCCATATGCCCCAGGAGCCTCTGAAAGAGTTTCAGTGGAACCACTGTTTTCTGTTTGAACGCCTTCAAACAGGGCAGCACCGGCTGTGTGCGCTTGTTCATGAGGCACGCTGTCAATGAGACTGAGTCCAACTCCAAACCAAGAAAAGAGATGCTCTGAACCGGGAAGAGCTTGCTCTTTTCCCAGTTGACCCGAAGCCCTAATCGGCTGAGGTGAGAGAGCACCAAGTCCCTGTGTGCACACAACATGTCCCGAGAGTGAGTTAGGATTAGCCAATCGTCGAGATAGTTGAGAATGCAAATGCCCACTTCCCTTAACAGGGCAAGAGCTGCCTCTGTGACCTTTGTGAAGAAGCGAGGGGACAAGGACAGGCCGAAAGGGAGGACCTTGTACTGATACGCCTGACCCTCAAATACAAACCGCAGGAATGGTCTGTGTCGAGGTAGAATCGAGACGTGAAAGTACATGTCCTTCAGGTCTACCGAAGGTCTTACCTGGCTCCTTGTGACCACCCCGGAACAGCCTGGGACGGGGGGAGGAAGAGGCCTGTCCTCGCAACCCATAGAGACTGTCACATCGGGGGCGGATGTGTGCCACAGCTGGGCACGCAGGGGCGGGGAGACCACCGCCAGTGGTGGACGAAGTACACAAACCAAGTACTTGAGTTAAAGTAGAGATACACCAGGTAAAATATTACTCCAGTAAAAGTAAAAGTGCTCCCTTTACACTTTCACTTGAGTAAAAGTACAAAAGTATTTGCCTTCAAATGTACTTAAGTATCCAAAGTACTATGATTTATTATGGCTATAATATCCTTTTATAATTTTTGTCACAAGACTCATGCTTAATCAACAATATGTGAAAAGACTCTAATGTTACTCTTAGCACACCAATCTATTAATAGAATGATATTAATTAGTCAGACACTTATGTCTATTAAAATTATCATGAGCTCAACCTTGAAGCTAAACAATTTCCTTTGGAATCAAATGAAATAACAGGATTTCAGAGCAGGTTTAAATGTATGGTTTATTTGTAACAGTTGCACGTTTAAGTTTAATAACTTGTATTATACACAGGTTCACATGAGTTTTCTTTTACTATATTTTATCTGAATGTCTCTGTGCATAAATATAAACTGGCCATATCAAATTTACTGTAACAGGAACTAGTTTTTGTGTCAGAAGAAATACACTTGCCAGTCACAGCTGCATGTGTGTACAAAACTCAGTCATGCATTTCTCCACAAAGTCAGGAAGAATGTTATATTAATTTAGTAATGCTTGGATGTATGATTGTCAGTGTTTGTGCATTAATTCCTATACTGCTTCACATAAAACCTGGTGATACCTGGTAAATAAAATAACTTGGTAAATATAAAAAATATATATATATATATATATATATATATATATATATATATATATATATACTAAGGTGACCTCAACATAGTGTGGACATCTCAAAACAAATTACATAAACTGTCATCACAAATGACATGTACTAAAATAACAAGCCTCAAATGGCAATGAACAATTTGTGGCAGTAAACATCATTAATCAGCATGCCATTAATTCTGCTTCTGGTGAGTGTGCTAGTAGAGTAGGGCACTGATGATCTAACTAAAGTGGCAATATTTTTTATTCAGCTTGAGAAGGAGCTGATTCTCAAAGTTTTTGAGTCCATTCTTGCCCTCCTGGGACTGAAAATAAGCCCTGCTGTGCCGAAAAGACGTTCACAAGCTGCAGAAGCGGGTAAAGCAGTGTTGACCTTCAAAGACAACTTACAGACTGCTGGGAAGGACTTGAGAATTTCTTTGTCATCAGCTTTGCAGGCAAGGTAGCCATCTAACTGCTTGATACCTTCCTGGCCATGAGTAGGCTTCATGCTTGCAAAGAAGTCCTCTTCCTCAGAGGCACTGGAACCATCAGCTGGTGTTTGATTCAAAGTCTCTTCCTACATATGGTCCTTGATGTAGTCCAGGTCTGAAATGGACATTTCCATAGATGCTAAGAATCAAAACTTCACTTTAATCATACACATTTCTCCAGATAAATATATCAAAAGAACAGCATTGTCCTATGTATTTCCAAGGTGCATTTAAAACTAACCTAAACAAATTGAGAATGTCAAGATAAAATTTGAGTTTGATATCTTTTAAAAATGATTTGGCTCAGTTTCTTTGAATCTTTAACTGATGACACTTTTCAAAAACAAAAACTAAAATAATCTTACTTACTTTGACAATGTGTTCATCCGATGTCCAGGATGTTTTAAATTTCGGGACAAGGATAGCAGCTGCTATAAACTCTGGTTCTACCAGCATGTTTCCAAAGCGCTGCTGCAGGCCTCCTTGGATGGCATCCACCAGAGGTTTGCAGTACCTGGAGGTAATGTGAATTCGGTCCAGTTTCAAGATGAGGAGTGTCAAAGTAGGCAGAAGCCATCCCATCTAAACATCGATTTCAGCCTGAAGAATGTTGAGGGCTTTGGCTAGGGGGCTCGTGGTTTTGGCATACTCTTCCAGAAAGGCAATTTCAACTGGACTCAACCTATCACACATTCAGACAACAGCAATTAATCAACTAACTTAACATACACAATGAAACCGTTTTCTGTAAGCTACAGTTAGATTACTCAATTAAAAATGACCACCAGAATGAAAATGGCTTACCTCGATGTGTTTCCTTAGATTTGAAGGAGAATTCTTGTAAAAAGAAATTTTACAGGGCCGAGGCAGGCAGAGCAGGCAATTGAAAATGAAGGACTCTTTCTTCTTTTCAACGACTTCAAAAATATCGCGCAAATAAGGCCACGGGTGTTGTGGCAAGTTAGAGTCAGGAGTTTCTTCCATCATTTATGAAGGCACTGGCACTGTCAGTCTCAAAATGTTAATGCTGAACTGTATTCGTGCGTAGATACCACCAAGCAGCAACCAAAACAAGTTCAAAACAGAGCGCGCGCTGTACCCTGATTGGTGGCTTGCCGTGTGCCCGACCAGTTAAGTTAACTTTTTTATCCACTAATAAATAAAAGGAACGACTGATTTCGCAAAATGTAGTTGAGTAAAAGTAAGATATTTGACTTTGAAATGTAGTGAAGTTAAAGTAAAAAGTCTCCCCAAATGGAAATACTTCAGTAAAGTACAGATACACGAAAAAGTTACTTAAGTACAGTAACGAATTACATTTACTTCGTTACTGTCCACCACTGACCACCGCTGGAGCGCCAATCCTGCAAGGGAAAAAAGGTGGCCGGTGGTCCTGCTGACGACCGTGCACACTGGGTTTCTGACCCAGGGAAGGAGGAAATCACTCTTTTGCTGAACTGTTGGGTACCGCAGCCACTTGGGCATGCGGCGAAATCAAATGAAATGACAACAAAAGATTCTCCACCCGGCCCTCCACCGGGGAATGGAGTGGTCTTACTACCAGCTCCAATGCAGTGGGTTTCATCGACCCTGGGTTGCCCGTCTCAGGGGCGCTTTGACGACCTTCGTGGGTTCTTGGCAGCCAGCCGTGAGACAGGTGGCGTCTGCTTCCTGCGGTGGGCTCCATGCCGGGGCCGGGCCGAAGGGGCGGGTTGCGGTGGAGCCGGTGCAGTCACCGCAGGGGGACGCCCTTGGTGACGAGCAGACGGGGTGCGGGATCTTGAACCGCGCAGGGGCAGGATATGCCGGATAACCTCCGTCTGCTGCTTCACCATCAAGAACTGCTGAGCAAAGTCCTCGACGTTGTCGCCGAATAGGCCAGCCTGGGAGATGGGGGCAGCAAGGAACCGTGTCTTGTCGGCCTCACCCATCTCGACCAGGTTGAGCCAAAGGTGGTGCTCCTGGACCACTAATGAGGACATCGTCTGCCCGAGAGACCGCGCCATGACCTTCGTTGCTCGGAGAGCAAGGTCAGTCGCCGAGTGCAGTTCCTGCATCAGATCTGGGGCGGAACTACCCTCGTGCAGTTCTTTCAGCGCCTTGGCTTGGTGGACCTGCAGGAGAGCCATGGCGTGCAGGGCAGAGGCTGAACAAGAGGTCGAACTCGCCGTGAGACGAGCCGGCGGACTCAGCCGGAAGCCCAATCGGGGCAGACGAGCATGCTGGGGAATGGGAGGTCCGCGGGGGGATACCCGGCGGAGGCGGTCCCATTGGGATCCCCAAATCGCCCCCAGTGCTAGCGTAGGTAGAAGGACCGAGGCGGGGAGCCGCTGGGGTGGCTTCCGCGACCGCAACGTTGCCATGGTCATGTTCTCGCAGTGAGAACATTCTGCATCTAAATATTTGGGACTTACTTGTATGGACCAAGTCAATACAGTTTCCAATACCTCACCAAGATCATTTTGACTATTCTCACACACAGCCATAATCACAAGCACTCAGAAGCACTTCTGGTATGCACACAAATAGCATCAGTCAATATTTGGTATTACTGATACTGTAGAAAGACAAGTATCATTACTTATATACAGTATTACCTAATATTAAAATATATTTATATTTTAGTATGGACTTGACACTGAAGTACTGGCACTTTTGGCATCCCTACAAGAAAACATTCTGGATTTTACTAAAGCCCACCATGTCGTGTGCCTTTAGAAGACTTGGAATTACTACTTTTATGGTCCTTTTTAAAGCTTTAAAGCGAGTCTCAATCAGCTCTATCAAAACATGGGCCAGGACATTCATTCAAAATTATCAGTTGGGTCCTGCATAAGAAAGATAGTCATACTGGTTTGGAGTTAATTCTGATAAAATGTTCATATTTGGTTAAACTATTCCTTTAACTCTTGGGCCAATCACATTTATTCTCTATGTTTACGCTCTGAGTAACCATGCCTCAAGATCATACAAATTATATTGTGTCCATTGTGCAAATTGTCTTCACAGAGGCTATTTCCAGACAGCTGAGCAGAGGTATTTGATTGAGCCGTTGTCTGAGAATGATGATGGTGACCATGCAGTCTTTAAGTATGAAGCTATAAATGAAGATAGGCCTATGATGTGTGGAGTATCCAATACTAGTTGGGATGAGACTGGAGATGGCTTTCCTCCACGCATCAGCAAATCTCGCTCTCGTTCCTCAGTAAGATTGCATTTTCATTACCTCATTGTTCCTTACTACTTAATGTAATCCTAAAGCTCAGGTTTCACAAGGGGTGTGTTTCAATCAGCTCTCTAGTTCAGAAGTAAGTGCACTGCCTGGGGAGTCAGCCATTTCAAAGACTGACCAATTGTCATAATGGTTTCAGTGCACTGAAACAATCGCTCCCTAGAAATTCACGGAATGCACCTTAAAAAACCTGTGAGCATCGGCTGCTCCCTATTTTCACTTCCTGGAAATGTCGTCATGTAAAAGTCATGAGAGGACCAGTGCAAGTGTCAATTTATGAGGATAAAGCATAAAAAAGATAAACCAAGGGTTTATCCGACAACGTTTTCAACTAAAAATGGAAAACTTTTTATGCGTTTTGGATGTTCGTTTACACGACAACAGCGTTTTGGGGCCTGAAAACGCAAACTTTTGAAAACGGGTTTCAAAGTGCAAGTTTTTGAAAACGATGCTGTTATCGTCTCCGTGTAAACATACAAAAACGTGAATTTGTGAAAATGATGACGTCATGCACACACGCATTACGTGTTCAGTGTATAGGCATGCGCGCGAGTACTTCAAAACAACACGCGAGACATTCAACACTACAATGGCGGACTACAGGACTGTGTTTGTGCTGCTCAAGATTAATTGACGCTTCTCCAGCAAAGTGTAGATTTACTACATCACTACTATGACCAGCAATCGCCATCTTCATTGTTTGTATTCACCGCTCTGTGGAAGAATGCTTAAGTGCGCAGGCGCATAGTGTTTCTTTCCAAAGTGACATCGCCAACTACTGGCCTGGCATGCATAATACAGCCTTTTTAGTCGTTTTCGCGGATCCGTGTGAACGGGGATCGTTTTGACAACGTTGTCGTCTGTACACGAAACTTTTCAAAAATGCAAAGGAAAAACTTTTCCGTTTTTAGTACATCATTGTCGTGTAAACGTACCAAGATGGTGTTTTTGACAAGGAAAACAGAGCTCTTCGAAAACACTCTACCAAGTGAATAAATTTGAAAACGCTGTTGTAGTGTGGACAGGGAAAACAGAGATATCTGAAAATGATGAGGTCATGTGATCCATTCAACCCCAAAAAATCAAGATGGCGACCCATGTTGTTCTGGCGATGTTGTGCCTGCTATTCACTTTGACAGCGTTGTTAAAGATAAATGTTACTTTGTACAACCTTCACATTACATTCTTTCAAAGGCGAAGGGAAGTTTACTTGGAATTGCTGTTCAGCGACTGAACACGAAGACAATTGCGTTTCAGACCATACATGGAACGGTGATTTTTTTACATGCGCATTAAGGGGATTTAAGAGTTTTCATACGTTTCAGTGTGGACAAGCAACTTTTGGAAATGTTTGAGTCAATGGCAATGGCAAAGTGTATGGCAGTTTGGATGGAAATGCATTTCGAATTTTCATTTTTCAAATGATTATTGTGGACGTAGTCTAAAAAAAGATTATGTTCTTAAGTATTTTTCATCCCTAACGTGCATGAAAGGGAAACAATCATGGACTACACAGGAATTAAAGCTGTCAGAAGGTTAAAAAATTCCTTTATGTATTTATTTATGTTAATTAATGTATGTTCGAAATTTCATTATATTTGTTAAATGTCTGAATGCCATTATGAATGTACATCTTTTTTGCTAAGATCATTTCTCATAATGGCACTATACATATTAATAGCTACAGCTGAGTTGCGCAATGGCATGTTATACAGCTGAATTTTTTATATATTCCACCTACACCTTGTGATTGTGTCGCTGTTTATTGAGTCATCAGTGTGCCAACATTTAGTGGGCCAAGCCATTGCTACTGCCAGAATTTGTTCATGATATACTGATTCACAATATAGGGAACTAGGGAGCGTAACGAGACACAGACAATAATGAGGTCTGACATATGCGTTGCATTCTAGGGTAATTTTATTTCACAGAAGAAATAACTCTATTTTATTAAGTTTTCTGTCAATTTATTTCCTCTTGATCAGGGACCAACTTTGTTCCAGCAACAAAAATACATTGAGCTCTTCCTGGTGGCAGACAACAGAGAAGTAAGAACAGGATGCAAATTACATTCAGAAAGAATGTGGCATACACAGGGATGGATTATCGACCAGGCCAACGGGGCCAGTGCACAGGGGCCCTTGACTACTAGGGGTCCTTGACTGCCCGGGGGGGTGGGGGCCCTGGGCTTTAAGGTTGCGCGATCCAGTTTGGCGATCCCCCCCGCTCGAAAACCCATCAACAATGAAAACGAAACACCCCCCCGCCCGCCCTCCCACCCCGCTCAACAACATTTGGGCCAGTTGCTATGTAAAAAAATGGTGGGAGGGGGGCCCTTGGAGATAATTGGCCCCGGGGCCTTTGCAAATCATAATCCGTCCCTGGGCATACAAGATAAAATTATTTTAGGAAGTCATTATAAGACGGTTTATTTGTTTTAATCATGTAAAAACTTTCTGTAAAAAATATTCAGCATTTGCACAATGCTGTACATTGTGCTTAATCAGCTTTGTGGCGTTGATTACGTCACACTGTTTCCAGATTTATCAGTGTAAATGTAAAAACACTGAGGCTTACAAAAGAGTGTCACAATACCAGTGTGGCATTTGTGATTATTAAGTGTTATGGCACAATCTCTCGATTCCAATGAATAATTTATGATGTTTGTTCCCACAGTACAAAAAAATGGACAGCGACCTTGTCAAGCTGAGAAAGAGGATATTTGAAATCATAACTTTCATCAATAATGTAAGTCAATGATGACATCAATACTAAGTCCAGAATTGCAACATTTATAACACATAGCAGTTGGACACAGGAAGCCATTAAATGCTGATTTATGACTAAGGCCTACATTTGGTCACAAAGATTCTTAAAGCTGAAGTATGTAACTTTTTCTATTAAAACAGAAGCTTAATATTCAGAGACAACTGTAAGTAAGCCATTGGTTAATTTTCTTGAAAACTGTAAGCATTGTGTCTCTGCAGCGCTATGAAAATTCCTCTGTTTGTTTTGAGCAACCCTCTATACAATCACAATAATGGCATGACCAATGGCATGAGTTGGGGGCGGGACTATCTCTTTGTTTGACCAACAGCAGACATATTCAGACAGCTGTTTTAAAAGCAAAGAGTATTTTTGCTATTCCGTCTGGTGGCACTAGTGGCTCAGAAATTACATACTTCAGCTTTCATTCAAGTTAATGAAAACTATTATGAAAATGAAAATTAGCATTTCTATCTAATTCTGTCAGTTTTTTTAAACAACAAAACAAAAACACCCAATTAGACAATAAGTAATTTTCTGATTGACATGTAAAACAGCCAAGATTACTTGCTGCATTTTCTGATAAGTGTCATGTTTCTTGTCATAAACTGTTACAAAGGATAAAAACTAATACAAGAACTAATACAAATGACTTTAAAAATACTAATTTTCCAAAGATTCTTTACAAACTTGAGATCAATTACAACTAACTAAAACCAAACAAAAAATCAAAATACAAAACTGAGTAAAAATAGAAAATAGTGGCATTTTCAAAACTATAATCTTGCATGTGATAATATAGGATCAGATCACCAGATACCCGATAGGCAGGATATACTTAATCCTAGGAATGTACTTCCTGATGTTACTTTAGTAATCTTTGTTTCAATATAATCTTTACAACTGAGCAAAACTGGAATATGTTTGTATTAAACAACTCAGATTCTCCTGACATTGTTTGCAGGTCTACAAGGAAATCAACACCTTTGTTGCTCTGTCTGGGTTTGAAGTGTGGACTGACAGTGATAAGATAACAGTGTCCCCTGATGCTGGAGCAACCTTGAACAGCTTTAGCAATTGGAGAAACAGCGATCTCATTAAAAGACATCACCATGACAATGCCCAACTCCTCAGGTCAGCTCCGTTAACCACAATTACATACTGTATACTTAACTAGAATGCATTATGCGGTCATCTCAGAATACCTCTAATTATCTTTGTCTGTTCTGAACTGTGTCATTGAAATCTAGTTTGAAGTGGTTAAGGGGCTGCAACAGGAGGAAGAAAGAAAATACTTTTACTAAAGATTAAACATTGATTTTTGTTGTCCTCTTAGTGCGATTGACTTTGATGGAGAAACTGTTGGCTTTGCTAACACTGGAACGCAGTGTGGAAGTCTTTCAACAGGGATTGTGCAGGTATCAATATTCTGCCATTTAACTCAAAAGTAATACTTGCTACAAAAAAACTTCAGAGTTTACAATCACACACCCCACCCATAATTTAAAGCAACGGTGACAAAAAAATTTAATAAACATACTTACTACAAAAAAAAAGTCATATTGACTTTGAACAACATGATGAAAATGATGAGAGAATTTTAATTTTTGGGTGAACTATCCCTTTAATGCTTGATTATAAGGTAAGGTAGACAAAAGAAAATTAAACTTCAATGAAAAATCATGGTTTACATGATGTTTTTTCCATGTCAAGCCTGGACCTAAAAAAATAGATTGCTTTAGTGTTAACCAAACTTTCCTCTCCATTCTCACAGGATCACAACTCTGAAGCCATAGCAGTGGGGGCCACAATGGCCCATGAAATGGGGCACAATCTTGGCATGAGCCATGACGGCAGCACCTGCACTTGTTCTGAAAGCGCTTGCATTATGACTGCTGCTCTCAGGTACCTAAATGGCTAACCTCAGAGGTCCAATAGTTTCTAACTTTGATTAGCATATTACAATGATTTTTAAACATTCCATCTGCCATAATTCAAAACACCTAACTTATCATGACTTGTTCAATGGTAGACAGTACTTGATGCATAGTGAAATAAAGTAAATGAGTCAAAATCAATCAATCATGGTGATCCCTTCTCAGAAGTATTTTGAGTAATCACAACATTTAAGTTATGCTGATATATCACTTTAGCACAGTTGTAGAACTAAACTCAGCAAAAAAAATAAACATCCTCTCACTTTCAACTACTTTTATTTTCAGCAAACTTAACATGTGTAAATATTTGTATGAACATAAAAAGATTAAACAACTAAGACATAAACTGAACAAGTTTCACAGACATGTGACTAACAGAAATGGAATAATGTGTCCCTGAACAAAGTAACAGTCAGTATCTGGTGTGGCCACCAGCTGCATTAATTACTGTAGTGCATCTCCTCCTCATGGGCTGCACCAGATTTGCCAGTTCTTGTTGTGAGATGTTACCCTACTCTTCCACCAAGGCACTTGCAAGTTCCCGGACATTTCTGGGGGGAATGGCACTAGCCCTCACACTCCGATCCAACAGGTCCCAGACGTGCTCAATGGGATTGAGATCCGGGCTCTTCGCTGGCCATGGCAGAACACTGACATTTCTGTCTTGCAGGAAATCATGCACAAATCGAGCAGTATGGCTGGTGGCATTGTCATGCTGGACGGTCATGTCAGGATGAGCCTGCAGGAAGGGTACCTCATGAGGGAGACGGATGTCTTCCCTGTAACACACAGCGTTGAGATTGCCTGCAATGACAACAAGCTCAGTCGATGATGCTGTGACACACAGCCCCAGACCATGACGGACCCGCCACCTCCAAATCAATCCTGCTTGGTGTAACGCTCATTCCTTCGACGATAAACGCGAGTCCGACCATCACCCCTGGTGAGACAAAACCGCGACTCGTCAGTGAAGAGCACTTTTTGCCAGTCCTGTCTGGTTCAGTGAAGGAGGGTTTGTGCCCATAGGCGACATTGTTGCCGGTGATGTCTGGTAAGGACCCGCCTTACAACAGGCCTACAAGCCCTCAGTCCAGCCTCTCTCAGCCTATTGCGGACAGTCTGAGCACTGATGGAGGGATTGTGCGTTCCTGGTGTAACTCAGGCAGTTGTTGTTGCCATCCTGTACCTGTCCCGCAGGTGTGATATTCGGATGTACCGCAGGTGTTGTTACACGTGGTCTGCCACTGCAAGGACGATCAGCTGTCCTTCCTGTCTCCCTGTAGTGCTGTCTTAGGCGTACGCACATTGCAATTTATTGCACTGGCCACATCTGCAGTCCTCATGCCTCCATGCAGCATGACTAAGGCACGTTCATGCAGATGAGCAGGGACCCTGGGCATCTTTCTTTTGGTGTTTTTCAGAGTCAGCAGAAAGGTCTCTTTAGTGTCCTAAGTTTTTATAACTGTGACCTTAATTGCCTAACCTCTGTAAGCTGTTAGTGTCTTAACGACCGTTCCACAGGTGCATGTTCATTAACTGTTTATGGTTCATTGAACAAGCATGAAAAACATTGTTTAAACCCTTTACAATAAAGATCTGTAGTTATTTGGATTTGTAAAAAATTATCTTTAAAATACAGTGTCCTGAAAAAGGGATGTTTCTTTTTTTGCTGAGTTTACTTTAACACAATATGTTGACATTCAGTTATTCCAATACCATCTACATCTTACACAGCTGTTAATATTAATTAATCATACATTGTCTCGATATAAATTTGCAATCTATACCAGTTACATCATATTTTCTGAACCTGTGAACAAATAATATATCACAGATATTACTATTTCATGTCTCTACAGCTATCACATCCCTCAGCACTTCAGCAGCTGCAGTATTGGACACTACGAGGAGTTCCTGAACACCATAAATCCAGGATGTCTTCTAAACATGCCAAAACCAAAAGACTTGATTCAGCCTGCTCTGTGTGGAAATGGGTTTATGGAGACAGGAGAGGAATGTGATTGTGGAACAGTGCAGGTAAGCAGGACGATGGTTTATAATACCTGACTTAAAGGGGTCATGAATTGGAAAATCAAACTTACCATAATATCTTGGCATATAAGAGTTCATAACACTATAAAAACATGCTGTAAATTTCAGAACCGAAAACTTCTTCGTTAGTCCAAAAAAAGGCTTTATTGAAACCAAGGTGCCAAAATGGCTTGTTCTCTACTTCCTCCTCACTAATACTTCATAGTGAGGTATTACATCAGCACAGGCCAGCTTCTGCATAAACAGATCAATATCTACTTTATCGTCGACACTGCTTAGGGTGGTGAGATTATTTTTGGAGCAACAGGAGGTGTCACGATGGCCACGAAGATGTCAAGACATTGCAGTGCCAGGTTGTGGGAAACTAGATCTCTTGCATTTGCTTCGCAAGGATCCCAACATTAAGAGTGTGTTTGACGTTTATTTTTAATGAAGTCCCGGATCGCATCGCTAAGAATGTGTTTGTTTACTTTCTTCATTTTACCGATGATTCTTTTACAAACAAGATACAGTTCGAAGCAGGCTTTGCAGAGAGACTTAAATTAAAAGTTGATTCAGAGCCAACTATATTGGATGTCGCAACAAACAAGTGTGAGTATCCATGTTAATTGTTTTGCTTCGTATGTTACAGACTGTTAGATGTGTACTGAGTATTTGATTTGATTTGATCCTAGTGATTTTAAACGCTCGTGTATTAGTTTTAATGCACAGAGATCTCTAAGCAGCATATATTTTCTTGTTCTGTTGGCATGTCACAATTGCCACAGATGCACCTAAAGAGAATATCAATATATCAATATATTTACACAATCTCTTTCCTTTTTAATGAAAACATGACTCATCGTAATGAACAACATATGCGTTTGTCACTACACTGAATATATAATTAAAGATGATCATATGACGAACGACAGTGCGACAAACACCGGTGAATGTATCCTGTATACATTTACATGTTGCACAGTAAGTGTATCCTTTCACAGTTATAAATGTTATAACACCATGTATTTACACTGTTTGGTACTGTCATGCGTTACTCAGCATTTGTAAAACACGGAAATGTTTCACTGTTGGAAAATGCCCCAACTATGTAACAAGATACACACCGTTGTGTCGCGTCTTGGTTTAAACAAGAATAAAAGTAATACATATTACACAAATAGACAAGTCAATTACAGTGATTACTTGCCACGCTGTGACAGACTGCAGTATCCATGGTGTTTGTGGAGGGGGTTAATTCGGGATCAGACTCTGGCTCAAACATGTATGGATGAATTCCTCCGGTTGTCATTTTTTTTAACCGTCCGAAGTTTTCAAAACAACCCCACACTCGCGTAATGGCAGGAGCGTTTACACTTATCCACATGCAAAGATGTTACCCAATCACAGCATTGGTGCATTTACACTGAAGTCTTCAAGAACACACGTCCCAAAAAATGGAGCGTTTGAATCATATGCACAAAAACTGGATGGAAAATGACCAATTCCAAAATTATGACTACTTTTAATGAAAAATCACACTAACATTATAATTGGACCTCAAGGAACATTATAAAATAAAATACAAATCAAATTCATGACTCCTTTAAAGGAATGTTCTGGGTTCAATACAAGTTAAGCTCAGTCTACAGGATTTGTGGCACAGTGTTGATTACCACAAAAATTAATTTCCACTCGTTCCATCTTTTCTTTAAAAAAAGAAAAAATCGAGTTTACATTGAGGCCTTTACATTGGAAGTGAATGGGGACAATAAAAGTGAACGTGGCCAATTTTTGGAGGGTTTAAACACAGAAATGTGAAGCTTATAATTTTATAAAGGCACTTGCATTAATTCTTCTGTTAAAACGTGTGTGTTATTTGAGCTGTAAAGTTGTTTAAATTGTCATTTTTACAGTCATTTTAGGGTTTGTTGACATTACATCATCATGGTAACAAAATTAGGTAAAATTGGCTATAACCTTACACAAAAGGTTAATAAGTGTTTACACACATATCCTTTATGTCTTGTGGTTATACTTGTAAAAAAGTGAGTATTTTAATGTAAAAAAATATTGGCCCCCATTCACTTCAATAATAAGTGCCTCAGTGGAACCTCGATTTTTACTTCTTTTATTTTTTTTAAAGAAAAGGAGGAACGAGTCAATTAATTTTGTGGTAATCAACATTATGCCACAAATGCTTTCGATTGAGCTTAACTTGTATTGAACCTGGAACATTCCTTTAAAGGTATAGTTTTCCCCAAAATTGACATTTTGTCATCAGTTACTCACCCTCATGCTGTTTCAAACCTGTATGACTTTCTACAGTGGAACACAAAAGAAGATGTTAGGCAGAATGTTAGGAATTGACAACCTCAGTCACAGTTCAGTTTCAATGAATGAAGAAAAAAAGTTGAAAAAATGAATGGTTTCTGAGGTTGTCAGTCCCTATAACATTCTGAGTAACATCTTTTGTATTCCATGAAAGAAAGTCACATGGATTTGGGAAAACTTGAGGGTAAACGATGACAGAATTTTCTTTATTGTTTTCTAAAGGTAGGTTAATGATCTGAGATGATCTAAATAGGGATCATCAATCAGTGGCAAGATTCACCTAAAAAATCGATTTGAATAGAGATGTGATTTAAACGTTTTCATTTTCTGTGATGTACGATGTATGTATCAAGGCATTTGAGTTTGTTTGGTGTTTCCTAATATCCTTAAAGTCAAGACAAGACTCTACAGAGGCCAAAAAATAAATAAAAAATTATGCTCTTCAGATTATTCATTCAACATTAAAACAATTTTTATTGGTTTTCACTGCTAAATTACCTGGTTAAATTTAAAACTTTATTCCTGAAATATGATAGTTCACTAGAAGTACTCATACAAATATTTTCTGTTAGGAAACAATATGCTAGACAAGCCCAGACGATTCTCAACAGGAATGTTTTACAGCATGCACACATAAAGAGTAAATTACATTAGCCACAGTGCTGTTCTGTTTAGAGTTCGTTGTACTTATAGAAGCCTATGAGATGGGAATATCTCTCCAATCATACCATATGCAATATCTATCTTCTATAAGCAGCACTCTCTGAAGTGTGCAATCTAGTCAATAGACATGGAATGCATGTAATTTACTGCAATTCTGTTTATACCTGCACTCCATTCCTCTTCTTTCTGGCCAGAATTTGAGTAGGATGTACTGCCTGTGTCTTACTTTTACTGGGCTCTTGTGTTTATTCATTCACCAACTTACAAGTAAATTGCTTTCCAATGGCTTTCCAAAGAATTCCTTAAAAGACCATTTATTATATGCTTACTTATTAAAAACACCCACTGTGTTTAATATGAGATGTTTACAGACATTCTCAACGTTGTTATTTCACTGGTAATATGAACTCTATTGGGTTGCTTTGTATATTAACATATGTTTGTTAATAGGAGTGTACAAACCCATGCTGCAATGCAATCACCTGCAAACTGACAAAGGGCTCACAATGTGCAACAGGGGAGTGTTGTGAGAAGTGTAAGGTAAGATTCAAAGGTATTTTTTGAAATTACTCAAAAAAGAAATCATTGTATTTCATTTAGTAAAGAAAGCAAAAGTAATCCCCGTATAACCACCAATGCCTAGCTTTCATACTGTGCACATACTGTATTTAAAAAACAAATTTTCATTCCTCCCTGTTTCATCAGATCATGTCAAACTCACATGTGTGTCGTCCAAAAAATGATGAGTGTGATCTGCCTGAGTACTGCACCGGAAAATCAGCCGAGTGTCCTGAAGACGTCTTTACAGTCAATGGCCTCCCTTGTAAAGATGGAAAAGGCTACTGCTACAATGGCCAGTGCCCAATGAAAGAGGACCAGTGCATTAAAATGTGGGGTCCAAGTGAGTATAGCAATACAACACTGCAACATAATGATACTGACATTTCTTTATGGTGAAACTGAGCCTCATATAAATGTGCTGTTTTTTTTACATACACTTGGCTTAAGCTGCTGAGGTGGGTAAAGACGACTGTTACAACCATAACACAAGAGGAGAGTACTACGCCTTCTGCAAGCGCACCCCCGATAAATATATCCCATGTCAGAATCAGTACGATATCCCATCCATCTGTCCATCCATAAATCCTTTCATATATCATAAAACTTTTTATTTTCCCAACAGTTTAACCACTAACATTTCCCCTATCTCTCTTTAGAGATGTGAAGTGTGGAAAACTGTTCTGTGATAAAGGCAATGGAAGTCCTAATTATGGACGGCTGGTACATGTAGGTTCTAGCAACTGTAGAGCCACTTTCTACAATAACCCTGAAGAGGATTATGGCCAAGTGGATACTGGCACCAAATGTAGGGAAGGAATGGTAAGGCTGATTTTTGCCAGCTACACCAAAAACAATTTTAGTCCAATAACAAATAATTCTATCAGTCAACTCTAATGAAAATAAATTGCAGAATATTGTATGTGTATCAGCAAGTGTCTTTTAAGGTTACTTTAAGTGTTCAGGAGGAAACCTGTTTGAAGACATTATTTTTGCAATTCTGTTTGGTGATGCTAGTGGCACATAAATTATGCATTTCACCTTAAGCATCTTTATGAATCCAGAAGCATTTTATTTGTCATTCATTTTGTTTTTCTTTTCACAGGTTTGTAGCCAGAATGAGTGTGTTGATCTAGAGACAGCTTTCAAAGCAACCAACTGCTCAGCCAAGTGCAAAGGACATGGGGTATGAATCCTTACACATCCCCTTCTCCTTTTCTCACAAAACAAAACAAATAGACCTAAAAAAGCTGTCAGTGCTTTGTTTCAGGGGGGTCATTGGCATATTGCTATTTATACATATAACTTGCTTTCCTAATTACATGTTTGTTTTTGTGTACATAAACAAGAAGTTAAAGCAGTCATATAAAGAAAGCACGTGTAACTTTGTGTTTGTTACAAGCGGGAGCTGAAGTGTATGTGTGCATGCTACAGGTTTGTGACCACAGACTGCAGTGCAGATGTGAGCTTGGATGGCTGCCACCGGACTGTGAAACACCAGATGATAATGGCTCTTCTTCAGGTAGTACTTTTATAAATTGGCAATATTTTCCCCTGGAAATTATTTTCAGAAATTATTTATTGTAAGGCTGTTATCTTTTAAATCAAAACCACTCCATATACAGTAAAAGTCATATTGAACTAAACTCCCCTCTGAGACTACAGATGTCTGACAGCTGGTCACTACAGTGTCTGCAGAGCCACTAAACCCATCAGATCTAGAATAAAATATCGTGAAATATATCAAATGTCAGATAACGGATGAACATTTTTCCCCCACGTTTAAAATATCTCCCTGCTAACAACACTTAACCTAAAATTACCTGCTGGTCTAAGCTAATTGTACCTAAAACCCCTCTAAACCAGACTGAGATCTTACCAACTTACTGTAGACGTTTTTTTGTTGTTGTTGTTTTTTTTTTTTAAATAGCCGAGGCATTACCCCCCCCCCCCCTTTTGTTAGGAAAGTTAATGACAGAGATTTTAATGCTAAATGTTAACCCTGTGAGAGGTCCTACACACTAACCTGCACTCTTTGCAATTCCAGTTACAACAGTAGTCATTGCAGTGGTCGTCAGTGTCCTGGTTGGGATAGCTCTAACTGCACTGGGAATCTTCCTGTACAAACGCAGAAAGAGGGGACCATGTTCATCCAGGTAAGAGCATAGGAAACCAGCACGTATACAATACACTGTAGAAATGTCCGTAATTTTAACGGTAAAGACTGTAAAAATGCTACAGTAAAAAAAATGTAAATTGGTTAATGAGTAGTTACCTTAAAATATACGTTAAAAAATGTTAATAGATTTAAAAAGACAATACCGTACAAATGTTTTACAGTAAAATGTAAAAATAATTTTTTTTAGATGTAAAGAGTATGATTTTCCCTTATAATTAACAGTAAAAATTTATATATGTTTAACAAGAGAGTACATGTACTTTTACGGTAAATTATTGTTAAAATTACGGTAAAAAACAATAATCAGGCGTTCCCAGAATTCCCTGCGTGACCCATTATATTTCATTATATTTTATGGGAATAGTTATGTTTCATCTTATTTTTAATATCAGTTATGTACTTTGGGGTGCTCTGTGTTATATTTGATATAGTTTAGTTAATGTTTATTGCATAACTTTAATTTCACATGTGTTACCCTGATGGTGTTTAGTGTTTGTGTGAGTGACACTGAGCACTGTCTCTACATGTTTATTGGTCATTGCTCCTGGAAGGGCCACTGTTGATGAACTTCATATCATCATGTGACCTCCTGTAATTATTACGGTGATTAACAATACATTATAAAGTGAAAAGCAGATTTTTACAGTTTCAGAAACTTAATATATTATGTTTATCATTTAATAATATAAACGACGGTACCATAAAATATTAAAAAGCAAAAAAGGCATCAAAATTACATCCCGTAAAGCCTGCAACATGGTTACCGTATTTTTTACAGCAACCACAGCTGCCAGTTTTTTACTGTAAATTTAACTGAATTGTTTTTTTTACAGTGTCAGCGTGGTAATGCTAATTCAGCAGAAAAGGGCTGTTGGATTTACTGGTTTAAAATGAGCTTTTTTGTAAATTACAACAGTCTGAAACTGTAAAATTTACAGGTTTTTCTGTAAAGTTGTTTACATTTTTACTGTATTTTTTACATAATTATTCTGGCAACCACAGCTGGCAGTTGTTTTTTTTTTTTTTTGTTTTGTTTTTTTTTACAGTAAAAAGTCAATAAAACAAACTTCTTTAATGCTGCTGTATTTTCAGTAGTCGTTCAAGGCATTTGAAAGTTCATGGTGTCAACATCCCTGACTACAAACATCAGAGACAGCCCACGCCTAACCAGAACCCAATCACGGTAACTCATAACCACATCTAATGTAATTTACACATTTAACCTGCTAACATAATCTACAGCTAATAAATGGCGACAGTGTGATCAGAACTTTGACATCTCTACGTTACTCTTAGATTATAAAGCCTACAGCACCTCCTCCACCTCCACATGTATCCTTCCAGTCCAGAGCTCTACATACCGACTTCAGAGATGCACGGCAGGTAGCACAGCTAACTCTATTTGTAATGACCAATGTTTGATATTTATATTGGTATTTAACACAACTGTCCTCTCAGGCACTGAGCCACAAGAAAAAAGAAAGAAATACAATTTTTTTTGAAAAGTAGGGTGAAATTAGGTAATCTGTGACATTGGGAAATGTGGGGAAACTTCAATCAAGTCTGTTAAAGGTATAGTTCACCCTATAAATGAAAGATAAATGAAAGCAAAACCGAAGTTCTGATTTTAGGTTCCTCCATGTCCTCATTAACTGGCCTGGTTGCCCAGTTAGGTCATCTGTCATTGAATGTACAAGATCATGTATGGAGTCTTGGAATGATTTTAGACTCATCATTACTTTTCAATAAGCAGATCAGTGCTGTTGTCAAGGGTAGCTTTTTCCACCTGAGATCTATCACTAAAGTAAAACCTTTTCTTTCCAACAAGGACCTGGAAATTGTAATCCACTCACTATTTTCATCAAGGTTAGACTACTGTACCTCATTGTACATTGGTCTCCCTCAAACTGCGTTATCCCGCCTACAGCTGGTTCAAAACGTGGCAGCTAGGCTTTTAACAGGGTCAAGAAAGAGGAATCACATTTCCCTTGTTTTAGGGTCTCTACACTGGCATCCCGTGAAATTCAGTGTCGATTTTAAAATTCTGCTTTATGTCTACAAGGCAGTATCTGGTCTTGTGCCCCAATATATCAGTGAACTTCTCCTCCCTTACTCCCCCACCAGAGTGCTTAGGTCTTCTGATCAACTTCTTTTGAGGGTTCCTCATTGTCGCTATAGATCTAAGGGTGATCGTGCCTTTTCTGTGGTAGATCCTAATCTTTGGAACAGTCTCCCTTTCGATGTGAGGTCAGCTTCTTCATTAGCCATTTTTAAATCTTCTTTGAAAATGTATTTTTATTCTGTAGCTTTTGAATAGGTCCTTGAATAGGTTGAAATAGGTAAATACATGATGCTGTATTTAAAGGTATTTATTTAATATATATATATATATATATATATATATATATATATATATATACACAGTGGTGTGAAAAAGTGTTTGCCCCCTTCCTGATTTCTTATTTTTTTGCATGTTTGTCACACTTAAATGTTTCAGATCATCAAACAAGTTTAAATATTAGTCAAAGATAACACAAGTAAACACAAAATGCAGTTTTTAAATGAAGGTTGTTATTATTAAGGGAAAACAAAATCCAAACCTACATGGCCCTGTGTGAAAAAGTGATTGCCCCCTAAACCTAATAACTGGTTGGGCTACCTTTAGCAGCAACAACTGCAATCAAGCGTTTGCGATAACTTGCAATGAGTCTTTTACAGCGCTGTGGAGGAATTTTGGCCCACTCATCTTTGCAGAATTGTTGTAATTCAGCCACATTGGAGGGTTTTCGAGCATGAACTGCCTTTTTAAGGTCATGCCACAGCATCTCAATAGGATTCAGGTCAGGACTTTGACTAGGCCACTCCAAAGTCTTCATTTTGTTTTTCTTCAGCCATTCAGAGGTGGACTTGCTGGTGTGTTTTGGATCATTGTCCTGCTGCAGAACCCAAGCTCGCTTCAGCTTGAGGTCACAAACAGATGGCCGGACATTCTCCTTCAGGATTTTTTGGTAGACTGCAGAATTCATGGTTCCATTTATCACAGCAAGTCTTCCAGGTCCTGAAGCAGCAAAACAGCCTCAGACCATCACACTACCACCACCATATTTTACTGTTGGTATGATGTTCTTTTTCTGAAATGCGGTGTTACTTTTACGCCAGATGTAATGGGACACACACCTTCCAAAAAGTTCAACTTTTGTCTCGTCAGTCCACAGAGTATTCTCCCAAAAGTCTTGGGGATCATCAAGATGTTTTCTGGCAAAAATGAGACGAGCCTTAATGTTCTTTTTGCTCAGCAGTGGTTTTCGTCTTGGAACTCTGCCATGCAGGCCATTTTTGCCCAGTCTCTTTCTTATGGTGGAGTCATGAACACTGACCTTAACTGAGGCAAGTGAGGCCTGCAGTTCTTTGGTTGTTGTTGTGGGGTCTTTTGTGACCTCTTGGATGAGTCGTCGCTGCGCTCTTGGGGTAATTTTGGTCGGCTGGCCACTCCTGGGAAGGTTCACCACTGTTCCATGTTTTCGCCATTTGTGGATAATGGTTCTCACTGTGGTTCTCTGGAGTCCCAAAGCTTTAGAAATGGCTTTTTTAGCTTTTCCAGACTGATAGACTCAATTACTTTCTTTCTCATTTGTTCCTGAATTTCTTTGGATCTCGGCATGATGTCTAGCTTTTGAAGATCTTTTGGTCTACTTCACTTTGTCAGGCAGGTCCTATTTAAGTGATTTCTTGATTGAGAACAGGTGTGGCAGTAATCAGGCCTGGGTGTGGCTAGAGAAATTGAACTCAGGTGTGATAAACCACAGTTAAGTTATGTTTTAACAGGTGGGGCAAACACTTTTTCACACAGGGCCATGTAGGTTTGGATTTTGTTTTCCCTTAATAATAACAACCTTCATTTAAAAACTGCATTTTGTGTTTACTTGTGTTATCTTTGACTAATATTTAAACTTGTTTGATGATCTGAAACATTTAAGTGTGACAAACATGCAAAAAAATAAGAAATCAGGAAGGGGGCAAACACTTTTTCACACCACTGTGTGTGTATATATATATATATATATATATATATATATATATATATATATATATATATATATATAAAACTCTGTCATTCTGTATTTATTTATTTATTTTTTTATCTGTAAAGCACTTTGGGTCAACTTCTGTTGTTTTTAAATATGCTCTATAAATAAAGGTTGACTTGACACCCAAATTGAAAATTTTCTAATCATTGACTCACCCTTTTGCCATCCCAGATGTGTATGACTTTCTTTCTTCTGCTGAACATAAATGAAGATTTTTAGAAAGAACATCTCAGCCCTGTAGGTCCATACAATGGTGGCTAAAACTTTGGAGGTCCAAAAAGCACATAAAGGCAGCATTAAAGGAATCCATAACACTCCAGTGGTTAAATCCATATAATCAGAAGTGATATAAGTGTGGGTGAGAAACAGATCAATATTTTAGTCAATCTCTACTTTCACTTTCTTCTTTTGTTTTTGGCAATTCACATTCTTCATGCATATCGCCACCTACTGAGCAGGGAGGATAATTTATTGTAAAAAAAGGACTTATATATTGATCTGTTTCTCACCCACACCTATCATATCGCTTCTGGAGACATGTATTTAACCACTGGAGTCGTATGGATTACTTTATTGCTGCCTTTGTGTGCTTTTTGGACCTTCAAAGTTCTGACCAGCATTTACTTGCAACGTATGGAACTACATAGCTAAGATATTCTTCTAAAAATCTTTGTGTTCACCAGAAGAAAGAAAGTCATACACATCTGGGATGGCATGAGGGTAAATGGTGAGAGAATTTTCATTTTTGGGTGAACTATCCATTTAACATGACCATGTGATTGTCTCATTTATTGGTCTGAAGTGTTGGGGTGACAATACCAGTAAATTGTGGAAATTTCCCAGATTACCCTAATTCACCATATACCTTTCTATTATAGAGTCCAAACTGTAATTGTATCTGAGAGTAGATAAAAGCAGCAAAAAATATGCTAATTTAAGTGTTTAACAGTAATTTCTAATGATTATAATGTCTTCAGAATTTTTTACGGATAATAAGGGTCATGTTAATTCTTGCCTTTTTAGGCTCTACGACCACCTCATCCAAGGGTGTGATGCTTCGCTCTAGTCAAACATCAGGAAGTGGAACAGGCTCCCTGGGATGGTCAATCACTCCACACCCTGCAGATGGGAACACTTGTTGGAATAAGACAAACTGAGACTGCAACTTAGTAACCTCTTCAAAAGATGACATACAGAGTATGGCTGTGAAAACAAGCCAAGGCTTGGCCAAGACAAGAGGCGAAAAATTATAATGAAATGCTGCTTTTATAGTGTGCAAAAGATTGACACAGTCACAAAAAGTAAATTTTATACAATGTATTCTATTTTCTTTTTTTTTTTAAATAAGAGTGATTTTTTTTTTCTGTCTTTTTATTTTTTTACATTTTTACACTTACTTAATTTATATTGCTGTGACAGAAATAAACTGTACATACGTAGGCTATTTACATTCACTGTGTTACTGAGCCTGACTTATGTGTAATAATAATACATTTTATGATTTTCAGAGACAATCATGATGACTCATTTAGAGAAACCATTAAAAAGCTGCATCACCAAATGCCATCCCCAACGTTTGCCCCCACTCAACCATAAATCCACTGAGAAATAAACGCATGCTAACACTCTTGGCATACTATTAAAAAACATAAGTAAGTTTATGCATACTGTGCATATACGATACATAAAACCAGGGGCGGACTTCTACTAAAAACTCTGGACTTTCTGGCCCAGAGCGGCCCACAAAACCCGGCCAGCAACACACAACACCATAACACACCAGCTCATTAATTTTATTTTCCAGGTCAATTTCAAATTTTTGTGTTTGAAAAAAAAAAAAAAAAAAAGAAATTTCTATTGACTGCAAGTCACGACAATGGGCCCCACAGTGCAAAAATGGTCATAACTTTAAAACATATAAAACCACCAGATTTTTGTTAGAGAAAGCACTAAAATAAGCACTTTATAGTTCAGACAAATAAAATGTCTGAAAACTTTTTTCCCAACATACAGATGTTAAGTTAAAATTTACATGAATGTACATGGGAAAGTGTGTATTTTAGGTGCTGTGACAAGTCAGCATAAAGATCTTAATCACCTTTCAACTTTTATCTAGAAGTGCATTAAACTATTGTCTTAGTTAATATGAGGTTGTGGAAACAACAACAACAATAATAATATATTATATATGTATATATAGCTATACAAGATCATAAAAAGTTGTTTAAAATAGTTAGATGAAGAAAGTATCACACAACAGAATGGTACATACAGTTGTGCTCAAAAGTTTGCATATCCTTGGAGAATTGGTAATATATGTACAATTTTTAAAGAAAACATGAGTGAGCAGGCAAAACACATTTCTTTTATTTCCTATGGAATTCATATTCAACTGTAGGTTATAACAGAATGGCACAATCATAAAACAAAACATGGCAACAAAGAAAAAAATGAAATGACCACTGTTCAAAAGTCTGCATACCCTTAGTTCTTATTACTGTGTATTGCCCCCTTTACATCAATGACAGTGTGCAGTCTTTTGTAATAGTTGTCTATGAGGCCCCAAATTCTTGCAGGTGGCATAGCTGCTCATTCGTCTTGGCAAAATGCCTCCAGATCATGCAAAGTCTTTGGTCGTCTTGCATGAACTGCACGTTTGAGATCTCCCCAGAGTGGCTCGATGATATTAAGGTCAGGAGATGATGATGGCCACTCCAGAACCTTCACCTTTTTCTGCTGTAACCACTGGAGGGTCAACTTGGCCTTGTGCTTAGGGTCATTGTTGTGCTGGAAAGTCCAAGAGCGTCCCATGTGCAGCTTTCGTGCAGAAGAATGCAAACTGTCTGCCAATATTTTCTGATAACATGCTGCATTCAACTTGCCATCAATTTTTACAAGATTCCCCATGCCTTTAGAGCTCACGCACCCCCAAAACATCAGTGAGCCACCACCATGCATCACAGTGGGGATGGTATTCTTTTCACTATAGGCCTTGTTGACCCCTCTCCAAACATAGCGCTAATGGTTGTGACCATAAAGCTCTATTTTGATCTCGTTACTCCAAATTACAGTGTGCCAGAAGCTGTGAGGCGTGTCAAGGTGTTGTCGGGCATATTGTAACCAGGCTTTTTTTATATCCTTTTCCATCTTTATCCCCATGGCTCAGTATCTAGCCTGCTCAGTGCATCCACGTGAGAGCTAACAAACTCATTGACTATTTATACACAGACACTACTTGCAATTTAAAAAGCCACAGGTGTGGGAAATTAACCTTTAATTGCCATTTAAACCTGTGTGTGTCACCTTGTGTGTCTGTAACAAGGCCAAACATTCAAGGGTATGTAAACTTTTGATGAGGGCCATTTGGGTGATTTCTGTTATCATTATGATTTAAAAAGGAGCCAAACAACTATGTGATAATAAATGGCTTCATATGATCACTATCCTTAAATAAAAGACTTTTTTTCATGATCAGTCATATTTTCAAAATCAATGCCAAAATTTCACAATTTCTGCCAGGGTATGCAAACTTTTGAGCACAACTGTATATAAATAAATTAAACCAAAAACCAAATAGCTAAGGTTTGTTTTTCAAATCATATTCTTCTATTATATCAAAAAGTGTTTTCGCATTTTTACTTTTCATCATTTTAAGGGCATTTGTATAAGAAAGAAACACATTGTGAAATACAGAAAACCTGGGTTTCACTTTCAAATATTTAGATTTGTGTATATAAAATTTCCCAAGAATAAGGACGTTATTAACCAGAAAAACGTCTTTGTTGCTGTTCATAACAAGTTCATAGACAATGTCCTTATGAGAGAAGACTCCAAGAAAAGGAAACTTTGGGTAAAGCCACTAATGAATTTCAAGCCATAAAGCACTTACATACATACAATGGAAAAATAAATGATCAGTAGTTTCAATATTATCACAAAATACACAATTACTAGTTTCAATTCCAAATTTTTGTCGTACAAATTCACTGGAGGGATAAACATCGTTTATAATTTTGTAATGGATTTCCTTAGCTTTGGGAGTTAATGGGAATTTTAAATAATTTGTTCGTAACCTGTAAATTGTTTCTTTTGAGAAAAACTGTGAAATCAAGTTTCTATAAACTACAGTAGGGAATAAAATGTTATCAAACATATTTCTGATAGTTTTGTTTGGAAATTTAGTTTCTTTGAAATTGCAACCTTCAATTAAAAGTGATGGGGGACACAGGGTGGAGGGATTAGAATTTGGAAGAAATCCTTTGATTAGACATATAATAGAGTTGGGGATAGCTTTGATTATAGAATTAAATGTGTTCTGATTACAGGTTATATCATATTTAAGACATTAGAATTTTGGGAACTTCTGACAGCTGCTTCATAAAAATGGTAGTATCATCAGCTAACTGACTGATGATTACTGGTTGCCCAAAAGCCTCTAATGGAGCTATGTTTGAATTTTTAACAAAGATAGAAAGCAGCTCTGTAGTCATTATAAAGAGAAATGGGGATAAGGGGCAACCCTGTTTAACTCCACATTTGATAGAGAATCGGAGTGATGTACCTCCTGGTAAGGAAATGGAACTATTTTAATTTTCATAAAGAGATTCTATAATGGTTCTAAATTTCTCTACAAAACCAAATAAACTTAAAGAATGGAAAATAAATGGGTGTTCAATTGAATCAAATGCCTTAAAGAAATCGAGAAATAAAATAAAACCATCATCATCTATAACATGTCTATAATCTAAAATATCAAGCACTAAATGAATATTATTGTGGATGGATCTTCCTTTCATAAAACCAGATTGAGAGTCGCTTATAATTTTATGTAGGAATTTTTTCAATCTGCTAGCATAGATAATAGTTAAAATTTTGTAATCGGTGTTTAATAAAGTAATGGGTCTAATGTTATCTAAAATGTTGGGCTCCTTATCCGGTTTAGGGATTAAAGTTATTACACCTTGTTTCATAGTAGGGGGGAATGTCATATTATCTGTTGCTTCTTTTAACATAAGAGAGAAAGAGTCTTTTAATAAGCCCCAGAAGTGTTTATAGAAATTGGCTGCAAGGCCGTCGCTACCTAGAGATTTGAGGGGCAGTCGTGGCTTGGAGGTTAAGGCTCTGGGTTACTGAGTAGCTGGTCAGGGGTTCAAGCCCCAACACCACCACGATGCCACTGTTGGGCCCTTGAGCAAGGCCCTTGACCCCATCTGCTCCAGGGGCGCCATATCATGGCTGACCCTGCGCTCTGACCCCAGCTTGGCTGTGATATGCAAAAACAACTCAAGATGGCTGTTGCGTTGTGAGCTCCGACACAGCATGGTAGTGTTTTGTTTGTTTTGTTCACAATTCTTATGTTTTTTGTCTTGGATGTTGTCTGCCTTATTGTCTACGACAGACAAACACTTTTGGACATTGGTTCATCAATGTCACACCGTAAACCAGACTTCAAATTCCTCAATGCCGACCCACTGTTTACAAACACACAAGCGGAGCCCTTTGTCTGGGCAGTCCGGACGCGGAAACGCAGGAGGAAAAGGGGAACAGAGCCGGCGTTCTCATCAGAGTAAGACGCCACGCAATCGAACCCCGCTACCCAGTATTCTACTGGCAAATGTTCAGTCTCTGGATAACAAGCTCTGCGAGCTGAAAGCGAGGATCTCTTTCCAACGAGAGACGGGGGGACTGCTGCATTATCTGCCTTATGGAAACTTGGATGTCTGTGGAGATTCCAGACTCAGACATTAAACCCAAGGGGTTCTCTGTGCACCGAGCGGACAGAGCGAAAGACCTCTCAGGTAAAAGCAGAGGTGGTGGTGTATGTTTTATGATCAACAAATCCTGGTGTGATCAGAGGAACGTACATTCTATCAAGTCTTTCTGCTCTCCTGATCTGGAATTTCTCATGCTTCTGTGTCGACCATTCTGGCTACCGAGGGAATTCACAGCGGTCATTATCACAGCTGTGTACATCCCGCCACAAGCATACACAGACCGGGCACTCAAGGAACTGTATGGGAGTATAAGTGAGCAGGAAACCGCGCACCCTGAGGCCGCGTTCATTGTGACTGGGGACTTTAATAAAGCCAGTTTTAAATCAGTCGCACCAAAATACCACCAGCACATTAGTTTCAACACACGAGAGGACCAGGTTTTGGACCATTGCTACTCTCCCTTCCGGGATGGCTACAAATCCCTCCCCCGCCCACCATTTGGCAAATCGGACCACTCTTCCATTCTGCTTCTGCCCGCTTACAGGCAGAAACTGAAACAGGAAGCACCCACCCTCAGAACGATCCAGTGCTGGTCGGACCAATCAGACTCTACGCTACAGGACTGTTTTGATCACGTGGACTGGGAGATGTTCCAGTCCGCCTCTGATGACGACATCGAGCTTTACGCTGATAGCGTAATGTGTTTCATCAGAAAGTGCGTGGAGGACGTCATTCCGACCAGAACAACACGGATCTATCCGAACCAGAAGCCATGGATAAATAGTGATGTTCGTGCGTCACTTAATGTGCGGACCGCTTTCAATTCCGGGAACGCGGAGGAGCATAAACAAGCCAGTTATCAGAACAGCAAAACGCCAGTACAGGAACAAGATTGAAGGACAGTTTAACACCACCAACTCTAGAAGCATGTGGCAGGGAATTAACATCATCATGGAATTTAAAGGGAATAAAAACTCTGCCATGAACACCGCTGCCTCTCTCCCGGATGAGCTAAATACTTTTTATGCTCGTTTTGAGGGAAATAACACCGCCCTCACAGAGAGAGCTCTCGCGGCCGAAGCTAAAGAGGTTAGTTCACTCTCCGTCTCTGTAGCGGATGTAACCCGATCCTTCCGATAGGTGAATCCGCAAAGCCGCGGGCCCAGATGGCATTCCGGTCCGTGTCATCAGAGCGTGCGCGAACCAGCTGGCTGGTGTTTTTACAGATATTTTCAACCTTTCCCTCTCTTTGTCTGTAGTCCCCACATGCTTTAAAACATCCACCATTGTGCCTGTTCCAAAGCAATCAAAAATAACTTGCTTAAATGACTGGCGTCCTGTTGCTCTGACCCCCATCATCAGCAAATGCTTTGAGAGACTAATCAGAGATTACATCTGCTCTGTGCTGCCTCTCTCTCTAGACCCATTGCAGTTTGCTTACCGCAACAACCGCTCCACTGATGATGCCATTGCATCTACAATACACACTGCTCTCTCCCACCTGGAAAAAAAGAACACTTATGTGAGAATGCTGTTCGTAGACTACAGCTCAGCATTCAACACCATAGTGCCCTCCAAGCTAGAAGAGAAACTCCGGGCTCTGGGCTTAAACAGCTCGCTGTGCAGCTGGATCCTGGACTTCCTTTCAAGCAGACGCCAGGTGGTTAGAATAGGCAGCAACATCTCCTCATCACTGACCCTCAACACTGGAGCCCCACAGGGCTGTGTTCTCAGCCTACTCTTGTATTCTTTGTACACACATGACTGTGTGGCAACACATAGCTCCAATACCATCATTAAGTTTGCTGATGACACGACGGTGGTAGGTCTGATCACTGACAATGATGAAACAGCCTACAGAGAGGAGGTGCACACTCTGACACACTGGTGTCAGGAGCACAGCCTCTCCCTCAACATCAGTAAGACAAAGGAGCTTGTGGTGGACTTCAGAAGAAAAGACAGAGAACACAGTCCCATCACCATCAATGGAGCACCAGTGGAGAGAGTCAGCAGCTTCAAGTTCCTGGGTGTCCACATCACTGAGGAACTCACATGGTCCATCCACACTGAAGTCGTTGTGAAGAAGGCTCATCAGCGCCTCTTCTTCCTGAGATGGCTGAGGAACTTTGGAATGAACCGCCACATCCTCACACGGTTCTACACCTGCACTGTAGAGAGCATCCTGACTGGCTGCATCTCCGCCTGGTACGGCATTAGCACAGCCCACAACCGCAAAGCACTGCAAAGGGTGGTAAGAACTGCCAGACACATCATCGGAGGTGAGCTTCCCTCCCTCCAGGACATATATACCAGGCGGTGTGTGAAAAAAGCTCGGAGGATCATCAGAGACTCCAGCCACCCGAGCCATGGGCTGTTCTCACTGCTACCATCAGGCAGGCGGTATCGCAGCATCAGGACCTGCACCAGACTGACATAAATTATATTATTATTATATTATATTCTCTCTTAACAACTTACTATCAACTGACAGCCTGAATGTCAATACAGTACAATACAACCTACTGTACATTCTATATATTCTACTATATATACTTTTTTATTTTTTTATTTCTGTTGAATAATGTGTATCTATATTGTGTGTATAGTATACTGTACAGTGTATGTTATTATTTGTATATTGTGTTGTGTGTAATTATGTGTATATTAGACTTTAAACTGTGCTGTGTTAATCTGATGTTATTGTAAATTGGTATATGTCTCATCACTGTCATGACTGCTATGTTGATCGGAACTGCACCCAAGAATTTCACATACCATTGCACTTGTGTATATGGCTGTGTGACAATAAAAGTGATTTGATTTGATCTGATTTGTTTAAAGATTAGCTGTCTACAGCTTTATCCAGCTCATCAGAGGTAATATCAGCATCACATAACAACACACACTCATCATCTATACGGGGAATTAGTTCTTTAATTTGGCTGAAGAAGGATTCAGCATCATCCGAGGAAAAGGCTGAGGAATATCATTTTTTATAGAAAGAGACAGCTTCGTTAGCAATCAGAGTTCGATCTGTAACTGCATTGCCATTAATCAGTAATGCTTTAATTGAAAGTCTCAGCCTTCTTTTTTCTAGACGACAAAAATACGAGGTGCTTCTTTCCCCTTCCTCAATCCACTTTGCCCTGGATCTTATGAAGACTCTTTCAGCTTTTCGAAGATAGATATCATCCAGTTTAGATAGCAGAGTTTGTAGCTTCTGTTCATTATCAGTGAGTGATGTTCTGATATAATAGTTGTTTATTTCTTTAATGATTTTAATTTCTGTTAATTTATTGTTTCTATTGAGTGATTTTCCAAAATGAATAGAGAATTCTCTCATTTTAAATTTAAGGAATTCCCATTTAGCAATATAGGATGTTAGAGAATCATCATTCATAACATTAGAGATTATATTTTTAATACCCTCATGAAATGATTGGCATTTTAATTAATTAGAATTAAATTTCCAATACCCTTTATTATTAAAGCTAACACCAGAAGGTTTTAGAACCAACTTAATAACAGAGTGATCTGTGAGAGGAGCTGCTGACATACAACAGTCAGAAACAAAGTTCATCACAGAGAAAGAGATTAAACAGAAATCTATTCTTGACTTTGCTGCATTATTTGGTTTAAACCAAGAATATTGCTTGGAGTCTGGATTTTTGGTGTGCCAGGGATCCAATATGTTTTGCGTGCAACAGAAATCAGACAGGGTAGGGTTATAAGAGCTATGATGACATTTGGGAGGGTATATATCAAGCCATTCATCATTTACTATGTTAAAGTCGCCACCCATAATTATGTTAGCAATAGGATAGAAGAGCTTAAAGTCATCAATAACATTGGAAACATCTGAAATCAATTGTCTGTTTTGAACCTGATTATTAAATCCATAAACATTTATCAGAAAAATATATTGTTCATCAAAGTTCAAAACACAAATTAACCAGTGACCATTATTGCTACCCCTAGATGTCACTAATTTACTGGGTGAATTGCAAAACAGAATGTCCAACCCTGCAGATTTAGATGAACCTTGATCAAAAATAATTTTGTCTCCCCATTGGTTTACCCAAAATTTTTCATCCTCAGGTTTTGAGTGCGTTTCTTGTAACAAAATAAAATTGCCTTTTTCGCCCATACAAAACAAAAATATTGACTTTCTCTTAATGTTGTCTCTTCAGCCCCTAGCCTTAAGTGAAATACAAGAAGAAAATAAATTATTCATGACATAAAACAAACTAGTAACAGCAAGAGAATGCTAATGAGTCCAACGGACTATATCAAATTAAGAAAGATGCCTGAAAAGGCAACAAATATAGAAATGAAGCCTGAAGAAAGGTAAAGTCCCTTCATTATACAATAATTGCATATATGCCATCCATCCTGATTTCTAACAAACAAAACAAAGACCTTTTCAATACTTAACCCAACAGGCCCTCATCAGTATACCTTACTCCTAAGTGATTTTCTGTCCATTGATGTACCCAGCACCGCCTCTGTAGTACGCACGTTTTCTGGCTGCTCTGGCTTGTTGTATCTTTGGCCACAACGCTGCACTCATCTCCCTATCAGCTTTACATAAATCTTCGAGGAAGCTGATTCCAAGTTCTTTGCAGATGGTGAGATCCTTGGTCATCCACCACAGTGCATCTCGGTGTATTCTCTGAGTGAATTGAATGATGACCTGCGTTGTTTTGTTTTCTTCGCATCTGCCCACACAGTGAACCAAATCCACGATGTGGTTGATGTTTGGGGTTTTCATCAGCAAATCAGCTACCACGTCGCGTATATCTTCACCTTCCTTTTCTTTTAATCCAGGAATCCTAAGATTCCAGCGGCGCTTGTACCGTTCGAGTTCTAAGACACGTTCCATTAGCTCTGCGTTGTCTTTCTTTAAAGCCAACACTTCTCGATCAGTAGTTTGTAACTGGGATTTGCAGTCTTTAATTTCTGCCGCATTGAACTCGACAGTCTTAGCTATGCTAGCTAGCATGATGGTGTTGCTGGGTGCCAAATGAATCCACTTTGTCAGTTAGATGCTTTATAGCATCCAAGATGTCATTCATACCTTCTTTACTCTTTGACCCAGTGTCTTTTCTTTTAGTTGCTGGAGGATTCTTCATTGGCGAGAAGGGATCTTCTTTTAGCCTCGGTGGAAGGCTTCCATCCTTACAGCATAGTCATGGCAATCAATAACCTTTTTACAGCAGGTTAGAACAGAACTCTTTTTTGATGTCATGGTGCACTTGTTTTCCAGTTATTTACTGTTTAAATACTAGAGGGCATATAGTCACTTCAAATGGGCCAAATAATGACAAATGGATAGCAAAACACAAATAAAAACTGGGCAAGCCAACAGAGCTCAGAACACGAGGTGCACCCGATCCGCCATCTTGCCGGAGAGTGTGTCTTTATATCTGCAGTGTTTTAATTCCTTCCCCAGATTATTCTTCAGAAAAGTGAAAACCTCTTTAATTTGACAAGCGCTGTTTCTGCTATCCTTAAAACAAAGTAAGCCTCAAAGACTCAAATAGCCACAAAATATATTTTTCATGACTTATTTTCTGCATTTTTATCAGGCGTGAGCATTATACAGAAAGCTGCACTTCTGCTCCCAGTAATGCTTTTCGGTATGAATAAATTATGCAAATTACTATGTACTGCTCATAGCTTTACTGTTTGCCGATTTAATTTACGCTGCTGTTATTGTACGTATTTGTTGTAACTTGCAGTTATTTGTCATTTTGTGATTATTCAGAGCTCATCTTATACTTAATATGTTGTCTTTGATTGTCACCGTTATTGTGATTTGTATGTCAAATAATGAGGTCCACTCGAGGTAGGGAGTTAATGCACACACATGGAATTATGATACAATGTGTAAGTAGTTTCAAAATAAAAGTCAGTCTAATAGTTTGACTGTACAGTATCTTTTGAAAATTAATTCTGTAACGGGGTCCGCGCGGGCATTTTGGAGCCCAGGGCGGACGTCTATATTGCTTGCAGGACGGGCCGGTACTTGCACAGCAACGGGCCGTCCCAAATTACCCACTGGCCCACTGGGAAATGCCCAGTGCTCCCGACGGCCAGTCCACCCCTGCAAAAATACATAGACCTTTGCTTACCGTATTGAGCATGACGGTCGAGCCTGTTTCAGAGAGCACATCACCCCGAACCATAGTTCAAACCTAGAGCTTCTTGGTTCAGTTTGATTTAGTAGTTCTACAAGATTTAAACTGTAATTTGCAGTTGACGGTCTCAGACGCGGAGGCAACTGGGATTCGTCCTCCGCCACCCAGACTGAGGCGAATCACTACATGACCATGAGGACTTAAAAGCACACTGGGAACTGACCATTCCAAATTGGGAGATAAAGAAGAAGAAGAAAAAAAAAGGCAGTTTCATCAATAATGTTGTCCAAAACAATTTTAATTATTTTAGCAAATATAGATACAATTAATTTATAATCGTTGTTTAAAAGACTAATCGGTCACCAATTATCAATAAAGAGTAGTTCTTTTTTAGGCTTGGGAATCAGGGTAATTAAACCTTGAGTCATAGAACCTGGGAGGCTAGTATTAGATATACTCTCACAGAAAAGCTAGCTGTTCAGCAAATAATTTATAGAATTCTGTTGTTAAACCATCAGTTCCAGAGGATTTATTATTTTTTCAACTGTTAATTGAATTAATTATTTCTTCTAAGTTAATAGGTTGATCACACATGACTTTATCCAAATCACTTATTTCCCTAACATCTTTTAATGAGTTGAAGAAATCAAGAGATGGCTTTTTATTATACTGTGATGAAAACAATTTGCTGTAAAATGTGGAACAATATTTCGAGATCTCTTTCGGGTCATTAGTAATTTTACCTTTAATATTTAGCTGGTGGATTGTATTTAATGTACCCTGAATTTTCTCTAACCTAAAAAAAACAGGAAGAATTCTGTTCCCCCTCCTCCAACCATCTTTTCCTTGATCTTACAAAAGCAACTTCAGCCTTTCTTTTGAAGATATTATCTAATTTATTCTGTAAATCAACCATATTTAATTTATCTAAATCTGTAAAATGATTTGGTCCTTTATTTAAAAGTAGGGCTGCAACAACTAATTGATAAAATTGATAATAGACATAATAATAATTTCCCCATGTTTTCCGTTTACCTCAATACATTCCTTCGCTTCCACCAAGTAACACTGAGCAAACGGCATAGATGGTTTAGAAAGCCCAACAATTTCAAACAAAAAAATAACTCCAGTTATTACACGACAACGAATGCCATATCAAACATATGTAACCTGATTTTGTCTTGATTAAGGTTTGCAAACCCTTAAATTAATAATAAATGTATTATTCAGCTATATAGCAACAGAGAAAGCATTAAAAGCATAAGATTACATGTTTACTGATAGTGGCACCTGGTGGCCAAGGTTGGTACCGCATGCATTTTTTTGAAGAGAGAGAAAAAACTTTTTGAAGAGAGAAAGTTTATTTATTTATTTTTTGAAGAGAGAAAAAAAAACATTTTTGAAGAGAGAAAAAAAAATGTAGGTAGAGAGAAAAAAATTTAAGACAGGCTCAGGAAGGAACTGAGACACAATTATTATTATTATTATATTTTTTTTTTTCACCTTTGCGGTTCAAAAACATTTTTTTCTTCGCGTTGAATGTGAACGCACCATAAGGCATGGGAGCATTTTACATTAAAAGCAGCAAAGAAGATTGTAACCTGCAAGTTATGCAAAGCTGAGCTTGTGTGGCACGGAAGTACCACAGTTGTGCACGAGCACATGAAAAGAAAACTTGTTGGTGTCACGGAAGAAGGTGAAACATTAGCACGGTAAGCAAAAACTGTGTATATCCTTATTATAGGAAGATGTGAAAATGGTATAGTCTAGTTTAATTCAATGCTATTGTGTAAACAGCTTTGTTTACTAACTTCGGGACAGTCACACTAGATCTATTTTGTCTCGAGCATCAGGTTGCGCAATCAGCTCGCTCTCAACATAGTGATGGATAATAATAGCGCTACCACAGAAATAGGTTAAATTAAAACGGCGTGAACAAAGTGAAGCACTAAATCTAAAGGCAGTTAATAACAGTAGCAGTAAAAGATTGTTTTTTTTTATTTTTTAGTCACTGTAGTGGTTTTCAGCGAATGCTTATGCACTTGTGCATTAATGCATAAGTTTTCCTCTCCTTTTAATCAAGCCTGTTAGCTTGCTTCGTTTCTCCGTTCCGTTCTTTTTATATTATTTGTCTACTACAATTAACTTAAATCTGTTTTTCAAACGCGATCTACTGCGGCTCTACTACGTTCACACGCTTGTTTTCAGTCTTTCTATATTTAATTTATCTATATATCCTTTAATTATTATTCAAAATTAAATTAATTATGTATTTTAGATGTTTTTGGTTTATATCTGAACAACATGTCTGTGTAAAAAATTTTTTAACAAAAATTGTTAAAACATAATATGTTGTTTCATGGTTGTCAACTTTCCATCAGCAATTATCATTAAAAACAATGCAAATATTGATTTACACATAAATTGCTTCTCCTTGCATACACAAATGCTGTTTTTTTTTATTATTATTATTTCAGAAAGAAACAGCTCACCATGAGTGAATTTGTTCAGAGGAGAAATCCCCCATACCCTCCTCAACAAGCAACCATTGTAACCGATGCCATCCTGAATATGTCAATGGTGGAAATGAAGGATTAAAAAAAAAAAATGGTCAGCATACTCAACCCAGGATACATTCTTCCCTCAAGGACCCACTTCACAAAATTGATGGAGAGGAAGTACCAGGAGGCATTCCAAAAAACTTAGAGTGCTTAACACCACAAACAGCAGAATGGTTTTAACTACTGATATATGGACAAGTGTTGCCACTGAAGCATACCTTGGCATTACATGCCATTACATTGGGAATGACTGGAAGATGATGTCTGTCTGCCTTACCACCATGCCACTCGAAGACAGATATACACTATATTGCCAAAAGTATTCGCTCATCTGCCTTTAGACGCTTATGAACTTAAGTGACATCCCATTCTTAATCCATAGGGTTTAATATGACGTCGGCCCACCCTTTGCAGCTATAACAGCTTCAACTCTTCTGGGAAGGCTTTCCACAAGGTTTAGGAGTGTGTTTATGGGAATTTTTGACCATTCTTCCAGAAGCACATTTGTGAGGTCAGACACTGATGTTGGACGAGAAGGCCTGGCTCGCAGTCTTCGGTCTAATTCATCCCAAAGGTGCTCTATCGGGTTGAGGTCAGGACTCTGTGCAGGCCAGTCAAGTTCTTCCACACCAAACTCGCTCATCCATGTCTTTATGGACCTTGCTTTGTGCACTGTTGTGCAGTCATGTTGGAACAGGAAGGGGCCATCCCCAAACTGTTCCCACAAAGTTGGGAGCATGGAATTGTCCAAAATCTCTTGGTATGCTGAAGCATTCAGAGTTCCTTTCACTGTAACTAAGGGGCCAAGCCCAGCTCCTGAAAAACAACCCCACACCATAATCCCCCCTCCACCAAACTTCACAGTTGGCACAATGCAGTCAGACAAGTACCGTTCTCCTGGCAACCGCCAAACCCAGACTCGTCCACCAGATTGCCAGATGGAGAAGCGTGATTCGTCACTCCAGAGAACGCGTCTCCACTGCTCTAGAGTCCAGTGGCGGCGTGCTTTACACCACTGCATCCGACGCTTTGCATTGCACTTGGTGATGTATGGCTTGGATGCAGCTGCTCGGCCGTGGAAACCCATTCCATGAAGCTCTCTACGCACTGTTCTTGAGCTAATCTGAAGGCCACATGAACTTTGGAGGTCTGTAACGATTGACTCTGCAGAAAGTTGGCGACCTCTGCGCACTATGCACCTCAGCATCCGCTGACCCCGCTCTGTCATTTTACGTGGCCTACCACTTCGTGGCTGAGTTGCTGTCATTCCCAATCGCTTCCACTTTGTTATAATACCACTGACAGTTGACTGTGGAATATTTAGTAGCGAGGAAATTTCACGACTGGACTTGTTGCACAGGTGGCATCCTATCACAGTACCACGCTGGAATTCACTGAGCTCCTGAGAGCGGTCCATTCTTTCACAAATGTTTGTAGAAGCAGTCTGCATGCCTAGGCGCTTCATTTTATACACCTGTGGCCATGGAAGTGATTGGAACACCTGAATTCAATTATTTGGATGGGTGAGCGAATACTTTTGGCAATATAGTGTACCTGAACCAACATTGCAGAGTGGTTGGAAGTAGTAGCAGTCAAGTTTGAAATCCCTTCTGAGAAAATTAGTGCCATTGTACATGACAATGGTGCGAACATTGTGGCTGCTGCAAAATTACTGGAGCAGAAACATGGGTGGACCAGTATACGCTGCACTGGCCACACCTTGCAGTTGGTGATTAATGCTGCATTAAAGAACACAGGCATTGAAAGAGCTGTTGGAGATGCAAGATGTCTTGTGGAGCATTTAAAAAAAAGTGAGCAAGCCTGCAGCAAGCTGAAAGACAAATAGAAACAAATGGGCACACCTGAGCACAAGCTTGTTCAGGATGTAAGTACAAGATGGAACAGTACATTCAATTTGATTAACAGACTGATTGAACAGAGGTGGCCTGTAACTGCAACTCTATCTGACCCATCCATCACTCACAGAGGCAAACGCTATCTTGACTTGAAACCAGACCAGTGGCATCTGCTTGAAGAGCTTTCCACTGCTCTTAAGCCTTTTGAATGTGCCACTGTTTTTATGAGTGGGCAGGAATATATAACAGCCTCTTCATTGCCTCCACTTGTGAAAGGGCTGTTGAAGTCCACTGAAGGTGCTGCCTTCGATTCAGCTTCGGTGGAGTCCTTCCAAGCCACAGCAGTTGAGCAGCTTCAAAACAGATGGAAGGAAACACTCTTTGATCAGGTAGATAATCCTGTGATTCTCTTCTCTGCTCTAGACCAAAGGTTCAGAAGACTGAAATTTCTGTCACCTGAGCAAATTATATCTGTGCAAGCTAAAGTGCAAACTGAAGCACTTGCAGCAAGAAGGGAGATGGTGCAGCAGCAGCAGCAAATTACCACCTCAGCCATAAGAACAGCAGCTGAACCTTTAACATCTTTGCTTGACTCACTCCTTGAGTCTGGTGGCAGCAGTGAGGAAGAGAGCAGAGAGGAGAAAGATGAGGAGGACCTCAACACTCAAATAAGAGATGAAGTCCTGGCTTACTTTGTTGAGAGGCCCCTAGCCAACAAAGTAAATCTTCTGGATTGGTGGAGAGATAATAAAGATAAATATCCCACCTTGGCAAAATTAGCTAAATCCTACTTGTGTATCTCAAGCACCTCAACATCATCTGAGCATCTGTTCTCTGCTGCAGGTAACATGGCTTGCAAAAAGAGAGCCAGCCTCAACCCGGAGCATGTGGACATGCTGACATTTTTGCATTCCAATTCAAAGTTTTGGAAGAGTGAATAAGAAACACGTTCATATGAACAACACTGAACAGTGACAGTTTTCCTCTTCTTCTGTATTCTACCTCTGTATCAAACAGTAACATTTGCTGTTTGTTTGTTTATTATTTATAATTTTGATATTTCAACAAATTCTGCTGCTTAATATCTTCTTACAAACATGTTTGTGTCCTAATTTCATAATGTGAAGTTCATATGAGTACAACTCAATACTTGTTTGTTTATTTATATTTTGGATATTTAAAGTTTTACTGTTTAAATACTGGACAAACTTTTGAGTTCTATTTAAGGTTTAAAATGCCAAAATTAAAGATTATATTAGTAAAACTCGATATGTGGCTTTTTCACTTTTTAAAGTACACTTTTACATATAAATACCCTGATTTAGGGTTTTATTTAGTTATAATAAACAAAAAATCTAATTGAAAAATTGTTTAGCTTTTTATCTGATTAATTGAAAAAATAATTATCCGATTAATCAATTATCAAAATAATCGTTAGTTGCAGTCCTAATTTATATTGGTATTTAACACAGCTGTCCTCTCAGGCACTGAGCCACAAGTTTTTTTTTTTTTTTTTTGACTATCTGAAAACTAGGGTGAATTGAGGTAATCTGTGACATTGGGTAATATGGGGAAACTTCTGCTTTGATGTGTAAATTTAGCAATCAACTCTGTTAAAGGGATAGTTCACCCTATAAATGAAAGATAAATGAAAGCAAAACCGAAGTTCTGATTTTAGGTTCCTCCATGTCCTCATTAACTGGCCTGGTTGCCCAGTTAGGCCCTCTGTCGTTGAATGTACAAGACCATGTACAGAGTCTTGGAATGATTTTAGACTCATCATTACTTTTCAATAAGCAGATCAGTGCTGTTGTCAAGGGTAGCTTTTTCCACCTGAGATCTATCGCTAAAGTAAAACCTTTTCTTTCCAATAAGGACCTGGAAATTGTAATCCACTCACTAATTTCATCAAGGTTAGACTACTGTACCTCATTGTATATTGGTCTCCCTCAAACTGCATTATCCCGCCTACAGCTGGTTCAAAACACGGCAGCTAGGCTTTTAACAGGGTCAAGAAAGAGGAATTACATTTCCCCTGTTTTAGGGTCTCTACACTGGCTTTCCGTGAAATTCAAGGTTGATTTTAAAATTCTGTTTTATGTCTACATGGCAGTATCTGGTCTTGCGCCCCAATATATCAGTGACTTTCTCCTCCCTTACTCCCCCACCAGAGTGCTTAGGTCTTCTGATCAACTTCTTTTGAGGGTTCCTCATTGTGCTTTACAAAGTGCTTTACAGATCAAACAAATAAATACACAATGACAGAGTTATACATGTATACTGTATAATATATATATATATATATATATATATATATATATATATATATATATATATATATATATATATTATACGGGACGTATTCAAAAGCTACAGAATAAAAATAAGTTTTCAAAGAAGATTTAAAAATGGCTAATGAAGAAGCTGACCTCATATGGAAAGGGAGACTGTTCCAAAGAGTAGGACCTACCACAGAAAAGGCACGATTGCCCTTAGATCTGTAGCGACATAGGTGAGAGCTGCATTTTGCATTGACAGATCTAGGGGAGAAGTTCCTTAAACGCTATCCAGCGTCAATGCTACTGGAAAGGGAGGTCTGTTTACTGGTATCATTTAAAAAGTATAACCCTAACCCTTTAACCCCATTGTATCCATATTAATTTCTTTAACTAATTATAAATTATTACTAAACTAATCTTTGTGAAGTAAACAAAAAAAGTTCACCCCAAAAAATTTAAATCTTTCATTATTTACTCACCCTAATGCCATCACAGTTGTGTCTGACTTTCTTTGTTCTGCTGAATGCAAAGATATTAGAAGAATCTGTCAGATCTGTAAGTCCATACAATGCAAGTCTTCATAATACAAAACCTTTAAGCTCCAAAAAGCACATAAAGGCAGCACCCTTTATCTTGACATTAGCAGTCTCCTGGTCTTTCCTGTATAATGCAATTGCAAGATTTTTAGTGAAAAAGGAGTTACACTTTTGTCTGTTCTTACCCAAAAAGACGGTCTAATTTTTTAAAAGATATTAATTAAGCCACTTATGGATTACTTTTTAGTGCCTTTATGTGCTTTTTGGAGCTTCAAAGCTTTGGACCCTTTTGACTTGTGTTGTATGAAGCTACATAGCTGAGATATTCTTCTAAAATCTTTGTTTGTGTTCAGCAGAGGAAAGAAGGTCATAAACATCTGGTATGGCATGAGGGTGAGTAGATAATTTTCATATTTGGGGAAATTATCTCTTTAAATTTTACACTGGGATGTGTGGCAGAGCTCATTTCATGAACACCGGTGGGAAAAGCAATATATACACTATATTGCCAAAAGTATTCGCTCACCCATCCAAATAATTGAATTCAGGTGTTCCAATCACTTCCATGGCCACAGGTGTATAAAATGAAGCACCTAGGCATGCAGACTGCTTCTACAAACATTTGTGAAAGAATGGGCCGCTCTCAGGAGCTCAGTGAATTCCAGCATGGTACTGTGATAGGATGCCACCTGTGCAACAAGTCCAGTCGTGAAATTTCCTCGCTACTAAATATTCCACAGTCAACTGTCAGTGGTATTATAACAAAGTGAAAGCGATTGGGAATGACAGCAACTCAGCCACGAAGTGGTAGGCCACATAAAATGACAGAGCGGGGTCAGCGGATGCTGAGGCGCATAGTGTGCAGAGGTCGCCAACTTTCTGCAGAGTCAATCGCTACAGACCTCCAAAGTTCATGTGGCCTTCAGATTAGCTCAAGAACAGTGCGTAGAGAGCTTCATGGAATGCGTTTCCTTGGCCGAGCAGCTGCATCCAAGCCATACATCACCAAGTGCAATGCAAAGTGTCGGATGCAGTGGTGTAAAGCACGCCGCCACTGGACTCTAGAGCAGTGGAGACGCGTTCTCTGGAGTGACGAATCACGCTTCTCCATCTGGCAATCTGATGGACGAGTCTGGGTTTGGCGGTTGCCAGGAGAACGGTACTTGTCTGACTGCATTGTGCCAACTGTGAAGTTTGGTGGTGGAGGGATTATGGTGTGGGGTTGTTTTTCAGGAGCTGGGCTTGGCCCCTTAGTTCCAGTGAAAGGAACTCTGAATGCTTCAGCATACCAAGTGATTTTGGACAATTCCATGCTCCCAACTTTGTGGGAACAGTTTGGGGATGGCCCCTTCCTGTTCCAACATGACTGCGCACCAGTGCACAAAGCAAGGTCCATAAAGACATGGATGAGCGAGTTTGGTGTGGAAGAACTTGACTGGCCTGCACAGAGTCCTGACCTCAACCCAATAGAGCACCTTTGGGATGAATTAGAGCGAAGACTGCGAGCCAGGCCTTCTCATCCAACATCAGTGTCTGACCTCACAAATGCGCTTCTGGAAGAATGGTCAAAAATTCCCATAAACACACTCCTAAACCTTGTGGAAAGCCTTCCCAGAAGAGTTGAAGCTGTTATAGCTGCAAAGGGTGGGCCGACGTCATTATTAAACCCTATGGATTAAGAATGGGATTTCACTTAAGTTCATATGCGTCTAAAGGCAGATGAGCGAATACTTTTGGCAATATAGTGTATATAAAAAAATGACTGGACTTTGAGGTGGAATGTTTGTAAATGTTACATAATTATTTATGATGTAACAGTATCTAAGACATTTTATTTCAAACACTTTGTAGATATTTTCTAATGAATCATTGTTCCTCTGGGATTTTGTGAAAAGAGCTTTTTGAAAGTTGTACTTCTCAGTATTAAGAATTTCTCAATTTTTGCTTTTGCTTAAGGTAGAAGGCATCCTAGGCTTTCTATAAAGGTGTAATGTTAGGTTATGTGTGTTTGGATCATAATTAAATGCATCAAAAAATATAACATTTCCAAAAGTTTCTACCTGACCATATTCACCCAAGAGTATTAAAAACAAAAATTAATTCGAGAAAATTTTTATTTTATTTTAGTTAGTTTTGAGATGTCATGGAAATTCTCCACCTAGAATTCACACGAGTGAGAGTGTTCCAAACACATTACAGGACAAAGTGCAGTCTTTTCCTCAGCGCTTTATTCATACCACCCGGCCGGGGGGAGAAGCTCCTGTGGCTTCTCTCGAACACATATACATGGCAGGCTTATATAGATTGTTAACAAGTTATATGTGATTTGACCTTAGCAGATTTCTCATGTGATAAGAACCCATCAAAATGTTTGTTAGGGATGTATTGTATATCCTTGAACAAACAAGCTGTCACACAATCGGACCCTTAGCAGTATGAACAACGAGATATTGTCTTCTGCCTGAAAAACAGACTGGTCATCCATTTCAACTCATAAGCACAACTCAGGGCTGCTCCAACACTGCATTTTATACATAAATAATAATGTTCTAATATACCTAACTATTATAATTTCTTTCACACTTTCCCCCTTTGATTAAATTATTTTTTAATCATAATTAAATAGCATTTGCTGTTTTTTGCTAACATATTTGAGCAAGCATTGAGGGTTTGTTTCATTTTATACCATTATGAGTAAATAAAATCTTACCCTCCTTTATGCATGCCTCATGTTTAACAAGCGGTTCGCTCTAACATTCTTCACCAGGGTAGAGACGCTGGACTCCTATTGATATTCCAACCCCTCGCCTCTGGACTAGCTCCCCACAAGGAACATTCAGCATAGCACTAGTAATCTAAGTCATACACTATTTTCGCTCTGTTGCTCTGCGAATGGTGGTTGCCATTCTTCTTTTCATCATCCTCATTATTCACTTGCTAGTATTGTATAAGAGAAAATTGCCAGCTACTATTCCACCTACCCATCTATGTATCATCACTCTAGCACAGGCTAGGACACATGTGCGGAAACACAGGAAAAGGCCCAATACCACAATCATAGGTAGGAAGACCTGCGCTTTTAAAGGAATAGTTCACCCAAAAATGACAATTTGCTGATAATTTACTCACCCTCAGGCCATCCAAGATGTATCTGAGTTTCTTTCTTCATCAAAACAGAATTTAAGATTTTTAGGATTTCATTTCAGGCCTCCTCCTTTAAACAATGCAAGTGAATGTACTCCATTTTTAGACAGTCCAAAATTTAGGGTGCATCAAAATAATCCACATGACTCCAGTCGACAAATAAAGTTCTTCTGAACCTAGACGATTATTTTTAGAAACAAAACAATACTTATATACTTTTTAACTACAAATATTCACTTCTGTACATCTCTGTGATGCGCGCTCATGAGAGGGATGACGTAAGCTCGTTGGTAAGGTCACAGGAAGCGGCAGGAGGAGGCAGGAAGCGCGTCATTGTTTACAAGAGAAACTTGCACAGACCACAGACCAAGCACTGTTCACAAACCAAAACAGTCCAAAACAATTTCAAAACAATATAAAATAAAAAATAATTTCCAAATAATAATAATAATAAAAAAAAAAAAAAACATTACCGCAGTAAATAACCATCCTTTATTTAGGAGCAATGCCGTTGCGTTATCTACTTGTGCTTTTTCTTTAGCAGAAATATATAGGCTATATGACTGTCAGGAATTCAAGCCACACAAGTTGTAGTTAGTGAAACCAAGTGGGAGAGCGTTTACTGAGATTCACAGGATTTACACAGTGAGATCAATGGTACAGGTGATATCACACAGAAGAGAAGCTTCACAAACTGAAGCGAGTGAATTGAGTGCAGGTACGGTGAATTAGAAATCGAGTGATGAGGAGCAGAGCGCTGAGGGAGGTGCAGAGCCCGAGAGAGGCGTAACAATGACAAAGTTTTCACACATACCTGAGTTCGTTGGAAAAACAGCACGGGCACAGCCGATGAATTCAGATATCGACCCTTTGTTTCTTACGATGGTCTGAAATCCTCAGGGGTAAAATGTTCACTACACACCGTCCAATATTTGAGAGAATGTAAGGGTGTACTGATATCTAGGTTCAGCGTGATAAGCCAGAGCTTCAATTGCTCATGATCATGTATAGGCAATCGATGAAAAGATCATATTTTTCCTGGCGTGCATTTTCTTTGGGGTTTCTATACACTTATACAAATACAAATCTACAGCAAAGACAATTAAACTTTTGTACAGCGCTGCTCCTCTTGTAAACAATGACGTGCTTCCTGCCTCCTCCTCCACGTGACGCGCGACCTTACCAATGAGCTTACGTCATCCCTCTCATGAGTGTGTGTCACAAAGATGTACTGAAGCGAACATTTGTAGTTAAAAAGTATATAAGTATTGTTTTGTTTCTAAAAAATAATCAATCGTTTGGGTTCAGAAGAACTTTATTTATCGACTGGAGTCGTGTGGATTATTTTGATGCACCCTAAATATGCATTTTGGACCATCAAAAAATCGAGTACATTCACTTGCATTGTTTAAAGGAGGAGACCTGAAATGAAATCCTAAAAATCTTAAATTCTGTTTTGATGAAGAAAGATACATTTTGGACGGCCTGAGGTTGAGTAAATTATCAGCAAATTTTCATTTTTGGGTGAACTATTTCTTGAATGGTCCCCAAGGCACAAAGTTTTCTATTAGCCACCTATAAAGCTAAATCGTGCAGATTTAGATGGGCCAAATGCTTTCCTAATTTTCTCTAGGGCTGTTGTCACATTAGTGATATTATCTGAATTGTTTGGTATCGGAGTTAAACATGAATCTCCTGTGAGGTTTTGCGTTACACACAATCCTCTGGTTTTGGCCATTAAGGTAATCTAACACCATTTCATGCAAGAGCAGTGTGAGTCAATGGGACTTATTGTTGTATTTCAGAAGGTGGAACCCTTTTATGGTTTCATTAGCGAATCCTGACATAGTATAGGTGATATTGTCTATGTGGTCAGCAGTTCTGCATCCCTCTTTGGTCTTCACCCCACTAGGTGAGTTTGCCCTTTTGGTGTTAATGTGTCTCGCAAACTTTTGCTTCTCTTGTACAATTGCTGGGGACTATTGTCAGATTGACTAGTGGATTCCAGCTGCCCAGCGACTTAAATTTTGCTAATATTGGCCCTGTTTCTGGCACTCCTCTACTCAAATATTCTAGGAAGCCTCACCAACAGTTATGTTTCCCATATTTTCATATTATCATTGCGTCTGTGTCAAAACCCTACAGCTTCCATTCTGTGCTTGCCATAACGCTGCGCTTTTGTGCTTGCCATTTTGCCACTTTGTCGTTTTCCAATTCTGATGTATTATACAATATAAGCACAGGCAGTGTGATTAATATTATTAATAAACATCCCCACTACTTAGTTCCACTTCCTCCTTGACCTAGCCTCCACTGCCATTCTTTGATTTCAGTCAGTAGATTTACTTGAGATTTTCAGACAAAAAGAGATTTAATCCCTCAAATCCATCTGTTGAATTTACATAAACATCTCTTTTACATTATTTCTTAAAACATATTTGATTACTTGTTCATTCTTGACACCTCATGACCATTCAGATAAGAAGGGGAACCAAATACAAGTCTGGGTCACACTTTGGACAGTTCCATGTGTGTCCGAAAAGTTTATACCACCACCTCCTTGGTGTGTTTTCCCTTCTCTGTTGTGGTTGTATTGTGTTCTTGTCTGATCTTCACCCTTCTCCCAATCCAAGGGCCCCCTCAATTTTCCTTACCCTCGTTTGTCCCCCTAAGGGACTCTTCTGCCTCTGCCAAAATTAGAGGCACGCCTTGTGTGATCCCTCCTTTTGACACATGGTCTACACCGTGTGTCAATTTGGCATAATGTGGAAATAAATGACCTGGCAGGCATGGTTTACCATTGGGACCGACTCAAATACCGTTTTGCTTTGAACAGTCAGCATTCTTCCAGGCAGATTTCTCCTCTGCTGTGGCTCTGCTCTGCAAGTCAATGAAATCTGCATTTAGTGTGTGTGCCCATTTGCAGAACAGAAACAAAATTGTGGTTTTGAACTTCCTGTTGATCAACTTTTTTTGTTGCAGCATCTGCTCATGCATTTAACCATCAACAAATAGTTCAAACTCAGCACTGTAGAGTGGTGTATCCTTGAGGTCTGGCCTGGTTGGGCAAATGGCTGTTATTGAAGCAATCAGTCATGTGGTTTACCATCATCTGCTATGGGGAGAAAAGTGGCATGGTTAAGAACTGTACATACAGTTGTGCACAAAAGTTGGCATACCCTTGGAGAATTGGTAATATATGTACCATTTTTAAAGAAAACATGAGTGAGCAGGCAAAACATATTTCTTTTATTTCTTATGGTATTCATATTCAACTGTAGGTTATAACAGAATGGCACAATCATAAAACAAAACATGGCAACAAAGAAAAACATGAAATGACCCCTGTTCAAAAGTCTGCATACCCTTAGTTCTTAATACTGTGTATTGCCCCCTTTAGCATCAATGACAGCATGCAGTTTTTTGTAATAGTTGTCTATGAGGCCCCACATTTTTGCAGGTGGTATAGCTGCCCATTCGTCTTGGCAAAATGCCTCCAGGTCATGCAAAGTCTTTGGTCATCTTGCATGAACCGCACATTTGAGATCTCCCCAGAGTGGCTCGATGATATTAAAGTCAGGAGACTGTGATGGCCACTCCAGAACCTTTACCTTTTTCTGCTGTAACCACTGGAGGGTCAACTTGGCCTTGTGCTTAGGGTCATTGTCATGCTGGAAAGTCCAATAGTGTCCCATGCGCAGCTTTCGTGCAGAAGAATGCAAATTGTCTGCCAGTATTTTCTGATAACATGCTGAATTCATCTTGCCATCAATTTTCACAAGATTCCCCGTGCCTTTAGAGCTCACACACCCCCAAAACATCAGTAAGCCACCACCATGCTTCACAGTGGGGATGGTATTCTTTTCACTATAGGCCTTGTTGACCCCTCTCCAAACATAGCGCTTATGGTTGTGACCATAAAGCTCTATTTTGGTCTTGTTACTCCAAATTACAGTGTGCCAGAAGCTGTGAGGCATGTCAAGGTGTTGTCAGGCATATTGTGACCGGGCTTTTCTGTGACATTGGTGCAGTAAAGGCTTCTTTCTGGCAACTCAACCATGCAGCTCATTTTTGTTCAAGTATCGTTGTATAGTGCTCCTTGAAACAACCACACCGTCTTTTTCCAGAGCAGCCTGTATTTCTCCTGAGGTGGCTTCATATGACCACTAACCTTAAATAAAATACTTTTTTTTTTTGCATGATCAGTCATATTTTCAAAATCAATGCCAAAATTTCACGATTTCTGCCAGGGTATGCAAACTTTGAGCACAACTGTATTTTAACAGAAATGTTTGGCATTTCCAATAATACAGCATTGTATCTTAATCATCGTGCTGCAGACAGGAGAAGTTTTTTGTTCTAACAGTATGATAGATACTGCATGTGGGACCAGTAGGGTCAAATGTTGATAACCCACCAAATCTCTGGAAGTGAGAACTGCTTTCTCTGCAGCAGCAACAGCTCTAAGGCATTTGGGCAGCCCAATTGCCACTGTGTTTAATATAGATGATAAATGAGCTACTGGCTTTAATTTCCCCCATGGTCTTGTGACAGAACAGAAGTCATGTAACCTCCTTTTTCATCCACAGTCTGCACAAAAGGCTTAGTCATGTCAGTCAGTCCCAATGTGGGTCTTTTTTTTGTGATTAACATTTGTATTGATTTTTCAAAGCAAAGAAAAACAAAACATATATACAGTGAATCAACATTAACTCCCACTACTACCCCTCCCAAATCAAGAACACCACCCGACCCCAAACGAACATCCCAGTGGTCTTACATAAGTACACACATACATACATACATACATACATATATATATATATATATATATATATATATATATATATATATATATATATATATATATATATATGTATGTATGTATACACACACACACACACACACACACACACATATATATATATATATATATATATATATATATATATATATATATATATATATATATATAAACAGTTGTACTCAAAAGGTTGCATACCCTGGCAGAAATTGTGAAATTTTGGCATTGATTTTGAAAATATGACTGATCATGCAAAAAAATGTCTTTTATTTAAGGATCTGGAAAAAGACGGTGTGGTTGTTTCAAGGAGCACAATATGACGATACTTGAACAAAAATGAGCTGCATGGTCGAGTTGCCAGAAAGAAGACAATGCCACAAAAAAGCTCGGTTACAATATGCCCAACAACACCCTGACACGCCTCACAGCTTCTGGCATACTGTAATTTGGAGTGACAAGACCAAAATAGAGCTTTATGGTCACAACCAAAAGCGCTATGTTTGGAAAGGGGTCAACAAGTATTGTGCTCCTTGAAACACCACACCGTCTTTTTCCAGAGCAGCCTGTATTTCTCCTGAGGTTACCTGTGGGTTTCTGGCAGTTGGGGCTGAAATCTTTCTTGGTCTACCTGACCTTGGCTTGGTATCAAGAGAGCCCCGAATTTTCCACTTCTTAATAAGTGATTGAACAGTACTGACTGGCATTTTCAAGGCTTTGGATATCTTTTTATATCCTTTTTCATCTTTATATAGTTCCATTACCTTGTTACATAGGTCTTTTGACAGTTCTTTTCTGCTCCCCATGGCTCAGTATCTAGCCTGCTCAGTGCATCTACGAGAGCTAACAAACTCATTGACTATTTATATACAGACACTAATTGCAATTTAAAAAGCCACAGGTGTGGGAAATTAACCTTGAATTGCCATTTAAATCTGTGTGTGTCACCTTGTGTGTCTGTAATAAGGCCAAACATTCAAAGGTATGTAACCTTTTTATCAGGGCCATTTGGGTGATTTCTGTTATCATTATGACTTAAAAGGGAGCCAAACAACTATGTGAAAATAAATGGCTTCATATGATCACTATCCTTAAATAAAAAAAAATTTTTTTTGCATGCTCAGTCATATTTTCAAAATCAATGCCAAAATTTCACAATTTCTGCCAGGGTAAGCAAACTTTTGAGCACAACTGTATATATATATATATATATATATATATATATATATATATATATATATATATATATATATATACATACATACATACATATACACATATATATATATATATATATATATACACACACATATAATAAAAATACAACTCTAAACTATAACTCTCTCTCCACACACCTACTCCGAGAGCCCCCCAAAAACATCAAATGTCTACCCCATTTCCCATTAAAAGAATCCCATATCCCCAGCCTTCTACATGTTACCTCTTCGAAGGCTGCCACCCTTCCCATCTCCTCACACCACTCCCGAATTGAGGGTGCTCCCACCGACTTCCAACCCCTTAAAATAATCTGCCTGCCTATCATCACACTGGTGAGGACCCAATCTTTTATGTATTTGTCACCTATGATGATGACCGCCCCATCACCCAAGACACAGAGTCTGGGGCAAAACGATATCTGAATGCCCAACATGTCACACACAAAACTCTGTACCTTCAAACAAAATTCCTGAATCACAGTGCACCACCAAATAACATGGGCCATGTCTCCATCCTCCGACTGGCAATGCCAGCAGCTGGGTGTGTCTTTAAGACCAAGACTATACAGTCTAGAAGGGGTCCAATAGAATCTATGTAGAATATTGAATTGTATAAATTGCACCCTTGCATCTCTAGATACAGACTTGACGTTTTTTAGAATCCCAGCCCACACTCCCTCCTCCAATACCAAATTAAAATCTTTCTCCCATAATCTCTTGATAGAGGTTAAAGCTCTGTCCCCCAGACTCTGCACTAGCAGGGAGTAATACACTGATGCCTCATGACCTTTTCCAAAAGCAGTAATCACCTCTCCCAAAGTATCTGCCACTTTAGGGGGGTGTATGCTACTCTCAAAAATAGTACAGAGCAGGTGGCGCAATTGTAAATACCTCTGTGAATCCCATAATTTTGAGCCAAATTACCAAAGGATCTCAACACTCCACTCTCATATAGGTCACAGAGTGTAGTAACCTCTTTCACAATCCACTCTGACCAACAGAAGGGGGACTTATCAATACATAATTTTGGGTTCAGCCATATGCTCGAGGCAGCATTCCAATAAATGTCTGAATTAAACACTTTGGACACTTTTTTCCATACTGAGTGCAAATGCGAGATAACGGGGTGTAACTTAGCTTCTCCGGTTAGTTTGATAGAAAGGCTTTGCAATGGCGAAATTGGGGCAAGGACTTCTTGTTCAATACGAAACCAGGGAGGGGCTCTTTCAGGTGGAAGTGACCAATGAGCCAAATGCCTGAGACCAAACGCATAATAATAAAACAAAATCTTGGGTAGGCCTAGCACACCTTTGTCCATCAACCTATGTAATTTGTGAAATGTAGTCTGGGATGTTTACCATTCCAAATGAAGGACTTCGCTATGTTATCAAATTGCTTGAAATAAGAAAGGGGGACATCTATAGGGAGTGACTGTAGCAGGTAGTTAAATTTTGGAATTCAATTCATTTAATAACATTAACCTTCCAAATCATCAATAAATGTAATGAAGCCCACCTGTCCACATCGCTCGAAAATCTTTTTATTAAAGCGTCCCAAATACTTAATGCCCTGTTTGGGCCACTGGAAAGCGCCCGGCTGGAAGGCCGCTACTGGACAGTATGCTGTCAGAGCCAAAGCTTCGGATTTATCCCAATTGACTTTGTATCCTGAGAACTTGGAAAAGGAATTAATAATTCAGTGGAGGTGAGGCATAGATCTAGTAGGGTCAGAGACAAATAAAAAAATATCATCTGCGTAAAGCAGAAGCTTATGTGCCACACCTCCCGCAATCACCCCTGGAAAAATCATCCTCCTTTATTATCAAGGCTGCTAATGGTTCCAGGGCAAGACAGAACAATAATGGGGAAAGCAGGCAACCCTGCCGAGTGCCCCTATTCAGAGTAAAATAATCATTTGTTTGCACTGCTGCTACAGGGTGTCTATAAAGTAACATAATCCAACCAATAAATGTACCCCCGAACCCATACATTTCCAAAATCTTAAAAAGATAATTCCATTCTACCATATCAAATGCCATTTCAGTGTCAAGTCAGATGGCAGGGACCGGAGACTGATCATTTGCTACTGACCACATGATATTGATGAAATGCCAAATGTTATCAGAAGATCTATAAGAGATGTCATAACTTTACTTCATCGATTAGCCAAAATTTATACATCTAGCTGGATCAGGGAAATTGGCCAGTAACTTTCACACTCACTTGGATCTTTGTCCTTTATAAGAATCAGACTGATCCGGGCTTGTGTCATGGTTAGGGGAAGCTTTCCATTCTTTAATGCTTCCGTATAAACTTCTAACAAAATGGAGCCAATTCTGTATCATAAAAACTAAAAATTTCAGTGGCAAAACCATCTGGCCCCAGAGCCTTGCCTGTAGGCAAGGCCTTAATTACCTCATCAAGCTCCTCCAAGGTTATCTCAGAATCAAGAGAATTTTTTTGCTCAGTTGTCAATTTAGGAAGATATAATGATTCCACAAATTTTATAATATCTTCATCAGTAGATGAAGATGTGGAACTATAAAGATAAAAACAGAATTCTTTAAAAGCATTATTAATATCAACGACCGAGGTAAATATTTCACCACCAGCAGATTTCACTGAGGGAATGGTAGAAAAAGACACTCTCTGTTTTATATATCTAGCCAAAAGCTTCCCTGCTTTGTCCCCGATTTAAAGAATGACTGTCTTGCCCTGAATAACCAAAACTCCACCTTCCGCGACAAAATAGTATTATATTTGTATTTCAATTGGGTCAATTCCCTGAGGCCATCAGATGACATTCGGCGCTTCAGCTCTGCCTCTGCACTTTTAATATTCCCTTCCAACTCCACAAGTATGGAATATTTTTAAGTATATGGAATATTTTTATTTAATCATTCAGTTAATGTGTTTTTGATATTTGAATTAATATGTATGCAATATGCAATGATCTAAAAATGACAATGTTTAATCAGTATATTATGATAAGCTGCATTATCAATGTTATTCAGTATGTTACATATTTAATCATTCTTTTATTAATTGAATACTCTGATTATTTAGATACAGCTTGAAAGTGCAGAAAATAGCTTAGCTTGCAGTCTCTCTCTGTGTATGAATTGATGGGCAGTGGTAGCTCAGCAGTTAAGGCTCTGGGTTACTGATCAGAAGGTTGGGGGTTCAAGTCCCAGCACTGCCAAGATGCCACTGTTTGGCCCTTGAGCAAGGCCCTTGACCCTATCTGCTCCAGGGGCATGGCTGACCCTGCACTCTGACCTGGCTTAGCTGGGATATGTGTGAGGGGAAAAAAAAGGAAAAAAAAGAATTTCACTGTATATGTGCAAATGTGTGATTAAAATTATGATGTAATGCAGAAAGGGGGAGACCACTGAGTGACTCCTGCCAGGTCTCCTAAGCAACCAAACTGGCCCGGTTGCTAGGGAGGGTAGAGTCACATGGGGTAACCTCCTTGTGGTCGCTATAATGTGGTTCGTTCTCGGTGGGGTGCGTGGTGAGTTGAGTGTGGATGCCGTGAAGCCTCCACACGCGCTATGTCTCCGTGGCAATGCGCTCAACAAGCCATGTGATAAGATGCGTGGGTTGACGGTCTCAGATGTGGAGGCAGCTGGGATTTGTCCTCTGCCACCCGGATTGAGGCGAATCACTACGTGACCACGAGGACTTAAAAGTGCATTGGGAATTGGGCATTCCAAATTGGGGATCACATCCATAAAAGTGATAAATCTGAGAAATTTTGATATATTCTCCATTGTTTACATGAGATCTCACCTGAAAGAATTACCCTTCATCATCATTCTTCAAACAAATTATGCAATCTGAGCAGCATTTATGTCATAAAACTGTATATGATCTTATATATATATTAGAGTCTCATAAGCAAAATGAGCCCAACTCCAAAGTCTATTTTTAAAAATGGGGCGTAGTTTTACTCATAATAGCCAAGCAGTGCAGTCAGATTTTGTGTCGTCTTGAAAGGCGGAGCCTTACTTTCACTCTGTACACCGCCAGCGATTTGTCTTGTGGTAAATTGCTGATGGACAAAACGTTTAGCCAATGAGTAGACAATTCCAATGGTGCGCATGATGTATATTTTGCACCAGTAGATTTGAATTTTTTTCTATTCTGCAACGTGGATTCCACAATTCACCAGCAAGCTACCCTGTGACGAATTTCCGTGATGCACCTGCGTTTCAACACAAACGTTCCTTCTGCATCCCGCAGTGCTTTTATCTTTGTCGTTCTGGATGGATCCTTGTCGCCCAAAAAAGTTTTTTTCAGCTTAGGACGTTTTAGAGGTCTGTCAAAGCAGTGAGGAGGAGAATGCCTCAGAAAGTGAACTGAGCAATGGTTCAGCAGACGAAGAAGAGTCACTTCTAACTCGTTGAGATCCAACACATTTCATTTTTGCTTGTTTACAACAGTGAAAAATACAAAACTATGTGATAATACTGTATGTTATATGGTAAACTGTATACTATTATAGATGAATCTTTTGTCTCCATATATATATGTTATATGGTAAACTGTATACTATTATAGATGAATCTTTTGTCTCTCTCTCTCTCTCTCTCTCTCTCTCTCTCTCTCTCTCTATATATATATATATATATATATATATATATATATATTTAGACAAAAGATTGTTTTTTGGAAACTTATTGTTGCCTGTACGAGCGGCCATCAATGTTTTGGTTCTGTATGTATGCAGACAAAAGATTGTTTTTGGACCCTGATTGTTGCCTGTATGAGCGGCCTTCAATGTTTTGGTTCTGTATGTATGCAGACAAAAGATTGTTTTTGGACCCTGATTGTTGCCTGTATGAGCGGCCTTCAATGTTTTGGTTCTGTATGTATGGAGACAAAAGATTGTTTTTGGACACTGATTGTTGCCTGTATGAGTGGCCATCAATGTTGTGGTTCTGTATGTATGGAGACAAAAGATTGTTTTTGGACCCTGATTGTTGCTTGTATGAGCGGCCATCAATGTTGTGGTTCTGTATGTATGGAGATAAAAGATTGTTTTTTGAACACTGTGTCTATGTGTATGTCTGTATTACATAGAAAAATATTGATAACAGAATATTGATGATTCTGTTTCTGTTCTATGTCATGCAGAAGTAATGCAATAGAAGATTCTGATGAGGATTGGCATCCAGAGATCATATATCCACTGGAAAAAAACCCTGCCTGTCAAACTCTCCATCTCTTGCACCATCTATCAGTTGCAGAAGGAGAGGTACCAGAGGGAGAGGTAGAGGAAAAAACATCAGATCATCAGTGGGTTCCCTTTGCACTTCTGAAAGGAGATGGAATGACTCTAGTGAGGAGGATGTTGCACCACAGCATGTCTTTAAGCCTGCAAGAACAGAAGGCCCACAGCTAATCACAACTGCATCATACAGTCCTCTGGATTTATTTCAGCTCTTTATTTCCACTTCAATGCTGCAGACAATTGTTACAAATACAAACACTTATGGGACTATCCATCAGCAGGGCAAGAAGCCATGGAAGGACATTTCTTTGAATGACTTGTACTCTTTTTGACCCTTATTTTATACATGGATGTGTCAAAAGCTTGTTCACTGAGGGATTACTGGAGGAAGGCCAAAATGTACAGCTCAAACTTTCCTGCAACAATCACGTCTTGCAGGAAATTTCTATCCATCTCCGCTACTCTTCATCTCAGCGATCCCAAGATGGATGCTGAAAACAACCAGAAAAGTGTATGGCTGCCTATGACCACCTTGGCAAAATCAAACCAGTGTATCTGCAATTGAGGAATGCATGCAAGACATACTTGCAACCTTACCAGAACATTGCAATTGATGAAAGGATGGTACCAACAAAGGCCAGGAATGGCTTGAAGCAGTACATGAAGGACAAGCCGACAAAGTGGGGTTACAAGCTGTTTGTACTAGCAGACTCGCTCTGTGCCTATACTTGGGATTTTTTTGTTTATGAGGGGAAATCCCCTGTTGAACAGAACAATCTGAGCAAGGGACTGAGCTTTGAGTCAGTGATGGTGCTGGTGGATGAAAAATTGTTAGGAGCTGGCTACAGACTGTATGTGGATAATTTTTACACCAGTCCAGCACTGTACAGGGACCTCCTACTAAAAAACATTTGGGCCTGTGGGACAATTCGCCAAAACAGGGTGGGTTACCCCAAAACCACAGAGAACATGCTGCCCAAAAATGCTCTCCGTGGCAGTCATCGCTGGATAAGGGATGGCAAATTGTTGTTTGTTGAATGGAAGGACACATGGGAGGTACGGATGTGTTCCACCTTCCATAAAGGCACTGCAGGTGGTACTGTGCAGAGGAGGTGAAGGGCACTGATGGAAAATGGTCCCTAAAGGATATTCCTGTTCCAGGTGCAGTGGCAGACTACAACAGGTTTGTATTATATATTCAGTTGTCAGTGTTTATGTTTCTATTGTTATTTACATTCAGTTATGATGCCTTTGTGCTTGTGTCTAATGTCAAATTTATTTCAACCCAGGTACATGAGGGGAGTGGATGTGTCTGATGCCCTCATCCGCTATTACACAGTCCTGCACAAGACCACAAAGTGGTACCGGTACTTTTTTCATCACTTTGTGGACATAGCTGTTGTGAACTCATTTATCCTTCATTGTCAGATGACACGAATGAAGAATCAACGACCACTCAGAGAGCATTCAGCATTCAGAGAGACTCTTATTATGGACTTGGCGAATTTGGTGTCTCGGGATGAGAATGTTCCACCATCTCCTGGTATTCAGCACATGCCAACCTGCATAACTCCAGACAGCACAAATGAAAGAAAAAAATCTCAGACTTTGCAAGCTGAAGACCCCACTGATGTGCGATACTTGTGGTGTTGCATTGTGCTTGCAACCAACACGTTCCTGCTACAAAGAGTGGCACAGTATCCAAAACTAGGCTTTATGTTCTGTATACAACTTGTAAATATATATTGTAAAAGTATATTTTGTAAATAGTCATGTTTTCTTATAATAGTTCGATAGTGATTTATTCTTATCACTAACATTTTTGTTTCATGGCATTTATTCAAAGTTAAAAAAAAACAACAACAACAACAACAACAACAAACATTTTAACTACATGAAATTATGTCATATTTTAAAACTGAAAAAAAAATGGTTTAGATGTTGTACATGTAAAAATAACTATAATAGCTTTCTCTAGCCCTCGGATCATTTTGTTACCAATGGCCCTTTGGAAACTCCAAGTGGCCATTTTAGGTGTTTTTGTTAGATCATCTTCAAATTTGAAACATAACTTCTTTAGACTTGTGGCTTTGAGAACATTGTATTTGTAGTTCTGGCACATTTACTATAGTTTTTTTTTTTTTTTTTTTTTAGATGATAAAAACATGTTCAGCACAAAATATTTCCATTACTATAAACTTCAGCTTCTCTAACTTAAAAAAATATATTAATTCTGAAATAAAGCCCTAAGTGTCTTCTTTCAAAAGATACTACAACTGGGTCCATACTCCAAAAGGTCCAGTAAATACAACCATTTAAGTTCAGGTATGTCATTTTCATAGTTTGTGCTCAAAAAGAGGGTGGTATCAACAGGTTAAAGAACAAAAAGAATAAAAGGGTTTTGATACCAAAAGAAATAATTGCATGCCATAAATTGTGTTTTACTGTTAAGTGGGCCTTGAGGGATAATAGTAAATATTTAAGATAAATTGTTTTACTGTTAAGTGGGCCTTGAGTGATACCAGTAAATATTTAAGATAAATTAATGTGTAGAAATTCCTACGGATACCGCTCTAATGCGTAGCGATAAGAGGGCTGCACAGGTAGGCAAAAATCCTACTAATACCACTTTTTGTCATGTCGAGGAAGTGAATTGGCAAGAAGGGCTGCTTGGTATGTCACCAAAGAGAGGTGGTAGAATAGTTGCGTTTTAGAATTTTATTGTATTTTTTGAGAGCTCTGTGTTTATAAAGGCCTTGTGTTTGTAAAAAAGTGTGAAAGTTTCTGTGTCTGTGAGAGTGTTTGTGTTTGAAAGTGTGTGAAGTGTGACTGAAGTGCGACTGCGTATGGAAGTGAATAAATGAGTACAAATATGAGCCCAGTAGAGGGACTGGAATGTATGATGAGTCCTTAAAATAAAAGAAACACAGAGTGTATGTTATATAGCCCTATAAATAAGGGGACAAGTGTGAATCTGAATGTAATATGAGCTCTAAAAAAATTAAAGGGACATGATGAATGGAGTAAATGTTGTCTAATAAAGAAGGTTTGTCTTTTATATGTTGAATGAATGTTGAGAATGAAATCCTGTCTATTGTAAAAATTTGGAAAGGAATTTCCTTTAACACAGAGAAAACTAAAAACGTTCCGAGATATTGGCTTTGTAGGTTGTTTGCCCATTCTTCAAATTGTAGAATATCCAGATAGAGAGACACAATGTGGCAGTGGGGGCGTGGTTGAGCGCCCGTCTGGAGAGAGAGAAAACGGTAAGGGCGCTTACACCTGAGCTAAATTATGTCTAACACCTGTCTCTAATTCCAGTGAGCTAGGGGAGAGCGGCATATAAACAGCCACGCCACCGTCAGAAGAGAGAGAGAGTCTGGCACGAGAGTCTCACGGTGAAGCTACTGAGTTCATGATGCTAAAGAGTTGTGATAAAGACTTTGTGATGATTAAGAGGCTGTGACTAGGAGCCTGTGACTCTAAAGAGTTTGTGAAGCTGAAGAAGTTATTGTGCCATTTGTGACTGTGTTACCCCTAAATTTGTGATTATAAGCTCACATGAGACCTGAACCTTCCTGTCCCAGTGACCTCCTTCCCTCACACTGGTGCCGAAACCCGGGAATCGATGGAACCCATGGAGTCCTCCCAGGTGGCCGAGATCCTCCAGTCCCTCGCCAGCCTGCATCAGTCCAACCAGCAATCCCTGCTTGAGCTACGCCAAGACCAGGAACGACATTTTTTTGAGATCCTGCAAGCTCAAGCAGAGAACCGGCTCGTGATCCGGAGCCTCCTTGGCCAGGAGAGAGAGCAAGTGGCGACCCCGGACTACCGCAGCCAACTGCCTCCCTCCACACTCCAGAAGATGGGCGCGGATGACGATGCCGAAGGTCTTCCTCAATTTATTTGAGAGGACCGCAGAGATCTAGGGCTGGCCATGTGACCAGTGGGTGGCCAGGCTCCTCCCACTACTGTCCAGGGAAGCCCAGCTTGCAGCCCAACAGTTGCCGGTGGCTAATCTCCTGACCTATGATGACCTAAAGAAATCTATCCTGTATTGCCAAGTGTTCCGGACCTTGAAGCTGGGGAAGGCCGACCGCCCGTTTGCCTTTTCCCGTTTGGCTCTGAGACGCATGCTGGAAATGGCTGCTGGCGGGGAATCGTGACGTCAGGGGAGTGATCGACCAGGTGGTAATGGAACAGCTGATTCATCGACTTCCACAGGGGACAGTGGAGTGGGTCCAGTGCCACCATTGCTGGAGGAAGCCATCCAGCTTGCGGAGGACCACTTAGTGGCGTACCCGAGGGCGGAAGAGCCCTCCTCTCTCTCTCCTTCTCTACCCCCTCCTTCTGTGTGTTACCCCATCCCTCTCACTCTGCTCTCTCCCCAGAGCCTGTTCCTGCCCTGCGGAGGCGGGGAGCTCTGCCACCAAGGCCAGTTCCTCGCCTGAGGAGGTGGACATCGCCCCCTACCTCTACAGTGCCCCATCACTCTCCCCCTCAGGTGGAAGTGCCCACCAACGCAGATGCGGGCGTGGCGTCTGGGCCGGTCTGCTGGGGTTGCGGGGATCCGGGGCACTTCCGGGATCAATGCCTGGTGATGGAGCTGGGGATGATGGTCCAGATCCTTGACACCCCGCAGACTGCCCTCGACCAAGCCGGAGCATACCGGATACCGGTAAGAATCAAGAGGGGTACTCACCAAGCATTGGTGGACACAGGTTGTAATCAAACCACGGTCCACCAATGCTTGGTTCAACATGAGGCATTGGGCACTGCTAAAACGGTGAGTGTGAGGTGTGTGCATGGGGATATTCACAAATACCCTATGGTGACCCTGGTGATTAAATTTTGGGGAACAAAACATAGAGTGGAGGCCACGGTTAGTTCCCACCTCACCCATCCGCTGATTTTAGGGACTAATTGGCTTGAATTCAGAAACGTATTAAAGGGAATATGCGCGGATGGGTCCTGCATGAAAGTGTGGAGATGTGAAGTGTGCGATGCTCTGGCAGAGGAGGTGGAGCCAAGGCCGTCTTCATCAGCTCCACATCAAGATAACATGAGGGGGGGAGAGGCTGCCGCCCCTCCCATCCCAGGGGTATTTCCCTCTGGAGCAGTCGTGAGCCGAGACCCTCAAGCATGCCTTCGAACAAGTGAGAGTAATTGATGGTCAACCACTCCGGTTCAAGTGTCACACTTTCATATCCCTATTTTACAATTATAAATGAGCGGTTGTATAGAGTGATGCAGGACACTCAAACAAAAGAAGATACAACCCAGGTCTTAATACTGCGGAGCCGCTGGGAAATGCTATTCCAGGCATCTCACTGTAATCCGATGGCGGGACACTTAGGGGAAAGGAAGATACTGAACCGCTTAATAGCCATTTTTATTGGCCGGGCATTGGTGGCGATGTCCGCAGGTGGTGTGCGGCATGCCGTGAATGTCAGCTGGTGAATCCACCGGCCACCCCAAAAGCACCATCGCGCCCCCTTCCATTGATTGAAGACCCCTTTGAGAGAATTGGCATGGACCTCATCGGGCCAATAGAGCGCTCAGCACGCAGACATCGCTTTGTATTAGTCCTAGTGGATTATGCAACGCGATATCCGGAAGCAGTGCCTCTGCGCAGCATCTCAGCATGCAGTGTGGCGGAGGCACTCTTCAAGATATTCTCCCGGGTGGGGATTCCAAAAGAAATCCTCACCGACCAGGGCACAACTTTTATGTCACGGGCACTACGCAAGCTTTACGAATTATTGGACATTAAGGCGATACGTACCAGTGTCTACCACCCACAGACAGACGGCCTGGTGGAGCATTTTAATAAAACCCTTAAGAACATGATTCGTAAGTTTGTGCACGAGGATGCTAGGAATTGGGATAAACGGTTCAACCCCCTGTTATTTGCAGAACAAGAGGTCCCGCAAGCCTCCACTGGCTTTTCCCCATTCGAGCTGCTGTATGGGTGGCGCCCATGCGGGGTGCTTGATGTCATCCACGTGGCTTGGGAGGAGGGACCTTCAGATAGCAAGAATGAAATTCAGTACGTTCTTGATCTTAGAGCAGAACTCCACACCTTGGGACAACTAATACAGGAGAATTTGCTCCAAGCTCAAGAATGACAGAGTCAACTGTATAACAGGGGTGCTCGGCTGCGGGAATTCGCACCGGGAGATAAGGCACTTGTATTACTACCCACATCGAGCTCCAAATTACTCGCACATGTCAAATATATCACCTCAACCTCCTGAAATTGTGGAGGGAGGCGGTCCCTGTTGGCTATGGTAGTTCCGGAGAGGGCGGAGTTCGGGCCGGAGGTGAATATAAAACCTAATCATAGCACCCCGATCACTTGTGGAGACCACCTCTCACCGTATCAGCTCGCTGGGGTTGCCAAGTTGCAACAAGAATTTGCAGACGTGTTCTCCCCTCTACCGGGTCGTACGAACCTCATTCAGCACCACAGAGCCCAAACCGGGAGTGGCGGTACGTAGCCGTCCCTATCGCTTGCCTGAACACAAAAAGAAAATAGTTTGGGAAGAATTGAATGCGATGCTTGATATGGAGGTAATAGAGAAATCCCACAGCGATTGGTCTGGCCCGGTTGTTCTAATGCCTAAGAGCGACAGGTCTGTACGGTTCTGTGTGGATTATAGAAAAGTCAACACGGTGTCTAAATTTGATGCGTACCCGATGCCCCGTGTTGACGAGTTGCTCGATCGGTTAGGTACTGCTCGATTTTATTCTACATTGGATTTGAAAAAGGGTTATTGGCAGATCCCCTTGCCACCAATTTCCCACGGAAAAAACAGCCTTCTCCACGCCATTTGGATTGCACCAATTTGTGATGCTTCCGTTCAGTTTGTTTGGGGCCCCGGCTACGTTTCAGCGTCTCATGGACCGAATCCTCAGACCGCATTTGGCTTACGCCGTTGCCTATCTAGACGACATTATCATTTACAATAATGACTGGCAGTGGCACATGCAGCATCTGAGGGGAGTCCTGAGATCGCTGTGGCGGGCGGGACTCACAGCAAAACCCAAGAAGTGCACGATTGGGCAGGTAGAGATACGGTATCTGGGGTTCCACTTGGGTCATGGGCAGGTGCGTCCCCAAATTGACAAGACTGCGGTGGTTGCGACCTGTCCGCGACCCAAGACCAAAAAGGGAGTGAGACAGCCCCTAGGGCTGGCTGGCTGGCTATTACAGGAGGTTTGTGCCGAATTATTCAGACGTCACCAGCCCGCTGACTGATCTCACTAAAAAGGGGGCTCCAGACCCGGTCCAGCGGATGGAGCAGTGCCAACAGGCATTCACGCAAATTAAAGCCGCACTTTGCGGGGGGCCACATTGCATGCTCCTAATTTCTCTCTCCCTTTTCTATTACAGATGGGTGCTTCAGACAGAGGACTGGGGGCCGTACTCTCACAGGTGGTGGAGGGGGAGGAGCACCCAGTGCTGTACATCAGCCGCAAGCTCTCCTTGAGGGAGACCAAGTACAGCACTGTGGAGAAGGAGTGTCTGGCCATCAAGTGGGCAGTCCTCACCCTCTGCTACTACCTGCTTGGGCGGGCCTTCACTCTCGGCTCGGATCATGCCCCACTCCAATGGCTCCACCGAATGAAGGATACCAACGCACGGATCACCCGTTGGTATCTGGCTCTCCAGCCCTTTAAATTCAAGGTGGTCCACAGACCGGGGGTGCAGATGGCTGTTGCTGACTACCTTTCCAGGAATGGGGGGGAGTGGTAGACAGGCCAGATGGCTCCCCGGCCTGAGTCGGGCGGTGGGGGTATGTGGCAGCGGGGGCGTGGTCGAGCACCCGTCCGGAGAGAGAGAAAGCAGTAAGGGCGCTTACACCTGAGCTAAATTATGTCCCTAATTATAATATATTAATAATAAGATAGGTGTTGTAAATGTAAAGCTCTGCTTGAACAGAAGGCTAAAGTAAGTTGTATTGAATGTAAAGAGAATGTCAAAAAAGTAAGGTAAAGCTTGTGTTTTATTAAAGATTTGAAGGTTCTACGTATGTTGTTTGAATGGACAAAAGAAGATAGGGAATGAGTAGGTTGAAAGATCTGGAAGAGGTTTTCTTGAAGGTGGTTTAAGATGGGAAAGTTTGAAAGCAGTTAATAATTAATTATTATAATTATCACTATTTTTACTGTTGAAGAGTAACTTAAATATATTACTGTGAGATTCTAAAATGAAAAAAGAAGAAATAGCTGTAATGAGATTAGAAACGGTGTGAGAGAGTGGAATGTCCCCTTCTTAATTTCTCCCCTGCCCTACTCTCTCTCTCTCACTCTCACTCTCAGTCCAAGTTTGATAAGTATCTGCTTGAAACAGAAGCACAAAAGCAGGTTCTGAAGTGTGCTAAAGGCACATCTCTAAATTGTTTGATTTTCTTTTTCATTTTATTTTATATGGAAAATGATGTGACTTGACAATAATGTTAGACACAGTGATAAAGGAAAGGTTCAAACAGCTTTCCTCATCATGATTAAAGATTTCATATATTCAGAGGGCAATTTGAAGTTAAAGGAATAGTTCACCCAAAAATGAAAATTTGCTGATAATTTACTCACCCTCAGGCCATCCAAGATGTATCTGAGTTTCTTTCTTCATCAAAACAGAATTTAAGACTTTCAGGATTTCATTTCAGGTCTCCTCCTTTAAACAATGCAAGTGAATGTACTCTATTTCTTGACGGTCCAAAATGCATATTTAGGGTGCATCAAAATAATCCACACGAATCAAGTCGACAAATAAAGTTCTTCTGAACCCAAAAGATTGATTATTTTGAGAAAAAAAACAATACTTGTATACTTTTTACCTACAAATGTTCGCTTCCATACATCTCTGTGACGTGCGCTCACGAGAGGGATGACGTAAGCTCGTTGGTAAGGTCACGTGTCACGTGGAGGAGGAGTCAGGAAGCACGTCATTGTTTGCATTGTTTGTTTTTTTTTTATTATTATTTGGAAATTATTTTTATTTTATATTGTTTTTAAATTGTTTTGGACTGTTTTGGTTTGTGAACGGCACAAGTTTCTCTTGTAAACAATGACATGCTTCCTGCCTCCTCCTCCTCCACATGACACGTGACCTTACCAACGAGCTTACGTCATCCCTCTCATGAGCGCGCGTAACAGAGATGTATGGAAGCGAACATTTGTAGTTAAAAAGTATATAAGTATTGTTTTGTTTCTAAAAATAATCAATCGTTTGCATTCAGAAGACCTTTATTTGTCGACTGGAGTCGTGTGGATTATTTTGATGCACCCTAAATATGCATTTTGGACCGTCAAAACATGGAGTACATTCACTTGCATTGTTTAAATGAAATCCTAAAAGTCTTAAAGTCTGTTTTGAAGAAAGAAACTCGCCTGAGGGTGAGTAAATTATCAGCAAATTTTCGTTTTTGGGTGAACTATTCCTTTAAGTGTTTATACTAAAGACAAGAGATTCAGTTGAAAGTTGATGTGACACATTTAATGTAGGTTCAAAACAGAGGCTACCCTTTATTTTGTTCTGATGTTAGTCCCCACCATGATACAGTGTATTTTGTGATGTTTGCTAAAAGTAGCAGAAATACAACCTGAAGGGAAATTAGTGATCTGTACACGAGTTCAATTTTAGCATTTTTAATTTGGACAATTTTAATAGATTGTTGAATTTTGAATAATGCTTTGTGAATTGAACCATGTTTTAAACTGTCTCCATATTTAAGCAGTTATAGATGGTTTCAATGGCTGTGACGGTTCTCAGGTGATACTCCCTGAAAAGAAAATATCTGTTTACTGATACCAAATTATTAAAGATTGGCTAATAGGACTGAGCGGTATCGAGACCAGTGGCAAGAGGGGATGACCCAATGACGGGTAAGACTCTCCAATGGCAAAAGGGGGGGGGGGGCAACCTAAGGCACGGTATCACCGCCTTGGAAGCCTGCCCAAAAGGGAGGGTTATATGGGTTTAAGAAAGTGGATGGATGCTTTTAGTTCGGAAGCATTAAAAGGGAGATCTAGAAGAAACCTGCCCGAAAATTGTGAGTTCCACTCAACCCGACTGCATTTTAATAACCGCTTTACTAAAACGGCTTATCACCGTGTTAAATACTAAGCATTCTGTCACTGTGCCATCAGGGGATCATACCCTGTGTAGAAGATTATTTATAGATAGATTTTGGGGGTAAAGTTTTGAGATCCGTTGCAGACAAAGGAGTGCCGGACTTATTAAAGAAGTATTAAAGAGCACCTATTATGTTTTTTCAAATATTACCTTTCACGTAGTGTGTTATATAGCTGTTTGTGAATGTAAAAAAGTCTGCAAAGTTTCAAAAATCAAAGTGCACGATAAACGGAGTTATTGACTCCCAAAAGAAAGAACCGATTCTGAACACCTGAAATGAGTCATTAGTAATTCCAGACTTAAGTTCTGTACTAACCTATGTAATGTGGTAACAAAAAACCTGCCTCTGGTCTTCACTGGCTGCTCGCGAACAGCTTTGACCCGCCCTCAAACACTACACTAAGCGGTAGACCAATCACAACAGACTGGGACATCTGACCAATCAGAGTAGAGTAGGCTCTCTGAAAGGAGGAGTTTAGAATGAATCCTTTAGAACGGATCGTTGAACGAGTCATTTTTGCAGGGAAAAAAAGGTAATGCTGCAATTTAAATTATGAGCAAATTAAAGTGTTTTTTGACCTTGGATGCATGTAAATCTATTGTATGAGACCTTTAAAACAAAATTAGGCACGTTTAAAAACCATAATAGGTGCTCTTTAAACAAACCTGGGAATGTTTGTATGATGAATAATTAAGATTGAAAGATGATTTATTACTTATGCTTTTATTGAACTCATGTACATTATAATATTAATGAAGAATGAAAGGAAAAGAAGAAAACATGGTGGTGATTAAAGATTAAGTTTGCTTGTCTTGTATGTTTATAACAATTTAAATAGAATGTTTAAGAAATGGGGTGCATGGTTGGCTAAAATTGGTATAATGATTTTAACAATTCTTGTGAGAGGAATAATATTTCTTTGTGTGTTACCATTGATCAAATCATTCTTTATCTGAGAAACAACGAAGCAGATGACACTGATCAATTTGAATAATCCAATGCAATACAATGACAACTACCCTGGATGGACAGTAAAGACCAAATTGGGAGGAAATTGATTCCTCCAATGAAGATATGTATGAGGAGATGAATGATGAGCCATGCCCTGGGATGTAAGTGCTAGCCTAACCTCTCCCCAGTGGTGACCCTCTACATTACGCAAAGTAACTGGGTTGAAGATCTTTTGTCAACGGAATCTCTGAAAGGAAAAAACTACTTTTTAGTGTTGTGTTATTTCTACTATTTTTGATGGTTTTTGATACATTTACTGATTTTGATCTCCCACAGGAGTGCTGTTCCATGATCTGGTCATTGATAAGAGACACTGTGTAACCTAAAATTGGTCAATAGAAAGTGATGGGTGAAGGGACTGGATTGTGAAGTAGCACTCTTGAATTAGGCTAAATTAGTGGGACTTTGTAGGAAGTCCCAATGGAGGGATTATATGGAATATTTTTAAGTATATGGAATATTTTTATATAATCATTCAGTTAATCTGTTTTTGATAATTGAATTAATATGTATGCAATATGCAATGATCTAAAAATGACAATGTGTAATCAGTGTATTATGATAAGCTGCATTATCAGTGTTATTCAGTATGTTACATATTGAATAATTATTTTATTAATTTAATACTCTGATTATTTAGATACAGTTTGAAAGTGCAGAAAACAGCTTAGCTTGCAGTCTCTCTCTGTGTAAGGCCTTTGTGTCAAGGGAAAATGAATTGATGTAATGCAGAAAGGGGGAGACCTGGGAGATGGGATGCCTGTGTCAAGCGAATGAGTAAAGAGGGTTTAGAGAAGGAATTACAGCCTCTTTCTATCAAACTTTGTAGGGCCCAAAGGGAGATGGGCATGTGGGCACTGTAAGGATAATTTAATGAGCAGGACTGGTGCAGATAATGCCAAGATTACCAAAACAGGCAAACGATATATGAGCACTACTAAGTGCTAGCATTAAGATGAAACAGCAAGTTGGGGTTAAAGGTAACCAGCTGGAAGGGAGATGGCAAAGATGAAACTAGGGAGGCATAATATGATTTCACTGGATGAAGAGGCCATCCCTCAATGAGTTAAGGGGAGCAGAAACTGTATAAAATGCATGATTCTGAAGTGTAACTTCAGATGCTCCATGGACCATCTTGACTTTGTTATGTTTTAAATAAAGTCTTATCTTATGACATCAAAACCCAAGACTTTGAGAGTGAGTCTTTACATTAGTGGCAAAGGTTCCACGACACGAGTTCTCGTGCTTTGGATTTTTTGATGAATGAGGCATACTGTATGATCCGACCCCTAAGAACCGCCTTAAGTGCCTCCCAAGCCATGCCCAAAGAAGATACAGTTGGTCTCCATATAAACATTGATTTCAGTCTTTAACATTTGTTGGAAATCAGGATTGTGCAAAAGGGATACATTAAAGCGCCAACTATATGATTTCTTTTTCTCTGTATGTGGCATTATCTATAAACACACCAGGGCGTGATCTGAGACTAAGATGTTTCCAATTGAGCAATCAACAACAGATGAAATGAGGGACTTAGATTCTAGAATAGATTTTATGGACTGATGAAAAAAATGTATAGTCCCTACCAGATGGGTTCAAAAGTCGGCAAATATCTGCAAGACCAAGATTTTTACACATCCTGTGAAGCGTCAGTGTTGCGCTAGGGGGCTTACACACTTTTGCTTCACTATGATCAATGACTGAGTCCATCAAAAGATTAAAGTCTCCTCCTAATATTATATCATGAGGGGTGCCAGCAGCTTGCAACATCCCTTCAAGAACTATAAAAAAGCCCTGGTCATCAGCGTTAGGTGCATATATAATAGCCAAAACCAACCTTTGTCCCTGAATTTCTCCACGACAACTTTGCCATCGGATTGCTTAAATATCGGATTGAAAATACTTCGTAAAACATACCTCAGCCAATAGGCAGAATAAACTCAAAGAATGTGTAGATTCATTCACAGAACTGTCTTGAAGGTGTGTTCCTCCACAAAACAAATTCCAACCGATATAAAGCTGTTCAGTTTCCTCGGACAGACAAACAAGTGTTCAGTGAGCCAGCTGTTTATGAGTGCAGCAGATGACGTAATCATTCCAATGTCCCGCAAAAATACTCCACAAAACAAACTCCATCCAGCAGGAGGCATAAGCACAAGGAACGAACAGATTCATCCAGAACTGTCCCGAAGCTGTGTTATTCAACAAAACAAGCTCCAGCCGCTAGGCGGAACAACACAAAAAGAAACAAAACAGGCGTCCTGGTTCCTCTGATGGTCAAGTGTCAAATTCACTCGGAGGCTGCATAATAAAGAAAAAAATACACCATGACTTACTCAGTCCGTCAGCTTAATAAAAGACATCATTTTTGTGGGCATGTAGATATTTTGCCGTCATCCATAGTGTCCATTCTAAATTTGGCCGGGAACTTCAGTGTAAAAGCGATCTTCCGTCAATGCAAAAGTTTCTTTGAGGAAAAGTGTTGTTCCACAAAACAAACTCCAGCCGCTAGGTGGAACCAAAGCAAAAAAAAACTAAAATGGGGCCTAGCTTCCTCAGACAGTCGAGTCAATGTACAGTGAGTCAATCCACTCACATGAGAAACACCCAATGGTTTACTCACCCATTGTTTCTATGAAGGACAGTGCTTCTTTGGGGCATAAAAATACTTTGCGGCCGTCCTTGGTGTCTATTCTCAGTTTGGCCGGAAACATCAGTGCAAAAGTGATCTTCCGCTGATGCAAGAGTTTCTTGCATTCCTTTAACCGATTGTGTTTCTCTCTTGTCGAATTCGCAATGTCCGGTTACAAGAAAATATTGTGATTCTTCCAAGAAAGCTTTCCTTTGCTCCTCGCCTGGCGCAACACGAGATCTTTATCGGATGATCTCAGAAATTTGGCCAGAATTGATTGGGGCCTGTCTCCCTCAGTAGATCTGCGAGCCGGGACTCAGTGAACTCGCCCGATTTCCAGCTTATGGCCTGTCATGTTGAGCAGACTCGGGAAGAGCTCGTCCAGGAATTTCACCATATCTCTGCCTTCTTCAAGCTCAGGAATTCCAACAATCCGTACGTTGTTCCTTCGGCTCCTATTTACGAAATCTTCTAGTTTTTCCAAAATGCCTTCCAAGTCTATTTTAGTGGCGAGCGGATTGGCGGATAATTCCCTTTCCGATGACTCTAGATAATTGATCCATTTCTCAACATCTGCCACTCTTGTAACCAACTCAGAGAATTTTGTTTCCATCGCCGTAATCGATCGAAGTATTACAGTGAGATCCTCCAAGTCAGCAACAACCTTCGTCAGCATCACAAACATATTGGACAGTTGATGCTGAATTTCCCCGGCCGCACCATCCAAATCGAGTCCCCAGTATGCAGGCCCATCAGAGGTTTCATCTTGAGCACGTTAGTGTCTTTTAATGTCTCCAGAGCCCAAGGATTTTGACTTCTTTGCCATGTTTACCTCAAAGAGCAAATGTGTAACTGGGTGTATCGAATTTCACCTGATTATAACATGAAAATAATTAAACTAGCAATGTGTGCAGAGTTCGTTGCTCAGTGTAAATAAATGTAATGAGCTCACCACATAAGCAAACGTGATGTTTTGAGCCACATGTAGCATACATACAGCGTGCTACCTTCATCCAAGATATTTGCGCGTTGTGTGCAAAATTTTGCCAAACCCACTTGTGCCTAAACTTTGTGCATCCTGCACAAAAATGCCAAAACTTCCTGGCCGTGCCTTCTGACTTTGCGTAAATGGCTTATGGCATTGCGTTGAGCTTATCGCTAGCTCCCTTAAAATAGAGCCCCATATCACAAAATAATGCAAATTCATCTACTTGAATAAATACTGTATTAACCATTATTTATAAACTGAAATATATAAAATGAAAACAGAGTTTTCAATTTTTATCATGTGTGCAATATGCCAAATAACACACATTAATAATAGTTTATAATATATGCATACATATATATATATATATATATATATATATATATATATATATACACACTATATTGCCAAAAGTATTCGCTCACCCATCCAAATAATTGAATTCAGGTGTTCCAATCACTTCCATGGCCACAGGTTTATAAAATGAAGCACCTAGGCATGCAGACTGCTTCTACAAACATTTGTGAAAGAATGGGCCGCTCTCAGGAGCTCAGTGAATTCCAGCATGGTACTGTGATAGGATGCCACCTGTGCAACAAGTCCAGTCGTGAAATTTCCTCGCTACTAAATATTCCACAGTCAACTGTCAGTGGTATTATAACAAAGTGGAAGCGATTGGGAATGACAGCAACTCAGCCACGAAGTGGTAGGCCACTTAAAATGACAGAGCAGGGTCACCGGATGCTGAGGCACATAGTGCGCAGAGGTAGTCAACTTTCTGCAGAGTCAATCGCTACAGACCTCCAAAGTTCATGTGGCCTTCAGATTAGCTCAAGAACAGTGTGTAGAGAGCTTCATGGAATGGGTTTCCATGGCCAAGCAGCTGCATCCAAGCCATAGATCACCAAGTGCAATGCAAAGCGTCGGATGCAGTGGTGTAAATTACTCTCCACTCTAGAGCAGTGGAGACGCGTTCTCTGGAGTGACGAATCACGCTTCTCCATCTGGCAATCTGCTGGACGAGTCTGGGTTTGGCGGTTACCAGGAGAACGGTACTTGTCTGACTGCATTGTGCCAACTGTGAAGTTTGGTGGAGGGGGGATTATGGTGTGGGGTTGTTTTTCAGGAGTTGGGCTTGGCCCCTTAGTTCCAGTGAAAGGAACTCTGAATGCTTCAGCATACCAAGAGATTTTGGACAATTCCATGCTCCCAACTTTGTGGGAACAGTTTGGGGATGGCCCCTTCCTGTTCCAACATGACTGCGCACCAGTGCACAAAGCAAGGTCCATAAAGACATGGATGAGCGAGTTTGGTGTGGAAGAACTTGACTGGCCTGCACAGAGTCCTGACCTCAACCCGATAGAGCACCTTTGGGATGAATTAGAGCAAAGACTGCGAGCCAGGCCTTCTCGTCCAACATCAGTGTCTGACCTCACAAATGCGCTTCTGGAACCTTGTGGAAAGCCTTCCCAGAAGAGTTGAAGCTGTTATAGCTGCAAAGGGTGGGCCGACGTCATATTAAACCCTATGGATTAAGAATGGGATGTCACTTAAGTTCATAAGCGTCTAAAGGCAGATGAGCGAATACTTTTGGCAATATAGTGTATATATATATATATATATATATATATATATATATATATATATATATATATATATATATATATACACATAATATATAATAGTTTATAAATATATTTCCCTATCTGTCACTCACTCGACGTTGTGTCAATGTAGTTACACTAGGGGTCACTCTTGGGAGCGGAGACACCTCTGGTCTTTGATAAAAGGCCAATGAAAATTGGCGAGTGGTATTTGCATGCCACTCCCCCGGACATACGGGTATAAAAGGAGCTGGTATGCAACCACTCATTCAGATTTTCTCTTCGGAGCCGAACGGTCATGCTCACTGAGCTGAATTCCCACGACTGTTCATTCACCTCAGCTGGATCTGACGGCGCATTTCAGCGGCTTCTCCCCCCTCTGCACTGGTGCAATGCAGAGAATGCCCCTGGGCACTTCGGCTGAAATAAGAGTATATTTCTCTAAAAGAGCAGCACATACGGAACGTCTTTATAAATTCCGATTGTGTGTTATTCCTGGTCGCGCTCGTTATCTCTCGCCTTCTGACGGTCATGATGGTCTTTCGTGTCTGGGCACTGCTCACGCAGAGACAGTGTTCGTGGATGGTCATGTTCTCATTGCGAGGACATGTCCATGGCAATGATGAAGTCGTGGCTCGCCTTCGTAAGAAAGCAAACCACCCCAGAGGTTCCCCGCCTCGGTACTTTTACCCACAGGTATGAGGCCAGCGAGGCTAGCACTGGGGGCGATTTGGGGACCCCAATGGGACCACCTCTGCCGGATATCCCCCCGTGGACCTCCCATTTTCCAGCATGCTCGTCTGCCCCGATCGGGCTTCCGGATGAGTCCGCCGGCTCGTCTCACGGCGAGTTCAACCTCTTATTCGGAGCCCATGAAAGTGATGAGCTCTCGAGCGCAGCATCGGAGAGCGGGCTCGTCCAGTCGGACGCAGAAGCCTCAGCTGGGCTCCTCCCTTCAGGGACAATTGCCCAGTCACAGGCTGACGCGGAGATGATGACATGCTTTCCTGGGCAGCCGCGAGCGTCAGCTAGAATGGAACCCTCCGCTCTTCCCTGAACCCTCACGGCTCGATGATTGGTTCCTGGGCTCACAGCGCCGCTCAAAGCCACGCCCTTCCCCCATTCCTTTCTTCCCAGAAGTGCATGAAGAGCTGACAAGGTCATGTGAGGCACTTTTTACTGCCCGGTCCTGATTTTTTCAGCTTCCCCGCCCTCTTTACCCTCGATGGTGGGGCGGCCAAGGGCTATTCGGCAATCCCCCGGTGGATAAAAGCACACGTGGTGCACCTATGCCCGCAGAGCACCGCCACCTGGCACGGATGCCCAAAGCCCCCGTCCAAGGCCTGTAGGTTTACGTTGTCTCTGACGGCCAAGGCCTACGTTGCCGCTGGACAAGCCGCCTCCGAACTGCACCCCATTGCTCTCTTGTGAGTCCACCAAGGCACTAAAAGGAACTGCACGAGGGTAGTTCCGCCCCGGGATTGATGCAGGAATTGCGCTCGGCGACCGACCTCGCTCTCCGAGCGACGGAGGTCACGGAGCGGTCTCTCGGGCGGACGATGTCCACATTAGTGGTCCAGGATCACCACCTTTGGCTCAACCTGGTTGAGATGGGTGAGGCCGACGGGACATGGTTCCTTGCTGCCCCCATCTCCCAGGCTGGCTTATTCGGCGACACCGTCAAGGACTTTGCCCAGCAGTTCTCGACGGTGGAGCAGTAGACGAAGGCTATCCGGCATATCCTGCCCCGGCACGGCTCAAGATCCCGCACCCCGTCTACTCATTGCCAAGGGCATCCCCCTGCGGTGACTGCACCGGCCCCTTCGGCCCGGCCCCGGCATGGAGCCCACTGCAGGAAGCAGATGCCACCCGTCTCGTGGCCGCCCAGAACCCGTGAAAGGCTTCAAAGCACCCTTGAGACGGGCGACCCAGGGACGACGAAACCCGCTGCTCTGGAGCTGGTAAGCAGACCTCTCCATCTTTTTGTTACCTTTGCACTTTAAGTGGCTGCAGTACTCAAGATTTCAGCAAGAGCGGTTTCCTTGTTCCTTGGGTCACGTATCCAGTGTGCACGGCCGTCATCATGACCACCGTCCACCACTCTATTTGGCAGGTTTGGCACTCCAGTGGCGGTCTCCCGCCCCTGAGCGCCCAGCTGTGGCAAAATCCGCCCCCGATATGACAGTCTCCATGGGTCACGAGTACAGGCCTCTTCCTCCCCCGTCCCAGGCTGTTCCGGGGGTGGTCACAAGAAGCCAGGTAAGTGCTTTGATGTCCTTAGACTCAGCATGGCCACGACATGGTGAGGCACCTTGAGTTCCGCCCCGCTGCGAGGCCCCACCTGCTGGTACGTCCGACGATGTTGTCCCTTTGGTCCCCCTTGCGTGGAACTTGGACGCGTGGCTTGCGCTTTCCAATCCGACGCGATGGCTGGTCCGGACCGTCCGACTCGGCTACGCGAGGCATCTGCCCAGGTTCAGCGGTGTCCACTTCACCTTGGTGAAGGACGAAAACACTGCTACCTTGCGCGGAGTTCGCTACCCTCCTACGGAAGGGCACGATAGAACCTGTCCCTTCGGCTGAGATGAAGAAGGGCTTTTTACTTCATCATACTGAAAAAAGACGGTGGGTTGCGGCCAATCTTGGATCTGCGAGTACTGAACCGGGCTTTATACAGACTCCCGTTCAAGATGCGGATGCAAAAACGCATTCTGGCAAGCGTCCTGCATCAAGATTGTTTTGCGGCGGTAGACCTGAAGGACGCGTACTTCCACATCTCGATCCTTCCTCGACACAGACCCTTCCTGCAGTTTGCATTCGAGGGTCAGGCATATCAGTACAAGGTTCTCCCTTTCGGCCTGTCCCTGTCTCCTCGCATCTTCACGAAGGTCGCAGAGGCAGCCCTTGCCCCGCTAAGGGAGGTGTGCATTCGCATTCTAAACTATCTCGACGACTGGCTAATCTTAGCTCACTCTCGGGACATGTTGTGCACACACAGGGACTTGGTGCTCTCACACCTCAGCCGACTAGGGCTTCGGGTCAACTGGGAAAAGAGCAAGCTCCTCCCGGTTCAGAGCATCTCTTTTTTCGGTTTGGAGTTGGACTCAGTCTCTTTGACAGCACGCCTCAAGAACGAGCGCGCCCAGTCGGTGTTGGTCTGTTTGAAGGCGTTCAAACAGAAAACAGCAGCTCCACTGAAACTTTTTCAGAGGCTCCTGGGGCATATGGAATCCTCAGCGGTGGCCACCCCGCTCGAGTTGATGCATATGAGACCGCTTCAGCACTGGCTTCAGACTCGAGTCCCGAGATGGGCATGGCGCCTCGGGACACATCGCGTGGTCATCACGCCAGTCTGTCACCGTCTTTTCAGCCCTTGGACCGACCTCCGTTTCTACGGGCAGGTGTTCCCCTAGAACTGGTCTCCAGGTGCGTCATGGTCATGACGGACGCCTCCAAAACGGGCTGGGGTGCTGGTTGCAATGGCCACGCAGCTGCCGGCTTGTGGACGGGCCTGCGAACTGCATTGGCACATCAACTGCCTCAAGTTGATGGCAATTCTGCTCGCCCTGCGGAGGTTTTGGCCGTTGATCCAGGGCAAGCACATGTTAGTTCAGACAGACAACATGGCAACAGTAGCATATGTTAACCACCAAGGCGGTCTGCGCTCTCACTCAGGCTAGGGCCCCCTCTACGAGGCGCCTGTATGCTTTTAAGTGGTGTCTGTTCGCTAAGTGGTGTTCTTCCCGACGCGAAGACCCCCAGAGATGCGCAGTCAGATCAGTGCTTTCCTTCCTGCAGGAGAGGTTGGAAGGGAGGCTGTCCCCTTCCACCTTGAAGGTGTACGTTGCCGCCATAGCAGCACACCACGACGCAGTCGACGGTAAGTCCTTAGGGAAGCACTACCTGATCATCAGGTTCCTAAGAGGCGCCAGGAGGCTGAATCCCCCCCAGACTGCGCCTCGTTCCCTCATCGGACCTCTCTGTAGTTCTTCAGGGTCAACAGAGAGCCCCCTTTGAGCCTTTGCAGTCAGCTGAGCTTAAGGCACTCTCCTTGAAGACTGCCCTCCTGACTGCGCTTACTTCCATCAAGAGAGTAGGAGACCTGCAAGCGTTCTCTCTCAGCGAAAGGTGCCTTGAGTTCGGTCCGGGCTACTTTCACGTGATCCTGAGACCCCGACCAGGTTATGTACCCAAGCTTCCCACGACCCCTTTTAGGGACCAGGTGGTGAACCTGCAAGAACTGCCCCAGGAGGAGGCAGACCCAGCCCTGTCATTGCTGTGTCCAGTGCGCACTTTACATATCTATTTGGATCGCACGCAGAGCTTTAGGATCTCTGAGCAGCTCTTTGTCTGCTCTAGTGCACAGCGGAAAGGAAGTGCTGTCTCCAAGCAGATGAACGCCCACTGGCTCATTGACACCATAACTATGGCATATCACGCCCAGGATAGGGCTACGAGCCCAGTCTACCAGGGGTGTAGCGGCCTCCTGGGCCCTGGCCAGGGGTGCCTCTCTAACAGACATTTGCAGAGCAGCAGGCTGGGCAACACCCAACACCTTTGCAAGGTTCTACAACCTCTGGGTGGAACCGGTTTCGTCCCAGGTAGTGGCACACAATACAAGCGGATAAGCCCGGATAGCCGGCCGGGTGTATCGCTTGCACATAGCGCCTTTTGAGCTGAAGACGTGCGCCATTAATTCCCAGTAGTGTTCACAAGTTTTGTTCCCTGGTTGACTTCCTCCGAGTCCTGTGGCAGTCGAGTTTTTGGAGAGACTCGCTGCCAGCCCAGTACACGTGCTAACTAAGAGCCCTGTTCTGGGGTAGGTGCTCCGCATGTGACGGTTCCCTGTAAGGCTAACCCCATGTGATATATATCTTCCACTAATGCATTTCCCTGTTGGTAAATTGCGCCTTCCTTGGGCAGAGCCCCTCTCCCCCAGTCTCCATGTTCGTAGTAACTCCTCCCCCATTGAGTAGGATCTACCTTGAAGACTCTCCACATGGTCGGAAAGACCATGTGACATATTCTTCTACTTAAATACCCCCCCCCTTTGGGTGAGGTGTGGTCTCCGCGATGTCTTCCCCTTGGGAGGGACACTCCCCGACTAGACCTGGTGGCCCAGTCGGATAATCCCCCTTCTTTTTTAGGGAGTGGAATAAGAGAAGGGGAAAGAGGCCATGACTGGGATAAGCCTGTCTCTATCTTTTGGGTAGTCGACTTGTCCCCAAGGGGCCGTTCGACACTCATATCTATGTTGGGGGAGGTTATGTGTCGACCTGGTGTGCTGGCTATGAGGCACACAGTAGTCTGCCCACCACACACTGCCAGTTCACGTAACACAGTTCAGCCAATTGTGGCGTTTCGTATAGGGACCCCTAGTGTCACTACATCGACACAACGTCGAGTGAGTGACAGATAGGGAACGTCATGGTTACTTGTGTAACCTCCGTTCCCTGATGGAGGGAACGAGAAGTTGTGTCCCTCCTGCCACAATGCTGAACTACCTGCTGAAATGGCCGGACCTTATATCGGCTCCTCAGCATAAAACCTGAATGAGTTGTTGCATACCAGCTCCTTTTATACCCGTATGTCCGGGGGAGTGGCATGCAAATACCACTCGCCAATTTTCATTGGCCTTTTATCAAAGACCAGAAGTGTCACTCCCAAGAGTGACCCCTAGTGTCACTACATCGACACAACGTCTCGTTCCCTCCATCAGGGAACGGAGGTTACACAAGTAACCATGACGACATACATTATATACTGTATATGTACTAGGAATGTGTGTGTATACAGTGTGTGTATACAGTGTGTGTCTGTTTAGATATATTACGTTTATACATAAATACTGCATGATGGTAATGAATTATGTATTATTTTTATATCTGATATGCTAGCCAATTCAGCCGAAATACTGATGTGCCAAACAACCACAAAAATCAATAAGGCAACCAACCCCAATCACACTCTCTCCATAAAAAATGTTGGCCAGCTACTATTGCTCAAGCAGGTTTACAAATCATCAACATAACACATAGTTATCAAATTACCAGAAAATTACTATGTGGCAACCAACAGCTGTTGCCGACGAACCACGGTAACCCCTATAAGTTGTTGTAGTTTATAGGCTGTGATTTTTCCCCTTTTCCGTCTGTACTCCCAGTAATGTTTTGTTTAGAAAAAGTATTTTTGCTTTTGGCTTATTGATATGGTATATGGCTGTATATATCCCATGACATATGCTAGTCTATCTAGTAACAAGATACCCAGGTACAATCCTCGTTAATATACGTTAATATAACATAATATAATATTTTAAAATCAAAATCTAACATTCAGTTGGCTAGATTTGAGAAAAGTTTTGAATTAAAATCATTATGGTGTTTCCGTATTCAGTTACAGGGGCTCAGTGCAATATGACAGGCTTTATCTAAAATCTACAGAGTTGTATAGGGAAAATATATAGCTTTTGTTATGACAGTAACCGAATGTTTTTCACTCCTTTTTAAAACATATTTTTTTTAACCCCAGTCATTGTGTATCACAGCGTATAAAACATTAAACATATTTGTTTGCAAAGTGTTTGTGGTTTGCAAAAGCACTGACATGTTTCTTATGTGTTTGTGCTACTCCACCCCTATTTTTTAGCTTGTTTTATTTGTCTATAAGATGCTGTGCTGATCTCCTCTAATAACAACACAAAAAGCAGTATATGTAGAAAATAATATGTTTAATAGTTTTGCTGTATGTCACCATCACTTGCTTCAATAAATCTCTTTAAAAATACTCTCTTGTTGTAAATTTTGTATAAAAATGTATAAAATGTATGAAAAATATTGAATTTAAGTAACAAGAGAACATGCCAACTATTGATAGCCAATCAAATGAGTGAGCTGAATCAATAGGAGGATTGTATAATTTGCTGGCAAATAGTCCTGTTTAGCTTGTATAGATGACGCCTGTCAGATGATATATGCTGCTACCAGGCAGATATCAGTAGTCATCCGAACTATTTTGTACTGGAACTTTTAATCCTTTAAAAGACAAAGAGAACACTAGAAAATGACAATATCGGGCACTGTGGCATTTCCTTTTAGATCAGTGTTGTTATATGAAAATTAAACTACCAAGCATGTTTAAAGAACCTAATGTATCATGACAATGACAGGTTTCATACATGGTTTTGTGAAAGACTATTTGAATATATATTCCCCCAAACATTGAGTGTAATTTCATAGCACATACAGTATATTGTGAAATATTCTGTGGTTTTATTTTTTTCCAACCATTTTGTCACATTTCTTAATACTAATAAAACATTCTAAAAGTCTTCATACAGTCAGTCAAGACGAGAAAATTTTACTTGTACAGAGCTTTTCACAGTACACATCGTTTCAAAGCAGCTTTACAGAAAATCATACTACAATTACTTAACTAATACATACTAATAACTTAAAAGTCCCCATTGAACAGTTTCACTGAAAATCATGCCTTAATCTTTTTGTCTTTAGGCTGCCAGTAAGCAAGCCAGAAAGCAACTGTGGGAGAAAACAAAAACTGCGTACGTTAGGTAATGGAGGGGGAAAAAAACGTGGAAGAAACCAGGCTTAGCTGTGGGAACCAGTTCCCTTATTGCTATACTGCATGAATCTAATGCCATTATCAGTTAGCAATGTGTAATACAATTGAGTAAACTAAGTAGATTTTTGGCAATGTTTAAAACTAAAGGATATTGATTGAACTGTAAGATTAATGATTAAGTGTCTTTGAAGTCCAACCCGAAATGACTGCGGAAGTGCACATAGATGCAGTGTCTTTGCTGTATGACTGGTAAAGGCTTTTCTTAGCAGTAGTTTATTCTCTATGTTTTCCATTTTAGGAGAATGAAGTGATGCAAACAGTGGTCAGTAAAGTGTTACTTGCTGTTTTGCACCAGCAAATGCTGTGTTTGATAGCAGTTTATTCTTTGTGGAGTCCATCCAAATGATCCTAAGACCGAAATGATGCAGTCATAGGCCTCATTTATTGGTGGGACGGGTGGGACATGTACCTACCACTTTTTGTCCAGGCCAATTAAGTTCCTACCACTTTTTGAAACAGCTATCATCAGGTAAGTGTTATGCAGAAGAAACTTTGCCATTTTGTCACAAAGCAAGCAACCGTGCAGTTCTTCAGAGTAGCAGATTTCAATGGTGGATATGAGCTGCGCTCCAGTTTCTTTTAAGCATAAAATATTGAAATAATGTTTGTTAATGTTAGGCCAAATAACAATTATTTTAAATGGATATCTATGGTATAGAATAAAATTAATTATAGCTAAATTACTGCTTAAATTATTAGTCCACATACAGTAAATAATATGACATATTCAATATTCAAACTTTTAACAGCCGATTTAAATTGATCAAGTTACTTACTGCATTCAGTAAGCCCCTTGGTGGCAAGACATCATCCCATTAGATATTCAATGGTGATCTTGTTCATGTAAGATCATCATTAGATAATTTTTGCCCTCAGTGGTTGCACTTTGGAAATTAAAAACAGTCATTTGCGATCGGAGTTTGTGCGATTTGTGAAAATGTTAAATATACTAACACCAGTTGCGTGGCAAATGGGTCTTATTAGAGCAGACGCGATGACAATGACGGTGATTCATGAAATATTCTATTCATGCCATTTTCTTTATGTTGGCTACACCTCCAAAACAAACTTAGAACAGTTAAGCTGGATTACTTTATTGCTATTTTGTACAAATCAAATTCACATTGGCCTACTTATTAACATGACAAAACAAAACTGTTATTACATATTTAATAAATTGTACACAGAAATTGAGCAACATGACAAACTCTCCCATTACAATGACTGCTGTCACTCACTACTGGTTTACACTGTTTGAGACCTGCATTTGGACACGAGCTCAGTGACGATCCGCGCAAAGTTCTGCACTCTCGCGAATGCTCTCATTACTGTCATAATAAATCAATTATTTACACTGCGTCTATGCCTTGATTAGAACGGGAGCATTTTAGTTTTGTCGTGTTGGTCATTTGCAATGTATTTAACATCTACGTTCAAAGTGAGTGGTGCAATACACAATGAATCCAAAATAATTCCAAAGTGCTTTTCGCTCTTGTTCTATAGCTTCTTTTCGAGTGTCAGGCGATGTTTATTCAGTATTAATTTTCATGTGCCACCACGAGCAGAGGTGGAACATAAAGAAAGCATCTGGGCATTCAGACAGTTTAAAACTTGAGCATTAGGATCAGTTGTCATTACTGATAGGACGGAGGACTCATTTAAGCAGCTCTGATTGGCCATTGCCATTTCATTGCTCAAAGGACATGTTAGTGATTGGTTAGAATACTCAACCGCTGCAAAAACATGTTGTAAATTGAAACCATTGACGCAACTGGAGCAGACTTAAATTGAACGCTGTAATCGTCAGTTTTCATGATTACATAATCGTGGCAGCTGTAATCGCGATTAGTTTTTCGATTAATTGTGCAGCCCTGGACTGAATAAAAATTTCTCAGGACCAAGAGTGGTAAATATAAGGATAAAAGTTGTCAAATTATGTAAAATATTTATTGTAGCAGTATTTATCAAACAGTAAAAAATTATTTGAATATATCTGTGCATATTAATATCCATTAGTTTAGTGAGGTCACAATCAGCATCCCCAAAACTTTTTAAAACAAAGTGATGCTCATGGAAGCAGGCCATGGTGAGTGAGGTGTGCCTTGCAATGAAGCTGGTAGTTGCCAGCAGTTCATTTTATGTTAAGTCCATTGTAGTAGACCGAAGTGTTGCACTCGGTGACCATCAAAGTGTCCCTTGTTGTCTGGTCAGCACGCGCTGCAGTTAGTAGTCATCGTTCAGTAACACATAGCATTGAGAGTGGAGCATCAGCCGGGACCAAAGCTGAATCGGATAAGGCTCTGTTAACCTGATGAGACAAGGAAATAAATGGAATAATATTAGTGTAGATGCCATTTACTTAATTTTAAAGTAGAGTTATAGAATATTTGAAATGTTCCAGCAGACCTAACTAAAGTAGCTTAGTCAACATAACAGCAGTGTTTGTAGACTAAATGGTGGATCATTTTGTCTTTGCTTTGATACAACATTCAGTCAAGATCTATCAAAAGTTCATGAAATCTTTTCTTACTCTAACACAACCATTAGCAAAACTCTGTGAATCTATAGCTATTTTTGCACACATTAACATACTGTTTTCAAAACTGTTAAATTCATGTGCAAAAACATAACAGTAATTTGTAGAATAGAATTTGTTCACACAAAGTTTTGAGCCCCGCCCCTCACTGTCAAAACTCAAATGACTCGTGAGTATGAGGGTATTTTTGGAGCAAAACAAATGAGCACCTGTGACAGTGGAATTTGTAGCTGTAGAGATTAGCCACACATGTGTATCAGTAAAGTTGAAGTTACAGAGAAAAATGTTTGTGAGTTGCAAACTTGTAGATTTTTTTTTCTCTCCCACAAATACAACACAACAGTTACACCTTCTCAAATTCTTCATTGCAGGTGCACAAATCCTATTCTACGAATCACAAATTAAGAAACTCATACACTCACATTATTGCTATAGTTGCTGCAGTGAATATGGTGCAAAACACATTCACACACCCACATAAAAAAACGTGAAGTCACGGACAAATTTAGCTCATCCGCAAATCAGTATGTGAATTCATCCAATGAGAGTTGCACATTTGTAGAATATTTTCTTACAAATAATTTTTTTTTCTCTTGGATATTTTTCTTGCACAAACACAAGTACATAACTAACTGCTTGAATCTGCTGCTACTAGTCTCAAACACTGTTTTTTCGCTTGCAAATGACAAGTTTCGCGCGCTTTCCCTTTTGCACCACTTATCTATGTAAAATATGGAGCAAAAGTGATTTGTGCATCTGTAGAGGCAGCGCTGGGCACTGTTCAGAGATCAGAGAATTTTGGCCAATCAGAAGAGCTAGTTATACCAATAAAGGTATGTTTTTTCTTTCTTTTCTGAAATCACTCACCGTTATACATTTGTTTATAGTTTAAATATGCACGCTGGTCAGCTACGGTTAGTGTTTCTTAGTTAGGTTAGCCTTTCTTGTTTCACGAAAGGTATGCTAACGCTAGACTACCTGCACTGTTAAGTTTGCTATTCAGTCGTCTCATATTAAATGAAACCCTCATATTAAACTATTTATTCCTTATATTCTCTTCTGCTTTACCTTCTAGAAAAATGACAGAACAGGGTGGGTCTTCGCAGGTGAGTATCATATCATGAAGTATGCAGAATTTACCATGGTCAGAAAACCATGGGTACCATGTTTTTTTTTTTTTTTTTTTTTGGTGGATAGTAATTTTTATAGGAATACCATAGTAAAGGGATGTCAGAGTTTGCACTACAGTAGGCAATTTGCCCAGTAATTATTATTCCCACAGGGAAGCAGTCCAGAAATTGGAAGCTGCAGTGAGTCACAGAGTGGGTTAAATAACATTTTATAAAGCCTATAGGCGATTTAAAGCATGTTTTTCATCCAACGTCACTGCAAATAGGTGTTCCATATAATATAAAATCAATATTTACATAGTCTAAGAATAGTAAGTTATCTCACTCCCATGTGCCCTGCAGTGTCCCACTAAATCATGTCTGCTGACCTGCAACAGAGGCTTAATCACTTGGAAACAGGTGCTACCAGCCCCCTTAGTTTACTAGTTTCGCTCAATTCCTGGATACCTATGGGATCAAGATTATGTTATTTATAGCTTCCAATTTCGGGAATTTTAAAACATTTTTCTCTGTGACTTCAACTTTACTGATACACATGTGTGGCTAATCTCTACAACTACAAATTCCACTGTCACAGGCGCTCAGTTGTTTTGCTCCAAAAATACCTTCATACGTGAGCGTATAGTATGGCAAGCCAAAAGGCTCACTATACGCTATAGCCTAATCCCGTTTTCATCCAACACGCCGTATTTAACGGTTTTTTAAACGACCTTGGCGCCGTAAAACACACCGTAGTGATTGCAAACGGCGTAAAAAATACGCGAAAAACGTTAAAAACGCCGTATTTCACGCCGTTTTCCTGTGTGTGAAAACCGCAACTTTAAACGCGGGTTGGATTGCCACAGGACGCCGTTTAAAACAAATATGCGCGTTATTTGCGGTGTTTTCCTTATAGTATAATAAGTCCCGCCCCCTGATTTCCACAGCCGGTAAGTTTCTGCTCTCACCCAATCAACAATGAACTGAGTCAGACCAGACAAGTTCATCGCTGCCAAACAAATGTGCCGGTGTGAAGTAACTTTGAAATAGCCTATTCACTTCTACTAACATGAAAAATATTGTTAGTCTGCTTTCCAAATGAAATGCTTGCACCTCTTTGTCAGGGACGATTCTAGGATTTCAGTCTTAGGAAGTTCAGCCCCCAATGAAGATATATGATGAAAATATTTAATATCCATTGCAGTATTCCACTAAAATGCATAGATGGGTAATCACTTGTGAGCAGAGGTGATTTTATGATTTCACCTTAGATGAAAGAGTAGAGTGATTGTGGCTCAGAGGTTTAGTCCTATGCCTTCAGTGTGAGACTATGAGAGAACACAAGTTTGAATCTTGCTTGACTTTTTTTAAAATTAGTATTAATAAATTACAGTGTTTGTCAGTTGATGTATATCGGTAAGCATTCCGTATTTCACACTGTGTGTATATATTACATTGAATATTAAAAGTATCTCACTTTTAACATTTAATGTAATATAAACACACAGTTCACCATTTTCAAATAGCAAAATATGTATATTTGTTCATTGGAGTCTTAAGGGCAGAGTAATTAAATTAGATTTGAGGAAAAAATATATCATATATATCAATATAATATAATATAATATATAGAGTTGTACCCTTGGGGTAAGATGGCCCCCTCAAAATGGGGCAAAAGGCACCCGGGGGTATCTTGACCCAAAATATTAGGTAAAAATACTATGGGGGAGGGAGTAAAAGGGTGTGTGTGTGTGTGTGTCTGTGTGTATAATTTTGTGGTTGAATTATAATTAATTATATGAATTATAATTAAGGCTATACCATTACACGCTGGCACCTGCTGATCAGGTATACTTCTAAGCACAGACAAAACAGCCTTTTGTAGTATAGTCTATACCGCGATTTAAGTTCGATTAATTTTGCAGCCTATTTTGAATCGTATATTTTATATATCTCCCCTTCCAGCCAGTTGTTTTTGATATTGCTACCTGGTATGTTGATGAATATTGAAGAAATTTCTTGGTGTGGTGATCTGAGAGCAAAAATACTTACATGCGCTTATACATCACAACAAAAGGACTCACGAGATATGCAACCAAACCACAAATAAGAACTGGATCGCTGACATATGAAATGTAAAATAATTTGTTGTTTCATAATTATAAACTAAATTATAAATTATAAGTGTTAACTGGACATTCAAAATAAATAAAGCATGTTCAAGAAGCATTTTAAAAATTCAAGCACACCTTGAAAGCACAATGATTAAAATCAAGCATTTTTTTTTAACTTTCAAGACTCTGTACGAACCCTGTTAAATAAATAAATAAATAAATAAGGATTTGAATGAATTTATTTATTCATATAACATGAAAAAGGATGTGAAATACCATGTGCGATACGGCTTAAAATGAAAAACCTCACGAAATATGACATGAAATACACCTTGAAATAAATGTAGAGGACTTAATAAAACAAAATAAATATATGAAATAACTTAATAAATGATAAAATGTTGCAATCAAAAAATATACGCATATTTGTCTACCGAAAACGGGTAATACTTTAATAATGAACACTCTATAGTGTCGGCGTGCATGGCATAGGCTACACAAGTGAGAGATAATGATAGCAAATGTATTTATTTCTCGCAAGACAAACGCATTTAAAATAAATGAATAAATAAACAATTCCTCATGTATGTTTCTCTCTCTCTCTCTCTCTATATATATATTGTCTGAGTAGTTCTCAAAAGCATAAAGAGCAGGATCCACCAAGATATTTTAAAATCAAGAAAATTTCAGGTTCTTACAAGATGCATAGGTTAATTGTCGATTTGACATTATTATCTACAATCGTGGCCAAAAGTATTGCCACAAACTTGCACTTTTTTCAAATAATACACAATTTCTTCCAGAAAACTGTTGAAATTAAAAATATTTTGGTATGTGTGTCTTCGGTGTATAGTTGAACAAACCACAACATCTACATTTACTAAATTGGCACCTTTTAGAAGTAGTTAAAAATAATTTGATTTTAAGCAAGTGATCTCATTTACTTTGGAAATGAACTCACCTGTGGTGAGTTGACAGTGCCTGCAGTATAAAAATTATGTTTTCAGTCAGTTTGAATAGATAAAGTGAGTCATTCTCCTGTTTTGGGTCACATGTGTGTACCGCAGTGAGCGTAAACTAAAGAAAGAAAACCATTTCAGATTATTTTCTGATTTAAATGGATATATTGAGTTCTGAATAAAATACAAAGGTTCTATAATATTAATAGTGAAATAAAGATTTGTGGAGACCAAATACATTGTTCAATTTCAAAATTGTGGATTATTTTAAAAAAGCGTGCCAATACCTTTGGCCACAACTGTAGTTTAGCAGCATAAGTTTTGTTCTTGTTGAAATTCCATTATTCTTGTTTTTAACGGACCAGTCATTTACCACACATATCCAGTAAAAACGACACAATTGAGGGGGGAAAAAGTTTGAATGTGAAATGAGGGTAAGAATAGTGGTATTTCCCAAATGTAGACTATTGGCTACTTTAAATAAATGCATGGTTAGATATTGTTTAGATTTTTTCTAACTTCTAATCAAAACAAGAGGTTTTGACATTTCTATTTCCTCCTATGGCCTACTCATGTTAAATTAAGAAAAATTTGTGATAGTTGAGAAAAATGAGTGCCCATTATGCATTTGGTCTAAATACGAGAAAAAGGTTGACAATTATCGACAATTGTTATATTCAATACATTTTTGTAATATGAATTACAATGAAAGTTTGAAAACATTAAGTAGCCTATCTGCAATAATACGTTATACAGTGAAAACGTTAAATTACAATAACGAGCATTTTGGCGCCCTCTATTGTCATGTATTTATCTAATGTCAATAGGGTATAACTGCATAACAAGTTCAATAATCATGGCGCTCATAGGCGTAGCTAGACCCTTTTTTTTATTGCCGCCCTGTTTTTCATCTTAGCAACCCTAAAAATCTGCGATGGACTCTTCAGTAAACTCCCTTAAAAATCTGTGATTATGTGATCTCTCTCTTCACGTTTGCTGAAAACAGAGACTACAGTAAATTAGGCCCTGTATTATATATATATATATATATATATATATATATATATATATATATATATTACTTATTTATTTACAGTTAAAAAACATGTTACAAATTCGTTAGCCTAGATTATTATCCTTCACTCTGCCCTTTTATAACAGATACTTCTCCTCTGCAGTTTACATTCGTCTTCATATTTAAGATCGTAGACAGACGAACATTAGCAGAGAGATACTCCAAAAACAGGCTAGTCTAGATCCTGTGGTTTATTATTAAGACCTCTCGTGCACCAAATAACTTTCAGCGGGAAACGTTGATGTATTTTATATACATTTATTTACAGATATATTGCTATTATTATTATTGTTAAAACAGCAACAGTAAGCAATTTGAAGACACAAAAGCAATATTTAATTTTTTGTTTTTTACAAAAAGTATATTTATTTGCAACAACAAATTAACAGCAATAATTAAGGGATTCCTGTTGTTAGAACAGCTGCGCTGCGTCGTCCAAGTAACGTTTCAGGCGAAGATAAAGTGGAAGTGACGTATATCTTTCAGTGCACCCTTCATCAAGGGAGTCCCAAACGGCCATACATGAGACGTGAGTGCCCTGCTCCCTTCAGAGTTCCTACTTCAACGGCTCAGCCCTTCGGAGGGAGTAGGGCATAGGGTTGCTCACTTCCGTTTGAAATTCGCACGTAATCTGCAGAAATGGTGACTGAACGAATATTTTTGGTGAACTTATATTTAAAAGACTCGACTCACTGGGATGAATGTTTTGTTTATTCAATGCGGTTTCAAGCACACGTAAAAAAAAAATTTTTATCATTATGTTTTTATTACTTTTACAATGCACGTTCAACTTATATTATCAAATACAAATGCTTAAAAATATTGATAATGTATTCACTGTTGTGGTTGTAACTAATTCGAATTTGCAACACTATTGTAAGATGTGCCATTTAAATATATTTGCATGTTAAATCACTTTGAAATTTATTTCTAAAAAAGAAAATATGACCAACCATGAGGACTTCAGCATTCCATTTTTATTTCTCTTCTTAAGTGATACATCTACATAATATCAAGAATTTATGGTGGCCTCGCATTACAAGTACTTGACAAAAGATTACTCAAATTTCCATATTTTAATTATAATTATGCTATAATTGCGCATAAACATTTCTATACATTCTGACAGATGCGTTTCAGTCACTAAGCCTGTCAAGGCCTAATACTGAACATTTCAGCTTTTTAACACTCACGCTTTGAGAGACAAACAACTCTTGAATACAAAAGAACTTAAGAGACTCTAACTACCACTGGTCCTTTATCTGAGCTTTCTAAAGCACAGCATTGACCAATAGTTGCAGTAGCTAGTATGCATTGAACTAGACCAGGGTTAATCAGTCACACCCTGTTAAATTATTAAAGGAAATAGTATGTGGTAATCAGCTGTTCAATAAGATACTTACAATGGTATCAGTTGAAATACATGCAAATGAATGTAGCATCATCAAGTGTGACACTGGGCTGACTTACATCTATAGTGCACACAAATTTCCCTTTAGTGTTCACAGACATGCTGCACTGATTTGATCTTGCAAACCATTTTGAACAGTTAAAGACAATATTGTAGGCTGCAAAGGAATTCCACATTTATTTCTCTAGGTTAAAAGCTGTGAGTACATCCATCTAAAATGGGCACCACATTTGGTCATAATATTTTATTTGAATTCAAATTTAAATTCAAAAGCTACCTCTTTCAAATCTGTCTCAGGTAAAGAAATGGTCCAGTATTAAAAAACAAAAAGTGAAAAACTTAATTGGTCTAAAATAAACCACATAAACATATAAAATTAAGTGTTGTCTAAATGTTACATATAACATTTTCAAATCCTTGCAGAAAACACCATGGCATGTGGGGGATTCAGTAAGTATATAAAGAAAATTGGGGGATTTGCATGTGCATAGCATCAGACACTCATCTCAATCATGATCAAGCCATCTTTTGAACCACATAAACATGCAGTTCACAGATTTCTGCTTGTAAAAAATGAATAAAGACCACCGCATGCGAGGCATATTAATGCTATTTCCCTGTAGTCTCTTGAGAGACAGTGAGAAGTATTTGAAGGGACAGTTCTTTAGCTAAACACTAGGTGGAAACATACCATAACTTTCCTTAAACCTCTGTTAAAACAATCAGCCACGTAAAAAAAAAAATTAAAAAAAAATATGTAGCACAATACCTCGCATAGTGTTACAGCTCAAACCACAAAGTCAGTTTGTGAAATTTTTATCAAGTTTAACATGCTTTGTTAATGTCTCGAACACAAACCAGATGAAAACGATAGTCTGTATATACAGTCCCAGCGAAAGAGAGGGTGATAGTATGGAGGACATTAATTAAAGGGAAAATATGACTCATATATAGGTGTGTTTTCCATCCACAACGCCTTTGCTGCATTTAGTGCGATATATTTTCGTTTGACCCATTACCTGCTCATCATTTCCCTGAATTTGCTCTACATTAGCGCAATGGCAGCTAACTCATCAAAACAATAAACCAATTAACATGGTACTATAAGACTTTGGCTTTAAAATGACTAGATCAAAGATCATGAGCTTATAGACATGCAATAGATCCCATTGTTGACAAAATAAGACTGGTTTGTTGCATGACATTTTAAATCTCCTCTGTCATCTTTTTAACAAATAGCAAAAAGGTAATAAGAGAAGAAAGAATGGAGGAAAAGGGAGTAAATGCTTGTCTTGAAGTCTCTTCCAAATGATAGCTAAAGATACCAATTTTCAGGAATATTTTAAATTATATGCGTTAATGACAGTGTTTTCATAAGACTTGTTTTTTTTTTTTTTTTTTTTTTTTTTACTCACACAAGCGGAATAAAAAACATATTTAGGATTGCTGTTATGGCTACTTACGCGTGCTGTGTTACCTGGCAAAACTCACGTGCTGTATTTCAGACAACAAAAATAAATGCTAGTTATTAACGTTGAAACAAACACATGGAACCCAAAGCAGCTAATATTTTCATTTAGTCTTAATTTTACTCGACATTGGAGAGATATGGAATAATATTAAAGAGTTTAGTTTTACTTTCATAGATATAAAATCTTTTTCAAAAACAACTTATTTCTCTTAGGTTTGTTTTCTCTTAATAAATCCCTTATGGACATATGCAGATACCACACATTAATATATTCAGTCAGACAATCCCCTTTCCAAATACATTATGACATACAATATTAGAAAACTGTGATTAACAAGATTTGATCTGCATCTGAAACACACATATCTTACCTCAAGTTACAAAACTGTAGTTTTAGTTTAAAAGTTGACTCGTGATTGTTTACCTTGGTTTTTTGCACATTTTCAAATGTTCAGTCGTCTTTAAAATGTTGCTATTAAGAACATCTAATAAATTTCATTTAATAAATATGATGGTTGTACTTAGTTGTAAGTGAATTCTCTCTCTCTTTCTCTTTGTGGAACGGTTCCTCTCCACATCCCAGGCCCTCCTCTGCAGGATTCAGCGGTTGAGGGGACTGTCTCATTGAGAACGTGGTTAGAGAAAGAGAACATGCTATGGAGGAGAGGAAAAGTGCAAAATCTCCCCTTACGCATTCCCGTCAGTGCCGTTTTTTTCATTGGCAGCTTTAACTGTGGTACCGTCTGGTTGCTTGCCATCCTTGCGAGGAGGCATCCTTTCGTTTATTCGGTCCAGACCACGAGCTTCTTCAAAGTTGCGAATCTTCCGTGTAGGAGAGAAGCCTTGGATGGCTGCCGGGGAAAAATAAATAAGGAAAACAACAAGGGAAGATGTGGTTAGGAAAACATTTGTGGAGTAATGCTTATTGTAAACTTTCTATGTTGACCTCAACAAACCTTAGAAATACACCTTTTAAAGTTTTAAATACAACTAGACTAATTCAGTCTAGGGCTGTCAATCGATACAAATTTGTATTCAAATTATTTACATGCTATGCCGGTTAGTTAATCGAATTAATCACAATTAATCACAAATATCACTATTTGTGGAGAAAGACCCCAAAATAAATATAATTCAATATCTAGTGATTTAATAACTATATTTAAAAACTAATCAGTATAATCTAAAATAAATATAATAATTCAGGTAATTAGAATACATTACATAATTGTCAAAGATGAGTAAAGCATTGATCAGACAAAACGAAAAGTGGCTTTAGATGGCAATATATTATTTCCGATATTATTGAATACAAGCCTATCTATCATTGGCCTACAGTCCACAGAAATACATTTTGTAACTGAATTCGTCAATCTGTCCGAGGTATACTGATTATAAGGGCTTTTGTAAGGATGTCTCTATGTAAACATGCGTCAGACGGATTGTTTACTTTGGTTGGGTTGTGTCATAATCACAGTGTTTTTATGATGCTGTCAATTTCAACGTAATTTGAAAAACACGTTTTAGGATCCCTGCATTCGGAGTTGTGCTCTGTCCAGCTGTGTTTATATGCACATATTTGTCCTCATCTTGTGCTGTCCACTTGCAGTGTGGTTTGTTGCCTGTACAGACGTGCGTTGCCTGTACAGCTGGAGTTGCGCTTACTACCCCCTGCTGACTAAGATTTGTAAATATATGAAGGTGCTTCTTAAAGCTTGAATTGCTCCGGTGGAAGGAAAATTCCTTGTTATGGTCCAGGGGCATGATTTATTGTTTTTAACGCTTTATTTTTTACGCTATATATATATATATATATATATATATATATATATATATATATATATATATATGTAGAATGCGTTAACTCGACAGCCCTAATTCAGTCACTTGTGTATTTTCTTAGTCATGGGAAGCTCACTGATTCAGGTATGCAGATTAATTGCTGATTAAAAGTTTACTCAGATTTACCCATTAACTATGGGTGCATCTCAATCAGCTCCCTAGTTCAGTAGTCAGGGCACTGATCAGTGAGTCAGCCATTTCTAGTGGTGTCTCAGTTGCAAAATCGTTCCAGTGCACTGAAATGTTTGCTCCCTAATAATGCCCAGAATGCACCATAAAAACCAGGGAGCATCGTTACTCACTATGTTCCCTTACTGGAAACTGAAGTCTTCTAAAGTAATTTTCAAGTCATTAGAAGATGAGCACAAGCATAAAACTATGAAGTCAAAGCCTTATCTTCTCTTTAAAAAAGCTGTTGTTTGTAATGTTTTTCATCCATAATGTTGTTAGAAGGTTAAAAATACAGTCCTTTATATTTTTTATTTCTTTTTTATGTCATTTATCTTTCATAATAACACTGTACATTTGAATATCTGCAACGAAAATGCACGATAGCGATGTTGTTGATTAATACCAGCTGAGTCTTAATGCGCAAGCTCATTATCATGTCGCAGGTGATTGAGTCATTAGTGCCCCATTGTTCAGTGGATGAACACCCTTGCTAGTGCCTGAATTAGTGTTCATGGTATACTGATTCTCGATATAGGGAAGCTAGGAGCTGACTGAGATGCACCCAAACTGTGGTAGCATACAATTCAGGCACCATTAACAAGATGCTATTTACTAAAACAAGGTTAACTGGTTATTAGCAATGATAAAAAAAAAATTAAAAAAAATGTATAAATAAAGTCTGTTCATTCCATTCAATCCATCATCAATAAAAAATAAAAAAGTCAAATTTGGTGATAAGGACTAAGATGATTTATAAAGTGGACCACACATTTAGAAAGCATTTTGTCAGGATGTTTCATAGGAATAAAAAAAATAAAAATAATAATACACAACATGACGCACAACACAGACTATTAAATAAAATACATTATTACCAATATCAAAAGACATGACAGCAAAACCTTTCTTGATTGTGCAAGATCAAAATATGATATAGTATTTATATAATTATTTACAGCAATTATTTTTTTTTTATTTTTATTTTTTTTATTGAATACCAATACAGTTCAAAATCCTTATGGATTATCATGTCACACATATATTAATCATACTTTGTAAAACTCTGAAAGATAAGAAATGCTGGGTCTGAACACACATTCAACCAAATGACAAACAGGAAAGCTGCTTCTTGCACAAACAGTAGGCTTATTACGTCCTCTGGCATTTTTGAAAACACACCAGGCAATTGCCAAGGTGAATCATGGCTGGTTCCAGTTAACGGAGCAAACACAAGGTGTCCATTCAGCCCATGCTGAAGGAAATAGATGCAGTGTTCTTCTGCTGAACTGAATGCTTTAGCTACATTCTCTAACATGAAAATCAGGTCAGTGTCTTGGGAGCAAGTGTGCCTCATGCCAGTGTGTGTGTGTGTGTGTGTGTGTGTGTGTGTTTGTTTGCACAATATTTCAGAGCCTCAGTGCATCACAGCAGTGGGTGAGAGGCCTACAGCAAGAGTGTTATGTGTGAGCAGGAAAAGACAGTCTTAGGAGTGCAGAGTAGTAACAAGATTAGAATCTGAAAATACTCAGCAGAGGGAGGTCTTGTCTCCCTGCCAATCAGATGCCAGCATGGGAATTAGCAAGCACTAGCCAGGGCCTGGGACTAACCAGCAAACCCCTTTGGTCAACAGGCAACAGCTAATTAATTTTGTGGAGCAGAGCTGGGACTAGAAGATGTGATACAAGAGTGCATTCCCTCACTGTATGTACACTTTCAAGTGTCTGTATCCATCATTTATCATTGAAAAATGTGTAAAAGGGATAGTTCAACCTAAAATGACAATTTTGTCATCATTTACTTACCCTCATGTTGTTCCAAACCCATATTACTTTTTCTTCCGTGGAACACAGAAGGAGCTGTTGGGCAGAATATAAGCTTCAGTCACCATTCACTTTGATTGTATGAAAAAAAAAAAAAAAAAAAAAGATGCAATAAAAGTGAATGGTGAGTAAGGCTTATATAATGCCTAACATCTCCTTTTGTATTCCATGGAAGAAGGTCAAGGTTTAGAACAACATGAGGGTGAACTATCCCTTTATGCAATCCTTTTAGGTTTCAATTAAATTCTATTAAGATCTGAGAAATGATGGTGGTGCAAGAATACAGATTTTCCATTATAAGTTTGAGACATACACTTACACATAGGTAAATGCAAAGAAACAAATAGACACACAGAGGGAAAAAGAGCACAGCATATGGGGATATGACACACAGTACTACTTTGCCCTGAAAAGGCGAGCATACCTTGACCCTCCTTTGCTTCTATGGCGGCTGTATTAGCAAGCGCAGCAGGAAGTAGCCCAAAATGAATGGAGAGAGAGGTTATAATCAGTGTGATTATATAACACCCAAAGCATATTACCCCCACAATCACACCACATTAATGCAGTAATATTAGTAGTTAAAGAATCAAACAGCAAGATAAACATCAAGAGATGCACAGAGCAGACAGTGAGACAAATTAAAAAGCAGTTAGTCCTTTATTTTGGGAAAGAGCGATTCATTTCTTAATATAATTATTAATACTTTTTTCAGAATTGATCCCCAATTTGGAGATTTCCTCAGAAGGCAAACAATTCTGGAAGACACAACTACTCTTTGATGTTTAAAGCTGAACCAAGAGGATAGTATTCCAAAAGTTCCAGACAACTATTATAAAACAGGTAGTTTCTACTCTAAATTGTGATTGAATGAGTCATGTTCAAAGCTGTTGCAGAATTACAATTAATGCACACCTGTGACCACACATTCTATATTAATAAACCAAGTTAGAACATTGCTTGGCAAACGCAAACAGTCTACAGTAAGGTTAATGAACAATATTACTCACACAAATTGATTATTCCGATAATTGCATGTTAATTCAACTTGGTAAAAGAACTAAATGGAAAATGGTTGCATTAATGGGGTAGAATAGTAGGTTATAATATAATATACTGCATAATAATATAATATCATATACATACAACTCTGGAAAAAATTAAGAGTCCACTGCAAAATTACCCATTTCTCTGGATTTACTATTTATAGGTATATGTTTGAGTAAAATTAACATTTTTGTTTTACTCTATAAGTACTGACAACATTTCTCCCAAATTCCAACTAAAAGTATTGTCATTTAGAGCATTTATTTGCAGAAAATGACAACTGGTCAAAAAAACAAAAAAAGCTGCAGTGTTTTCAGAACTTGAATAATGCAAAGAAAACAAGTTCATATTCATTTTTAAACAACACAATACTAATTAACAAATGTAACAATTAACAAAAATTTACATTTTATTCAAACACATACCTATAAATAGCAAATCCAGAGAAACTGATAATTTTGCAGTGGTCTCTTCATTTTTTCCAAAGCTATATATATTGAGATATTGAGTATTGGAAATGATATAGCACAATACTATAATGTTGTATTTTATATTACATTACATCATATGACATTATATTATTATGCATTATATTATATTATAACCTATTATTCTGGCCCATTAATGCAACCATTTTTCATTTTGTTCTTCTACTAAGTTGTCCTGTATTTATTCATACTATTTAACCTACAATTCTAACTTCTTTCTGCATCAATAATCAATCTCTTTATCTCATACTTATTTTTCTATGATTCTTTATTATTATTACTATTATTATAGATATCATTGTAATTATTATTATCGTCATCATATCTCTATATTTCAATAATAATCCTTTTTTATTTATTTATTACTATTATTATTATTTTATTCATTTATTTATTGAGAATAGAAAGAGAGAGAGAGAATCACAAGACCACATTACCAACAGGTCTATGGACCAGGAACAACTAGAACAGTCTGGCTGAGCTAAGACACCTGGATGAGACACATACCGCAGGATCACCACAGGTGGATCCTCCCCGATTCTGATATTCAGGCACCAATGGCAGAGACACGACCAGATCATGCACCCATGCTCTGGAAGTGCCCGCCAAGGTACCTTGACTAAGGGAAAGCAAAGGCATCCCTCCACAAAACAACCTCATAACAGCATTGGATATGCACAATGTGCATATACAGCAGGACGTCATGCTCGACAATTGACTGTTTTTCAAAACAGTACAGAATTATGCTGGTCCTCTCACTCTCTCACTCATTTCTTTTTTCCTCTTTACTTTTATTACTTTCTATATATTTATCTATTTTTGTTTGCTTATTTTCTTTTTTATATATACAGTAACTATTTCCTTTTTCTTCTTTTTAATGTTACTTGCACTTTTACATTTGTTCCCCCACCAACTCCCTCGTGTTATTCTTTCCCCTTTATCCAAACAGTAAACTGATGATGAGGGTAATATTAATAATAACAATCTCTTTTTTATATAAATTGAGAATAATTAATTAATAAATAATCTATTTATTTATTTATCTTACTTTCTCTCTTCGTTATCTCTTTCAAACACTTTCTGTGTATATCAGATCATTCAACCAAATATGAACTTTGCATACAGGACACAATAAGACTATAACTAATACATTCAAGCATAATAGTTTATTAGACTTTTTAAGAGGCTGTGAATTTTTTTCTTTTATTTTTTATTTGCTTTTTTTATTACATAAAATTACAAATTACATAAATTGTCTATAGTGCATGTACATACACTGCTGGACATTGTTAGTACACAAGTTTAAAAAAAAAAAAATTAGTGAGAGTTTTTAAAAAAATGAGGGAGACTTTACTTTCTTGAAGTTCGCTGTGCTTAAAGTGCCTGAAGAAACACCCAATTATTACACATTTAATTTAACTGTTTATAGAACATTGGTATCTTTTTTTCATACTGTTTTTGCCACCGTTTTACAAAAGCAATAAGCCACTTCTGTCTGTGTGTTACAGTGATTTTTCCAAGGTTAAGCATTACAACCTCTTGTGGCATATTGTTTAATGTTTGGTGAATATAAGCAGCTGATTGCATGTTTATTGCTGGAAATGTCCAATTGTCCTAAGGTCACAGCGAAGGCAGATTTTGATATTAAATAGGGTAGATGAAGATACCTGAAGATCAGGCCAATAGCTTCACATTTTCTATAATATTACTCTTGGTTCTTCAGGTCTAGGTGGCTTGATTCTCGACCTACACAGACATGAAGCTGGTCTCTAAAGGTCACTTAGTTTTCAATATGTACTTCAAATGCTGACATCCACCCACTGTCTCCCTCTGATTACCCTTTCTCACTCCATTCCTCTTCTGTTTCAATCACCCCACACTCGCTCAAAGTTCTCTACGCTATTGACTTTAATGACCTTTAGCCAGGTCTTGGACACCTCGCAAACAGTTTTGCCCACTCAAAGAGGACTGGTCAATCCAGTAAGACTTGATGCAGCTCTCATGACAATAACCCTCTGATTGGCTCACAGCATACTCAGAGCATTCTATAGGGCAGGTTGCTGAATAACTTGGCTAAAAATGAGCCTACAAGATAGGCTTTTTACAACCCATTGGCAAATAAAGAGTGTAAACATTAAACAGTTCATGGTTTTTTTTTTTACATTGTAAAATTATCATGACAATTATGCAAATTTCTCTCCATTCATCTCTTAGTACTGCAATGTGATGTAATAATAATAATAATAATAATAATGTATAGTAAAATAATAATAATAATATTATTATATATATATTTATATATATATATATATATATATATATATATATATATATATATATATATATATATAATAATATATATATATATATATATATATATATATATATATATATATATATATATATATATATATATATACATACAGGTGCATCTCAATAAATTAGAATGTCGTGGTAAAGTTCATTTATTTCAGTAATTCAACTCAAATTGTGAAACTCGTGTATTAAATAAATTCAATGCACACAGACTGAAGTAGTTTAAGTCTTTGGTTCTTTTAATTGTGATGATTTTGGCTCACATTTAACAAAAACCCACCAATTCACTATCTCAAAAAATTAGAATACATCATAAGACCAATAAAAAAAAAAAACATTTTTAGTGAATTGTTGGACTTCTGGAAAGTATGTTCATTTACTGTATATGTACTCAATACTTGGTAGGGGCTCCTTTTGCTTTAATTACTGCCTCAATTCGGCGTGGCATGGAGGTGATCAGTTTGTGGCACTGCTGAGGTGGTATGGAACCCAGGTTTCTTTGACAGTGGCCTTCAGCTCATCTGCATTTTTTGGTCTCTTGTTTCTCATTTTCCTCTTGACAATACCCCACAGATTCTCTATGGGGTTCAGGTCTGGTGAGTTTGCTGGCCAGTCAAGCACACCAACACCATGGTCATTTAACCAACTTTTGGTGCTTTTGGCAGTGTGGGCAGGTGCCAAATCCTGCTGGAAAATGAAATCAGCATCTTTAAAAAGCTGGTCAGCAGAAGGAAGCATGAAGTGCTCCAAAATTTCTTGGTAAATGGGTGCAGTGACTTTGGTTTTCAAAAAACACAATGGACCAACACCAGCAGATGACATTGCACCCCAAATCATCACAGACTGTGGAAACTTAACACTGGACTTCAAGCAACTTGGGCTATGAGCTTCTCCATCCTTCCTCCAGACTCTAGGACCTTGGTTTCCAAATGAAATACAAAACTTGCTCTCATCTGAAAAGAGGACTTTGGACCACTGGGCAACAGTCCAGTTCTTCTTCTCCTTAGCCCAGGTAAGACGCCTCTGACATTGTCTGTGGTTCAGGAGTGGCTTAACAAGAGGAATACGACAACTGTAGCCAAATTCCTTGACACGTCTGTGTGTGGTGGCTCTTGATGCCTTGACCCCAGCCTCAGTCCATTCCTTGTGAAGTTCACCCAAATTCTTGAATCGATTTTGCTTGACAATCCTCATAAGGCTGTGGTTCTCTCAGTTGGTTGTGCATCTTTTTCTTCCACACTTTTTCCTTCTACTCAACTTTCTGTTAACATTCTTGGATACAGCACTCTGTGAACAGCCAGCTTCTTTGGCAATGAATGTTTGTGGCTTACCCTCCTTGTGAAGGGTGTCAATGATTGTCTTCTGGACAACTGTCAGATCAGTCTTCCCCATGATTGTGTAGCCTAGTGAACCAAACTGAGAGACCATTTTGAAGGCTCAGGAAACCTTTGCAGGTGTTTTGAGTTGATTAGCTGATTGGCATGTCACCATATTCTAATTTTTTGAGATAGTGAATTGGTGGGTTTTTGTTAAATGTGAGCCAAAATCATCACAATTAAAAGAATCAAAGACTTAAACTACTTCAGTCCGTGTGCACTGAATTTATTTAATACACTAGTTTCACAATTTTAGTTGAATTACTGAAATAAATGAACTTTTCCACGACATTCTAATTTATTGAGATGCACCTGTATATGTGTGTGTGTGTGTGTGTGTGTATGTATGTATTTTGTGACTGGACATGTTCTCATGAAATTAACTCATTTCAACTCTGTAAAGTCCCAAAGTAGTGAATTTAACAATCTGGTGGAGTTCAGAAAAGCTCATGCAATAGAGTTGGACAGCACTACCCTCATCTACAATACCGGTCAAAACTTTTGAAACACCTGACTGAAATGTTTCTCATGATCTTAAAAATCTTTTGATCTGAAGGCATATGCTTAAATGTTTGAAATTAGTTTTGTAGACAAAAATATAATTGTGCCACCATATTAATTTAATTATAAAACTATAAAATTGTATAATAAAAAAAAAAAAAAGTTTTTGAAATTGATGACTTGGACCAAATAATAAAGAAAAGCAGCCAATAAGTGCCCAACATAGATGGGAACTCCTTCAATACTGTTTAAAAAGCATCCCAGGGTGATACCTCAAGAAGTTGGTTGAGAAAATGTCAAGACTAGGTGACTACTTTGAAGATGCTAAAATATAACAAAGTTTTGATTTATTTTGGATTTTTTTTAGTCACAACATAATCCCCATAGTTCCATTTATGTTATTCCATAGTTTTGATGACTTTACTATTATTCTAAAATGTGAAAGAAAAAAAAAAATTATAATAAAGAATGAGTGTTTCAAAACTTTTGACCAGTAGTGTATATCTGCTGCTATAAGCTCTGATGCACTTCAGCATGAGGGAAAGAAATATATCACATCATTGGCAGCTTGCATGCCAAAACTCATGTGCTGGTTCTTTCTGAGTGCTGGGTCATTTACACTGCATCACATGTGATAACCCAGTATGGCTTGAGCATCCAGATGTGAGTGGCCTTAAACACATTAGCAAACCCACATGCACTAACCTATCAAGACAAACCACAAACATGCTCACTTACCACTCTGTAAGGTCTGCTTGCCTCCAGACAACACTCCTAGAGGTAGTGTTCCAGTTGGGGTGAGCCCTTTGAGTGTCAGTACACTCTCGCTCTCTTCCCTAAGGCACAACACAAACCGTATCAAAGCGATATTCAAAGTACTAAAGAGCAGATAATAAATTAGCATGGGGTGGGGGTGACAGGAAATATATGGTAATTTGAAACTTTTGCTGCAGAGCCAACCTAATCTGAATAATGCTCGGAAACCAAGAGACAAAAGACTTAAAGATGTCCTCTGTTCCTCTATTATCTATGACATTGTTCATCTGGAATAATGTCTAATATAATTAGACTGCTATTCCACAAGATGACTCACTGACGCTGGCTCATTACTCCTAATGGAGGAAAGTGTGTGTGTGTGTATGTGTGTGGTGATATAAAACAAAACTTTATTTTCTGAGGCTTTTCCTGCTCTGTATACAAGCAGTTAAATCTATATACCGTGCAACGGTTGAAATGTGTCATATGGTCAATACTGTAATACTGTTTATACTGTGGCAGCTATATATCCATGCTTTATGTTATTTAAACATGGGAGCATAAAGAAACATGGATGACTGCGAAAATACAATGCGGGGCATGTCCTACACAACTCAGCATGAGGAAGAACTTGTTACTAATGTTACTAATATGGTTATTAAATATATAAATAAAAAAACATTGAAAATCTGGAAAAAAGTAACTATCCTGTGATATGTATCATTAATGTGATATAAAATGACTTATACCATTATATAATATTTTGGTCAAAGTGCTCACCCCTATTTGTGTCTTTTTTTTATTTATATATATATATATATATATATATATATATATATATATATATATATATATATATATAATTGCAATTACCTCCCAAGCAGAACAGTGAACATCTATCTAAATGCATTTGGGGGCAGACTGACCTGAGGACAGAGAAGACTCTGGCCATTTTGCCAATGGCACGGATCTTATTTCTGATCACCTCCTTACGGACAGCTGGAGTTCCACCTGCGGCGACACAAAAACAGCATCACATCACTGTCATTCCACAGGACCTTTGACCCACGAACCAGCTGAGAAAAAAATTGAAAATGTTGAGATTCTGAGAATCAGATTGAGTTTCTGTTGAGGGTTTGGCACACACACACCAACAGAAAGGATTTATTAAAAATCTGATGCAAGACTGCCATTCATGTCAATGTAAAATTTTATTGACTGTGTGTATTTGGACTTAAACAGAGTTCACTTTTTGACATGAATTTCCATAAAAGTTCCATGACAGTCATTTGTGATTACTGGATAAGAATTTTTATTTTTTTTAAAACAATTCACATTTAAAGGGATAGTTCACCCAAAAATGAAAATTCTCTCATCTTTCATGCCATCCCAGATGTGTATGACTGTGAACACAAACTGAGATTTTTAGAAGAATATCTCAGCTCTGTTGATTCTTTCAATGCATGTGAATGGTGACTTCAGATGTGAAAGTGAAACTAAACGGTGCTACATGTGACTTTCGATGTGAATGTGAAAGTGGAGATTTATAGTAAAAAAGGACTTAAATATTGAGCCGTTTCTCACCCACACTAATCTCATTGCTTTAGAAGATATGGATTTAACCACTGGAGTCGTATGGATTACTATTATGCTGCTTTTATCTGCTTTTGGACCTTTAGATTTCTGAGCACCATTCACTTGCACTGTATGGACCTACAGATTTGAGATCTAAAAATCTTAGTTTGTGTTCTGCTGAAGAAAGAAAATCATACACATCCGGGATGACATAAGGGTGAGTAAATGATAAAACCAATTTGCTTATGAATCATTCAGATTAATTTGTGAATTGGTTCTCATCAAAAAGAACAGACCCAAAAGAATGATTTGCTTACAAATCGGACATCACTATGGCTTATGAACATCACATGACATCACTTATGAACAAGTTTAACTCTACACAAGAACAATACTGTACTTAAAGGAATAGTTCACCCAAATATGAAAATGTTCTCATCATTTACTCACCCTTATGCCATCCTGGATGTGTATGACTTTCTTCTTTCAGCAGAACACAAATTAAGATTTTTAGAATAATATCTGTTCTTTTGGTCCACACAATGCAACTGAATGGGTGCCAAAAATGTTAAGCTCCAAAAATCACATTGGTCCACATAAAAGTAATCCAAAGACTTCAGTGGTTAAATCCATATCTTCAGAAGTGAACTGATAGGTGTGGGTGAGAAACAGATCAATATTTTATCCATTTTTACTATAAGTCCTCTTCCCTGCTCAGTCAATCTCCACTTTAACTTTCACATTCTTCTTGTGTTTTTGGTGATTCACATTGTTCATACATTTGTCCCCTACTGGGCAAGGAGAAGAATTTCTAGCAAAAATTGACTTAAATATTTATCTGTTTCTCACTAACAACTATCATATCACTTCTGAAGATATGGATTTAACCACTGGAGTCATATGGATTACTTTTATGCTGCCTGTATGTGCTTTATGGAATGTCAACATTTGGCACCCATTCACTTGCATTGTATGGACCAACAGAGCTGATATATCCTTCTAAAAATCTTCATTTGTGTTCATTTTTGGGTGAACTATTCCTTTAACCAATTAAATGTTTTATAAAACAGCATACCTAGAAACTTGTACACTCACCATTGAAACTTCCATAACATTTAAATTGCAATAATTTTCATGACTTTACCAAGCCTAAAAAAAACCCCACAAATTTTAAATTCCCTGATATTTCCAGATTTTTCATGACTGGAAACCTGCTTTAAAGTGATACCATAGTAGTATCTATGCAGTAGCCTATATAGTCTATGTATTAGATTAACTGTCATGTGCAGGGATGCAAACACATGAGGTAAAAAGGGTAAGAAAGTCATAGCAGGTGTTCTACATATACTGTATATTTTAAGTTGATTTGTTTGTTGTATTTAAAGCTTTATTGTTGCATTTAAAGATTTTTAAGTGTTTAAGCTTAAAGTAACCCTTTCAAGTGATTTTAAGAAGGAAAATTTAGACATTTTTACCAAACAATTTGGGCAAATTAGCTTAAAAAAAGGTGACTTTAGCTGAAAGGTAGTAGTCTGCATCCCTGCGTGTGGTTTATGCAGGTCAGAGCAGGGAGTATCATGAGACAGCATGGGCAGACATCAGACCTGCCAGAATGAAAGTTGGACACTCTGATGATGACCAGACAGTCACTCACACACACACACACACACACACACACACACACACACACACACACACACACACACACACACACACACACACACACACACACACACACACACACACACATGTTGGTGCGGCTATCCTTATGAGAACTCTCCACAGACATAATGATTTTTATACTGTACGGACTATAGATTCTATCCCCTAAACCCTCATATAAAAATTCTGCATTTTTACATTTTCAAAAAAAAACATAGTTTAGAATGTTTAAGCAATTTGAATTATGAGGACACTAGAAATGTCCTCATAAACCACATTTATAGCATAATACCCTTGTAATTACCAGTTTGTAACCTAAAGAAAATTTCCTTGTAAACCACCCAAACCTGTACACACATACACACACACACTCTGCTTTAAATGATGCCACTGAATTTAAACAGAGGAAATATACAAAGCAAAAAAGGCAACAACCAATAAGGTATCAACTTTACCAATTCTAACCAATCACAATGTGCAAAACAGAAGGGTCTGTGTTTGGCTGGTAATCTTTGGCAGTTAGCCCCAGTTGGTAAATGGCATAATTTATCTATTATGCAGGCAAAAATCATGTTTCTCCATTGACGACAATTCAAAAGTAGCCATGACGAAAAAATTATTTTTAGAAAACAAAATAGAAACTGCAGTTTTACCAGTGATCGATTTTATTTGTAGTTCTTAACAGTGTGAAATAAAAGTTCTAATACAGAGTTATCAGTCACATGACAGGTTACAGGTACGGCTTAGGTTATTGGCTCAAAAAAGTCAAATTAAACAAAGATGGCAGCATCCAGGTTGTGTACTTTTAGCAACTGTTAGTGAGATGAATAGGAATGCTGACAGATAGCTCTCTCCAGGCATATTATACTTCCTTAAAGCAAAGAAAAAAATAGTTCACACACATGTATGTGAACATGCTTACCTTCACATAAGTCATCACCCTCTGACATGAGTTCATCATCAGAGCAGATGTTTAGCACGTTCACCAACATCTCCGTCACTGTGAACACAGAACATCCTTGTTAGATCTGAAATCTGATGCTTTTGGTGAGAACACTCAAGTCATATACTTTACACCACTTTATGAGTTATATGATCATGTGTCCTTTGTGTTTATGGTAGTGCATTGTTTCTAAAGCTGCTCTGTAAATGACCATTATAAATTACTTGACAAAACCTGATGTTTGTGATATCAAGGTGCATACAGCAATGTAAACCTAAGAAAATGTCTAAAATTCTTACAAAAAGTTGATTGTTTTGTAAAAGTTGTCCTTCAACACGCACTGGCACAAATCTATGAATTATGGCATTTCTGGTTTGGGTTTTTCTGCATTCTTCCTACTGAGCAGACACAGGCAGGCACCATATACACATCATCAAGGTCATTCTTGTTTCACCTCCACATGGCCTGTCAAATACTAGCAACCATTTCTTTTTTCAGCTGGCTACATCACAGTCCCTAAAAATCACAACCTCCACTCCAGGTCTGAGGTTTAACACCCACCTTTCTCACCCACAAAGGGTAGTGACCACGTAAACACATCCATAAAGTTGGGTAACCAGTACGGGTGAGGAGAGCAGTTGAACTGTCTAATGTTCATGACATTGTTTTCATATTTCAATACAGCAGCTGGAGGACAAACAAAGGGACAGGTACATTTAAAAGAAATATTCCGGGTTCAATACAAGTTAAGTTTGATCCACAGCATTTGGGACATAATGTTGATTACTACAAAAATTATTTTGACTCGTTCCTCCTTTTAAAAATGTATTTTTGTAAATTTGTTTAAATCATCGTTTTTATGGTTGTTTTAGGTTTTTAAGGTTTACAGCGTTACACCGTCATGGAAATTAAGTTGTAAAATTGGATATAACTTTACAGAGAAAAGGTTAGAGTGCGATTTTATCAAACTAAAATAATGTTAACATGCATATTTTTTTACATCTTGTGGCTATACGTTTGAAACAGTGAGTATTTTAACATTTATGGATTGGCCACATTAACTTCTATTGTAAGTGCCTCACTGTAACCTCAATTTCTGCTTTTTTTTTAAAGAAAAAGAGGGACAAGTAAAAATTTATTTCTGTGGTAATCAACATTATGACACAAATGCTGTCAATTGAGTTTAACTTGTATTGAACAAGGAATATTGCTTTAAAGGTCATGCAGATTAACCATTTTTGACATTCAAAACGAAGTGTTCAACTACTAAAATGCAAAGCAACCCCATAGGATGCCAAGAAGGCTCATAAACAGACAATAATCTGATAATTTGACATTGACTCTGGCACTGATTCACCATAGTGAAGATTTTTATAATGCCAGAGGATGCTAACATACCTTTGTTGTTATAGACATCTAGGTAATTTGGTGCTGAGAAAATGGTTATTAATGAAGGGAAGCCTGTTGTCTGACTTTTCCTATACATCCTGTACCTGAAAAAGAAACACATTCCACTTGTATATTAGCTCAGCATGTCTATGAAAAGCCTTCAAAAAGGCAACTGGATGGATCAATACAAAATGTCCACTCTGTTATTTTCAGATAATGCATTATTTGTCAAAATCAGTTAGTAATGATTCAATGTCCCAGATTCACAGTTTTAGAGGGACTACATTGGTAGCAGTACATAAAACTACCAAAAACTCAAATCAGCAAAGCTAGCATGCTAAGGTAATGTGCCTGTTGCAGTCAGACAGTTTTCAGTCATATTTACTATTTTTAAACAGGTTGCCCGAACACTCCCTCTGTCTTCCATTGGTCGCTAAACAGATACTCCAATCCCAAACCAATAGGTTGAGCCAATGATGTTGGGCTAGTTAGGAGGCTCAAACAAACATAGCATTGTTTTGAAAGCACCAGAGCCACAGTGTTTACACTTTTCAGGGGATTAACCAACAAATGGCTTAAGGCCCAGGTATATTTCGTTTTTCTGCGTTCCAGACTAGATCACTCCTGGTCGACCGCGTTGTCTCTTAAAGTTTACTCTTTTGACTTCGAGCGAATATGAACGCATTCGACCCAGGCACACTATGACTGCTTTGTGATATTTTAGTACAGTCACGCCAACGATGCGCACAGACAAGGACTGTCGAGAAAATCTGGGCTGCAAACAGACAGTCCACACAGACTGTGCTGATCACGACATTTGCGTCATGCATGCTGTGCGTGGAGCGATCAGCAACGTGTATAACCGAAGTATACTTTGGGCTTCACTTGTAGTAGTCTCAGAATATTAAGCTGGGATAGGAGAATGCGTTTTAACAGTAATCCTTCTTGAAATGTAAAAACTGTGAAAGAGCAAAATAAATGCTTACCCCGCATCTTGTGCTTCATGTGCTCTAATTACTGACAACAAGTTATTGTTTGTCAAAAAGTCACAGACTGCTGCGTAGCTGTAAACAAGAGAAAGACAGACTATTAGACCACATTGAGGGTCTCAGTTCAACCACTCTAGAAGATTTTGTTGGGGTTTTGTGGCCATCACTGAGGCATGGGCCAGTGTACTGGAAGCTTCTTGTGGGACTCTCTTCAAGCCCACCCTGCATCAACACAGTGAATGAACACAGCAATTAGACCACCACCTGCACTTAGTTAACATTCAGATGGCGTGGTACAATCTAATGCCAGCTGGACAAGCAAACATTGGATAAACACACTAAAATATACACCCAAATGAAACCAGTTGGGTGACACCAGTCAGGTTATTTACAGGAGTCAGTCTAAATCAAATGGGCTTTCCACTCCAGTTCACAAATGCCTGAATGACATTTATTCATTTTTATGAGCTAGTACAAAAAGTGAGGTCAAAAGAGGCATCTCTTTTATACAGTGGGGTTCAAAATCTCAGTCCTTTTTGTGAATTTTTATTTTTCTAACGCAACACAGTTTACAAATTATATTATCAGCATAGCAATTTGAATGAAAAGTTGAAATTAAAAGCAAACATGAATTTCAGAAAATTTTTAGAAGAAATCTTTTTGGTACTGTAACTGTTGCTTTAATGACAGCATGTACTCAAGCTGGCATGGACTCCACATGTATCTTAACATGATTTGAGAATGTTTCAAAGAGCATCTTGTGTACTTCAATGAAAGCATGTATCTGACCTTTTGGACAAAGGAGTTAACATGGTCAATACCACAGATTTGCTTATTTGATTAGTGAAATAGAAATGGTGCAGAATCATAAATATTTATTATTCTTTTTACCTAATTTAAACATCAGGTTTATTTTACAGTATGTGTACTTGTCTGGTACATATAGGTAAATATGTTGTACCTACAGACAAATGTGTAGTAACAAGAGGTACTTACCTGAAGTGTTCGCAAATGGTAACTAATATGAAACATTACTGTGCATTATTTAAACATTTGTCTTAAGATGGTTATTTATATCTTCAGCTTTAGTGTGTCAATAGGAAATATACATTTTATACTCCCAAACATTACTTTTGCAAATAGAATAGAAGAACAGGGAGCCCTGCAACAGATGGCATGAACCTCAGTACAATAAAAAGTATAAAAGTAACTCATACGATTCCAGTGATTTTCAGAAGCAATATGATAGGTGTGGGTGAGAAACATAAATATCTATAACTTTATATTATATAAAGTAATTTTTTACTATTAATTCTCCTCCCTGCCCAGTAGGTTGCGATATGCACAAATAATTGAATCACTAAAAACACAAGAAGAATCTGAAAGTGGAGATTTATTAGTTAAAAAAAAAAAAAAAAAAAAGGATTTAAATATTGATCTGTTTCTCACCCACAATTATATCCCTTCTGAAGACAGACTGAACCAGTGCCATTTGAATTCCTTTAATGCTGCCTTTATGTGCTTTCTGAGCTTCAAAGTTTTGTTCACCATTCACTTGCATTCTATGAACCAACAGAGCTGAGATATTCTTCTAAAAATCTTTGTGTTCAGCAGAATAAAAAAACAAAACACGCATGAGGGTGAGTAAATGATGTGAGAATTTTCCATTTTAATTATACCTTAAAGGAGATGTTAGACAGAATGCTAACCTTAATCATCATTTCCTTTCACTGCATGTTTTTTTCCCCCTCCATATTTTGAAAGGGAATGGTGACTGAGACTGTCAGTCCCTAACATTCTGTCTAACATCTTTTCGGTTCCACAGAATACAGAATGTTTCACGGGGTTGGAAGAACATGAGGGTGGGGAAATGATTATATAATATTAAAGGCTGAACTATCACTTTAAGGATGCTTCTCAGATTTGGACGAATCTGTCAATTAGAAGAGAAGTATGGAAACCTTTTTCTAGTAATTATTACGGTGAAAAACATGAACAATGTCACACAGTCCCAAATTATATATAAAGTTTAATTATACACTGAAGCAAGATCATGCTTTATTCATGCTTTCTGTCATTATTTCACAGCTTTTTACGTCCTGCGTGAATTTAGTTCAATGTAATTCCAGCACTGTCAGTGTCGAACAAATTTAGATAATTAGTTCTGTACACTAAGGGTAAATTGCAGCTTATCTCTGTGTTTGGAAGCGTGTTGTCCATAAGACAAAGCCGCCCGCATCTGTCAAACACTGTGCATGCGGCAACCTTGCATGTGCAGAAATGCTCACAATCGCAATAGGCAGGGCAAAACATTTGCACTTAACGCGAATGTTTACAAGGATTTATACAGCAGGCACTAATATGTTGCAGCGCTGATATAAAAATTTAAACTGAGGTCATAAGAGCCCATAGTTATAGATTCACGCTGAAAATGAATGAGCATCACCATGACACAAAAAAGCCTATTTTGTCACAATCTCTAAAATTTACCTCACTGTGTTTTCTTAAGTTGGAGCTGCAATTTTAATCATGAAATATATCCTTGTCTTGGTGTAAAATGAAGGCATTGTGTGGAGTGAAGAAATGTTTGTTTTTCTGCTGTAGTGTTGAATGCAACTCAGGTGACAGCATAAGAGTCCCATTAAAAAATCTAAATAAATTACGCATTTATTAACACTTATTAAATTAAAACCAGTAATAAAACGACTGGAACGTTACCCATTGTAACGAACTAAAAGTACCCATTTTTCATCAGAAATGTACTTGAGTAAGAGTGAAAAGTACCCACCAAAAAGTTACTCAAGTAAATGTAACGGAGTAAATTTAGCACATTACTACCCACCTCTGCACTTCAGGTAAGTACCTCTTTTTACTACACAATTGTCTGTAGGTTAAACATAATTACCATAAATGTACCAGGAATGTACACATACTGTAAAATAAAGTGGTTTTCCTAGATTTTGAATCCCAAATTTTCAATAAAGACTCAATATAGACTTTAAAAAGAAACAAGTTTTAGAAAAGTTTTATTTTTTTTCTATATGAACGCAGCCCTCTCCATATGCAATATGTGCACTGTAGTAGCACATGTATGTAGGGACATACAGTCAAACATCTAACCAAATGAAAAAAAAGCTCTTCTCTTAGTACCTGAAGAAATAAGAGCAGCCTCTGACTGAGTTGTGGTTAAAGTGCTCTGCTGTCTTCTCACTGCCGTAGTCTTCCCCTGGATCAGCCCAGATCAAATCACACATTGGCCCAAATGCCGGGGGCTCCTTAAACCTGTCTAACTGCACAATACAGAGTAGAAACAGAGACAGAGACAAAGGTATGCACAATATTTTCCTATTAAGGTCCATATTCTGGTTTAGACTTAATTCTAAAAAAGACTTCTACATGCTCCACAGCTATTAGAATATTCCTGTATACTGTTCATGTAATCAGCATAGACCAAATTCCCAAGATCATATAATCAGAATAAGACTTAATTCTGATTAATGTCATAATATTTTAAGCATGTAAACACAGTTATTAACATTTTTGTATTCAAATTAAAGACATGAGCTTTAAGGAGAAAGAGTACATGAACATATGCTTACTTTCCTAATGTCATCTAAACAGTTGATTTCTGGTGAGAGGCCACCGTGTACGCAGAGGAACTGCTGGTTCAGAAGAGCTGCAAGTGGCAAGCAGTCAAAGGCCTCCATACATGCATCATAAACTCTTTCTGAATACTTTATTTTACCTGTGGGGGAACACAGACAGACAAGCAGGACTGTAGCAGACGTTGCAGCATTGAAGGCAAGACAACTTCAGACAGGCCCATCTCTCCGTCCCTCAATGAAGATTAATCACTGCCAGTGAGGATTCATTGAGCTGCATTGTGTTGGGTTCATTTCACGAAATACCATCTTTCCGGCAGTATGACTTTACTATAGCAGAGTTTATAGATGAATGATGTGCATAAACATCATTAACACATACCTTTCAGCAACAAAAGACGTACACGTCATCCTCTATTCTTTCTTATATCGGTAGTATACTACTCATCCAGCAATGTATTTATCAAAAGCTGACCTTGGCATTTGGGCAAACAATTGATGAAAGAAATGCAGTAGAAGACATTTATCTAATCTAATCACATAACCTTTGTTATGACTATGTGCCTGGGTGATTTCGTGACAGCTCCCCATCTACATATTGTTTTAGACATGGCAAATGATCACAGATAATGGGTCTCATTCACTAATAATTGTGTTTTCACACTAAATTTTCGCATGGCCATGAAGCTTGGTATTTTCGTGCAAGTATGCACTAAGTCTAGGCACAAGTAGGTTTGGCGAAATCGCCCGGGCAACGTGCAAATGGGATGGGTCAAATGCAATTTAATTCTGAGGTTCTTCTCTGGTTATTCCACCATCTGAATCCTACTATATAGTCCATTCCCTTTCAAGCACCAGCGATATAAACAAAGACAGCACATTCATAAGAAGTTGGTAGTGTAAACTGACTGTATGCAATGAATTAGAAGAATTGAAAATTCTGTTCTTTTGTGCATTAACTGCATCCTTGATGAATGTCATGCATACTTCTGTGACAGTGACACGCTCCTTTTATACGCATGGAAAATATGATTCTCGTCAGAATTTGGATGTACGCTCCGCCAAATTATTAACAATTTAAGTATTAATAATCTTTTTCATCTACTGACACACAAATCATGGCTAGTATTAACATAGATTGTATCGGCATGCACTTCACTTCTTCCGGTCGATTTTGATTTTGAAAAATTAAATTCATTTATTGAACCACAAAAAAATGTCACCAAAAATATTTCTAAATTCAAATTACACTTCAAATGAAATTAAAATATAATCAAAATAACGAAGTGGTAAAAAAAAAAAAAAAAATCATACCAAATCCAATTTTGTAGTAACATAAAAATCACTCTCAACATCAGGTGGAAAATTACTAGTAGGCTAATTCATAAATAGAATTGTAAATATATAACAATAATAATACATATAAACATAATAATAATAATAATTGAAAAAATAAACCATGACTTCAAAGTTTAACACAAATTTCATAACTTTTTGTTTCAACAAACAGCTTCAACAGGGATTGTCAGGGACATTATTTGATGTTCTGTTTCAGAATTTGGACATGAACTTTATTACCACCTGCTGGTGGAATCTCCAAAGTGCAAATGCAGGAACTGAATTTGCACTGAGATAAGAGGTGGTATTGAAATGTCTTGGCAAAATGACATATTTCTCAGGGAAATGGGAAATTGCACTTTACACAGCTTCATTAACATAAAATACACCCACAGTTTGCATGCCTACACCCACGGTAGCGCAAAAACTCCCTCCCATGGCCACTTGCACTTTAATTAGCGGTCTCATGAAACTTGGATAAGATGTCACGCACCGTCGTAGCATGTAGCGCTGCGCTTTGCACACTCACGAAAACAGAGCCCTCCATGTTTCTAAGGCTAACAGGAGTCTGTGATTTTTGCATGTGGTTTGAATTAGCTCTATATTTGATCATAAATGTAGAAAAAAATTGATGAATCATGATTTCTGCATGAAAAGGCACAAATCCATGTGTACACTGTAATTCTGGAGTAAATATATTCCCTTTCTGTGCGGTCTGTCTCTTAAAGTACAACGGTGAATACTAGGTCTATCCGACCTGTAACACTAAACCTAAGACAGTAATAACTACACCTAAAGTGACAAAACATGCCACTAGCAGACACAAAAGCAGCAGGGGACTATTCAATTAAATTTAAATGAGGCTAATTAGTGCTATGCGAATACTTAATTCAGCTGCTGATTAAGCTTATTAATACTTCAGTATCTGGACTGAAGTAGTCTCATTAGTCTTGTCTACTTTTCCACTAAATGCAGCTGGGTTATTCACCAAACTGAATTAGACATTCGCTCTGTGAACAAGGTCTCATGGAGAGCACTTGGGCTTCCACGGAATGTTCTACCATGAAACCACATCCGCCTTTGTTATGCAGAGTGCAACAGCCTCAACGCTATTGTAACAAGCTTATTAGCAAACAGTCTCCATTTCAAGCACAATGGACTACCACTGACCCATACAAAACCAAAATCATGGATTTAATCAGACCTTCAAAAAGCCTTAATTTAAATACAGTTTAGAGTCAACCAAGATGCAAATATACTACATTAGCTACTGCTAGCACACTAGCAAAGATAATACATTAGCGTTGGAGCAATGGAGCAGCGGTAGAGGAAGTGTGTTGCGCAGGTTTGCTCCCGGCCTGCATTACTTTCTCACTGCATTCCTCTTTCTTTTAGCAGTTGAACTACTGTTCCTGGATGAATTTCTGGTTATGCATAACCAACATAACTCCTGTAGGAGGATTTTTCTCCATGTAAACAATTCCTTTCTAGTTGCAGCCATACTGTGAAATTAAGGCAAAATAATCATAAACAGCCCCTTTCTTATATCCTTGTGTGTATCATGCAAAATTAGTAGGGTTTATGGACTTCACATGGTTATGACATGATATGAGAAATATTGGATATAACTTTGCACAGACAAGGGCTATGTCTCGTTTGGAAGGCTGCATGCTAGGTACGACGCATCCTTTGAAGGCTGCAGTATACAGAGTGTCCTCCTTTAAACAAGCCTCATTTAAACGAGATGGCCTTCGTAGGACAAACAGAAACGGAACGTAACATGGTTGCTATGACAGCACGCCACCCTTTAACAAGCGCGAGTGCTTTGAGTGAGAAGGTAACAAATTCCCTTTGGAAGGGAACGTATGAGGTACATTTTAGGAGAGTTATAATGATGTAAAGAGAAAAGAAAATAGAATTTACAGGTGTAGTTTTAGTCTAATACTTTATTTCAATTATATATATAATTATACATATTATATACTCTGCACCCATCTACTGAGGTACTTCAACTTGGGAATTAACATTACTTGCGTTTGAACGTCATATTTACGGGCAAATTGATGTAATTTTTTATAGACATTTCCGTTGAAGCAAAGAATTGTGGGTTGTGTGTGCCCACGAAGGATACACCTCATGCATCCTCCGAATTCCCATGAAAGAAGGTCACAATCGAAGGCTGCATTCAAAGTGTCCTACTTGCTTTTCTGAAACGAGACAGCCTCGATGACGTATGTGGCCGACAAATGCGACCTCCGGAGGACGCAGCCTTCCAAACGAGACACAGCCCCTTAATCATCACTCACAGTGGGTTAGACTAAAGAATATAGTTCTGATGTGCGGCAAAAGGTTGCTGAGCTTCACAAAATGGGAAGTGGCTATAAGAAAATAGCCAAAGCATTGAAAATGCCCATTTTCACCATCAGGGTAATAATTAACAAGTTCCAATCAATTGGAGATCTTAAGAATCAGCCTGGAAAAGGACGTGTGTCTATACTGTCTCCACGCACAATGAGGAGGATGGTTCAAGTGGCCAAAGAATCTCCAAGGATCACAGCTGGAGAATTGCATAAATTGGGTCTTGGGGTCAGAAAGTCTAAAAAAAAAATATATATATATATATATATATATATATCAGACATCACCTACATCACCACAAGTTGTTTGGGAGGGTTACAAGAAAAAAAGCCTCTGCTCTCATCGAACAACAAACTCAAGCGTCTTCAGTTTGCCAGACACTACTGGAACTTCAAATGCGACTGGGTTCTCTGGTCAGATGAAACAAATAAAAGAGCTTTTTGGCAACAAACACCAGAGATGAGTTTGGTGCACACAGAGATGAAGTAGTACCCAATGCCCACGGTTAAATGTGGTGCTGGATCTTTAATGTTGTGGGGCTGTTTTTCTGCCAGAGGTCTTGGACATCTTGTTTGAATACATGGCATCACAGACTCTATCACATACCAACAGATAAAAAATGAAAACCTGGCTGCCTCTGCCATAAAGCCCTGGTTGGATCATCCAGCAAGACAATGATCCAAAACAAACATCAAAATCAACACAAAAATGGTTCACTGACCACAAAATCAAGGTTCTGCCATGGCTATCCCAGTCCCCTGACCTGAACCCCATAGATAATTTGTGGGGTGAACTGAAGAGGAGAGTCCACCAACATGGACCTCTAAATTTGAAGGATCTGTAGAGATTCTGCATGGAGGAATGGTCTCAGATCTCTTGCCAGGTGTTCTCAAACCTCATTAGTAGGGGTGTAATGGTACATGTATTCATCCCGAACCGTCACGTTACTGACGTCACGGTTCGGTGCATGCAGTCAGACATCTGAGTTGGTCACAGGCGATCCACACTCCAAACCAGAAGGGGGCACGTGCAGTAATGCAATAATTTTTGCTAACCACCACAACAGGAAAAAGAGCAGAAGAAGAAGACACCATCTATGCACCAACCCATAACAAGAATGGCAAGTTCAGATAACACGCAAGAGCTCGAAGACCCGCCTGCTTGTTTTAAATCAGCAGTGTGGGAAAGTTTTGGGTTCCCAGTGAACTACGGCAGCAGTGGAGTGCGAGTGGTAGATAGGACGAGGACGGTGTGTCAGTGTTGTAAAGCAGGAGTGGAAATACTAGTGCAGTAAAGATCGTTTTTATTTGACATTCGCGACAATACCCATTAAACTCTCCGTGCCTATAACATTTTCAAGCCAAACCAACTTGGAAATGCATGAATGTCAAATGAATGTCAAATATAAAACTTTACCGCACTGAAAATACATCCAACATGCTAACACATATCAGACGACATCACCCAGATGTGCCAATCACCGGAGCTAGGAAGAAAAAGTTATCCCTGCAACTTTTAAACAGCCTCTAGATGTGAGAGCAGACAGGGCCAAAGTCATTACCCAGGCAATTGGCATATACACAAACAATATATAGTTTAAGTGGAACAAACTGTAACACTCCTCCTAATGCACAAGTTTTATTTTTCATTATTCTATTTATTTTGTACTTTTATAACAAAAGAAATGCTTTTCAGTTTTGTAGCTGATTGTGACCAAAAACCTTTTGTTTTTTATCAGCCCTACAAAAAAATATGACCTTTGCAAGAGTGCATTCTGTTTACTGTTTAGTGCTTAATACACTAAAGGAGGCTGTACTGTACCAACTACCTCAGGGGGGACTAAATGCCACTAGGTGGAACAAACTGTAATTTGCACTACTGTCTGTTCAAAATAAATTAAAAGAAACATAGCATTTGGGATTTGTTGCTTTTTCCTGTTGTACCGAACTCGTATCGAACTGTGACCCCAAAACCGAGGTACATACCAAATCATGATTTCTGTGTACCGTTACACCGCTACTCATTAGGCATTATAAGAGAAGACTCAGAGCTGTTATCCTGGCAAAGGGAGGTTGCAAAAAGTATTGAATAAAAGGGTGCTAATAATTATGGCCAATGCTTTTTGGAGAAAAATATTTAATAATGAGATATTTCCCGTTTCAATTGTTTTACTTCAATTAAAGTTTCGATTTTTGTGATTTCTGTGAATGAAAGATCAAAAGGATAAACAATGCAGATTTTTTTTTAACAGCCTTCTTTGCTCATATTTGCCAAGGGTGCCAATATTTTTGGCCACCACTAAATATATTAGTGCTGTCAGTCGATCACAAATTTTAAATCGCAATTAATATTATCATTTTTTTTAAAGTTAATCGCAGATTTTGAAAATGCTTAAATTTGACACTATATACACTTCTTTTCTTTATCAAATGTATTTATTTCCATCTTAGGAAGAAAAAAAAAAAAAAAAACAATATGTAGCAATATAATGCTTTAACATTTTCCAAACAAAGCCTTCCACAATATAAACATAGAAATGCACTAAAATATCACCAATTCAAGTCACATCAAATATTTCCTGAAGTCTAAGTGGGAGTTTGACTAATTGAAAGAACTAGTACCCACATAGGTTGCATATTCATTGCAATGGACTGTGGCTATCTGCTTTCCTACAGCAATCGTGAAGCTGCATTCATGATTCGCATCAGGGCGGCGGCACCAGCATCAAGCGGCGCTTTGAACTCACCATGCACCTTGCATAGGCTGAAAAATACTTGATTTCTGTCACAAGTCCCATCTGGGCTTCTTTTGAACATCAAATAGCACTAAGAACTCATTTCTCCATAATTTTATTACTGACAGGGAAGCACTGTCAGAGACTCTTTTATTTAAGGAGATAACCTTCACAGCTCTATCATAGGAGAGAGTGTAACGGTCAACTTTGGCATATTAAGACAGTTCTGCCCATAGAAAGTCTATGGGACCGCCACATATGCTCCTTGGTAGGAGGGCTCTGACGTGGTGTGTGCGTCAGTGTAATGACACCGGGCGGACACATTACAAAGGTTCAGCCCTTCACACCAGTGTTTATGCTGTAGTAACGATAAATGTGTTAATCGCAATTAAGAAAAATGAATGTGTTAAACATTTAAAATTAATTGCATGTGTTAACACGTTAATTCTGACAGCTCTAATATACAGTATATATATATATATATATATATATATATATATATACACACATACACACTAATATAAATTATTTATATAACAAAGATTACATTCGCTAACGTCAACAAACTAACAAAGATATTACCAGTATTAAATGTAACTTGATTACAAAGTAATAAGCTACTGTAATATAAATGTATTTAGTCAAAAATTTGTGTAACACATTGCATTTTAAATTCTTCAATAAAGTTAATTACTTTCAAGTACATTTTTTTGGGTTTCACATATTTCTAAAATAATATTATTTATATTGAAAACATTTAAACATAAATTATGTATATATATTCATCTGTTTGCATTTCTGTGACAGTTGAAGTGCATGTGCCCTATAACGAGTGCCCTATAAAGGAAGAAACATGAGGCTCATGACATAAGGTGCGACAAATGCGAGTGTATGAAATTGCTTGCGATAACAAATAAAAAGGAAATATAGACAATATTTTGAAATTCATTATGAGGAAAAAAAAAATTCTGTGAAAAGTGTTTTACAAAGTAAATAAAAGCCATTAGTAATGTGATTATATTTTCATGAAGTAATCAGCAAAATAATCTGATTACAATTTTAGAGAAGTGATTAGTAACTTGTAGTGGATTAAAGAAAATTGTAACTTACCAACACTGGATAATAAACTAGCTAGCATTAGCAAAATAGCAAATATGTGATAGACAAAGACAAGTTTAATCTTACATTGTCTTCCAAAAAAGGCAACTCCTACTGTGACATAAATAGAAGAGGGACACGGACACTTCAGGTGTCAACAGATCAAAATAAGTCCAGGTAGGTTGTGTGATCTCAAAGTGTTGGCTTAAAGTCCTGTAATAACCTCCTGACATACAGTATGTGTGCCTGGCTAAACCTTGATTTACACTGTAGAGTGTTAAACCACATCTGACAGCGAGAGAAGAAATCCCAGTGTAGAAATAACTCGATGAATAACAGATATTTTTTTGTATTTGTAAACAAGTAGAGCGTGAATAAACCCAAGCCTGAAAAGAAGCTAAACAGCTTCTTGTGTCTCTGTTTCAGATCTTGGCTGGTCATACTGCATTTAATTAGGTTTTAAATAAATGAATGTAAAAGAATGGTAATGAGGCTTCACAATGAAAAGACACTATCATAAATTAGGAGAGGTAATGCTGTGTCTAGTGTACGAAGGCTCATCAGGTTTGTCTCTTTGTGAGCCAGATGAGCCCTAGCCACTTCACTGTCCAGCATACTAATAACTCGCACCTGGACACTTTCTGGCAGTAGACATTCAGCTCTGCAAACCTTACTCCAATAAAGCTGTCTGCTAGCCTATTCTCTTACAGGGATAAAGTGCTGTTTGCTGAAAACAGAGCATGTGAAGCCCGTAAACAAAGACAGCACCTCTTCACGGACTACCTCTCACAGCAGTGGGAATATTCTAATCTGTTAAATATGTTGAAAATACATTAAAAAGGGAAATACTGCTATCAATTACTCACCCTCATGTTGTTTCAAACCTGTTTAACTTACTTTCTTCTGTGGAACACAAAAAGAGATGTTAGGCAGTATGTGAGTCTCAGTCACCATTTACTTTCATTGCATCTTTATTTCCATGCAATGAAAGTTAAGGGTCACTCAGAATGTCATTTTGCCTAACATCTCCTTTTGTGTTGCACGGAAGAAAGAAAGATGACAGATTTGGAACAACCTGAGGGTGAGTACATTTATATTTTTTGGGTGAACTATACCTTTTAAGGAATATTCCGGGTTCAATACAAGTTAAGCTCAATCTACAGCATTTGTGGCATAGTATTGATTAACACAAAAATGTATTTTGATTTGCCCCTCCTTTTCTTTAAAGGAATAGTTCACCCAAAAATGAAAATTCTCTCATCACTTACACCATCCCAGATGTGTATGACTTTCTTCTTTTTAGAAAGAATATCTCAGCTCTCTAGGTCCATACAATGCAAGTGAATGGTGGCCAGAACTTTGAAGGTCCAAAAAGCACATAAAGGCAGCATTAAAGTAATCCATAAGACTCCAGTGGTTAAATCTATATCTTCAGAAGCGATATGATAGGTGTGGGTGACAAACTGATCAATATTTAAGTCCTTTTTTCTATAAATCTCCTCTTTCACTTCCACATTTTTCTTCTTTTGTTTTTGGTGATTTGCATTATTTGTGCATATCGCCACCTACTGGGCAGGGAGGAGAATTTATAGTAAAAAGTAGGGATGGGCATTCATCAATAATTTGGTATTTGAATATTTAAGCTCATAAAAAACAAATACTCGAATATTCTATTATTTAAATGAAGGTAATTAATAAAAAAGAAAGAAATTTTTAGTCATCAAGGTTTTACCATTTAAAAAAAAATAAAAAAACAAGCTTCTAATTATATCCAAAACAAGCTTATATTATGTCCTTTTTTGTTAAAAACATTTAAACAAGAAATGCGTGAAAACAAAAAAAAAAGTGTAGAATGAAAGCGTTTAAGCTCACGCAAAGCGAAGAAAAAGAAAACGCTAATAAAGTAGACTGACGCAATTAACGTACAGGACGAATATAAACACTCAACATATAATAGTTATGTTTATATTGTATCTCATGTCATGTTTTTGTTGAGAAAAACAAGCTAGCATAGTCTTTCTCGGATGCCATGTTTGTTGTTTACATAAGCATCGCGGGGATTAGGTTGTTACAGGGACGCTGCTTTCTGACGAGCTGCACATATACGGGAGTAAAGAGTACACCGTTTATACAGTACATTTAAACAGGAACCCAGCTTTCTCGCAGTAAGGAACATTCTCGCAATAACCCGCATTTTGGTGTCCATCTAAACGTACTGACAGAATGGTTTGCTCATCAAATGTGATCAACTTGTCTCCACACTCAACAGCGCCACCCTGTGCATTCTGTTATAACTGCCAGTTTTAATTTGTGTGTTCAGGATTTAACATGCATCTCACTGTATATATGGCCAGCAAAGCAAAACTTTGTGAAATTCGAATAGTATTTTTACTTTTTGAATAATTACTGCAGAACGAATACTCGAGTATTCAACTAATATTTATCTGTTTTCACCCACACCTATCATATCACTTCTGGAGATATGGATTTAACCACTGGAGTCTTATAGATTACTTTTATGCTGCCTTTATATGTTTTTTAGACCTTCAAAGTTCTGGCCACCATTCACTTGCATTGAATGGACCTACAGAGCTGAGAAATTCTTTCAAAAAGAAGAAAGTCATACACATCTGGGATGGCATGAGGGTGAGTAAATGATAAAAGAATTTTTATTTTTGGGTTAACTATCCCTTTAAATGAAGCAAAAATCTGGGTTACAGTGAGGCATTTTCAATGGAAGTGAATGGGGCCAATCCGTAACCGTTTAAATACTCACTGTTTCAAAAGTATAACCACAACAAGACATAAACAATATGTGTGTTAACATGATTTTAGTGTGATAAAATCACTTTCTAACCTTTTCTGTGTAAAGTTATAGCCAAAAGTTATTACAACTTACTTGCCATTAAATTACAGTAAAAATTACATTTTAAACAACTTCATAGCTCAAATACTACATGAGTTTTAAGAGAAAAATTAATGTAAGAGCTTTTATCAAATTATAAGCTTCACATTTTTGCCTTTAAACCCTCCAGAAATCGGCCCCATTCACTTCCATTGTAAGTGCCTCACTGTAACTTCAATTTTTGCTTTTTTTGTAAAGAAAAGGACGGACGAGTTGAAATTATTTTTTGTGGTAATAACATTATGCCACAAATGCTGTCGATTGAGCTTAACTTGTATTGAACCTGGAATATTCCTTTAAAGTCACGTCCAATTTTCACTACTCATGTTTTGCAGAGTTTGTTGTCCACTGGAAATTTGTGGAATAAATAAATATAAAGTTGCAGTTTAAAATGCAGTTTAAAAATGCAGTTTACTCTGACTAAGGTCTTTAAGAGCTACAGTATGAAATGCACTCTTTAGTTGTGTTGAAAATGATTAAGTCGGTCAGGTGAATATATGCTGTACCGATGCATTGAGCGATCATTAATGAAATGACTAGTCCTAAATCATGGGCATAACCATCACAGACACTGATAGGAAAACATCCTCTACAATACTCAGATTAGCAGTCAATCAAAATGTTTTTTTTTTTTTTTTTATGGCAGATTTTATATCATTTACATTTGGCTACACTGTTGTCCCAAATAACAGCGAGGTGTGGGGGATGCTTGTTATGTAACCATTTGCAGGAGTATCATTAGTGTGACATTTTGCTTAAAACAAGGTAATGAGGCCTCACAAAAGAAAAATACCATACTGTCCCTCTAACTCCAACAAATCCACATTGAAGTGATGGTACCATAGGCAAAGTAGTAAAAGGAATCAGAGATTTGTGATGAATAATTACATGTTTTTATATGGAGTCCACTCTAAGAAGGGAAACCAACTTTGAAACTTAAATGCAAGTAATGTATTTCTGTTTTCAGGGTAAATGAAAAGCTGGTGACAACTGGCTGAAAATGCAGCTTTTCAATCATCAAATAGTGAAAAATGCTGCTGCATTTGAGCAAACACATCACTTATCTCTCAGTTAAAGATGTTTCATTCTCACAGCACTCACATTCCTGTTTAAAGGTGAAGTATTCTGTGAGGTGCCGACACTCATGATTGCCTCTGAGGAGGAAGAGAGTGTTTGGGTGGTTGATCTTCAGTGTCCACAGGAACAGCACACACTAAAGAAAAAGAGAGATAACACTTATAATCCTGAAGATACTTGAGTATACTTGAATATTCTGGGTTCAATACAAGTTAAGCTCAATCAACAGCATTTGTGGCATAATGTTGATTACCTCAAAAAATAATTTCGATTCATCCCTCCTTTTCTTTAAAAAGAGTAAAAATCAAGGTTACAGTGAGGCACTTACAATTCAAATGAATGGGGCCAATTTTTGGAGGGTTTAAAAGGAAGACATGAGAAACATGAAGTTTATAATTTTATAAAAGCACTTTCTTTTGTTAAAAATTGTGTATTATTTGAGCTGTAAAGTTGTTTAAATCATTTTTACAGTTGTTTTAGGGCTTTAAGGTATACGACGTAATGTCGTCATAGCAACAAAGTTGTAAAATTCAATATAATTTTAAACAGAAAAGGTATGAAAGCAATTTTATCACAATAAAATCATGTTAACATGCATTTTAAGTCTTGCTGATATACTTTTTAAAACGGTGTTAATTTTAACGTTTATGAACTGGCCCCATTGACTTCCATTGTAAGTTCCTGTAACTCAGATTTTTGCTTCTTTTTCTTTTTTTTTAAGAAAAGGATGGACAAGTCACAACTAATTTTTGTGGTAATCAACATTATGACACAAATGCTGTTGATTCATCTTAACTTGTATTGAACCTGGAATGTTCCTTTAATGTCAGCCAGCACAGCAATGACAGGAAAATGTCAGAGGTGAAGACTTAATTTTTACATTATAACACTGTCCTTCATTGGAGAAAACATACATTTTCAATCCTGAAAGGAATAGTTCAACCAGAAATGTATTTACTTACCCTCATGCCGTTTCAAACCTGTATGCTCTTATGTTTTCTGTGGAACACGTGCACAAATTGTTTATTTTTTAAGAATCTTCACACAACTCTTTTCCATACAGCAACATTTCATAGACCCCATTTACACCTGGTATTAGGATGTGTTTTGGGTGATACTATCACAAGTGGTCAGCGCTAAATACAGTTGCAATCGAAATTATTTAAACCCCCCCCCCAAGACAGTAAGCATTACAAAAGGTAAGCTTTTCTGATGACCCAGAATTTTTAAACTTTACATCTATATCAGTTGAGTGATACATTCAAAGTCATAGTGTGAATATATAATCTAATATTTCTAAACAGCAGGATTTTTTAAAAATACAGCCATGTCATAATTATTCAACCCCTATTGCATGTAGCTGTTTCTTAAATATGTAAGGCTACACAAGTAATTGTTTTAAAACAAAATTAAGTCATCAATCTGCAATGGCACTTATTTAAATTTTAAAATTTAAGTTTAGCATTGTAAGCAAAAATGTATTTCTATGCAAAAAATGCAATTAAAAATAAGCTGTCTCAAAAGCTAATAGAGGAGATTATTTCATTACACAAGAAAGGTCATGGCTAAAAGTACATTTCCAAGGCACTTCAATTTCCAATAGACAAAGTTGGCAGCACCATTCATACATTTTTTAAATGTTGTACAACAGCAACCTTCTTGGGGTGTGGATGAAAGCAAAACTTCACCAAGGGAAATGTGATTTGAATATTCAAGTAGTAATTAGGAAAGAACTGTAGAGTCCTGGAAGAAGGTTTTATAGATGTATGACACTAAACTGAAAATGAGTTTTAGACCCATGGGTCAGCAGTACGTCTGGAGTAAGATGACAAGGTGATGACAAGAACGACACTATCCCCACAGTCAAGCATGGAGGTGGGTCAGTCCTGTTATGGGGGTGTTTTGCGGTTGCAGGAAACGGCTATCCTAACTATGTGACAGACACCATGGATTCTTTCAGGTATCAGGCCATTTTGGCATGAAAAATGTGATGCCTTCCGTGTGTAAATTGAAGCTCGGTGATCACCGGACTTTCCAGCAAGACAATAACACCAAGGATACATCCAAGTTGTCCAAAATCTGGTTCAGGGATAGGTCGTGGAATGTCCTTAAATGGCCCTTTCAGTCCATCATTAAACTCCCATTAAAAATCTTTGTTGGGATTTCAAGGAAGCAGTGGCAGCATAGAAACCAAAGAATGTCAATGAGCTGGAAGCTTTTGCTCATGAGAAATGTGTAAACATTCTAATAGAGAGGTGTCCAAAGCCTGAGAACACTTATCTGAAACATTTATTTGCTGTTATTAAGGATGAAGGATGCTCCACAAATGATTGACTTTGGGGGTTGAATATTTTTGACATGACATTTGTGGAGAGAATTAGTTATTTTTTATTTCTAAATTTGGGTAAACTAAACTCTTTGTTCTCAAAATCACTCAAATGTGTATTAAAAACTTACTTTGACTGTTTACTGAGGTTTTATTTGATGTGTTTTAATTCACATCACCAGAATGTATCGCTGGTCAGGGGGGTTGAATAATTTTGATTGCAACTGTACATGTCTAAACGGGATCTAAAACATTTTTTGTGACCACACTGCATTTGAGGTGTAAACCGTAATCCGTCCTGAATGTGTCCCAGACAGCAGCCCTCAACTGTCAATCAAACGCTGCTCTAAAAACAACCATATAAACGTTGCCAGTTACGTGCTGCAATAAAAGGGAAAAAACATTTTCAAACAAATTTGAAAAGGTAGATACATAAACAAGCACAAGAACTTCCCATATCTTCTTCAGTGTGTCTGATATCAACATGCAGAGACACAGATGAGAAGCACACACATCGGAAGCTGAACTAACAGAGGTACAGTACTCCACTAAAAACAACTGATAATTTTGCTCGAAATGTTGCATTTGTGCTTAGACTAAATTTCAGCTGCATCTTGGAGAAACAGCACGTCGGTTTTGTCCGCACTTTCTTGTCTTTTCTGACGTTTTTGCAGTGTAATATCGTGCAGTAACACAATGACAGAGTAATCGATGTATGTGGTCATGAAATCAGAGACCCTCCCCTTGATATCCAAACACAAGTGGTCACAGGAGATGCATTTAAGCGACCAAGTGAAAACAGCAATGTGTCTCGTCTGACCACACGTGATTGGAACACCCGAGACAGATCTTAATACCACGTCTAAATGGGCCATAGGGACCATGAGCTCTCAAGCTCCAAAAAGGACAAAAAGGAACTTTAAAAAATATTTTTGTGTGTGTGTGTGTTCCATGGAACTACAAACAGCAAACAGGATTGGAATGTCATAAGGGTGAATAAATTATGACAGAACTTTCATTTTGGGGTAAACTACAGTACCTTTAATTCTGGCCAGATCAAATACTTTATGTCTAGGGCCAAATGTGAGGTTCCCTATTCAAATAAGAGTGCAAAGGAAAATTTCTGATCACTCTAGTTGTGTTTTTCCAATGTGCAATGGCAAGATTACAACACAATTGATGTCCTTTCACTGTTCAGCGCTCAACAGATGGCCACTGGTTGCATGAGGGAATGCAGAAGTGAGAGTGAATGGTCACATGATAATTATTCCCAATGATATATTATTCTAATTACAGGTCTATTTGGTTAATTTACACATCTAAAATGCAAACTAAAGTATAGACTGTATTTGGCAGCAGACAACACAAAACCCCGCCAATACACAGAGTGTTTGAGAGAAGTGCCTGATCTTCTGTGCAGTACAGAATACGTGAATGCACACTCTTTTCAGCTTCATTAAAATCCATTTATCCTCCATAATTCCCTCCCTTTCATTTGCATGCAAAATCCCAGACACCACTCAAAGTGGGGAGAAGAGGACACCGAGGTAACCACAGATGACAGATGTGCATTTAAATGACATGTGAAATAATAGACACGGAGGAGGGTGAGAGTGGGGGGGCGTGTAGGATGCGACAGTGCCGAGAGCCGAGCCTACGCAAGAGGAATAATGAGCAGAAAATTGCAGGTAATAGTGGCCATGAGAGAAGTACCTGAACGAAGGCTATTACTGCTAAATGGCACACAGCACAGAGAGAATGAGCGAAAGAGAGAGAGATCCTAAAGTTTACATGGTGCTTCACAATATTGCCTGGTTTAATAAGTGGGCATGAAGAGGAAGACAAAAGGGCAGAGACCGCTTTGTGTCAGACAAGTGGAGACTGAACAGTGGAACTGTGTGTGTGTGTGTGTGTGTGTGTGTGTGTGTGTGTGTGTGTGTAGCGGGTGGTCATGGTGGTAGGTTGGGGATGCATTAATAATAGACTCTCTCGGATCAAAGAGAAATAGCCCATCGTAATGGAAGAGGAGAAGGATGATGGCAGGCTAAATGAACAGGATTGCTCATACTCAGTGGCAGCCCATGCATTTTAAGTCTAGGCATTCAGTGCGATTCATGCCATAAAAAAAAACAACAACACAGTTTCACAATTAATAAGACACCCTATGCCTATGAACATCATACATTATGTTGTGTTCTGTGCTATCATTCATTGGTTGCAATACTATTACAAGCCTATAGGGGACACTGTGTCATGTTAATGTGAATTCTACCTGCCAACTACATATAGCGTTGAACTACTGAGTGTTGGCTGTTTGCAGTGTGATGCAGTTAATAAACATGCGGATAGTGTTTAACCAGCAGTCCAGTACTTTCATTTCTTTTACTACATTAAACATTACACATTACTTTGCAGCCAACTTATAATACCAATTTACATTTTATAAACATGTCCATGCACGAAAGCCAAAACCAAGCAGGCCTAATACTAGAAAAACGGTATCTAATAATATTTGCAATTTAAATGTTGCTTGCAATAATTTTAGTTTCGTAAGGATACACGGTTACTTTTCTAAACTTGATCCAACACTGAATGCTCAGGCCAGCCTAATTTACACTTAGAAAATTCCTGATGTTGCTATAACAATGTAAAAAGGACTTACCAATTTGCTTGAAGTGAAAATCAGCCCTCCTTTCCTGTTTATATCTCAGGTTTTTAAATCCATAAGGATCTCTTTCTCAATGGATAACAGCAGTGATTCCAGCCGACTCGTCAGCTATAGATCTTGTGCTCTGTGCTTTCAAATTATGTACATCACTTAAAGCGTGATTGCGTTGTTCAAGGCCAGCTAGAAGGCCTCGACCGGGACATATCCTAAAGACCACACCCACCAAGAACAAATAAATCAATCTGATTGGCTGATGAATCTGACAATCTGACTTTAGATGCCTTTTCACTTGAACTCTTGAGGGATTCTATAGAAATTCTGAAGGCATAACTGGGTGGAGCTCAGACTCACAAGCTTCAGCTAAGGAGCATGGCTTCGGGCATGCGATTTGTGAAACAGACATCACACTTCGCTTGTTAGCATCAAGGAATAAATTCTGACTGGATAATCTTTTAGTTTTTTTGCTATTCATTTGTAGATGAATTAGGAGTGGAAAGTGATTGAAAATAAATGTAAAAAAGTGAATGAGAATTAGAATGAGAAAATATTTATTTTTTAGGCATGTTAAGCCAGCAAAGAAGGCTTTGCTGGCCCTGAGAATTCACCACTGCTCATACTTGCCCAACTGAACTCAGGAACATAACTCCTGGCAAGAGAGAACACATTCTGATCGAAGAGCATCCAGACAAATCCAACCATTTATAATTAATCTAATTCATCTCATTAAAAGTCAAAAGTTGAATTTAAAAATTAACATGCATTTCGGAATTTATTAGTATTTGGTTTATTCCCCTTTTGCTTTGATAGTATGCGCTCGAGCTGGTGTCCACATGTTATCCATCAGCATGATTTGGGAATGTTCTTAAGAGCATCTTGTGTTCTTCAGTGGAAGCAAGTTAACATGGTCAGCTTCACAAATTTGCTCACAAGTGACAAGATTAGTGACCCAGATAGAGTGCAGAATCGTAAAAATTTGTATTCATTTATTTCATAGCCTTTCTTTGGTTTAAATGTTACAAAATTCTAAAACTTTGTTTATTTTTAGGTTTAAATTACACTTTAAATCCCAGATTTTCAATGTATACTCCCTACTGTATATATTCATAAAATGTATAGTTCCAGTCCAAGAAGCTGATACAACTCTGATACAATGTTTGTGCTAATACAGCGGCAAAGTCTGTTTAATTAAAAGGGTAGTTCACCCAAAATCTCATCACTTACTCACCCTCACGCCATCCCAGATGTGAATGATTCTCTTTCTTCTGCTGAACACAAATGAAAATTTTTAATAGAATATTTCAGCTCTGTAGGTCCTCATAATGCAAGTGAATGGGTACTAACATTTTGAAGCTCCAAAAAAGCAAATTAAGGCAGCATAAATGTAATCCATAAGACTCCAGTGGTTAAATCTATATCTTCATAAGCAAAATGATGAGTGTGGGTGAGAAACAGATCAATATTTAAGTCCTTTTGTACTGTAAATTCTCCTCCCTGTCCGGTAGGTGGCAATATGCATGAAGAATGTGAATTGCCAAAAACAAAAAAGAAGAATGTGAAAGTGAAAGTGGAACTTTATAGTAAAAAAGGACTTAAAGAGCCCATATTATGCTAATTTACAGCTTCATAATTTTATTTTGGGGGTCTACTAGAATAGGTTTACATGCTTTAATGCTCAAAAAACACATTATTTTTCTTTTTCCCGCTCTTCATACTCTGCCGAAACACTCTGATTTACCTCCTGTCTCTTTAAAGCCACCCTTTCCGAAAAGCCCAGTCTGCTCTGATTTGTCAGCTGGCCTAGTCTTTTATGATTGGTCAACCGCGTAGAGCATGTGTCAGAAATGTAACGCCCCTTACCATAACTGAGTTTCAGCTCCCGAGTTTCGCTGAGCAGCTGTAAACACTATTGTAACTATGGTAAAAGTAGTGTTGGTTTTTGCCGTACCTTTTTTTTTTTTGCCCGAGTCTGATAATGAAAGAAATAATGAAAGTTTGGAAGAACAAGCTGATCGACCCGAACCACCTTCGCAAGCACGACTTGAGCAGGACGTTTCACAATGGTAAGTTTTACTTTTGTAGCTTTCTTACAAGTACACTGTTGATTATGGTGAACCTAACAATGCTTCAAGTAAAAGACACGTAGTTCATCTTTTGCTGGAATGGGTGTAGCCGAACTTTTTTCGCCCGAGATATGAATGGAGAACAGAGGCTTACTCCCGGTTAGTAAGTAAGTTAGCTGTGGACTAACGTGAATAGCGGCCGCAACATTATAGCTTGTAATTATATAAGACTCTTGAGCTCGACCATTTTGTTACACAGTTTTAGGTTAAAGCTGGCCACTGCTGAATAGTAAACCCTTACCAAAACAATAACATTACATAGCAAGTTAGCCGAGCACTACCGTGGATTGCAGACGTAAAATAACCGTTTGTAAAAATAAATCCATCTCCACACTTGATTACTCTTCATGATAGTGCAGTAAGAACGATAAACAATCTACATAATTCTACACAATTGTAGGTAAAAGTGGGCCCACAGCTGATTAGCAAAACTATTTCAACACAATAACATTAGCTAGCAGGTTAGCAGAGGCCTACAGCTGTGCACTGGGTGTACACCGTAGCTACAACACAAAACTCCGCTTTTGAACTCTCTGTAGCAGATAAATACACAAATAATCAAGCATACTTACAGGTTGTGATCCTGAAGCACCAGATTGTCCCAACAAAGTGGGAACTGCACTATCTTTCAGGGGTAACCGACTTGAAAATCCAGCATTGGTTGTGTTGTACTGCTAAATAATTAAAATAAATTCACTGATTCTTCAATTCATCTGCCTTTGGAAGTCCAAACAGAGGTTTTGCTTTCACAGTGAAGAAAACAGCATCTTCTCGACGTGGCGACAACACTAACCCAACTCATCCTGGTCTCAGCTATAACTACATTTGATTGAGGGCGGGCATTATGCAAATGTGTTACATAGTGACATAGATACTTTACGGAAGAAATGGCATGACTACAAACAGCCCGTTTCTTGTAGTTCTTGAGCAGTGTTGTCTGTGGGAGAATTTGCATGGATTTTGTTCTTTGTAACTTTGCAGACCTTTTACATGCACAAAGAGCTATGTTACACACTAAAGGAAAGGTAAAATCCTAAAAAGCATAATAAGGTCTCTTTAAATATTGCTCTGTTTCTCACCCACAATTGTCATAAAACTTAAGACATACAGGTATATTTCACCACTAGAGTCTTTTGGATTACGGCAAGCACTTCTGGACATACTTTTTCAAAATAAACGTCCCACACTAAATGAACTAATTTTGAAATTAATACGAGCATGAATTACAGTGTAAAAATAAAGTTAAATATTTTACATTATTTTAGGATACCCCACAATATGGTGACATTAACTTTATATTAATTTGCATTGCATTTTAATGAATTTTAATATCTGCTACACAGCTAATGGTAAAACTATACACATTATATGCAGTCTATATGCAATTTGGAACAAAAGACCACTATGTTTGTGATATCTGGGAAAGATGATCCTTTTTTATTCCAATGAGCTTTAGTTTATTTGGACGGTGGGGGTTCCAATGTTTGACGTGCTCCAATGACGTCATCATAAAGTTATCATATCGCATTTCCCAACAACTTAACTCATATCTAATTTTTCCTCTATCTCGTGCAGCCCTATACTGAAGTATTAGCTACTCTTCAGAAGTAAGCCTACTGTATTTTGAATTCTTAGTGCTTAGTGTATTTGTCAGTTTATGATATTGCATTGGGTGTAGCATCTTTTTTACGGAAACAGCGTTTTCACAACATAAGTTACGCAATGCAAATTAGGCATATCATGACTAGCGTGTTACTTAGGTCATGTTCACCTTTTATTGGCTTCATTGTCTGTGCAGATATAAGTTGTAATATATCATATACACTCACTCTGCACTTTATTAGGAACAACTGTACACCTACATATTCATGCAATTATCTAATCAGCCAATCATGTGGCAGCAGTGCAATGCATAAAATAATGCAGATACAGCTCAGGAGCTTCAATTAATATTCACATCAACCATCAGAATAGGGTAAAATAGCAATCTCAGTGATTTCGACCAATGCATGATTGTTGATGCCAGATGGGCTGGTTTGAGTATTTCTGTAACTGCTGATCTCCTGGGATTTTCATGCACAACAGTCTCTATAGTTTACTCAGAATTGTGCGAGAAACAAAAAACATCCAGTTAGCGTTCTGCGGACAGAAATGCCTTGTTGATGAGAGAGGTCAATGGAGAATGGCCAGACTGGTTTGAGCTGACAGAAAGGCTACGGTAACTCAGATAACCACTCTGTACAATTGTAGTGAGCAGAATATCATCTCAGAATGCACAAAAAGTTGAACCTTGAGGTGGATGGGTTACAACAGCAGAAGACCACATCTGGCACAAAAAAAAATTGTTCTCGAGTAATCCGACAGGTGATGTCTCTATCAAAAATGTAATTGGCTCTTTTAACTGTAAGATGGGACTTCCATTCCTACAGCCACCATATTCTGCATTACAATTTCTCCCAGTCATATGTATACCAGTGCCCTGTCACATTCTATACTGTCTCTAATAGTGTGCACAATATAGCTAGGTCTTTTATATCTTTTTGCTGAAATACGCAACACCCTAAAAGACAAAAATAACGACCAAATTTATGACAATGCCAGATTAGGATGTCCAGCAGCTAATAAACTCCTCACAGGATCAAAGTGTTAGACGTCAGTGGCATCAATCATTCAGCAGAGACAAGCAGAGCAGTCTATGCTTTAATGCTCCATGACTCATCTCTTATGAAAGGCTGAAGTGTCTGACAGGTTATCAAATAGCACCACTCAGACAACTCCCCCAGTGACACTTTCAAATGAGAGAGCCAGAGAAAAAGGGGACATTTAACCACAAAGCTTAACAAGGTCTGCCATAGTTTTGCTCTCTCTACTCTAAAGCATCCACAGCTCTTACACTTGTGTTTTCTCTTTCAAGAGTAACATTTAGTGAACTCACACACCCTCCATCAAAATGATATGCAAAGTGGAGGCTTGAGATGACTATGGGAGATTCAAAATGGACTGTTTTAACATGTTGCAGGGCAATGGTTTTTAATTAGCTAAATAGAGTGGGAAAGGGCTAAGTATAACTGTCTGATAATAGTAATCTGTTTGTAGCATTCTTGCTGCCTCTCTCCTTTGCCTCAGCTCAGCTATGCTCATTTGTACAATCTCATCCAGTGTTTTATAAGCATGTGCAGTCTGATTCTTTGGTCAAAATCAAACTTAAGGTATAGCCAATCATCATTTGGTGTTCCAAGGATTGCCCAATCAGAGCAGCCACTGTCACTATGTAGCACTATGTCAGGCTACAACCTCTCAAAATTCTCTGTAGTTGACAAACACAAGCCAGATTTATGTTGTAATCTACTTTGCTTTTTTGAACACAGATCTCTTGTGCTTTTATGTGTGGTAGTTAGTGCACTGTAAGCAATGTGGTAGTTTATTTACTGATAATGCTTTAACAGATGGTTGAGAGAAGTTGTCAGATTCTCATCCACACTGGAACAGTGGTTTCATCCACCAAAAATGGAGACTTAAAAAACGCTCCTCATGACCGCATACTTATGAGGAAACATTAGGAAACTTAAAGCAGAGTTTTCAAACTTAAAGGTGCTATAAGCGATTTTAGCTGTTCTGGGACTTCCAATAGACTTAGCCATTGATTAGTCCCTCTTTCCAAAACTCTACTCTCCAAAGACACACACAGACACTTGGAGGGCAGGGATCTCCCTGAGCGATTCACGGGAGCAGGACATCGTACCGGCACTTATATGAGCATACTGTATATGGGCTGCTTTGGCTGAATTGGCTAAACAAACAATCTGACCGCGGCCCGTGGATATCTTTTCAGAGCGGTTTACCAAGCCTAGGGCTGTTACTGAGACAAGTGTGATATTTCATGGCACCTATTTCAATGATATCTGACAGGTAATACGGATTAGTGTGAACATGGCCTGAGGCTGTGAGTCCATAACATTTTGCCTAACATTTGCTTTTGAGCTTCACAGAATAGAGCAATTCATTAGGGTGAGTAAAAGATGACAACATTTTCATTTTTGGGTGAACTGTTCCTTTAAGGGCTATGGTTAGGCAAATATACTGGTGTTAGGGATAAGGTCAGGGGAAAAAAGAGTGTCAACATAAGATTATAAATATATAAATCTGCACTGATTTTGGGAATGGATTTAAACAAGGAGAAACTGAGAGCACTACACTATTATTGGTAGATGAAAGCACAATTAAATTAGCCAAAATATTTAAGAAAAAACACACAAAGAGTGAGGAATGTTTAGAACTTTTGAATGACAGGCGTTCAAATTCTGCGGAAATCTGTAAAGCAGATTCCATGTGGGCCTGGTTATTGATTATTTCAGTTGAAGAAAATGCACTCACCTCAATACTGAAGTATCCTCTGTCTACATAATCACCCAGGAACAGATAGCGTGTGTTGTCAGGGGAGCCACCAACTTCAAAGAGCTTCATGAGGTCAAAGAACTGTCCATGGACATCACCACATACTAGAAGTAAAAAGGGACCAAAATAAAAAGTGAGTGATACACAACGCTCGTTGATGAGAAAGAATTTAAAGGTTAAGTTTGTGGCACCATACGTAATTTCAAAAATAATGACAGCTTTCAAACAGGTTTTCCATTGGTTGGACAAACAGATAGTCCCTCTCCAAACTCACATCATTGGTTGCGCCAATGTTGCTGTGTCAATCAAGAAGGAATGCTCAAACAAGCAGAGCAACATTTCGAAAGCACCAAAGAGTCACTGTGTTTACACTTTTCAGGGAAATCAACCTACAAATGGCTTACTTGTAGTTGTCTATCCATATTAAGATGGGATAGGAGCAATCATTTAATAATCAAAAAACTGACCCACTTCACCTTTAAGCTGAAAAACTTTTGGTTAGCAGAACCAAACGGTAAAAGCTTTTCTAAATTGCATTGGGCAGATACAGTACCAAACACTTCACTTAAATCTATTCTACCTGCATCTAGCCAACCATGGCCACATGTACAAGGCTGCTCTGTCACTTAGCAACACCGACACTATATCTGAAAATACAGAGGCTGGATCCATTTATAAAACAGAATGCATCTAGAGCCGGAGGGGTTTGTGACATCCATTAATTCATGCTCAAAGGCAGTCATAACTATAGAAGACAGATGAGCTCTGATAAAAGGCAAATACATGTGCATCAAAAAATACTGTGGCATGATGCATTCAATGCCTTCAAGAATTTAAACCTTATAAAATAAATCTTCATTTCATAATTGAGTACGTTTAAGAATCTCTGTTAGTAACTGATAGGACCAAATCGAATTCAAGATTACCCATTTGATACATCTGTAAATATCCATGAATTAAACCAGAGCTGTTGTGCAGCTGTTATTGCACATGCTCGACTCATTGAGCCTTGATGCTCAAGCTGGTAATACAGGTTTGAGTCTGGCCTGCAACATGTCCTGATACCATTCCACCTCACTCTCTCTATGACTTTCAGTCTCTTTTTTTCTATCTGTCTATTACATTGTCTCTCAATCCAAAAGTACCCACAGCAATGCACATTTTGGACATCTTTTTTATCTAAGGGGCCGATCCCACCATACACATACTTGGGCTAAATAAAGCTAGATGCAGAGCCATGAATACAACAGAACACAGGTTTTCCGAGACATGTTTTTAAAAATTAAACTTTGTAACTTCACACAGTGTCTAAAGAATGTGGCGCTTCTGAGTGAGACGCTGAAAAAAACAGCAAGATGCAGCACACTGGTCAAAGAAGTTGGTCTAGCGCATGTTTGTGTAGGAAAACAAATTAACATCAAAGACGGACGCAAAAACATGTTTTGTGTGAACGGCCTCTAACACAACCAATTGATGTCATGGAACCTCTAACGAGCGAAATAAGTTGAAATGGGTGTGTTAGATAAGCAAAACATTGTGCAGTGTTGGAGGTTTTCAAGAATCAGAATAGGTAAACACTGGTTTAATAAAAAAAAAAAGATCATCATCATCAGGTAAACACTGCAAAACAACTTACAATGGCAATATAATGTGCCTAATGAAACAGATGACATTTTATATACAGGTGCATCTCAAGAAATTAGAATGTTGTGGAAAAGTTCATTTATTTCAGTAATTCAACTCAAATTGTGAAACTCGTATATTAAATAAATTCAATGCACACAGACTGAAGTAGTTTATGTCTTTGGTTCTTTTAATTGTGATGATTTTGGCACACATTTAACAAAAACCCACCAATTCACTATCTCAAAAAATTAGAATACATCATAAGACCAATAAAAAAAACATTTTTAGTGAATTGTTGGCCTTCTGGAAAGTATGTTCATTTACTGTATATGTACTCAATACTTGGTAGGGGCTCCTTTTGCTTTAATTACTGCCTCAATTCGGCGTTTGTGGCACTGCTGAGGTGGTATGGAAGCCCAGGTTTCTTTGACAGTGGCCTTCAGCTCATCTGCATTTTTTGGTCTCTTGTTTCTCATTTTCCTCTTGACAATACCCCATAGATTCTCTATGGGGTTCAGGTCTGGTGAGTTTGCTGGCCAGTCAAGCACACCAACACCACGGTCATTTTGGCAGTGTGGGCAGATGCCAAATCCTGCTGGAATATGAAATCAGCATCTTTAAAAAGCTGGTCAGCATAAGGAAGCATGAAGTGCTCCAAAATTTCTTGGTAAACGGGTGCAGTGACTTTGGTTTTCAAAAAACATAATGGACCAACACCAGCAGATGACATTGCACCCCAAATCATCACAGACTGTGGAAACTTAACACTGGACTTCAAGCAACTTGGGCTATGCGCTTCTCCACCCTTCCTCCAGACTCTAGGACCTTGGTTTCCAAATGAAATACAAAACTTGCTCTCATCTGAAAAGAGGACTTTGGACCACTGGGCAACAGTCCAGTTCTTCTTCTCCTTAGCCCAGGTAAGACGCCTCTGACGTTGTCTGTGGTTCAGTAGTGGCTTAACAAGAGGAATACAACAACTGTAGCCAAATTCCTTGACACGTCTGTGTGTGGTGGCTCTTGATGCCTTGACCCCAGCCTCAGTCCATTCCTTGTGAAGTTCACCCAAATTCTTGAATAGATTTTGCTTGACAATCATAAGGCTGCGGTTCTCTCGGTTGGTTGTGCATCTTTTTCTTCCACACTTTTTCCTTCCACTCAACTTTCTGTTAACATGCTTGGATACAGCACTCTGTGAACAGCCAGCTTCTTTGGCAATGAATGTTTGTGGCTTACCCTCCTTGTGAAGGGTGTCAATGATTGTCTTCTGGACAACTGTCAGATCAGCAGTCTTCCCCATGATTGTGTAGCCTAGTGAACCAAACTGAGAGACCATTTTGAAGGCTCAGGAAACCTTTGCAGGTGTTTTGAGTTGATTAGCTGATTGGCATGTCACCATATTCTAATTTTTTGAGATAGTGAATTGGTGGGTTTTTGTTAAATGTGAGCCAAAATCATCACAATTAAAAGAACCAAAGACTTAAACTACTTCAGTCTGTGTGCACTGAATTTATTTAATACACGAGTTTCACAATTTGAGTTGAATTACTGAAATAAATGAACTTTTCCACGACATTCTAATTTATTGAGATGCACCTGTATACTTGTAAAAGTTAACCAATATGATTTATATACTGTATATATTGTATGATTTATTATTTAATGTTTTTTCACCCCCTGGCTACAGTTGCACACACTAATGCCAATGATATATAATAATGAATATCAGCCTTTGAAACCATGTATGAATTTTCCATTATTGTTTTCCCAGGAAGTAGGTTGGGGCCATTCACCACAACATGACACAACGACTAGCCAAAAGAACAGGCTTCATACACCTCCTCGAAAGTTCATTCAAATCAAGCCCTACTAAAGATTAGCTCTTGCTTTCTTACCAGTGATTGGTGCTTCCACCTCGAGCATGCACTTCTCCTGTCTGAGGATGTTGGCACCTTCTTTTATGATGAGTAAAGCTACTTCCTCCTCCAAGCGTCCCTCTTTGATCAAATGGTTTTTCAGCAGCTCAGCATTGGGCTTGCCATCAACAAATAGGTCCTTCAATGTCAGCCGCTGGTGAGGTGGCAGTGGCACTGCTGTAGGTACAAGAAGAACAAATCATCAGTTGACAATGTGGATACCTTTTCAACATGAAAGTCAAGGTTGACAAGATACATTCAAGCATGGAAATACTAACAAGTTTCAATTATAAATTGACCCCTTCCGGTATAAAGCAGTTTAAGCACATTCTGCCCTAAAAAATCAAAACACAGTAACCACCCCATTAAGAAAAATGGCTTTCAGAGAAAGCTGAAATATCCATTGACATAAGTATTCAGACCCTTAACTCAGTACTTAATTGAAGCAGCTTTGGCAGCAATTACACCCTCGAGTCTTTTCGAGTATGATGTGACAAGCTTTGCACACCTGTATTTGGGGATTTTCTGCCATTCTTCTCTGCAGATCCTCTAAAGTTCTGTCATGTTGGATGGGGACCAACGGTGGACACCCATTTTCAGGTCTCTCCAGAGATGTCTGATTGGGTTTAAGTCCGGGCTCTGGCTGAGCCACTCAAGGACATACACAGAGTTGTCCCTAAGCCAGTGTTTCCCAACCTTTTTTCTGCCAAGGCACACTTTTTACGACTAAAAAAATTCTATGGCACACCACTATCCCACACAGACTAACCATCAAAATTTTTCCTTTTCAAGAACTTCTCCACGTTTTCTATCCGTCTTAGTAGTGTGTTTACTTGTAATGTTTGAAATTCGGCTATACAAAAAACAAAAACAAAAAAAAAAACAAGTCACATAGGTAAGCTATGCTGTGTGAGGTCACAGGTGTTAAGAGTGCTAAATGGGTAATGAAAAACAACAAATTTGCTTCTTTTCTGATTTGTAGATTTGATCTTGCAATGCCACAACAAATTACAGGGATGCAAACTCATGAAGGGCGAAAAAGGTAAGATAAGCACTGGTCCACGAACATTTTTTCTGGGGATATTTGTTTTTAAAAAATAAGCTAAAAGCACCAATTCCAGCTATTTTAGTGATTCAAGTTTATTCAAGTTTACAATTGTGCAGAATTAGCTGCAAAATAAAGAGTATTTTGGTGAGGCTTGCTTCTTTTTCACAAATTTGTTAAATTTTATTAACTGATTAGTTCAGTGACCCCTTCCGGAAGTGTCACTAGGTGGCGACAAATGAACGTCTTATGTGCTATGAGTGAGTCAGTGAATCATTTTGAGTCGTTCATGACCGAAATCTACCAAGAGACTTTATAGTGTTTAAGCATTAAAAGAACAAAGCAGATCTATAGTCTTCCTTCAGTCTGAGCATTCTTTTTCATCCAAAAAGACAACAATAGTCTAATAATAGTGAGTTTCAATAACGTCCTTACCTTTTCCTTTATTAAAACTTGCATGGCTCAAATCTACTGAATTCAGTATAAGAATTATAAACACAAAGCAGTTCTACGGTATCATTTTCCTACAGTAGCCTATTTAAACTGCTGATCATGGCTTTAATCAGAAAAGAACACAATAACAGACAAATAATAATAATTTTGAGTTTCAATAATGTTCTTTCGTCATTGTAAAGCGCATTTCACATGAGTTGAGTCGAGGCGTCAAGCGCCGCATTGCCCTCCACATGACAAGAGTTGCAGAAAGCGTCACAGAGGGGCGATTTTACAAGTTTGCCATGTAAAAAAGTGGGAGGTGTGCACAATAAACATTGAAAACATGTATTTGGAAGAGAGAAAAAAAGCTTGCAGTTGCTTTGATAGCAGGAAGTAATAAAAGGACTCATTTATGTTTAGGTCTAAGCGTTTTCTTGGTGTATTTAAATTAGTTCAATAACTGGGGTCTCTGATATTCATAAACGATAAGGTGATGTTTAATTAAAAGAAATTATTCATTATAAAGACAGTCAATGTCTTCACAAATTTGGACAGTTTCTAAATATTTCTTGTTGCTTAGTACTCTCAAAGACATTACTGGTGAAGCAAAAACGTGTGTGTGAAAAACACTTTGGTGTAAAGTGGTGTCACTTCATAGACTTCAGTGTATTCTGCAGCGCTGATGTGAGTCATGTGAAAGACTCTTAACGCGTATAAATATCAGTCAATTTTGCTCATTGATCATTGCTCTTCACAATTACAAAAGTGACCGATTATGGTTTCAAAACGGCCAATTTCTCCGAAAGGTGAGGAGTTTGGATCCCTGAAATTATTATATATTTTTTCATGCATTTATTTATTTTGTGGAATTTGATAATATTCCACGGCACACCTGTCAATCTTTCATGGCACACTAGTGTGCCATGGCACAGTGGTTGGGAAACACTGCCCAAAGCCACTCTTGCATTGTCTTGGCTGTGTGCTTAGGGTCATTGGAAGGTGAACATTCAGCCCAGTCTGAGGTCCTGAGTGCTCTGGACCAGGTTTTCATTAAAGGATATCTCTGTATTTTGCTGCATTCAGCTTTCCTTCAACCCTGGCCAGTCCCCCAGTCCCTGCCACTGAAAAACACCCCCACAGCATGATGCTACTATCACCATGCTTTACCGTTGGGATGGTATTGCGCAGGTGATGAATGGTGCCTGGTTTCCTCCAGACATGACGCTTGAAATTGAGGCCAAACATTTTAATCTTCGTTTCATCAGACCAGAGAATCTTCTTTCTCACAGTCTGAGAGTCCTTTAGGTGCTTTTTTGCTTTCTTGCACTGAGGAGAGGCTTCCGTCTGGCCACTCTGCCATAAAGCCCAGATCGGTGGAGTGTTGCAGTGAAGGTTGTCCTTCTGCAATTTTCTCCCATCTCCACACATGATCTCTGGAGCTCAACCAGAGTGACCGTCAAGTTCTTGGTCACCTCTCTTACCAAGGCCCTTCTCCCCCGATAGCTCAGTTTGGCCGGGCGGCCAGCTCTAGAAAGAGTCCTGGTTGTTCCAAACTTCTTCCATTTAAGAATTATGGAGGCCACTGTGCCCTTGGGAATCTGAAAATGCAGCCGAAATTTTTTGTAGCCTTCCCCAGATCTGTGCCTCGACACAATCCTGTCTCTGAGCTCTGTATGCAGTTCCTTTGAACTCATGGCTTGGTTTTTGCTCTGATATGCATTTTCAGCTGTGAGACCTTACAGTATATAGACAGGTATGTGCCTTTCCAAATCATGTCCAATCAATTGAATTTGCCACAGGTGGACTCCAGTCACAGTATAGAAACATCTCAAAGATGATCCAAAGAAATGGGATGCACCTGAGCTAAATTTCAAGTGTCATAGCAAAGGGTCTGAATACTTATGTCAATGTGATATTTCAGTTTTTTTCTTTTTAATAAATTTGCAAAGTTATGAAAAAAATCATGTTTTTGCTTTGTCATTATAGGGTATAGAGTGTAGATTGATGTGAAAAAAAAATAATTTAAAGCATTTTAGCATAAGGCTGCAACATAATAAAATGTGAAAAAAAATTAAGGGGTCTGAATACTTTCTGAATACACAGAAGCTTCTTGCTGCAGAAGTTCGATTTTGTGCATCTGTGTGTTCTGAAAAGCGTCAGACAATTGCAACTGCAATGAAATGCAATTCATAACTCAACGCAAGTACGCATGGCGTTTTCAGAATTGCCACAAGGGGCGGTATAACATATATATCAGCGTGAACTGTCTGCTTCTACAGTGAATTTCCTCATTCAAGTCAACTACTATCATGGCGATCAGTTTGCAGAGAATATTGCTGTTGAAGTTAGTTAAAGGCAATATATTTATAGCAACTTAACATTGGCCACGATCCCCACAAATCTGACCAAGACGTGGAGTTAAAGCTGAAAATATGCAACTGTATCATATACGTATACACACTGGTTGCAGATTAAAAAAAAAAAAAACATTTGTATATTCAGGGTTTTTCCTGGCTCAAAATGAGGCAGAGGTGGTACCATCCTGATCATGTGCACACATACACTTGTACCATGCCTCCCACTGGCTGAAGCAAACACTTACAAGCAACATATTTTAGGTGTTCTAATAATTAGATGATTGAAGAAAATGACAATTATAAACTTATAGCATATTTAATTAAAAAAGCTAACCTGTTCAACATTAAATTAATTAAATACAACATAACAGCTAATGTGTTCATTTATAGTTAACAAACAGCAAACTTGATTAATCTCTTAACTGATCTCAGGTATGTGGGTGGGTATGGTGGGAAGGGACGATGTGTAAAGACCAATCGGTCACTGTTTTACAGCTTGGATTGGACTGATCGCTTAGATTGACGGGGCTTGATTTACCATGCACACAACTGAAACAGTGCTGGATCTTATTACTTGTTACTTATTCTATGTAATTATGTTTCTGGTTTATTGTGGCCTTTACAAATGTAAGTAGTTCTTAGGTTCAGTAAAACCCTCAGATCACTTGTTTGGAGAGTTTTTTGGACTTTTGATAAAAAAGGCTACCTTGGTTCCAAATGCCATAACTTGCTTTGAGATAACAATACAACATTTTGCCCAGATACAGTTGACATGATTGTAGTCATCATGTCAAGCATGAATAATTAACAAAATGAATAAATAAACTGCATTACTTTCCCAGCAGTGTTGTAACATAAGAGCCTCCAAACATGAGATGTACATGTTTGCATTTTTGAGAAAATCAAGATTATGCGTGGTTAGTAATTTTTGAGTCACTGAAATAAGGCCATGAAGCACATAATAGATTTTGTAGACTCCAGTTTTCACTCACAAAATTAACTTTTGTGGAACACTTTTTGTGTTTGAAAGGCTGTATCGGATTACGCTCTTCTTCTGAGGTAAATTCACAGCCTGTCTTCTTCCAAAAACGATAATGAGCTCAAACGGGAAAGACTGTACCTCTCGTTGGTTTCATACGGATTACACAATCAGAGAATATTTGTTTTCAATTTAAATTGGTTCATTAAAAGTAGACAATTCAAGCTTTCTATAGACATATTTCTCATGTCTGCGAGGCAAGTATACGCTGAGTTTCGATTCATTTTCGTGATGCGCTCCAGACAGAAGTTCACGGAGACTGAGACGGCAGAAAGCGCATCCTGTATTTCTTTATTTTACAAAACCACAATGTTTTGCTGTTATTGTGAGTGTACCCGCATAAAAGTAAACACTTTATAATTTCGAATGATGTCTTACTCTTATCTGTATGACCAAAAATGACGGAGTATTTCTTTCTGCTGTTATCAGGGGAAAGTCAGGTGATCGCGCCGGTGCCTCCGGTGACCACAGAGGATTGACTATGTTATGTTATCAATATAAAAAAAACAACTCAAACAGGAGCAATTCAAATATTGAATTTTGGGGGCATTTCCGACCCTGCACGACGCAATTTTGAGCCAACGCCTGATTAGCTTGCTTGTTAAGCTTAATGGAGGGCTATTGCCTAAGTTCTGCTGGCTCTATGGAGATTTTTTTTATAGTGGTTTAATTTCACAGCAGTGGCAGACATTATCCTTACCTGGCTGTCACAAATGAAGGCTGGTCAGGTAGACTTCGATGTTGCGTGGAGGCTGTGACAAAGAATGTCAAAGAGGGGGAGGGACAGGGGCTCGTGTGATCTTGCAGAATTACAACTTAAATGCAGATATCGGGCACACATTAAGGGCCAAATTTAAATAAAAACTAAAATATAAATAAAAAAATAAGAAATAACTTGCAAAAAGGGCACTTATCTAGTGAAAGAGGGCGGGTGCTTGAGCACCACTTGGGGTCTATCTGTGCACGTGACTGCTTGCATGAATTTCGTCGACAGTCGGAGGCGGCCACCTCATAATTCTCTATGCAGGAAAAACCCTGTACATTGCTCTTGCTCCCAAAGATGTACTTTTGGAAAACCAAGGCTGTAGGCGACGTATTTTCACTGCTGCTCTTTATTAGTTTGTGCTGCTCTCTGGAGCATCATGACATTTTCTGTTGCTGAGGCTAATAAGAAAAGTTATGGTATCATGAGGATTCTATTGATTTACCCTTTACAGGTATGAAAGGATTCTGAGACACACTGCACAATAATCCTTCACCTGCACTGAACTGCCTGGTAATTTAGCTCCACCAAATCCCTTAGCAAAAGTGCAGAAGTTGCTATGGAGAGGGCTACAGCTCAAGATTAGTTCAATAATGAGATGGGAAATTTAGATAATTTAAAGTTCCTTTAGAACACAAGACAACTATTTTAGTTTATTTTACAATAATTTAATATGCATTAAAGACTAAAACCACAAGGTAAGGTTTGGCTATTGACTGATGTAGCAAATCGTATTCACAGATTTTTGCACAGACTGTAATCAGGATAAAATCTCATGAGCCTCATACAGTATCATGCTAATCTCTATATTTGTTAACATTTGCAATGGAATATAATGAAGTGTAATCCTGAAACATGATTTGCTGAATTACCAGCTAAATCAAAGCATGCAAGGAAATATATCTAGCTTGAAATAAAAAATGTTGTTCAGTCGTTGTAAAACACTCAGTTCATTATTGGATATGAAGCAATGAGCATGTCTCTGGCTTCCAAACACTGCGAAGAAAACAGGAAGAAGCATGGATTGCCAAAGCCCCCGCTCTGGGCTGGCTCAGTCTTCCCCTCAGTCTGTAACAAAAGCCAGGGCTGAGTCTCCTGCTTCTACCACGACCTCATTTGCATGCATCCGCCATAGTGTGTTTTGGCTGCTCAGCCTCCTGCTCTGAATATCTGCTTGATCAATAGCCAGTGTGAACCCATATTTTTCAGAAGGAGTCTGAGAATATCACAGTCTTTGGGAAGAGCAGTTCAAACATCATGATCACACGGGAATTTAGCATGTTGCTTTGGAGAGTTCCTTAGGATCGGCCACATTATGCTGACTTGCGGACAAGTTTCATCTCCTGCATCAGCTCCTATTAGTTTACCTTCCCCTGTGGCGCGACCAGTAGCCCCTTGCTTCAGAGGCATGGGCAACCAGGGTTTAGATCCTCGCGTTTGCATAATCAGTTATGAGCGTGAGTCAGAGGTTGCAGTTTTCCCTCTAACATTACATTTTTACTCCACTGATGGTTAGGTTTAGGTTTGGGGGTACAGTTTATAAAATATGCATTCTTCACTGTATTACAGCCTGTACAGCTAAAAACAATTAGCTTCACAACTCACATTTGGCACCCCTCAGTGGACATTTTACCTGGAAAATGGAGCTCAAACGTGCCCACACGGCCAACATCAGTTACCACTTTGGCCACTAGGGGCAATGTTATGCATTTCGGTAAGTTTAATGGTAGCCAGCTCCTACGTGATAGCTGTGCAGTGTAAACTTCACTCTACTGGCTTTAAGAGACGCACTAGCAACCGAGGCTAGAGGCCATGGCTTTATAGCCTCCTTGCTAGCACGTTCGACTCCCATGCCGTGGATTGCCAGCTCAAATCCCACACGGGTGAGCCGAGTAGGACCAGTGACATAAGCACAGACCAATTTTAGCTAAGGAAAAGTCAACCTACTGTTTCCGATTTCACTGTGAGATCAGTCTGGTTCAAAACTATGGTTGGGTAGCCAATGCACTCAGAAAATGGAAAGATTGAGAGACATGTAACTAAAGACATCTGTATAGTGTTAAGAGGGAAACAACCAGCTGTCTAGTGGCACAGTGAGGTGCACGGAGTCCGACTACTGACAACACTCCCGTTAATTTGTCAATTCTATTAAACATGCTCAGAATGCCAGAGCAAACAATGTCTGATCCCTTAAACATTCCCACAATTAGAGATTCAAATTAAGCTACTGGATCCTACAACTAATCAGCAGTCTCTCTGTACAAGCAGACTAAAACTGTCAATGGCCTCATTACAACAGATGCTAATAAAACCAAATATATATGGACAGGGTTCTATTTGTTAGAAGATCGAAGATGTTAGTTTAAGGGAGAGTTCACCCAAAAAAGAAAATTCTGTCATCATTTACTCACCCTCATTTCGTTCCAAACCCATTTCACTTACACAAAAGGAGTTATCCAGCAGAAAGTCTAGGCTGCTCATTTCCATACAATGAAAGAGAATGGTGACCACTTTCAATTCTGCCAAATACCTCCTTAATGTGTTCCACTAAAGAAAAAGGGGCATGGATTTGAAATGACAGAATTTATATTGAAATGACAAAATAAGAGTAAATGACAGATTTTTTTTTTGGTGTACTATCCTTTTAAATTGTCACGTAGTTTGTGGTGTATAGATCTATGTTAAAGTAAACTTCCTAGCAGGGAATTCCCAAAATTTAACCTTATTCTGTTAACAGGCAAAAATTCCCAACATTCCAAAACATGGTGACTGCCAAAACATTACCCTGTGGATACACATGGCCAAAGTTCAGCTTCCTTGATTCTAATACCTCCATCATGAGGCCACACCCTTGGGCATACAGTATGTCAATATGTACGGTGTGCTTCAGTTCAAGGCATCCCTAGTATGCAACTTCTGACTAAATTATTAAATAAAAGAAATAATGAGTGTCTTTTAGTCTTTTGTTAGACAATTCTGTGCAGCTGCTGTTTTTCTTTCAGTGACTAACAATGGAAACAATGCAAGTTGCACAACATCTTGCGCCTAAGTTCTGCCACCTGAAACAAAATAGCTACTATTAAGAATGAGACCATAAAAAAGAAAAATTTGTCTCTAATAACAGAGCCAAAATCTCAGATATGGGGATCTAATTTAATGTGTAGGCCTTGTTACAAATATCTGTTACATAATTTTTGGACGAGTAGTTCAACAATGACATTCTGTGCTATAAGTGCCAATACTAAAACACATGCTTTGATTTCGTGATTGTAAATTTAGAATGCAATACATGTTATTTTAGATTACGTAATGATGATTGTACATACCACTATTATAGTGCAGGACAGTCTAACACATTCAATGACACAACCCAAAGACTTCAATCATAATGATGGTATGGTAATCCTCAGGAGCAAAATGGAAATAGCCTCATCGTGCTTTTTGATGTCTCTGACAGTTTCTATAAGTCATTTTTGAGTGTACTATGAAAGTATAGCTGAACAGGGTTGATCTGTGCAAAACACGCCAGATTTACAGTCAAGAACGTCTTTCAGGTCATGCGGAAGATCTCATTATGGCCATACATACCCTCCGAGCCCTTTCACAACTCAACACTACATAAGCAGCAAGAAGATGATGTGGAGAAAGGAGACCCCACCTCACCCAAGTTAAAGAGGGCCAACGTACTAAGCATGTCTCCAATTTGCGCTCATTGTCATAAGGACATGAGCAACCATACTGACTGGTGTGGAGTATAAATAAACTGTAAAGACCTCCTGGGTGCACAATGCAGTCTTGGAATAGGGACGGAAAGCTGGGTACGAGCACTAAGAACAGATTAGGCAAAGCCTTTATTAGCCAGGGATTCCAGGTTCAGAGTCTGTTTATTTAGGGACTCCTCCCACTGGAAACGAGATCCTGACCCTAAAGTTTAAAACAGAAGATGGATGGTTAAGTCCAAAGCGAAGAGCGGCCATCTCATTATCGCTTACACATTCTGTAGTAGGATGCTTTGCGTCTTCATTAAAAGTTTGTAGGCATTATACCATTGGACGGATTCTAAAAGTACACAGACAAGGATGCAGATGCCTGGCGTTCATAATGGCGAGATGGGTTTGACACACAGATCCTTAATCTAAGTTAAAAAAAAAATAAAAAAATAACATTTGCATTTGACAGTTCAGAAACATATGTTTTGTATTTCAGTGTTAACAAAGACAGGCTCGGCCTACAAGACTACACTGGTGCCATGCACATTCACTCAGTGCATTTCCATCATTGCCTGTATCTAGGCACGCTAAAAGTGTTCACTCAAAACCTGGATATTTGAAAGGCAAATAGACCCTGTGCTGACCTATTAATGTTGCTATTAGCATGTCTCTTCAAAATGTGCTTGCTTTCCAATTACAAACCTCAAAAATAATATTTTAAACCCACCAGGTTATGTGCGGACATCCAACATGTACCTCTGTCCAATTCCTGTTAGACTGCAGACATGGCCATCGACAAGATTAGTACTTACTTACATTGCTACAGTGTGTCAAAACATTAACTAAGAGATGCAGAATAGACACTGTGCTTCTGTGACACTATCAGTTTGAGAGGGTTACTTTTGAAATGTATTCCACTACAGATTACAAAATACATGTTGTAAAATGTCACTTGTAACGTATTCCATTAGATTACTCAAGGTCAGTAACATATTCTAAATACTTTGGATTACTTCTTCAGCACTGGTAGATTTTTTCACTTGTTTTGACTATAAAACTCTGCCAGTACAGTAAGACAAAATACACGTTAAAAACACATTCTCTGATAAACCTAAATATCTTATGCAGTGTTGTTTCTAGAACAAGATTAATCTAATTAAATCTTGTTTTAAAGAATTTTAGATATTTTTACAGGAAAACAATGCAAAAATTATCAAAAATATGATTTTTGCCTTAATATCAAAGGTCTTTAGAAAAGAAGAAATTTTGATCCAACATGAATTTTCTTGATAAAAAAATATGATCGTGGCTAGTAACATGCATGTAAAATGGCTAGAAATAGCATTTTAGCTTAGCATAAAGCTAACAATTTACACAAGGTTTATTTCTATTTCTTTTGCTCCAAACTTACTTCAAACTTCTCTGTCTGCTCGTATGAATGTAACACATCATAAGAAAGTGTTTCACCGTTGTTCAAATGCACTTTGGATCACATCATTTATATGTATAAATGTTTTCCATCTGAAAGGACTAAATATTAAATGAAACAAATGACAAAAAAATGCAAAGTAATCTCTTCAGTAATCAAAATACTTTTTGAATGTAACTGTATTCTAATTACCAATGATTTAAATTGTAACTGTAGTGGAATACAGTTACTTATATTTTGTATTTTAAATACGTAATCCCGTTACATGTATTCCGTTACTCCCCAACCCTGGACACTATACATGCGTAATATCTGGTGTGCAATGACTCAAATATGAGCAAATGTTCACAGCAAGTGTACAATTTTAATGTTAGTGAATGCAGAGCTCTTACCAAATGTAGCCTAATTTGGCTGGGTTTATCCAGTATGACTTTACTGGGTAAACGGTTTACCTTACCAAAATCAAGCACAAAAATAGAAACACAATGTCCCTAAAAAGTGGGTCTATGTTTTCCTTCAAAAATGTTCAGACCCCCCCCCCCAACTTTCTCAAAAATTCATCTAGGCTATTTAAAATTTAAAACGGTCTAAAATCTGTAATGCCAACTTAAAATGTTAAATAGATTTTCAGTATAAAAAACATGTCATAAACTACCTTATATAGCATTACTTATTAAAACTGAGATATGAAGAGTTTCTCTTCTAATTCACATAGTTTTCACTAGGAGTCCAGCTCCACACCCTGAAAGTTCCCAAAGCTGATCCAAAAAGGTAATGGGAAGCTTGTGTGTTCCCTCTAATTTACTCCACATATTTTATACGACAAATCATTATGAGCCCTTGCTAAGGTTGGCTGATAGGAATACTTAACATTATTTATGCAAGACACCCAAGACAAAAGGAAAAACAGAGAAGACCTTTTTATCTCTTTTGTTTCCCAACGAGTGACAATAGGTACCACTGATGAGTTAAAACCAAGTAATTGATGCTCAACTAACCCACTGGATATGCATAGTAGTATTATTTTACATATGAGCCAGAATAAGGGGTCACTCCCACCTCCAGTTACCTTCAGTCATGGCCAAGCTCCAGTGCAACCATAGCAGTTTCACACTGTAAGGAGCAATCTGACTTATTATTTACTTAATATTCCACATTTTTTATTCTTAAAAGTTTTCTTAGGGATTGAGTGTGTGTGCATATGCAATGATGTTCTACTCGGAGTTGAAATGGGTGGATATCAACTAATCAGACAATTAATTGTCACTTCAGTAAGGCTCATACCAAGATCATATGGTTCAGTTTATTAACAATAAGGTTGTATTGAATGGATGTCAGAACAAGGCTGCTTGCAAGACTGGGATGGGCAATGTAGAGGTTGTTAAAATAACATTCTTGTCTGAGAGACTTTTCATTTCTCTCCAGCCTAGGTTTGAACTGGAACAACTGGTAAAAACATTATATAGATTAGATACAAAATACCACCGTGTCAATTAAAAATAACTAACCTGGCAAACGCGTTGTCTAGACACCCCTGTCTAGTACTGAGACAGAACATATTTACACAGATGCACTTCATGATGCTTTGAACCATACACAAACTGAAATAAACTTACTTTTAATGATTCGTTCAGTGGTCGACAGTTTTTCTTTCGGTTCTTTAGCCGACATCCTCGCACAGTTCAGTCAGGATTTATTAGCCAGTAAATGTGTACAAAATATTCTCCGTGTTTGCTTGTGCCAGTCAGGGAAAGAGGAGGTCGCAAAGTAGCCAGCTACTCCGATGGGTCTGAAATCTGTTCAAATTCAGATCACCAGAGAGGTATAAATCTCCGATACAGCTAATTTAGTCCAAACTGAATACCAGTTGGGAACTCGGGTCACAGGGCATCATAATAACACGAAAACCTGGCCATCGCCAACAGACACCAACTCGATCGCCTTCCCTCGCTAACAGAAATGTGAAGCAATCACCGATCCTCGCTGATGAACTACTACAATCGAGCCCGGTATCGGTCTTTTCCAGCTTACATTGACCTATCTAGCTATCAGCTTCTCTCTATCAGATATCTTCGGCTCGTAGCAACTGGAGCCAGCGACAAAAGATTATTAGGGTTTGGTGCGCAATCTTGAACGTTAATCCGATTTTCCACTTTTCAGAGTCAGAACGTCAACTCGCTACACACTCGAGTTCAAAATAATAATAATAACGTCCCAAACGCCGCCGATTTGCCTTAATGAACATATGTCCTGTCGTGTGACAACAGCGACTGAGCAAGCTACCCTCCCACTCGAGCTAACCATATGGCTAGCAGTAACTTCCAATCACACTCTCGTTCCCAGTTCCACAGATTAAACGGTAATCTCCAAACCTCAGGCGGATTTCCTGCAATATGGCGGTAGCTGTGGCTCGCGACGCGCTGACGTAGGCGCGACGTATCACGTAAAGTTTGACACGTGCGAGATGGTTAAATGTTTTCAATGTGATATATTGTTTTAAAGATGATATTTTGAAACGTAAACAAGCATACAACTGTATTTTAGAGTTATTACTTATTCTGGGCAAATACAATATACACAAAAACACATGCTCTCTCTTTAAACCAAATTTCTCACATGCTGTAAATTACCAGGGGGTCGGGACCCACTAGGGGGCCTCAGCACACTTCCAGGGGGGCCTCAAGATCTATTACAATTATTTAAAATATGATAGATTATTATAATTTTTATATAATTATTATAATTCAACTCTCTGAAAATGCTTAAAATGTAATAACTCCCTTCAACAGCTTGCTTTTTATGAAGAATATACATTTCTAGACATTTGTGGAATCACAAGTTAAGGAAATCTCCTTTAATAGATGTTATAATATAAATATCTAATAACCTACATGGGTGTATTAGAAATACCTCTTTTCTATGTTCTAGTGGCATTGAATACCTTGCTGAAAAACAGCTAAAACTAGCCTAACATGGTTGTCTGGTCTTAGCTGGTTTAAGATGGTCACCCACCCTGGACAAGTTGTTGCTCAGCTATTTTAGCTGACTTGGAGGCGCTGGTCCCATATTAAATTTAAAGGAATGTTCTGGGTTGAATACAAGTTAAGCTCAATCGATAGCGTTTGTGGCATAATGTTGATTGCCACACAAGTTCATTTCGACTCATTCCTCCTTTTCTTTAAAAAGAAAAAAAAAAGAAGAAAAAAAATCGAGGTTACAGTGAGGCGCTTACAATGGAAGTGAATGGGGCCAATTTTTGGAGGGTTTAAACAGAAATTTGAAGCTTAGAATTTAATAAAAGCACTTACATTAATTCTTCTGTTAAAACTCATGTATTTTCTTTTTTTTTTTTTTAGCTGTAAAGTTGTTTAAATTGTTATTTTTAGTTATTTTAGGGATTGTGGACATTACATTGTCATGGTAACGAAGTTGTAAAATTGGTAATAACTTTACACAGAAAAGGTTTTTAAGTGATTTTATCACACTAAAATCATGTTTGCACACATTTTTTATGTATTGTGGTTATACTTTTGAAAAAATGAATATTTTAATGTTAAAAAATTGGCCCCCATTCATTTCCATTGTAAGTGTCTCACTGGAACCTCGATTTTTGCTTTTTTTTTTATTTTATTATTATTTTTTTTTTTTTTAAGAAAAGGAGGAATAAATTTTTGTGGTAATTAACATTATACCACAAATGCTTTCAATTGCGCTTAACTTGTCGCTCTGGAGGTCTCCTATCTCTATGTAGGTCCCTCAAATATCTCGGTGAGGTTATAGCGATATTCTGGAGAGCAAAACAGAAAAGCCATACAGAGAGAGCAGTACATTTAAGTAAAGTGTTGTATTTTATTTATTTATTTTTTTAAACATCCCATGCTGTAGATATTGTAGCTTTATGGACATTAGATATAGTCACAAACTAGACTTTTCTGGAACACAATTAATCCTTTTGTCAAGTATCACATACATTGATTAGCCTAATTCTATTTTGCGTCATTCTTACACGCTCCATGCCGTTTATATAAGGTTAAATATTAAATTGAACACTACATTTAAATTACGCCCCCCCCCCCCCCCGTGAAGGGTGATTGTGCACTTACAATTGCATCCACTAGGGGGAGTCAAAATTCCACCAAGTTGTATATGGAACCAGTTTTATTCTTTAAATAAGAAAACAAACAGACAAACAAAAACATAAAAAAGTTGAACTCATGATAAAGTGATGGGATAGCATTTATTGTCTTTAAAATAGAGATGTCAGTTCCATTTACCATTTCTACTACTTTTAATAGGCAATAACTAGCACAGAATAGTCTGTATATGTAACATTTGGAGAGTACAAAACACAATTTTATATTGCCATTGACATAATTCAGCTGATTTACCAGTTACAAACCTAAGCATTATCATTATTTCTAAGACAATCCAAACATGTCTATACATAAACATTTCCGAGAAAGTAAGCTGGTTTATCCAGATTAATGGCATGCCTGTCATAGTACAGAATTTCACAGGTATGTCATGGTCTAGACATAAAATAAGCTGATCATATAGTACGCAAATAATTCTACCCTTAGATCTGGTGCTCATCAGTATCAGATAAAGCAGATTTTGACAAATGTGGAGTGATTTAATTCAAACACAGCCTGCATATTAATGAATTGTAAGAGATCTTCTGGTCTCGGCTCATTAAGTGAATGTTACTGACAGAATAAAAGTAGCAGCAACAGAGATTAAAAGAGGACAAAGTTACTCTCTTCCTGTTTCTATCATGACAACTTCCTGAACGTGAGACATAATTATGGCTCTAATTGGTAAAACAAACATAAGATATTTAGATAAAAGGACACTTGTAAGGGTGTACCTGTGTAAACAATTCTGTATTCTGGAGTTTTTAAATGACTCGCTATACAGCGGGAAGGCAAGGAGGCGTATGAAGCACATACCACATTGGTCACCTCAGTAACAAGTCCTCAGCTCACCCAGCATATGCACAAAATGGCTCTTTCAGTGGTAGACACACAGACAATACCAACCCAAAAATGCAAGATTTATATATATATATATATATATATGCCTTTTGTTTTCACCTTAGGCCTATATATATAGGCCTAAGGTGAAAACAAAAGGCATGGGCAATGGTTATACAACAGATTATGGATGGAAAACAAGACATAGATATGTAACAGACCTGACCTAAGTACTTCCAAATTCCAAATTTACCAATAGTTACATAACATTTGTCTGAAGAATTAAAATTATATGTCTATATTAGCTGAAAATATTTTAAGTCAATTAAGATGTGTGGTATGGAAATAATGAAACATCTTCAATGAACATCTTCATACCAGATGGCAAAAATAAGTACATGGACGATTACTGTGTTAGATATAAACATTAAAATGGTAAATTATGCATCGAGCATCAGTTTAAGTATGCACGGTAATAAGACAGTCCAAGCACATATGCCTCACAAATGTTCATACCTCACATGACTCATTTACTAAAGTTAACTCATTCACTCATTTTGTTTTCTCCACACACACTACTGTTCACCCATACTTATTCCAAAATCGATCTAATTAACTCCCTCCATCAGCATGAATTTGCTTACATCTGAGACACATAAGGCTTTACTAGCTCCCACCACCCAATTTCATCCACCAAATTAGTACCAAAGGATTTCACCCGAATTTACCCCAAATTATGTCTTTTCTTAAAGAAATTGGTATAAATCAACCTGTTCTCTACTGCTACTAGCACATGTACTTTTATAAGAACTGGAACCAGTGAAATAACATATTTGACTGCATGACTGAAATAACCTTGAGAGCAAAAATGTTTGTTTTGGTTCCCTCCATAAACTCAACACGTTTTCAGTCTGTTTGCATAGGCATCACTATTGTTAATGTTAAAGCAGCTTTTTCATGTATGAAATGCCAGAAGAAATTAAAGTAGATGAACTGACATATTAGTATGAACTTGACTGGATCACATACAACTCAAACACAAATCAAAACATCAAATTGTAGTTTCTCATATTTGTCTAGCCAGATAACTAAGAGGCCAGAACCAGATCCTGAATTGTGATATCTTCACTATGTATGGAAGCCCCTGTGGCTCATGTAAAACTTAAATTGACTAAGCAATCTGACTTGATCTAATGCTGCTGAAGAGAGCCCAAAGTCAGAACAAGAATAGCAAGACTCTGCAACCAGCCATGACTGATTCAATACAATAAAAAGTCTAAAGTGCAAATTGAAGGTCATGTTGTAGATGCGCCTTTGATTGCAGAAATGTCTTGTTAATTTGTCATGACAAGACTCCATCCTGGCATCTTCCTGCATAATATTTTATAATATTCAGCCTGAAGGACCTACAAAAGGCTTACATGAATGTTCAGTGTTTATATTGTTCATTCTCCATAGACCATAAGGCCCCATTCACTGTATGATGAAGCCTGGCTGGGGTGCCATGCGTGGAGGGGGTCTCTGGGGGACAGTTGGGGGGTATTGCTGCATATACATGCTGGGGTATCCCTGGTTAAGACTAGATGGTGGATTTCCGACTCTGGGAGGAATAGGAGGGTATGGAGAGGAGGGGGGGTATGGAGTGGCAGCGGGGTAGGAGACAGCTGCAGCGGGCTGGATAGTAGGACTTGGGGGAACTTTAACAGGAGGGAGAGGAGGAGCCCGGCGGGGCATCGGCATGGGGGATCCATTGACCTCTCTCTGGAGAGCAGCTGGCCTGGACAGGAGGTCCTCAGATCGAGAGGGCTGAGGGGCTGCTGGGGCCATGTGGTGCCCTTTTAGTACCATTTCCTGAAGCTTCTCGATCTTCACTCTTCTAAGGTGTGCCAGCTTCCTCTTACTCTGGTACTCATCAATGAATGCGTCTAGAGGGGCTGCGCCATCAAGGAAAGAGTCAGCCATATTCTGATTTTAAAAGAGGGGAAAAGATTATGAAAAAAAATCACTCCCGTGCTTTAGCATGACCAATGTCTAATGAATCGGCCCACACATGCAATCCAGTGCAACTACAAAGAGTATTGAAACAATTGAAGCTTTGTGGTAGGTAAATGTGGCACAGAAGTTACCTCAGTTTCTTCCTCAATTTTGGCCCCTTCTGCTTGTAGGAGAGCAAGCAATGTGTCCAAGGGAGAGTTTCCAGACTTGTGGTCTGTGAGTAGACAGAAAGAAAGAAATGGGATGAGGGATGGACAGAACATCTCCTTAAATTAACAAGTCATTATTTGCTACTGTAATAATAATGTGGCAATTCAGAACACTTGCTTAGGTCTGAGAAGGTAATATACATGTTAAGGTGCTAACACACTAGGGAAATGGATAGGAATGTGCAAAATCTGTTCCATAATTAGGATGTTTACCATAGAGGAAATCAAGCTAGAATTCAGCTAAATGTATTTCTGAAAGAAGCTATCACACAAAATCGGCAAGATAAATACCATAGACTTTGGGTGGATGCCGTAAATTTGCCGTGGTACCAACTGGGTGAATTTCACCATATAGTTCAGCTGTGACTGGACAACAGGCTGTTCCAGATCTCACAGTACAACTCGGAGCTCCGGACCAAAAAAAAAAATGACTAAGGAGCCATTGGCACCTAAACTGAAACATTAAGGAGCCAAATGGCTGTTTTTAGTTGCCAAATCACAAATTGCTCAATTTAGATTGCTGTTCAGAAACAAGATAGAAAGCAGAAGAAAAGACAGCTGATAACCCATTTATCTGAGGTTTAATAAACAGTATACAGTACATAGTTGAGAAGATAAATTTGCATTCCCCTTTGTCTCATAAATGTTCACACCCCTTTCATAATTTATACAAATATAAGAGATAAAATATTTTTTTATTTAATACTGCTCTTCACAATCTACATTACAGATAATTACATAAAGTATAGTATGCATATAGTAGTTTGTTGTCTTTTTGAGCATCAGTGAATGTTTTCATCTTGTGTAATAGTTGTGAACAAGTCCCTCAATTGTCCTAAGTGTCAAAAGCTTGATCTCGTATATCTATCTATCTATCTATATATACACTATATAAATTCTTTTACTGTTACCAGATGGCCAGACACAGAGATTATAAGAGTGCAAATTGAATGAAATCCCAGATGCAGTTTATTGTGCTACTCCGATCCCAATCAATAATTACCAGGAGAAAAAAACGTGGTACACAATACGGGACTTTTAAATGTAAAGAAGCCTGAAATACACATGGGACTCTTATATTGAAATGTCTGCACTCCCAGTTGTGAGCTCACTGATGGCTGATTCACTGAGAAAGTGAATCTGATTCAAACTGTTAACCTAAGCTCCTGAGTTCAAACCCTCAGTTCTTTTCGGGTGATTCATGAAAAAGATCCGGTTTAAAAGAATCATTTGGTCAGGACTCTCTCGCGCTGGGTTTGTTGGTGTTGCGTGCGGTGCAGCGAGCTCATCACCACAACAGACCGGGTGAAAAGCAGCACAAGACACACTGATGGTGGCACTCTATAGATGTATATAATAACTCACAAGATGATATTTGATGAAACTGCATTTGAACGCACACAACCCAACTGTCGCCAATGGCGACTAAATTTTAAATTATAGTCACAATAAATGATTTTTGGTCGCATTTGCGACCATTTTAGTCGCAGTCTGGAGCCCTGGGCCCATCTGTTTGAAATGCACATTGGTCAATGGATGCAACAGAATTCTCAAATTTTTGGTTGCACGATGGAGTGTCACTTTTGCAAACCCTTTTGTTTTTATTACAATGGATTGTATGCAAATATGTAACAAATAGCCAAGACAGATATAATAATGATGTTCAAAGCCAGCAAACACCTTGATCTTCAGAACAGGAAAACCTGTTAATGGGATCTGGTGGTATCATTGATAGTATGCATCATCAGCTATGATGACATACTAAAACTATTTTATAATAAAATCTAAAACCTAAAAAAGGGTCAGATGTTTTGGATGATTTAGACATGGGAAGGTGTGGCCTTGGTAAGTTGTTTTTCCATGTTGACAAGGACCAGCTTCATTACTTTTGCCTTATTTACCGTTTTATACTTGAATTGCGAAGTAAATAAAACCCCTCCCCAGAAGAAAAACTGTTGTGAAGGCATACGCAGGATGACTCGTCAGTTTGCCTGTTCTCTCCTCCTCCTCCACCTCCCTGTTGGACTTTAGTGAACCACACTTTGTCAGTGCCAATGGCTATGTGAAACAGCATACCACCATAGTGCTTATACCTTTGTGTACAGTAGACACTATGTAAACTGTGCACAGTATGCAAATTGTTTGTATGCATGAAATACCCGGATGACACTTATACATTTGCCTAATTGTGCATTATTAAACAAAGCTGTGTGTGAGAACGCACTGCAAAATGTGAGTGCAAAACACAAACTCCATCTCAGATGTACATGCTCGATAGTTCAGTTTGTTTGTAACATCCATTGAGAACGGCACCAGAGGAGCATTGATGGCCAGATTTTGAATGAAAAATAAATTAAACTACTGTGAACTAGCCTACAAACACTCAGAGTCTTCCTGGAGTGTTCTGCCAAAATAAAAGCCAGAGGGTTTTAAAGTTAAGAAATTACTTTTAAAAAGGAGGATTACTGAGGTTTGTCTTTTTTTTTTTTTACACATAAGAGTACTCCTAACCACTTTCACACAGATATTCTAAACTGATCAAGGAAAATACAACACTGGTATCAGAATCGGATCGGAAGAGAAAAATAAGGTATTGGTGCATCCCTACTGTAAATTACAGCTTTATGCCTTTTATAACCCCATATAAGATCTTTATATACAGTATATATATATATACAGTATATACACATATACTGTAAATTACAGCTTTATGCCATTTATAACCCCATATAAGATCTTTATATACAGTATATATATATATATATACAGTATATACACAGTCAAAAGTTTGGAATAATGTACAGATTTAGCTGTTTCAGAAGGAAACTGGTACTTTAATTCACCAAAGAGCCATTCAACTGATCACAAAGTATAGTCAGGACATTACTGATGTGAAAAACAGCACCATCACTACTTGAAAAAAGTCATTTTTGATCAAATCTAGACAGGCCCCATTTACAGCAGCCATCACTCCAACACCTTATCCTTGAGTAATCATGCTAAATTGCTAATTTGGTACTAGAAAATCACTTGCCATTATATCAAACACTAACCAAAGCTATTTGGTTCTTTAAATGAAGCTTAACATTGTCTTTGTGTTTGTTTTTGAGTAGCCACAGTATGCAATAGACTGGCATGTCTTAAGGTCAATATTAGGTCAAAAATGGAAAAAAAGAAACAGCTTTCTCTAGAAACTCATCAGTCAATCATTGCTTTGAGGAATGAAGGCTATACAATGCTTGAAGTTGCCAAAAAAACTGATGATTTCATACAAAAGTGTGCACTACAGTCTTCAAAGACAAAGGACAACTGGCTCTAACAAGGACAGAAAGAGATGTGGATGGCCAGATGTACAACTAAACAATAGGATAAGTACATCAGAGTCTCTAGTTTGAGAAATAGACGCCTCAAATGTCCTCAGCTGACAGCTTCATTGAATTCTACCTGCTCAACACCAGTTTCATGTACAACAGTAAAGAGAAGACTCAGGGGTGCAGGCCTTAAGGGAAGAATTGCAAAGAAAAAGCCACTTTTGAAACAGAAAAATAAAAATAAAAAGTTAGAGTGGGCAAAGAAACACAGACATTAGACAACAGATAATTGGAAAAGAGTGTTATGGATCTTAACCCCATTGAGCATTTGTGGGAACAGCTAGACTGTAAGGTGTGTGAGAAGTGTCCGACAAGACAGCCACATCTATGGCAAGTGCTACAGGAAGTGTGGGGTGAAATGTCACCCGAGTATCTGGACAATCTGACAGCTAGAATGCCAAGGATCTGCAAAGCTGTCATTGCTGCATGTGGAGGATTGTTTGATGAGAACTCTTTTAAGAAGTAATTTAAGAAGTTCTGAATTTTTTTTTCAAATTGTAACAGTAATTTTTCACATTATTAATGTCCTGACTATACATTGTGATCAGTTGATAACTTTGCAAATTTATTAAAAATAAAAACTGGGGGGCCAGGATAGCTCAGCGAGTATTGATTAAGCGTTCATGGTGTTGCCCTGGCCTCCGAATTTCCCCAGATCTCAGTCCGATTGAGCATCTATGGGATGTGCTAGACCAACAAGTCCGATCCATATCGGCTCCACCTCGCAACTTAAAGGACTTGAAGGATCTGCTGCCAATGTCTTGGTGCCAGATACCACAGGACACCTTCAGGGGTCTTGTAGAGTCCATGCCTCGTGGGTTGGCACTGTTTTTTTAATACACACAGATGAGCCAAAACATTATGTTCACAGCATTTTAGGCAGGTGGTCATTATGATTTGGCTCATCTGTGTGTATATACAGTGTATATTAGTGCTTTCAGTCGATTCCAATTTTTTATTGCGATTAATAATTTTTTGTAGTTAATCGCAATTAATCGCAGATTTTAAAAGTGCTGAAATTTAACACTATATATACTTTTCTTGTCAAAATTCATTTATTTCTATTTTAGGAAAGAAAACAAAACAAGATTGTGGAGGCGAGGGCGTGGTCGAGCGTTCATCTGGGGAGAGAGGAAGCGGTAAGGGTTTTTACCTGAGATGAATTGCTGGTAATTGCTTTTTCTTTGTTCACAGTGAGAGACGGGGGAATAAAAGGAGCCAGACCTCAGAGTGAGTGAGTGTCGAGCCTGCATGTGAGTGTGTGTGTGTGTGTGTGTGTGTGTGTGTCAGTGCAGCCATCATTTTGAGTTTGAGTGTATGTCTGAAGCTTCACCTTTACAAATATGTAGCAATATAATGCTTTATTAACTTTTTCCAAACAAAGAATTGTATTATTTTATTATTTATCAAATATATAATTGCCAGATAGTCCATTTAGAATAATTTTTCAGATTATTCACTTATTACAACAAAACTAAATTTATATTTTAAAGTACATGTTGTCATATTAACGACCGGTAAGTAGCTCTCATGAGCCTAAAGTACACACAACAGAGTAGCAATTCCTGGTTTACTTGGAGTGAGTTTAATTCATTCAGCTCCAACGGATTCATAAAACTTTTTGATTCACTAAAAAAAGCCAGATCAAGAGAGTAATTTCTTTGGGATTCGGTCTACTGGTAGTGCTTTATGTCTCGTCTCGCGCTGTAGGTTCAGTAGAAGTGTTGCTGTGTTGCTTAGTAGTAATCAGTCCCGTTTCTACGGGGGTGCTTGAGGGTGCTATTAGATTTTTTATTTAGATCTTTTTTATTAGATCTTTCATTTATCTGGCTTTTGGACCTAATGCGCATCCACAAGCTTTTAATATGCTCAGGGTTGCCAGATAATATATGCAACACCACAATCAGAGATTTATACTTGCACAAATTGGAAATATTTCGCATTATGTCATACTTAATTTATGCAATCTGGCAACCATACATGTGAGTGCACATGCTTTCTCTCTGCAAAAAACAAACAAACAAACAAACAAAACAAACAAACAAACAACTTGACGCTCAATAGTGCATGGAGGGGACATGCAAGTAAAACCAAGTGAAAGGAATATATTTATTCTTTGTGTTATTTGTAAAATGGCAGTAGTCATTTATCAGTGTCATGCAGCCTGTTTTATTCAGTGGTGTGCTGAATGGGGTGCCAAACATTGACAAGACCCACATCATGACCCATGAGCATGTAAACAGGTTGATAATGTTCTGAGAATAAAACAAGTAAACGGGTCCACTTTGTGGCCAACGTTAAAATAAGCTTTTAGAATCTCTTTCCCGAATATTTTATTTTACTTTTAAACCAGACTCCTGATATAGAGTGTTAAATTGAATACTAAATTACCATTGTATTGAAGTATGGTAAAATAATTGTATTCAGCCTTTATTCAGTTTTACTAACACATGATAGAAAAGTAGCAGCAAAACTTCAAGCAATCGCAGAATGGTCCCATCAGTATACACTTCAGAAAATTGTGCATCATTCACTGAGTGCATGTCTGGGCTTAAAAGATATAACAATGCAGAAATTTGTATCTTCTCTGTTCCATGTTCTACTTAACGGCTGATGTGGCCCCAGTAACAAAGTAATTGCACACCTCTGCTCAATTGAATATGTAAGACTAATACTGTAAATTGGCAAGCAGATTTTCTTGAATACCAGCAAACACACAAAAATCCTTGCATTTTGTTAATGCACAAAATGCTGTATCAAAACTTATAAACGTGTATTTTGCAACTCAGTATGTCCTAATCTGCAGGCGCAGAATTTTGCTGTCATTTTCAGCAACAGATCATGGGGAAACAAACCCCGAAGCAATAAATGTTTTGTACATTAAAAAAAAAAGAAAACTTTTCTTTATGTTAAGTAGCATTTAAACATGATTTAATCTATTAAAAAAATGTGTAATTATGATACATCTCCACTTTATACAGAGCACCCCCACTATTTTCAGAAGCACTCTCAGTGAGTTTGATCTGGAACCGGGCCTGATAGTAATACAGTAAAGACTTTGAGTATTTTAGTCTGGTTTTCTGTCCGCATAACCAGAATAATGCACGTACAAGAACCATTAACGAAACCGAACGTCATGAAAATCATTCTGTTTTTGTTATAATGCAATCATTACTGGGGAATTTGTATGTGTTGTGGTGGGTAATTAAAACTTACTCGCACATCCACATAGATGTACTGCTACAGTACGTGCCCACTGGCGCAGAAGAAATCCGCTCAGCCCCACTCTCCGCACCAAAGAACTGGCGCTTCAGGGTGAGTTTGAAATACTCAAAGCCAGTGTGTATTTTCTACTATAAGCTTTCAGTACATGCTAAATGCACCGGCCAAACAGAAAATTTACCCACATTTGGCGCTTGCCGGGTGTTAATTTTGGACCTATTTCAATATTTATGCATTTGCTCTGAAATCGCAAGAAAAACAGAAGAACCAGTATAACAATACACAGTAATATTATTTAAAATGTATTAACATATTTGTAGGTAAACAAAAAATAATATTTTATACCTACATATATTTCTATTTAACATTTGTTTGTTTTTTTACTAAACTAACATTTTAGTATATATATATATATATATATATATATATATATATATATATATATATATATATATATATATATATATATATATATAATAAATAAATGGCACACAGAGATCTTAGTTATCTTTTCTGAGTGGACCAAATTTTTGAATTCATTCGATTCCATAAAATGGACTGTTTAACAGATATACATAAAAGGATTTAAACTTATTAACTAAAATGCTCACATACTCGCAAAACTAGTCTAATGTCACACACTAATCTGAGACTTAATAGCCACATAAAGAGCAGTAAAATCATCATAACATTCACAATGTTGTATCATTTTTGATTGCCAGCAAAATAGTCACAAATATATCATAAATGTTCAATATAATCACCCAGCGCTACAGTACACCACAGATTAAATATTATATCCAGCCCAGAGCAGGGGAGACAGCCAGGCTTCGAAAGTGTACTTCAAGTTCATATATACAGCATAAGTCAAAAGCAAAGCCAGATGACATTGAGTATACAGAGGGTAAAATGAAACGCGTGTTGGTATGCTGTTTGGATCAGCTTCCAAGCAACCACTGCGTCACAAAGGCTAATCATTGACAGCATTTTATTCATGATACCAGCACACACACAGTGCAAAAGGGTGTGGAAGCACAGTGAATACTGTTCACTGTTCACTTTACAGTCACAGATTCTTCTCAGCTGTGACATGGACATCTGCTGTTGTTTAGATCTGCCTACTGCTTCCATTAGGAAGAAAAATATAGGAAGTAAAGCACAGAGTAAAGACTCTGTTGTACAAGGTTTCCTGAAAATGATGCACAAAACCAGAAAAACTGGCCCTTCAGGAGTTATCTTATAGCTGGAACAGAAGATGAAGTCAATATGCACAAATGCCTCAATAACATCAAGTGTAAAATCCCAGAAGACAGGTTCACAGATTTACCTCCTATCCACAATGGCCTCTTGAAATAACATATGGAACAGGATCACAGTGCACACACAACATACAACAACACTAAGTGTGTGTGATTAAGAGTGCACTTATGTAAGTGCACAGAAGGACCCAGGTGGAAAAGAAAAAGAGAATAAGAAACAACTTGTAACCATTTCCCCTCATTATTTTACCTAGAGAGGACTTGCGCAGCTGACAGGCCTCAAAATGCTCCTGTAGGCACCGGTAGCGTTTGGTTAGCTCATTCTTTTGGTGGTCTAGTCTGGGCTGGAGTTGAAGGTTCTGCTCAGCCAGAAGCCGGTTACTAGCCAGTGTCATCTCCTTATTCTGCTGTAGTCCTTTAATCTGAGAACACACAAGGAACATGTTACTAGGGCTGTCAACTGGCATGTGAAACGAAGTTCACATTTTTACCTTAAATATTACCAAAATTCAAAAAAAAAAAAAAAAAAATTCACATTTGTATTTGACAGCCTTACATGTAACATCCCACTACAAAGATGTGTGTGTATATATAAAAATAGATTTCAATTGACAATCAAACATGAAAGTAAACTCTAAGAAAAAGAGAATAAATCTTTCCTATAGGCTATGTACTACATTCCAGCCTGACCTCATTACTATACGAAGCTATTTGTATGTAAAAAAAAAAAATTACGATTTAAACGTACACGTTTGTATGTTTGGATAAACACTAAAACGTACAATATGGACGTTTGAAAGCATCTAAAACGTAATAAATTTATACGAGTTTACCTCTTTAGAAACGTAAAATATTGACTAATCCATTACAAATATATATTGAATACACGAATCGATTATAAATATATTTGTACATTTTTACTGTTTTATAGATATTTTAGATCCCTTAACCCTACCACAAACTCTAAACATAACCACATTTCAACAATATAAAAACATGTAATTAGTAGATTAATATATAGTAGCAATAATTTTTGTAACAATATATATATATATATATTACAGCCTTTAATCCCACACATACTCCTAAACCTAATCATTTATTAAGAATATAAAACACATAACAGGCAGATACATTTAATCACAATAATTTATTCAGAAAAATGGCAAAATTCAGTACAATAGTAGTCCAAATGGCGATGCGCTGCATCCAATGTGCACCCTGACAGCATACAATAGCTTTGTGTAAGGTAGAGAGTGGAATTTAAATTATTAATCGCTGTAAATCTTCTCCTGATGCACACCATAACAGCGTTGTCATATCTCATTCAAACATATACATCGCAGAATATGGCGGTCGCAAACAGGCACGAGACACTTGAGAGCTAATGAGCATTCGACATCACTTCCGTAAAACCGGTGGTCATAATGTTTCTTGAGGCGCCAGTTTTTTTATTTTGAAAAAGGTAACGGATACGGCGGGCACGATGGCGCTACAGCGGATGGAGACAAATATCGTTAAATAAAAGGCTTGAATCTGGGTCTATTCTTCACAAAAGGCAATCTGAAGATTTGGATTATAGCTAGCAAATTTATGGATTAATTTTATTATTGTTTTATGGTGCTTTTTGTGGTCTGTTTTGTGGCATATTCTGAAAACTCCTTTTGTGTCCACTGACAAACAAAAATTAAATTAAATGCTTAAATGATTAAACTATTTTTTATTCATTTGAACATTTAAAAAAATTGGTTAAAGTGATATAATCCTTTAAAATGTTGTATAGGGCATCAGAAATCACAAAGAACTGACTGAAACCATTAAAATGACATTATAATGTCAACTGCGTTAAATAAATGTTTTGGAATTTAACTATAATCTCACTGATTATAAATTAAATGTAATTGATTATTTCTATGAATTCAATATTAATCCATTCAAACAGTATACACATAAACATGTGTTCGTTTCTATAGGTGTTAATATATAAAATGATTATGTTCATATGCTGTTACTCAATACGTCAATATTGTACATTTTGGTGTCTATGCAAACGTAAGAGAATGTATGTTTGCTAGAACCAGACTTTACATAAAAATACATACAAATTCTCGTGAGATCACGTTGTGCATTCATGCCTTGAGAGTGAAACACAAAAGGAACAGTACCAATGTCACTGTTGTCTATAGCAAGAGTAAATATTTTCACTTTAGCAGTACATTAATCTATCACAGCATCAGGTTACAGCTTCAGGTAATATAGTGAACTTTGAGGAACATACCGTAAATTAGATGGTATGTTGCCAGGCTCTCACTTGAAAGGTAAGTTAAATATGTGATCCATGCAATTTACATCACTCACTTTCATACATAAAGTGTTCATAAATGCTCACAAGGTAAAAACAACATTAATTCAGCAATTGCTGGTGTTGGTCATGTCCATCATATCATTACAAAACTAAAACATGCAATCAAAATGGAAACATTCCATTCTGCAACATAACTGCTGGGAAGGAGGATAGTTACACCCAATAAAAATAACACAAAATGCTAGAAAATGAAAACTTGTACTCTATTTAATATAATTATTTGCTTGCTTTAACTCAGTTACTGTTTATAGTACTAATAGTAAAAAGTAAAAGCAACTTGAAGCTGGTGTTCTGGGTGAATATCATGCTACAAATGTCATGCTACAAAATATATACTGTATATATGCAATCCAGTAACTGACCTTAACCATATATTAAATAACAATTCTTAAACAAAAATGTGCTAACATTTTATTCATTAATCTATTCTTTCATAAAATTCTACTGATTACAACAAAACTCATGTGTATTTTCAACAACACATAGTCATATAAAAAATCAGTCAGTAACTGCACTGCCTGAATTCTCACAAGCCTCAAGTGCAACTTTACAGAATACAGTTCTTATTTCATTTCGAGATGCATGATGAATATGATAACTTGCACATCAGTAAGACTGATTCAGTAACCACTCTGACTGATGTATAGTGAAGTGCATTTCATTTACTAAAAAGAGCCAGCTCAAAAGAGCGATTCGCTTGGGAACTGCACTACACTGGTCACGTTGTATGTTTTCGATTCACTTAAAAGAACCAGCTCATAAGTGTAATTCATGCAGGAATCGGACTACACTGGAGATTCAAAGGAACTAATATACATCCGGAGAAGTCCTTCCTCGTTCAGAGTCAAAAAGAAGTTCTAAACAGCCATGTAAAACCTTAACTAATGTGACATTAAAATGTGTTATCAATGACTCCATGCCTCATTCTATGCGAAGAATTCACATGAGGTCAGTAAAAGATACTGTTTTAACCACTCGATGATTTTGCTTGCTTATGTTCTGAATGCATGACGCTAATGTGCTAACATTTAATATGCAGCCATTATATGTTACAATGATTACACTCTGTTATTGACATTTATGATGACACTGATACTACTGCAAAGGTGGGTGTATAAACGAGTGTTAATGGGCAAAATACAGACAAAAGAATGAGGATAGGCATATCTCACTTTGGGGAGATTTGTTAATGGCTTTCGGCTGCAGATGGCACATAAGTGAATGGGCACTTCAGAATATTTGAGTAGATTTAATTATTTTTGCAGGCTAATTAAAAAAAAAATAATAATAATGTCATGGTTTGGAAAATGTCTCTACACGAACGATTTTACAGATATAGGTACATTTACACCAGCTTGCTAATAACTCTGCATGCATGTTCATCTTGACGGTCTGAACAATGTAAACAAGGTAGGTGAAGCTTCAGGTAACACCTACCAGTGACGTGGACCAATGGCAGTAAGAAGGTATTTAGCAGCCGGTTAGAAGATTTCCTAAAATTTCGACCTGGCTTGCTGTTACAAACCACTAAAACAAACTCAGAAACACCTTTCTGGCCAGATGTTGATCTAAATGACGACACACCCATTCGTTCTTCAATTTCATATGAAGAATATCAGGGTCTCAAGGGTGTTTTCGCACTAAGAGCACTCAAGAGTGAAAACAACTTAAGACTTTTTAGATAGGAGACAAAAATGAAATGTGATACTTTGTGACAAACCTGATTATTGTCTCCAAGCATACAAAAGAGACTCACCATTAAGAATCAGTCATGAGGCTTAAAATTAATTATGCTCAGTAAATTGATTTGACTCAGCTGGCTTCTGATATGTAGGTCACCGCGCCTTACACCTATCCTTGTACCGGATGATCATAATGCATCATTACTATATCACCACATGCAGAGCTTTACTGCTCAAAATAAGGAATTAGTTAAACATAGTCTCATGAGAATTCATCACAATACTACAAGGTGGCAAATTTGTACCAATTTGTACGACTTCATTCGTACGTCATATCAATCACATATGCTTCATGAAAACGCATTCTGTATTACTCATCAGGGCTTTTAACGTCAATATCATGGTTACGTTTATGCTCTGGGTAGGGTAAGATTTAAGATCTAACATTTATATGGTTAGATTTATGGATGGGGTTTGGGTTAGGGGTTAAAGTTACGAAAAATACGGTTTTGGATTATCACAGAAAAACTGGCACATTGGGAACTACAATAACACAAGGAAAGCATCTTTATTGGTGAGTGTATAAGTCGTACGATTTATAATTGATTTTGAATAGGTATGAATTCACCACCTTGTTCTACTGTGACAAATTCTTGTGAGATAAGGTTGGAATTATTAATTACCAGAGAGGTAAATGGCAAAAAATGTCTGCTGTACATACAAAACACAGAGTAATGAATAATATCTTCATATATTGAACTGCATGCTTTTTCAAGCTCCTCACTAAAACAGATGTCATTGCAACCAGCCACCCGTCATGACTCATCAATGTTTGACTGCCATAAGGAACATTAAATAGTATTTAAGTGTCATGCCTCCCATTTCAAAAGGTGCTCCCCTACAGTTTCAGTTTAGAGATCATGTGTCAGAGTGCATAAGAAGAAAATAGTGACAAATGTCACATATTTCCAAGCACTGCCAAAATCACACTACAAGTATGCAAGCGTTAATGTTCTTCTGGGCTTTTACACAGTGTGTGCAATGAAGGCCTACACTCACACTGCAGACAGCACCATCAAGTGCTGGCAAAAGCCCAGTGTTTCTCAAATTTTTCTGTTGTTTTTTTAGATGGGGAGAGACAATTTTAGTGGTGTAATGATATATTGTGCCACGATATACTGCGATTACAAAAATGACACGGTTTTCATCGAGTGTTTAAAAATATTAATCACAATATAAAATAGAGTTAGATTTAACAACATCAACATCTCAATTTTGACCAACAAAGTGTGGGTATGATACATGTGTTATGGACTTCACATATTATATCATGATGTTAATTGAAGAAGCACAGATTCAGATAGATCACTGATTTTTGATTTGCTCTGTAATGTGATTTAAGTTTACTGCAATTGTAATTAACATCTGGGAAGGGATCATATTGATAAACTTTGCAATCAGAACTGCTCATCATCTCATATTGCTGCACTGCTCCGACTGAACCGCACACGTGTTTCACTCTGACGGAATCGCACAAGAGTCAGCGATCCTCAAAGTAAACTATGATTTTATATGTAACGTCAGTGAAAGCACACTATAATGATCACAGCATTTTGTGTTTTAGATGGTTTCATCTCACCATGCAAGCGAATAAAAGATAGGGAGCACCATCTCTGGAGCAGGCAAGTGGGCACGAGTCCAGCAGGAGAGCAAAAAGCGGGATCACTCGCGCTACTCAATCTTTTTAACCCAGGAAAAACCCTAAAAAAACATCTCCACAGAAAAGGAAGACTCCCAGACAGGTCAAGAAAATGAAGGAGTTTGTTATTAAAACAAGCGAAATCTGTGGTGTAGGTTTACAAAGACAATACAGAGCAGAAAAATTAAATCTGCAAACTTGTCGCACAAAGAAAATCACTTGTAATACAAGCAATTTGTTTTACCTCATCAAATGAAGCATGCAAAAGAATATTATGAAAGCTAAAAATGAACTCCACATTTATTCATTCATTTTTTTTTTTTAAGAAGTGTTTATATTTATTTAATATTTATTTTCTGCATGAAGTGTTTACATAATTTTGGATATTTTCTGCAAGTAGTGTTTTTTTTGGGGGATTTTTTTACTTATGCATTTATTATTATTATTATTATTATTATTATTATTATTGGATTTCTTTGGGAAGATCTTGAGTTTCTTGAGGAAAGTTTATAATAATAATAATAATAATAATAATAATATTGGTCAACAACATATCAGTAAAATGTGGCATGTGAGAAATTTAGCATTATGGTAAGAATGATTTCAAATTATGGTAAGATTTTTATTTTTTCACTTGGATGATTGTCAAGTTCCAAATAAAGTGAAAATTATATAAGAGGAAGTATTTGGAAGTAATTAATTCATTTACTGGATTATCCAAAAATAGGCAGTACAATATGGTTATTTAATATATTAACCAATTTGTATTGATTTTCCCCAAAAATTAACTACATTGTGATATATATATATATATATATATATATATATATATCGTTATCGTGATGTAAAATCACTAATATCATGAGATAAGATATTGGTCATATAGCCCATCCCTAATCTACTACAACCCCAATTCCCAAAAAGTTGGGACTATATTGAAAGCACTACAACTAAACATTATATGATGTTTTACTTTGTGAATTTCATTGTTTTTTTTTATTTATTTTTATGTACAGTAATTTCAAATCAGATTATTGCAACATGCTCCAAAAAAAGTTGAGACAGGGGCAATTTAAGACTAATAACAATTTGACAAGTTAAAATAACAAGGAAACAGGAGATGTTAAACAGGTGAGGCAATTGTGTCATAGTATATAAGGAGCCTCCAAAATCAGCCTGGGAATTCAAGACCAAGGGTCATTCGAGACTCGTCAATTTGCCTACAGATGCTTCAGCAAATAATCCACCACTTTGAGAACAATGTTCCCCAAAGACAAATTGGAAGGATTTTGGGCTTTTCACCCTCTACAGTGCACAATATAGTTAAAAGATTCAAGGAATCTGGTCAAATCTCTGTGCGTAAAGGGCAAGACGATAAACGCTTCTGAATGCGTGTGATCTCTGATCCCTCAGACATCACTGTCTTAAAAAAACATCACTCATCTGTAATGGATATCATGAACACGGACTTGGGATTACTTTAGTAAACCTTTGTTAGTCAACACCACTCGCCACTGCATCCACAGATTCAAGTTAAGACTTTACTATGCAAAGCAGAAGCCATATATTAACACTGTCCTGAAGCACTGCCAACTTCTCTGGGCTCGGTCTCATCTTAGATGGAAAGTAAAACAGTGGAACTGTTCTTTGGTCTGATGAGTCCACATTTCAAATAGTTTTTGAAAAACACAGCCGTTGTGTTCTCTTTGCCAAAGAGGAAAAGGACCATCCAAGCTGTTATCAGTGTCAGGTCCAAAAGCCAGTGTCTGTATGGGCCAGGGGTGTTCAGTGCCCATGGCATGGGTAACGCGCACATCTGTTTGGGCATCATTAATGCAGACAGATATGTAAAAAAATCTGGAGCAGCATATGCTGCCATCCAGCACCATCTTTTCCAGGGACGTCACGGCATTTTCAAACCACATACTGGCCGAATAAGCAGAGAGTGCGGGTGTTAGATTTGCCTGCCTGCAGTCCTGACCATCTCCAATTGAGAATGTGTGGTGCATTATGAAGCACACAATACGGCAACAAAGACCCCGTACAACTGTGCACCTGAAGACACGCATAATGGATGAATGGGGGAAAATTCCACTTTTTAAACTTAAACTTGTGTCTTCAGTGCCTAAATGCTTAATAAGTGTTATTAGAAGAAATGGTGATGTTTTACAGTGGTAAACACTCGACTGTCCCAACTTTTTTGGAGTGTGTTGCAATAATCTGATATGAAATTACTGTACATAAAAAAAAAAGAAATTCACAAGGTAAAATATTATATAATGTGTAGTTATAGTGCTTTCAATATAGCAAAGGCTCAATATAATTTATAAATCACTTTTTTATTAGCATTTTTCATACTGTCCCAACTTTTTCAGAATTGGGGTTGTATATATAATGATGAATATTATGTATAATAATGCTATGGGGAAAATTATCCTAATGTCAAATGCAATGTCTAATTTGATTTCAACAATAAATTAAATTACAGCCTTCTTTATTGAACTGGATAAGCATGCACTTCAATTAAAATGTATTTTCTGAAAATAATATTATGATGTAATCAGTGACAATACTATTTTAGAAAAATTGTATATGAATTTAGAATATTTTAAATGTATGTAATCAGTGACAGTTTGTAAACAAATGTATCTAACATAATTCTGTATTTTCAGCTAAGAATAATTATGTATATTTATATTCTTGTGTCACCACTGCCCTGTTCTGGGCAATGGATTTTTAGTCCCTATCTGAAGGATCATTATTCACATTAATGAACAGTATTTTTAGTTAAGTTTTAAAGGAAAGTAACTGTTTTGTATGTCTTAAAGAGTAATAAAAAAAAAAAAAAGAAAAGTTAAATCTTGTTTAAAGTATCATGAGTTGAACTGAATCGTGAATTCTGTATCATAAACCAAAACTAATTGTAAGAGTGAATCATAACACCCCTAGACAATATTAAGGCAAATTCTCCTGTTAATACATCTTGCTTTGAAATGCAAATCATTGCCTTACTTTGATTACATAAGGCCAGTCCTCTCCAAGTCTAACTTAGGATAGGTCTGTGCAGCACAAATCAATCAAAGAGTCTTCTTAAAGACATGCAGGCCTATATCTGACAGTCCGCAAGTATTATATACCCTTTTATTCAGGTGGCAGGTACAAATTTCGTTCTACATACTAGGCTAAATGTTACTATATTTAGCTTGCAGAGCACCATGCAAACTCTTACTCGTGTCTCCCAGTTACATTAGTGCAAGCCAGGATTTTTCAGTAGTAAGAGTAATATGGTAGATTGTCAAGAGTTGTGTCTCAGAGCCAGGTAGACCTTCAGGCTATATGCTATTCCGATCTTAGCCGAGGTCAACATCTTTCCATCAATTTGGAGGTCAGTCAACTCAAATGTGTGAACACAAACCCTGAATGCCATCTAATCCATGATCTGCAAACACAACTGAGCAAACTTTGAACTTAAACAGGAAGTCAGAGCTTTTAGTGATACTGCATGCTTTGGCAATGCTAGATGTATTATATGGTTTTCCCTCAGCAGTTATGACTGACATCAAAATCCAAGAATGTTGGCATATGGTTAAAACAGTGCATTACGAACATGCTGCATCAACATACGTATACATAACTGTAAAGTTGGTTGTTGGCTTTAAAAAGGGAACAAGCACACCAGACAATGAAGAGATTATCCGCACTCCGATAGCAAACTGTTAATGTTTTTATTCCATGACATTTAAAGGGGAAATATACACAAGCCTTCCTCAATGTGTGACAAGCACACCAGATAAACCTATTTATGAGGAACAATATGTTATAAAATATCATGGCAAACCAGTACTTGAGATTACAAAACTTTTAGTTTCTTAAGGTAGCCTATTCAAGAGAGAGAGAGAGAGAGAGAGAGAGAGAGAGAGAGAGAGCGAGAGCGAGCGAGCGAGAGAGAGAGAGAGCTAATGCATGACAAATTACAAATGAGAATAACAAGAAAATGACTTTCATCACTGGGGAGTGAAACATAGAAATGAGACCCTGTGGGAAATAAATATTCCTAACTCGTTATAGGCATATAGTTGGTTCAACATATGATAAATATAGTCAAATAATTTTTTCCCACATATGATAAATATAATAAATACATGTAAACATAATTTAATAGTCATAATATTTCCAGCAACTTAAAAACTATTTTGCGTCAGTAAAAAGTCACTTTGTCTTGACGGAAAATATGTTGTTTACCGCATGACATCACAATACTTCAGGCGCAGTCAGAGATGTCAAAAACAAACTAAACTGAAGTCGCTTGGAAAGGGTTGAAATGTAAAACTGCCACTAGATTTTAAATACGTGATAATAGTTAGAAATATAAATTGTAATCGTCAAAACATACACGGCCTACGACGCAGACCCTCTGTATATAAAAATGGTGCAGTTTTTTTTTAAATCTGTATCAACACGGTAACTTCGCGACGCTGTTCTCAAGGAAAAGAAACTTACCTCATCTGTGTCGTTAATGATTTTGTTGAGCTTCTCGTCATCTTCGAGCAGTTCGCTTAACTGAATTATAGAGTAAGAGCTCAACTTGTTCCCAAAGCCAGCCATGACTGTCTTGCACAGCAGTGTCTAGCACACTCCGAACTCTGTGGATCGCGGTCGGAGTCGGTATGAGCAAAGCTTGTATTTCAATAACCGGAAGACGAAATGAGGAGATGCGTGACGTCAGCTGATCCAGCGAAGAAATAGTTCTGTTCAGTTTAAATTTTATGAATGGCTTATTTCGTCAAAATGCTTTTAAAGTTGCTGTAAATATTAGGTTACAACTGGGCAAGGAACATTTGCTTTATTTCTGGTCGCAAAGTGTATTAAGATAAAATAAAAATAAAAACATTTATTTTTATTGAATATTTATGGAGCAACAACATTTGTGTGAAAAGAAATAATAACGGAAGTTTGTTTTGATTAAAATTCTTAAAAAAAAAAAAAAAAAAAAACAATGTGGCGAGTGTGGGGTAAAAGGCCCCCAGGGGGGTTAGAGTGATATTGTGTAAATATAGGGGCAATATTTCTAGTGCAAAAATTTTCAACTTAGGCAAATACTTTTGAGACATCAAGAGGCTTTTTAGTAACAAATTAAAATAACACTTACTCAAAATAATCATTTCAGAAAAGTGTTACCCATTTCTGTTAATTTCAATTACATTTGGCATTTCATAACATCTTAATTATTCTATAAACAAATTAATCTCCATTGTAATTGGATCAGTCAATGTGAACCCTCTTTGAACATTTTTCATAAGTCTAAAGACACAGGTGTCTTTAGCTCTGTTGTACCCTTTGTAATTTCATCATTTATCATATTTGGATAAAAATAAATTAAAGTACATTGCATAAATATATAAATAAAAAGAATGTGATAACTTAAAATAGTTGATCGATTTAAGCATTAGAACTAAATTAATAATAAAAGTTGGTTTCCAAAAACATATGTTTCAATGGCACAACTGTGTTAATAATTGTGGTTTGCACCATTAAATATTGTTTACTGAATTATTCAGTGTAGGGATTATACAGTATTGTAAAAAATTTAAAATAGTTATTTGCACATCAATTCACTTTATTTCCTTAAGTTTAATAGTATAAAACTATTTCTGACATTCACGTTCATTGCAAACAAATGTACAGTACATCAAGTATTTTGAGTGTTTATTGCATAAAGCTTAATCCAAAGTAGTTTCCCAGTCTAGTAAACACACTCTTTCTATTACATTGTAATACATTATATCCTAAGATACCATAAAAAAATCAAACATGAGAACATATCAACCCTCTTAGTATTGTGCTTCATGCTCAGTGTCACTACAGTCCTCTTCACTTCCCTTATCTTCTTCCTTCAGTTCCCAGAGTGGGGCTGGGGGTGGGTTGTGATCCTCCGCTTCTACCTCAGTCCCCAGGATCTGCCTCTGCACCAACTTGAAGTAGAGGCCTCCTCTGGCCATGAGTTCAGCATGACGGCCCTGCTCCACCAAAAGGCCTTTGTCAATCACTAGGATGTTGTCCGCTCTCTCCACTGTGCTCAGCCTGTGAGCTATCACTACAACCGTGTGGTCTCGCATTAAGTTGCTCAGAGACTGCTGAACCTGTAAAAAAGCAGTGACACAAATTAAGTCAAATGCGAGAATGAAAATGATATTTGATGTACAGTAATGTTAAATGTTAAAAGCTTATTTTAGCCCTGGCCTGTCAGTGAAATAGTCATGTCTTACAATGTATTCACTCTCTGAATCCAGTGCACTTGTGGCTTCATCCAAAATGAGAATGCAAGGGTTTCTGATGAGAGCTCGGGCAATAGCAACTCTCTGCTTTTGTCCTCCAGACAGCTGAGTGCCCTTCTCCCCAACCCCTATAACAGAGGACAGATAAAGCTTTATCATCAAACTCTTAAAACAGACAAGTGAAAGAAAAGTACAACATACTGTAGAATGCTGATGACTGCAGTGTCAAACTATCAATGAGAGCAAATCAATCTATTCATTCTACTGTTATTATTTTTTTGCAATGGAGAAGACATTCAAATGTTTAAGTCAGAAAAAGATATGCCCACAATTTAAATTGAATAAAAATGGAATTGGAATGAGCTCTAACAAAGTTTTAGTACACATATTAAAAATTATAATTCACAAGAAATATATACAAAATATCACTGTATTGTAAAGTCAACACCTACAGAAAAAATTAACTCACCAGAGTCATAGCCTTCGGAGAGGCCAATTATGAAGTCATGTGCATTGGCATTAATGGCAGCTTTGATGATTGCCTCCATGGGAGCTTCAGGCAAACCATAGGAGATATTCATTTGTACAGTTCGGGCAAATAGAACAGGCTCCTGACCTACCAGTGCCACCTATAACAAAACAATGCACTTATTTACTTGCAGTTAAGCCAATTCATCCATTTACATTACCAACAATTACTGACCTCCTATGGTCATAAAAGGTACTGCAAGCTGCAGATCAAACCAATAGAACTTCTAAAATTGTCTTTACATTCATCAAGGAAAATGCATTTATGCAAAATACAGTAGGAGAGATGAAGCCCAGCAAAAATCCCACCTTAGAGTGATAATACTTGTGCTGGTAGGCGTTCACAGGTCGGCCATCCACTAGCACTTGGCCTTGCTGAGGGGCATAGAAGTTCTCTAGTAAACACACGCATGAGCTTTTTCCACCACCAGAGGGCCCTACCAGTGCAGTTACTTGCCCTGGGCGAAGACTGAAGGATACATTCTGGGAACAAAATGTGGGTTTAGTTTCCTTCTCACTTCTAGGAATTGATTAAATAAGATATCAACGTAAAAGTAAAACAAGAAAACTTGGTTACATAGCATTAAGCAGATGCTTTTTTATTCAAAGTTACTTGCAATATGTTCGGGGGCAAAGTAGTGATAAATGGTGGATAAATAAGGATCTCAGTAATTCTGCAGCTGAATGGTTCTCTACCTGAAATCAATTAAATGTTCAACCTTTTAGTTTTTAGTCCAGATAGTTCACACAGAATAGCACGCACAATTACATTTACACGTGTTGTTCTAAACCCATATGACTTTCTTTCTAGAGAGGGGCAAAAAAAAAAACTTCTGTAAATCTTAAAGCAACTACAGTTGTCAGTATTAATGCATTATGCATGTGATTAATTAAAAAAGTTTAACATGTTAATTTTTCTTAATCACGATTAAGAAACGCATTTCCGCGATGAATGCATTTACTGTTAATACAGCATAAACACTGGTTGGAAGAGCGGAACCTTTGTAATGTGTCCGCCTGAAGTGTTTATACTGACGCACACACCACAAACACACGCACAACAGCGCTTCCGTGTCAGTGATAAAACAATGGAGAAAAGACCTCTTAATGGTATTTAAAGTCCAAAACAAGCCCAGATGGAACTTGTTATAGTAATCAATTATTTTTCAGCCTATGTTGGGTGCATTTTAATTACCACAGAAGCACGGCAAATCTTAACTATCAACAAAATGCAGAATGAGACATTTTTTGTCTGCAAGTGCTTTTCATTTGGAGTTCAAAGTGCCGCTTGACGCTGGCGCCCTGATGCGAATCATAAACGTGGCTTCACGATTGCTGTAACAAAGCGGATAGCCACAGTCTACCAGCAGATTAATATTGTGGAGGATGAGATTTTAAGAGATTAATGCCCATTGCAATGAATATGCAACATACTGTTTGTCGGGACTAGTTGTTTCAATTAGTCGAACTACTGGGAAACATTTAATGTTACTTGAATTGGTGCTATTTAGTGCATTTCTATCTTTATACTGTGGAAAGCTTTGTTTGGAAAATGTTAATAAAGCATTATACTGTTACATATTGTTTTGTTTTCTTTCCTAAGATGGAAATAAATGCATTTTGACAAAAAACAATAAAAAATTGTAATCGACTGTCAGCACTATAATAAATCCTTAGAATTTTCTACTGTTACATTAAGTACATTAAGTAGCAGGATATAAAACAAAATACAATAAAATAAAATCTACACCTGCCACCTCAAATCTTTAAAGAGTACCTTCAATATATCCATCTCTGGCCTTGTTGGATAGGCAAATGTCACATTTTTAAATTCCACCTGCCCTTCAAATGTCCCTGGAGCTTCTTGACCATCAAGGGAATGTTTGGGTTTTCTGTCAATATATTCAAACACTTTCTCTGCAGCGCCAACGCCTTGCATCAGACCAGTGTACACTGATGATATACTCTGTCAAATGAAAGGGTGATACTCAGTTTTTTCAGACTCATCATATGGTTACCCAAACAGGACACGCACATAGATAATAAAACAACAGCAACGTACCTCCAGGGCCTCTCCAAGTTCCAGCTCATAGATGATAAAGGAAATGAGGGTCCCCCCACTCATTTGATTTGTCATCACCAGGTGGCCTCCATAAAATAGGATTGTTACTTGTAAGGCCAGCTCGGAGACCTAAAAACAGATGTTAATGCGGAGAGAGGACAGATTAAGCACTAGCATGATTGTCCAGACCTCCAAGAGACTTAAAATGCCCCAGACATTTCCACAGATAAAACTGTGACAGGAAGTCACTTCATTCAATGAGGATTTTACAAAGATAAAAGTTTTTGTTTTGTTTTGTTTTTTTTAAACCTTTGAGATACCTACATAGCTGGACCACATGTAACAGGCGTAGGCAACTGCTTGCTTCTTGTTAATAACGAACATCTCCTGCAGTCTGCTGTAGTATGAGTCACTCTCTTGATCCTCATTAGCAAAACTTCGCACTGTCCTCATGGCTGATATTGTTTCTTCTGCCACTTTATTGGCCTGGGCCAGTGCTGTTTGAACGTCTTTGGTTAATTTCTGTAAAATAGCATAAATGTTTATTGCTTCTCTTTTTGTTTCAAGTATGCTATAGTAATATACATATAGCTGGGATAATATAACAATATAAATATGAGTATAAACTACAATATACAACTTTCCATGTCTACTTAATGCATGTATTGTGGATTTATTTCAACATGGTGTTGTGGGACAGAAAGTTATTCTGTGCATGTGAATATATTGCTCAACTCACCTTGTAATACTCTCCATAAAGCTTGCACACTACAGCAATGTAAGGGAACCCCATAATGGTGACTAGAGTCAGCTTCCAGGACATGCCAAACATGAACATGAAGATGCCCAGAGCTTTCACAAAGCTACGCAGGAACAGGTTCACATTTTGTGAGATCAAATCGCTCACCTGAGTAGTATCTGAGGTAAGTCTAGAGGTGATGTCACCTGTAAGCCAAGCCATTGAGAACTTAATTATTTATGAATCACTTCTGCATTAACTTCCATTGTGGTGCAGAGCAATCTTCATCAGACAATAACGGGGGGAAAAAAACAATAAGGAGAATAGAGTTTTTGTTAGAATGTCATTTTCTGTTATAATGACATATGTCATAAAAAAATATATATTTTAGTACAAATTAAACCTCTTTAACTCTTACTGTACAATTCGATGTTATGATGAATAGAATTCTAAAAAATATATATATTTTTTTTTTTTTGTGTTTTTTTTTTTTTTTTTTTGTCCTAAATTTGTCAGCATGTAATTCTGGTTCTGTTCACACCATCTCCCACTAAAAAGTCTTTTTTTATTCCACTAGATGGCAGCAAGTACTAGAATTTTTTTTTTTCCTTTATCACCTTCTGTCACAAAATGCCAACATGAAATATAGGTGGAGCTCTAATGCATTTTAGCCCTCACAGATGTGCTGGTCCGTGAACATTCAGTATAATTTTTAGTTCATGCACCAGCCCTACTGTTTCATCGAATATCTCAGCCTCTGAGTGGACTAGAAGCTCAGTCTAGGTGTCATCATAAAGCTGAGGTCCTCCCCTTTGCGTTGGTGTATATAATTTGTTATCATCAACAGCCGATAACATATATTTGTGATAATTTGTTTAGCAGCTTTTTCCTGCTAGACCACATATTTTGTTCTGGACATCTATTGTTCTGGTTATCTATAATTATCTCAGATTCTAAGCTTTCAAACGATACCCCATATGCCTGACCTATGTATTCGCAGACTTTATCATTTTAATCATAAACTTTTTTTGCAACATAGCATTTGGACCCACCAGCAGGTCCGCAGTGTTGAAGAGGATAAGGAGCAAAACTGACATGTTTGGTGCAAGCTATGATGATATTATTACCTGTATGGTTGGAATCAAAGAAACCAATTTCCTGATGCATTAGTGATCTGAAAAGAAGGTTCCGGAGCCGGATGTTCAACCTGGCAAATGTAATAGAAAAGACTCCTCCACGGAATCCAGTGGCTATGGAGCTGGAAATAAACAAAAACAAAATATAAATGGATAAACTCTGCAGGAAGGTAGTTTGCCAGGAAAGTGACTGGGCACCTATGGTTTATGGTATGACTCTGACCCTATACAATAATATTTGTCAAGTCATATACACTATATTGCCAAAAGTATTCGCTCACCTGCCTTTAGACGCATATGAACTTAAGTGACATCCCATTCTTAATCCATAGGGTTTAATATGACGTCGGCCCACCCTTTGCAGCTATAACAGCTTCAACTCTTCTAGGAAGGCTTTCCACAAGGTTTAGGAGTGTGTTTATGGGAATTTTTGACCATTCTTCCAGAAGCGCATTTGTGAGGTCAGACACTGATGTTGGACGAGAAGGCCTGGCTCGCAGTCTTCGCTCTAATTCATCCCAAAGGTGCTCTATCGGGTTGAGGTTAGGACTCTGTGCAGGCCAGTCAAGTTCTTCCACACCAAACTCGCTCACCCATGTCTTTATGGACCTTGCTTTGTGCACTGGTGTGCAGTCATGTTGGAACAGGAAGGGGCCATCCCCAAACTGTTTCCACAAAGTTGGGAGCATGGAATTGTCCAAAATCTCTTGGTATGCTGAAGCATTCAGAGTTCCTTTCACTGGAACTAAGGGGCCAAGCCCAGCTCCTGAAAAACAACCCCACACCATAATCCCCCCTCCTCCAAACTTCACAGTTGGCAAAATGCAGTCAGACAAGTACCGTTCTCCTGGCAACCGCCAAACCCAGACTCGTCCATCAGATTGCCAGATGGAGAAGCGTGATTCGTCACTCCAGAGAACGCGTCTCCACTGCTCTAGAGTCCAGTGGCGGCGTGCTTTACACCACTGCATCCGACGCTTTGCATTGCACTTGGTGATGTATGGCTTGGATGCAGCTGCTCGGCCATGGAAACCCATTCCATGAAGCTCTCTACGCACTGTTCTTGAGCTAATCTGAAGGCCACATGAACTTTGGAGGTCTGTAGCGATTGACTCTGCAGAAAGTTGGCGACCTCTGCGCACTATGCGCCTCAGCATCCGCTGACCCCGCTCTGTCATTTTACGTGGTCTACCACTTCGTGGCTGAGTTGCTGTCATTCCCAATCGCTTCCACTTTGTTATAATACCACTGACAGTTGACTGTGGAATATTTAGTAGCGAGGAAATTTCACGACTGGACTTGTTGCACAGGTGGCATCCTATCACAGTACCACGCTGGAATTCACTGAGCTCCTGAGAGCGGCCCATTCTTTCACAAATGTTTGTAGAAGCAGTCTGCATGCCTAGGTGCTTCATTTTATACACCTGTGGCCATGGAAGTGATTGGAACACCTGAATTCAATTATTTGGATGGGTGAGCGAATACTTTTGGCAATATAGTGTATATGTAAATTTAATGAAAATGTTGACCTGGAGACCTGCAGCCACTATGACAATGCAAAAGGAAGTGTGTCATGGAACCTTTAAACTAATGCCCTTTAAAACTAATTGAGATATTTTAAAACCCAGAATGGCTCACCTGACCAATGCCAACACGGTGAGAGTAATCATTGGCTTGGAAAAAGTATCCATGCTTTTATGTATAACTATGCCATCTATTGCTTTCCCCGTGTAATAAGGTATAAAGGCTTCACCTGTGGAAAGGAAAATCAAACATGAATACTTCGAGGAACACTGTAAGAGATAAGATTCTGTTAAACAACCTACTGTGTTTGTTGTGCAACATGCTATTTAGAAAGTGTGACAAATCAAGCCATTAACAACTAGTGCAATCACAACACATTACCACACAACACTGCAATGATGTGCAATCTAACAGCACTCAGGCCGTTAGGTTTTGAAATCCCTCTTGTGAATATAATTAAAAGGCTTATATAATTAAAAATTTTAATATAATTTAAAAAAAGGTAGAAAACCATAAGCTATCTTGTTGATATGATTAAAAAAACTGTTCCAGTCCCACTCTCAAAGACTACGCCCATTTTAGAGTTACTTAATAAATTTCATTTTGTTATGAATGACAGCTAGATGCATATTGGCAAGTTTCACTGTGAAAGATTAAGGTTATAGGCAATTGTAAACTAATTATTAATTGTTTAGGTAATATGTTACATTTGTGAAATATTTAGGTCATATCATCACTGTGAGAGGCCGTGGAGCACACACAAAAAAACTTACACACAGCAGAGAGGAGAAGAAAGAAGAACGCAATGGCCAGCAAAGCAGAATCCTTTTTACAGTATGACAACAAACGGCCAATTGTGGCCCCTGAATGAGAATCCTCTTTCTTTGATTTTCTGCTCTTCTCACTGGACTCGTCTTCCGTCTCAATGCCATCCACCAACCTCTCTGTCTCCTCACAATCCTCCCTGTCAGAAACAGCATTGGGAGTATTTGCCAGTAGATTCCATAATGTCATGGTGCCAATAGCTGCCACACAAGTCCAGCAGAACAAACTTAGAAACCAGGGGTCATACATTAGAGCTTCCTCCTCAGAAAGCATCAACAACTTGGCCAGAGCATAAGTCATATTTGTAAGGCAGATGAGAGCAACCAGTGTTCCCAGGTTTGATACCCTCCCTGGGCCATCTCTACTGTTGCAGAACACCCCAATGGAGGCACCATAAAGAAGAGTGGCACGTATGACAACCATTCCCCACAAGTCTAGCATTGAGCGGTGTATGTCAAAGCCCTCTATTTCATCTGCAAATATATCAAGACTTGATCCATGGACATACAAGACTGTGGTGACCACAATGTCCACAATACTGAAAACCAGGTTGAAACTGATAATCACTGCAACCCTCATGTTCCTAAACCTGTTGAATGTAACTACTGTACCATACAAACTTGCTCTCTTCAGTAAATTAGGTAATGTAGGTACAATTAGGTGCAGTAAAATTGCAAATAATTAATTAACACGTTTAATCCTTGATACGACTTTAAACCTCCGACCTCTCTTTTAATTCTATGCGTTTTCTTAATTCTAAGCGGTATCTTTAAATAACTTCTATAGGGTAAATATAGTAATGAACCTATAGCGAGAAACCAGACTGACAGGTCTGAAATAAAAGGAGTGCCCTGAAAGAAAGTCAATTTCAATGTACTGTCCTTCTCTCGTTGAATCGCTGGCCTGCGTACGTAGCTTGACACCGGCATAAAGACTACTGCATTAGGACAGTAAAGAATAAGGTATATCTATTTGTCAAACAAATGTATCTGTTTGTTTATCTTTAAGAATCATCCATCAGCTCATTATATCCTTCGTAAATTAATAAAATTTCGCCCAATAATAAAACTAATCTCTGACCCATAATTTCCATCCAACATCCATTGCCTCTTCGCGGTGCAATGACAGGATGGGAAAGGGGAAATGAATACAGTACTAAAGCCCCGCCTCCGTTGCAACTGACCTATCAGAGAGCGTTCTGATCACGTTGGCAAATTTTTGAACATTTACATATTCTGGAAAGCAAGCAAGGAGGACATATATATGGTTTGTCTCAATCAGCTTCCTAGCACCCTATGTCGTGAATCAGTTTATCGTGAACACTAATTCGGGCAAGGGTGTTCGTCCACTGAGCATAAGTTACTGAGACCGGCACATCCGGGATCTTTGGCTTACAACACGTCCCCGCCCCTTTTTGGGGGAAAACAAATGACACTCGCCATAGACTTTAATGTAAATTAGCAATACAAACCAAAACCAAAACAAACCACCGGAATTAAATAATTTATAAATGACACAAAAACACTATGTCAAGTAAATATATGTCCACTCTGCCTGCCACAGAACGCACAAGATAAACCGAAAAGCTTAATTTGATCCATCTTCAATCATGTCCCTTCAGTCTCCCAGCAGGTGCAATAACCCCACTCAGTGGCCAGAGGTGTCCTACCCGGACATCTATTTTTATCTTATCGAGTCTCCAGGTAAGCAAATTAACAGTGAAATACTTTACTTGTAGAGCTGGGCGATATGGAAGCAATTAATATGACAATCACAAAAATAATTTCAAAATGTATGTATATTACGATACCTGCCAAAGTATCCAAAATCAAATGTTGAATAGTCCACTTGATGTTCAGAGCCCTGAACACAATTGTGATATCAAACCAAAACACAAATGATTTAACCTTAAACACAGTATCTGTGCAGACCACAGTATCATATTTTTACTACAATGTGATCCCACTGAAAGAAATACAAATGATAACAATGAGTTATTGCCATCCCCAAGCTAGATGACAGGTAATTAAAACGACTTGTATCACAATTAATTTGTTGTGTTTTCAGGAGATGGAAGCAGAATCTACAGAGAGTGCTCTAAGGTAGATAAGGGACATGGTATGAACTATGAAGCCACTCTATTAAGTCAATATGTTACAATTTATGCCTAGATGTATATAGTTTACTGGCTGGCTAGCGCAGGTAAAGCAATGCAAATTGCATAACAGATATGAATATCAGAATACCAAAATAAAACTAAACATAATATTTTCACTGCAAAGTGCACAAAATAAAAGAAATGTGAAAGTGCTTTTCCAAAATGCAGGTTTTTTTTTTTTTTTTTTTTTTTTTTGTGCACTGCAGTGAAAATTTAGTCTTGAACTTATCCTTGAAGCAGTGTGATTTTGATTCGTGGTCCATCATGCATATTGTATCTGTATTCTATGAATCCTGAGGAGAAAGTTTCGTTTTATTTGTTTGAACTTCATTTTTGTCTAACCAGCATCTCCCTCACACTGTATGTGTCTTAGGATTTCTCATCCCCAACCCTGTCACGGTTGAACACAACACTTCATGACACACTGACTAAGGCAGCGCAAACATGTACAATTTTGTCAACTGTTGCCTCCTCTTTACTTTCCATTCATCCCGCAGACTTAACAAACTGTACAGGAATTGAGCAGTCGAGGATGTGAAACCTGTTCTTCAAGACGCCGATCATACGATTTATGAGGAAAAGCACATAAATAAAATCCTCCACTTGTTTGTAGAAGTGTGTGGTGATGTAGGGTCCCATAGCTTCCCGTATCTTCCCTTCGTATAGCTTGGAGCCATAAAGCCCTTCTATCAGGATCTTTTTTAGGACATGGCAGGGGAACAAATCGCAGATCAGCGTTTTTGGATTTTTTGTTGGTGCAACCAGCTACACAGCAACTCTTCAGCATAGCGTTATTCATTTAAACCGGGTTGTAAGAAGTGTTTACTAGTGATGGGTCGTTCATGAACGATCGAATCTTTTATGTGATTCAGAAGAACGAGTAGTCTCAGAGAGTGATTCGTTCATTTTGTGTTGGCCGCGCATGCACATTGCGCAACCTCCGGTCGTTTGTTACGTGAAAACCACATAGGCGCTGTACAGGAAACAGAAATGATTAGTTCACCTCTCGTCTTCTTGTTCAAGTCGTTGTTATTTTGTCACGTGACAGCCGTATACGTTATGCAGAGCAAAAAGAACGAAGGACTGGAAAAGAACATTCCAGAGGTGAACTAATCTTTCTGTTTCTCATCATTTGTACTTGGCTGCATTATCATTTTTTCCTTATTGGGACTATAATCAAAGTTTGCATAAGTAGACCTGTTGTGTCAATTTGGCTATTGAAAATGTAACATTTTAATTTAATTCTGCTCAAATGAACTAAATGACTTGACTAAAGATTCGTTCATTTTGCTGAACGAGACTCAAAGATCCAAGTCAGTAAAATGATCCGATCTTCCCATCACTGGTGTTTATGCTTTGCCGTCTATGCGGTACGCGGGATTGTTTTCACCCAAATGGGGGCGTGGCAATGAGAGCCTACTCTGGATGACATTTTGCCTGTGTTCTGTCGAAGTCTGTTCCCCCAGACTTCGACACTAACCTAGAGGAAACATAAGGGGAACAGACTTCAACAGTGCCATTAAACTTTAAACATAGGGGAACAGACTTCGACACTAACCTAAGGCGAAACATAGTGGGAACAGACTTCAACAGTGCCGTTAAACTTTAAACATAGGGGGAACAGACTACTACACTAACCTAAGAGGAAACACAGGGGGAACAGAGCTTGACAGCACCGTTAAACATTAAATATAAGGGGAACAGACTTCAACACTAATCTAAGAGGAAACATAAGGGGAACAGATCTCGACAGTGCCATTAAACATTAAACATAGGGGGAACAGACTTCGACACTAACCTATGAGGAAACATAAGGGGAACAGAGCTCGACAGTGCCATTAAACATAGGGGGAACAGACTTTGACACTAACCTAAGGTGAAACATAGGGGGAACAGACTTCGACAGCGATGTTAAAGTTTAAAAATAGGTGGAACAGGCTTCGACAGCGGCGTTAAACATTAAACATAGGGGGAACAGACTTTGACGCTAACCTAAGGTCGAAACATAGGGGGTACAGACATCGACAACGCCGTTAAACATTAAACATAGGGGGAACAGACTTCGACACTAACCTAAGGCGAAACATAGGGGGAACAGACTTCGACAGTGCAGTTAAACTTTAAACATAGGGGGGACAGTCTTCGAAAGTGCCATTAAACATTAAACATAGGGGGAACAGACTTCAACACTAACCTAAGGCAAAGATAGGGGGAACAGACTTCGACTGCGCAATTAAACATAGGGGGAACAGACTTTGACACTAACCTAAGAGGAAACATAGGGGGAACAGACTTCAACAGCACCGTTAAACTTTAAACATAGGGGGAACAGACTTCAACACTAACCTAAGAGGAAACATAGGGGGAACAGAGATCGACAGCACCATTTTCTGATTAACAATTTTTATTGATTCACATAAATGTACCTCATAGAACAAAACATATATACATAGAATCAAACTTAACCCCAACTATTACTCCTCCCCCTCCCCTTCCCAATCCCACCCTAACCCCAGCAACATAACAGTGGTCTTAAATGACATAGACACACATGCACACACATAAAAAAAATACATTAAAAAAACCAAAAAAAAAACCACAACAACAATAATCACACATCCACAAATGACAAATACCCACCCCATTTCTCCGCGAACACTTTATACCTCCCCGTTCCTCTGAATGTAACTTCCACAAAGGCCACCACCCTTCCGATCTCCGAGCACCAATCCTGAAAAGAGGGTGCTCCAGCCAACCTCCAGCCCCTAAAAATGATCTGCCTGGTGATCATGACACTGGTTAAGACCCAATTCTTTATGTGTCTACTTACAATGTCAATGACCGCCCCATCACCCAAGATAACAGAGTCTGGGGCAGAATAATACCTAAATACCTAACACCTCGCATACCAGACTCTGCACCTTTAACCAAAACTTTTGAATTTCAACACCCCCCAAAAGACATGGGTTAAATCTCCATACTCTGATTGGCATCTCCAGCAGGTGGGTGTGTCTTTAAGACCAAGCCTATACAATTTAGAGGAGGTCCAATAGAACCGATGTAAAATCTTGAATTGTATATGGCGCACCCTTGCATCTCTAGATGCAGTTTATATGTTTTTTAAAATCCTAGCCCATTCTCCCTCCTCCAATTCCAGGTCTAAATCCCTCTCCCATAATCTTTTGAGAGTGGTTGAGACTCCGTCCCCCAGACTCTGAATTAATAAGGAGTAATACACTGATGCCTCGTGGCCTTTTCCAAAAGCAGAAATCACCTCTCCCAGAGTATCTGCCACTCTAAGGGGGTGTATGCTATTCCCAAAAATAGTACAGAGCAAGTGTCGTAGCTGAAGATACTTAAAAAAACTGAGATCTGGGGATCCCAAAATATTGAACGAAATTTTCAAAGGATCTCATCACACCATTCTCATAAAGATCACCGAGTGTATTAACCCCCCTCGCAATCCACTCAGACCAACAAAAAGGGGACTTATTAATGCATAGTTTGGGGTTTAGCCATGGGCTCGAGGCAACATTTAGATAAATATCTGAATTAAACACTCTGGACACTTTTGTCCATATTGAGTGCAAATGTGAAATAACGGGGTGTGATTTAACTTCTCTGGTTAGTTTGATGGAAAGGCTTTGCAATGGCAAAATGGGGCAAGGAGTTTTTGTTCAATGCAAAACCAGGGAGGGGCTCTTTCAGGTGGAAGCAACCAATGAGCCAAATGTCTGAGACCGAATGCATAATTGTAAAACAGAATCTTGGGTAGGCCTAGCCCACCTTTGTCCATCGGCCTATGTAACTTATTAAAATTGAACCTGGCACGCTTACCATTCCAAATGAAGGACTTCGCTATGCTATCAAATTGCCTGAAATAATAGAGGGGGATATCTATAGGGAGAGATTGTAACAGGTAGTTGAATTTTGGAATACAATTAATTTTAATTACATTAACCTTCCCAATCATCGATAAGTGTAATGAAGCCCACCTGTCCACATCATTCGAAAACCTTTTTATTAAGGGATCAAAATTAACTCTGACTAAATCAGACAAATTTGCCGGGAATAAAATTCCCAAATACTTAATGCCCTTTTTGGGCCACTGGAAGGCGCCCAGCTGGAAGGCTGTTACTGGACAGTATGCTGTCAAAGCCAAAGCTTCGCATTTAGACCAATTGACTTTGTATCCTGACAACTTGGAAAAGGAATTAATAATTCTGTGGAGGCAAGGCATAGATCTAGTGGGGTCGGAGATGAATAATAAAATATCATCTGCGTAAAGCAGAAGCTTATGCGCCACACCTCCCGCAATCACCCCTGGAAAATCATCCTCCTTATCACGGCTGCTAATGGTTCCAGGGCAAGACAGAACAATAATGGGGAAAGAGGGCAACCCTGCCAGGTGCCCCTATCCAGAGTAAAATAATCTGAAATTAGTCCATTTGTTAGTACCGCTGCTACAGGGTGTCTATAGAGTAACTTAATCCAACCAATAAAAGTACTCCCAAACCCATATATTTCCAAAATCTTAAAAGATAATCCCATTCTACCATATCAAACGCCTTTGCGGCGTCAAGTGAGATGGCAGCGACCAGAGATTGATCATTCGCTACTGACCACATGATATTGATGAAACACCTAATGTTATCAGAAGAGTTAAGGCCCCAAATAAACCCCACCTGTTCTATAAGTATAAGTGATGTCATAACTTTATTTAATCGGTTCGCCAGAATTTTTGACAAAATTTTTACATCTAACTGGATCAGGGAAATTGGATGGTAACTTTTACACTTGCTTGGATCTTTGTCCTTTTTAAGAATCAGACTGATCCGGGCTTGTGTCATGGTTGGCAGGAGCTTTCCATTCTTTAATGATTCCGTATAAACTTCTAACAAAAGTGGAGCAAGTTCTGTAGCATAAGATTTGAAAAACTCAGCGGCCTTGCCTGTAGGCAGGGCCTTAATTACCTCATCAAGCTCCTCCAAGGTTATCTCAGAATCAAGAGAATTTTTTTGCTCAGTCGTCAATTTAAGGAGTTCTAATGGTACCACAAAGTTTCTAATATCTTCATCAGTAGACGAAGACGTGGAACTATAGAGATCAAGGTAGAATTCTTTAAAAGCATTTTTAATATCAATGGCCGAAGTAAATATTTCACCACCAGCAGATTTCACTGAGGGAATGGTAGAAAAAGACTCTCTCTGCTTTATATATCTAGCCAAAAGTATGACTGTCTTGCCCTGAATAACCAAAACTCCTCTTTCCGCGACAAAATAGTATTATATCTATATTTCAATCGGGTCAATTCTCTGAGGCCATCAGACGACAAACGGCGCTTCAGCTCTGCCTCTGCACTTTTAATATTTCCTTCCAACTCCACGAATTTTCGTGCTTTGGATTTTTTGATGAATGAGGCATACTGTATGATCTGACCCCTAAGAACCGCCTTAAGTGCCTCCCAAGCCATGCCCACAGATGACACTGAGGACCAGTTGGTCTCCATATAAACATTGATTGCAGCCTTTAACATTTGTTGGAAATCAGGATTTTGCAAAAGGATACATGAAAGCGCCAACTATATGATTTCTTTTTCTCTATATATGGCAACACCTCTAAACTCACCAGGGCATAATCTGAGACTAAGATGTTTCCAATTGAGCAATCAACAACAGATGAAATGAGGGACTTAGATATAAAAAAATATATATTCTAGAATAAATCTTATGGACTGATGAAAAAAATGTATAGTCCCTACCAGATGGGTTCAAACGTCTCCAAATATCTGTAAGACCAAGATTTTTACACATCCTGTGAAGCGTCATTGATTCTCTAGGGGGCTTACACACTTTTGCTTCACTATGATCAAGGACTGAGTCCATCAATAGATTAAAGTCTCCTCCCAGTATTATATCAAGAGGGGTGCCAGCGGCTTGCAACATCCCTTCAAGATCTAAAAAAAAGCCCTGATCATCAGCATTCGGTGCGTAAATATTAGCCAAAATAAAACTTTGCCCCTGAATTTCAGCTAAAACAATAATTACTCTCCCTAATGTATCTTTAATCTGTTTGAGACATTTGAATTGTAGATGCTTATTTACCAATATAATGACTCCCTTGCTCTTACTTGAGCCAGCACTAAAAAAACATGTCCACCCTATATCTTCCCAAATTTTTCAGCTTCCTGCTGGGAAAGATGTGTTTCTTGAAGAAACACTATATCATATTTCTTACGTTTAAGAAAAGTAATTACCTTCCTTCTTTTTATAGGGTGCCCCAACCCATTTACATTCCATGTGGAGAGAGACAATCCACTAATTTTAACAATTGACATTTTGATATAGTAGAAAAAATAAATTGTGTCAAAAATAAAATAATACAGACCACATTCCCCATTAGTGAAACAATCAAACCCCGAATTTCCCCCTGAACAAAACAAACAGAAAAAAGAAAAATGTGCGCATTAACCCCGCACACGACAGCGCCAACCGGCGATGATCCCTCTAAACTCAAAAGGTCCATGAACACCCACAAGCCCCCATGACAACGTTGCCATCGGAATGCACAATTTTGCCTCACAAATTTGTGAGGCAAAATTACATAACAGAAAATACTTTGTAAAATAAACCCCAGCCAATAGGCAGAATGAACACAAAGAACATGTAGATTCATTCACAGAACTGTCTTAAAGGTGTGATCCTCCACAAAACAAATTCCAGCTGATATAAAACCATTCAGAATCCTCGGACAGACAAACAAATGATCAGTGAGCCAGCTGTTATGAGCAGATGATGTAATCATTCCAGTGTCCCATAAAAATATTCAACAAAACAAATTCCAGCCAGCAGGAGGCATAAGCACGAAGAACAAAAGATTAATCCCCAGCTGTTCCAAAGGAGTGTTATTCAACAGAACATACTCCAGCCTCTAGGAGGAACCAACGCAAAAAGAAACAAATCGGTTCCCCAGATGATCAAGTCAATTCACTCAGAGGCCGCATAAAAGTATATATCATGACTTACTCAATCCGTAAACTTTATGTAGATATTTTGCGGTCATCCGTAGTGTCCACTCTCAAACTGGCCGGGAACTTCAATGTTAAAGTGATCTTCCATTAATGCAAAAGTTTCTTTAAGGAAAAGTGTTATTCACAAAACAAACTCCAGCTGCTAGGCGGAGCCAATGCAGAAAGAAACCAAAATGACACCCAGCTTCCTCACAAGCCAGAGTAAGTACATCGAGTCGACCCACTCACATGAGAAACATCTGATGGTTTACTCACCCATTGATTCTATAAAAGACATTGCCTGATTGGGACATGTAAATACTTTGCGACCGTCCTTCGCTTCTATTCACAGCTTGGCCAGAAACATCAATGCAAAAGTGATTTTACGTTGATGCAAGAGTTTCTTGTATTCCCTGAACCGATCGTGTTTCTCTCTTGTCGAACTCGCAAAGTCCGGAAACAAGAAAATATTATGATTCTTCCAAGAAAGCTTTCCTTTTCTCCTTGCTTGGTGCAACACAAGATCTTTATCGGATGATCTCAGAAATCTGGCCAGGATTGATCGGGGCCTGTCTCCTTCAGCAGATCTGTGAGCAGGGACTCTGTGAGCTCGCTCGATTTCCAGCTTGTGGCCTGTAATCGATCGACGTATTACAGCAAGAACCTTCATCAGCATCACCGACATGTTGGACAACGGACGCTGGATCTCCTCTCCCGCCGCGCCATCTAAATCGAGTCCCCGGTCTGTAGGCCTGTCGGGGCTTTCATCCTGAACACGTAAGTGTCTTTTAATGTCTCCAGAGCCCGAAGATTTTGACTTCTTTGCCATGTTTTACCTCAAAGAGCAAATGTGTAACTGGGTGTATTGAATTTCACCAGATTATAACGTGAGTATAATTAAAAATTAGCAAAGTGCGCAGAGCTCGTCGCTCACACGTCTGGTTCTTGCATGGCATCACGTGACCCCCCGACAACACCGTTAAACATTAAACATATGGGGAACAGACTTCGAAACTAACCTAAGGCAAAAAATAGGGGGAACAGAGCTCGACAGCACCATTAAACATTAAACATAGGGGGAACAGACTTCGACACTAACCTAAGGCGAAACATAGGGGGAACAGTCTTCAATAGCACCGTTAAACATTAAACATAGGGGGAACAGACTTCGAAACGTACCTAAGGCAAAAAATAGGGGGAACAGAGCTCGACAGCGCCATTAAACATTAAACATAGTGGGAACAGACTTCGACACTAACCTAAGGCGAAACATAGGGGGAACAGTCTTCAATAGCACCGTTAAACATTAAACATAGGGGGAACAGTCTTTGACACTAACCTAAGAGGAAACATAGGGGGAACAGACTTCGACAGCACCATTAAATTTTAAACATAGGGGAACAGACTTCAACACTAACCTAAGGCGAAACATAGGGGGAACTGACTTCGACAGCGCCGTTAAATATTAAACATAGGGGGGAACAGACTTCGACACTAACCTAAGGCGAAACAGGGGGACCAGATTTCGACAGAACACCGATCTGGTGTATTGGGACACCCAATACACATTTACCTGTGACACGATTACAAGGCAAGCACTTACATTTGTGCCCATCTTCTAACAACTTCAATGACTTCAAAAGACATGACGACATTTCCGGTAAGGGAACGGTAGTGAATGATCACTGATACACTGACTGGCCAAAAAATAAAAAAGGTGCCTTTGGATTTAAATAAGCAGATAATTAAGAGCCTATGATTGGATCATTATTGCAGTGATTAATATGTTTCAGCTGGCAACAATTATTTTAACCCTAACTGATGCAGTGTGTAGCTTCTGTCTTAAACAACCATGTCGGAAGACGTATCCAGTGGTCGTGGAAAAGATGTTACTGTGTTTCAGAAGTGGCAAAATATTGGCCTGCATCAAGCAAAGAAAACAACTAAGGAGATTGCTGAAATCCCTGGAATTGGGTTAAGAACTGTCCAACACATTATTAAAACCTGGAAGGATAGTGGTAAACTGTCAGCTTCGTGAAAGAAATGTGGTCTTGAAAAATATCTTGAATGATCGTGATCAGAGATCACTAAAACACTTGGTGAAGTTACATTATAAAAAATCGACAGTAGAACTCACGGCTATGTTTAATATTGAAAGTAAGAGCATTTCCACACGCACAATGCGACGAGAACTTACAGGATTGGGACTAAACAGCTGTGTGGCCACAAGAATGCCGTGAGGCTAATCGGAAAAAAACAACTTGCTAAGGAGCATAAAGATTGGACAGTGGAGCAATGGAAAAAGGTCATGTGGTCTGATGAGTCCAGATTTACCCGATAAGCGGGTACATAGTGCCCACTGTACAGGCCTCTGAAGGCAGTGTTATGATCTGGGGTTGCTTCAGTTGGTCAGGTCTAGGCTCAGCAATGTTATGCGGCAATAAAATAAAGTCAGCTGACTACACTGTAAACCCTAATGCTCAAAATAATCACACACAACAGCTTCCTGTCATGTTTACACACCCTACTGATTGGTTAAGATTAGATAAGGGGTTGGGTAAGGGCATAATATTAATAAGCATGTCCTTAACACCTCGTGCACGGAACTCGCACTTACTTCAGCATTAGACTTCCGGGAATTTGCACGTGATGAAGTTTAGCCGAACAAAATCGTGTGAGATCCTACGAAATATCCAACTCGTAAATTATGTACAAATTTTCATGAGATCGGTTTGACAGGAAGTTAAATTTAACTGAAACTGGGAAGGAGATTTTTATTTCCCAGCATGCTTTACATGGAACTCGACAGGGAGAGTAAATGTTAAAATTAAGTGTTATATAGTGTGTCTTTGTGCAAGATGAATGTAAAGGGAGATACATGTTAGTGTTTAATGTTTTGTTGTGTTGTTTAGAAGAGTTTCTGTCATGTTAAAGTTTTTTGGGGGGTTACCATTATGGTGAATAGTGGAGCTCGAGATTAGATTGGGGACAGGTATAATAAAAGGTTATTCTACAATATATTGATATATGTGTGGGGCAATTGCCATGTTAATCAAAGCATGGTTTATCCAATCAGCATGTTAAAATAGTAGCTTGTTTCTAGGGATGGGTAATATCGCTTATTTTCTTTTAGATCCGATACCAATAATTTCAAGTCCAATATCATCGATACCGTTACCAATACTGATACTTCTATTGAATAGATTTTTTTTTGCGATCACTTGGGATAAAATGGGTTATTTAAAATATTATTTTTAGTAATAATTCAAGTCATTATTATTATTATTTATTTATTTTACATTTGTGAGCTTAAACAGATTAGACTTCTGTTTTGTTTACTCTTACAAAAATTAACCATGGTTTAACTACAGTAACTATAGTATAATTTAGTTAAACTATAGTTACCACACAATTAACCATGGTTACTACTACAATATTACTGTAGTAATACCATGGTTAACAATTTTTTTACATTTCTTATTAAGAACAATTACACACAATTATAAGAAATAAGAAATGTCACCATTAGATATGTTGTTATTTTAGCGTGAATTTACTCCAGAAGCTGTTTCTCTGATTTTCTATCATTACCTCTATAAGGCACTGATCCCAGTGCACAGTGCAAGCGCTTGTCTGCTTGTGTCTTTCAGCATCACTTGGAAGCTTATGATTATTGTTCATGGTAACCAAATAATAATATCCCTTGTTAAAAAAAAAAAAAAGAAGTTAAAATCTATATTTTTGTGTGAGGATCGATACTTTTGATACAACATCTGTATCGGAAGTATCGATGCATTAGGATCGATCCACCCATCCCTACTTGTTTTAGCTAGTACTAGCTAGTTAGGTACCCTTTACTTGGCATATTAAAGCTGAGCCTACATTAAATTTCCAGAGTTAAATTGAAGGTTAAGTAATATTAAAATGCACGAGTAAGCTTATTCAATATTTCAAGTTTAGAAAAAAATCAACACGCATGAGTAGTACAGAATTAAAATCGGACAGTTCTGCTTACTTACACTTATAATTTATTAACTTAAAATGTTTTGATGTTACGGATTACCTCAAATTTTTTTAGTTCTGCTTACTTATTCAGGTTTACAGTGTACCTGAATGTACTGAATGACCAGGTTATCCCATCAATGGATTTTTTCTTCCCTGACAGCAAGGGCAAATTCCAGGACGACAATGCCAAGATCCATTGGGCTCAAATCATAAAAGAGTGGTTCAGGGAGCATGAGGAAATATTTTCACACTTGAATTGGCCACCACAGAGTCCTAATCTTAACCCCATTGAAAGTCTTCGGGACGCGCTGGAGAGGACTTTACGGAGTGGTTCAACTCTCCTGTCATAAATACAAGATCTCGGCCAAAAATTAATGCAACTCTGGATGAAAATAAATGTTGTGACATTGCATAAGGTTGTCGAAACAATGCCGAGACAAATGCACGCTGTAATCGAAGCTAAAGGTGGTCCAAAAAAATATTAGAGCGTGCAACTTTTTTTTTTGGCCAGGCAGTGTATATATCAATGGCAACGATCAGAGAGCACAAAAATGGGGTGCCAAAATCATATTTTTAAAATCTCCTTTAATACCTTACAAATAACCAAAAGCACACTTTTAAACAACAGTGAAAGGATGTATTTTATTGAACTTTTATTTTATTTAATTTTATTGAACTTTTAATGGGTCAAATATGCATTTTTATTTTTTAAATTTTATTTTATCAAGAGGTACCTTCATAGCTACTGCTCACCCTCTGTCTACCGACGTTGCTCTGACTGTCACATGACCAAAATGGTCAGAGGGGGAATGCGTTCTGGCCTGGGGCACAGAACAGAAAAAGGAAAATAAAAAACTGCACTATAATGAAGAAAACAATGCCCAGAAACAGTTATTTTAGTGTATCTTTTCTGTCATGATTATGCAAAAAGTTGCCATATGTTTGGGAATGGGCATTCAATCACTTTACATTTAGAGAGAAAATCTTGTTAAAAAAAGTTGTTAACTGACCCTCCGTCATGTCCAACCTATCCTAGGGTTCCTCTTACTAACCATAACTAATGTTGCTTCGCTTTCCTACCTTTGGTTGTTGTTGTCTCACTTTAAAACACGATGTAAGAAACCATTGGATGTGGTGTGAGTAAATTACCTCAGGAATTATTAAACAACACCTTGATCAATTATTTACTAAATCCCAAAAACTGGGCAAAGAAATGTGTGATGAAGAGGCTTGCTTCAGAAACATGCTGAACAATAAAAATTTTTTTAATTTTTTATTATTTTTTTTTAATACATTTTAATTTTAGATTTTATTATTATTATGGACCAAACTGTAATATTTGTTCAATTCTTTTTTCTTTCTTTTTTTTTTTTTTTTTTGAAGCAGTTTGAAAAGTGTTGAGTTATAGACCAATCCCATTGTTTAAAAAAATTGACACAGATGTAATTAAGTTCTGTAATGTCTCTGGATCTACCCAGGTGTGATATTTTGTACTGCAGAATTCTTAAAGTTGCACACTGTAACTTTTGTCTTTGTGTCATATTGGACTTACACTGATACCTAACTGCTTGGATGCAGCATCATTTTACAATAGTTTTCAGTGTCAGATGCCATTGTAGAAATTTAGTATTCACAGTCAGCCATGATTATTTTAATCAATGAGTGAAAGTGTCAAATAACAGGACGGTTACTGAGATTAAGCAAGTAGTATTCGGTTGGTCATGTGATTCTAACATGGCAGCCCCCATGTGCGGACCCTCTCCATATAAAATAAAACAGCTTTTATAAGGTTACTGATATGACTGGAGTCTTCATTTAAATGTGAGTAGTCATGATTTCCTACATTTTTCAGCACTCAGAAAAAATTACTGAGTGCTGAGGAATATTCCTGGTTCAATACAAGTTAAGCTCAATCGACAGCATTTGTAGCATAATGTTGATTACCACAAACATTTATTTCGATTTTTTTAGAGTAATGTGAAGATTATAATTTATCTTATTAAGATTATAATAATCTTGTTGCTATACTTTTGAAGCAGTGAGTATTTTAATGTTTACGGATTGGCCGCATTCGCTTCCATTGTAAGTGCCTAACTGTAACCCAGATTTTTGGCTTTTTTTTTTTTTTTAAAGAAAGGAAGGGACAAAGGGAAAGAAAGGGAGGGAAATTTATGTAAAAAAAAAAAAAATGTTGTGGTAATCAGCATCAATTGAGCTTAACATTGAACACTAAAAACTGCTTTAAGCGAAATTCAAAAATATACAGTGTTTGTGAATAAGCACTGCATTTCAACACTAAACAACCTTGGTCTGTAAGATATGTTGCGACATTGGGTCAAGTGACATGGTTAGGTCACCCATTATCGTGAAATTTGCAGTCTTTGACCGCACACACCTTTGCTCCAACTCCCATTCTAGGACAAACAGGAAGTTGCACAAAATTTGTCACTGGCCACAGAGCTGTTTGAGTAACTGATTAACAAATCCATTCATTACAAATGAGAATACTGTCAATTGTTTTATACCATATACCATACCATATGTAAGATAAATGTTAATAAACTATTTATTGAAATAACACAAAGTATATTTTCCATGATTGGTAGCTGAGGATTAAACAGTTAAGCAATAAATGTCTATCAGCAATAACTGTAATTTACAATTTGAGACCCACCATCAATAAGAATGATAAACACTTTGTTCAGATGTAAACATTCAACGTGGTGTTATAAACCGATGAGCCAAAACATTAAGACCAATCACAGGTGAAGCGAATAACGTTGATCATTGCTTAACAAGGCCACATGTCAAGGTCTGGGTAGATTAGATGGTAAGCGAACAGTCAGTTCTCGTAGTCAACATGTTGAATGCAGGAGAAATGGGCATGAGTAAAGACCTGAGCAACTTTGACAAGGGCCAAACTGTTATGGTCAGACGACTGGTTCAGAGCATCACTGAAATGGCAAGGCTTGTGGGGTGCTCCCGGTCAGCAGTTGTGAGTACCTACTGACAGTGGTCTGAGGAGGGACAAACCGGCAAGAGGGTGTTGGACGCCCAAGGCTCATCGACGCACGAGGGCAACGAAGGCTATCCTGTATGGTCCGAACCGACCATCTACTACTGTGGTCTACTGTGGCACAAGTCACAGAAAATTTTAATGATGTTACAGGAGGTATGTGTCACAACACACAGTGTATCGCACCTTGCTGCGAATGGGGCTGCGTAGCCGCAGACCGGTCAGAGTGCCCATGATGAGCCCTGTCCACCATCGAAAGCGCCTACAATGGGCATGTGAGCATCAGAACTGGAACTTTGAGCAGTGGAAGAAGGTCGTCTGGACCGATGAGTCCTGTTTTCACGTTTACCTGGGGAAGTGATGGCACCAGAATGCACTGTGGGAAGACAACAAGCTGCGAAACCCTGGGTCCGACCATTCATGTGGACGTCAATTTGACACGTGCCACCTAGCTAAACATTGTTGCAGACCAGGTACACCCCTTCATGGCAATGATATTCCCTGATGGCAGTGGCCTCTTTCAGCAGGATAATGCGCCTTGCCACACTGCACACATTGTTCGGGAATGGTTTGAGGAACACGATGAAGAGTTCAAGTTGTTGCCCTGGCCTCCAAATTCCCCATATCTCAATCCGATTGAGCATCTGTGAGATTTGCTGGACCAACTAGTATGATCAATGGCAGCTCAACCTCGCAACTTACAGGGCTTTTTTACAGGAGCTGCTGCTATTGTCTTGGTGCCAGATATCACAGGACACCTTCAGGGGTCTTGTAGAATCTATGCCTCAGAGGGTCGGTGCTGTATTGGCGGCACGATGAGGACCAACAGCATATTAGGTAGGTGGTCATAATGTTTTGGCTTATCAGTGTATAGTAATACAATTTGACAAAAATAAAAACAGAACAAGATTTTCTTAATTAAAATATGAATTAATACTTAAAAGTCTAGTTCTGCACTTGAATAACTGATTCCAAGGTTATACATCAATAATGTATTTTGGAACATAAGTCAATAAGCCAAACACATTCAACTCAAAGGCTTATAAACATATTTGGGTATATTGTTCAGTTATTGTGTAAAACATAATGCATTCACTACAACATAAAAAAGCAAAACCTTAATCTTCATCAGTGTTAATGAAGGCCTTGGGTCGAAATACATTAGATTCATCTTGCTACATTATGTGTTGAAACTCATAGGGAGTACATGGTCATCCACTTTGCCTTTTAAACATCCACTTGAAATGCTCTATGTGGACCACCTTACAACTTGGGATCCAAAGGATCCAATAACTTGAAGCTGTAGACTCTAGATACACTCTTGGAGCCTGTAAGCTTTATAATATAAGTCCGATCTAAGAAAGATTTTCAGTGCAGTGTTAGAGTATACTCTAAGCCATTCTTTTTGTCTTCTGGTACATTCTGGACTGTGGTTAAGACTGTCTCTACTGGAAAAGACAGGTACAGGCTTTCTTTAAGCTTTTTTGCTGAGGGTGACTCCTCTGCATTGAACAATGGGTCAGTCACAGTGAAAGTAACTGAGGGAATGTTTCTAGCCTTGCATTTTGCATTCTTCTTTTCCTTTCTGTAGGTGACATTCATATTTGTAATTACCTAGACAGACAAAATGAACATTCTCAGAAAATTGATGAAGTGCCAAAGCCATTTCATGTGTTCTCTAGACCATGGAGGATAGAATACTAGTACAACATACAGGCAAATTCAAGGACAGTAAAGATTTCAGCCATACAAAGGAAATGTTCAGACTTTACCATCTGTTTGATATTATTCTGTTGCTCCTGCATGGAGGAAAGTAAATGGTTTGTGTCATCTTCATTAAGGGTATAATCCTCCCGGTCCTGATTGTAACCAAGTGGATCAAACTTTATCTTAAAAAAGAAAAGAAATAGATCACGAATGGCAATAGTGTAAGTTGTTGCTATAGCATTGTACATTCTATTTAATAAAATTCACTGAATTACCATCTCTTAAAAGTTATTTCTCTTACCTCACTAGATATACTGGCTTTCTTGTTAAACATTAAAAAATGTGGTGTGAATTTTGTTGTAGGATTGATTGATGTCCTAAAGATGGCCAAAACTGAATCAAGAAAAACATCCCATTCCACCTGTTTCTCCACCACCATCTGTTTTATGGCATCTTTCAGTAGATTACTGCTGTGATCATACAGTGCATTCTGCTGGGGCTGGTCTACTGACAACACCCTCCGCGCTATGTTCCACATGTCAAACAGATGCTTTTTAACCTAAAATAATCAGTAATAACACTGTTACAAAACAGTTAAACACTTGTTTTGTTTCAATTTAAAATTATTGTAATTTAACAAAAGGTTTCACCTCTTCTCATAAGTCAGAAATTTGAGAGCAAAATATTGTCTTTACAGGGCCAAATCTGAAAATGTTTTGACATTTTTGGTAAATCATGCACAGTTGTGTTGCAAATATCCTATTCATTTATTATTATTATTATTATTATTATTATTATTATATTTAAAGTGTAGCAATATTTCACCTGTAAAATGATGATGAAATGCATCTTGCAACACATAGACAATCTTTCTTTTGTATGAGAAAAGCCTCTACCCATTTACTGTTGTAGTCTGTAATGATAACAATTTGTGTATTCCCTCCAAGTACAGTCCCTGGAAATTGACCTGTTTTAGAATAAAAACAAGTGAAAAGCATTTTATTACTTTCCATAAACTTGTCAAGATAACAGATAACAATGCTCAAAAAGTCCTTTACAAATTTTTACTGATTATTTCAATTGCCAGAATCTCCCAAGGTCCATCCACCTTAATAGGTCGTATTGTTTTTCCAGGTTTTTATTTCGCTGTGCGTGTTGACATGTTTCACACACTTTAATCTGAAACAGATGAAACAAAGACATGTAGATAAAGGGATGAATAAATAAATAAAAGAGTGCAGTATCAAACACCTCCATTCAAAATGTATCTGAAAAGGGTCAGGAAAGTGACATCCACTGCATACCCAATCCACAACATCCTTGACAATGCCAAGCCTGTAGTATTTACTCTGAATCCTGTGAACAGTCTTCTTCTGTCCCAGGTGATGCCCAATGTCTTTGAAGTGACACTCCAGGAATATCTGTCTCTTCCACTCCACCTGAATCACTACTTCTCGCTTTTCTTCTTTCTTTGGTCCCACATAATACAACCAACCATCTTTACAGTATATAATGCAGAAGAGTTAATTAAGCAATACATTTAAAATAAACCACCTTTTGCTCTGTGAAGATGAGTTAAACCACCTTTCAGAAACCAAAGAGTTGCTGGAGGTATGCCAATCTTAATAGTGACTCTTTAATATTTTTAGGATTGGAGGCAAACTTTATCCAAAGCAATAAATATGTATATATTCACACAGTATGGTCTAAATGATAGTTTTGTTAAAATCAAGATATTTAGAGAATTAAATAGGGAGGTTTTGTGCAAAAATAAATATATATTTCTAATAGCCTATTACGATGACCAGATTTCTGAAATGAAAAACGGGGATATTTCAAGTTCAGTGTTCAATAGGTCATTGACATTTCATGTTACTTTCTTAAAAAAGGGGACAAATCCCATGGTGACCATGGTGAATGTGGTAATGTGCTGAACTATGCACTCTAAGAAATTATTTTGGTTAAACTTAAAAAAGTAATCTGGTTGCCATAGGGAGTTCATTTAATATAAACATTTGATAATGAAATAAAATAAATAATAATTTGAATAAAAAGGTCTAGTTAACTAACAATTAGTGGAACTATTTTTTTTTTAATTATTATTATTATAATTTTTTATTTTATTTATTTTTTTACTTTATATCAGTGCATTGCTATTGTGCCATTAGTTTACTCAATAAAAACAGATTCTTATGTTATCTGAACAAATGAGTAAATCTAAGTTGATCTGGCAAAAATACAAAGTTAACAAATCATGGAAATATATATATATATATATATATATATATTAGTGTGGTATATCATGCTCTAATACTAGCCTGTCTCAATGAAATTCAAACATGGAGGTAAAGTTGATCATTTTTAGTGGTCTTCTGTTTTGTCTTCAATGAGTTCATACTTTTCTATGCTGAGCAGATAACATTGTGGCATAAAAGTGAACTAAACAAACATGTATAAACAATGAGGAACTATTGCAGCTGACTCCACAGCACAGGGGTCCTGCCCTTTGAGCATCTTTATTATTTCATGGAATTGGTGAAGAATGTAAACATTTAGCAACTAAAACATATTTTATCATATGACACAAAGATATTCAATATTGTATAATAATGATAATAATAATAATTATTATTATCATAATACTATTTTACCTAACTGTTTGCATATCTCATATGGACCTGTTTATCTTAATTACCACCTTTTATTTTGATAGTGCTCCTTTTCAGTCAATTGTTTCCCTGCAAAGCGCAATGAAATCTATGCTGTGATGTACTGACTTACTGTACATTTCTTTGCAGATATTTTATTATAGATTTTTTTTTCCATGTTATTAATGTCATATTCTTATTTTAAAATTGTAAAAGTTTAAAGTCATTAAAACAAATTTTTTAACCACTCCACAGATTTCATATTAGCAAACTATAGTTTTGGCAAGTCAACTTTGTGCATGACATGAGTAATTTTTCCAACAATTGTTAACAGACAGATTTCTTTCTTTTTTAATTGACTATATCACTATTCCAGTGGGTCAGAAATGTACATAGACTAAATTAACTGTGCCTTTAACCAACTTGGAAAATTCCAGAAAATGATGTAAAGTCTTTGATTGGCTAATTGAAGTCAATTGGAGGTGTACCTCAGAGGTGGAGTCTTGATCTTGATCACAAGACGTCTCGAGACCATATAAACGTGGTCTTGGTCTGGGTCTCGTTACTCAGTGTCTTGGTCTCAACATTTAAAGCCTTGGTCTGGATCTCGGTCTCGGCCTATGGTCTTGATGATCAAGACCGCTGTGTATTTACCAATGCACTAAATGCGATTATTATTTCAGCCACTAGTTATCGCTGCATCTTTACCATTACTGGGAATTTGCAAGCGCAGTACTTCTGAATCGGTCATACAGCATGTGTCGTAAAGCACCATCTCTCATCACATGAATGTAGGAGAAAGAACTATGGTTTAACGACACAAAGCGAACATTAATGATTTATGATTACATATGCGCGCGACCCAATAAGCTTGTTACGTTGCGAGGTGTTCTTTATTGGCGGGAGTAGGGTTGAATGATTATGACTAAAATCATAAAGATTTTTTCCCCTGATATTGTAATCGCTATTAATAAGATCGATCACTATAATTGTATTGCATGCAATATTTATGCAGCTACTTTAGTTTATTCATTAGTAGCCTAAATTAAGACAGTGACCAAACGGACAACTTTACAGTGTTTCTCTTCTTGGCAGCATGAAATCAAACTAATTTAAACTGTGATTAAATTATATACAGAAAGCGAGCAAAACGCGCTCCATTTATAATCTCTGAAGCTGTCAATCACTTAAGTTAAACGCAAGCTCACTGAGTTCTGCACTCTCCCCAAAACTCTCATTATAATCAATAAAGCTGTCGTAATTGCACAATAAATTTCTTATTTACATCGTTTTTATTCCTTGCTTGAGAGTGCGGCAATAAGCACTTACAGAACTCAGTCTGTGAGCAGTGGCTGAGCCGGTGACTTAAACGCCTCTGATTGGTCGTTGCATTTATGCGCTCAGCTGACATGTCTGTGATAAAAAAAATTTTTTTAAAAAAGAAACAGTGTACATGCAGTGAAAATCAGACTAATGCCATGCAGACTTCAATTGTTGTGCACTAGCCAATTCAAGTCACTTCACTTTAGTTGTATTATTTTATATGGATTACGAAGGCATCTCGTAAAACTGGACTGTATTCTCTATATAGCAGTCTGGAAATTATCAGAACCTGCAGTGGTTAAATTTGCATTTGAAAATTTTGAAGAAGATTCTGAAAATAAGAAATGGAGAGCAACCTGCAAAATATGTCACACATTAATAAGTGAAGCATGTGGTACAACATCATCATTCAATAGGTAAGTTAGTCACATTGTCTTTGACATGGTTTTTTTTTATTTTATTTTTTTTATATTATTTCCCATTTGCTAGACTGCTAACTTTCTTAAAATGAGAATTTTAACATATAATAGTATTAAAGTACATAACCATGCCTACCAATCTGCAAACTCTTTAAAATGAAAATTATGTAAAATGATATTTGGTTTCATACTAGTGATGACTATCATCACAAGGCAATTTAGGCCAGCCATGTTTTCAATGAAAATGACAATTCTTATTATCATATTACAATATTTTGATTTGTCAATGAACAGGGGTATTTTCTTGAGGTGGGGTCTTGATCTTGTGGTCTTGTTCTTAAGACGTCTCTAGACCATATAAACGTGGTCTTGGTCTGGGTCTTGGAGGGTCTAGTCTTGGTCTTGTCTTGGTCTCAAGGGGTCTAGTCTGGGTCAGGGTCATGGAGGGTCTGGTCTTGACTACACCTCTGGTGTACCTGTGGATGAATTTTAAGGCCTACCTTCAAACTCAGTGCCTCTTTGCTTGATATCATGGGAAAATCAAAAGTTATCAGCCAAGACCTCAGAAAAACATTGTGGTCCTTCACAAGTCTGGTTCATCCTTGAAAGCAATTTCCAAATGCTTGAAGGTACCACGTTCATCTGTAGAAACAATAGTACGCAAATATAAACACCATGGGACCACGCAGCCATCATACTGCTTAGGAAGGAGACACATTCTGTCTCCTAGAGATGAACATAGTTTGGTGCGAAAAGTGCAAATCAATCCCAGAACAACAGTAAAGGATCTTTTGAAGATGCTGGAGGAAACAGGTAGACAAGTATCTATATCCACAGTAAAACGAGTCCTATATCGACATAACCTGAACGGCTGCTCAGCAAGGAAGAATCCACTGCTCCAAAACCACCATAAAAAAGCCATACTACAGTTTGCAAGTGCACATGAGGACAAAGGTCTTACTTTTTGGAGAAATGTCCTCTAGTCTGATGAAACAAAAATTGAACTGTTTGGCCATAATGACCATCGTTATGTTTGGAGGAAAAAGGGTGAGGCTTGCAAGCCGAAGAACACCATCCCAACCGTGAAGCACAGGGGTGGCAGCATCATGTTGTGGGGGTGCTTTGCTGCAGTAGGGACTGGTGCACTTCACAAAATAGATGACATCATGAGGAAGGAAAATTATGTGGATACATTGAAGCAACATATCAAGACATCAGCCAGGAAGTTAAAGCTCGGTCACAAATAGGTCTTCCAAATGGACAATGACACCAAGCATACCTCTAAAGTTGTGGCAAAATGGCTTAAGGACAACAAAGTCAAGGTATTTAAAGTGGCCATTACAAAGCCCTGACCTCAATCCGATAGAAAATTTGTGGGCAGAAATGAAAAAGCGTGTGCGAGCAAGGAGGCTACAAAACCTGACTCAGTTAACACCAGTTCTGTCTGGAGGAATGGGCCAAAATTCCAGCAGCTTATTGAGTGAGAAGCTTGTGGAAGGCTACCCAAAACATTTGACCCAAGTTAAACAATTTAAAGGCAATGCTACCAAATACTAATAAGGTGAATGTAAACTTCTGACCCACTGGGAATGTGATGAAATAAATAAATAAATCATTCTCTCTACTATTATTCTGACATTTCACATTCTTAAAATAAAGTAGTGATCCTAATTGACTTAAGACAGGGAATATTTTCTATGATTAAATGTAAGGAATTGTGAAAAACTTAGTTTAAATGTATTTGGCTAAGGTGTATGTAATCTTCTGGCTTTTGATGTAAACTGTAACACTTGACTGAAATGTTTCTCATGATCTTAAAAATCTTTTGATCTGAAGGCGTATGCTTAAATATTTTAAATTAATTTTGTAGGCAAAAATATATTTGTGCCACCATATTAATTTATTTCATTATAAAACTAAAATTTAATTAAAAAAAAAAAGTTTTTGAAATTGATGACTTGGTCCAAATAATAAAGAAAAGCAGCCAATAAGTGCCCAACATAGATGGGAACTCCTTCAATACTGTTTAAAAAGCATCCCAGGGTGATACCTCAAGAAGTTGGTCAAGAAAATGTCAAGAGTACTTGTCTGCAAATTCTAGGCAAAGGGTGACTACTTTGAAGATGCTAAAATATAACACAGTTTTGATTTATTTTGGATTTTGTTTAGTCACAACATAATTCCCATAGTTCCATTTATGTTATTCCATAGTTTTGATGACATTACTATTATTCTAAAATGTGGAAACAATTTTTTTTTATTTTTTTTTTTTTTTTTTTATAAAGAATAAGTGTTTCAAAACTTTTGACTGGTAGTGTATGTTAATACAACAAATGAGTAAATATGTGAGAAGGTGCTTCCTTTAGTCAGTGTATGAATATTACTAGTGTAGGATGGAGGTAGAGGGGACGATAGCGCTGATATACACAACACATACTGATTAAAAATAAAATAATTGATTTTGACTACTTTTCACCAGCATGTTATAGTTTGTGCGGGAATTCCCGCATTATGAAGCCCAAACTTTCAGGAACGTTTTACACTGTGCAATACAATCCCGTGACAAATTCAGAACCTGTATAAAATACATAACAATATAACTTTACAACATAAACAGCTAGTGTGTGCCTTACTTTGAAGTTTATAACAATGATGATAATTCTCTTCAATTGCCTGGTCCAGTTCTTAATGGCAATACTGGCCCGACCAAATAATCAGTGAAGACAAATGAATTGAAGCTGCTATAGCGAGCAGCTCCCTCTGTTGGTCAAAATAAACAGCACATGGTAGGCTTTGCTGCTAGGGCTTACTTGCAATGTAATATTTCACTATGAATGTTGTCTTGAACGTTCGGGAAAAACGGGAGCATTTACGGGGACAGGCCACCAAAAACCGGGCAACACAAGCGCAAAAAAGCAATTGTAATAGCTCAATTCATCATCTTGTTGTATTGCAAAATAATTTTAAGAGAAGATAATGACACTTTAGGACTGTCATTTTTTTTTTTTTTTTATTGTAAGAGTAATCCAGAATGTAACTTGTGCAAGATTTGTTCACACCGTCAAACATAAACTTCTGCGCATATCTTTTGAGATTTTTCTTGGGAATGGGATTCATAGTTTGAGGGTGACAGCCTTCAGAGACAAAAGTGCAAATGTTCCCCGGTCTGTTGGAGATGTTAGGGTTGCCACCCATCCTGTAAAATACGGGATCGTCCCGTATTTAAAGATAAAATGATGCGTCCCCTATTGAATCAATAAAAGTCCACACATTGTGCTAAAACGTGCTAATACGTGGTAAGGGACCGTCTGAAAAGTCCACAAATGGTGGTAATTGTGGAGTTTTTTTCTATATAAATGTTCAATAAGATCAAACAATGTATGAATGCAATCCTATAGACAAGTACAGGTGAAGGAAAAAATTAACAAATAAAATAAAAAAAATATAAAAAATTAAAAAATATGTATAAACCACCCAAAATGTATACATAAATAAGATAAAGAAGACAAATAATCGAAAAAATTAAAATGTTTCACATATTATTATTATTATTATTATTATTATTTATTTTTATATAAGTCATGGGTCAGGAAAGTTCTCCTTTTAGCATATAAAAAAGGATATACATTTTTTTTTATTAATAACGCATATGAACTCAACGCATTTATTGCTAAAACTGTACACCTCTCCTGCAGCGAGTCCACACTCAACATTCTGGTGCAAATATACTGTTCTAAGCTTTAAATACATAACCAACAGTGCAGCCAAATTAATCACCCAATTTTCAAACCCAAACTCTAAAGCGCACCGAAAAGGCGGAATTTAAAACATGTTTCGAGTTTTACCGTGAACTTGTGCGCGCACAAACAACAACCGCCGGACGGATGGGATTTAGTGACGGACCAGGAAGTAAACACAACCTATTTGTTTTATCCCTTCGTCTTTATTTATCTCTCCTTTTTCAAATACGAATTTACATTATATACGGCTCATATATTTATAATAATAAGCAAGGAAACATTTGTACCATTTTAATTGTTTAAATAGCACTAGCGAGGTTCCCACATTCGCAAAACAGCCTTATTTTAAATATTTTAAAAATTGCCCAAGATATAACCGCATGTAGTTAGACCGGCTAATGACATCAAGTCCGGGTGTCACAATGAAGAGATTTTACACATGCAGTTGCTTTTTTACAGACAATATTTTTCTTGAAGAATACAAACTTCATGTTCGATTCGTCTCGGAGAGTCAGTTCAGGAAGGACTATGAAAGTGTAAGTGATCTGCAGCAACACTGCGCTGATGTCTCACTGTTAAGTACTTTGCCATTTCTGTCTAAACAACATTGCATTTGCTTTAAAAGATACTTAGATCCCTTGGTTGTGTGTCTGGATCTCAAGTCTGCGACGTGCTTGGAAAGGTGAGTGAGCTCTCAAGAATTAGAAAACACTTGCGCGATAAGATGGCGATTAAAAACAAAGCTACTACCTGCTACATTTACTGAATCCTGCACCCATAGATTCATGCAGAAATCAAGAGAAGGCATAATCATACATTGGAATCAGCAAAGAGAGCAGCTGTCATCCAGGAGATTTATAAACCTCTACATCAGCATGTTTATCATCTACAGGTATATCTAGTACAGATAGTCAATGATTCATAATTATTAACTGACATACTGTAATATACGTATGCTGAAGTGTACTATTCCTCTGCAGGAATCATATCTGGCCCCAGAGCTTTTACAGATGGTTAAATATGGCGGTTCAAGTGAAGCAACCATGGAGGGACTGATGAAACTTATCCAGACAGAGGCAGGTGGGCTGGATCTTTGAAGATGTTCCCATTTAAAATAAATAAATGAAACATCAGCTCACCCTTGGGAGAAAAATCACATGTCAGTAATATGTGTGGTTGTTTGCTGAAAAAAATTATGTGTTGCAGCACCAGGAGTCTATCGATTTCCAGTGTTCACAAAGGAATTCTGCAAGGACCTCATAGAGGAGCTGGAGCATTTTGAACAGTCTGAGGCACCAAAGGGCAGGCCAAACACCATGAACAATTATGGGGTATAAGTTCTTATCATATATAATTAAATGTACTTGTATAATAATTTATGGAAGCATTGGTTCATTATATATTACAAAGTGCTGAACACATTTAGCATATTCCATAATGATAATTTCTGATCTCTTTAAATGAATACAGATTCTACTTAATGAACTGGGCTTTGATGAAAGCTTCATCACACCACTGAGGGAGCTCTATCTGCATCCACTTACAGCTCTGCTCTACAGTGATTGTGGAGGAAGCTATTTGGATAGTCACAAAGCTTTTGTGGTGAAGTATGCCATGCAGGAAGACTTGGATCTTAGCTATCATTATGACAACGCTGAAGTGACTCTCAATGTATCACTGGGGAAAGAGTTCATGGAAGGGAACCTGTTCTTTGGAGCCATGAGACAGGTGCTGTTAGTTGTTGAATAGAGCTTAAAATTACTGTGATTATGTTTGTTGATGATAATTATTAAAGGATAAGTTTTCTCATCATTTACTCACCTGACTTTTTTTCTTCTTTAGAAGAATATCTCAGCTCTGTAGGTTCATACAGTGTAAGTAAATGGTGACCAGACCTTTGAAGCTCCAAAAAAGAAAGTCAGCATAAACATAATCCTTATGACTCCAGTGGTTTAATCATATCTTCTGCAGCGATCAAGTTGGTTTTGGCTGAGAACAGACCAAAAATATAACTCCTTATTCACTGTACAGTGCATCTGGAAAGTATTCACAGCGCTTCACTTTTTCCACATTTTGTTATGTTACAGCCTTATTCCAAAATGGATTAAATTCATTATTTTCCTCAAAATTCTACAAACAATACCCCATAATGACAACATGAAAGAAGTTTGTTTGAAATCTTTGCAAATTTATTACAAATAAAAAACAAAACAAATCACATGTACATAAGTATTCACAGCCTTTGCCATGACACTCAAAATTGAGTTCAGGTGCATCCTGTTTCCACTGATCATCCTTGAGACGTTTCTACAACTTGATTGGAGTCCACCTGTGGTAAATTCAGTTGATTGGACATGATTTGGAAAGGCACACACCTGTCTATGTAAGGTCCCACAGTTAACAGTGCATGTCAGAGCCCAAACCAAGCCATGAAGTCCAAGGAATTGTCTGTAGACCTCTGAGACAGGATTGTATCGAGGCACAGATCTGGGGAAGGGTACAGAAAAATTTCTGCAGAATTGAAGGTCCCAGTGAGCACAGTGGTCTCCATCATCTGTAAATGGAAGAAGTTTGGAACCACCAGGACTCTTCCTAGAGCTGGCCGCCTGGCCAAACTGAGTGATTGGGGGAGAAGGGCCTTAGTCAGGGAGGTGACCAAGAACCCAATGGTCACTCTGACAGAGCTCCAGCATTTCTCTGTGGAGAGAGGAGAACCTTCCAGAAGAACAACCATCTCTGCAGCACTCCACCAATCAGGCCTGTATGGTAGAGTGGCCAGACGGAAGCCACTCCTCAGTAAAAGGAACATGACAGCCCACCTGGAGTTTGTCAGAAGGCACCTGAAGAACTCTCAGACCATGAAAAACAAGGATTGAACTCTTTGGCCTGAATGGCAAGCGTCATGTCTGGAGGAAACCAGGCACCGCTTATCACCTGGCCAATACCATCCCTACAGTGAAGCATGGTGGTGGCAGCATCATGCTGTGGGGATGTTTTTCAGCGGCAGAAACTGGGAGACTAGTCAGGATTGAGGGAAAGATGAATGCAGCAATGTACAGAGACATCCTTGATGAAAACCTGCTCCAGAGCGCTCTGGACCTCAGACTGGGGCGAAGGGTCATTGTCCTGTTGGAAGATGAACCTAAGCACACAGCCAAGATAACAAAGGAGTGGCTCCGGGACAACTCTGTGAATGTCCTTGAGTGGCTCAGCCACAGCCCGGACTTGAACCTGATTGAACATCTCTGGAGAGATCTGAAAATGGCTGTGCACCGACGCTCCCCATCCAACCTGATGGAGCTTGAGAGGTCCTGCAAAGAAGAATGGGAGAAACTGCCCAAAAATAGGTGTGCCAAGCTTGTAGCATCATACTCAAAAAGACTTGAGGCTGTAATTTGTGCCAAAGGTGCTTCAAAGTATTGAGCAAAAGCTGTGAATACTTGTGTACATGTGATAAATTTTTTTTTTTTTTTTTAATAAATGTGCAAATATTTCAAACAAACTTCTTTCACGTTGTCATTATGGGGTATTGTTTGTAGAATTGAGGAAAATAATGAATTTAATCCATTTTGGAATAAGGCTGTAACATAACAATGTGGAAAAAGTAAGCGCTGTGAATACTTTCCGGATGCACTGTACATCTTGCCATTGCAGTCTCTAGGCATGATCATGATTTCAGGTTTGATTACACTTCCTAGTGCTTGACACATGCACAGAGCACTAGATGGCGCTATAGGAAGTGTAATCGAGCTTGAAAAATTGATCGCCAAGGAGACAACTGTCAAGATGTACAGTGAAAAATGAGTTATATTTTGGTCTGTTCACCCCCAGAACCAACGGGATTGCTTCAGAAAACATTGATTAAACTACTGGAGTTGTATCTATTATGTTTATGCTGACTTTATGTGCTTTTTGGAGCTTCAAAGGCTTGATCACCATTCATTTGCATTGTATGGACCTACAGAGCTGAGATATTCTTCTGAAAATCTTTGTTTGTGTAATGCAGAAGAAAGTCATACACATCTTAGATGGCATGAGGGCGAGTATTAAATTTTGAGAGAATTTTTCCTTTTTGGGTGAGCTATCCATTTAAGTCAAAATCTTTGGCAAGATATTCTAGACAATTATGCTGAAAATTGAAAATCTGTTGAAAGATGGAATAATTTATTGCCAAAAATGTTGTCTTAATGTTGCTTAAACTTTACCTTTTAGTGTGTATAATCAGTTAAATATTTCTCACTTTACCACTGAGCTCTTGTAAAAGCACAAACAACAGAGATCAAGTAGAGATTTTATTCCATGAGTATACAGCACTTAAATTAACTTGACAAAGACAGTTTTGGTGAAACAGTGGATAGATGGCTAGCACAAGCATGCAGGCTAGCATCGCATGTTAAAGGTGTATTTACAATGTCCTGCTAATGTCCTCATTGTGTCTGTGTGTGTTTGTCACAGGTGCCTCTAAGTGAGACCGAGTGCGTGGAGGTGGAGCATCACGTAACTGAGGGTCTGCTTCACAGGGGCCAGCACATGCATGGAGCTTTGCCTATTTCCTCAGGCACACGCTGGAACCTGATTATATGGATGCGAGCTTCACGTGAGAGGAACAAACTCTGTCCAATGTGTGGTAAGAGACCAACACTAGTAGAGAGTGAGGGATACAGTGATGGCTTCACCATGGATCCTGACGACTCTACCAGGAACATGTCATGTTCTTTAACATGATGTCATTCCATGCATATCATGTGTGTTGTTCTGCAGATTTTTGCTCAGTGAGTTGACTGTCAGGATAAAATTTGCTTTAATTCTAATGTGCCTTTTTTAAAAATCAGTGTAGCTTTATTTCTTAAGGAATCTGGAGCAGTTGTGTGTTCTTAAATGTAAATGACCAGATTTTTAAATATTCTGATTGTAAATGTAGTGTATTTAAACCGGCTATTTATTTGGGAAATCATTGTCTTTGTATCTTTACATGAATGATAAAGATATACAAGGCATTTGAGATGACATACAACATCAGTTCAATTTTACATAACAAGGAATATGGCATATATGTACAAAAACACATCAATTTGAATAAATAACTATTTTTAATCTGCCACCTAATTTCCTTTTTATTTTTTTTTCAGGAGACAGAATTACTGAATCTCAAAACTTGAATCTCTCTTATTCCAGAGCTTAAATCTCATCAGCCTACATACATCAGATAACACTGCACATTTGCATATATTCACATACAGCATACATAAATACAGACAATAACATCCCACTTATATTGTTAAGGATTCACATAGATGTTCTTAAACTCTCAAGTTAAGAAAGTTAAAGGCCAAAAACATTCATTTGTTGTTTCAAAGCTAATTTTTTGGTTGTTTCTTTTCCCCAACTTTGATTTTTGAGAGTCAAATGCAGGAAAAGAAAGGGAAAGGAAGGAAAAGCATGACTGTTTGGAGAAAGGCAACACTACTTCACTGGTATAAGCAGTTACAGGAGAAAACAATCATAATCATTTTCACAAAAATATTGTAATCTTGAAAATAACATTTGTCTAAAATGAAAAGTGCAAAAGGTCACTTTACTGCGCATATATATATATATATATATATATATATATAGATTATAGTAGAATATAGTATATCTTCATTTGTAGGATGCCAATAAACTTAATGCCCTCTCATATCTTTTCCCCATTATCTGTGGTATTACACTGATTCCAATTAGTACTGTATAATTTCAGTTTTCATATAGCTGTTTTCTATGTTTCAATTGATGTGGTTTTTAAAATGAGAAACAAAAACAATATTTTATGCATGAGATGCATAAGTAATGCATGACTTTGGGTCAGTCTTTGCCCTTTAAAAAACAATTCAATGTCTGACTTCTTAAACAGTGTCTGATGCCTACCCATCTAAAAGTGCTGTCTGATCCACACTATATCATACAGTAAGTTGAACATGTGTATTAGCAACACATCAGCTTCAATTAAGCTGAAATGGAGTGTATAACATTCCACACTGTTCACTGTTCCACAACTGAAGAACTTTCATTATAATGTAGTTTCGCTGCTCATGTCCCTGTGGTCCCTGTGTTCTCTGTGGTCCCTGTGTTCTCTGTGTCTGCTTCTAGGGTTAATATCAGTGTCATCATTGTCTGACTCCATCTCAATCTTCACCTGGGGAACGGGGCATGACATCCCTCTGACCATTGGCATCGCCGGGGACGACGGACAGGAGATCTTCAGGTGCAGGGTGATGCTGTGGAATGGCAACCTCCAGTTACAATAGTGAGGAGGATTAACGAGGAGAGAGGAGGGGGCTGTGAAGAGTAGAGGATGCAAGGAGCAGATGAGGATCAGGATAAAGGAGCAGTGTATTTTAAAGAAACTCTGTATTAAATGATGTTATAGAAGGTGTGACTGCACAAATGCTTCAGGGGAAATGTTTTGAACAGGACATCCAATTCGGGAAGGAAAAAGGGTCAACATGCATGTCCTAGGTGTTAAGGTGGCTTTAATTCTTTCATGCGTTAAAGGAGACATTACCTTATAACTGTTTTAATGGGATAAATACTAGGGTATCTAACACTGTATCATCCAAACCATGCCCCCTGAACAGCAATGCAGACATGAAACCCAGCAGATTTTACATTTTGTTTACAACAATGTGATAAAGAGGCACATATTTGGACAAGGAGATGGGTTGTGGATATAATGTGAGAGACACCAGGCTGGGAACCCTTCATAAAGCAAAGAACAATAGTAGAAATGGCTACATCAAATTCTAACTCGGGTATAAGTACAGAGTTACTCCGTATAAGCACAATCACACAGGAGAAAGAAACAACCAAAAATCCTTGAAAGAACGAATGTATTTACATAGTACACAAGCATAAATCAATAATTGATGACTAGTTCTGGAAAAAAAAAAAAAATGCATTTATTGAATATATATGTTTATATTTACTAAAAACATTTGCAAAGCTTGCAAAAAGTTAACCAAGTGGGGAACATTATATATATTCCAATAACTTTTCACTGGCATCTTTCCCAGTATTTCAGCAAAAGAAAGTAAACTGCTCCCACAGCCTATTAACATTAATAATATTCAGTTTCAGTATTATTATTTATGTGTGCTGTTTCTTTGAGTGTGAAAATGTAAGCAAAGAAAAAACACACACATCAGCATAGCTCAATAAATTATACAATTTCTTAAAATGGCATGCAGAGTAAAATACTGGTGGTTGCATGAAAAGGTTCTATCTGCATTGCTTCAAAGCGCATGGCAAGGGAAATTGGGAAATCCTATTAAAGGTAAATACTCAAACAATATAAGCCAAAATATACGAAGGCTTACATTACCTTAATAATGAGTCTTAGAGTTATTAATGTAAAGTTCTGAACTGCTTCAAATGCGCATCTTAACTATGGCATCTACTTTGACGTAAGTATTAGTGCAATCTTTATTTGAGTATTGTTAAATGTAGAATGATGATGTAGACATGTATTTAAGAGGAAATACTCATTTGTGTAATCTATACTAATAACTATAGTGACAGCGTGTGTATCAGTATCAGTTGTAGTAACTGCCTGGTTGGCATCGTGCTGCCCACTCTGAGTTGGAGTCTGACCCCTGTAAGAGGTCACGGTAGGGAACGTGTAGTTTGAGCACACAGTACCTGTGATCCAAGTCAGAATCACTGGGCAAGCAGTTTGAATAGGGATGGAACTTTTCCTGTGGGCCAGAGAACAGATAAAGATTAGTTTATGTAACAGTCACCAGTTAATATTTTGCCCAGAAATGAAAATTGGGCCATCATTTACTCACCCTCATGTTGTATTCTTCCATTAAACAAAAAGGAAATGTTAGACATTCAGTCTCAGTCACCTTTCACTTTATTGTACGGAAAAAAGATGCAATGAAAGTGAATGGTGACTGAGCTTGTGATTCTGCCTAACAGCTACTTTTGTGTTCCATGGAAAGAAAAAGAAAGTCATACGGGTTTGGAACGACATAAGGATGAGTAAATGATGAAAGAATTTTCAAGTTTGCCTTGAAAGTCTTTTTCACTACACTCATGAAGCTTTTTCTCTATACCAGAAGGTGGCACCAGTGAAACAATCATTAAATACACTTTCTTGAGATCCTGAAGACTAGAGATGACTTCAGCTTCAAGCCTGCCCTTTAAGGATCACAAATAAAAAAACTAGAGTCTGACTAAATCCCAGGAGTGTGGGTGTCATTGAGTTCACTTCAGATGTTCAAACCTATGCTTAAAAACACTTACGCCATCTTCACTGTCTTCTATTCGTTTGCCTTTCTTTTTGTCCTTCTTGTTATTCTTCTTTTCATCATCCTTTTTCTTCTTTTCCTTCTCAGGTAGGATATCATCCAGCCATGCCAGATCGTGTTGAGAGAAGACCATGTCCAACATCTTACGGACCACCATGAGACCAAGAATCTTAAGGAATTGAGAGGCAATGACTATTTGTTTGTACCCTTAATGCATGCTTAATGTTCATTGTCCTCAGGAACCTTGAGACGTGAAGTACATACTAATCGCAGATTGCTGAAAATGCAATTGATGAACAGAGCAAACTGTCCACAGTGTGATTTTAAAGGGAAAGTTCACTCATAAATGATCATCATTTACTCATCCTCATGCCATCCCAGATGTGTAGGATGTGTATGAAAATGAAGATTTTTAGAAGAATATCTTAGCTCTGTAGGTCCATATAACGCAAGTGAATGGTGACCAAAACTTTGGAGCTCCAAAAGCACATAAAGGAAGCTTAAAAGTAATCCATTAGACTCCAGTGGTTAAATCCATGTCTTCTGAAGCGATGTGATAGGTGTGGATGAGAAACAGATCAATATTCCTTTTTTACTATAAATTCTCCTCCCTGCCCAGTAGGAGGTGATATGCACAAAGACTGCAAATTGCCAAAAACAAAAGAAGAAGAAGAATGTGAAAGAGGAGATTTATAGTAAAAAAAAAGGACTTAAATATTGATCTTATATTGTTTCATATAATATCATATCGCTTCAGAAGAAATGGATTAAACCACTGGAGTCTTATAGATTACTTTTATGCTGCCTTTATATGCTTTTTCGACCTTCAAAGTTCTGGCCACAATTCACTTGCATTGTATGGACCTACAGAGCTGAGATAATCTTCATCATACACATCTGGGATGGCATGAGGGTGAGTAAATGATGAGAGAATTTTTGTCATTTTTGGGTGAACTATCCCTTTAACACCCAAGAACAATCATACAAAGAAATGAAGTACAGTAGTCCCTTACTATACAGATTACATTCAGAAAGTATTATGGAAACTAATATAATTGTATTAATCATGATATGCATGGGTGCGTGTATGTATGTGTGTGTATATATATATATATATATATATATATATATATATATATATATATATAAAATAGGACAATGCAGTTTTCATACCATGACAGGGAAGATAATGGCGAGGAATGTGGATTTAAGGATCCAAAGCACAGCTAAGCACACAATCTGCACCAATGTAAACAGGTGGACTCTCCTCAGTGGTACGTGACGCAGGTATGCAAAGTCTGGCTGGTGCTTCGCTGGCATCATGATCAGTTTAATCCTGTCCCAGAACTATGGAAGATGAAATGTCTGATCAGAAACTACTATTTAACATGATACAATAAAACATTTGTATTCATACTGTAGATTCTTAAGGTCCCAGCTCGAGTCCCATCACTTCGCTATTGTCCTTTCTTTGTTCTCTAGCTGACATGAAACTAGACATCTAGAGCATGGCAAAACAGCACCCGGCCACTGCCAAGCTACACAAGAGGCTGGATTCTCTGTGCATGCAGACAGCATCATCAAAATGCTGCTCAAATTGCTTCAGTAAACCCAGCCAGCATGTAAATATCCATTCCAACAACACATACTCTACCATCCTTCTCTTCCCTGCTGCACTGTCACAGTGTGGAGAAATCACTCATTTCTAATCACTAAACAACGTCGTAGCATGCATGCAAATGACTGTCCCACGCAAGTTGGAAGCTGTGATGTTTTCCCTGTAGAGTTTGAAAGTTTAACTCTGGTCTGCTTTTAAAGCTTAGGAATGTCAAAAACCATAAATGTACTGTTGATTTGCTTTCAGAGGCTGTTCCAAACAATTCAGTAATGGCTGTGGGGGGACGGGGGGAGGTTGGAAAAAGGCATTTAAAAGGCATTTACCTGGATGCCACTGAGAGAGGCAACACCCATGTAGAGGAATACTCCATACAAGACCGGCATAGGAATGAACTACAAGCAGAAAACAAGCCATACACTTCAGCCTTTACCACAAACAACAGCAGTTACACTTAAGTGAAACATAAATTATCAGTGTAACTCTTGATTTGAACAAAACTTGTAGGGGCAAGCACCTTTTAAACAAGGCGAATGCCCTTTTTAATTTCTTTTAAATGTTTATTTGTTATTCAGGTTTTCTAAGGCTGTTTGACCTTTAAAAAAAAACATAACTACATTTAAAGTCCCATGATATAAAAAAAACTTTTAATGTCATGGCTGTAATTGTGATCGCATCTGACCATCTGAAGATGATTTTCAGGCTACTATACTTTGTCCACCTTCTGTGAATAGTTCATTGTATTTTTAAGAAATAAATGCTTTTAATGGACAACATTTGTTTGCTCTTTACCCAGTTGAAACAGACACAGCTAAAGTAGAGTAGATCGCGCAGGCATCATCATAGAACATTATTATTATTGCTACTCTCCCTGAATGATAAGTCAGTATTAATTATCTCTGTTGTTTCAACAAGCTCACCTGCAGGATCGGGGCCAGGAAGATAGAGACACCCGTCAGCACAAAGACCAGGATACCTGTCAGTCTCTGTTCTCTGTAATTGGAAGGGACACAATGATAGTGAGGGAGATAATAGAGGCATATTATGAAATGTGATATAATGTATGTATTCAACAGTCAAAATTTTCTGCCCGACTGGTCTGATTTGCAGGATTTAGAGGGGTTTAGCACTTTTGTTAGCTGAACACCAACTTAGCCAGGTTAGGAAACCAGCTAGACCCCCAAGGTGGCTAGGCTTGGACAATATGTAGACCAGCTTTAATCAGCTAAAACCAGCAAACCAGCTTCAGTAAGGTTATTTAATGTATTTGTGTACCTTTGTGTTGTTTTAATTATATTGCACAATAACAAATGCACTGCAACAAATTATTACGAGTTTCTTCAACTTTAGGAACTTTTTGTCCTGTGGACTTGCAGTCTTGTTTTTTTGTTGTTTTTTTACACACTCACTAGTTTTTAAAATGTGTCTACTAACAATGTCCATCAGGGTATGTACATGTATCAAAGGACATTTATGTAATTTCTTCTGAAAGTCATGAAAATTCCCACCACAGTGTCATTTCCACCACATGGGTAAAATTGTTTGGAATGGTGGAAACGTATTTCAATTTTGTAAAATTGAAAGAAATATTTTTTCACATAATATTGAAATGGGTTATGTTTATTTACAGGGGTGTCATGCACCAATGCTTTTTGAAGGGGCACCAAGGAAAGCCACTGCAACGCCCCATCGATCGATCATATGAGAATGTGCTTAAGGGAACTGTATAAATAAATGCTAAATGCCAGCTGATTAAAGTTATCTTTGATGGTCAGTGACACGCAGCAGCAGTGAAAAGATTAAATATTTTATCTTGCGCAGTGTGTGCTGTAAAACAAATTAAGCGGCTGATGTCTCGTGAACACCAGCACTGTTGCTTGGATCCGTTCAGCCATCGCCTTTCTCCCACTGAAAATATGGAACCTGCTGCTACTGAGAAACCATGTAAAACCACCTTTCATTACTTAACAAGTGGAAAGGGGAAGTTTACACTGAAATAAGATAATAAGCTGCTGCTTTCTTTAAACATGAAGAAAAGAGAGTGTAAAGATACCGCAAAACCTGTCAAATACATTTCAGCACCAAAGTAAATGAACAGTGACAGATCAAACAAAAACAGAGATTAGACAAAGTTGGCAAACGTAAACTTCACTGAAGTTGATGCAGTTAATTCGTTTTTATTACCATAACACCGTGCTTTGCCTTGGTTCTCGCACTTTCCCTTGAGCACGATCTCCGATGCAGCCATGTGATGCCACGTATAGCAGACCATATGTGACTTGATTGGACTTGTACTGACAGAATTTACACATGTGAATAAAGTTTTCTGCCACAGACATTCTTTTTTTTAATGCAATAATCATTTTATTATATTATTGAAGGTACAAATACATTTTTGGAAGTTTAACTAATTAAAATCCTCTCAGCTCAAAAATCTATGGGGGCACATGGCCCCTCAATCTGAATGGGCATGACACCTCTGTTTATTTCACTATTTGTTGATGTTATAATAGTTTTAAACATGTAATAGTTAGTATTTTTATAAAGGATTTTCATAGTTTAATATTGAAAGTTTGGGTCTGAGACAAGGCTAAATCTATAAAATCTACACATACAGTAAAAGTCTTTTGAAAAGTACCAAAAAGAAATGATGACATAGTAAAAAGTTTCCAAGCCTTTTTATAAACAGATTTGTTACTCTATAGTGAGGACATTTAGTGTTGTAGCCACTTAATGCATAAGCATGATGTGTTACTGATAGGTTGTGCATTAGAGAAACCTATAGATATGGCTGCTAAATATTAAAATTGTCTTAGTCTGTCTCACCTCACTCCCAGGAACTGCGGTTGCTCCCCTGGAGCGCTAGACTCACTCTCCATCTTTAGTGAGTCGATGTGAGCGATGGAAATTACAGTGGCAGCCACATACCACGGCAGACCCATAAAAGAGCAGACTGCCATCAGAATGCCCACCCACAATAGGTCCAGGTGATACCCACAACCTTTCTGTAACAGACAGTGAGAAAATATGAAGTCAGTGGAAATGAGTAGAATAGAGGTAGTGTGGTAAGTGGTTAAAGATCTGGGTTGGTAACCGTAAGGTTATTGGTTTGAGTGTCAAGCATCAGACACTACTAATTAGTTATAACTTCAAACTCAGGAAGTAAATCTGGATTTAACTGATGGATTTTCATCCTTCATGATATAATCCTTATGTTCACTCAGCTTAATGCACTGTTACCTTTAACTTGTTTTCTTTGCGGTTGACGATGACAGCACTGATCTGCTGATCCATGAAGATGAGAATGGTGACAAGGAGAGCAGGGACAGAGCTTGCCAGGTAAACCCACCACGGATTCTTTCCAAATGGCATCACAAACCAACCCCGGTTCGGGCGTGTGGGCTACATGAAGTGAAAAGAAAATAACCAATACACCATTGAGAAAACGTAAAGACAGACTTTTAAAGGAAAATCACAAACAATCAAGATCAGGATTATTCTCAAGCACTTGTTAGTTGAACTCATATACACTTACCTTGAACTCTGTGGGCACTATAAGTTTGGGTGTTTTCAAACCTATAAGCATATCAAGCCCCACAAACGTCATGATGGACATGAAGATGGAGAAGTCACTAATCAACTTCCTCAGCTGGACAGAAAAAAAAAAAGAAAATAAATATGAAGAAAGAAGAAACTGCAATTGCAGTAATAAAACATTGCTGTTCTATGTAAAATACAGCGAACCCAAAAATAATTTAGCCATGAATACCATTGCATTAGGTTACAAAATATCAAAGCTTGTGATGCTAGAGCTTTTTTCAGAACTGACTTCACTTTTCTGAGACATTTTTGCAATAACTTTTAAACTGGTGTCAAAGTGATTTTAACACTATCGTATCTAACATATCTATTGTTTTATCATTTAAATCCTAACAAACTTCTTTTTGTGAAATGTTTTGCTTGAAAGTGTGTTTTTGGAATCTCACTTTAAGCTAAATGACAATTGCTTAGATATTTTGTTATATAATGTGACATTTTAATGCTCCACATATGTTTTGGGGCTATTATCTATCCCTTTTGTATGATCTTACATAATGAAAGATACTTACAGTACTGTGCAAAAGTCTTAGGCACATAAGATGTTTCACATGTCTTAAAGATGATTATTTATAACTTTAGCTTTAGTGTGTCAATAGAAAATAAAATGTTTGACTCCCAAACATTACTTTTGCAAATAGAATAGAATAGAAGTCCAGGGAGCCCTGCAACAGATGGCATGGTCCCCACAAAACCCCCCACTGAACATCAAATCAGTCTGGGATTACATAAAGAGACAGAAGCAAAAATAGATAGAAAAACTGTGGGGAATTCTCTAAGAAAATTGGAACATTCTATCCGCCAACAACCAAGAAAAACTGTGTCCAGGTGTACCTAGGAGAATTGGTGCTGTTTTAAAAGGCAAATATTGATTTAGCTTTTTTTATGTTTACTGGACTTTATTTGACGTTAACTGATAATTGAAAACAATTTATGCTATTTATTTTTGAAGAAATCCTCACTATGCTTGTCTAAAACTTTTGCACAGTACTGTATATCCATGCCACACAGCATAGGACAACTAAAACCAATAGTTGATTGTAACGTTCATGCAGAATCATTTTTTTTCTTTCTTTTTTATGAGAGGAGGAAAAACATATATTTCCTCAACTGTCCACTGGTCTTACCTTAGTGGGAAAGTAGCGACTAAACTTAAACTTCTTCAGAGTGACAGTCATAGTGTAGGTCCCGAAGAACAAGATGAAGGACATGAGAGCAAGGTCTGGGACGTATTTACATGACTTTCCCACCAGTGCGCCCCCATACTTCACACACTCCTTCTTACTCAGCTGAGTCCAGTCCAGAGCTGTTACATTTAACTGAGAGACAGGAGACACACAGAGATAGAGGTAGAAATCAGGGATAGGAGGGTGACATGCAGACAAGGGAAAGAAAGGAAGGTTTGGATGTCAGGTAGATGAATGCCAAAGTGAAAGAGAAAAAAAGAGAGAATAAAACCGGACAGGGCCAAAAATACAATACAATAGACCAAGACTGGTAAGATGTGATCCATTCATAATAAGCTCATTGGATAATATAAAATAATATAAAAACACAAAAGTATTTTGTGTGTTTTAAGTGACAGTTAGTGCAAATACAGTGGATTCTCAAAGACACTAATCTAATCTGAGGTCATGCTACATTACGGTGACACAGATGTGATGAGGTGAAGACATTAGGCACTTACACCAAAAAGAGCAGAGGTATTATCTGGCACTGGGACTACAACATCGAAGATCATTGGTGCCACTGAACAAACAAAGAGAGGGAGAGACAGAGAGGAGAATGAGCAGAACAAATGGAAATCTGAATTCTATTTTGTTCACAGGATTTATCCAGGATCAAAGCCAGCTGTGGCAACAGTAAATGACTGCAGGTGTGTGGCCCCACTGAAATTTCCAATTGGTTTTGGAAACCATCAAAAGTCCTGTGTGGCCAAACTGCTTTAATAATGCCTCAGTGCTGCATTTCCTTCACAACAGCAAGCCCATTTGAATAAGCACAAACTCATAAAACATGCTATTTGTCCAGTGTAAACTCATGCAAATTGAGAAGTACTCACATCAATCAGAGGCCACGTTGGAGGTTTGCAGCAAAAACAAACGTAACACTATAAGTTACAGTAATCAAATGCACTCAGCCAGTTCTCATCACACACTAGAAGAACTTTGTTTAATCAAGAAATTAGTATTGCAAACATACAGTACATAAATGTAAACATATTGACAGTCCAATGAAATTTTTGCTAAGACTCTAAATCACACAATCCTTACACACTAAGTCAAGACGAATTTGCTCTACATCTAATTCACTTCAAAGTAATTTCATAATTGTTGTGCTTGCACCAAGAAAGGACTTACTTAGGTCTGGCGCCACACACTCGCATTTGTAGGCAGTAACGTAGTCTGGTTTGAAATCTGTGTTAATGGGATAATATTTGAAGGCTCCCACCATCTTCTTGATGGCATCGGAGATGAAGATGAAGGAGATAAGGCTTGAGAAGCCCTCCTCAGTGAAGCGGGTCATGTACTTTATGATGTAACTGGCGTCTGTGGCAACCAGGAGGATGCACTGCAGGCAAGAGTGCATTCCGATCCACAGCCGAAGTTCCATGTAATCAATTGCATTATTTCTAAGGATTTTTTTTTTCAAGAAACAATAAACAAAGAGATGAACACACTCGCTCTGCAAGAGAGAAGTCAGTTATTTGCATCATTGAAGAAAAATTATTCATGAGGCTTTTTTGCTGGGTTGATGAAAGTGAGCAATCAAGGCTGTACTTTATTGTCCCTCAATAAAGGACTGTGAAATGATGATGGATTGGTGCAGATTGCTATCTTACTTGCTGAATTCATAAAGCAGTTTCTCAAAAATGAGGATGGGACCTGTTGAGCTGAGAATAATGAGAGGCTGCCCACCAAACACGCAAAATACAGTTCCTGCTAGTGCTGTGCCCAAAAAACTCTCCATCACACCCTGATGAGAGAGAGAGAGAGAGAGAGAGAGAGAGAGCGAGAGAGACAGAAATAGAGAGAATAAAAAGGAAAAACAATAGTAAAAACTAAGAAAGAGGGAGAGAAACAGTGTTATTAACATTAACAAAAACTACAATGAAAACTAAATGGAAATATTCCATTAACTGAAATAAAAAAAATAAAACATACCATAAATGGAGAAACTGAAACTAAACTAATAAATATGCATGACTCCAGAATGAACAAAATTAAAAAATAACAAGTTTGTCTTCATTTTTTATACACTGTATATTACAAAATTTGAAACCTTTACAATTGTCCTTCATTGAAAATGCCACTAGATAGCATTAACACTGTAAACCTGAGAACTCCAGGGCTGATATTTTTCGCCAGATAAAAAATATTAAAACTAAAATTATTATTATAATTTTTTTTTTTTTTTACTAATTTACTAAAGAACTCCTACAGGACAGGGCAGGAATTATTTAAAAATGTTTGAAATCTTTACAATCCTCCTTCACTGAAAATGCCACTAGATGCATTAAAGGGAAAGTTCACCCCAAAATTAAAATTCTCTCATCATTTACTCATCCTCATGCCATCCAGATGTGTATGACTTTCTTCTTTTTTAGAAAGAATATTTCAGCTCTTTAGGTCCATACAATGCACATGAATGGTGATCAGATCTTTGAAGGTCCAAAAAGGACATTAAAGCAGCAGAAAAGTAATCCATACGACTCTAGTGGTTAAATCCATATCTTCAAAAGTGTATGATAGGTGTGGGTGAGAAACAGATCAATATTTAAGTCTCTTTTTTCTATAAATTCTCCTTCCTGCCCAGTAGATGGTGATTTGCACCATGAAACCATGGTTTTACTACAGTAATATTGTAGTAGTAACCATGGTTAACTGTGTGGTAACTATGGCTTAACTAAATACTATGGTTACTATAGTTACTGTAGTGAAACCATGGTTCATTTTATCCCAATAAATTGCAAAAAAAAAAAAAAAAAAATCAGTTTAACAGAATTATCGGTATTGGTACCGATATCGACGATATTGGATTTGAAATTATTGGTATCCGATCGAAAAGAAAATAAGTGGTATCGCCCATCCCTAAGCGACACCGACTAGATATGGATGTGGCGAGCGATACAACAAAGTTGAGAAAAGTTTACATTTATGCAAACAAGGAGCGACTTTCGGGAGCGACAACCAATAGGAGTGAAGACTGTGTCATTGGAGCTCACGTCATCCGTCTCCTTTGAGATAATGGACAGAGAAGTTTCTGTAAGCGATTTCACTGTTCTATATGATTCGTCTGTAACCACATAATGGTGTAATGGTGCGTAGAAAAGAAATTGTCGGCAGTCTGAGTGAGTTTGTTTCGTACATTGATAGTTCGTTCATCTTATTAATGTAATGATGCAGCGAGCACTGCTGCAGTTCATATAAAACACTCTCCCCTGCAGAATGTGCATTTTTATGGACAAGAAAACGGATTCCTTGTTAAATTAGAATGAAATCGTAGTTTTACCAGCAAAATGCCTCATCTGTGATCATATTTTCAAAAGACATGGTCAGACGTGCAGTCCACCAATAACGTTAGAGCGACAGCAGTAGGAACGGCTAGTAGCGATTTCACAGTTCAGAGACTAGCGACATCAAACGATAAATCGTTGTACGGGGTTTGAGCCGTTGGATTAGCCACGCCCCCTCTCTCCAAAACCCCGCACTCCAAAGATACCAAATGAGCTTTACTGAGAGCAGAAACGGTTGTTAAAAACAACAGCTGCAAAATGGCCTCCTCAACTGACAACTGTTATGAACAACATGGCATAAAAACCACAAAATCGGATCACGGACACATTTTTGTTTGCTGTTTACAGAGTCTAAAGCTGTCACAGAGACCGGTGAGATATCTCAGGACACTTATTTCATTAATATCTTTCAGGGAGTAGGACATATTTTTGCATAAAAAAAAAATCACATGAAAAATTTCATGAAAAAAAAAAAATCTCTTAATGTAACTTTTGCCAGATATAAAATATTAAAACTAAAATGAACCCCCCCCCCCACATTTTTTCTTTTCTTAAATAGTTTTGAGTTCTCTTGCAAAAAGTTTTGCGTTCCCTCACAATAAGCTTTGCTTTCATTTGCAATAAATTGACCATGGTTTTACAAGAGTAACCATATTTTAACCATAATATTTGTAGTGAAACAATAGTGATAATACAGGAAAACGAAAACTATGATAATAAAAATAAATTATTATACTATACAAATACCATAGTTTAACTGGTTTTACTATAGTAATACTGAAAACTGTAGTAATCATACTTTTTTGGCAGAAACCATGGTTTTACTATAGTAATGTTGTAGTAGCTATGAAAAGTAAGTTAAATATCCATGTTTTTTGGCGGAAACCATGGTTTTACAATAGATTAACGATGGTAATTCTTGTACTTACTATGGTTTTACTATGACTATCAAGGTTAAAATATGGTTCCTAATAGTAAAACCATGGTAAATACATTGTGAGGGCATGCAAAACTATTTCAGAAAAAAATTCCCACCTTGTCCCCTGAGGGGCTCCGTAGTACTAAAACTAACAATCATAAAATGAAAAAAGAAAAGAAACTAAACTAAATTGAAAATGAAATAAAAATGAAGCCTAAATTTAAAATTCAAAACTATAATAACCCTGGAGAAAAAAATAGAAAAGGGTTCAAAGAGAAAGTTAGGTAAAAAGCATTCTTGTAAACTACTCCATGAAACATTATGACATTCAACTTTAAACAAACTGTCATGTTCTGAGTCAAATAGAAAACTGCAGGGCATACCTGGTAGTTGTCTGTAGCATCCCCTAGAAGGCCCCCGAAGGTGATTGCATTGGTGATGCAGCCCAGGTAGATGAAGAGCACAGCAGAGATGGATTGAATGTGGAAGCCCTCATAAAAGTCACTGGGGTACCAGGGGAGCTTTCTCTTGATGTCAAGGAAAAGTCCACCACAGAACCTGCCCCCAAAACATAGATGCTTAATCCATTATTCAACAGAGACCTGTCCTCTTTAGATGATATTAGAAAGACATAGGTGAGCTATCTTGATTATTAACACCAAGAACTGGCAGAAGGCACCTATTTTTTTAAATCTGTCCTCACATACCCTCTAGCAGAAGTGCTAAAAAGGCCCATTACATTTTCCTTTTATTGACATATCGATCAAGATGTGAACCTTGAAGCACTGAAGTATCTTTCAATTATTTGTAAAGACAGAAAATAACATTTGGAGTTCCTGAACCTGAACTACTCAAGGAGGGTTTTTAAAATGTCCAAAGTGTTTTAGAGACACTATGAGGTCAAAGTCCACTGAGTATTAAAACAGCCAATCAGTCAGTGCATTTACACACCCACCTCCCGGTATACGCCAGCTCTTCGCCAAGCTCATGTGGCACAGGCATCTCCTCATCCTCACTAACATTTCCTCCTCCACCTGCTGTCCCATTCATCTGACCCAACTCGTTGAGGGAAAACACAGACTTCCTTCTCCGAGAAACAAGAGGAATGTTTAAGAGGAATGTTCACCCAAAAAATGAAAAAGAGCAGCATCAACATTCTTCCAAATTCTTTCATGTATTCCATGGATGAAAGAAAGCCATATGAATTTGAAACAACATGAGAGTGAGTAAATGATGACAGAAGTATTGTTTGTGGGTGTTAAACAATACCTTTAAAGATGTGAAGCATATAAACTTTCAAAAGTCACTAAAAAGGAGTGAAGTTTACCTTTTGTCAGCTGATGGAATTTTTTTGGGAGGTTCTATGCGAATTTTGGGGTCCCATTCTCCAGGCGGAAGCACGATAACCTCGTCCAGGAACTCATCAATGCCAGCGATCAGATCCTCTCGGTCCCTGGCTTTATATGCTACATCACTGAAGAGCTACGGATAAAATTTACAACTTTTATGTATAGAAATCTGTACAACTTGGACAACTTTAAACAACATTGTATATAAGATTTTGAATTACACTCAAGTTACTCTTCTTGTCAGTGTTTACCATGAAGAATTAAGCATTAAAGATATTACCCTATCTTAAAATACCTAAAGCTATTTTACAAATATTATTTACAAAACAAACAATCATACTTACATCATCCACCATGAGTGTGGCAATTGCACGGCCAATCTCATTGTAAGATTTGGCTTTACCAGGAGGCCCAAGTAGCACAAACATGAATCTGTCCAGTCAGAGAAAACATGAATCATTAATTATCATTAAAGGAATATTCCGGGTTCAAAACAAGTTAAGCTCAATCGACAGCATTTGTGGTGTAATGTTGATTACCACAAAAATAATAATTCGACTAGTCCCTCCTTTTCTTAAAAAAAGCAAAAATCGAAGTTACAGTGAGGCTTTTACAATGGAAGTGAACAGGGCCAATCTTTGGAGGGTTTAAAGGCAGAAATTTGAAGCTTAAATTTTTTTTAAAAGCATTTACGTTCATTCTTTTGTTAAAACTATTTTATTATTTGAACTGTACAATTGTTTAAACTGTCATTTTTACTGTCATTTTAGGGTTTGTTGACATTAAATTGTAAGTTGTAAAATTGGCTATAACTTTACACAGAAAAGTTTAGTAAGTGATTTTATCACACTGAAATCATGTTTACACGCATATCCTTTATGTCTTGTAGTTATACTTTTGAAACAGTGAGTATTTTAATGTTTACGGATTGGCCCTATTCACTTCCATTGTAAGTGCCTCACTGGAACCCAGATTTTTGCTCTTTATAAAGAAAAGGAAAGAGTCAATATTAATTTTTGTGGTAATCAACATTATGCCACAAATGCTGTCGATTGAGCTTTACTTGTATTGAACCCGGAATATTTTTTTAATAATTGTATTAATTATTTTCTGAATAAGCAATTAATCAATTAATTTCAGAATATTTTGCAGAACAAAGAGACACATCATTGAACACAAAGCTAACATTCAGTATGACTACTGTATCACACCAGTTGTATGGACTACTTTTACAGTGCTTTTTTTTTTTTTTTCTTCTTTTTGGAGCTTACACATTTTGTCTCTTTATGCTTTCATTGAAAGGAAAACTGTTACCTGGTGGGCACTGGGACTTCAGTCAGTCCCCCAAGAGTGGTGGCCTGAGCCAGTCGAATAAAGGCAACAAAGGGTTTCTCTAAGAAGTCCACTTCTCCTACCAGAACATTTGATGCCTCTGCATCTCTGGGGATTTTCTTCATGAATTTGTTCTTCAGCTGAAATCAAAGCAAACAAACAAGATATAACATATTTTCCCCCTTCTGGTAAAACAATATGTTTATCCCATTTTACCTAATTATTTTATTGCCATGTAATTACATTGTTGTTATATTGAATTTTTAGTGCACTACATGTAGTTTTACACCATAGATTCTTAAACTGAAAATCTTAAGGAACACATAATCTGAAGTATGTGCTTTAAAGACAAAAGCCTGATTTACTGCTGTTGGCTCTGTCAAACTCAAACAAAAATCTGCAATTCACACACTGTTCCTTCCAAACTCTCTAACTAAAAAGTACGCAGCCCTTATCACTGCACAGACAGAACCATTTCTCCTTCTGAAGCCTTCAAGTAAAATGCAGTCTGGATTTAGATTAAACCAAAACCCCTTTGCTCTCCTCCTGTCTTATTTTGAACAAATGGTAAACCAAGCATATGTCCCCAGGTGTTACATCGTTCTTGTGGAAGGTTCCACAATGTACGCGAAAGATGCACAGGAATGGAGTAAAGCAAGCTATATTGGTTTATCAGGCAAACAGAGCTAAATGTGTATTGGCTTATGCAGAAAAAAACCTAACTTCTTTGTTCTTCAGAACACTGTGTTACATCTTATCTTTCTTCCCATCTCCATAAAGAAATTTGAAATGGGTTTGGAAGCTGGGCTACAATCTGTATACTCACAGCCTTACGCTAAAATCTACTGTAGATTTTTACATTTTTTAAGATGGCTTGATTTTGCCTGAACTCGTCTAGACTTAGTCAAGCTTATCATATGTGCTTTAAATCAAAAGTGATATATACTCTTTATTAGGAACACTATGGTCCTAATAAAGTGCCCGACGTGGTCTTCTGCTGTTGTAGCCCATCGGCCTCAAGGTTCGACATGTTGTGCATTTTCAGATGCTATTCTGCTCACTACAACTGTACAGAGTGTTATCTGAGTTACCGTAGCCTTTTTGTCAGCTCGAACCAGAGTACATTCTAGAGACTGTTGTGTGTGAAAATCCCAGGAGATCAGCGGTTATAGAAATACTCAAACCAGCCCGTCTGGCACCAACAGTCATGCCACGGTCAAAATCACATTTTTTTCCCCATTATGATGGTTGATGTGAACATTAACTGAAGCTCCTGACCCATATCTGCATGATTTTATGCACTGCTGCTACACGAATGACAGATTAGATAATCGCACAAATAAGTAGGTGTACAGGTGTTCCTAATAAAATGCTCAGTGAGTGTATGCTTTTAATAAAAACATTATATTGAATCTTTTTTTTATAATTATCAAGCATACTTATGTTGCACTGAAGTATGCACATAGATGTATGCACACCATAGACCATCACTCATTCTGTTTAAAAATGTTACGTTCTGTTTCAGTCTGTCGTTAAAAGGAACGGTTTCAGCAACTGTTTTGTTTTATAGTTTTATTTTCAAAACCATGTTTTTTGGAACTTCCTAGTAAGCCACATGAATCAAATCAAGCAAATGATGAAAATTGAATTAGAAGTTTAAACCTTAAGATCAAAAGCCGGGGCTCATGGGCAGCATCCAACATTGTAAATAAAGCAAACAGTAGAGAAGCATGTGATCTCATATTATGAAACGTTTTCTTTTAATATGAATATCTTAATATATCTTCATAAAACAAAAGCAAGACACTAATAAATGACTGTTGGGATTGGTGGCTATAGCTGTACATTGTGTACCCATGAACTAAATAGAGTGACACCATTTTCCAGAGGGTGCAGCCCGCCGCTCCCAGGGATCTGTATGCATGTGAGACCTAAGCACGAGGACCACACAGTCAGATGGCCACGTTTCTCCAATCGCAGGTCAATACTGACCCAGACACCAGGCCACAGCAAAGCACAGCACATCAAACCAGCAGAGCCACACACACACATAGTCACTGCATCATAACAAAAATCTATCATATATGCTGTAGTTGACTTTTATACATGCACAATACAATCAACAAAGTTATCATTATGTCAAATAAATCATACACGTCAATGGCACAAATACCCTTATAAATGATTTGGCCTATTTATAATGAACAGAATGTCAAAAATACATTCATGTCAACTAGAAGGAATTTCTAATTTTGGTGATGTCCAAAGAGTTCTGGACCAAACCAGGTCAGCTAACAAAATATTAAATTGAATGATTCTGAAGGACTACACAATAATTTCTTTATGTGACCTCAAAAAGGTGGTCAAATCTTAGTGCCACTGGAAAAAAACTGAAATTGTGTGGACCTAAATGTGTTCGATAAATTCCAAAATTCAACTGTAAGTTCTGGTCCTCTAATCTGTTTGGACAAGCAGCGTTCCAGGAATGCTGATATTTAGCAGCACTGGGACGATTCACGTTTGTATCACTCCACTTGTCTGTGTAATAACTGGTCACATTGTGTTTGAAATGTAGGTTACATTATACAGTATTATAGAACTATTGTTTAAAAACTTAAATATTATTATGGCTTAAGAAAGCAAAAGAGGCCCTGATTTCTGGAACATGTCTTGCCTGAATCTGCAAAACTGGTCATGGCAACTATAAATAACTTCAATAGACACAAGCAAACAGAAAAGATCTGATCAAATCTGCTGTAAACAATACAAAGGCTGTTCTGATTTCTCAAATTGTAGCTTACTGTGTACAGATAAACACGCATGCCCGCATGCACGCACGCACGCATGCATGCACGCACGTACACACGCGCGCACACACACACACACACACACACACACACTTGTGTTACTAAGTAATGAATTACTGTAATTACATTTATTTTTCATTGAAAAAAGTAAGGGATTACTCTTAATGTTTCAGTATCTTAATTACAAAAATAGGAATTTAACGTCTAATGTTAAAATATATGTTTTCTTATTTAATGCAGCCCCCTTAAATTCTTTGGCCAGTTCATGAATAATGTATTTGATTTTATATGATTTATTTGAAAGAATTAAAAGAACAGTTTCATGTCTATTCTTGAATTTTTCATCTGGTTGAGGCTGATAAGGGTTCTAGAAAGTAAATGAAATAAATGAATAAAATAAATGCAATTACTTTTCAGACAGAGTAATTAAGACAGTAATTTAATTACACTGTAGAAGATGTACTGTAATTAGTAGTTAGTAATGAATTACTTTTTTAGAGTAACTTACCCAACACTGCACACACACACAGTGATATAATGTGACTAACCTGGTCTGTGCTTGGTGTATCTGCAATGTCATTCATACTTCTGCTTTGAGCGTGGCCTAAAGACACAGAGGCAAAAATATACATAACTACATTACACTAAAACAAAACACAGGAATGTCATTACAAACATTTGACAAATAACTGACAAATTACACAAGAGCAAAATTATGAATAATCATAAGGCCCATCTCCATCAGGACAAAGCTGACCAGATCCCTGACAACTAATCTGGCATCATTCCAATGCATGGCTGTTCTCTAACTAATACATCAATTAAAAACTCATTCTCATTCTGAATAGCTTTATATGAAAAACATGTTTATAAAAAGCCATATACAGTTTTAACTTTTGTATTGGTTTTAAAGAACCTTCCACCAAAATCTAAAGTCAGTAGTCAATAAAAAGTTCACTGGCACTTTCTAGATAAATAGAATATGCAAGTTGAGGCCAGAAGAATTAAATGAAAAGTTGGATTACAGGAAGGAAAAAGGCACATAGACTTACGTAGTCTGCCATAGTTGGCTGCTTGTTTGCTACGCAGATCTTCTGTAGAGCGGTAAAAATGTGCTGCACCAGTGGCAGGAGTTCGGGCTGGGCTCCGAGCTGAGAGACAAGCAACAGTATAACTATTAAGAAGACAACGTTTCTCTAATAAGCTGATGATAATGAACTGTGGAAAAAGGAGAACAATGAAAGATCTAACCACTAAATAATAAGGGATATTTCACCCCAAAAATTAAATCGTTATGTCACGCAAACACCATCATTTTTAAAAGAGCCATAAAAGGAGTTATTTAACAGAATGCCCAGGCTCATTTTTTCCATAAAATGAAAGTGGATGGTGACTAGGCTGTCAAGCTCCAAAAAAGATAAACACCTTCCATAAAAGTACTATAAAAGTTCATACGACTTGTGTGATACATTCCATGTCTTCTAAAACCATTGGATAGCTTTGAGTTAATCACCGAAAATCTTGCGTTCCTACCTAGCTTTCAAATAACCTGTATGCTTAAATTTTGGTCTGTTCTTTTTTGTGTTTCAAGAGCTCGACAGCCAATAACAGGTCCCCCTCTGATATTGTTGTATGGAAAAGAGCAGCATGGACAGTTTGCTAAATAACTCACTTTCTTTCATTGGGGGAAAATCAGTTAATGGAGTCTGAGCAACATGAGGGTAAGTGTTCATAGAATTGTCATTTTTGGTGATCACTTTAAAGGGATAGTTCACCCAAAAATGAAATTCTCTCATCATTTACTCACCCTCATGCCATCCCCAATGTGTATGACTTTCTGTCTTCCTTTTTTTTATTATCAATCTTCACTTTCAGATGTGAAAGTGAGAGTGGAGATTTATAGTAAAAAAGGACTTAAATATTGATCTGTTTCTCACCCACACTTATCATATCGCTTCTGAAGATATAGATTTAATCACTGGAGTCTAATTGATTACTTTTATAAGGTAGGGATGTACAGAAAGACAAAAAATACTCACTTCCTCCTGTCCCAGACTTGCCCAGATCTGCAAAGGAGCGATGGATAGGCTTCTTTGTCTGGTGTCTGTGTTTTCTCAGCAAGACAAAGCTGATTTTATCTCTCAGTTCAGGACCAATTGACCCTTCCTCTATCTGATGCTCTATGATGTCATCTAGATCAAACAGAAGTGAAAGGTTTAAATGCATATGATACGAAGAGGTTCACACCTCAGTAGCCCCCCACTTGGTGGCGGACACCCAATCTAACGCTGTATCTTCACAGAGTGTAGTTGAGGCTTGTTGCTCACCGACTATCTGTGGGAGTGAGTAACTCTCCAGGTCTAGCAGCACTGTGCCTGTCTGTAGGCATGTCCGCAGTTCAAACAGGCTGTGAAGGGAGAGTGTAGAAACGTGGGGTTTGCTCCATCTCTCCCCACCCTCCTCGACCTTTTCTTCAAACTTCACCCACCTGCAGATATGCACAGAGACACAGTTAAAGTCAATCAGTGGAATAAAAAAAAAAACATTTGTTTTAATTTTTTTTATGTTGTGCAGATTTTGTTCATTTAAAATTGAAGTGTGTCATTTATTTGTCACTAGCGGCACCAAATGTATTTGAAAGAGTAATGATCGTTTTAAAACACTCTGACAGTCCTTTGTTCTGACAAACTGATCAACTTATTACATGTAGTCCCATCCAAAACACACATCATTGGAGGAGCCAGAAGCTGACATGTTGGACTGCTCAAACAAACAGAGGAATGATCTCACTTGGGAATCTCAAGACATGTTTTTCTAAGTATTAAACTATGTTTAACTTGTCACAGCAACCTAAAAATGGTATGCTAATACAACCAAAGTGAGATGCTCCAAAAGCATCCGTCTGATGCAGATTATGAATGAATTATTGTTATTTGAGGGGCTTTCTTAGCAAATATTTATATATGCAATTAATTTGATTAATTAATCGGCACACCATGTAATTAATTCGACTCAAAACTGTAATCGATTGACAGCCCTAGTTAAAATACTTTCTCCTATCCCAGCTAAATATACAGAGACAATTATAAGTAAGCCATTCGTAGGATTTCCACAAAAAGTTGAAACATTGCGGCTCTGTGGCATTATCAAAACATTGCTCTGTTTGAGCATAACGACCAGCCAAATGGAGCAAGATAGGCTCATCCAACAGTTCAAGTTAGAGGAGGGAATATCAGTTTTTTTGGCCAGTGGCAGACGGGGGAGTTTTTGGGAAACCTGTTTATTTGTGCAATTCTGTGTAATGACATTAATGGTGCAGAAATTACAAACGTCACGCTTCATGATTTTGAATTTACAGTTGCTATTTATTCTTACAGGTGCTATTTGTATGAACTGCCTAGGTTTGCCATGTATGTATGCTTGTATACCTAGCTGATTCTTTCCACTCCAGCTCGTCTCCCTCATATTGCAATGTGTCCATTTCAGTGAACAGAGTGGGTGTGGGCATGGTTTCCTCCTCATCCCCTAGAATGTAGCGCAGTCGCTCTGCTGCTGGGGACACTAAGAGATGAATAGGAAGAGAACTGATTGAAAACTCAGTGAGATAGCAAAATGAAAGAGCTTCCTGGGATAGCTTTCACAAATAAAAAGTGCAGTTGCAAGCAGCACAACTTCACAGCACGTTATGAAGAAACAGCCCCCACTGTTTGTAAAAATACTGGGTTTGATGTAGTGTTGTGATGGCTGCCTGTGCCCTGGAGGAACACCTGCAATGTCATTGTTCATTAATTTTCTGGGTGAAGACTGATTCTGTGAGCTGTGACTGAATCTGAAAATCCACACTGTGCTTGTTTTGTTTTTGGCTTGTCTGAAGTAGTGCCAGGGAGCCTGTGGCAATGTCTGGGTGTTTTTTCTTTTTTTTTTTTCTTCTTTTAATTTCTTTTGCTCTGCATTTCTCAGCTCTAACACCTGTTAGGCACCTTTTATCAGTGGGATTTTTGGTGGAATGTTTATTTCCCACAATGGCTCGATCATCACTGTCTGCTTCATTCTCCATGCACAGGGGCTAATCACAGGCTTTGTAAGGACATAAGAAAGGACTCAAGAAGCCATGTGGAGAACAGAAGCCCATACCACAGGTGTCGAGATTGAGATTAAATGAGGTGCCAGCATAACAAAGAGTTTGCAAAAGTGGAAGTTAGCTCACTAAACTAGGATACCTAGGCTCTGCCTGTGGTGGCAGTCAAAGTGCCTGCATGAAATTCCAGTTCAAACACCACAAGTGAAAAAAGAGTCCTTATGGCTACGAGGAATGCTGAAATTTATGTGAATAAATTATATGTGAAGAGAAGCGTGTTTTAGACTAAATATTGAGAAAACTGCTTAAAGAAGAAACACAGTTTTGATTAATTAGGGCAAAAGGGAACATTGTAAATTATGCTGCTGTCATAGAAACCTCAGTTAGGGGCAGTGGTGGTTCAGCGGTTAAGGCTCAGTGTTACTGATCAGAAGGTCAGGGGTTCAAGCCCCAGCACTGCCAAATTGCCACTGTTGGGCCCTTGAGCAAGGCCCTTGACCCTATCTGCTCCAGGGGTGCTGCATCATGGCTGACCCTGCACTCTGACCCCAGCTTAGCTGGGATATGTAAAAAAATAAATAATTTCACTGTATATGTGCAAATGTGTGATAAATAATTAAAATAAATTAAAAGTTATCATAATTCAGTGATATGAAACATAACAGAGATTACAAAGAAGCTGTTGATTAAATTGAACTGAAGTTTAATCTATTAAAAAAACTTTTTTAAAAAGAGTCAAAGTATAAATTCAGCATTTATGTCATGAATCAACGCCGGTTACATACACTACCAGTTAAAAGTCTGTACACACTTGAGTGAAATTTGGTTTTTCATTATCTTAAAATACATTTGATCTAAAGGCATATGCTTCAATGCTTGAAATTAGCAATGTAGACAATTATAAATTGTGCCATTGTATGAATTTCTTTACAAAACTATAGTTTTAATTACATTTTATTTTTTAATGGGTTAATTAAACCAGACAGTAAAAGAAAAGTAGCCAAAGAGTGCCCTGTATACATGGGAATTCTTTAAATACTTTCAATAAGCATGGCACCTTTTGATGAATAGAGTATTATTCTAAATGGTAATAATAAACAGTGAGTAGGTGTGGACAAACTATTTCATTTCAAATATGTTACAGATGCTATGTCTACTTAAGTTGTTGTAACAGCATTGAGATGAACTGTAATTATACACAGCTACAGCACAAGTTAGGAAAAGATCAATAGCATTGTATTACATGTCAACAGGAACTGAGGTTATGGCCTTTTTTATTAGTCCCTGTCAGAGGCATTAGTGCTGAAAAAAATGGGATATTTTCAGTAATTATAAATGGGGATGGAACTTATTAATCAGAGTTCATGAGGAAAACAATTTAGCGTGGGCTGTTGTTTTTATATGAGATAATGAAGTGTAAAAATAGCCAATTTTGTACATGACAAGCATATCATTAGTCTTCTAATTTAGCATGAATGTAAGAAATTAAAGTGTGTATTGTCTGAATTTTTGTCTGATTGCTTTTTCACTCTTCAGTACTGACAGTAAACTTTGATGCCCTGCAAGTTGTGTACTCTCAAGCATTCAGCTATACATCATCATAATTGTATTTCATGGTCTTCTATTCTGCAGTCATGACTCTTTCCTGCCCTCGGCACAGCATGATATTAAGAATGGGGGTGCAGGGTTATGTATCCATATTCTATAAGCTGAGTGCAGCTGTAATGCACACACACACACACACACACACACACACACACACACACACACACACACACACACACACACACACACACACACACAGAAGTGTATGGCATTATTGCTCCTTATTGTTTCCTTTCCTTGGCATTCTCACATTCAGATACCTTTTCTTGAGTCTAACAAATGTGTGGAGTGCATTGCTGTGCACAATCTGAATTTAACCCTTTCACATCTTTTGAACTTGTCTATTACAGAAAACATCTAATCTGTTCATGTATTGAGGTTATATTGTATTACCTTGGTGCCAGTGCACTCCTAAAAGTTGACAAAGTGGACCCTTTGCAGAAATACGCATTGAAAATTTACAGACTTTCTCTTCCGGCAAAATGGACCAAAAACATTGATGACTCATGCTGCACTATGCCGATTTTAGTCCAATCCAATTATCTCTAGAATGACAATGTCCCTCCTCCTAATACTACCTGCAACTAACTAGCAAGTAGAAAATCATGGTTCATGGCAGTGATGTAGCCTATTAGCTATTTTAAAAAGTGTAAAATAGCACCTGCACTAGGTGTAAATTGCACCTGCCACACAGCGCTGCTATTTCCACTCTAATAGTCCGGTGAAAACACAGAAATTTAAGACAAACTGCGCCCTTAGTGTAGTTACAGTGCTGTGGGATATAATGATGGTGTGGATGTGCTTTTCTTCGTGCGAACGACCTGGGTTCGATTCTGCCATTTGTCCCAATTTTTACCATCCTGTTTCCTTTCTCCACTCTTAATATTTCCTTTAATACTACTTAGATGAAAAAGAATATAAAGGTTGATTTTTTTTGCAGTGATTTGGTCATGGTGAAAGTCAGGGAGTTGAAAGAAAGGTTTGAGCCGGGTATATTTAAAGGGATAGTTCACCCAAAAATGAAAATTCTATTATCATTTACTCACCCTCATGCGATCTTAGATGTGTATGACTTTCTTCTGCTGAACGCAAATGAAGATTTTTAGAAGAATATCTCAGCTCTGCAGGTCCATTCAATGCAAGTGAATGGTGATCAGGCCTTTGAAGCTCCAAAAAGCAGATCAAGTTAAAAGTAATCCGTCAGACTGCAGTGATTTAATCAATGTCTTCTGAAGAAATCTAATTGATTTAGTGTGAGAACAGACCAAATTATAATTCCTTTTTCCATCTTGCCATTGCAGTCTCTAGGCACGATCATGATTTCAAGCTCGATTACACTTCCTAGTGCTTGACGCATGCGCAGAGTGCTAGATGACACTCGGAAGTGAAATCGAGCTTTAAACATGATCGCCAAGGAGACTGCTGTCAAGATGTACAGTGAAAAAGGAGTTACATTTTGGTCGGTTCTCACCCAAAACCAAATGGATCGCTTCAGAAGACATTGATTAAACCACTGGAGTTGTATGGATTATGTTAATGCTGACTTTATGTGCTTTTATAGGCATGTGGGTAAATAAATGATGAGAGAATTTTAACTTTTGGGTTAACTAACCCATTAACCATGGTTTTACTATAGTAATATGGTGTTCATATAGCAACCGTGTTTAATTTTGTCATTAATATAAATTTACTACAAAATACCATGGTGATACTAGTAGTACTGTAGTAAAACCATGGTTAATTTTTGTAAGGGAAGGTTAGGGTAAGGTTAAGGGGTAGCGGTTGGTGTAGGGTGTCTGTGGGACTCTAAATAAATGCAATAAACACACTGCAGTGATGCCAATATAATGTATGTTACTATTTAATTAGGGGTGGAGATAGTATTTGCCATTGGTGCAAACAGCATCTAACACTATTTGCACTTAGTGCAAAGAAGATGCTTTTTATTGCTATTTACACTAGTCAAAAAAGGTACAGGCCTTTTGATATGTCAAATGTGCCCAAACATCCTGTTTAAATAGGAAATACTTAAACACAAATAGGTCACCTACTCTCATCAACTGATTTCATTGGGTCTTTAAGATATTGTTTAATTCAGCTCCATCTCATTGAAGTGTTGAACTATTGCGTAACACATTATTACATGATGTATTATAAAACATATTTTACATGTCAATAATGTGAATCACCGATTAAGGGCTCACTGGTTCTGTTGATGTCCGGTTGCAGGCTATGTTCTGGCTGATCCAGGCTGCCCGCCTCAAGATCATACCGGTCTCTGTCATCACAATCATAGTGTCCATGTCTGTGATGGTCATGACGAAGTCCTCGTTCTACATCTGCATCACGACTAGATGTGGACGAACGTCTCCGCCTGCGTTTGCGACGATAACCACGGGGCGCTGGCACACCGATGTAGATAGACTGATGGTCTGTTGGAGGAAAGTGCAAAGACACTTTAGTAAGAAGTTAAATGACCTATACAGCAGTACATATTGTCCTTCCCTCCAATACTGATACTATAGGTAGAATAAATATTCATTACACTGAAACCTTAAAACCTTTGTGTAGAAGAATCTTCTACACTTTGATAAAACCTTTCAATGCTGTCCAAGCATAGACACTTACTACAAGAGAATATCTAGTCCTGAGCAAAATGTATTGTTTAAGCTGATTATCTACCTATCCTTCATTTTATCATGAGAACAAAGCAATTGTTTGAAGGTTCCATTACTTTTATCAAGCAAAATAGGTATAAATTATGATCAATTCCCATGTCTTATTTTAAATGTTTTAGGATTGTTATTAAAAGGATGAGGAATAATCACTGTTTGCAAAAATAATTATAAACAATCACTGTATGTGAGAGTAAAGAAGCATTTATAGAGATAGTTCACCCAAAAATTAAAATTCTGGACCCACTTTATATTAGGTGTCTTTAACTACTGTTGGGACTCATGTATTCAGATAGAAGACAAAGGCAGGCCTAGCAGTCGTAAAACCTGACTGAGGCCCAAAGTCATAAATCTTACTGATAAAAACCGCGCCACAATCAAACAAAGGGAGTCCAAAACAGACTACAAATCCCATGAAGCTTTGCTCACTAAAGGATCAAACTCTCAACTCCTTTTGGATGAGGCACACAACAGAACAGCTCTCAACCATGACATCATCGGGAGTAGAAATAATTCTGAGATGCTTCTGGGATTTGCTTCCAGCAACTTTGCTCGCCATGCGTAGACGCAGCTCATCGCTGCTCTCAGGTGTAGCCTCGTGGCACAAGGAAGTAACGTCCGACTTGAAACTGTGGCCATACAATCTCCATTTCGCTGGACGAGTTGAGATTACTCTGTGTTCCACCAAACACTCCGAAGGAGTCCGCTGAGCAATCCACATCTTCAGCCGTTTGCCTGCAGAAATGAAGAGAGAAAAGATTTCTCTTCCATCTTCAATCAAGTCGATGTCGCTGATTTCTCCGCCAGCCTGCCGAGAATCAGCAGCCGTACCGCCTGCCGACAGAGCGAGGAAACGGCCTCCCATCATCACCTGAGCCTCAAGGAACCGAGTCGGAGTTAAAGGACGGATGAAAACACATTCTAGCTGCATCCTCATGCGATTCAAGTAAGAGGTTTACGTCTGGGCAGAGATAGAATATTATAGTGTGTTATTCTTGTGTATCAAGGCTATTGCTTGTACAGTTTATGGACTGCCGAGTCTGCTCACTGCTGCTAATAATACTCAATGTATTACTTTAATGTACTGTTATCATGAATGAGATCTGCTGTGTTGTAGTCCAACCACATTGGACTGTTGTGTATTTCCGCCATCGTGGGTGAGACCGGCACACTGAGTTTATCCATTAAAGAATCAAAGACTGCGGGACGGTTTACGAGCCATCCACCGCATCTCTGAGTGATAAACTAACAGCTGCTTTCTCTTCTATGTTCGCGAAACCGGCTTCACCTAATTCTCTCTCTCACTCGTACTAACCACACACACACGCGCGACCCCTCACAAACATTCTCGCACACATTTTTGGCTAGTAGATAACTTCGTGATAAAGCTCAGCTTTGTCCTTAAGCTATTGTACAAGTGGATACACGCGGTAAACTGAAAGACGCCATTGACTAGTTTCTCTCCGCCCACATTCACAGCCATATTCTCTGGCCGGAAATCTCGCATGACATACTCTCCACGAGTCACGTCTGCCATTTTGTGCACGTCCCTCCTTACACACACACACACACACACACACACACACACACACACACACCTTCCTCATGTGTTATAGGATTATTTTGGTTACCATATCTAATCATATCACTGTTTAGTTTGTAGTTGTTAGTCGAAAGTTTATTGACTGCATTGTATTAATTATTAATTGATATTACTCCATAAATAAACTTTATTATATTTCAAAGAGAAGTGTTTTGGTTTGTTTTGCATACACTTGTGTCAAATGCTGACAGGATGTCAGTGCTCGGATTCAGGTCTTCATTGTTTTTTTTGTTTTTTCAAAAATCGATATTGATTTCCTAAGAGAACAATCTAATATTGAGATTGTTATACTATCTGGTTATTAGTCCCTGATTCCAGGGTGGTGCCTCGGCGATATTAATCCTTATTAATATTCTATTGATTTTTGATAATTGATAATTTTCTTTGATGATTGTTGAATTTGAAGGATCAATAAGCTAGTGTTAATTTTAATTAATGTTTCATCGATGTTAATAATTAGTGATTATCTTTGATAATTGTTGATTTAAAGGATTAAAAAAGCTAACATTGATTCTCATCAATGTTCTATTGATTTTAATTAATTATTATCTTTGATAATTATTCATTATTGCTAATAACCAAACCGCTCCTAAATGTAGCGCAATACATTTACTGGAGCCCCATATGAGGTTTTAATGAGTTAGATTCTATTATTTAATTTAAATATTAATTAATAACTAAAGAAATAATCATTAATTATTTCTGATAGTAACACTGATCTAAACAACCAGTAAAGCCCTACACTACAATGTACTTATTATGTACATATGGGTTGTTACATTGAACTTACATTTAAAGTACCTGCATTTAATTGCATCTGTAGTTACACTGTTAACCTTACCCCTAACCCTAAACCTAACCCTAACCCTACCCCAATCCTTGTACAAAGCCTAACCCCTAACCCTAACCCTACCCCTACTCCAAAACCTACCCTTACCTCAACCTCAGTAGCAGCAAATGTGAATCTTGTAAGAATTTTGCAGAACAACATGTAGTTACACAATAAGTACATTGTATTATATGTATTTACATGTTAGTACATAGTAGATAAAGACACCTAATATAAAGTGGGACCAAAATTCTGTCATTATTTACTCACCCTCATGTTGATCCAAACCTGTATGACTCTCTTTCTTTCATGGAACACAAAAAAAGAGATATTAGGCAGAATATAAGCCTTGTCACCATTCACTTTTTTCTGTGCAAAGAAAGTGAATGGTGACTGAGATTGTCATTCTGCCAAACATCTCCTTTTGCGTTCCACCAACGAAAGAAAGTCATAAGGATTTTGTACACTCCTTGAGCAATCTTTAAGGGTAAGCAAATAATGAGAGCATTTTCATTTTTGGGTGAACTATCCCTGTTAACTACTATCTGCAAGAATTGTCTTGTTGTTTGTCTATTTGTGTTCATTGCTGTCAGCTTATTTGTAAGCCTATGGTTTTGTGTTAAAGTTTTAAAAATTCCCCCAAGATGCTTTGTCAAAGGCGCAAGAGCAACTTCCTATACTTTATTTTCTCCTTGAGGGAGCACACCGGAGTTTGTAATTTCATGTGATAACTTTAATTGTCTTTCATCTTAATATTTGTTTTTGTTTTTTAAGACAGTGAAGGAGGAAAGACTGTCTGGCTAATTGTAAAAGCAAAAGGAACTGTAAGAAAAAAAAAAAAAAAAAACATTTTAGATGTTGGCACATTAATAATAACCTGACTAATTTCAACATAATGTGCTTTACGCTTATTTGACAGTCTTTAATTTCCCATCTCAGTGAGATGGCAAATAACAGAAATTGCATGAAAAACTTTTGCCTGATTGGAGCTCTATCAAATCTTGAAAAGATAATGGAGAGATAAGAGAGAGTGGGGTAAAATGAGCCTGAATCTAGGATGTCATATTTAGGAAGTCTCTTCAAATGTTGCCATCCATGATTGAGAGGAGCACATGGGAAAGTGCAAAGTATTTTTATCCTAAAAACTGTTTTACATGGCAATTAAAATACAATTCGGTCATTGAAAATTTACATTGATTGAGCTCTATTCTGAATATTGGAGTATTTCCCTCTTTTGTCTTTGGTGGTTACAGTCCTGTGTAAAAGCAAATACATGTTGGTGAACTGACAACATACAGTATAATGCCATATATTGTTTTAGCTAAAAATTTCGTTTTAAAAAACATCTTTATTTCATGAGACCATTTTTCCCTCAAAATAGTGGCTTTGGGATAAATTGAGCCAGATACTTCGGGTAACTACTTCAAAACTGTTTTTGTTATTAAACATTGAGCAAATCTATCAGTTCAAGAAACTGAAACAGTATTGTAAATGAAGTGGTGGCCAGATTTTGTTTTCAAAGCTTTGCTTTCAAATGAATGAATATGTATATAAGGTCACAGGCCCATTGGGTCACAGGCCCATCGAGTATAATATCTCTTAGTGTGTATGAAAATGAATAACCCCACATGGTGAAAACCAGACGGGAAGTTAATCTTAGTCTGAGGATGTGTATGAGTCATATAATATACACAGTATGATTTAACCCCTTTGAACCGGAGGTAGGAAGTTTTTTTTATTAGAAGTGGAAGTGCTTGGAAGTGCTTGTGACTTCTAGTGGGAGTAAATTGGGTAGCAGCCTACAGATGCGACTGTATTAAAATATAACAGGTAGCCTGCCCATGATAAGGGGATCGAGCTCACCCGCCGGGTGTTGGAATAGTAAGTTCTCTAGACAGAGAGGACTCGTGAAGAGATGGACGCCACGTCTTGGTTATAAAACCTCACAAACGTGTTTTGCGAAGACCATCCTGCTGCAAAGCATATATCCTGTAGGGATGCACTATTTGTCCATGCCCATGAAGAGGCCATGCCTCTAGTTGAATGCGCTTTAACACCAATAGGGCATCTCACGCCCTGTGATTCATAAATTAGGGCAATCGCATCAACCATCCAGTAAGACAGTCATTGTTTGGAGACAGACATGCCTATTGTGTGTCCTCCATAACCAACAAAGAGCTGATCTGACAGTCTAAACTGGCGAGTGCACTCCACATACATGTGTAATGCCCGCACAGGACATAATAAATGTGCTAACTGCTCCTCACCTGAATTAGACGGCAGAGATGATAACATTTGTAGGTGCACTATCTGAGCCTTAAAGAGTGTGGAAAGCACCTTAGGCACTTTTTTGGGTTTGATGGTGGCTTATGAAAGCCGGGACTGAATTCCAGACATGAACTGTCAATGGACAGCACCTGTACATCGCCAACCTGTTTGACTGAGGCCAGAGCCAACAACAGTGCCGTATTTAAAGAGAGCATACGCAACTCAACGAATTCCAAGGGTTCGAATGGGGGGCTCGTGAGCATCCTCAGCACCAGATTCAAGTCTCATGTTGGAACTGTAGCAGGGCGGGGGGGGGGGGGTTCAAGTGCCTCGGTCCCCTAAGGAAATTTATGATTAGATCGTGTCTGCCTATAGAGGAGCCAGCCTCTGGGGCGTGAAATGCAGAGATGGTCGCTACATAAACCTTAAGTGTTGATGGAGTAAGACATGCATCCAACCACTCTTAAAGGAATGTAAGGATCTCCATTAGGGGGCAATTCACTGGGTTTTTGCTGCGTAAAGAGCACTAATCCGCAAACACACCATTTTAGTGCATAGAGGCGTCTCGTAGATTGCACTCTAGCCTGTAAATTGGTGTTTATTAAAGACTGAGCCAATTCTGGCTCGACCGTTGCACTACATGTAGGTTCCACAGCTCCAGCTAGGGATGCAGAATCATGCCCTGTGCTTGAGAGAGTAGATCCCTCCTCAGCGGTATTTCCCATGGAGGTCCGCCTAATATTGCCATAATTTTACTCTCTGACTTTTCTGATGACAACGTGGAGGAGACGTATAGGGGGAAACACATATTTGCGTGTCGTCAGCCACTTGTGGGCCACTTCCAGCGGGGCTTGGGACATGGAGTACCAAAGAGGGCAGTGGGCTGTCTCTGCAGAGGCAAATAGGTAGACTTTCCACTTTTGCAGTTCCCAAATCCTCATAACCGTTTGAGGATGAAGTCTCCATTCCCCTGCCATCGGCCCCTGGCATGACAGTATGTCTGCTCTGCAGTTCAAACGGCCTGGGACATATGTTGCGCACAGGGAGAGGAGATGGCGTGTGCTCCACACGAGGAGGCGTTACACCAGACTCAATATTGGTAGCGATCGAGTGCCGCCCTGGCGATTTATGTACGCTACCACTGACAAATTGTCTGTACGAATCAGAACATGAGTAGATGGCACCGAGTATGGCTGCTGCATTGTGAGCTTCGATCCAATATTGCAGTTTTTTGTTTGTTTTATCTACAATTCTTATGTTTTTTGGATGTACAATTCTTGGATGTTGTCTGCCTTATTGTCTACAATAGACAAACACTTTTGGACATTGGTTCTGCAATAGCACACCGAAAACCTGACTTTAAATACCCACTGTTTTCAAACACGCCAGCAGAGCCCTTTGTCTGGGCAGCCCAGCTGCAGAAACAAAGTCGGAAAAGGGGAAGGAGAGCAGGCGTTCTCGTCAGATTAAGACGTCGCAGCGGTCATTATCACAGCGGTCATTATCACAGCTGTGTACATCCCCCCACAAGCCAACACAGACTGGGCACTCAAGAAACTGTATGGGAGTATAAGTGAGCAGGAAACCATGCACCCTGAGATCGGGGACTTTAACAAAGCCAACTTCAAGTCAATAGCACCGAAATACTACCAACACATCAGTTTGAACACACGAGGAGACCGGGTTTTGGACCATTGCTACTATCCCTTCCAGGATGGCTACAAATCCCTCCCCCGCCCACCATTTGGCAAATCGGACCACTCTTCCATTCTGCTTCTGCCTGCTTACAGGCAGAAACTGAAACAGGAAGCACCCGCCCTCAGAATGATCCAGTGCTGGTCAGACCAATCAGATTCTATGCTACAAGACTGTTTTGATCACGCAGACTGGGAGATGTTCTGGTCCACCTCTGATGACAACATTGAGGTCTACGCTGATACCGTAACGTGTTTCATCAGGAAGTGCATAGATGATGTAGTACTGACCAAAACAATATGGATCTACCCTAATCAAAAACCATGGATTAATAGCGATGTTTGTGTGGCATTTAATGCTCGGACGCCCGCTTTTAATTCCGGGAACTCGGAGGAGCATAAACAAGCCAGTTATGCCCTCTGCAAAACTATCAGAGCAACCAAATGCCAGTACAGGGACAAGACTGAAGGACAGTTCAACACCACCGACTCTAGAAGCAGGTGGCAGGGAATTCATATCATCACAGACTTCAAAGGGAATAAAAACTCAGCTGTGAACACCACTGCCTCTCTCCTGGATGAGCTTAATACTTTTTATGCTCATTTCGAGGGAAATAACACCGCCCTCATGGAGAGAACTCTCGCGGCCGAAGCTACAGAGGTTAGTTGACTCTACGTCTCTGTAGCGGATGTAACCCGATCCTTCCGACGGGTGAAAATCCATAAAGCTGCAGGTCCAGACAGCATTCCGGGCTGCGTCATCAGAGCATGCGCGCACCAACTGGCTGGTGTTTTTACGGACATTTTCAACATTCTCCTCTCCTTGACTGTGGTCTCCACATGCTTTAAAATGTCCACCATTGTGCCTGTACCAAAGCAATCCAAAATCACTTGCTTAAATGACTGGCGTCCTGTTGCTCTGACCCCCATCATCAGCAAATGCTTTGAGAGACTAATCAGAGATTACATCTGCTCTGTGCTGCCTACCTCACTGGACTCACTGCAGTTTGCATACCGCAACAACCGCTCCACTGATGATACCATTGCATCTACACTAAACACTGCTCTCTCCCACCGGGAAAAAAGGAACACATATGTGAGAATGCTGTTTGTAGACTACAGCTCAGCATTCAACACCATAGTGCCCTTTAAGCTTGATGTGAAACTCCGGGCTCTGGGCTTAAACAGCTCACTGTGCAGCTGGATCCTGGACTTCCTGTCAGGCAGATACCAGGTGGTTAGAATGAGCAGCAACATCTCCTCATCACTGACCCTTAACACTGGAACCCCGCAGGGCTGTGTTCTCAGCCCACTCCTGTATTGCCTGTACACACATAACTGTGTGGCAACACATAGATCCAATGCAATCATTAAGTTTAGATATGATATTGGTACATCTGATCACTGACAATGATGAAACAGCCTGCAGAGAGGAGGTGCACACTCTGACACACTGGTGTCAGGAGCACAACCCATTCCTCAGTGTCAGCAAGACAAAGGAGCTTGTGGTGGACTTCAGGAGAAAAGACAGAGAACACAGCCCCATCACCATCAATAGAGCACCGGTGGATAGAGTCAGCAGCTTCAAGTTCCTCGGTGACCACATCACTGAGGAACTCACATGGTCCGTCCACACTGAGGCCATTGTGAAGAAGGCTCACCAGCACCTCTTCTTCCTGAGATGGCTGAGGAAGTTTGGAATGAACCACCACATCCTCACAGGGTTCTACACCAGCACTGTAGAGAGCATCCTGACTGGCTGCATCACTGCCTAGTACAGCAACATCACCGCTCTCAATCACAAAGCCCTGCAAAGTGTGGTGCAAACTGCCAGACACATCATCGGAGGTGAGCTTCCCTCCCTCCAGGACATCTATACCAGGCGGTGTGTGAAAAAATCTCGGAGGATCATCAGAGACTCCAGCCACCCGAGCCATGGGCTGCTCTCACTGCTACCATCAGGCAGGCAGCATCGCAGCATCAGGACCTGCACCAGCTGACTTCATGACAGCTTCTTCCCCCAAGCAATCAGACTTTTGGACTCTTGATCTCTCACGATCAATATACATCAGCACAGCGCTTCTCACACTGGACTGTCATAAAATATATTCTCTCTTAACAACACACTGGCAACTGACTATCAGCTGACAGCCTGAATGTCAATACAGCACAATACAACCTACTCTATATTTTATGTATACTATTTTTATTGTATACTGTGTATTCTATATTGTGTGTATGTGTATTCTATATTGTGGTTATTGTATACTGTACATTATATTTTATTATTTGTATATTGTGTTGTAATTATGTGTATATTAGATATGTAAATTGTGTTGTGTATATCTGATGTTTATTGTAAATTGGTATATGTCTCATCACTGTCATGACTGCTATGTTGTTCGGAACTGCACCCAAGACTTTCACCCACTGTTGCACTAGTGTATATGGTTGAATGACAATAAAGTGATTTGATTTGATTTGATTCACTGTGTTGGAATGGAACATAGTTTTCACCGCTAAGAAGACGGTTAGCATTTACAAGCAGTTGATGTGCCATGCTCGTTTTGCATCTGTCCAAGTGCCGAAAGCCAGGCGTCCATCACACAGTGCACCCCAACCCATGTTGGCCACATCCGTGGTCACCACTTTTCATCTGAAAACCTGACCAGCATCACACCCTGCTGATAAAGGTGTGGAGCTGTCCATGGTGCTAGATCATCCAGGCAGCAGTGAGTCACAGTACATGGTGTTTGAGCCAGCACTGAAGAGGTCTCATGTGTAAAACACCTAACGGCATAAAACCCAGCATTTTCTGAAAAGACTTCAGTGGAAATGTTTTTCCCAGTTTGAACCGAGACAGACACCGGTGAATGGTCAGGACGCGCTCGCTCGTGAGGTGCGCGTGCATGGTCATGGAGTCGAGTTGAACCCCCAAAAAGTAGATTTGTTGGCTGGGGGAAAGTGTGCTTTTCGCCCAGTTGACATTGATACCCAGGCTGTTCAAATGGTGAAGTATAATATCCCTGTGCTCACATAGCAGAGCCTCTGATCGGGCCAGTTATAGTCAATCGTTGAGTGCCGCATCGACACATTTCGTGAACGTGTGCGGTGCCAGAGACAATCCGAAGGGAAGGACTTGATGTCATCCCTTCTAACGCAAATCTCAAGAATAGCCTGTGGCACTGTAGAATTTGGATATGAAAGTACGTGTCCTTTAGATCTATTGATGCAAAACAGTCCAATGGGTGGATGTGCGATAACATCTGTTTCTGAGTTAACATCTTGAATGGGCGTTTTTTCAGCACGTGATTCAAGCATCTCAGATCTAGGATCGGATGAAGCTCGCCATCTTTCTTCGGAAAGAAAGGGTAGCAGCTGTAAAACCCTTTGCAGTCGTGGCAGCTCGGAACAACCTCTATCGCATCTTTTGTGAGGTTATTGTGAATTTCTGCACGTAATACAGGCATGTCCCGTGACAGAACAGTCGAGGACAAAACACAGTTGAAGCAAAGCGGTCTGCGTGCTAATTGGATCGAATACCCGAGTTCTATCATTTTTAGCACCCAAACTGACATGCCAGTGAGTGGCCACCACACGCTCACATAATGGTATAGCGGCCACTTTATATTTGACACTAATTGCGATAGCGTGCCACTCACCACTGGGAAGTGGTTGTACGCAGTGTGTGAAATGGGGAAGCAAGGCAAGTTCTCAAGAATGGGCTGAGCCAAAGTTAATAAGCACACTAAGATATGGTTTATGAGCGTGCAAATAAAACAGAGAGAATTGTTTGGATGTGATCATTATAAACAGAACTCAATTCAAATGTCACAGGTGTAGATAGGCCGAAGGCTACCATCTTTCTGCGTTTTGATGAGAAAATAACGGCTGTGACATTCTCTCTGCGCACTGTACACTAAATTGTCTAATGGCCCATTTCTGTTGGCCGGGCATTCACGGAGATGTTCACAGGTGGTGTGCAGCATGCTGTGAATGTCAGCCCGATTCCTTTGGTCGAGGTCCCCTGTGAAATTATTGGCATGGACCTCATCGGGCCATTAGAACAGACCACACGCGGGCATCGCTTTGTATTAGTTTTGATGGACTATGCAATGCAATATCCAGAAGCATTGCTCCTGTGCAACATCTCAGCACATAGTGTTGCAGATGCACTCTTCAGAATAATCTCCCAAGTGGGGATTCCAAAAGAAATCCTCACTGATCAAGGCACTACATTTATGTCATGAACACTATGCAAACTGTATGAATTATTAGGTATTGTATCAATTTGCACCAGTGTTTTCCACCCACAATCAGATGGGTTGGTGGAACGATTTAATAAAAACCTGAAAAATATGATTTGTAAGTTCATACGGTTCGAACCCCTGTTATTTGCAGTTTGAGAGGTCCCACAAGCCTGCTTGTATTACTTCCAACATCAAGCTCCAAATTACTCGCCAAGTGGCAAGGGACCTTTGAGGTCACACGATGAGTGGGAGATCTCGATTATTAGGTAAAACGAACAGATAGAGGCGATGCACATCAAATATACCATCTCAACCTCCTGAAATTATGGAGGGAGGCGGTCCCTGTGATGTTGCAATGGTAGTTCCGGAGAGGGCGGAGCTTGGGCCGGAGGTGGGGACTGTCACCCCAGTCCCTTGTGGGGACCACCTCTCACCATCTCAAGTCACAGAGGTTGCCAAGTTGCAGAAAGAATTTACAGACGTGTTCTCACCTCTGCTGGGTTTTACAAACCTAATACAGCACCACATCGAAACTACGTCTGGGGTAATGGTACATAGCTGTCCCTACCGGCTTCCCAAGCACAAGAAAAATTAGTTTGGGAAGAATTAGATGCAATACTCGATTTGGGAGTAGTAGAAGAATCCCACAGTGATTGGTCCAGCCTGGTCGTTCTAGTCCCTAAGAGCAACGGGTCAGTTCGGTTCTGTGTGAATTACAGAAAAGTCAAGGCCATTTTTCCAAGGGACATCAGCGTTAAGGGGATCTGTTAATAACCCTTTGTCAAATCCATCGTCGAATAAAAGCAAGCTGTGCCCAACAGATCGAGCAGTTCATCAAGATGAGGCATTGGGTAATAGTGTAAAGGCTCGAGCGAACTAACAATAGACACCAATCACCCGCGGTTATCATGGTGAGGGAGTTTAGTAGGAGAGGAAGAAAGAGTTTTTCAGCCTTCAGCACACATTGAGCAGCCGCTATGAGGTATGCGCGCTATTCAAGCAATGCATAGGAAGCGGTGCAATAAAAACTGTCTCGTTCCCGGTGAAAATAGCGGGGAAGGTGAGTTGAAACATAATAGAAAAGGCATGAGCTCTAGATACCCATAAACGCTATACTACCAGGGGGATTCTTCCTGCTGGGGACTGACATTTGCATCACAGAACAAAGATGCTGAAATATCCCTGAGGAAGGCAGCTCAGTAAGCTCCATGTGAACCTCAGGGAAGAACGACACTGCTTTCTGAACCATGGTCTTTTTACGGCGGACGGTGTGCAGGAATAGTTCATTCAGACAAGAATTTTCAGGCTCGACAGGAGGTGACCACTCAAGGCCAAGCTCCTTGACCGCCTGCACAATGATGCAGATTAACTCGTATCAATGGCCTGTGTGCGCTCCTCACCCTCGGTGGGGGAAGGGGCTGCAGCATCTTCCATGGACCATTCTCTGATGCTGTGAGGGATCATTATCATCATCAGACCCACCGAATATGACAACACCATGCTCATTCATAGCGTATTGCACTGGCGAAGACCCTGCGTGGGAATATCAAGGGGCTTGTGGGGCTTGCGCCGGTGCAAGATCATTTAAGTCTCGATGGTCCCTCGAGACTTAACACAGAAGAAGCGGTCGGGAGGGTGTGTGAGGCGGAATCATCCCTTAGAACGAGGGCGACCCTACAGCGGAGCGTCTTGAGACTAATGTCCTCACAGTGAGGGCAGTCTGTCCCCATGTTGGTCTGACAGAGCGATGTGTCACTCACAGGAACAGTTCTTTAAAAAGATGCGTACACACAAGCGGCTCTTTTATGAGTTTTTTTTACGTCACTTGGACGGAATATTACAATATATATATGAAAGGATACAGCTCCTGCATGGACGCTGCAGGAAGTGGGTAGATGTCTCGCTGAGTGAAGAACCTGATCCGGCTGCGAGGCAGAGAATGTTCTTCGCCGGAACACTAGAGGGGGCGGCTGATCCTCGCTGAAGGCGCTGAGAGTCAGGCAAAGAACGTCCTGATGCGTCTGCAGTGAATCCCGTCCGCTGATGGGTGTCCGTTGACGGCGAAGAGAGGGCTGATCCAGGTGCGTAGTCAAGACAAGATGATGTCGGTCTTGAAGGAATAAAATTCTGAAGAAATGATGTGTGAGCGCCCGCTTATATGCGTGCCTAAAGGGGAGGGGCTCAAACACCATTGCCAATTATAAGACTGGCGTTATGATTCAAAGGCTTCAACTAGGTAGTGGAAAAGGAATTCCCCAAAGTGTTCAGCAATGTCTCGTGAACTGAATCAATAGGGAACTACTGCTTGGTACAGTCACAGAAATCATGTGATTAACAATCCAGCTCTTGCATTTGTGTGTGTGTGTGGTTTTGTGCCTAAGGATACTTACCCTCCTCCTCCTCATAGCGGTAACGACTGTTGTCCATGCCTCGATCATCCATCCTGAGAAAAAGAAAATAAGAAAGAATTATAATATGGATTAATAAATAACAAAGATAATTTTTTATTTTTTTATGTGTATTTTCTTTCAAACACCAGTACAAGTCATAGTTTATATTCTGAAAATATACAAATGTGTTATGCCCTTTCTTGTTACAACTCTTTGGATCATGCACAACAGGAGATCATGGGCATGACTGCGGGCAGTAATACACACTGGCCATTGAACTGCCTCCTGAATCTCTGCCAGTCAGATCAATAGTGAAATAATTAACAGCACAAATAACTGATGGAAAGATGATTACAGGACCAGAGAAAAAAACTCATTGAACTCCAGTTTACTCACTGGTTAATGGTAACAAAAAAGATGCAGTGTTTTCAGACCTCGAATAATGCAAAGAAAACAAGTTCAAATTCATTTATAAACAACACAATACTTATGTTTTAACTTAGGAAGAGTTCAAAAATCAAAATCTGGTGGAATAACCCTGATTTTCAATCACAGCTTTCATGTGTCTTGGTATGCTCTCTACCAGTCTTTCACATTGCTGTTGGGTGACTTTATGCCAATCCTGGCTCAAAAATTCAAGCATTTTTAGCATAATTGTTTGATTAGCTTGTGACCATCCATCTTCCTCTTGATCACATTCCAGATGTTTTCAATGAGGTTCAGGTCTGGAGATTGGGCTGACCATGACAGGGTCTTGATCCGGTGGTCCTCCATCCACACATTGATTGACCTGGCTGTGTGGCATCAAGGTGTGGATGGAGGACCACCGGATCAAGACCCTGTCATGGCCATGTTCATGTCATGTTCATGAACATATATATACACACTACCGGTCAAAATTTTTGAAACACTTGACTGAAATGTTTTTCATGATCTTAAAAATCTTTCGATCTGAAGGCGTATGCTTAAATATTTGAAATTAGTTTTGTAGATAAAAATATAATTGTGCCACCATATTAATTTATTTCATTATAAAACTAATATTTAATAATAATAATAAAAAAAACGTTTTTGAAATTGATGACTTGGACCAAATAATAAAGAAATCAGCCAAAAAGTGCCCAACATAGATGGGAACTCCTTCAATACAGTTTAAAAAGCATCCCAGGGTGATGCCTCAAGAAGTTGGTTGAGAAAATGTCAAGAGTACATGTCTGTAAATACTAGGCAAAGGGTGAATACTTTGAAGATGCTAAAATATAACACAGTTTTGATTTATTTTGGATTTTGTTTTGTCACAACATAATTCCCATAGTTCCATTTATGTTATTCCATAGTTTTGATGACTTTACTATTACTTTAAATGTGAAAAAAAAATAAAAAAAAATTAAAAAAAATTAAAAAAAATTATAATAAAGAATGAATGTTTCAAAACTTTTGACCGGTAGTGTATATACAGTATAAATGTTTCTTTTTTTTTCTTTTTTTCTTTTTTTTTTTTTATAGTAAATGAATGATAACATGGCCCTATCTTTTTACTTGAAGGGGTACTCTCATATTTAGGCATGACCAACATCAGCGTGTTGCATGCCTTGGTGCTTTCTATTGAAGAATGTAGACAAGAAATGGAGAAGTATTTAAGGACAAATGCAAAAAAACAAAAAAGCAAACAAAGCAAAGATATGCGTTCTGTTGTCTCCCTGAGTGAAGATGTGGAGTTGAGTTTTCACATCATCCAACTTCTGATGGCCTACCCTACTTCAATGAAAGAACAGATGGACTGATTCTCCTTGCTGATACAAGATTTGCTTAGCATTATTTGTTTTCTGTCTGCTATGATTAAACAATACACATGATACTGTTCAAAATTTGGATACTATTGTCCATATCCTTTTAAGAGCACCCTGACCCTGCAAGCCAGCCCACGCCTAATACTGACAGGTAAGTGTTACATAAGCAAGGAATGGAGTATAGAACATACTGCAAGTCATTCTGTCAACCTACCTGCCTGCCTAACCACTCACTATTGTTTTACTGTCACCTGGATATAGTTTGTTCATCAAAGTTGTTTGCCATCAAAAGTGGAAAGTAATGATGAGCAACACTATGACTGTGACAGCTGAGGAAAACATATAGCTCAAAATTCGATTGATAATGTTGTAATCTGCCCTAATCCCTTAACAAAGCCTCAATCAAGTTCTAACCTACATTCAATATTATCTCTAAACATCCCTATTTCTAACCATAATTATTGTCTTTGTCAGTCGCAGGTGATAGAGCTACTTTTAGCATTGAAGGCCATGTTATCTGTGAAGGCATCCAACCAAGCTTCATTGCAGGGCTTGCTGCAGTTTTCGCCACCAACTATGTCTTCAACTTGCAGTACTAAGAGGAGACTGCAAGCACTCTGAGTTTTTTTTTTTTTTTTTTTACAAAGGTAAATCATGTTTCTGGTGTTAAATATAGTTTGTTCCCAGTTACAGTATGTTCAGGAATATTGAACTGCCGAAGCAAGAGACAATGCAGTTTTCTCATAATGAGTTCATTCTCTTATAATAATAAGGTACAGAAGTCATAGTTAAGAGAAAACATATAATGATAATTTCTGACTTAACAAACCAAACTTCTATGTTATTTTTTTTTAGCTGAATTACTGTAATTTTACTACGGCTGGCTCTGGCCTTTACAAATGTTAATGATTCAAGTGCAACTGAGACTTTTTCTTATCAATTTAATATGATCTATCTATCTGTCTCTCTATCTGTCTGTCTGTCTGTCTGTCTGTCTATCTGTCTATCTGTCTATCTATGTATCTATGTATCTATCTATCTATCTATCTATCTATCTATCTGGCGCTATTTATTTTTTATTTTTTATAATTTATAATGAAATATATTAATAAAAATATAGATATTGTTAAAAACAACATGCTCCTTCTATCTGGGGATTAAAGAAGGCTGCTTATAGGAGTTCTTCACAGTAATTAATTAAGCTAATATTATGATGTAGCAAAATGATCTTAGTCATCTAAATAGTCAAAATACTGCAATAAATTTGCTTTAACAGCATTACTCTTGCTCAGGTGAGGAAATAAATGTCACAGTTACTAATAAGGAGGCATGGCCCTGCATTTGATTAGCACTGTTGTATTCTAAACTGGATAATTAGTTGTCACATTGGTGTCCTTCACACTCAATGGCCAGCAATGTAAGAGAGAACAATGGTGAAAGAGAGAGAAATAGAAATGCTGTCGGCCATCCTCACTCAGAGGCCCAATCAATGGGACACTATAGCCATTTGTACTCAACCCACTTACAACACTGACACAGAGTTGACTTTTCAGCATGTTTCATTCTCTCTGTGTTTCTTCTATCCTCCTTGCTCTCTGAAACTTCAAGTACTCTCACTCTCTCTCTCCCAAGCCCCCCCCCCCCCCTCCCAAAACACACTAAAATGATTTGGAAATTTCCCTTTACAATTTTATAATTGCTCATTAGTTCATTAGATCATTAGTTTTTGATCAACACTCCACTGAAAAAGAGATAAAATATACAGAATTTAAAGTATTGACAGAGCTAATTCACCATGAACATAATAGCATGGGATGAAGCTATTAACACAAACACTAATCTGAATCCTGAAGTGTCAATCAGTGATTGAAATGCATGAAATAGGTCATATAATAGCTATAATTCTTATCATTCTAATAGCTCCCATAACCCTTTAAAATAGAATGTACAGTGACAACCACTGACAAGTAACATGAATATATTCATTAAGTAAAATGAAATCTGATTCAGTAATAATAGGTGTTTTATCTGATCAGATCAACAGATTATCTCATGTATTTAGATGAAGAAAAACTTTATGAAAAAGCATGATCTATTAAATTGATTAGCCTCTTTCTGTACTCTCTATACATTTCTTTAAAATTTCCTCAATTTATTTTCACCCATAAATGATTCATTAATCAACATTCCACTGCATGCTCCTAGATCCTAATTTCCACTGAAATAAATGTAACATAAACAAACGATTTGTCATGTTCTCTGTACAAAAAATACACACAAAAAAACAACTGTATCTTTATTTTTTTATCCTAATTTCTTTCTTGTTTCATATTTACTACCTCTCTTTTTACACGCCTTTAAATCTTTTTGTTTGTGAAGCAGGTATCTACTAAAATATTCATTCAGCCTCAAACATCAGTCACTGCACAATAACATTTGAACAAAGTCATTTGTCAACTTGCCTTCTTACACACCTCAAAAACACAGGGTGGTAAAGACTAAATGTGCAAATAATGATTTACATCTCCAGCAGAGATGTCCAAACAAACAAAATATAGATAAAAATGTCAGAATCACAAATTAAAGAACATATTTCACGTTGCTCAGTATCAGTCCATAATCCTTCAGATCACAGCCACAATGAAGTTTCCCGCTGCATTCAGCAAAGTTTATTTTAAATTAAGTCTTCAGTCTTGTTTCATACTTAAAAATAAATACTTCTTAAAATGTCTTACCTGATTTCAATTGCAGTGCAGTTACGGAGAGGTGGTTTGCTATTCAAAATGATTCATCAATACAGGAAATGACTGAGGATCACATTCTATGGGACATGGGACAAAAACTGAACATGTTATAGAATGAATCCTTAACCCTCTCCCAATCACTCACCACTCTTTCACACACACACACACACACACACACACATACACACACACACACACACACACACACACACACACACACACAAAGTGTGAGTCAATGGTATGGACTGGTGACAGAGTCAATAAGTAGATAACTGGGACTCAGGCAAATGGACCATTGAGAGCTGTGTTAAGGGACATTACTGACTCACTGTGCACTCTCATGTCCACTTCTGTTCATTTAAACAGACTATTCACTCTAATGGCACTTTTCCACTGCACGTTACGGTTCGACTCGACTCTGCTCGCTTTACTTTTCTGAGCTTGCTTTTCCACTGCAGTTTAGTGCAGCCTCGTCGTGGGTGAGATTATAGGCTGATCGTCATAGTTGCACCGCCGCTACTGCCGTGACATCATCTTAAACGTGACACAAACACACAACAAAGGAACAATGGAGGATATCGAAGGAATGGTGTTTTTGATTCTCGGCATGTGGCTGTTTTTCACAGCAAGACGACAAACTTTGTTTCCAAAGAGGCTGACGGCAGCAAGACAAAATACCACTAAATAAAACAGGAGAGTTTGGGAAATCATACATCAAAGCGCAGTGTTAGCTCGACGACGCACGAGGGTAAGCTAACCTGCCATCTAGCTTATAGATTCTCTCTGACCAATCAATGATCTGCAGAATTTGACATCACATTTAGTATCGGCTCGGCTCGCTTGGAACCTTGACCGAGGTGGTACTAAAAAAAGTACCAGGAACCAGATACTATCCACAGTGGAAAACCCCCAAAAAGCGAGCAGAGTCGAGTCGAGTCGAGCTGTACTGTGCAGTGGAAAAGCCCCATTAGTGAGGGTATCCCTTCACCAAATCTTCTCCATGACATTTTGAACTGGTCATGTTAGAACACACAAACACACACACACACACACACACACACACACACACACACACACACACACACACACACACACACACACAAACATGTTGGTGCAGCTATCATTATGAGGACTCTCCATAGACATAATGATTTTTATACTGTACAAACTATAGATTATATCCCCTAACCCTAACCCTAACCCTACCCCTAAACCTAACCCTCACAATTTTTTTTTTTTTACATTTTCAATAAAACATTGCTTAGTATTTTTTTTTAAGCAATTTGAATTATGGGGACAATAGAAATGTCCTCATAAACCACATTTAGTGCATAATACCCTTGTAATTACCAGTTTGTAACCTAAAAAACAGTCCTCGTAAACCACATAAACCTGCCCACAAACACACATACACACACACACACACACAGTCAGTAACAATATACAGAGACTAAAGATAAGATGTATCCAGCAACTGGATATTTGTTTGTGACCTTATTCTTCAGGATTCAGGCTTCAAAATGTGAATTATCTGTGTTTTCTGCTGACCTGAACTAATCTTGTGGTATTAAAGAGTCGAGAGACCTTTTTGGATCTTTTCATTTCACGTTATGCAACATACTGAAGACAGCTCCCTTGATTAACTGCAAGATGGAAGAACCTTTAACACATTAGATTAAGCAAAATTTGTTGTCTTTTTTTTAATATATATATATATATATATATATATTATATTTAGGACATGATTACCAAAGACTGAAAATGATTCTTCAGAGGATTTACTCATTTCACTATAAAATGTCAGTAGTGACACACTGTCACTCTTTCATCATCCACACGAGGTCCTTATTGACCCATCCATCATGAACACATTCAACAGCTGCCACTCATCATGAAGGAAATTCACTCATCATTAAACTGACAGTTTTCAATCCTCAGTGCAAACAGAATATTTCCATCAGAAATGACATGTGTATGAATATAAAAACCTATTTTCATTGTGTGGCACACTGGAACTTCATGACAAAATCCACTGTACTTTTGCATTGCATTTGTGTGAGTAATCAGAGACACTCACTGATATTCATTGCCGAGACTGGAATCATTCTGCAGTCGAGCATGGCAGTCCCAGACGATTCTTTCTTTGATAACACCATATGGGTTTTTTTGTCAGGAGATGATGAGAGAGGCAATGCACAATGCATACCTATTACGCTGCTAGTAAACCTCAGAAGCGAGCAAGACAGCCAGCAAACCAAAGTTTGAACTGATGTTTGAAAAATCAGCCAGCAGTATACCAAATATATAGGTGTTGCTTCTGCACCAATTTGTAACTGGTTAAAATATTTTGGCTCCTTACATTCAACCTTTCAGATGTGGGTTTTCTTCAAAATTTTACAGTTGGACAGTTTATGCCACAGAAGAAGGGAAGGAAATTGGCTACTCTGACAATTGGTGGGCACAGGTGCTAGAAAACCAGACCTGTAATTTTGAGCCCATTTTCTGCAGTTCAAATTGTACCCTCGTTATCTTATATGGTTCATTTAGAAGCATGATATTTAGCCCTTTCATTCTCTTTTTCCACATTGTTTTCTTGCTCCTTCCCATACTAAAATTTCCCAATGCTCCTTCACAGCTGTTGCCATTGAAGAAAAAAATCTCTTTCAGTTTTTTGTTAATTGCTTTAAAAAATATTGAATATATATGTAGTCTAATATTTCAGTAACATTATTTTTGTGTCTTGATGTTATAAAAAAATTCAGCATGGCCTCGGGCTATTACAAAGATTTTAGTAGAGGATTAATGATGCAACTCACTGTAAGACTGTTATGGTACCTACAAGGCTAGGATGACAGAAATAAAAAAGACATCAATAAAACGTCCTTGTTGTCTTTTCTAATTGTCAGATTTTTATATTGTTATCATTGACAGCTGTTAATGATGATTCAGATTATTACTGCTTGTTCAGATCCATTCAGTTCCTAAGCTGTTTAAAGAATAGTTCACCCAAAAATGAAAATTCTATCATCATTCATTCACCCTCATGTTGTTCCAAACCTGTATGACTGTCTTTTATCCATGGAACACAAAAAGAGTAATTAGGAAGACCATTAGCCTCAGTCACATTTGACTTTTGTTGCATCTTTTTCCCCCACACAATAAAATGTGACATTAAAATGTGTTAGTAATGTCTTTATGCCTCATTCTATGAGAATAATTCACATGATGTCAGTGAAAGAAGTTGTTTTATGCAGTACATAATCTCTTAATTTGTCTTGTTTACATTCTGAATTCATGATGCTAATTCACTAACACGATATATGCTACCATAATATGCGCCAGTTACGCTGTTATTTTTATTTATGATGACACTGATACTACTGCAAAGATGGGTGTATAAAAGAGTGCTAATGGGCAGAATACTGACAAAAAATGATGATAAGAGAGGCATATATTTGGTTAGATGTGTAAATGGCTTTCAGCTGCAGATGGCACATGAGTGAATGGGCACTAGAGAGTTTTTGAGCAGATTTGATTCCTTTTGTAGACTAATTAAACACAAACAAATCAAATGACATGGTCTTGGAAAATGTCCATATGTGAATGATCGCACAGATATAGATAAGTTTGCACCAGCTCGCTAATAACTGCATGTCGGTGTGTTCATGTTGATTGATCTGATTGAACAATGTAAACAAAAGCTGTTGGCCTCAAAGTAGGTTTCCTAAAAGTTCACCCAGGCGAGCTGTTATGAACAACCAAAACAAACTCAAAAACACATTCTTTTTGGCCAGATTTTGTTCTAAATTACATCACACCATTTCATTCTTCGATTTCGTATGAAGGACATCGGGGTCTTTATGGTGCTGATGAAAGAAGTGTTGTGACTTGTAGTTACTGCTGACCACCTTTGAATACAACTACAGGTGTAACAAGCTGCCCTTTCATTAAAGAACATTTATTCTTTTCATCATATTAACTACATTCCAAATGCCCACCTTTTCAAATTGTTCTAGCACTAGCCCTTGGCCAAGTTATCAGCTGTAAACTGGGAAAGTTTTTCGAAGGACTTGATTACTTTACCTAAAACACCTGCAGCCAACATAGGCTTAGAATCCATTTGTATTACAACCACTCTGGGACCATTGCCAGCCATATCTTATCGTCCTGTCAGTCACAACAAAGAAAGCATGTGAATGTCTCCTGAAAAATTCAAGTGTGTCAGAAGTTACATTTCAATGTTTGATGTGAAACTTGTGTCACACCATTTTAAAGGTTCTTATTTGAAAGATCCCAGTCTCAGATCAACATGGATATACAGGTGCATCTCAATAAATTAGAATGTCGTGGAAAAGTTCATTTATTTCAGTAATTCAACTCAAATTATGAAACTCGTGTATTAAATAAATTCAGTGCACACAGATTGAAATAGTTTAAGTCTTTGGTTCTTTTAATTGTGATGATTTTGGCTCACATTTAACAAAAACCCACCAATTCACTATCTCAAAAAATTAGAATACATCATAAGACCAATAAAAAAAACATTTTTAGTGAATTGTTGGCCTTCTGGAAAGTATGTTCATTTACTGTATATGTACTCAATACTTGGTAGGGGCTCCTTTTGCTTTAATTACTGCCTCAATTCGGCGTGGCATGGAGGTGATCAGTTTGTGGCAATGCTGAGGTGGTATGGAAGCCCAGGTTTCTTTGACAGTGGCCTTCAGCTCATCTGCATTTTTTGGTCTCTCGTTTCTCATTTTCCTCTTGACAATACCCCATAGAGAATGGGGTTCAGGTCTGGTGAGTTTGCTGGCCAGTCAAGCACACCAACACCATGGTCATTTAACCAACTTTTGGTGCTTTTGGCAGTGTGGGCAGGTGCCAAATCCTGCTGGAAAATGAAATCAGCATCTTTAAAAAGCTGGTCAGCAGAAGGAAGCATGAAGTGCTCCAAAATTTCTTGGTAAATGGGTGCAGTGACTTTGGTTTTCAAAAAACATAATGGACCAATACCAGCAGATGACATTGCACCCCAAATCATCACAGACTGTGGAAACTTAACACTGGACTTCAAGCAACTTGGGCTATGAGCTTCTCCACCCTTCCTCCAGACTCTAGGACCTCGGTTTCCAAATGAAATACAAAACTTGCTCTCATCTGAAAAGAGGACTTTGGAACACTGGGCAACAGTCCAGTTCTTCTTCTCCTTAGCCCAGGTAAGACGCCTCTGACATTGTCTGTGGTTCAGGAGTGGCTTAACAAGAGGAATACGACAACTGTAGCCAAATTCCTTGACACATCTGTGTGTGGTGGCTCTTGATGCTTTGACCCCAGCCTCAGTCCATTCCGTGTGAAGTTCACCCAAATTCTTGAATCGATTTTGCTTGACAATCCTCATAAGGCTGCGGTTCTCTCGGTTGGTTGTGCATCTTTTTCTTCCACACTTTTTCCTTCCACTCAACTTTCTGTTAACATGCTTGGATACAGCACTCTGTGAACAGCCAGCTTCTTTGGCAATGAATGTTTGTGGCTTACCCTCCTTGTGAAGGGTGTCAATGATTGTCTTCTGGACAACTGTCAGATCAGCAGTCTTCCCCATGATTGTGTAGCCTAGTGAACCAAACTGAGAGACCATTTTGAAGGCTCAGGAAACCTTTGCAGGTGTTTTGAGTTGATTAGCTGATTGGCATGTCACCATATTCTAATTTTTTGAGATAGTGAATTGGTGGGTTTTTGTTAAATGTGAGCCAAAATCATCACAATTAAAAGAACCAAAGACTTAAACTACTTCAGTCTGTGTGCATTGAATTTATTTAATACACGAGTTTCACAATTTGAGTTGAATTACTGAAATAAATGAACTTTTCCACGACATTCTAATTTATTGAGATGCACCTGTATATCTTCTTCTGGAGATGAAAGCATTTGAACTAAAACCTCCAAATCCCTGTTGTAATGCTATCACTTATCTCTTTGAATTGACTGATAAGATTCACAGTCCCCTCAGAGACAGAGGTGGGTAGATTAGATATAAACAGCTTTGGCCTTTTAGTGTTACACATTTACTATAGCAGCATAATAATTACTGTCTATTCTTATAAGCCTACACTGTAAAAAATGGAAATAATTTTAAAGGTAAAAGAATGTAAAAATGCTACAGTAAAGTTAATTGGTTAACGGGTAGTTATCTTAACATACACACAAAAAGAAAAAAAGAAAAAAAAGAGAGAATATATTTAACAAGACAATACATGTAATTTTACGGTAAATATTGTGAAAAAAATAGATGTTAAAAGGATAATTTAGCATATAATTAGCAGTAAAAATTTATATTATGTTAAAAAGAGAACATTTACTTTTTAAAATAATGGTGAAATACAATAATCAGGCTTTCCCAGAAGTCCCTGCATGACCCATCACATTTAATTAGATTTTATGGGAATAGTTATGTTTCTTCTTATTTTTAATATAAGTTACTGTATGTACATTGGGGTGTTCTGTGTTATATTTTCTGTAGTTAGTTCATGTTTATTGCATAATTTAAGTTGCACGTGTTTTGAGTTTGTGCGAGTGACACTGCACTGTCTCTTCATGTGTATTAATTATTGCTCCAGTTAGCAATAAAATAAAATATACGTGCATCAAAATGAAATCCCGTAAAGCCTGAAACATGGTCACCATATTTTTTACAGTAAATTTCTGGCATCTACAGCTGCCCGTATTTTACCATACATTTAACCGAATTTTTTTTAATTTTTTATACAGTGTAATTACATCAAATTAAATGTCAATGTGAACCACACAACCTCTTCTCCTCTGTATTGTGATCAAACCTGAAGTTTTTGTCCATGCTGTGGCTCACTGAAGTAAAAAATAATCTCCTCCTGTCACTATATTCAACTATTAAACAGATACCTCTCATGTTTTTCCAAACCTGTATGACTTGCTTTTTTCCTTGGAAAACATAAGAAGATGTTAGGCAGGAGTCATTAATTTTCAATGAATGGAGAAAATTACGCAATAATAGTGAATGGTGACTGAGGCTGTGATGCCTTACATTTCTTTTTTTGTTCCACAGAAGAAAGTCATACAGGTTTAAAATTACATGAGGGTGAATAAATAACTAAACCTTTAAGTGTCCCAACCCCCCATCCACTTTCCTGGATCACAGGTGGGAAAGAAAATCTATACTCAAAATCTAATTGAGTACTGATTATTCATCTGTAGCGCATCACTTCATCTCCTTCCCTTGTCATCTTTTGATGTACTAATTTATCTGTCTGCCAGAGAGAATCAAGAACTCCTCCTTAGACAACCCTGAGATGGCAGTTGTTAATTACTGTAATTAATTACTGTACTCGAGTTTGGACTCTGACTCGAGTCCGAGTCACGAGTCCAATTTTAATGAACTTGTCACGGACTCGGATGTATTTTTACTCGGACTTGACTCGGACTCGAGCCTTTGGGACTCTGGATTTTTTCCCGAGTCCAGCCGAGTCCATGACATTTGTGATGCAATGAAAAAAATAAATAAATAACAAAACAGAAATTCATGAACACATCTCTGTCTGCATGCAGCTGTATTAGTCCCTGAAGTCATAGACATAGCCAGAGTTGTTTCACTGTTTAAGCAAGCATGTGCACAGGCACACTCATCAGTCAACCAATACGCTTGAATGTTACTACAGAGACTACTGTAGAAAATCGACTACCGAGTTGGCTGGGACGATGAAAACATAAAGACGGGTATGTATCCAATGTAATAGAAACTAAACAAGGCAGTTTCACATGACATGGGACCTGACAACTGGTAAAATTGCATGTGGTGTTTGTCAACGCACTCACATTATGTCTCTCACAGTTTACTAAAAACAGCATATCGAAACTGTAGTGATTTTTACTCAATTCACCGATGACATAGTGATTTTTGATCACGTCACTTAAAGTGTGGTTATGAGTGTATCAGATGATCCCTCCCCCTTTGCAATACGAGGCACCAGTTAAGAATACTATCTTAACAATTTAAGAACACTCCCAAAAGAGCTGTTCGATAAATTAGAATTAATGTAAACTAGAGGGAGTTGGTCAGCTGATTTATCTGAAGGATTTGTGAGAGTCTGGACAACTAGTAGAGTCTTTGATCATCAACACAATGAAGACACAGTTGTAATAAAATGTATGAAATTTATTAACAATAGATATGCAAGAGTAAATACCACAACAATTAATAATGCTAATAATGAATATGCACTGCTAAAGGATAATAAATTAATAACCAAAAAGGAAAGTACTGAATTAAACAATAAAACAAATAAATTATTTGAACACAGAATGGATAAATGCAATGCTGTTGTACTGAATGTAGCAATGGGAGAGAATTGTATGGGAATGCTGCTTATGGGAAACCACCTAATGGCTCTGGCAAAATGGTGATAAATAATGCTTATTTATCATTAAACAAATAATATAACTATTATTTGTAACAAGCTGACCCCAGGTAAATGTTATCTAAGCAAGTTAGAAAAATATATGCTGCAGGTATAAACTAATGCCAAGGTCTCTAGAAAGAGGTTTGGTAAGTTTATATTTACATTCCACACAGTCGGGTGATTAGTCCGGCTATAGAGACGTCTTCCACTGGCTATGCGGGTAGCGTGCAGTGGGAAGGGCGCAGAGTTGCGATCCAGTAGTCGTTGCCACGCTGGGCTGGAGGATGCTGAACTTCAGTTGCGCCAAGAGGGTCCTTAAAGAATGGACTGGGCAGCTGGGTCAGTTGAATCTTCACAGGGTCCTTTACTGGCTGGCTGCGTCACTGAGGAGCCGTGTGGGACAGGCAATGTCTGACGATGCAGAGGTCCTTTGTGGACTCGGCTGCACTACTGGAGGGGCCGTAAGGGTCAGATAAGGTCCCTCATTGCTTGGGCCCTTTTTCAGCTAGAGTGCAGCAATATAGCAATAAAGCAATATAAAAGGTTTTGCTCACAAAAGCTTAACATCAAGTATCTTGTAGCCTCTTTCCTCGTCAGGTCAGGTCTCCTTCCCCATCGAGTTGGAAATGCAGGACAAGGGTGTGTCTACCCGGGGGACGTATTTATCCCTTTCTGATGAGGAAGTGATTGAAATCTGCTGCCTTTCCGATCCTGGAGTGTGATAGGCCACTGGTGTTTAAAGTAGTCATGGTGTTGCCCACCCCAGTGTGGAACTAATTTGCATAGTATAAAGTACAGTGTTAAAACAGTGTCTTTAACATTTTACCCATGCATTATTTCTTTACCAAACCTCTTTCAAATTATTAAAGGCATCGTCCATGCATTCGTTTATCTGTTAATATGTCTGTCCCATGAACTGTTGTGTTAACAGTCAATAACCATTAACATAAACTGTGCTTTGCATGAAGATGCTGTGGATGTGTTGCAGTTTATATTAATTTAAGGCCTCCAAACCTATAGATCTATAGAATAGATTTCTGTGGCCCTCCACTGCTGCTGCATCCGGGAGGTCCTGAAGGAATTTATGGCAGTTAGGAATAAGTTTGGAGGGTGCAGAAGGTCCCCCCTTCTTGCCCTGTAAGAGGTGTCTGGCAGTTGTCTTAGCATCTTATCTGATGTTGCTGAACATTTGTTTATGTTCATTCACCAAGGATCCAATCACAGTGAGATACATCTTCTTCCACACCAGCAGTTAGAGAGGGGCCCTGCCATAAACTGGTCCCTGGAATGCCATCTTAACTGATGTTCACCACAAAATAAATATACATAAAAATAGTATTAATATTGGATATTAAGTCTTTTAAGGTGTAATATATCTACACATGTAGGCTTCTGTAGTCTCTTGTGGTCCACACAGTGTTGTCAGCTTGAACTGGTCCATAATAACTTGATGAATTAACTGTCAGGGAAAAAGGCATTATTGCTAAAGCAGATAGCAACTCTAAACAGATAAACAGCATCTATTTTCAAAGCATTGACAAGCTGCTTAAAATACATTCTTTTACAGCATTTGTCCACCATTCACAACATTCAACCATGAACAATAAAATATTAGGATATTTTGGGCAGTGAAATGTTTTGTTTATAATTTAATTATAAGCTATAAAATAAATGTATTATTCAATGACAGAGTCTTTGTATGAAGCTAAACATCATGTTACAACATGAATTTAGTTGGTTATGACGTTTTTACTTTAAATTTTTATTTTATTTTTTATTGTAAACCACCGGGTGACTTATGCACTTACAACTTGTGTCTTTTTTTAGCCTACATCTCTGACACTTTTGAAGGACAATTCTGTTAAATGTATAACTCAAAATTATTATTCTCCACGTTTTTGCGGTTAAAGAGGAGCTCAATGAAATTTTCTTTGGTTGGTATTTAAAGATTTTAGGCTGCCGCTCAAACAAATATCACCGCTCTCAGTGCAAAGAGAGTTATTTTCGATGCTGCTATAATTATTCATCATCCTAACTCTTGATGGCCATTAACATGAATGGGAGAGAGGTTAAAGCAAGATTATAAAGTGATCACTGCACAGGAATTAATATGATTGGATTGATGTTTAATGATGATGCACAGAAATCAGCATCAATAAGACAGTCATTAATATGTCAAGAAGTTGCTTTCAGTGTTGTTCCTTGTCATTTCTGAATTCTCCCTTTTTCAGTTCTTCTAAAAGGGACATTAAGAACCATTTCGAACCATCTAGGCTATATTTCATTGACAGAACTACTGGAACTGTCTTTTTGCAACATTCACTAGTCAGAAAGACTTGAAAGCGTGATTACTCACTAGCAAACAGTTAACATACTCAAGTACAGTCTCTAGACAGTTTCCAAGAATACACCTAATTTATGCAAAAGCACAGTTACTCACAAGAAACAACCCTAACATAGACGTTTTCACAGCTCTGGTAATCATTTAACTAAATGCTTGACAGGCTTTAGATTGCAAAATTAACCTAAGAGACATATTTAAAAGGTTAATTCAAGCACATTTTATTCGAAGTCACATTACTGTTACAACAAAACCAGAGCTACATTAGCTGGAACAGAGCAGTCCATCTTGAGCAACATCATCAAAAGGTGTATTAGCAAAGCAGTGAAAACGTGAGGTATTTCAAAATGACTACTTGCAGCTAAAAGGTGACAGTTATGAATAAATGGCAGTTGCGATCATGACATCTTTAAAGCTAAACTTGTAAATTTTTTCCATCATCAAACAAAGATACATGAACTCCACATTAGAACAGTTTACAGCAACTAAATATTAATTATGAACATTATTTATAGACAAATACAATTTCAAGTAGTGTTAAACACAAGGCCAGTGGCGGAGTTAGGGAGTGGCCAGGGGTGGCCGTGGTCACCATGGACTGAAGCCTGGCCATCCCATTGGCCACCCCACTCGCAACTGCCATTTTTGGGCACAAGACTTAACATGTACTGCCTGAAAATTTCTGTGCCACCACAGACTGATCGCTGGCCCCTGCCCGGCCACCCCTGTGAAAAATTTGCTCTGCCCCTGCACAAGGCCAGAACTTTCTTTTAGTATTAAAAATCATAACTATAAATTACCTGAAAATCAATGTGGCTATTCCAGAATAGCCTGAGGTACAGATGGAAAAAGATTTTGTTGTACTTAAGGCAACACTAAAAAATATTCATTTCATTTTTACTTCTTACCATTAAGAAAGAATGCTACAACTACACTGAGACAAACACTTTCCCTTTTTAAAAGAAAAAGAAGATCCATAATATTCCTATGTTACTTCTTTTCTTAAATAGTTAATAAGGGGTTTGTGACACCAGTGTAATATAGAAACAGAATTAATAATGCACATCTCAAACTTTTTAGAAACAGTGCATCTAGTGATGAAAGAACATCTTCTTCTGCCAGTCACAATATTGATAATGAATTCTGAAGAAATTTTCCCTGAATTGATTGAAATACAGGTGTAAATTACATTTAAAATGCAACAATATTGTTTAAATAACACATTATTAATTGCCAGTAATACTGTACCATATGCAGTACTAATATATTAAAAACAATATGACCAATAAAACAAGTCAAACGCCCTTAAATCTTTAAAAAGAATTAACTAAAATGATGTAAAAAATAACTATGATTATGTAAACAGTATTTTGAAGTGATATGTTTTTAAACGTTGTATAAATACAAGCCTGTGGTCGTCTCTGTACTGTCTAGATTCCCTTTTACCAAATGTTTTTACACAAACCTCTCCAAATTTAGTGCCATATCATCTTATATAAATTAATAATTGTTGGTTGGTTCATAACAAATTTACCAACACGCAGTGCAACTAACAACTCTCTCTGTTTCAATGCACAGTGTGAAAGGGCAAACCTTCTATACAAATCAAAATAAAAAAACGTAAGATGCAACCCCTTTTTCCGTGTGGTTCTTAAGTGTGATTGTCCACTTCATCCATTCCCATGGGTGACTCTACACCTAGGCTCCCCTGGTGGGAATATGTGAGAGGTATTTTGGACATCTCTTGTTCCAGGTCAAATGGGATGGGGTCTGGAGACCAGGTGTCAGGCTCTGCTACAGGCACAGGCAGGTAACCTCCATCCCGAGGTAGACACATACACCAACCAGCCCCTGAGAGGTCTAGATTGCTGTATTCAAATCCGGCATGTTTCAGGATCTTGAAGTCCACCATATCTACAGACACATTAATTTCCACCAGAAGATTCCAGAAAGCACAGCTAAGAAGTATACCCAGAAGCTAAAGAGAGACATAGGAGTTGAAAGATGTCAGAAATTATTTTTGAGATAAATTACTCTTAATATATACTCACTGAGAACTTAGGAACACTATGGTCCTAATAAAGTGCCCAACGTTGTTTTCTGCTGTTGTAACCAATCCGCCTCAAGGTTAGAAATGTTGTGCATTTTGAGATGCTATTCTGCTCACTACAATTGTACAGAGTGGTTATCTGAGTTACTGTAGTCTTTCTGTCAGCTCGAACCAGTCTGACCATTCTCCGTTGACCTCTCTGATCAACAAGGCATTTCCATCCACAGAACTGCCGATCACTGGATGTTTTTAGTTTTTGGCACCATTCAGAGTAACTCTAGAGACTGTTTTGTTTGTGAAAATGCCAGCAGATCAGCAGTTACAGAAATAATCAAACCAGCCTGTCTGGCAACAACAATCATACCACGGCTGAAAAATGTTCCCCATTCTGATGGTTGTTTCGGCATGATTTTATGCATTGCAAAGCTGGCACACGATTGGCTGATTAAAAAAAAATTGCATGAATAAGTAGGTGTACAGGTGTTCCTAATAAAGTGCTCAGTGAGTGTATGCATCCAGTTAAAACAATATTGGACTTGACAGAAAACCTACAGCCTGTTTGTGAGTGCAACAAAGGGATATTTCTCACTGCCCATAGTGAAGCCTTTTAAATATAAATCTTAAGCCCAAAGTATACTTCAGTTTTTACATGTACACTGGCAACCAAAGGTTTGGAATAATGTACAGATTTTGCTGTTTCTGAAGGAAATTGGTCCTTTAATTCACCAAAGTGGCATTCAACTGATCACAAAGTATAGTCAGGACATTACTGATGTAAAAAACAGCACCATTAGTATTCGAAAAAAAGTAATTTTTGATCAAATCTAGACAGGCCCCATTTCTAGCAGCCATCACTCCAAAACCTTATCCTTGAGTAATCATGCTAAATTGCTAATTTGGTACTAGAAACTCATTTGCCATTATATCAAACACAGCTGAAAGCTATTTGGTTTGTTAAATGATGCTTAACATTGTCTTTGTGTTTGTTTTTGAGTTGCCACAGTATGCAATAGACTGGCATGTCTTAAGGTCAATATTAGGTCAAAAATGGCAAAAAAGAAACAGCGTTCTCTAGAAACTCATCAGTCAATCATTGTTTTGGGGAATGAAGGCTATACAATGCTTGAAGTTGCCAAAAAAACTGATGATTTCATACAAAGGTGTGCACTACAGTCTTCAAAGACAAAGGACAACTGGCTCTAACAAGGACAGAAACAGATGTGGAAGGCCAGATGTACAACTAAACAAGAGGATAAGTACATCAGAGTACATAGTACTCTAGTTTGAGAAATAGACGCCTCACATGTCCTCAGCTGACAGCTTCATTGAATTCTACCTGCTCAACACCAGTTTTATGTACAACAGTATAGAAAAGACTCAGGGTTGCAGGCCTTATGGGAAGAATTGCAAAGAAAAAGCCACTTTTGAAACGGAAAAACAAAATAAACGGTTAGCGTGGGCAAAGAAACACAGACATTGTACAACAGAAATTGGAAAAGAGTGTTATGGATTTTAACCCCACTGAGCATTTGTGGGATCAGCTAGACTGTAAGGTGCGTGAGAGGTGCCCGACAGGACAGCCACATCTATGGCAAGTGCTACAGGAAGCGTGGGGTGAAATGTCACCTGAGTATCTGGACAAACTGACAGCTAGAATGCCAAGTATCTGCAAAGCTGTCATTGCTGCATGTGGAGGATTTTTTGATGAGAACTCTGAAGTAGTTGACTTAGTGAAGTAGTCAAATTGTAATAGTAATTTTTCACATTATTAATGTCCTGACTATACACTGTGATCAGCTGAATGCCACTTTGGTGAAAAAAGTACCAATTTCTTTCCATAAGAGCAAAATCTGTACATTATTCCAAACATTTGGCCGCCATTGTACGTTAGCATATATGTACAGTCGAAAGCTCTAGGCTTTCAAAGCATACTCCTTTTGACACTGCACACATTCACAGGCGGTTGACAAATGCGCACTACAACTGAGCATGACATACCGGACTATTTCTTTACAGGAGTTTATACCGATAAAGATGTCTTTATAGTCTTTCAGACAAATGCAGGTATCTCCTGACCACCTTGAACACATGCTCCTGATGTGCACATCCACTGTTGCTGTTGATTCTACCTTTGTCTCCTGTTATACACCTGCGTTTACATTGTCTTCTTGCACTTCTTAATGAAAGCAGCGGCCGAATGGTGAATGTTGTCACCCAAAGACTGCGTAATAAGTATGTACGTTTATAAAAAAAAAAAAATCAGGCTGCACGCGTACAGTGCTTGAGCACTCTGCTGATGATTACATTTACGTCACTTGTCCTGTACGTACGAAAATACCGAAGTATACTTTGGACTTAAGGGGCCTTTCACACCGTTGCCATTATGATTTTTAATGTTGCACTGTGTCTTGCTGTTTTTTAGCATCATGCACAGGAGTATGGCATTTCTTTTTTGTAGATGCCATGTCAGGTTAAAAAGAACGGAAACTTTTAAAAATGCATATTGAGTATTCTATTCCATTTGTGGCACATCTAGGTTTTTTTTTTTTTTTTGTGCAAGAACACGTTAGGTCTGTCCAGCCCTTTAAAAGTACAGCAGCAAAAAAAAAATGTAAAAAAAAAAAAAAAAAATTTAAAAAAAAAAAAGCTTGTTAATTTGTAAGAGAAAAAGAGAGAGTGGAAAATGGTCATGAAAAACTAAAGTATGTTTTTGGTGCAATAGAAATCTTTACTAATATTATAAGATGACCTAAGGGAAAAGATCAATAAAATGTATGATTCAATCCCTTTAAATATAGCTAAAATAAGGTCACTGATCAGGCCTAGCCTTCTACGGGTCATTCTTCAAAGCAAATCCATTTTTTTATCCACTTCATCAAATATCTAAATATATTATATACCAATACTATACACGTATTAAGGCAGAACATTAATACTTAAATGCATCCTGTGATTTATTACACAGGTTCTCTTTCACACACACCATCATATTTGTGTAAGTGGACTGTTCCTCTGCTCTAATTACAAGATTAATGTTTTTGGAGGGATGCTGCAGCACAGCTATGTGGCTCTGTTTAATGCCACCTTTTATCTCTAAGTAGAGAGCCAGTTGAGTTAGAAAGAGAGGGACCAGCTGGCCAGATGTTTTATTTATTTTTTAAAAGGTTTTCAGTTTGCCCTTTAGAAAATTTGGGAACCACATTCTCAGAGTTATGCACCCCCATTTGGGAATTTGTATCTGGTCAGTGCAGATGCCCATTTTCTATAATTTATTGTTTAGCAAAGGAGTCTCTAATGAAGGAAGAGTCAGATAGAACAGGTGGTTGCCAATCAAAATGGAAATGCAGCAAGTCAGAAGAGAGAGAGAAAATGCAGTCGGAAAAGATGGAGAGATACATATTGTGGAGGTGAGGGCATGGTCGAGCGCCTGTCTATAGAGAGAGAAAGCAGTAAGGAGTTCCACCTGAGATGAATTGCTACTAATTACCATTTCTATGTTTGCAGTGAGAGACGGGGGAGATAAAAGTGACCCAGTCCATGGAGAGACAGAGGGAGAGAGCAGACGAGAGGCTGCGTGTTTTCTATTGTGTTTTGATGCTGAAAAGCCGAACCGTGTGTATGCTAAGAAGCAGAACTTGATTTAAATAGACTGACAACAAACCTCTGTTGAGTGCAACTGGAAAGTGACTCGTGTGTGTGAAATATTAAAGAACCTGACTCACGTGAACCGTGGAAACTGGCTCCCGCTCCTTCCTTTCCTGGGTTTCGGCACCAGTGTGACAAGGTTCGTTGACAGACAGATGAGGAAGTGGGAGCCGGTTTCCACGGTGAGTCAGGTTCTTTATTTCACACACACAAAGTTCGGCTTTTCAGCATCAAAACAGAATTGAAAACACCCAGTCTCTCGTCTGCTCTCTCTCTCTGTGGACCGGGTCACTTTTATCTCCCCGTCTCTCACTGCGAGCATAGAAACGGTAATTAGTAGCAATTCATCTCAGGTGGAATTCCTTACCGCTTTCTCTCTCTCTCTCTCTCTCTCCATACAGGCACTTGACCATGCCCTCACCTCCACACATATAATTTAGGACAAGAAGATACAGGAGATCAACAGAAAGCACAAGAGGGAAAATATGATCTTACAACCTGTGGAAGCCCGACGGCACAGCAAATTCCAATTGTAGCACCAATGTTGTCACCCATCCACAGGTTCACAGCATGGATACAGCCACGCACGTGGATAATGGCATCTAAAGTTTCACGCTGTAATAAGAGGAGAATAAATCCGATTAATATACGTAGGTGCAGGTGAGTACTGATTCTATGAAGGAAACAGGACAACATCACAACAAGAGGCCATCATTTTGACATGATGGCTGAGGTAATGATTGTAATAGCTGTGGTGTGATTTGGTTGGGTTTTATCTACTGAGTAAACAACTAAATGATGCCACCATTACAAATGATTGTGCTTGAAATGGCTATTGGAGGTTTTTGTTTTTCTGTCTCAGCTCCTCTAAAGGTAACTTCATAAAAAAGTCTAGCAAATGGTTCTATTTCCATATGTGTCATTTGATAAAAAGAACAAGATTGAGTATTAAGTAAATTTAAGAAGCCGTTCCACATCAGTCAGCATTGGCTGGTTGGTTGCTCGTTATCACTATTCATGTTTCTTTGTACATGAAAATGAAACCTCAGAGAGATAATATTTCTCTACTTTGATAAGAATAAATCAATTGCATTTTGAAATGTCTATTTGGAGCGCCACTCACCTGCTGGTTGAGAGTTTTGTAGCCACAGAGTGTGTTGACAACTTCTCCGACCTGATGGAAAAATACACACATTTATAAAACACCACCGAGTTTGTACATTCCTATTTTTTATTAAATACCTCCTTCATGAGAGATATTTGATCACTTGTTATTTAGATGCTGTTTGTGCAGAAGGGGGTTGGCTTATTGTAGTTAAAGTTGTTCTGATGCCCTTACGCTGAATCTCATTTTGCAGAATTCCATAAGCAATTCCAGCACACTCTTATTTCCATATTAATGTAACCTTTATACAAGAGTGCCACTGTAATAGGACTGAGGAACAGGGAGCCTATCTAATCAGAATATAAATTGACTGTAAACCTGCCTGCTCCCAAAAGCCCAGTCCAATTCCTCCCATACATTTTGCACAATGTGACCTTTAACCTTTGTTTTCCCATCCGTTTCTCAAAATATGACAAGAGGGTGGATATCAGATACCAGAAGCCATGTTATTTGATAAACATCCGTCATTCACAGATCAAGTGGATTTGTGCATTTGAACATTTGTTTATTGAACATTTAGGCTAATATGATTATGATCTTAGCTACCAATACAAGTGTAGTATTCTGTGCTCTTTTTAAAAAATTTTTTTACCGTATTTAAATCTATTTCACAGACTTTCCCTGATTTCCCCCAAAATTAAGAGAAGAAAAAGTCAGCAGATTCTGTCTGCCTAGTACTAACTTTAAGTACCCTCTGCCAATTTGACAAGATTGAACTTATTAATGAGAACATGTCTACGTACAATATTCTAAAAACAGATTAAGCCTGATATTAAATTGAAGACAAAAATAGAATAATCTAGTTTTGTATTAAGATAGAATATTCTTCTCATTTAGTCCTAAGGAAGATTTGTTCAGTTTGTTGATCTTTCATTATAAGCCTGGAAAGGCCTGTACTCTCTCACTGTATAGCAAGCTGTCATTCCATAAAGAAAACAGTGCATTAGTGTCCAATCAACGTTCATTAACTCTGAGCGAGCGAGCAAGCAAGCAAGAGAGAGAGAGCGCTCAGACAGTAAAGGGAAGCTTATGGAGCAGAGGGAAGGCTAATTTAATCCCCTTAGTCATGATGCACTCTACTCTGACTCAGATCACGACTGATGTAGAACAGCATTTACTACAAAGCACTTTGAACCCCCCAGAAAAAAAGCTCAAAATCAGCTCAAAAATCAACTCCCTACACACAGAAACCTGTGGGTCAGACTGCTTCCCATTGCATAAATGCATATTCTCTATGGAAACAAGATTGGCAAGAGAGGCAAAATCACAAAACATTTCCTGTGGCGTGAGACTTCTCATCAGGGTCCCGTGTGCAGGGGCGACGTACGCATTGATTAACGTATCACGACTGGAAGAAGAGAACAGAATGACTAACACTTTGACGAATGCAGCAGGTATAGGGAACGCCACAGGCCAAAGGACTTGTGCCATTGCAGAAATGGTACTGGTTTACCTCCCAGTCCTTATACTCATCTCCCCCACAACAAGAAAACTGTAAAGACAAAACAGAGAAAGTGATTAAAAAAAAAATGGCAGAAATTGAATTTTAATTATAGTTTGAGTGATCGTTTTGGTACAAATCAAACAACGTAAACAGATATTCTTACTATAGTATACTATAGTTATTATAGTTCTACATTATATATATATACACTCACTGAGCACATTATTAGGAACACCTGTACACCTACTTATTCACGCGATTATATAATCAGCCAATCGTGTAGCAGCAGTGCAATGCATAAAATCATGCAGATACAAGTCAGGAGCTTCAGTTAACATTCACATCAACCATCAGAATGGGGAAAAAATGTGATCAGAATAAGAATTAGAATCAGCTTTATTGCCAAGTATGCTTACACATACAAGGAATTTGTCTTGGTGACAGGAGCTTCCAGTGTACAACAATACAACAAGACAGAGATAATAAAGAAAACAAAATAAAAAGCAAATAGAAAATATATGTATACACTGGTGGCCAAAAGTTATAAGAATTATTATAAGAATAATGCAGGGCTCCAGACAAAAAAAATGGCATAGGATCCAAATGGCTGTTTTTAGTCGCCAAATCACAGAATTGCTCAATTTAGATTGCTGTTCAGAAACAAGATAGAAAGCAGAAGACAGCTGATAACCCAATAATCTGAGGTTTAATAAACAGAATATATTGTTGAGAAGATAAGTTTGCATCAAAAGCTCTCTCTCTCTCTCTCTGTATAAAATTTAAATTGTTTTAAAATATTGCCTTAGTCTTTCTTTACGGATGGCCCAGACACAGAGACTACAAGAGTGCAAATCGAAAGAAATTCCAGATGCAGCCCGAAATACACTTAAGACTCTTATTTGGAACGTCTGCACTCCCAGATGTGAGGACACTGACAGCTGATTCGCTGAGAAAGTGAATCTGATTCAAACTGCTAACCTGAGCTCCTGAGTTTAAACCCACAATTCTTTTCAGGTGATTCATGAAAAAGACCTGGTTCAAAAGAGTAATTTGTTCACAACTCTCTCGCGCTGGGTTTGTTGTTGCGTGCAGTGCAGTGAGCTCGTCAGAAACAGAACGGGTGAAAAGCGGCGCGAGACACACTGGTTGTGTGTGCTCTAAAGATGTATTCAATAACTCACAAGGTGATATCTGACGAAAACGCATATGAACGCACACAACCCGACTGTTGCCAGTGGCGACTAGATGTTAAATTATTGTCGCAATCATTTATTTTTGGTCGCATTTGTGACCATTTTAATCGCAGTCTGGAGCCCTGATAATGTACAGATTTTGCCATTTCGGAAGGAAATTTGTACTTTAATTCACCAAAGTGGCATTCAGCTGATCACAAAGTATAGTCAGGACATTACTGATGTAAAAAACAGCACCATCACTATTTGAAAAAAGTCATTTTTGATCAAATCTAGACAGGCCCCATTTACAGCAGCCATCACTCCAAAACCTTATCCTTGAGTAATCATGATAAATTGCTAATTTGGTACTAGAAAATCACTTGCCATTATATCAAACACAGTTGAAAGCTATTTGGTTCATTAAATGAAGCCTAACATTGTCTTTGTTTTTGATTTGCCACAGTATGCAATAGACTGGCATGTCTTAAGGTCAATATTAGGTCAAAAATGGCAACAAAAAAAAGCAGCAGCTTTCTCTAGAAACTAGTCAGTCAGTCATTGTTTTGAGGAATGAAGGCTATACAATGCTTGAAATTGCCAAAAAAACTGAAGATCTCATACAAAGGTGTACACTACAGTCTTCAAAGTCAAAGGACAACTGGCTCTAACAAGGACAGAAAGAGATGTGGAAGGCCAGATGTACAACTAAACAAGAGGATAAGTACATCAGAGTCTCTAGTTTGAGAAATAGATGCCTCACATATCCTCAGCTGACAGCTTCATTGAATTCTACCTGCTCAACACCAGTTTCATGTACAAAAGTAAAGAGAAGACTCAGGGGTGCAGGCCTTATGGGAAGAATTGCAAAGAAAAAGCCACTTTTGAAACAGAAAAACAAAAATAAAAGATTAGAGTGGGCAAAGAAACACAGACATCGGACAACAGATAACTGGTTGTGTTATGGATCTTAAACCCATTGAGCTTTTGTGGGATCAGGTAGACTGTAAGTGTGTGAGAAGTGTCCGACAAGACAACCACATCTATGGCACCTGCTCCAGGAAGTGTGGGGTGAAATGTCACCTGAGTATCTGGACAAACTGACAGCTAGAATGCCAAGGATCTGCAAAGCTGTCATTGCTGCATGTGGATGATTTTTTGATGAGAACACTTTGAAGTAGTTTAAAAAATAAATTCAAATTGTAATAGTAATTTTTTACGTTATTAATGTCCTGACTATACATTGTGATCAGTTGAATGCCACTTTGGTGAATAAAAGTACTAATTTCTTTCCATAAAAGCAAAATCTGTACATTATTCCAAATTTTTGGCCACCAGTGTATATAGAAATACACAATAAGACCAAAAATGTTTTATATACACACACAAACACACATACATATATATGTATGTACAAATACAAATCTGTTATATACAGATAGTGCAAGGGAATGTAATGGCAGAAGAGGTAGGTTATGTTGGATAAATATAAATAGACTAAGCTGTATAGACTAAGCTGTGTATTGCACATAATTATTCCTCAGTGGAGCAGTTTTAACTGTTCAGAAGATGGATAGCCTGAGGGAAAAACTGTTCTTGTGCCTGATAGTTCTGGTGCTCAGTGCTCTGTAACGCTGGTCAGAAGGCAACAGTTCAAAAAGTTAGTGGGCAGGGTGAGTGGGGTCCAGAATGATTTTTTCCAGCCATTTTCCTCACTCTGGAAGTGTACAGTTCTTGAAGGGAGGGCAGGGGGCAACCAATAATCCATTCAGCAGTCCGAACTGTCCTTTGTAGTCTTCTGATGTCCGATTTCGTAGCTGAACCAAACCAGACAGTTTGGTTCTCAGTGATTTCGACCGTGGCATGATTGTTGGTGCCAGACGGGCTGGTTTGAGTATTTCTGTAACTGCTGATCTCCTGGAATTTTCACGCACAACAGTCTTTAGAGATTACTCTGAATGGTGCCCAAAAAAAAAAAAAAAAAAAAAAAAAACAACATCCAGTGAGCGGCAGTTCTGCAGACGGAGAGGTTAATGGAGAATGGCCAGACTGGTTCGAGCTGATAGAAAGGCTACGGTAACTCAGATAACCACTCTGTACGATTTTAGTGAGCAGAATAGCATCTCAGAATGCAGAACACGTCAATCCTTGAGGAGGATGGGCAACAACAGCAGAAGACCACTGTGGCAGCGGGGGCGTGGTCAAGCGTCTGTCAAGGGAGAGAGAGAGTGGTAAGGGTGCATACACCTGAGCTAAATTATGACTAACACCTATCTCTAATTGTAGTGAGATTGGGGAGTGCGGCATAAAAGAACCATGCCAGCGCCAGATCGAGAGAGAGAGAGAGTCAGAGATCTAGAGTCCTGCAGAGTAGTTGATGTGTTAATGTGAAGCTAAAGAGTTAATGTAAAGCTAATGAGATATTGTGAAGCTATTGAGTTATTGTGAAGCTGTAAGCTCAGAAAGTTGACAATTAAAAAGCCTTACCTGAGACTGAAGAAACCCGGTTCCCTGTGTCCTCCTTCCCTCCCTCTGTGAAGCTTTGTTACAACCACGTCTGGCACTTTATTAGGATCGTAGTGTTCCTAATAAAGTGTTCAGTGAGTGTATAATAATTCTTTATACAGTATAAAGATTACATTTTTATTTCATTAAAAAAAAAAAATTAAAGCTGGATTACCATACATTCAAGACTTTCTGATGGAAATGATGGGCCTAATTTATGGCAGATATGAAGTAGTCTATTTAATGATGGGTATATAATCCAATAGGTATCATTAATAAAACATTCAAGTAAACAACCTTCTCTTGCACATAGTCCAATATGTTTTTGAAGTCCAGGTCATCATAGTAGTGCTTGATTCCCTCTCGTATACTGTTCTGAAACAACTTGATTGTCTGAGGACACGGAAAAATGTAACTCATTAACACAGAGCCTTACCACACAAAATCACCACTGCTCTCTCCCACTGTTCCAAGTATCTTACCGTCTTTTCAAAGATAAGGGCAATGACGAGGCCAAGAGCCTGGAGAGCCAGCAGAACACAGAGCACGCACAGGAACTGCATGGAAATGTTACTTTTAACAGGGCACAGATAATTCCTTGTATAAAATGGTAGGAGTGGATCTCCCTTAAATAAACACACATATGCTCAGCCAATTCCTCACCATGTGCAGCAGAGTCTTGTTGTCCCTGAGAGAGCCCACCATACCCATCATGGACACTGTGAACATGACGAGACCCAGCAATATGAGGACTACAGCAGGAGCCAGAAACACCCCCTCCAGGGTACGATTCTTCTGCCTTTCCACTTCTGCATACACTCCAATACATAACACGCACAGACCTAATAACTGAGAGGACAGGGACAGTGGTAAAACATCTCTAAAACGTTTACGATTTCATAAAACTAAGTTTACAGAATAAGGATTAGACATACAACAAATGTGTGAACTTGTAATTCAAAGATAAGTCTTAGATTTTAGTTTCAACTGGTAAAACCAAGTGATGATTCATGTGTTCCTCAGATTAATCACTTTAAAACAGATTTAATTCTCAAAGCGCGGTTAAAAAGCAGAGACAATGTCAAAGGAATTACGTAAATAGCCTAATAAAAAAAGATTGCTGTACCAAGCTTAATATCAGTTTGTATCTGAACAAGTGAATATATTAGTGCAAGGCATGCCTTATTGAAAACACTTCATTTTCAATTTTCTTTCAAGAATGTTCTTCCTGCAAGGTTGATTTAATAAGTCTGGTTGGCTGATTAACTTTGTCATCTGCCAATTTCTGTTTCCTGTCAACATCAATTAATTCTCTTTTCATTTACAGATGGTGGCATTTTACTGATGTATCTGTCAGATAAAGCAAGTGTAGGATAAAAAATACAAGCCGAGTTTAAAAGGAGAGTGGGGGAGAGAAAAGACAAGAGAGAGAGAACTCGAGAGTATCCTGAGAGGCTTTTCTGCTTGTCATGATGTTTCTAAAACTCTAATAGTAAAGTTACTCCATAGGGTATTGACTTATTGCATTTCCTATGAGAAGACAACATGCTCTCGATATTGGGTCCAGCAGAATAATAGGTTTTCTTTATTCCCAAAAAATTAGAAATTAAAGTCTAATTTTTGGTGTTCATTAACAATATCATAATCCTATTCTGGTTGGACAACACATAATTGACTAAAAACTGAACAAAACCTAAAAGGTGACACAAAGACAGACACAGATACTGTATATCAAAACAAAGAAAAGGTCATTTAAATAATAATATGTAAAAGCATGTGTAATTTGATAATTATAAATAGTCGCCAAAAAATTTATAGAAGCCATAATAAACAAACCAATAAATACAGTCCTTGAGCAGAATGTGACACTTGTACATCTGTTTACTCTATGTTAGCATAAACAGCGTCCTGCACCTTTAAATCCGTCAGCAACACATTTTCTTGCCTTCACTGAGCCACAAAGCTAAATTGAGACAGAGTATAAAAAGTGAAGGTACTAACTTAATAACTACGCTAAAATGATTCCGTAAACACGGTTACTTACATTTATTATTACTGCCTATAAATTCGACACAAAACATCCGTATGTTCATTGAGAGGTGTGTGTGTGTGAGAAGCAAACAAAGCGAGGCCAGGGCAGCTTTCATTTTAAGCGCTCACTTACCGAGAATAGCATTGAATAGACATTTAGAGAGAATTTCACAAAATAATAGAAGTTAATGGTTTTTCTCCATTCTTCGTAAGACGGCATGGTGACAGCATTAACTGAGTTCAATTAATGAGCCTTCCATGAATTCAGATATTAGCCGATGTCGCTAATACTTAATGAGTCTTTGTTCTTACAGAGACGACAGACTGCTTTAAAGACGTTAAGACGCGTGTAAATGCATCATTATCACTTCCTTCGAGTGTTCAGATTTGATGTGAACTCCGCTGCCTTGTTTTGAAGAACACATAGGCAGCTGTAAAGTGTACGGCAAAGTGTTTTCTCCATAACTTCCGCACCACCAAACAACATGATGTACTGGACAGCCCTTTAAAGGGCCAGCAGAGATTTATAGGATGGATGGATGGGTGGATGAAAATTCTCTCATAATTTACTCACCCTCATGCCATCCCAGATGTGTATGACTTTCTTTCTTCTGCTGAACACAAACAAATATTTTTAGAACAATTTCTCAGCTCTGTTGGTCCAAACAATGCAAGTGACAACAGCACATAAAGGCATTAAGTAATCCATAACTCCAGTGGTTAAATATATGTCTTAATATACACTATATTGCCAAAAGTATTCGCTCACCCATCCAAATAATTTAATTCAGGTGTTCCAATCACTTCCATGGCCACAGGTGTATAAAATGAAGCACCTAGGCATGTAGACTGCTTCTACAAACATTTGTGAAAGAATGGGCCGCTCTCAGGAGCTCAGTGAATTCCAGCGTGGTACTGTGATAGGATGCCACCTGTGCAACAAGTCCAGTCATGAAATTTCCTTGCTACTAAATATTCCACAGTCAACTGTCAGTGGTATTGTAACAAAGTGGAAGCGATTGGGAATGACAGCAACTCAGCCACGAAGTGGTAGGCCACGTAAAATGACAGAGCGGGGTCAGCGGATGCTGAGGCGCATAGTGCGCAGAGGTCGCCAACTTTCTGCAGAGTCAATCGCTACAGACCTCCAAAGTTCATGTGGCCTTCAGATTAGCTCAAGAACAGTGCGTAGAGAGCTTCATGGAATGGGTTTCCATGGCCGAGCAGCTGCATCCAAGCCATACATCACCAACTGCAATGCAAAGCGTCGGATGCAGTGGTGTAAATTACTCTCCACTCTAGAGCAGTGGAGACGCGTTCTCTGGAGTGACGAATAACGCTTCTCCATCTGGCAATCTGATGGACGAGTCTGGGTTTGGCGGTTGCCAGGAGAACGGTACTTGTCTGACTGCATTGTGCCAACTGTGAAGTTTGGTGGAGGGGGGATTATGGTGTGGGGTTGTTTTTCAGGAGCTGGGCTTGGCCCCTTAGTTCCAGTGAAAGGAACACTGAATGCTTCAGCATACCAAGAGATTTTGGACAATTCCATGCTCCCAACTTTGTGGGAACAGTTTGGGGATGGCACCTTCCTGTTCCAACATGACTGCGCACCAGTGCACAAAGCAAGGTCCATATAGACATGGATGAGCGAGTTTGGTGTGGAAGAACTTGACTGGCCTGCACGGAGTCCTGACCTCAACCCGATAGAGCACCTTTGGGATGAATTAGAGTGAAGACTGCGAGCCAGGCCTTCTCGTCCAACATCAGTGTCTGACCTCACAAATGCGCTTCTGGAAGAATGGTCAAAAATTCCCATAAACACACTCCTAAACATTGTGGAAAGCCTTCCCAGAAGAGTTGAAGCTGTTATAGCTGCAAAGGGTGGGCCGACATCATATTAAACCCTATGGATTAAGAATGGGATGTCACTTAAGTTCATATGCGTCTAAAGGCAGATGAGCGAATACTTTTGGCAATATAGTGTATGTCTTCATTTTTTTTAAACATCTCTTCTTCTGTGCACACATACAGCACCACAGCTCTCACACAGACATTGATTATCTCTCGGGTAGCTCGTGGTTGTAATTAAATTTTTCAAAAGTCTTTTTCTTCACAGTACTCTCCAGCTTTTCACTGCAGGGCAAAAGCTCCAAACTGATTTATTTAAACATGCTTAAACACGTTTGGAGTATCAGTCATTGCTAAATAATTTACATTCATCGACGCATGCCTGAATGAGTTGTAAAACATCACTCTTATTAAGTGTGCAATATTCATGGCCAATGGACTTAGTAAACACTGCTGTGAAAGGACAAGCCAAGCACATGCTTGTAACTGTGTATAAAATCATATAAAGTTTACATTGCAATGACTAAATTAATGGCACATTTTTAAGAAATATGATTTGTATATCTTCTGCTTTAGTCACAGATGACAGTATAATCAGTAGCCTAATAGAAATGTACACAAATCAAAACAAGTTCAGGGCTATCTGTCATGAACCACTAAAAAGTAGAAATAATAATTGTCTCTGAATGTTTACATTTTGCATTGATGAAGATATTAAATAGTTTCATAGTATGAGAATTGTGCTCCTCCTATTGAGCCCTCCCTCCCAAAACTCAATTAGCAGTTATTTAAAATTTGTAATTGACATTTTTAAACTTCAACAAAGCTGCCATCATTCATGGATTCAGTTCACCTTTACAAAAGATGGATGGACAATAAAATTAATTTATTCTGGGCTTATGGAAGGGCTGGGATAGTTTTTAAATGAATGAAGGTTTTCCATCGATACGCACATTTTGGTTCCTCTATTACTCTTTTTTTTTTTTACCCTCAAGGTACATTATATGCCAACCATGAGGAGGACAGTTGGTGTGTGATATTACATTTCTGATATTAACCCAGTGGTCAGCCAAATCTTGATTTGTTGAGGGAGCTATACTTGCCAGAGGATATTATGTTACAATCAAAAGAAGGCTATGCACAAGTCTGCAAAAGATAAGAACATTAGAAGGATTGCCAAGCTAATTTCTTGGCAACTCCAGCATTGAGAGTTTCACATCTGAATTTTGTGAGCAATCCAATTTCCTTCAGAAAATCTTTATCTGGTTAATAAGAAAACAATCTTATACAATCAGTATTCTGTCCAGTGAAAGATCAATGCAAAAAAAGCACTAATAAGGAAAAAAAAATGTGCCCATATGTGTGGGTGAAATTATGTGTCTGCAGCCCAGATGCTGTCATGATACATAGTTAATCAACATTGATGAGTTGCCACAATAGATTAAAATTGTATGCTTCACAAAGTCCCACAGAGATTCCTGGAAGAATCTGCAATTCAGGTAATGCATATGACTGACTCTTCAACCCTCCGAAGCAGATTGAATTGATTATTAAAAGAGAGTGCTACAACAACAAAGTTTGCATTTTCTGTGGAGTCCATTCATTGAGTTGTGACTTATTTATTATTCAAGAATCAAACGACAAGCTTAACGTGGAAAAGAAGAACATGTCATACATTTCTTGCTTGGTGCGAGTCGAGATTATCTGAGGCTTAATTTAAAAATCACTATTGTAACAAGTTCTTAGTTCGGGGCAATGGAGGAGTCAGGAGACAATGAAGCAGATTCAAGGTCAGTCTTTTTAATTCTCAGCTTCACACACGCAATCGATGGTAACTGTCAGAACAGACTAAATAATAAACAAAAAACACTCGTGGCTGTCTCTGGACTTGTAGGTCACTCTCTCTCCCTCTGATGCTTTGGCGTGCCTTTTAAGTCTCCCTCCACCGTCACTATAATGAGAGACAGGTGTTAGAGATACAGCGCATCCGGAAAGTATTCACATCGCTTCACTTTTTCCACATTTTGTTGTTACAGCCTTATTCCAAAATGGATTAAATTCATTATTTTCCTCAATTCTACAAACAATACCCCATAATGACAACATGAAAGAAGTTTGTTTGAAATCTTTGCAAATTTATTAAAATAAAAAAAACAGAAAAAAAAAAAAAAATCTACATAAGTATTCACAGCCTTTGCTCAATACTTTGTTGAAGCACCTTTGGCACCAATTACAGCCTCAAGTCTTTTTGAGTATGATGCTACAAGCTTGGCACACCTATTTTTGGGCAGTTTCTCCCATTCTTCTTTGCAGGACCTCTCAAGCTCCATCAGGTTGGATGGGGAGCGTCGGTGCACAGCCATTTTCAGATCTCTCCAGAGATGTTCAATCGGGTTCAAGTCTGGGCTGTGGCTGGGCCACTCAAGGACATTCACAGAGTTGTCCTGTTGCCACTCTTTTGTTATCTTGGCTGTGTGCTTAGGGTCATTGTCCTGTTGAAAGATGAACCTTCGCCCCAGTCTGAGGTCCAGAGCACTCTGGAGCAGGTTTTCATCAAGGATGTCTCTGTACATTGCTGCATTCATCTTTCCCTCGATCCTGACTAGTCTCCAATTCCTGCCGCTGAAACAAATCCCCACAGCATGATGCTGCCACCACCACGCTTCACTGTAGGGATGGTATCGGCCAGGTGATGAGCGGTGCCTGGTTTCCTCCAGGCATGATGCTTGCCATTCAGGCCAAAGAGTTCAATCTTTGTTTCTCATGGTCTGAGAGTCCTTCAGGTGCCTTTTGGCAAACTCCAGGCGGGCTGTCATGTGCCTTTTACTGAGGAATGGCTTCCGTCTGGCCACTCTACCATACAGGCCTGATTGGTGGAGTGCTGCAGAGATGGTTGTTCTTCTGGAAGGTTCTCCTCTCTCCACAGAGAAATACTGGAGCTCTGTCAGAGTGACCATTGGGTTCTTGGTCACATCCCTGAATAAGGCCCTTCTCCCCCGATCACTCAGTGTGGCCGGGCGGCCAGCTCTAGGAAGAGTCCTGGTGATTCCAAACTTCTTCCATTTATGGATGATGGAGGCCACTGTGCTCATTGGGACCTTCAATGCTGCAGAAACTTTTCTGTACCCTTCCCCAGATCTGTGCCTTGATACAATCCTGTCTCAGAGGTCTACAGACAATTCCTTGGACTTCATGGCTTGGTTTGTGCTCTGACATGCACTGTTAACTGTGGGACCTTATATAGACAGTTGTGTGCCTTTCCAAATCATGTCCAATCAACTGAATTTACCACAGGTGTACTCCAATCAAGTTGTAGAAACATCTCAAGGATGATCAGTGGAAACAGGATGTACCTGAGCTCAATTTTGAGTGTCATGGCAAAGGCTGTGAATACTTATGTACATGTGATTTTTTTTCGTTTTTTATTTGTAATAAATTTGCAAAGATTTCAAACAAACTACTTTCACGTTGTCATTATGGGGTATTGTTTGTAGAATTTTGAGGAAAATAATGAATTTAATCCATTTTGGAATAAGGCTGTAACATAACAAAATGTGGAAGAAGTGAAGCGCTGTGAATATTTTCCGGATGCACTGTAATTATGAGCCAAGTGACGAGCCTTACCGCTCTCCCTCTCCGACACATGACCACGCCCCCCATGCCACAACTATACTAAGACCAATCATTTCTAAAACAGGAAGAAACAAGGCAATTAACAACACAATATGCCACAGAGACAATCACAAATCTCAAGCAACCATCTGTTTTTATTTATTTATTTATTTTTTTTGAAATCCGAAAAACATACCCATAGCCATTGGTTGGGGGAATGATTCACCAAAATGCTGAAAATTTGCTCTGAAAAGGGCAGTTCCCTTTGCTCGCTCTGAGTCAGTGAGTATCAAAACATTTCTTGTTATGTGGACTCATACATGAATAATGTATGCTGATAGAACAATGACAGGGAACATCAAATGCTGTGCTTTTACATTCAGGTTTTCGCAGAATTACTTTTTCAGTTTTTTTTTTAATTTTATTTTTTATATATAACTCAACATCTACATTAATAATCTGGCCCCTTTATTTGGATTTTTTTTTTTTTTTTTAGAGCACTTTAAAGCATATTTTCATCATGCATCCTGTATTGACAATTACAATAAAACTGACGTGACTAAAGATTGGGTTGATCTGTATTCATGTGGAACCACCGGGTGGAGACCGAGAGCTTTTATTTAACGACTCCTGTCTGACTCCAAGTTTAGCGCATATGCTGCCCTCTTAATCATATATGGAGATTAACCAAATGCCGCATTTAAAAGAGAGAAATGTATTCCCGATAATCTATTCCTTCATTTTCTTTCAGAACCCCATGTTCACAGCCCCTGCGCGTGTGCGCGCGCGACTTCTCTTAAGGCACGCGCTGCGCTCTTGGCAGGGACGCTCAGAGGAGTGAGGTGTGTGTAACCAAGAGCTAAAATTGGTTTCGTGATGAGAAAAGTGAAGGAGCAAGCTGTTGCGGTCTGTTCTCCTGCTTTCTTTAAAGGAACACAGGACACTGCCCTCCTTATCACAGAATACAACTTCGGAATACAAATCGGAACTCTTTTTTTGTGCTAAAACCCATTTTTTTTTTTCCATAAGAAAATATCGTAGATAGAACATTAATGCCACATCCTACCAAATAGCCTTAAACATTTAAATATATATATATATATTTATTTAATTATCAGTAGAATGGATCCGCTCATCACTTCCACTGAGTTTCCAAGTAATTGGACAAACGACTCCACCGCACAGAATAAAACCGAGATATACTGGAACCAGTTTGTGCAACCAGTTTGGAGGATAGTGCTCTGGGCAGTAGCTTACAGCACAATTGTCATCGTGTCCGTGGTGGGCAACATCACAGTGATATGGATCATTTTGGCGCACAAACGCATGCGAACAGTGACGAACTATTTCCTCGTGAACTTGGCTTTCGCTGAAGCGTCGATGTCCGCATTTAACACGGTTATAAATTTTGTGTACGCCGTGCATAATGAGTGGTATTTTGGGCTCTATTACTGCCGATTTCACAACTTCTTTCCCATAGCAGCTGTCTTCGCGAGTATATGTTCCATGACTGCGATTGCACTAGACAGGTAAGTTCCTTCGTCACCTCTCACCTGCAACATGCACGCGGTATGCGCGAGAATTTCACTAGTGCGCGCGAGAACTGTCTCAGCTGATTGTTTGGGCTTGTACCTTTATGAGTGTCAAAATGTTAAGCGCAGAACTGGTACTGACTGGTACCAACAATTTCTGGTAGAATTTAATTTCAGAAGAGAAAGTAGCCTAAACGTTATTTTACACGATATTTTCCTTGACGTTCATCAATAAAAAAAACTAAACATAATTGTCGCCTTTAGATTAACTTTATATTTGCCAAGTCTGAGAGCAAGTGGTAGCCTGCAATGGCCTTCCCTTTAACGTTCTAGGCTACTACATAATTTCCACACAGTTTAAATTAGTTATTCTAGCAAAACATTTGTTATACACAAAAATGTACTGTAGGCTACTGTGGTAACCAGTTCGCGCCAAAATACCATAGGCTACTGCAGGGACTGTTAATACAATAAAACTGTTCATTTGGTATAGCCACCACTACCATAAAAAAGAAAGAAAAAAATAAATTACACTCTGTTTACCATAGGACGTTTTGTTTAGTGTTAGGCCTACATGTTTAGTCATAGTAGCCTAATGTTAATTGTTGCTAATAAAGATAGTATTAATAATAGTAAAGTTTAGTAATGTTTAGTACCAGCAGTGTTATTACAAATCATCTCCACAATGCAAACACAATGACATAGCTCTTGTTATTGCCATATTAGGAATTATTGAAGTATAGATGGCAGAGGTTATACTGTATCTGACCATATATAATGGATGGTTGTTATTTTTCATCCCACACACAGCCTAGCAAATTCATTGCTCAGAAATCTTAATTTCTTGAGGGGGTGGGGGGGTGATGAGGTAATTGTGAGAGAGCTGGGTCTGCTTTGGTCTGGATCTGTTTCTTCATTCATCAAGTATATCTAGAGTAATGGATTATTCATAAGAGGGCTCAGATGTTCTAATTCTAAGATTTCCTGCCTTTTTGACACAGCAGCTAATATTTAAAAACTACTTGTCTGCCATCCATTTATCTACTCTTTGCTTTTTAAAATTCTGTTACCTGAGAGAGTTGTTGGAGAAAGTGCAAGGGTTCTGGCAAAAGCTTCACTGTGTGCTCGGGCCATTATAGAGGAAATACCTGTCAGAACACTAATGGGTCCTTTATTTATCTTTAGTAAAACACTTTTGAGCAAAGCTAGCCAAGATTACATTATCTCAATCATTGGTTTACAAACAAATAACCAAGAGCAAATGCCTTGGTGTATCTGATAAAGAAGAGTTTAACGGAGCCGAGCGTTTTCCACCAAGTGCTACATTAACAGTAGTTCTGATGGTGCAATTAGTTAAATTTGAGCATGTTTTATCAGACTTCCCTCAAGCAATTTCCATTAAGCACTGATTTGATTACTATCAAGTGAAGGGCAATGTGAGGTTGGAAAACTAAATTAAACCCATAGATGTAACATAAAATGTACATTTAATTAACAGAATGCTCTATTTCTAAACCTCAAATTGATTTGTATTAGGTTGTATTAACTGTGAAGCGCGAATGTCTAAACAGGGGCAAAAGACAGCATAGAAAATCAGGTCACATAAATAAAGTTTCTAGGGATTGTTCACCCAAAAATGATATAACAAACAGGAGAAAGACTGTCACCTCTGTAGACAGATCACTTGCGTTGAGCTTCAGTGTTCACTCTGCGAAATGATTTTTTAAGCTCAGTCGATAGCATTTGTGGCATAATGTTATTTACCACAAAAATCTATTTTTTCTTTAAGCAAAAATAATGTGTTACAGTGAGGCATTTACAATGGGGGCCAATCCATAAACGTTAAAAATACTGTTTCACTGTTTCAAAATTATATTCACAAGACATAAACAATATGCATGTTAACATGATTTTAGTGTGATAAAATCGCTTCCTAACCTTTTCTGTGTAAAGTTATAGCCAATTACACAACTTTGTTGTAATGTCAACAAACCGTAAAATGACTGTAAAAATTACAATTTAAACATTTTACAGCTCAAATAATATGTGTTTTAACAGAAGAATTAATGTAAGTGCTTTTATAAAATTATAAGCTTCAAATTTCTGCCTTTAAACCCTCCAGAAATTGGCCCCATTCACTTCCATTGTAAGTGCCTCAGTGTAACCACGGTTTTTGCTTTTTTTTAAAGAAAAGGAAGGACGAGTCAACATTATGCCACAAATGCTGTCGACTGAACTTAACTTGTATTGAATCCGGAATATTCCTTTAAATATCGTCAAATTTGTGAAATGGAGCTGAGAATACTGCATTTTTATTGGTAGCTTACTGTATAATCATTGTCAGATTAGCATTGCTAGGGGCAGAGTATGTGTAAAACTTTGTTAATGATGGATGTTTTAATTCAAACTGTTATGGAAGACAGGAACTGAGATAGCCACTGAATCCTGAAAACAATCTATCAATCAACATTTATTTAGCCTTGTCCTGTCACCATCAGGGCCTTCCGCATCCCTTTAGCTAAACTGTATTTCATGTCATCCCTGTAAAAACAAATAGCATGGCTTGAAGACACAGACCCTCTCCAACCAAAAAATAAGATTCCTAATCAAATAACAGTGCACAAGCTCAATTTGAAAGAAGAGCACTGCAAGCATCAAACTGTACAACCACACTGTCCGTCTCCGCTCCCTCTGGCTTGTTGTCCTTATTGGTTTAGCCCTGATGCAGCTCAGACCGGTGAATGAAAATGATATGTTGCCTATAGCTCCCCTCATGTCAGATCTGTTGCCTTGAGCTCCACTCATGTCAGACAGATGTGCTTGAATGTACCTCTGTGCTGTGCCTGACCTCTTCAGCTGCAGGAGAGTGTGCCATGAGCCCATTGTCATTTCCTCATTACTCACCAGTCTTCTGGCACTGTATGTAATCATGTTGTCCTTCAGTAAATCACTTTAACTGAGCATGATTGGAGAGGCTGAAAACACATTCATGCAAAAGACAATGTGATTGTCTATCATATGTAAGTGTACATGTGTGCGCCTGTTGGTGGTTTAGCCAGTAATGGAATTGGACCTTTAAAGTTGCACTATGTAAAAGTTTTTGGTTAAAAATTAACAAATTGTCATTATTGATTGAGTACATAAACAATCAGTGTTCAAAACAATGTCCTTACCTTACCCCCATTCACTACAGTAAACATATAAAAAAATTTGTATTTTGAGCTGTCGGGTAGGATTTGGCGCGAAATCGCTTGCTTATGACGTACATCCTTGCATCAATACGTCATGTCCTTTAACACAAGAAAGAAGTGCCGGCTGTCTGGTGTTCTGACTGAACACCGTTCAGTTCAGTCACATTCATGCAGTTCAGGACAGCATCGCTGCAATCTGGATGGATGTTTATCTGTTATCCATTTCGCGAAGTTGTTTATCTGCTATAATGCTTGGATTTGTTGTCTGGTAGGGTTGTTGAAGCTTATATTGCTTGTCATTTGTATGAATCGAACATTACTCGTGTTAACCGATCATGATGTATCTACGTTGTCAGGGGAAGTTACAGTGACATGTTTACTAATATTTATAACTTCTGAAATTGACTTCTTGTAATTGTTATATTGCGTATTAGCATATTATTTTAATGTTTAATAAAGTATATTTTATCCCCATTATTATTGAATCCTCTTTTTATGTTTTTAGTTTATGGTGTTATTGTGTGAATTGCATAGACATAATATTGTAGTATTATGGATTACTTGCATTATTAACTGAGGCTGTACAATATAATATAAAAATAATAAAGTATTGAATTGAACTTATATCAGCCATATCACGAGTATCACCTCTAAAATTGACATTTGTAGAACAATACAAACATAATAGAAGATAAAACACTTGAATAATCATATTAAAATATAGTGGTATTGGTATACCCTGTTCTCTATGTAAAAGTGCCTTGATTGTCGTGTCAGAAAGCGCTATAAGTGTTAAATTCATTCATTCAAAATATGTAAATAGGAGTGTTTTTTTTTAATCTTCATCAAAGCAAGTAATATTTCAGTTTTAAATGTTTAATTGTATAACATAATATCAACATGAAAATAGCACATTATGACTCCGGCTCTGAATATCTCCCAGTCATGATCACACACAGGCAATGTCCAGGTAAGCTGAAATCATGAGATTCATCTGCCAGAAGAGCAGTGCCAAAACACCATTCACATAATGTGTTCTTCCGCAAATTGCTTTCAGTTTTAACTTTCAAACACAGATGTCGCTAGAGAGCACAAAGTTACGTATTGCAGCTTTAAAAAAAAATTATCTCATTTTACTGTATTACACAAATCATACATTGATATTTTGTTCTCTTTAATATTTTACTTTGATACTTTGAGGCATTGAATTCCATGTTTACTATTTTAATGTTACATTGGTTAATAGTTTGAGAATATTCTAAACAAAAATGAAAAACTTCAATATTCTGTGTGCATAAATATTCAATTCCTGCAGTCTCTAAATGTACACAGTTGAAAATGTATTGTTCTAACAAGGACACAGTTGCCTTACAATTGGCCTCAACCTATGAATTATTAAAACAACATTTTCTGCATAACCCCCCCCCCCCCCACACACACACACATTTAATTGATCATTATTCTGGATGTGAATCTGAAGGATAGATGTGACTATTAAGAGCAGAGTATTCCAGGAAATTAGAGACAAATTAAAACAAACATAAAAAAAGAAAAGGAAATACAAGTGCAAAACAATATCCAAATGTTTGGATGTCCCTGTGGGTACAATTATCAGGTCAAAAAAGTGTATTCCTCAAAACTCTGCACAAACTATAAAGAAGACTTATTAATGAAGTCACAGAGAGGCAAATGGTGACTTTTGAAGGAGCTACAAGGACTCAATTTTCTTAAAAAGGAATAAAGTCATGTCAAAAACTCAATTTTGAACAAGTGAACCATACCAAGGGCTTTACAGATCACTGACCTGTATGGGAGGGTATCATAAAAAAAGACACCATTAGCCAACAAGAACAATGTGAAGCCATGCCTGGAGTTTGTCAAAAAGAATAACAGTGTAGGATTTTCTGATCAGATGAGACCACACATTTGAATGTAGGACTTTTATTAAATGAGGTCTGAATATTTACAAGGTGCTGTACAGAAAGCGGGCCTCTGTATGCCAACAAAAAACACAGATACAGCATAAGTTTCTAAGGCCTTGTTTATACCTAGTATCAACATCCGTCTTGGGTAATCCGATCACAAGTGGTTAGAGGAGACAGATTACTGTTTACACCTGGTATTAACATCCATCTCAAATGCGTCTCCTGTGACCACTTGTGATCAAATTTTGTCAAGGGGAGGGTCTCTGAATTCATGACTTCATACATCACGCACTAAATCAGTGTATCGCTGCATGTTTGTAAAGCAAAGAAAGGTTCTGTTGCTCCCAAATATACTTGAATTGTAATCTTGCCACAAACAACATTTCGAGTGGAATGCTCTTGCTATATTAGTTGAGTTAGTACCTGTATACACTGAGCAAATTGTAAACAAAGTGAATTATTTGTGTCTGCATATGAAAGACGTTCTATAAAGTCTGTGTGGGGGAATTCACTTATACTGAATAAAAGTGTTGGTTATTTACACACACCCATTTAGCGCCTGATTCACTAAAGTAATTATGCATATCAAGCAACGGTGCAAAAGCACCCACAAAATCTGTGCTGAACGCAATCTGTACAGCGCAATTCAGATCTTGTGGGTCGGTTCTAAGCACTTTATAGGATGCAACAGACCACTGCGATCTGACACACTGCCAGGACTGTACAGCCAGTGTTGGGAAGGAACGGAATACATGTAACGGGATTATGTATTTAAAATACAAAATATAAGTAACTGTATTCCACTACAGTTACAATTTAAATCATTGGTAATTAGAATACAGTTACATTCAAAAAGTATTTTGATTACTGAAGAGATTACTTTGCATTTTATTGTCATTTGTTTCATTTAATATTTAGTTCTTTCAGATGGAAAACATTTATACATATAAATGATGCGATCCAAAGTGCATTTGAACAACGGTGAAACACTTTCTTATGATGTGTTACACTCATACGAGCAGACAGAGAAGTTTGAAGTAAGTTTGGAGCAGAAGAAATAGAAATAAACCTTGTGTAAATTGTCAGCTTTATGCTAAGTTAAAATGCTATTTCTAGCCATTTTACATGCACATGTTACCAGTCACGATCATATTTTATTATTTTTAAAGAAAATTCATGTTGGATCATAATTTATTTTTTTCTAGTAAAACCTTTGATATTAGGGCAAAAATCATATTCTTGCTAATAATTTGTGTATTGTTTTCCTGTAAAAATATCTAAAAATCCTTAAATCAAGATCAATTTGATTTGTCTTGTTTTAGAAACAACACTGCATAAGATATTTAGGTTTTTCAGAGAATGTATTTTTAACGTGTATTTTGTCTTACTGTACTGGCAGAGTTTTTACAGTCAAAACAAGTGAAAAAATCTACCAGTGCTTAAGAAGTAATCTAAAGTATTTAGAATACGTTACTGGCCTTAAGTAATCTAACAGAATACGTTACAAATGACATTTTACAACATGTATTCTGTAATCTGTAGTGGAATACATTTCAAAAGTAACCCTCCCAACACTGTGTACAGCATCACTCCACTACTATGATCCAGACACCTGAATTATCTTTTTCAAATGCCAAAAGTGTACTTGACTACATAAATAATTTTTGCCTTTTTGGAGCAAAAAAATAAAATAATGGAAAGATGACAGGAAAAAAGCCCCCGTCATATTTTCCTCCCCCTTAATAGTGACATTAAAACAGCTTGCTTTTCTACTGTTTTGCATTTACATCTCTATACTGTTTGTAAACTTTCACTTAATGGGCCTCATTCATGACACACCAGCAGAACAAATTTTTGTGTAAATTGTTCGTAAAGCCATTCTGACGTAAATTTTGGGATTCATGAAAATGTTGGTATTTTCAAAATGTTAGTTGCTACAAACAATATTTTACACCTGCTCTGGACCACGCGTAAATCGTGTTTAAAACATCCGAAGGCTTTGTGTTTCTTTCAGACAAACTGCCATGACTAAATTTTGACAGAAGTGAAATCATTAAAAGTCATTATATACTACTATATATACATTTTATATATTTTTTATTTTATTGAATAATGTGTATCTATATTGTGCGTATTGTATACTGTACAGTGTATATTGTTGTGTGTAATTATGTGTATATCAGATGTTTAAATTGTGCTGTGTTAATTTGATGTTATTGTAAATTGGTACTGTCTCATCACTGTCACGACTACTATGTTGATCGGAACTGCACCCAAGAATTTCACACACCATTGCACTTGTGTATATGGCTGTGTGACAATAAAGTGATTTGATTTGATTTGATAAAAGTAAAAGAAAAAGTAAACTAAGAATTAAATAAGTAAAACTAATCTTTAAAATAACATAAATAAAAAAAAAAGCAGTTTGTCGTTTTCTTTTTTAAACCATATACTTAATTAAAAACATTTATTTGATGCTTGTATTTATTTCTTGAAAGTTTATTCCCAACTCTGCTTGCCATGGGGTGAAAAGTTCTTGGAAAGTCAAAGTTTTTGTTTGATTATCTCTAAAAAATGAATGCCCTTGTCATGTTTATGTGTTTTGTTCTTGTTTTCATGTCTTTTTTTTTTCAAGTTTAGTTCCTGTTCCTGTCATGTGATTCCCTGTTCCCTCATGTGATCTTGTCATATGTTTCCCCTGTTCATGTGTCTTGTTTTCATTGGTTCATTGTTTGATTACTTTGTTATTAGTCTTGTCTTTTCATTGGTTTAAGTTCAATTAGTCTTGTTATCTTGTTTATAGTTTAGTCTTGTGATTGGTTGTCTTGTTTACCTGTTACCCATGTCCATGTATTTAAGCCCTCATGTTTGCCATTGTCTAGTGTCCGGTATTGTGAATGTAACTCTACATCGAGTCAAATCAAGTTCATGTTTAGTTCATGTTTAGTTCATGTTTAGTTCATGTTTAGTTCATGTTTAGTTCATGTTTAGTTCATGTTTAGTTCATGTTTAGTTCATGTTTAGTTCATGTTTAGTTCATGTTTAGTTCATGTTTAGTTCATGTTTAGTTCATGTTTAGTTCATGTTTGTAGTCAGGGTTTTGGGATTCCACATTTGAAAAATAAACTGCACTTGGTTCGTCACTTCTTCATCATTGCCAGCACCAGCCACTCGTTACAGCTCTCTAATGCAACTGGTTAATTGGATAGTTTGTTCTTTTGACATGAGCTCTACACTGTACAAAATAAAACCAGCTGAAAAGCATTTGAGTTTACTCAACTTTAGGCAAATTAGTTTTACCAATTTAACAATTCAAGTTGGATTGTATGGTCCAAGAACTTAATACTGTAAGTTCAGCAAACTCAAAAATATAAATGATTAAGTTCAATAAACTTGCATTTTTAACCAGCTGACCATAATTCTTGATAACTGTGTAAAAACATTCTTTTTTTTTTTTTAAGCAAATCTATATTTCAACATAAGATCATGTATCAACCCCACCAAAAGACCAAATTATTGGTCTAATTTAAAAGCTGGTGTAGATTACAGGTACTTCAAACTTTTAGAAATTAAGTCAACTCCATAAAGAAACTTCATCAAGGCAAACACTAATCACCCTGATGGTGACTTTAAACAAAACAACTTTTAACAGCAAAACATAATTAAAAACACATAGTGCTAAAACATCTATTAATTAAAAACAGATTATTCACAAATGATTTACATGTCCTCATAAGTCGGCACACTTAAATTCAAGTGCAGGGGATTGTGGGTAGTGTCTTCTGCCATAATGCTTCTCTGGTGGGCATGCTCAGTAGCAGACGCAACAATGTTAAGTTCATAGTGCTCAGCCTTACAAGGTTCCCACAGATTTTGACCCATGAATTTTCAAGACCTTTTCATGACTTTAACAAATGGATAACCTCCTTAAAGATATGAGTCGAAATCAAAGATTTAAATTCCCTCATATTTCATGATTTTCCGTGGTAGAGCCTGTCTTTATAGACTTACAACAGTAAAATGTAGACTTCCATTTCACAGAGGTGCACTAAATGGACCATCATATGCAGTCATTTTGCAAAAAACATTTTGTCAACTATGGTAAGGGCAATATAAAATAATATAAAATCCAACATCTGATAAAAATATTACTTATATAATGCATTTATGATATGTAAATATTGACATTTAATAAGAAATTATTCCTTGTCAAAGAAACGGTGGAGGGCGGGTTTTGGAGGGTCAGCGATCAAACTGAGCATGCTCAAAAGCCTGAATGTTCTACCTTCACCACCAGACTTGTTATTGCATGGGCTCACTGCTTAAAAATGTAAGTTGCTCTGACTTAAATGGCATAAAAGTTGACGTAATTGATTGTTTTGAGTAAACTCACTTTTTCGACATATATTTGAGATAGTGCAATCAACTTTTGAAATTGAGCTTATCTGACAAAATTGAAGTTGGATATTTTACAGTGTATAATTTAGGTTTCATAATTCAGTATAGGCATCGATAAATCGCATTCAGTTGATAATGTATTGTCAATGCCAATGCTGTTAAATAAACACATGTTGCGGGCAGGTGCGTACACAATACAACAGAAAAAAAAAGCCCTGCACACTGTCAGTTTGCAAATCATTATTAGCATGCAGCATTTCAATCAAAGACCTTATTCAGTCATTCTGTTAATTTCTCTGAAGATTCTTCCTGTTGCAAGTATATCACTGTTACAATCAGAATTTTCCCAACAAGTTTCACCAATGATGCTGGCAATGTGCTCGACTGAACCAGATAGGCAAATGTTAATGGTGGTGGACATCCTCCTGCCGGCATGAACTGAACATTTTTGACACTAAAGCTTCATGTCAAACCATTTTTATTGACCTCTTGGACTGTTTGATTCACAAAAGAACCTCCGGCAGCCAAAACATGCTATGTCAGTAAGTTCCTCACTTTCTTTATGAACACACCAGTGTGTTTGCTAAATCAAAACTGTGTGAATTGAATGCACTTCATTTTTAAACACTTTCATTACTGTTCCACATATCCCTGTTCTCATTTACTAGCGAGTCTGGTGCCTTCCATATATGGCATTTCCATGGGTGTGGATTATGATAATTGTGAATGAAAGTGCACACACATCCTGTTTACAAAATGTTTGGAATTCACTAACATACACATGTCTAACTAACAAATCGGGGGGTACAACATTCGGGAATCCAGAAGAAACTTTTCATGAAGGTCCATTTTATGCACAAATGAATCCAAATTTACTCATATATTTACAAAAGTTTAATGAATGAGGCCCAGTATTAACATTTACATTCGAAACATTTTGATAAAAACAGAATTTCTATCATTTTCGGGACACATTGTATGTCTCACGCTGGTGTTAGCATTTCATGTTGTTGTAGCACTTGTAATTGATACTTCTCTTGTAGACCTTCGCCGATTATTAAATTCCACCATTTAAATAATGAAAATGACATGTTAAACGTCCTGTGAGCGAGAGAGAGAGAGAGACAGAGAGAGAGAGAGGGAAGGTGCAGCGATGCTCTGAACAGAATTAAACATTTTGATGTCAAATTGTATATATGCATTACTAGAGTATTAAAAATAACTAGGTTAAACATCGTATTGGATTAATTGCATGATTTTAAATGAGACCCCTTTGAGAATGCACAAATTAGCTTTCCAGGGGGTCTCCTGTAGCATTCAGGGGTCTGAACCCCCCCCCCAGACCCCTGTAATTTGCACCATCTTTGAGTGATTGGATCACAAAGCATTTTGGACACTGTTTACACCTGTATATAGAGCTTTCCACTTGTGATCGGTTCACCCAAGATGGATGTTAATACCATTAAATGGAGTCTAAGGAAAACCAAAAAAGCAATGTCTCACTCTTCAGATGCCAAAATGGAAAATGGAGTGGTACATGGTTTCTTCAAGCTATAATTTCAACCACACATGTATATTCTTTCTTTTGTCTATTGTCTGTTCATTGTCCACATAACTGATTACTGGAACAGATGTGTCCGCTCTATTTTTTGTGGAGCTCATATTGTCTGAGAAAAGCCAAAAATACACTTGTCAGTTATTATTTAGTATATTACAGCGCAAACCCAAGACTAATAATCACACAAATCCACTATTAAGGCACTCAGTGGATTTGTAAGCTTTGTATGGGATTTACTGGCTAGGCTTACTCATTTTTATAAGGATACAGCTCCATATTGGGGCAAATGATTTAAGAGGATTTAACTTAGATTACACTGAGATCTTTGTGCGCTGAAACGAGACGTGTGTGTGTGTGTGTGTGTGTGTGTGTGTATGCCTGATGAAGTCAATGATGTGTTGACAGTTTAAATTGTCAAGTCTGCAGGATGAAATTTTATGCTTTCCAGCACAGCATGGGCTGCAAAGTATGAAATAAGATCACATTGGAGAAAATAAAAGTGTTTGTAAATGGACTGAAATGTGTGCTGATAGCTAAATCCACACGCAGACAGTTTATCTTAATTTCTACCAGCAAGGTTTTCAAAGGAAACAAAAGAAACTCTTCTCTCTTTGAAAAGATGGAATTGTTGAGATTAGGCTTTTCTTTGTAGTAAGAAATAAAACAACCCTTAAAAAGAAGCATACTTTCTTTTATAAGTCCCATTTAATAAAACTCGTAATCATTTAATAGGACTTTAAAGAGCTAAATTAACATTTTTAGTTAATGCATTCATTGCTCTTAACAAATGTTTGCTAATTTGATTACAGAAAACCTGTTTGTGTGGCACAACTGATAAAGCATGGTGATATTAATGCCAAAATCATGCGTTTGATTACCAGCAAACACACATACTGATCAAATGTAAACTTTGAATGCACTGTTAGCCAAATGCACAAATGAAATATAAAAAACATTTTTCCTTAAAGAAAGCAACCAAAAACACAAATATTTGCTTATGTATATGCAATGAATTTATTTTTTATAATCATTCAACAGTAAGTAATACTTTATAAATTGCGTTCAACATGAGTCAACTGAAAATATAAGCTAAAATTAATGTAAAAATGCTTTCAACAGAATTGTCCTGCTCTCCCACAGATATATGGCCATTATCCATCCTCTGCAGCAGAGGATGTCTGCGACTCAGACGAAAGTGGTCATCGGGGTGATCTGGGTGCTGGCTCTTCTGCTGGCTTTTCCCCAGTACTACTACTCCAACACAGACCAACTGCCTGGAAGGGTTATTTGCTACATCGACTGGCCTGAGTACACTCTCCTGAACTTCAGTAAGATGTAAATATCTCCCTTTTAACTACTGAACAGGCATGATTATAGCCCATGGTACCATGAACAGATATTTGAGAATATTCAAGTTCACCATTTTAACAGCCAGGTAGATTTATGGTTGTAGGTTCCTTTGCAGCTGCTCGAAGAATTTCGCCAGTGGCATCAGATATTGTTGGAAATATTAGCTTTTTAACTCATTTGGAGTAATCACAAATCATAGCAGCTTTCCCCCAAAGTGTTTACTTGCTGTATATAACAAAAGAGATAAGCTTCATTACAATGAAAATATTAAACACAGGACAGTCATGGCCCCAAGAGAGAGAAAAGAAAAGAGTGAAAGACTATTAAAGCAAACATAATTTAAAATGTTGCCCATGGGTAAATAAAATGACTAATGATTATTACTCTTTAGTGTAGGGATATACTCTCAAAAAGTTGGCTTGTACGCAGATTAAAAGGTAATTATTTTATAATGATTTTTACTCATGTTAAAAAACTCCTGCTAATAGGTTGTGTGTGAACAAAAAAATCTGAGGTTTCTCAGATTTGGAATAAACCCAAAAACTCGAAACAGCAGTGTGCACTGTAAAAAACTGTAACCTGCAAATGTAACCATAAAGGGATAGTTAACCCAAAAATAAAAAGTATCTCATCATTTTCTCACCCTCAAGCCATCTAAGATGTGTATGACTTTCTTTCTTCTGCTGAACAAAAATAAAGATTTTTAGAAGAAAATCTCATCTTTGTAGATCCATATAATGCAAGTGAATGGTGACCAGAGCTCCACAAAGGAGATAAAGACAGCATAAAAGTAATCCATACAACTCCAGTGGTTTAATCAATCTCTGCTGAAGCTATCTAGTTGGTTTTGGGTGAGAACAGACCTAAATATAACTCCTTGTTCACTGAACATCCTGCCATTGCAGTCTCTTGTAATCATGCTTGAAATCATGATTGTGCCTAGAGACTGCAATGGCAGGATGTAGAGTGAAAAAGTTTTCATCCTTTATTTTGGTCACCCAAAACCAACTTGACTGCTTCTCTAGACATTGATTAAACCACTGGAGTCATATGGACTATGTTTATGCTGACTTTATCTGCTTCTTGGAGCTTCAAATGCCTGATCACCATTCACTTGCATTGTATGGATCTAGAGAGCTGAGATGTTCTTCTAAAAATCTTCGTTTGTGTTCTGCAGAACAAAGAAATTTGCAGAACACAAATTTAACCCATAAAAAGTACTAAATTGTCAGGTAAATTTAGTCAGATTAAAAACATTTTTGAATTGAACCAAACCAGTTCATTTGGATATCACATGAAGCATATTTTTAGGTTACCTCAAATTTTGTTTTACAGTGTATCTTTGTACAGAAATACAAGAGAGGCTTGAGAAGGACAAGATGGAGAAAACCAGAAAGAAGTGGTGTTACTGTCGTTTACCACCCCCTGTCTAAAACACTTTTCTCTCTCAAAGCACATTTCTCTTTTTCTTCCTCTTCCCCTCTGTCTCTTTCCTTTTCTCACTTCATTTAATCCCTTCATTGGGTCTTCTCCATACATTTCAATCACCTGTTTCTTAACAGTACCTGAACCTCGCCCACATTCTGTTTCGCGCAACATTCATAAATTTATAGTGTGCTTGTTATATTCCTCCTTCTGTCTTCCTTTTCCACTGTGAGTGAGAACTGCTAGTCCTTTTCTATTAGTTAGTAAAGAAGAAGACAGCTTTTTTAGGGACCCGAGATGTTCCCCTTAAGCACCCCACCTTCTCTCTATCTCTCTCTCTGACTCACTAAAAACTCATTTCACATTTTCCCAAAACTTCCCTCTTCCATTCCTGTGTCTTTCACACCACAGCTGAGCTGTGATATCAGACCTTTTTGCTAATATTTCTAACAGGGGGTATGGAAGATAACACATGCATTTTTGTGATTTATATATATTTTTATAATTTACTATAATTCACACTGTACCTGTAAGTTCCAACAACATCACAATTCTCACAACCACGCAGCAAGTACAAACCGGGCATATGCAGCCACAGAACCACATGAGGCTGAATGGACTCAGTAGGAGATCATTTAAGCACAATGAGTTGTTTGTGCTGTAATCCAGATACCATCCAAACCCTCTTAAGCACCGTAAGCAGTGTCATTCCACAACACCAGCTTAAAAATTGGACTCATTATTCTGCAGTCATCTGTTTACCCTACAGTATATGAATAAAAAACAGTTTAGTGTAGCTCATCTGCTTATCTTCTTAACCCTTAAATGCAAGGGTTTTTCACCAAACATTTTTACACACTCACGTCTTTAGAGACCCGGAACGTATATCTATCACAAACAGATCTACAAAATGCCCAGATAGTGTCAAATGTTCAAAACATTTTCAAAAGAATAATAGAATAGAATAGATTCTGATATATTTTGATGTTTTATTTTTCACATATCAAAGAGATGATGCAACAGTGTTCATTAATTCCACACTGAAATTTTCATGATATGCAACTTTCAAACACATATTGGGCTACACATAACACATAATCTACACATAATCTACACATAAACTACACATATGCATTTTCTCAGGAACATTTTGAGTCCGAATAGATGAACGATTTTCATAATTTCAATAGTACACAGAAATAACAATAGCCAAATCATACTGTTCATGTGTTACACTTGCTATAGTTTGCTATTTGACGAAGAAGCAACGTGGAAGTAATGTCAAGTGTAAATCAAGTCAATCACTGACATATTAGCACCACCTTGAGTAAGAAATAGCATGTATATTATGTACAGAATGTGAACACGCATATTGAATACTGATAATTCACCATTGCCACACAGAAAATCAATGTGATATTGTAGTCATTTGTATGAATATAGTACTAATTTTTCTTGTAATAATAAAGAAATATAAATATACAGGTGCATCTCAATAAATTAGAATGTCGTGGAAAAGTTCATTTATTTCAGTAATTCAACTCAAATTGTGAAACTTGTGTATTAAATAAATTCAGTGCACACAGACTGAAGTAGTTTAAGTCTTTGGTTATTTTAATTGTGATGATTTTGGCTCACATTTAACAAAAACCCACCAATTCACTATCTCAAAAAATTAGAATACATCATAAGACCAATAAAAAAAACATTTTTAGTGAATTGTTGGCCTTCTGGAAAGTATGTTCATTTACTGTATATGAACTCAATACTTGGTAGGGGCTCCTTTTGCTTTAATTACTGCCTCAATTCGGCGTGGCATGAAGGTGATCAGTTTGTGGCACTGCTGAGGTGGTATGGAAGCCCAGGTTTCTTTGACAGTGGCCTTCAGCTCATCTGCATTTTTTGGTCTCTTGTTTCTCATTTTCCTCTTGACAATACCCCATAGATTCTCTATGGGGTTCAGGTCTGGTGAGTTTGCTGGCCAGTCAAGCACACCAACACCATGGTCATTTAACCAACTTTTGGTGCTTTTGGCAGTGTGGGCAGGTGCCAAATCCTGCTGGAAAATGAAATCAGCATCTTTAAAAAGCTGGTCAGCAGAAGGAAGCATGAAGTGCTCCAAAATGTCTTGGTAAACGGGTGCAGTGACTTTGGTTTTCAAAAAACACAATGGACCAACACCAGCAGATGACATTGCACCCCAAATCATCACAGACTGTGGAAACTTAACACTGGACTTCAAGCAACTTGGGCTATGAGCTTCTCCACCCTTCCTCCAGACTCTAGGACCTTGGTTTCCAAATGAAATACAAAACTTGCTCTCATCTGAAAAGAGGACTTTGGACCACTGGGCAACAGTCCAGTTCTTCTTCTCCTTAGCCCAGGTAAGACGCCTCTGACGTTGTCTGTGGTTCAGGAGTGGCTTAACAAGAGGAATACGACAACTGTAGCCAAATTCCTTGACATGTCTGTGTGTGGTGGCTCTTGATGCCTTGACCCCAGCCTCAGTCCATTCCTTGTGAAGTTCACCCAAATTCTTGAATCGATTTTGCTTGACAATCATAAGGCTGCGGTTCTCTCGGTTGGTTGTGCATCTTTTTCTTCCACACTTTTTCCTTCCACTCAACTTTCTGTTAACATGCTTGGATACAGCACTCTGTGAACAGCCAGCTTCTTTGGCAATGAATGTTTGTGGCTTACCCTCCTTGTGAAGGGTGTCAATGATTGTCTTCTGGACAACTGTCAGATCAGCAGTCTTCCCCATGATTGTGTAGCCTAGTGAACCAAACTGAGAGACCATTTTGAAGGCTCAGGAAACCTTTGCAGGTGTTTTGAGTTGATTAGCTGATTGGCATGTCACCGTATTCTAATTTTTTGAGATAGTGAATTGGTGGGTTTTTGTTAAATGTGAGCCAAAATCATCACAATTAAAAGAACCAAAGACTTAAACTACTTCAGTCTGTGTGCATTGAATTTATTTAATACACGAGTTTCACAATTTGAGTTGAATTACTGAAATAAATGAACTTTTCCACGACATTCTAATTTATTGAGATGCACCTGTATATCCTGTGATTGTAAACTTATGTAGATATGAAAAAAAGTGAAAAAAAAAAAAAAAAAATACATGACACTATTACATATCTAGGGTCATCATTGACCGTATACACTTTTGGTAATTAAGCAGTTATAAAAATATGTTTTGCCATTTTTGTTGTTACACTATTCAGAAGTGAAAGGTTGAGGAATAGTAAAGAGGTGTGGGCATAACTGCAAAAAATGGATGAGGTGCAGGGGGTGGAATGAGGTCCCGGGTCACTAAAGACCTGAGATATGCATTAAATGGTTAAATATATATTCAATCACCCTCATGTTGTTCCAAAACTGAATAGCCTTTTTTCTTACATGGAACACAAAAGGAAATGTCAGGCAGAATGCTAGCATCACTCACCATTCACTTACATTGCATATTTTTTTCATACAATAAAAATAAATGGTGACTGAGGCTAACATCTTTTGTGTTTCACAGAGGAAACAAGGTCATATTGGTATGGAACCACATGAGGGTGAATAAATGATGACAGAATTTATGGATGAACTATCCCTTTAATAGTTACAAGCAGATTTCACACAGAGATAATAGGGAAGCCAAACCATCCAGTGTTGATTGCTTTAAGACTACATTGGAAGCACGGGTTCCACTAAATGTTTTTCTACATGAATATGTCCATAGAAGTCAGTGGGTGCACAGCTCATAGAGCCCCATTGAATTTAGTCTGGGGCAGATACTTGTACAATTCAAATCAATTGTGCAAAAGATCGATGTTGATTGAATGAGAGACTCTAAACACATCATTTTTAGTCCCGCCCGTACGTCGTGCTTCTCTGGGTGTCTACAGGAGCTTTTTGAGCTCTGTCTGCATTAAATCTGCATCTTACTGCCTATTGGACATTGGGCTTTCAGTCAATGTGCAGTATATTTGTCCTGTTATTTTTGCGACTCAGAGATACCCTTTCTGTAATGTAACTTTTCTGTAATGTAACTTTAATGTAACCTTTCTGTAATTTGTAATTTTAGCTTTCGTAGTCTGATATTTTATTAAATTTGTTGCAAATAAATAAATAAATAAATAAACAGTGTATAATTTTTGTAAAGAAATTTTACTGTTCAAGTATTAGTCTGAGCAGCTTTTGGGGGCAACAAAAATAACAAAAAATAATGCTTTCCCACTTTTGATAAACACTATTCACCACAGAAACCATACTACACAAGTGAAAATGTGCAGTTGTTAGTTTTAGGAGCTATTTCTGACCCTTAATATTACTTTCGTTGGTGGAACCTAATTGAGTCAGGTTGAGTCAGTCATTTTATATATTTTGTCCTTGAATAAAACCACTGAGATGCTACAACACGAAGCACATATTTTCAAATTAGCAGATAAAACATTTTGTACATACACAGTATGTGTGATACTCCTAGCTGCTCAGAGTATTCATAATACTGTATATAATTACTTCACTCATTGAGAATTGACTATTCAAACACTCCTCACATTCAAACATCAAACATACACTTGTTGAGTGTATTTGTCTGTCAGTCAGCAATGAATAGCATGATTAACAATTGCACTGTCCATGTCTGAATGGATGTAGCACATATTATTTTTTATAATTAAGTTATAATGACTGGGACAGATGGGTTAAGTGGGGCAAGCCGAGATGAGACTTATCTTGTGTTAAAATTATAGATGAGTTTGATTACAACTGAAAACAGGTCTGTTGTACAGCCCACAAACTGTAGGGTTTGAAGCATTGTGCAGCAGACAGTCTAGCTCTTTTTCAAGGCTTTGCCTGGGTAGGTGTTATAATAGGCTGCAGACACATGCCAGAGTATTAATAGACCACTGTGTCATGAAAGCTCACATGAGACATACCTGACAAGTGCGTGCACACTTGTGTTTAAGTGCCAACACATTATTTGTATGTTGCTCACATAACATTCATACACTTACATACTGACATTTAGGCATATATTTGCTCTGTCACTCTCTCTCTCAAACACATATAAACCACCCTGACACTCATGTGGACTCTAAAATCACTTGAACAGGAGGCTTTGAGGAGTGCTAGCATTGTGCTGCGTGTCACCTTACCCCTGTTGACCCATTCATCCTCTGGGTAAACAGTCAAGCTGCATACTGCATGAGCACACAAAGGCATTTTACACACTCAGACTTACAGATATACCTTCTTACACACTACTGTACATCAGACAGCACCCAGCTAGGGCAGCAATTGCATTGTTTTAGCAAGGAATAATGCAAACACACCCAAAAATCTGTGCTGAACTTAGTTTGTATGATGCGGTTTCTCAGCTTGCAGGCTGGTTCTGAGTGTTAGGTTGTGGGGGATGCAGCAGACCTGACAGCTTTGCTTCACAACTTAGGGTGTGTTCACACTTGGCAGATTTGGTTAGATTAAAATGAACTCTGGTGCAAATAGTGGGTCTCGGTCTGCTTCCAAACGAACTCTGGTGCAGTTCGATTTATATATGAATGCAACATGGACCAAAGATGTCTAAACGGACCAAAAACAGGAAGTAATTTGCCTAATACTGACCTCAAGCATACCTGGTTCTTCTCATCATAGGAGCTATGTTGCCCATTACAGTTCGGTACAGGTGTCGGAACCGCCGTTAGCCATCTTTGCAGCATATCTTCATCTGTGTGTGCAACGGAGGAATTCCTGGCGCTGTTTTGACTCCTTTACACATTTTATTAGCTCTTTGTTTGTTCTCAGCTAGTAAAAATACCACCATATATACATATATAAATATAACGAGCACATTTAGCCCAGCAGCCAGCATTGTTTTGGATGTTCGGAAAGTTCCGTCGCAAAATATACGTCATAAAAGCTGTCCAATCAGGTTGTGACTTTTTCCTGATGCCTTTTGTTTTGAATCTTTAGGTTCGGTGTTAAAAATGCCAGTGTGAACGCTAAGCGAACCAGGTCTAAATGTATCATTTTCTTTTTTGGTCCAGACCAAGAGGACCAAGAGAACTGATCTACAAGTGTGAACACACCCTTAGACACCTGAATTGGCTGTTTAAAATGTTGCAAGTGCGCTTATCTACACAGCGCATCTGGATGTATGCTTTGTTAAAATGCTCTTCTCTATCATTTGGTTATCATTTGATGAATTACTGCTGCCATGAAAATGTACACAAACATCCCATTAAAATGAAAATCTCCAGCTTTCCCCAGGAGGTGATTGTGTAAAACATTTACAAATACTTTATATTATAAATACACTCACTGAGATCTTTATTAGGAAGACACATCAGAATGGGGAAAAAATTTGATCTCAGTGATTGACTGTGGCATGACTGTTAGTGCCAGATGGGCTGGTTTGAGTATTTCTGTAACTGCTGATCTCCTGAGATTTTCATGCACATCAGTCTCTAGAGTTTACTCAGAATGGTGCCAAAAACCAAAAACATTCAGTGAGCGGCAGTTCTGCGGACGGAAAAACCTTGTTGATACAAGAGGTCAACAGAAAATGGCCAGACTGGTTTGAGCTGACAGAAAGGCTATGGTAACTCAGATAACCACTCTGTACAATTGTATTAAGCAGAATAGCATCTCAGAATGCACAACACATCAAACCTTGAGGCGGATGAGCAACAACAGCAGAAGACCACGTCTGGCACTGTATTAGGACCATAGTGTTCATAATAAAGTGCTCAGTGAGTGTATATTTGTATAGTTACATCTTTACTATTTTATAGATATTTTAGATCCCTTGATCTAAGCATGACAGATTTTTAACAATAAAAAAAGTTACAGTCAGAGAAATAAATGTACAGTGACATTAATTTTAGTTATAATATACTATTATAACAAATATATAAATATGTATAATATTTTTGAAATCCCACTACCCCTAACCATATCTTAACCTTACAAAAAAGGCATATAAATTTAATAACAATAATTTATTGCAAAAAATGGCATAAAGCAGTACAAAGGTAGTCCAAATGACAATGTGCTGATGGCATATGTGATGAGGAGGAGGGCATGGCTGGGCCGTGAGGATGCACACCTGGCGCTGAATTGTCCTAATCAGCCTGGAGGGGGATAAAGAAGAGCCAGAGGTGCCAGTTCACGAGAGACACACACAGCCGCTATACGAATTATTAGGTATTAAATCGATTTGCACCAGTGTTTACCACCCATAAAACAATGGGTTGGTGGAACGATGTAATAAAACCCTGAAAAACATGATCCGTAAGTTCGTACATGAGGATGCTAGAAATTGGGATAAGTGGCTCGAGCCCCTGTTATTGTGTGAGAGGTCCGGCAAGCCTCCACAGGGTTTTCCCCATTTGAGCTACTGTATGGCCGTTGGCCGCGCGCCGTGCTCGACGTCATACGGGAAGCTTAGGAGGAGGCACCTTCAATCAGTAAAAATGAAATTCAGTACATTCTTGATCTTAAAGCAAAACTCCACACTTTGGGTCAGTTAACACAGAGGAATTTGCTCCAAGCTCAGGAATGTCAAAGCCGGCTGTATGACTGGGGCACTCGACTATGGGAATTCGCACCAGGAGATAAAGTGCTTGTATTACTACCCACCTCAAGCTCTAAATTACTCGCCAAGTGGCAAGGGCCCTTTGAGGTCACATGGCGAGATGGAGATAGGGAACGGTTAGGGGCGGAGCACGTTTACCATCTCAACTTCCTAAAATCATTAAGGGAGGCGGTCCCTATGGCCTTGGCGACGGTAGTTCCCGAGAGGGCGGAGCTCGGGCCAGAGGTGACCCTCAAACCTAATCAGTTCACCCCGGTCCCATGTGGAGACCACTTCTCACTGTCACAGCTCACAGAGGTAGCCAAGTTGCAAGCTGAATTCGTGGAAGTGTTCTCGCCTCTCCCCAGTCGCACGAACCTCATAGAGCACCACATCGAAACCAACCCGGGGGTTTTGGTTCGTAGCCGCCCCATCGTCTTCCTGAACACAAAAAAAGGTAGTTAGATGCAATGCTCGAGATGGCCGTAATAGAAGAGTCACACAGTGATTGGGCCAGCCCCATGGTTTTGGTACCTATAAGAACAACGGGATGGTCCGAAAAGTGAACGCGGTGTCTAAATTTGACGCGTACACAATGCCCCGGATTGACGAATTGCTCGATCTGTTGGGCGCAGTTCAATTTTATTTGACACTGGATTTAACAAAGGGTTATTGGAAAATTCCCTTAACTCCAATCTCCCAAGAAAAAACTGCTTTTTGTACACCGTTTGGTTTACACCAATTCATGACCCTTCCGTTCGGTTTGTTCGGGGCCCCCTCCATGTTCCAGCGTCTCATGGACAAAATTCTCAGGCCACATACAGCATATGCCGCTGCTTATTTAGATGATGTCATAATTTACAATTGGCAGTGGCACATGCAACATATGAGAGCCATCCTGAGATTGCTGCGGTGGGCGGGGCTCACTGCCAACCCAAAGAAGTGCGCAATTGGGTGGGTGGAAGTTCGGTATCTGGGGTTCCACTTGGGCCATGAGCAGGTGCGTCCCCAAATTAACAAAACCGCAGTGATCACGGCCTGCCCAGCGCCCAAGACCAAAAAGGAGGTGAGACAGTTTCTGGGGCTGGCTGGTTACTACCGAAGGTTTGTGCCTAGTTTCTCTGACGTCACCAGCCCACTGACTGATCTCACTCGAAAGGGGGCTCCCGATCCGGTCCAGTGGACGGAGACATGCCAACAGGCTTTTCTAAAAGTAAAATCTGCACTCTGTGGGGGACCGCTCTTACATGCTCCAAACTTCTCTCTCCCCTTTATTTTGCAGATGGATGCATTTGACAGAGGGCTGGGGGCAGTGCTCTCTCAGGAGGTGGAGGGGGAGGAGTGACCGGTGCTGTACATTAGTCGTAAACTCTCGCTGAGGGAAACTAAGTACAGCACCATTGCAAAGGAGTGTTTGGCGATCATTTGGGCGGTCCTCACCCTCCACTTCTACCTGCTGGGGCAGGCCTTCACCCTCTGTTCAGATCACGCCCAACTCCAGTGGATCCACTACATGAAGGATACCAGTGCACAGATCACCCGTTGGTACCTGGCACTTCAGCCTTTCAAATTTGAGGTGATCCACAGACCAGGGGCGCAGATGGCTGTGGCTGATTTTCTCTCTAGAAATGGGGGGGAGTTGGCAGGCCAGATGTTGCCCCGGCCTGAGTCGGGTGGTGGGGGTATGTGGTGATGGGGACGTGGTCGTGTGTCTGTCTGCAGGAGAGAGGGAGTGGTGTGGCTCGTCAAGCTGGTAGAGCTGGTTTCTAACAGCTGTTTCTCATTACAGTGATAGCGGAGAAACGCCTTAAAACCACTGAACACACCAGAAGAGAGAGAGAGAGAGAACAAGTGTGTAGCGTTGCCAACTGCTGACATTGCGTGCCGAAGCAACTGAGTGTTTGTGAAGAAGTTTGTTTATTTTTGAGAGTGAATTATTAAACTGAGTGAAAGAACCTGAAAAGACTACATCTGCTGCACAGAAAGAGAAGAGAAATAAAAGCGTTACCTAAAGCGTGTCACTGCTTCCCATCTCCTCCTTCCCATACCCAAACCTCGAGTTATGTTACAAATGGATTACTTTTATGATTGTTTTATGGTGCTTTTGTGGTGCATTTTATGCTTTTGTGTGTTTTTTTGAGCTGCAGTATATTCTTAAAACTCCTTTTTTTGTCCCACAGCAAACAAAATAAAAATGTAATAATTAATGATTAAACGATTACAAATTTTTAATTTAACATTTAAAAGTATAGTCTTGGTGGAAATTATGAAATCCTTCTAAACAAATTTAATATGGCATTGAACATTTAATTAATCTCATTGATTATAAATACAATAAAATAAACTTAAATTCAATATTCATGGATTCAATAAGGATTCGTAAATGATCTCTAAAGTTATAAGTAAAATTATTACATTACATTATTTCATTTTAGATGCGTACATCAGTTATTTACAGTACGTTTCAGTGTCTATGCAGACGTAAGCAAATGTTTGTATGCTAGAACCATACTTTACATAAGAATACATATGAATACTCATGAGATCACATTGAAATACTCAAGGTACAGTGCTGATGCAGCGCATTTAGCACCTGGTTAAACAGGGTTTGTGTGGTTGGTTAATTAGGTTTTTGCTCTAAAATACTACATAAAGCGGTTTCACTGTTTAATGAATTCACCCCAGAGGGGTTCTGTAGCAGTAATTTGAAATATTAGATCTAATGAGGGGTCTCACAATGGAACAATGCTTATAGCCGTCTAATACACATAATTTGTATTACAAAGTAACATGAGCAATGTGGTGGAGTTTGCATGTTCTCCCCGTGTTTGCGTGAGTTTTCTCCGGGTGCTCCGGTTTCCCCCACAGTGCAAAAACATGCAGGTTAAGTGACTTGGAAATTCTAAAATTGTCCATAGGTGAGAGTGAGAGTGAGAGTGTGAATGTGTATGTCTGTCTGTGTTTGCCGTGTGATGGACTGGCCACCTGTCCAGGTTGTTTCCCGCCTTTGGCCCGAGACAGCTGGGATAGGCTTCAGCACTACCCGCGACCCTACATAGGACAAGTGGATTTAGAAGATGGATGGATGGACGGATGAGCAATGTGCTGTAATACGTAAAACATTTGCCAGCAGTGGCAAGTTCTGATCTGAAGTATCGCTAAATATGGTATAATCACCCTGTTCAACACATGTGAGCTGTATCAGATGTAATAATTCCAGTCTCTCTCTCTCTCTTCTTATTTTTCCAGACATTTGACTTCAAGTCTAAATCCACAAAAAGTCAAAACAAACCATAGTGCTCAAATTCTGAAATAATAAATACAAAGATGGCTTTTGCAAATGTTCCCTTCGAAGTTTAGAGATCCAGGAGAGTTTTAGTGGACAAGCTGGAGGACATGGGGAGGTGAGAATGAGAAAACACAGCCTTTCTTTGTTTTGTAATTAGGTTTCCACCTGGTAGTCTGCATACAGTACTTTTATAGATTCATGGGCTTCATTTAAATAAAATAATTGCAAATTTCTCTCTATTACAAATGTCTTCTATCAGATGTGATGGTGTCTTCGATGGCTGAGATAGCAAGAGTCACAAAAATTTGTATTTGTGCCTAAAAGTGCATTTTTAATCAGTTCTCCAAGCTATTCAGAAAGCAAACATTCTGCTAGCATGTGCATCAGTTACTCTCATTATCCTTTTTTTTAATTACCACTGAAGCGTTACAATGTACTTTCTCTCATTTTCCCTAAACATGGTGCTGGGACTATAACTCTTATTTTAAATATCATCATCTACTGCTGTGTGACATTCCCTCCCACTGTTTGCTCATGGTAACAAGCAAACAATGACATATTTTGACCCCAAATCTGAAAGATGGTAACCAAATGGGAAGTGTGAAGTTGAGACATACCTCCTAATTGGCAGCCTTTTGCTTCAGCACCATTCTGTCAGTCACTTTGTTATAAGCAGACAGACTTGGTTTTGGTCCTGAAAGGAATCAGTCTAGCTGGCATAGTGCTGCATCTCATCATTACCTGTGATGATGAATTGACCCATTGTTCTGACATATGGCACTCTGCCACTTAAGTGCTATGATATTACATAAAGGAAGTGCTCAATTAATGTTGATTAAGTTTCCACATCCACAGATGTAAAATCACTTGGCTTTCTCCCTTAGCTAGTCTGAGCTCTGAGCACTTAATACATCTCTTCAACCACATGCCCTCTCTCCTCATATTTATACGTTGCTTGCTAAAAAATATTATTTTTCTAAAATACAGTTTTTCACACTCAAATTTAAAAGCTCACACATACTGTGGACTAATTGCAAAAAATTGGTCTCATTTTTCTTCATATAATCTTATGATAAACAGAAAGGTTTAAAAAAAAAAAAAAGATATATATTTTTTGGTTTTGTTGTCCTAGATTTGAAAACATGTAATTCTGTTTCTGTTCACTCTACCTCACTTTGAAAAGTCTAATTTCATTATATATTTACAATAACATTTCAATATACAGATCTGAAATGTAGGTGTGGCGCTCTAATGCATTTTAGCCCTCAAAGATAGTTTAAGCACCACCCTCATGGAATATCTTAGCCTCTGAGTTGACAAGAAGCTCAATCTAGGTGTCATTAAGAAGCTGAGATCCTCCCTTTTGCGCTGATATATAACGTTTTATCATCAGTATACAGTATATCAAACATATTTTTCTGATGATTTGTTTAACATGCTTTTCCTGCTGGATGGCATATTTTGTTCTAGACATCTAAAATATAACATTGGATTATTCAGCCAAGCAAGCTGACACACAAGTAAAAAATGGCATTTTTATTTTGAAAACTGCCTGAGATAAAAGCAGATCTAAAGTTTTTGGCTTCTTGGGGCTTACAGCAATAGTGATCGGCACATAAAATAAACGTTTGTATTTAATGACTTACACAAATCATATTTCACTTTGGGATTCTTTTAAACATCTTTTGAACTGTGGTATTAGGGCAATACAATATACTGTACATTTGCATTCCTGAGAATGGGAGCTTTCATTTGATATATGACTTGTTCATTTAGGTGCTATGTGAAGGACTTTTATTTTCATATAAATGTTTCTACACTATCACCTCTAGGGGGCGCTAATTTGCCTTATTTTGTTATTTTAGGTAACATAAATGCAGAAGTGGTTATCTCTGAAAAGTTCAGATTCTAAGCATTCAAATGATACCTCATGACTTACTGTATGTATAATGACTTGTATACTAGGACTTTTTTCATGACAATATTATATATATATATATATATATATATATATATATATATATATATATATATATATATATATATATAATGTACATATAACTCAAAATACCATTGTATGTAGTATACACTTGACATACCGTATTAATACACTGAATGGACCATTGTGATAATAATTGCATTGATATTAATAAAATAAGTAATATATAATTAGAATCAAGTACATATAATATCACATTTAACATTATATAGCAAATATAAATCAATTGTATCTCCTCTGTGAAGATATACACGCATGTATTAAGGCACAAACTCTATATTCACATTGTATATTGCACTGGAATGGACTACATTCCTTTTATACATTTTTCTGTACTTGTAAACTCATAAAACAGAACATACCTGCAAAAACATGGGACACTTCATCAACAGGAATGATCGGTGCATGTCTGCTTCTCCCCATCCACTGTGCACAGAGCACAAAATGCTAATTAGTTAGTGCCACGTGTCTCTAGTGAAAAATCATGCAACTGTGAAAATTCAGAGCAATCAGAACATACAAGTACTCTGAACATATTTCTCTAGCTCATTATTGAACTTTAAACCAATTAACATTGTTAAACATACCAATACCTACAGGGGAGAAAAAGAGAGAAAAACATGCATCTTGCCTCATCAGCATTCACCAGTGAACTGAGGCTGATGTAACTCCCGCACCAATAGGAATCTAGAGTGCACCACTGATTAGTGCCCCACCTTAACCCTTTCATATATACTGAGCCCCACCGAGTAGTGTCACACATACAGTATGTGTTTCTGCAACAGCCAGTTAGTTGTCAGATTCAAATCGGCTTTCGCGGTGACATAGCATGGTCTGGTCAAGCATCTGTGATTTATATTCGCTCAAACAGTTACTCATACAGTCTTTTAAACCACAGAATAAGTTTATTTTATATACATACATCCAACTCATCACCAAAGTACCACAATAAAAAGTTTACAGTTCTTATATGCACAGTCAATACATCAAATGTGATCTTCCTCCGATGCGTGCTGCCATTTGTTTACATTAGTAACGGTTGTCATTCGTCAAACAAACAGCTACTCAAAGAGTCTTTTCAAGCACAAAATATGTTTATTTTATGTTACAAACAGCCAAATTGTCACCAAAGTACCACGATAACAGTTCACAGCTTGTATATGCATGTGAACAGCCATTATATCTAAACGTGATCTTCCCATGCAAGCAGCCACATCTGCTGATTAGGTGCAGATACGGTTTTCATTCACACAAACAGCAACTCAAACAGTCTTTTCAGGCATATAATACGTTTGTTTTCTGAAACAGAGAGCCAAACTATCTTAAAAGCACCACGATAACAGTTTAAAACTTGTATAATCATGGTGAAAACATGATCGAGCGCGATTATCCGATGCACGCAGCCAAGTCTGTTTACATTAGCGCTTGTCACACACACACACACACACACACACACGTTGGTGCAGCTATCCTTATGAGGACTCTTCACAGGCATAATTATTTTTATACTGTACGAACTATAGATTCTTCCTTCGCCAGTTGAGGAAGTTCAACCTGCCACAGGCACTGCTGATACAGTTCTACTCAGCAGTCATTGAGTCTGTCCTCTGCACTTCAGTAACTGTCTGGTTTGGAGCAGCAACGAAATCGGATATCAGAAGACTACAGAGGACAGTTCGGACAGCTGAGAGGATTATTGGTTGCCCCCTGCCCTCCCTTCAAGAACTGTACACTTCCAGAGTGAGGAAAAAGGCTGGAAAAATCACTCTGGACCCCAATCACCCAGCCCACTACCTTTTTGAACTGTTGCCTTCTGGCCGACGCTACAGAGCTCTGAGCACCAGAACCGTCAGGCACAGGAACAGTTTTTTCCCCTCAGGCTATCCATCTCATGAACAGTTAAAACTGCCCCATTGAGCAATAATTATATGCATTATGTGTATAATTATGTGCAATTCACAGTTTAGTCTTTTTATATTTATCCAACACATCCTACCTCTTCTGCCATTACATTCCCTTGCACTGTATATAACAGATTTGTGTATTTGCACTACGTGTATATATATATATATATATGGGGGGACTTTTGGTCCTGTACATACACACACACACACACACACACACTCACACACACACACACAATGTCTGAGATGTCAAACTGATATTATTTGTTCATTTGTTTTTTACAGCTATAAAAACAAAATAAATAAAACAAAAACAGTACAGCAGACATAACCCATTTGTTCACATTTACTATATTATATACAGTATTTTTTTTATGACAAGAAATCAAAAATTATTTTTATTTTATTTTTTAAATACTCGTCTACACTCTGCTCCCATCTACCAGCTGTGCAGTGTCACGTGCAAAAATAACTCACTCCAGGGGGCACTGCAGAGGAATTTAGACCCTACTCATGAAAAGGTTAATTGAACACCCATCGTTTTGTCCCCAACATAAATAAAATGAATTGACCAAATGTTTCTTTTGAGTGAAATAAATAAAAAAGTATTTTACAGAAGAGGTTTTGGGAAATTCCCCCAAAAAAAAAAAAAAAAAAAAAGACCTTACGGTATTTTATCTCAACGAACACCAACAGAAATATATATTTAATATTTAACCCAGTTACACGTGCTGTGCTGCAGCACTGAAGCCGCAGTGAGAGGAGAGAAAAGGGCACCCAGCATATTTTAATCATGCAGCACACACATAATATGTGAAACAGGCGATACTTTTTGGATAATTTGTTGGTATTATGTTATTTCTTTTAACGGAATTGGAAACTTAGCGCAATCCTCTGAGTAGCAAGCTAGCAGCTACAAGTTTGTTTACTCTTGGCAGCTGCCAACTCGCAGTTCGCCTAAAAATGAATTTTCTATTATCATAAACTCACCATCATTTAGTTTCAAACCCATATGACTTTCTTTCTTCCGTGGTACGCAAAAGGAAATGTTAGGCATAATGTAAGTCGCAGTCACTATTCACTTTCATTGCATCTTTTTTCACCATACAATGAAAGTGAATAGTGACTGAAGCTGTCATTCTGCCTAACATCTCGTTTTGTGTTCCAAAGAAAAAAGTCATACTGGATTGAAACACCTTGAGGGTGATCAAACTATGATAGAATTTTCATTTTTGGGTGAACTATATCCTCTATCTACTTCAACAACTACGAAATATGAAAGGAAGTATAATTAATCATGGCCTCCTTTTTTAATTCTCTCATGGAGAGAATCACTGGAAGCAACAATGTTACGAGACCTCTTGTGCTATCTTCAAATTTGCAGATAGTATTCCTGATATAAGTATCTGTGAGTCTACCCCTTAGGGCATTTCATGCAGTGTTTTCTCTCTCTAGTCTATAATCTGCATGACTGCTCTTGGAAAACATCAGCAACTTGTTCCTTTTAGCAAATGGATTTAGAACAGTGCAGCAACAATTGTGGTTAAAAATTATTTGGTCAGTTCCTTTCTTGTCTCAGTTCATTTCTTATTTCTCTTTCCTTCTGTTGAATAATGGGTTGTTTACTCTTCCTTGCATACACAAAATTATTTTACCATGTTTTTGCAAGTCAGCATTGTAATTGCATTTGAAAAGAGGACTGCAAAACCAAAGGGAATTGGTGTTCTGTGATGCAGTGTGATGGCTTTATTTCCTTGTAACAGCTTCATTTAATAATACACACATTATGCAGTCTAATTCACTATGTAAGTGGTTGTGAGAGATAAAAGTGGAGAGATATATTAATCTTTCATATGTGCTTGGTTTTAGATGCGTGGGTGGTCCCTTGTTTGATTCATGATCTGAACGTTTTGCCAAACCTTATGTATTAGGGGTAAAGAATGAACTGTGCCTAAATTCATCCAACAGCCAAAATTACTTGTGACAGAGATTTGGCAAAGAAAAAATGGGTAACACATTTTAATAATGGTCCGTCATTAATAGGTAATTATGCAGGAATTAATGCAGGACAAATAAGCAGTACTACATTAACACTTTAGTTACTACTATTAACTAATATGGAAACATGATTAACCAATCAGTAAGTAATAGCGAACTGATGACTGAGGTAGTTCACTGTTAGGTAATCAATAATTACTGAATTGATCTGCCTCACTGAGAACTATTAACTAACTATGGCTCATTTAAAATATTTACTAATATATTACTAATCAAAACATTAACATGTGTCTAAAATGTGAATGATTATGTTTTTATTGTGAACAAGAGCACACATGGGTTCTTTGTGGGAATTAATTTATGAATGTAACAGGCCGTTAAATCAAGGCTACAGTGTCTGCTAGAGTATCATATTCAAGGATGTAACCACATATTCAGGAATGATGGGGACCAAATTTAATAATGTCATAATTAACCATGGAAAAAACCCATATCGGTAGACCAATATTGTAGTGGTTACGGCCATGATCATAGTCAGCTTACCTTATAGAAATATAGGGATGTATGTGCCCAACCTGTGTATTCCTTGGGATATCTCTTATGTTCATTACAAATTATTAACTTCGGCATGTTTTATATTGCTGAAGGTCTTTTAAAAATAATTCTGGTAACTCATAAGTAATGAGTCAAGTGTTATCACATAAGTATGAAGGAATTACTAATGATCTGGACCATTATTTTAGGTGAGGGCCATGGTAACGCATTATTAATTAATGAGATCTTACTGTTTCCTTCTTTGGGAGTTAAAGGTTATCTGGACCATTATTCTAATGTGAAAACACATTATAAACCATTAATAGTAACTGAGGTGTTACTTGTCAGTTAGTAATGAATACTCAAGTGTTTGTTGCTATATTTTATCCATTTAATCAAACAGATAGTTAACAAACATTCACAGATATTCAAAACATTTTTTTCTGGCATTGAATTATGAATCATTGAAATAATTGAACATAATTGCGTAGGCTACAAACCTTTAGCAGGATAATGCTTTTAATTGCTGGTGCTCACGGTTACTACATGTTTTAAAATCTTATCTCTTAACATAAAGTAAAATAATACAATTATGTGTCTAAAGGACAAGTGTGTTGATCTCCACAAGACTTCAGCAGAAAATGGAGAGAAAACCATCGTGCAGCTATGAGGCCGATTCCACCTGTGTACTTCCGCCCTAGACAGCCCACTCTGTAAATATGTACAGTTTTTATAAAATTAATTTTACATGTTATCTCCTTTGCCTATGTTCGGTCTGACAGAACAGAATGTATGCTGAAGTTTACCGCGTGCAGGCGGAGCGTCGCACTCACTCTTCTTTCAGTTTCAGCGTGAGCATTGAATATGGTGAACCCTGATTGGATTAGAAGCTTGATGGACTAGACACTCATTCTTTTTTTTCATTGGATCCATTAAGATACTCAGAAAAAAAAATGCACTTCACATAAAATTAAACACTTCTTGTAAGTTTAACCTACAGTATCTATGAATAAAAAAATCATTTAAAAATATTTTGTAAAAAAGAATTAATGTTGTGTGTATTCAAGTGTGTATTCATTAATTAATAATGCGTTACCATGACCCTCACTTTAAAATAATTAGTAATTCCTCCATGTTTATGTGGTAACACTTGACTCATTACTTATGGGTTACCAAAATTATTTAAAAAAAGACCTCCAGCAATATCAAACCCGCCAAAGTTAATAATTCGTAATGAACAGAAGACATATCCCAAGGAATATACAGGTTGGGCACATACAACCCTATATTTCTGTAAAGTAAGTTGACTAGGATACTCTAGCACACACTGTAGCCATGATTTAGAGAGCTGTTATGTTCGTAAATTAATAACTTAATTATTTATTAAATTAATAAATTAATAAATTAAGAACACACGTAATGTGCATGTTTCTCTGAATGTGCATTTCATGATCATGTTCACAATAAAAACATAATCATTCACATTTTAGACACATGTTAATGTTTTGATTAGTAATTCATTAGTAGTTATTTTAAAATTAGCCATAGTTAGTTGATAGTTCTTAATGAGGAAATTCAAATTCAGCAATTATTAATTACCTAACAGTGAACTACCTCAGTCATCAGTTCGCTATTACTTACTGATTGGTTAATCATGTTTCCATATTAGTTAATAGTAGTAACTAAAGTGTTAATGTAGTACTACTCATTAATCCTGCATTAATTCCTGCATAGTTACCTATTAATGACGGACCATTATTATAAATTGTTACCCAAAAATATTTTAGAATGGTAAATTTTTTAGAATGCTTTAAAATTGGCAGTGCAATTCTACATTAGTGTCTGAATAATTTATATTATTACATATGCACCAGTTACCGGTCCTCTAATCTGATATGAGTTCCAGGAAGCTCAAACAGAGCAAAGGTGAGGTGACATTTCCACTGTGTAGGGCTAAAAGAGAGCTAAATGGTCTCCCAGACATATGAGGTTTTAAAGGTTTTTGCTCTATCGAATTTTTGATCAACAAAGTTGATCTCCCTACCCTAAACCTTCAACCTAAACCTAACCGAGAGTGTCATAAAAGGAGATGTGAGAAGAAAAACGCAATTGCTGAATCAACCACACCATTTTGTGGTGCTTCTCTAAAACTTTTGGCTCAGTTGTCGACTTGTGTGCTCATTAGGACTCATATCCCGGTCCTTTGCATTGCAAGTGAAACGCTCTGTCAGTCGAGCTGCTGTGCAATTTGAACGTACTTGAAGAAGTGTGTAAATGTAGTTGGTTATGTAATGCAAACGTAAAAAAATATATCGCCTAACAAGTCATGTGCTTTAGTAAAAGTGTTTAGATGTTATAAGATGGCATTGTGTGAGGAACAGCAAAATGAAAGTGTTTATGAACTGATAAATACTGATGTCTCTAGTGTTTTTTTCCACCACGAAACTGGAAATGCATGTAAAAATTATTCAGCAAAAATGTAGGTTTAGTAATGTGATTCTGAGACCAGGATACAAATTAATACATCTAGAGTTTTTTTTATATTAATCTTTATGCCTTTCTCTTCCTCCCTCTCTCCCTCTATCTATCTATCTATCTATCTATCTATCTATCTATCTATCTATCAATCCTTTTCATGAAGGTACTATGTGTGTGTAGCAGTGCTGATTTACTTCCTCCCTCTCTTGGTGATGGGCTGTGCTTATCTGGTGGTGGGTTTGACTCTTTGGGCCAGTGAGATCCCAGGAGATTCATCTGACCGTTACCAAGAGCAGCTGGCTGCCAAACGCAAGGTCTTTATAATTTCGTCCTCTTGCTCCTCTCTTCATCATCATTTAAGCTCATGACACTGTGACATACACGGTCATATACTGAACTCTGAGTTAACACAGCAGGCAAAGTTCACACAAGAGCAGCAGGAGAGGAGGGTCAGACAGGGCCACATGAAATAATCACTGTGAAACTCACCTGCAGTGAAAAGGTCGGTCTGCTAATGTCATCTGTATTCCATGTGTGTATGTGTGAGAGTGTGTTTGTCTGCCCCGTTCACCACACTTATAAGAAGGTATATTCTACTGTCTCTTGTCCACTTTTTCCTTAACCCTCATATTCTGTTGAGATTTATCTTTACTATCTTTATGTTTTGGCTCCCAGAGACCAATGATTTATTTGCAAAAAATTGTTTTAAATAATAATAGCAAATTAACCTTTTATTTTCCAGGCAACATGCAGAAAATATTTGCATGTAAACAGTGCTGGGTAGTTATGGATTACATGTAATCTGGATGACATAATCAGATTACACAAACCAAGTACTTGTAACCAGATTACATTACATTTTATAATGTGCGTAGTCAGATTATTGTTAAATTTTTATGGATTACATGATTACATTGTTGATTACATCAGCCAAAGGCAATAACTATTGCGTAATTTACTGATTATGCTCCTATATTTTAAAACAGCTGTCTGAGCGGTCTGTATTTTAAATATTTTATGTAACATCTAGTCTAGCCACCAAAATGTATACACTTTGAAAGTGCTTAATATAAAAATGCAGGGTATTTGGTTTCTTTTTAAATTTAGTTTCTAAATTAATGCACAAATAAATGCCAAACGGTTTGTATTTGTACCTATGTAACGACGGCTGGCACTGGCAATGACAAAGACGATGATGATGGAGTGAAGAACCCAAGTGCAATTTTATTAACAAAAGTGATATCTAGAAACCCTAACTACAAATGTGAATAAAACATAAACATGAACTTGACTTGACATAAACTTTACTTGACATAAACTTGATTTGACCTAAACTTGAACTATCCAGCACTAGGGGTGGCTCCCGATGCCCCAAAACATGAACAAACACATTAAACATGACATAATTCCAAAGTTCAATAGGGAGCTGGGGGGGGGGGGGGTCTTGAGGCATGGCTTGGCAAGACAGGGTGTGGAGCATGGGATCAGGGCAGAGCCAATGGAAGGTGGAGCCATGAGAGGCTCGAGGGGCAGAGCCTTGAGAGACTTGAGGGGCAGAGCCATGGAAGGCGGAGCTGTGAGAGATTTGAAGGGTGACACCAGGGAACTTGGTACCCAGAGAGTAGCTGAAGACTCGAAGGGCCAGGGTGGAGCCGGAGGCAGGGTGGACCAAGGTGCTGCTGGAGGCTCGGAGGAGCAAGGCGGAGCTAGGGGATTGGAAGACTGAGGCGGAGCCGGTGGGGCTGAGGACCAAGGCGGAGCCGTAGGGATGGAGGTCCCCGTTGGAGCTGAGGGATCGGATAGACGAGGCATAGCCAGAGGATCGGAGAGCCAAGGCGAAGCCAGGTGACCGACAGACCAAGGAGGAGCTGGAGGGACGAGGGACCCCGGTAAAGCCAACAGGCTGAAGGACCGCAGTGGAGCTGAGGGAACGTAGAGCCGAGTTGATGTCGAGGGATCGACAGGCCAAGGCAGAGTCCAGGGCTCGGAGGGTCTAGGCGGGGTCAGAGGGTTGAAAGTTCCCCTTGCCTGATCAGGAGAACTAAGGGTGGGCACAAGGGCGGGAACCAATTCCAGCTCAAATAGCCCAGTGAAAGATGGCTCTGGAATGAACGAGGCCTGCAACGCTGGTGCGTTGGCCAGAGATGAGCCTGAGACCATGCATGGAGCAGACTGAAGCTTGGCTGTGACATGGCATGGAGCAGGCTCAGGCGTGGCTGTGTAGTGGCATGGAGCAGGCTCAGGTGTGGCTGTGACGTGGCATGGAGCAGGCTCAGGTGTGGCTGTGACGTGGCATGGAGCAGGCTCATGCGTGGCTGTGACGTGGCATGGAGCAGGCTCAGGTGTTGCAGTGACGTGGCATGAAGCAGGCTGAGGTGTTGCTGTGACATGGCATGGAACTCTGTCTCGGCGGCCCTGACGTGGAACTCTGGCTCAGCGACCATGACGTGGAACTCTAGCTTGGCATCTGCCTCCCCCACAGTGAACGTAGAACAAATAATTTTCAGGGCAAGGTCGATATACTGAGCCAGGCTGCGGGTACTCTGACCGCCTGGCATCAGAGAAGAGATTGGCTCATTCAGTCCAAAATGGAAAATGTCTTTGAGGGCTACCTCATTAAAGTCCACCCGGCAGGCCAGAGCGCAGAAGTCCTCCACATAATCCTCCAGGAGATGATTCCCCTGACGTAGGTGTAGGAATTGGATTGCTGGGTACTCGTGAGTTTTTAGATCTGGCTCACCTAACCCACTACCCAGACGACTGCCTATGCACTTTTTACTATGTCAGACTCAGCATCCTGACTAAGGCCAAGTTGTCTGGGGAGGGTCCTCGAGGGAACTTGTGGAGTGGGTGCTGGTAAGCTGTGACTCACCATTCACCATTTGCCCAGCTAATGAGGACAACGCCAGCCCCACTCCAGAGCCCAGCCAGCCACCAGCCTTGCCCGCAACAGACCAACAGCCAGAGCCCACTGCAGACTCAGAGCCCGAGCCTATAACGGAGTCTGACCAGGTGCGAGAGCCGGCACCAACGTCCGTCCCAGAGGGCATTTTAGTGGAGTTCGAGGGCATTGAGTGGCTCCCACCCATACTCCCACCACTGAGGGTGAGCTGAGCCCAGTCCCTGTTAAAATACTTTATGTTTTTGAAATTATCTGATCCCATCCAGTCTCCTCGTCTCTGCTGTTCCTGCCCATCCTCCCACTCCCTCCTCCTCTGCCAAGGCCATCCAATCCCTCGGCCCCGCCCCTGCAGGCTCCCTTCAGCCCCTCAACGCCTTCCACGGCTCCTCCCTCGACACCTTCCTTGGCTCCTCCTCTGATCAGCCAGTTCACCTCAAGTCACCGGCTCGACCATCAACCCCGGTGACTCCACAGACAAGGGGATCTGCCTACCCTTCGCCCTCCGAACCCCGGACTCTGCCTTGGCCCTCCGATCCCTCTTCATCACCTTGCCCTACGTCCCCTCGTCTTCACTGTCGGTGTCACCGGGGTCCTTCGTCCCTCCAGCTCCGCCTTGGTCAGTCGGTCACCTGGCTCCACCTTCGGCTCTACCAGGGACCTCCTTCCCTCCGGCTCCGCCTCTGTCCTCCGATCCCCCAGCTTCACCTCGGTCCTCCGAGCCTTCGGCGCTGCCTCGGTCCTCCGAGCCTCTGGCTCCACCCTGGTCCTTCACATCTTCGGCTACGCTCTGGGCACTGGGATCCCCAGTTCTTCCCTTCGAGCCTCTCACGGCTCCGCCTTCCATGGCTCCGCCTTCCCTGGCTCCACCTTCCACGGCTCTGCCTCCCTTGACTCCACCTCCCTTAGCTCCATCCCTCGAGCTTTCCATGGCTCCACCTTCCTTGGCTCTGCCTCTCATGACTCAGATCCTGTCCCTGCCCTGTGGCCTCCTCCCAGGCCTCCTGATCCTGTCCCTGCTCTGTGTCCTCCTCCCAGGCCTCCTGATCCTGTCCCTGCTCTGTGGCCTCCTGATCCTGTCCCTGCCCTGTGGCCTCCTCCCAGGCCTCCTGACTCTGTCCCAGCCCTGAGGCCACCCCCCAAACCTCCTGACTCCACCCCTGTCCTTTGGTCACCTGTTTCCTCCTGCCCCTCTCCATCTTTAGGCGCCAGGAGCCTCCTTGTAAGGGGGGGGGGGGTCGTAGTAATGTTACGTTCTGTCTCCCTCCTGTTTCTATGGACTCTTATATTGAAGTTTCCCCCTGGACTCCATTTTTCATAGTGCACTGCCCTTATCACCTCCATCTGTTCCTGATTACCCTCACCTGTCTTCAATTCCCTCATTTAGCCCCTTTGTGTATAAATACCTTTCAGTTTTGTTCTTTGTTTGTCAGTTCTTGTTTATGTAAGGCTTGTGATAGTTTATTTAGTTTATGGCACTCCACGTTGTTCTATATCTCCATCTTCATTAAAGTCTGCAAATAGATCCATCGCCTCTTCATCTTCACTACCACAACACGTGTCACTAATGTTTACTAAAAGAAGTGATAATTGATAATTAATACACTTAAAATTAATGATTATATTTTCATCAACATACGAAATGGGTAATCCAAAAGTAATCAGATTATATTACCTGAAAGTATAATCTAAAATATTGTGTAATGGATTACAATTTAAATTGTGTCATTTGTAATCAGTACCTGGTTATATTTCAGAAGTAATCTACATAGCACTGCATGTAAAATTATATTGCATTTAGTTGTGTTTGTTTTGTATTTGTAGTCTTGAAAGTAATTTTCATGGAGAATGTGTGATGAATGTTCTCAAGTTTCAATTTTATGTCACTTAGTTTTCACAAGATTAGGAAAATGCATCTATTACCAACCTGATAGTTCAATGTTAAGTATGTTTGAGATGATGAAAGGGTCTCTCAGACCCCAAACAAAACATGCCATTGTAGTTGATATGCTCTTTCCATCTTCTCTCCCTCATATCCTTCCTTACCTCAAAATTCTTTGTTCTCCACATAAAAAACAATCTGATTCTATTTTCGCAGCACACATCTCTGGTACTTATGATGACACAATGTGACATACAGTACTATGTCTGACCACATGTGTCCCTTTCATAAAACATCAAAGTCTCAGTTTTCTGGCAAATCAGTGATTTGCTGCTACACACACTCTGTCTTCTGTTAGTGTATGCCAAGCTGATTTCCGTCCCAATTTAAGCTGTACTCTCCAGTGTTGCAGAACAAGAGCAGGTTAGGGCATTTTAGAGACCCACTTTATATAAGGTGTATTTAACTACTGTGTGCTTAAGCATTTGATACAGTCTACTTATGTACATACATGTTGTTGCGTTGTGCATTACTAAATCTAACTAATTCTAATCCTACCAGCATTTGATACAATGTACTTATTATGTACATACGTGTTGTTGCATTGTGCATTACTAATTCTAACTAATTCTAATCCTACCCCAACTCTCCTCCTAAACCCTAACTGCTATCCCTAACCATAAACCTTCCCATATCTCAACCTCATTTGCAGCAAATGTGAAATTGTTTTGAGAAATTTGCAGCACAACATGTAGTTACACAATAAATACATTGTATTGTTAGTATTTTAATATTAGTACAGTGTAGTTAAAGACACCTCATATAAAGTGGGACCCAGTTTAGGAACTAGAGTATAGTCATGGCAGTTTACATATAGTGTACCAAGGACAGTTTTCTGCTATATAGTAGACTGATAGCACAGCAAGTGAAGCCTACTGAGAGCTGTCCAAGGGCAGCTTTTTGTGGTAGCAGTGACAAAACCAATATGGCAAGGTGAAGTCAGCTAAGCTCTTGTTCTACAACACGAAATACTCCTGGTCCAAGCCAGCATTATGCTTCCAAAATTAACTTATATTATATCAAAATTTCTAAATAACAATACATTCATCAGTTAGCTGGAAAGTATGTTGTCATTTAAAGTTGCCAAGTGTAATTTCTGTGCCACTAGCGGGGCCAGACGGAATAGCAAAAGTAACTAGATAGTTACAGTTTGTCAAGACAAACTTTGATGTTGGCTTGACAAATCCTTGTCAGACAGACAGACAGAGAGACAGACAGACAGACAGACAGACAGACAGACAGATAGACAGATAGATAGATAGATAGATAGATAGATAGATAGATAGATAGATAGATAGATAGATGAAATTATGCATAGCCTATAGCGAAGCCATAAAACATAATGTCCATGCATGTGGTCTCAGGAGGTTAAGATATAATTGATGTTAAATTTAGCTTGTTTTGGGATTTTAAAAATGGCTATAGCACAATGCACATTTTTTAGCCAGTCTCTCTCTATATAATATATTTTGCCTTATTTAGACATGTTCGTGAAGCTGCTTGCTGGGGGTGGTTTGCGGACAATGGAGCACCTGAAAGCTATCAAGAAAATTACTGTGGGACATTATGTCTGCCAACATTCTGCCAATTTTTGTAGAATGTGGGCAGCATACAAACCACAGTAAATCAGCTAGAAAGACAGAAATATATGTATTGTATTTACACAATACATATATTTTTGTTTACACATATTACACACATAACAAAAATTGAAAATCTCTCTTTTTTCCATTGTCCTACTCTCAGGTGGTGAAGATGATGATTGTTGTGGTGTGTACCTTCGCTGTTTGCTGGCTTCCCTATCATGTGTTTTTCCTGATTCACCAGTTCTACCCAAACCTGTCTGAGCATCCCTTCATGCAGCAGGTCTATCTGACTATCATGTGGCTGGCAATGAGCTCCACTATGTACAATCCCATTATCTACTGCTGCCTTAATGACAGGTAATTTCACCTGGAGTGAAAACACAGTAATTGACGCACACACACACCCTCACACAAGCACATTTAGCTCTTTCCGGAGTTGCTGAAAAATTGGCTATAATTCCATCATTGTTTAAAATTTTGTGCCACAGAACACAATCCATTGCTGTGATGTATTATTCTCTGATGTATCCCATGTATTTTTTTCACATTTACAGGTTCCGGGCCGGGTTCAAGCAAGCATTCCACTGTTGTCCATGCGTTCCAGAGGGATCCTGTGAGGGTCTAGAGCTCAAGTCCACCCGGTACCATCAAACCCAATCTAGTTTGTACAGGGCCAGTCGAATGGAGACCACGGTGTCCTGTGTGATGCAGCCATGTGGAGATGGGCAGAAGGTCACGTTCGGGAGCATCAGAGGGGCGCCTGGGAGGCCGGCAGTTCACAGCCCTTTAAGAGAGCTCACCTCTAATGGCTCGACCACTCGTAGCATGTCTAAGACATTGTCGGAGACGTCCAGCTTTTACTCCACTAACAATCAACTAGAATAGGAGCCCAGAAACACAAGATACCTGTTTGAGGAGAAAAGCCACCATCTTATTCCGAGATGCAATCTTTTGATAAATCCACAAAAATTCTCCCCCAGTGTAAATCTCTGGATTACCTTGAGCAGTGTGTGAATGCGTGTGTTTGTGCATTTTTAGCTGGTATTATAGCTGTTAAAGGAGTAGTTCACACAAAAATGAACTGTTTGATCCAGTCAAGAAAACAGGTCTGAAGGATTCGTTGACGAATCGGACTGATCTGGTTCTCGAATTCCACTCACTGACTCACTTGGTAAACAGCTTCCTGGAGCGGAAGATTATCTGTAAATAATGACTTAAATTTCAACTTTTATTACTTCACAAAACATGGAATATGCAGTAGTTCAAGTCATACTTTATGGACAACTTTAATGTTGCTTTTATGATACTTTTGAATAATTTTTGAAGATTAGAAGCCTTAGTTCTCATTCATTGTAGTCGCATAAAAAAGTTTAAAATACTCTTCTTGTGTTCCACGGAAGAAAGTCATACAGACTGGGAACGACATGAGAGTGAGTATTGATGACAGGATTCACTTTTTGGGTGAACTAATCCTTTAAGTTTTTTAGCTAGTTATGGGCATAAAGTGTTTCTCATTTCAAAATGCTCTGAAAGGTTCAGCTTTCATTCTTGTCGCACTCTATTCATTATGAGGATGCTAATTCTGATTGGGGGAGCATTTACATAGATTTTCTTGGCAAAGGCTTTCTTACCAAATTGATGTAAATGATGTAAACATATTGTACTGTGATGACTTAGTCTATTATTAGGCCTGATTTATTGATCCTGCAATCACTGAAGATATTTCAAAAGTTTACATAAATGGACATGTGACACAGTGGAACAATGAGTCACTATATGGAGATTGAATTTGACCATGTATATTGGTCTCTCATCTTGCTATCAACAAAACAACTGTGTGTATTCCAAAATGTTGGGAGTGTAGTGGAATAAGGTGACAAATATCTCAACTGTTAATACCACTTTTGATCACCATTGCAGCTTTTTTGTGTAACAATGCCCTCAAAGATGACCCACCTGACTCAAATGATATCTCAGCATATGTTCTTGGTTGTTGTTTCTTCAGTAGCTAATGTAGGTGTGGAGATTTTTTGCACACTTCATAGCAATTTTCTTGGAAAAACACATTCAGCCTTCAAAAGCTCTTAACTAAGACTCAATAACAACATGGAGGGCAGAGTTTATGTTATTGAAAATGTCTTTAGTAGCTTCATGGCCAGATAGAGCAGTGATCCAGCATGTGAAATGAGCATGAACAATTTAATTTGCCAATATCATCACCTTGCAGCTCCACTGGCAGATATACAGGACAATTTAAAATTTTCACTTTTCAAGGTGTGCCTGGAAACATTAATGCATGCTGGTCAAAGTTCTGAATGCCTTTTGCCCTGATTCTGTGCTGCTCTGAAGAATAGATTTGTGTCTGAAAAAAAAAAAAAAGTGATGTGCAGGGAATTTTGGTACTAGGGATATTTTCTGTCTCTTCTGTCTGTCTCTTTTTCGTTCTCTCTCTCTCACTGACATAAAAGGGTTAGTTCAACCAAAAATGAAAATTCTCTCATTACCTCATTTTGTTCCATGCCTGGATGACTTTTTTTATTCACAATCATAAAATATGCATTGTTGGGTGTGATCTGATCACAAAGTAATTAGCTACTATAAAATAATTACTTTTAGCCAAAAGTAGTGTAACACATTACATTTTAAATTCTTGTTATCAGATTACAGTTACTGACTTTCAGTTAACTTAATTAATTTTAAGTACATTACTTGGGTTACACATTTCATAAATAATAGTTTTGTAAAATAAATTTCAGACATGAATTATGTTCATATGTACATCTGTTTGTTTTTCTGTTACAGCTGAAGTGGCAACGACAATGAACAAGGAGGAAATATAGACATTATTTTTAATTTGTTGAGTAGAAAAATACAATACCATTATGTAATCAGGAAAAAAAATCTGATTACAATGAAAGAGAATTAAAGTAACTGGTAATTTGTAGTAAACTACTATTTATAAGTAACTTACCCAACACTGAAAATATGTAATGAAAGCAAATGGTGACAGAAGGTGCCATTCTCATTTTGCCTTTTGGGTTCTGCTGAAGAAAGAATGAATTTTCATTTTTGGGTTAATAATCCCTTTAATTCTCTTAACAGTGAAGTGTGTAATTTATCATCAGTATTTTCAAACAGCTATCCCCAATCCTGCCTCAAACTCACGTGGTTGGTGGATTGAACCCAGTATGTACACTTTTTATAGTTGACTGCATATTAAGCCGTGATAGGAAAAAGTAATTTAACATCGAAAAAAGTACACACTTCAGCTTTAATTCAGTTGTTATTCATATAGTATAGGCATTCACACACACGCAAATACATATCCCCCTCACACTGGACAAGGCCAGAGTAAAATTAGCTCTTCAGGTGCCTCCCACATACCAATGAGTTTGTTTGGACATTTACAAACCTGGATACAGTCAAAGCAATATGATACTAAGGTACACAGGATTGTGGGACAAAAGAGGTGATGAGGGGTGAGGGATATATAAAAGTTAAGGGAAGCTATTTGGATTTGGGGGGAGAGGGTGAACACGTGCTGCTGATTTTGACAGGGATGAGTGAACGTGGTGTCCATTTTCCAAGGAGCATTCCGTTCTGTCTCGCTGTTGCATGTTTAAAACAGACCAACTCTCCAGAGAGTTTTTGTGTGCCTGCGCTTTGTGCTTTCATTGTTGTGCTGTGAGTGGATATGAAGGTGACAGCATGCTTGTTATGGTGCAATATGTTCAGAATATTTTGGACGGTAAATGACTGTGATCTGCGTGTGCCTGATTGTTTGGCAGGTGCTGACAGCTCATTCCCACTGTAAATGAATCACACTCTGCTCCAGATCTTTTCAGAGATTCAAAAACATTTTTAACACATCAGCCATACTTTTGCACAATTGCAACTGCCTTCACACACTCTATATATGGGTAGTTGACATTAAATATTTTTGGAAAGTTGATGCCTCATGGGGCAACATGCTAAACTCATTTTGAAATTTATTTAAATCTCCCATGTAGATTTTCTAAGGATGAGTCTATGTACACATGCATCAGACGGATGCTTCTGGAGCATCTCACTTTGGATGCCTTGCATCCTAAACACAGCGTTTTTAGGACACTGTGTCAAGTTAAAAGTAGTTTGACACTTAGAAAAACACATCTCAAGACCCCTGAATTTGGAGTTGTGCTTTGTCCAGCTGTGTTTGAATGCAAGAACAGCATCATCATCTTGTGCTGTCAGTAAGTGTGGTTAGTTGTCTGTACAGTTGGGTGTTTCCTGTACTGATGGAGTTGTATTTACTATCCCCTGCTGACTGCAACTCGTAAAAAAAATAAAGGTGAACTATCCTGATAACGTCGGGGGCATGGTTTATTGCGTATATTTTTTAACGCGTTATTTGTATATAATTAATCACACTGAATTAACTTAAATCGTCAGTACTAATTTAAATACATTTTTATCTAAAAGTTCTTGGACACGTTATACTGTATGTCACCTACCCATACATCTCCCTTTCTCTCCTTTCACTGGCATCAAGTCTGTCTGATCATCACACTCCATACCTATTTGCTCTTCTTATCCCTTTAAGATGAAGGTGAAAGTAAAGAAAGGTGATCACATACACATTTTTTTTTAGAACTGAGTAATGAAGGTTTTGATTGTCTGCCAGCTCGGGTTTGCAGAACCTCTGTGGACTGTGTTTGTGTATGTGTGTGAGAGCACAGGAGGATTTGCTCTTCTCAGCTCTATCTCCCTATAATCAGAGTAATTACCCAAGAGAGGAAAGCACAGAGGGGAGGACAACAGCTGTGTATGCAAGCATTTAGTCACATACTTATCCACCCTCCAGCATTCTTCACAAGTCTCCCCAGGCCATTTTGCATTGCTTCTTAATTTTACTAAAATTTATTTTTAATGTCTTCACGCACACATCTACAGTCAGAGTAATTGTGTGTGTGTTTAGACATACTTCTACATGAGTCCAGCTGGTAGAGTTCATCAGTTATTCAGACAGTAAGACATGCTTTGATTTCTGGCCAGCACAGGAGGCCTCACAGTGGTGTACTGCTGGTTTCGCTGACTTGAAATCTCCTATAACACTCAGATCATTTCATATTCTAATGAAAAAAACAAACAAACAAACAAAAAAAACTGGAAATACTTTCATTAGCATTAATGGGTTATAATGTGGTCAGTCAAGGTTTCTTGCACTAAAAATATCATAATTCAGTTTTTTATGACCATTTTCCACTCTCTCACTCTCTCTCTGATTCTCTCTGCAGAATTTAATGGCCGTTTTATGCTGTTGTCTGCTAAGGTTAAGGTCAGATTTAAATGATCAGGGACCTTGGTACACTGTTAAAGATTTTCTCGTCAAAAAACAGTGAAGAACTGGCAGCAGGTTGCCAGCAAGTTACTGTAAAATTAATGGTGTCTTGCTGTTGCTGAAATTAACAGCTAGATGCTGTTTTTTACAGCTACAGAATACAACTGTAATTTAGCAGCAAATCTACGGTTGTTGAAATTAACAGCTATATTCCCAGCATGCACTGCGACATAAAGAAATTACTTCGATTTTGTACTATTTACTGGTTTATTTTGACGTTGTTTTTGTTGTAGTCTAAGTTACTTGTATTTTAATGTTCAGCTTTTACTTTTTTACGTAAAAGTATGTTTGTTAATTGTCACCACTGTTGCGTTTTGTATGCCGAGAGCTGATTTCTGTGTGTGATAACAACTCCACTTATGCTGTAAATTCATCAAAAACATCAAACACTCAATTTGCTGATATCATTTTGCTGAAATATCCTTTACTGTTTTTGCTCGTATGTTTTTATGTGTAATGCATCACTATTGCCACATAAAGTGCATTTGCAAGGTAGGATCAGATATTCAGTCTGACTTTAGGTTTTGTCTTCCAAGTAGCACAGTGCAACAACTTGTGTTTTACTTCGACACAAATTGACTGTTTGGAAGAACATAGTATAATAATAAACTAGGTCCAAGGTGCCAGCTCAAGAGAACACTAATCACCGTAATGGTGACTTCAAACAAAACACAACTATTGATAACAAAACAACAACACTAATTAAACTAAGATTTTTATTAAGTCTGAATAAAAACTTTTGTACGTGTTTATTTTTTTATTTTCTTTTTCTTTTTTTTTCTTTTTTTTTTTTTTTGTAGCCCCAATGCATTGCCAAAGCATACATACTTATTCAAGTGCAAAGGCTTATGGGTATTTCACCATTATAACCCACAATGCAGTGCTATACTGTTATTTTACTGTGTGCAGGTTGTTGTTGTTGTTGTTTTGTTCTTCACAGTGAGCCTGCTCTTGATCTTCCAGAATGCAACATTTTTAACAGCAAACTACTATATTGAAGAATCACAGTAGATTGCTGTAGGAATTTGGTCATAAATTTACAACAATTTTTTACAGTGTAGAATAAAATCTTCAGCTCCTTTAGAAGGCTATGCAGTTCCACAGCTGCTACCCCACAGCTCGTATTATTAGTTATATGCAGTGTCTGAAATTAACTTTTCCATAAAGAGGCCTGGATTTGATTTTCAGGGGCAGTTGTTTTTGCATTTATGAAGGCACTGTTTCCTAAACATATAAAAACTATACTGTCATTCTTTTTTTTAGATACAGTTTAATCAATTCATCAACATAAGTTATCAATCTGAATGTATTTCCTACTTTCCATAAAATTAAACCACATAAATAAATACATATTGAATTTTGAATTGCAGGGGCATTTTCGCTCTGAGCCCCTCTTCATTTCTGACCCTGATTATCTTTTTTTTTTTTTTTTTTTTTTTTTGAAGAATAGTTGCATCTATTCTACTTCCTCCTTATTCATTCACTGCAACTGGGAGGGCTATGTTGCTGAACTCCAAATCAACATTGTTGATGAGTAAATCTGGACAGTCTCATGTTAATATATTCATCTGACTGACATCAGAAATCCAGCTAGTTTGCACAGCTATTTTTGCAGTTTCAATGGATGGTCATTTTGGTCATTAAGTTCTGAAACTTACAATATGTTTACAAAGCACATGAAACTCTTTTTTTTTTCATTCAAAAGATTGAGGAAAAAAAATTTTTTTAATAAAATTAATTCTGTTAACAAACATTATTACATCACGTACAAAATGCATAACAAGATAATTAGTTTATGTACAGAGAGTTAGAAATGTCATTAAAATTGATTTACTGTATATATATATATATATATATATATATATATATATATATATATATATATATATATATATATTCACAATTATATATTCATTGACTATAATGGCTGTTCATGTTATTGAATGTTGAATTCACAGATTAATCTTAAGTTACCTGTTGATGTGTAAGTTTACCAAGTAAAACAGTGTGTTAAAATACTTTGTAATATACTATAAAGGAATATTATGCTCTTTCTTTTTTACATTTGGTTCAGTTTGACATGTTACCTTTCAAAAGCACCATCATCACCTTTATGGCTCAACAGAACTTTACCAGTGGGCCAAGTTTTGTTGTAATTAAAATAATGGCCAAGAATTTGCTTTCATTGTTGTGCTATATTGTTCCTACTTATTTATGCTTTTGTAAAGGATTTTTTTATGTATATGCTTCTGTATACTCTGTGTAATATATCTGTATTCAGGCCTGTGTGTGACCCCATTTGTAATCTCCATATGTTATTACACATATTTAAGCAAGTCAGTCACGTTCAGCTCGAAAGTATAAATCATATTAATCATTTGTGACACACAAAATTTGCCTTTGAAGTTAATGAGCAGACAGCAAGACCCAAGTCTCTGGCTCTCATAAAGGGTAGAGCTATCAAATGTCTCGTTGAAATTCTACTCAGTTTGTCTGGTCAGATGTTGCGTTGTGCCCTTGTCTGCAGATCAGGATTGGTCTTTGTGGTTCCTACAAGAGCTATCTAAAACAGTTAATCTAAGTCATACCCTGATATTCAACCTCTTTCCTTAAGAAAGTTAAGAGCTTCTTGGAAATGGTGATAAGGACAGAAGCAGTTTAACTGGGATTGACTAAAATGAAGTAGGGAGACAGAGAAAAAAAATACCAAACTTGATAACTCAGACTTGATAAACAAATTGGATAAGGCTAAATACAACAATCAATGGACTGAATCACCGAGTGAATGAGGGAGAAAGAAAAAATAGAAGCACAGATCACTTGGGATTTTACAAAGATGAGGCAAAGTCTGGTCTTCTCTGCTCATGAAAGCCACAGCTCTGACTGAGTTATCCTTTTCCTCTTCGAATCAAGAGCCACATTTCTCTGAGGAAAAGGCAAAGAGTACAGAGGATATGATTTTCAGCCACAGTACACGATGATAAAATGGGATGTCCTGGTAATAAAAATGGACTCTCACGGTGACTCACCTCAACCACCACCAGTGTGCAGCATCCACCTGGATGATGCGACTGCAGCCATAGTGCGCCAGTACACTCACCACACACCAGCTATTGGTGGAGAGGAGAGAGTAGAGTGTTACAGCCAATTAATGGATGGGGATTATTAGGAGGCCATGATTGAGAAGGGCCTATGGGGGAAATTTGGCCAGGACACTGGGGTTACACCCCTACTCTTTACGAGAAGTGCCCTGGGATTTTTAATGACCACAGAGAGTCAGGACCTCGGTTTAACATCTCATCCGAAAGACGGATTTCTTTACTCATTTCACTTGCATAAAAACACAGATTATATACTCCTCAGAATGCATCAACATAATTTAAAGAACATAATGAAACAGTTATGCCAAATTAGGTAAATGAATGCTTTAACAGCATTCAATATATTAATCTCTAGCAGCTGAAGGTGAGGGCATGAGACTGGCATACATGTTTGTAGAACAGCAACAGCACCGCCTACTCTACAGGGGTGAAATAGTTTTTCATTTTTATTTTTTACGCTCTCTGTGTAGGGGTCAGCAACCTATTTGACATGGAGTGCCATTTTTTATTTTCCTGGTCATTGGCTGTGCCGACGGGCGTTTACTCGTGCGATTAACCGAAAGTGAAGCGTTGCAGGCTCGTGATGCACGAATGGTATACTGCAGTCTCGTCACATTTTAACTTTTTGTTTAGCCTCCCATTCAGCTCATGAAAACATGCTGTGTGATCATGAGGAAGGATAACATCAAGATGTAGATTAGAATGCAGGTGCAGAATTTCATATGAATAAAATAGTTTACTCCTCTCTCACCGTTGCTAGTGTGTCAGTGATTACTGTTCTGCATGCCAATGCTGGAAAACGTGCCATAGGTTGTCGACCCCTGGTGTCTCACATAATCATCACGGATTTGGTGTGAACAGGCCTTTAGCACGGGCTAAACATTTGTCTCTCATGGGCCGGATGTGGCCCTGCGGGCTGCCTATAAGGAACCCTGCCGTAAAATGACTGAAAATACGATCATTTAAACAACTTTAAATCTCAAATTATACAGAGTTTAAACAAAAGAATTCATGCAAAATAATAAGCTTCACATTTCTGACTTTAAACCCTCCAAAAAGTGGCCTCATTCACTTCCATTCACTTTCAAGTGCCTCACTGTAACCTCGATTTGTGCTTTTGTTTTGTTTTTTTATAAAAGGAAAGTCGAAATTATTTTTTGTGGTAATCAACATTATGCCACAAATGCTGTCAATTGAGCTTAACTTGTATTGAACCCGGAATATTCCTTTAACTTTTTAAAGAAATAGTTTACTGAAAAAAAAAATGAAATTGTCATTATTTAGTCAACTTCATGTCATTCCAAACCTGTATGACTTTCTTCTGTGGAACACCAGTCATCATTCATTTTCATTGTATGAAAAAAAAAAAATGTGGAACAACATAAGGGTGAGTAATTGATGTCAGTATTTTATTTTTGTGTAAACTATCCAAGTAATGCATAAAATGAGTTCAGTCTACAAACTTTTAAGACCCCTTTATTTTTATTTCTCTTTTACCTGTAATTTCATAAACATGTAACCACCCTGTAGAATTTAGCTGTAAGTGCACAGCACCCAGACAACTAGTATACAGAGCATTTCTTACAGTTCAGTGAGGTTGTCACTTCAAGGACCGTTCTGAATCACAACAATGTATACATTTCTTCTAACATAATCTAGTTGTGTACTTGCCTAAAAGAAAACAGTAGTTTTGGAGTATTTGGTAGCTAGTGATTGACACAGTCTCAAGACCCAAATGCAGAGTTAAAATAAGGAAATTTATTTTTACAAAAACAAACACAAACTCCCACAATGGGGAAAAGCAATAAACAAAAACTACCCCGAAGGGGAAAAAGTAATCCAGGCTGGGGTAGGGGAAACAGGACAACAGCACCGATCGGACAGGGAAGGGATCGTGAACAAGACTGAACATACAAAAAACAGGACCAACCAACTAGACCGACTGGAAAACAAGACAAACTGGCACTGGACATCAAACATGAGGAGACTAAAATAGGGAGAGAAATCAACAGGTTAACAAGACAGGGCAGGTGTGACTAATAAACTAATAGTGGGCAAACAAGGAGGCGGGGTATGACGCAAGACAGAGAGACACACGGTGAAACAGAAACAAAACAAAGCCACGTGTGCACATCGCCAAGACAATAAGGCAATATACGCCCATGCCAACCGACAAACAAGAGGAGAGAATGCGTAGCAACGCCAAACAAGGCGATGCCACGCATTCTCACACTAAAGGAAACCTGAGTGTACATTGCGAGGCAAACACCACGCGATGCATGCAGCAGGTGACAAAAATAAGACAGGACACTTGTGCAAGAGTTCGCATACTGTCTCATCTCGGCAACCATTCATGACAAAGACATAAAAGGGAAATAGAAGAGACTTCAGTCTGATATCATTACTAAATAAATGAATTTACAGCATTGATATTTTATTTTCTAATATGCAATCAAGCAATATATTTATGCTTTGACTCACAATAGCGTTTATATCTGAGACTTAACTAAACACCTTAAACGGACATAAGCGACTGGTTTTCCATTACAAACATTTTACAGTGGCACATTTAGGGAAATCATAACATCATTGTTCAATGATGGACTGTATCATATTTGAAATTGAATAACAAAACATCAATGTATTAGCTATGCCACGCATAGACAGGCTTTAGAATGACGACAAGAATATATATTCTGGCACTGATTTGAATGTGTGAATTCAGCACCCCAAAGTTTTCCTATTTTAAGAATCAACTTTCTCCATTAGCATAATCCATCTATAAAAAAGGTTCACTCAAATTGAGACTGGCATGTTATTTTTCTTCTTACCTTTGAAGAAGTGGACATGCCTAGACATATCCTGCCTGTTTAAAATCAATATTTTGCCTATTTAGCACCTACAAGCCCGTAAGAGGTTAGATGGAGACACTAGCTGTCACGGTCCTGTCACTCTGTCAGTCGGGGTTTTTGTCTGACAGGACCGTGGCATTCTCTTCCCATGTCTGTCTTGTGTTTCGTTGTCTGTCTTTGTGTGAGCGCATGGTTTTGGTTGTATCCCCTGCTGTGCGCTCTTTGGTCCGTCTTGTTTCATGTCGGGAGCATGGTGTCTGGATCCTGACTTCCTCTCTGGTTCTGTTTCAGTCTGTGTCAGGATCCAGACACTCATGCTACATGTCTGTCTGTTATTGACGTGAGTGCATCATGCTTATTTATTCTTGGCAGCATGCACTCACATCAGTAGTTTATGTCTGTCTCTCGTGAACATGGGTGCGCCACGCTCGCGTTGCACTGCACGCCCGGGTTGCGAGCTGTCTTCATGTTGTGCTGAGATGTCAAGAAAGAGAAACTAGAGAGACACTCAGGCAAGTTAGTTTTGTATTTATTTGATATTTTCTCTTCCTCACTTCCTTCTCTAGTTTAAATTCTGACAAGCCTGTTGTCCTAAGGCAAAGTTTCAACCAGCTCTTAAAAGGTTATTCTCACTCTCCTTTCTATTCTCTATCTCTTTGAATAACCATCTCTTCACCTTTCTCTCCCATTTTCCTCTTTACAGTGGGAGAATGTGAAGTGTTTGAAATGATCTGATGTCAGATATACACTATGTAGCATATGGCTTTGCAATGTAACATATGGCTACAGCATTGATGCGAACAGATGCAGAAGCATCATGCACATTCAAACAGATTTAGGAGCCAAGTTTATTTTAAAAAACTGTGATAATTTACATGATTAATGTAGCTAAAAATGCTGTGGCAGAAATCAGCCATTTACCTGTTTCAATTTAGTAAGTCCGATCATGTTGACCTAGAGCAGATCCTTTCCTTTTAATTGAAAATTGCATCATCATCCACCCAGCCTCATGCTGCTCGAAACTCATAAGGGTTTTTTTTAACCATGGACCTCAAAATGAGCCATTATCAAAATGTTAAAGCTTTGCTTTCCAATGAAAATCCATAGCCATCACTGGCTGCTAATTTATTTTATGTTTTTTGCTTGTTTAAAAATAAAAATTAGAAAAAAAAAAATAGTATTAAATATAAAAATTACAATTTAGTTCAAGATTTTAACCCAGATCACCTTTCACATAATAAATAAATAAATAAATAAACATCTTACTATTTATAGAATAACTGTTAAGTTTTACTATTAAGTGGTAATGTCTTATCTCACCTATAGAGTACCAAGTAAGCCAGGACTGCCATTGGTGCCCCCTAAAAGTGTTTATGTATTTGCACGTGACACTTGTCTAGTCCTAAGATTGTCATGTTTACTTCTAGAATCAGCCATGATTTTCTTTGTGAAAACCAGAAGAGTGAAAGTGTCACAGTCTGTCTCCCTCGTGTTTCCAAGGACTATTATTTTGAAGTGTTCCCCCCGGACTACGTTAAATTGCCTCTTGTTGACAGCGCATGTGGAATAATGAAGAGTGCTTTGACCATACAACAGTATGAATAGCTCTTTGTCTTTTTTGCCACTTTATCCTTTCTCCTTCTCAGCATAAAGCACAGCAGTCAGAAGTTTACATACACCTTAGCCAAATACATTTAAACTCAGTTTTTCACAATTCCTGACATTTAATCGTAGAAAACATTCCCTGTCTTAGGTCAGTTAGGACCACTACTTTATTTTAAGAATGTGAAATGTCAGAATAATAGTAGAGAGAATGATTTATTTCAGCTTTTATTTCTTTTGTCACATTCCCAGTGGGTCAGATGTTTACATACACTTTGTTAGTATTTGGAAGCATTGCCTCTAAATTGTTTAACTTGGGTCAAATGTTTTTGGGTAGCCTTCCACAAGCTTCTCACAATAAGTTGCTGAAATTTTGGCCCATTCCTCCAGACAGAACTGGTGTAACTGAGACAGGTTTGTAGGCCTCCTTGCTCGCACACACTTTTTCAGTTCTGCCCACAAATTTTCTATCGGATTGAGGTAAGGGCTTTGTGATGGCCACTCCAATACCTTGACTTTGTTGTCCTTAAGCCATTTTGCCACAAATTTGGAGGAAGCTTGGGGTCATTGTCCATTTGGAAGACCCATTTGTGACCGAGCTTTAATTTCCTGGCTGATGTCTTGAGATGTTGCTTCAATTTATCCACATAATTTTCCTTCCTCATGATGCCATCTATTTTGTGAAGTGCACCAATCCCTCCTGCAGCAAAGCACCCCAACAACATAATGCTGCCACCCCCATGCTTCACGGTTGAGATGGTGTTTGTAATGGGGTTCATTAGTAGAGACAAGGAGGAAACGGGAAACGTGACTTCAACTCAAACAGGCAATCTTTTATTTCCTTAACTCAAAACATTAATTTAAACAGAACACAGTCAGGGCATGTGTGTGCTAGCTCTATTTTTCCTAGTCTCTGATGTGGTTCCTCCTTATATCGCTCTCCTCATTGCTCACTGCAATTAGAAACAGGTGTTAGACATATTGTGCTCAGGTGTGTGCACCCTTACTGCTTTCTCTCTCTCCGAACAAACGCTTCACCACGCCCCCACATCCACATACCCCCACCGCCCAACTCAGGCCAGGGAGCCATCTGAGCTCCCCATCACACAGTTGGCTTTGTCATTCTTGAGCTTGGAGCAAATTCTCCTGTGTTAGTTGACCCAAAGTGTGGAGTTTTGCTCTAAGATCAAGAAAGTACTAAATTTCCTTTTTGCTGTTTGAAGGTCCCTCCTCCCAATTTTCCCAAATGACGTTGAACACACCATGCGGTCACCGCCCATACAGCAGCTTGAATGGGGAAATCCCTGTGGAGGCTTGTGGGACCTCTTACATTGCAAATAATAGGGGTTCGAGCCACTTATCCCAATTTCTAGCATCCTTGTGTATGAACTTACTAATCATATTCTTCAGGGTTTTATTAAACTGTTCCACCAACCCATCTGTTTGCGGGTGGTAAACACTGGTGCGAATTGATTTAATACCCAATAATTCGTACCGTTCGCGTAGAGTCCATGACATAAATGTAGTGCCCTGATCAGTGAGGATTTCTTTCAGAACCCCCACTTGGGAGATAATTCTGAAGAGTGCCCCCACACTGCTTCCGGATATCGCGTTGCATAGTCCACCAGAAAAAAAACAAAGAGATGTCTGCATGCCGTCCACTCTAATGGCCCGATGAGGTCCATACCAATTCTGGGGACCTCAATCAGAGGAAGCAGGCTCAAAGGCGCTCTTGGGGTGGCCGGCGAATTCACCAGCAGACATTCATGGCATGCCGCACACCACCTGCGCGCATCCCCGTGAATGCCTGGCCAATAGAAATGGGCCATTAGACGGTTTAGTGTTTTTTCTCAACCTAAGTGACCTGCCATCGGACTCGATGGCTCTCCGGTATCAACAACTGTGTTATATCTTCTTTTGTCTGAGCGTCCTGTGTCACTCGATACAACCGATCATTTATAATAGAAAAATACGGGTCTGGCTGAAGGCGTTGACCATCAATTATTTTCACTTGGTCAAAGGCGTGTCTCAGGGTTTTATCTCGTGTCTGCTCCAGAGGGAAATCCCTGCATGGAATCCTGTAAGGGCTGGGGAAGTAGGGACTTCCACCTCCCTTGCATCAACCTGACGTGGAGCTGACGTAGATGGCCCTGGCTCCGCCTCCCCAGCCAGTGCATCGTACATCTCACATGTAACAACTTTCTCGCAGTACCCATTCACACATATTCCTTTTAATAGAGTTTCAAATTTTGGCCTCAGGATTAGTGGATGGGTGAGGTGGGAACTAACCACAGCCTCCACTCTATGCTTTTGCCCCCGAAATTTAATAATGAATGTCACTACAGGGTAAATGTGAATATCCCCATGCAGACACCGCACCTTCACACTTTTATTTGTGCCCAAAGCCTTGTCTTGAACCAAACATTGTTGGAGAGTGGTCTGATTACAGCCAGTATCCAACAAGGCTTGATATGTACTTCCCCTGATACTCACAGGTATTCTGTATGCTCCAGCTCGATCGGGGGCAGCCCGCGGATTGTCGGGGACCTGGACAAATGTTCCCACATTCATCACAGTGCAATGGTCCTGGAAATGCCCGGGTTCCCCGCGACACCAACCGGCCAACCCAGGCATCACACCTGCACTTGTGACAGTGGGTTCAACCACCTGAGGGGGAAAGCGAAGAGACATCGGGGTCACTCTTCAGCAAGGAAACCCCCCAGGAACGGGGAGCCAGCTTTGGCGGTACCTTTCCTCGCCTCCGAGGTACCGGAACAGGCTACATGATAGGGACAGAGTGAGAGAGAAGAGAACAGGAAAAACAAGAGGGAGGGGAGAGAGAGTGGGAGGGCTCCGCCCTCGGATACATCGACACATGGTCCTCAGCCAGTTGTACGGCTTCCCTCAGTGACGCTGGGCGGTGGCACTGGACCTACTCCGCCATTCCTTCCAGTAGACGACGGATCAGCTATTCCAGCACCACGAGATCGATGACTCCCTCGGCGTTGCAGTCCTCAGCCAGCAGCCACTGGCAAATGGGCGGCCTTGCATATCCATTTTCATCGAACGGAAGTGTTGTTGGTGCTGCTCATGGCTGCGACAGACCCGCTGCAAGATGGAATTCTTCAGGTCATTGTATACCAGTATACTCGCCGCTGATAGTTGTTGTGCCACAAGCTGGGCTTCCCAGGACAACAGTGGGATGAGATGGAGTGCCCATTGAGCACGCGGCTAGCTCAAGATCTCGGCTGTCCTCTTGAAGAGGTCTAGAAATGCCTCTGGATCATCTTCTCAAATCAAATCAAATCAAATCACTTTATTGTCACACAGCCATATACGCAAGTGCAATGGTGTGTGAAATTCTTGGGTGCAGTTCCGATCAACATAGCAGTCGTGACAGTGATGAGACATATACCAATTTACAATAACATCAAATTAACACAACACAATTTAAACATCTGTTATACACATAATTACACTCAATAATATACAAATAATAACATACACTGTACAGTATACAATACACTGTTTTTTTTTTTATTATATAGATACACATTATTCAATAAAAATTAAAAATAAAAATATATAAAGTATATATATATACAGGTGCATCTCAATAAATTAGAATGTCGTGGAAAAGTTCATTTATTTCAGTAATTCAGCTCAAATTGTGAAACTCGTGTATTAAATAAATTCAATGCACACAGACTGAAGTAGTTTAAGTCTTTGGTTCTTTTAATTGTGACGATTTTGGCTCACATTTAACAAAAACCCACCAATTCACTATCTCAAAAAATTAGAATACATCATAAGACCAATAAAAAAAACATTTTTAGTGAATTGTTGGCCTTCTGGAAAGTATGTTCATTTACTGTATATGTACTCAATACTTGGTAGGGGCTCCTTTTGCTTTAATTACTGCCTCAATTTGGCATGGCATGGAGGTGATCAGTTTGTGGCACTGCTGAAGTGGTATGGAAGCCCAGGTTTCTTTGACAGTGGCCTTCAGCTCATCTGCATTTTTTGGTCTCTTGTTTCTCATTTTCCTCTTGACAATACCCCATAGATTCTCTATGGGTTTCAGGTCTGGTGAGTTTGTTGGCCAGTCAAGCACACCAACACCATGGTCATTTAACCAACTTTTGGTGCTTTTGGCAGTGTGGGCAGGTGCCAAATCCTGCTGGAAAATGAAATCAGCATCTTTAAAAAGCTGGTCAGCAGAAGGAAGCATGAAGTGCTCCAAAATTTCTTGGTAAACGGGTGCAGTGACTTTGGTTTTCAAAAAACACAATGGACCAACACCAGCAGATGACATTGCACCCCAAATCATCACAGACTGTGGAAACTTAACTCTGGACTTCAAGCAACTTGGGCTATGAGCTTCTCCACCCTTCCTCCAGACTCTAGGACCTTGGTTTCCAAATGAAATACAAAACTTGCTCTCATCTGAAAAGAGGACTTTGGACCACTGGGCAACAGTCCAGTTCTTCTTCTCCTTAGCCCAGGTAAGACGCCTCTGACGTTGTCTGTGGTTCAGGAGTGGCTTAACAAGAGGAATACGACAACTGTAGCCAAATTCCTTGACACGTCTGTGTGTGGTGGCTCTTGATGCCTTGACCCCAGCCTTAGTCCATTCCTTGTGAAGTTCACCCAAATTCTTAAATCGATTTTGCTTGACAATCATAAGGCTGCGGTTCTCTCGGTTGGTTGTGCATCTTTTTCTTCCACACTTTTTCCTTCCACTCAACTTTCTGTTAACATGCTTGGATACAGCACTCTGTGAACAGCCAGCTTCTTTGGCAATGAATGTTTGTGGCTTACCCTCCTTGTGAAGGGTGTCAATGATTGTCTTCTGGACAACTGTCAGATCAGCAGTCTTCCCCATGATTGTGTAGCCTAGTGAACCAAACTGAGAGACCATTTTGAAGGCTCAGGAAACCTTTGCAGGTGTTTTGAGTTGATTAGCTGATTGGCATGTCACCATATTCTAATTTTTTGAGATAGTGAATTGGTGGGTTTTTGTTAAATGTGAGCCAAAATCATCACAATTAAAAGAACCAAAGACTTAAACTACTTCAATCTGTGTGCATTGAATTTATTTAATACACGAGTTTCACAATTTGAGTTGAATTACTGAAATAAATGAACTTTTCCACGACATTCTAATTTATTGAGATGCACCTGTATATATATATATATATATATATATATATATATAATTGTACAGTATTGTACTGTATTGACATTCAGGCTGTCGGTTGATAGTCAGTTGTTAAGAGAGAACATAATATAATAATAATAATATAATTTTTTATCTAATATAATTTATTTATAATATAATTTATTTTTTCTGCTCCCATTTTCATGAGGCATGGGGGCTGCTGTGTCCAGGGTCGCGGCCAGGGCTTTCTCCTGGTGCGGTAAGCTCTGGATCACCTGCCGGTCCTCTGCTTGAGACCAGAGAGCCTCCTGGAATTGCCAATCCTGGTCTTGGCGCAGCTCAAGCAGAGCCTGATGTTGAGCATGGTGCATACTGGCGAGGGTCTTGATGACTTCTGCCAACGGTGAGGACTCCATATCGATGTATGTTTCCTCCAAAATCCTGGGTTTAGGCACCAGTGTAACTGGGTTCATTGGTGTAGACAAGGAGGAAATGGGAAACATGACTTCAACTCGAACAAGTAATCTTTTAGTTCCTTAACTCAAAACGTTCATTTAAACTGAACACAGTCAGGGCATGTGTGTGCTAGCTCTCTCTCTCCCAGTCTCTGGCATGGTTCCTCCTTATATCACTCTCCCCATTGGTCACTGCAATCAGAAACAGGTGTTAGACATATTATGTTCAGGTGTGTGCACCCTTACTGCTTTCTCTCTCTCCGAACGAACGCTCCACCATGCCCCCACCTCCACAGTGTTCTGCAGCTTGCAAGCCTCACCCTTTTGCCTCCAAACGTAATGATGGTCATTATGGCCATACAGTTCAATATTTGTTTCATCAGACCAGAGGACATTTCTCCAAAAAGTAAGATCTTTGTCCCCATGTGCACCTGCAAAATGTAGTCTGGCTTTTTTATGGTGGTTTTGGAGCAGTGGCTTTTTCTTTGCTGAGAAGCCATTCAGGTTATGTCGATATAGGACTCATTTTCCTATGGATATAGATACTTGTCTACCTGTTTCCTCCAGCATCTTCACAAGGTCCTTTGCTGTTGTTCTGGGATTGATTTGCACTTTTCGCACCCAACTATATTCATCTCTAGGAGACAGAATGTGTCTCCTTCCTGAGCGGTATGATGGCTACGTGGTCCCATGGTATTTATACTTGTGTACTATTGTTTGTACAGATGAACGTGGTACTTTCAGGCGTTTGGAAATTACTCCCAAGGAGTAATTTTTTCTGAGGTCTTGGCTGATTTCTTTTGATTTTCCCATGATGTCAAGCAAAGAGGCACTGAGTTTGAAGGAAGGCCTTAAAATACATCCACAGATACAACTACAATGGACTCCAATTAGCCAATTAGCCTATCAGAAGCTAATTGCCTAATTGCCTAAAGGCTTGACATCATTTTCTGGAATTTTCCAAGCTGAAAAGGCACAGTTAACTTAGTGTATGTAAACTTCTGATCCACTGGAATTGTAATATAGTCAATTAAAAGTGAAACAATCTGTCTGTTAACAATTGTTGGAAAAATTACTCATGTCATGCACAAAGTAGATATCCTAAATGACTTGCCAAAACTATAGTTTGCTAATATGAAATCTGTGGACTGGTTAATAAATGAGTTTTAATGACTTCAACATAAGTGTATGTAAACTTCTGACTTCAACTGTATATAATACATCCATTTCTCTTTCACATGCACAACTCCTTCATACAATGCTGTCTTCTCTGCCTTTTGCGTCTTTAATCTTTCACTCATCTGGATTCAGATAGCATGTCTGTCCTTAATCTAATGCTAACTTCCTGTTGTGGAGAAACTCACAGGTCATGCAAATCAAACAGCTGCATATTGTGCAGAGATGGTGGTAATCAATTTAATCATTATAAAAGAAATGAAACGTCATTATTTTTCACCATTTTTTATTTCACCCCAGTTAATTTAATGGATTGATTTACAGGCAAGCTACTCAAAAAATGTAGCAAGCTAAGTTACTAACTATTCAACAGAAAAATTTGTTAAGCTATGCTAAAAGCTACTCTTCAGAGAAAGTAGCAACTTACACTACAAGCTACACACCAAAAGTTGCTTGCTACATTTAAGCTACTTCATATTTTTTTCAACCAGTTGCACAGAGCATACTGTCATAGACAAAGCATCTAAAAGACTTATTCACATAATGTTTATCAAAGCCATGGTACAGCATCCCTTGCAAAAATCAAGAGTTCATGGCAAATTTGGCAAAAAACTTTTGGCAAATTGTCCAATGTTGCCAAAGGTTTGCCAGAGGTTCACCTCTACCGGCGAAGAGCTGCAAACTTCTGGCAAACATTTGCGGTGAATCAAAAGTTCATTTGCATGTGAAAATAACAAGTGGCAAATTTGCTGCAAATTTGCGGCAAGTTTGCGGCTAGTTTAGATTTTTTTGTAAGGGATATTACAGTATAGTGCAATACAGTATACAAGTATACAGTATACATCTACTCAGAAATGTAGTTAAGCTAATAGCTTCACCATTTGTAGCAAAGCTACTGCTTATCACTGTTGATTTAGTGATAAATACTTCTTTGATATCCTTCAAAGTTCTTTGTTTGTGTTCCACAGAAGAAAGAATGGCATAATGATGAGTAAATGATGAGAGAATTGTTATTTATGGGTGAACTATTCCATAAAATAAAAAAAAGCCTTTGCATTGGAGTGCGCCAGAACCCTTCTACATAGGTGAGCCTACAAACTAGCATAAAATAGCATAACATGGTAGTCCCATAAACATTCTTTGGGTGCTACACTGGTGAGGAGACAATATGTTGTTGTTGTTTTTTTTTTTTTTTCTATGGAGTTCTATGGAGGAGATGCTTTAGTGTGTTGAATAAACTGCTTTTGTGAGGAAACAGCTCATCATTTAATAAATTAACTGCCTGTCCGTCAACATCTTTTACACTAAACAAACCTTTTGCTGTGAACTATGTGTGGAGTTTACTACGATCAAATTGCTAGAGAAGTCACTGACAATTTTGTGAAAGGTAGGTGTCAGTTAACGGTTCTCCCCATTCATTTGTATGGTATCCGCAAACATCGACTTACTGTCGTAACATGCTAGTTGACCATTACACTCTCTCCTATGGGAAAAACGCAGAGGTTGTTATCATAATAAATAAAAAAAAAATCACTGAGTGCGCTGCCTCTGTAGGCAGCTCATTAGGTTTGAAACAGAGCTACTGTGTTTCATCTCAGCTGAGTGAATGTATCTTCCTCAACCAGCGTAGACAGAGAATGCACCTGCTCATGATAAAGACTGTAATGAGGCTCAAGTTCTCTCTTACAACTCTATTCAGTCTAATGTAAAGAATAAAAGGGCAGACACTTTCTCCCCTCATCCATCTTCTCTTTGCTTCTGTGTCCCTCTGTAACTCTCTTTCTGTGTCCTTCTATCTCTCTCTTGCTTTCACTTTCTCTGCAGGAGGGGTTGTTGACATTCCTGCCTGGAGGTGGGTGGGACAACCCCCACCAAGACTCTGACCCTTAAGAGAGGAGCACAGGATGAGACATGCCTCTTCCAGCTTCCCCTGCCAATTATAATTCTTCAACTCAGTGAAATTGCCTTGGTCAAAATATGCAATATATGGAATCTCTCAATGAAGGGACAGGAAACCTAAATAGTGGGGAAACCACCATTTGGCCTCATATGGAGATGCTAGGGAAAGAAATGCCTAGCTTCAGTGTCTCAATACATAACGTGGAATATGGTGAAACCCTGGAATATGGCGAGGCGTGAACCACTACACTGTAGCTCCTGATGAGAGCAGGTGCATTATGTCCTATTCCAAAGCTGTATAAATACCATCAAATGAATTTTATGTATTTAAATGACTTGTTATGGATGGAAACTAAAACCTGAAAATACTGCATAAACCCTATCATTAGCATGTACCATTTTTTGTACAAAAAGTCAGCCTAGTAATGCACTACTAATGTACTGTATTTGCATCTCTGCTATGATCAGTATGTGCAGAAGTGATCCAAGAGTGAGTGTGAAGCTGAGGACTAACTGTTGTCTTGAGGGAGCCATTTCTTTAGTGAGAGAGGAAACTAATGGGATTCTGTGACTAAATTAATTGCCTAAAAGACAGCTGGAAGCCTATTGGAACTGTGCGTATCATGGGGAATGCCAGTGGTTGGTAATATAACAGAAATGACACATTGATGGAGGTCCTGTTTCTCTGTGTGCAATTGTCCTTCCTTCACTAATGGAATTAAAAGACTATTGCTAGATCCCAGCCTGGACACAGCATGCAAAAACAATTCAAACATGAGCAAATACACAAAATAATGCATACAGATTTCAAGGCCTTTTTGCCCTAGGTACGAACGTGCTCACCATTTTCCATTATTGGTTCTCAGTTTGCTGGTTTTGACATCTCTTTTTCAGCTCTGGGTGAGAAATGACCTGACAGATATATAAAAGGTAACAATACATATCAAACTGATTGCTTTTTTTATTTTTTATTTATGGAAATCTGCAGTGCCCTTTACAATTTTTGCCATCCTTTGTATAAAGTAAAAAAGGCAATGGAATATGTCTTTGTTGTTTAGTAAGAAATCTAACTTTAAGTTTGGTAAATGTGCCCTTCAAGTGGACTCGGAAAAATCTTAATTACGAGTTCTGAGCACATGAATGACCCAGCGAAGTCGATAGTTTAATTGGGAAACTCGGAATTCTAGATAATACACGAGTTGTTGAGATGGGAGGAGTCCTAAACTTTCAACATGGCAGAGGAGAGTACAGTTTCTGTAGTGAATGACAGGTTTTATTCATTTTTCTAAATACAGCTAATTGATAGTACTTTCCGTTTTGGTAATATTCATTTATGTACAGTATATCAGCAACCATTCTATGCATGTTGTACATTTTTACACTGTGAAAATAGCTTGTATTTGACCAAAATTCCATTAGCATCAGCAAGATAACTGAGTGATATGTATTATGGTGTCAAAATAAAAGTTCCTCAAGAAATATGAATGAATGAACCTGCCGTCTTCCATGTTTCCTGTTCTTTCCGACAACAAAGCACGTGAACACGACATACTCATAATTACCACTTCAGAAGTGGTAAGTAGGAAAATTCTGATAGCACATGAAGGCAGCAAAAATTACAACAGGAAACTCTTATATAGTAAATATTTCTCTTAAAGGTGCACTCAGTAATATTTTTAAGTATGTCAAAGTGGCTTACATTGGCGTACACTGACACCTAGTGGCCTGGATGCTGTATCATTCAAACACGGTAGTTTCAGTTACCAATGCCATTGTAGAAATTCGCTATGAATGGTAAAACAGGATTCGTTTAATCCATGAATGAAAGTGTCTGATAACAGGGCAGTTACTGAGATTAAGCAAGCAGTGTTCAGCTGGTCATGTGATACTAACATGGCTGCCTCCATGAGGCACCTCTCTGACATTTCGGCCTGGATGAAGGAACTATACCTTCAGCTCAACCTTGCCAAGACAAAACTCCTTGTGATCCCAGCCAACCCATCTGTTGACCACAACCTCACTATTAATCTTGGTTCAACTACACTAACACCAACCAGAACCTTGGAGTGGTGGTAGATAACCATCTTAATTTTACTGCCCACATCTCATCTACCGCCCGGTCTTGTAGATTTGCACTTTATAACATCAGGAAAATTAGACCTTTTCTGTCTGAATATGCTACACAGCTCCTGGTCCAAGCTCTGGTCATTTCAAGACTAGACTACTTTAATGCTTTGTTGGCTGGCCTCCAAAATAACACAGTTAAACCACTGTAGATGGTTCGAATGCAGCAGCGTGTATGGTCTTCAATTAGCCAAAAATGGCTTATGTCACTCCACTCTTGATTTCACTCCACTGGCTACCTGTAGCTGCCTTCAAATTCAAGGCTTTGACTCTGGCATTCAGGCCAGCCAATGGAACCGCACCCACTTACTTCAGTTCACTTCTACAGGTCTATGCTCCAACTCGCTCTGTGGTCTATGAACGAGTGGCGCCTAGTGGTCCCATCACAAAGACGCTCAAAGTCTATTTCACGATCGTTCATTTTCTCTGTTCCTCTGCGGTGGAATGAGCTTCCAACATTTACTCAATCTGCTGATACCATCTCAACTCTCATGAACCAGCTGAAAACACATCTGTTCCACAAGCATTTAATCAATCCACACTAATTGCACTTACTACTGAACATGCACTTACTGTTAAAAAAAAAACAAAGAAAAAAAAACTCTTTCTCTGTCTCTTTCTTCTGCACTAGAACATATACTACTCCAGCCACCTTGAAAACTTGGCAGCACAACACTGCAGATGTTGTTGAAATTTTTATGACAATTGCTTGCTATGTTCCTCATTTGTAAGTCGCTTTGGATAAAAGCGTCTGCTAAATGACTAAATGTAAATGTAGATAACAAAACCATACCAAACCAAACAACCTGGAAGGCATGCCAGAGGCCCTGTAACCCAAAGCACCCAGTTCAATCAGACAGTTACAGTAAATCACAAAATCTGATTTTATTCCACAGGATCTGGGAATCTTGTAGTTAACATGGCGTAATGGAAATACTTTGAGATTTAAGATCAAGATCTTGTCTGCTACGAGGCAAGAACAGGTTGTGCTTGGATCTTCTAGCAGAACAGTAATACAAAGCATACCTCAAAAAATGGTCTGCTGACCACAGAATCAAGCTTTTCAATCAAGCTGAACAAAACCTGTGGGGAAGAGCAGCACACAAGTGCAGAGCAAAGATTATAGATCTGGATATATTTTGTATTGAGGAATGATCTCGATTCCCTTGATGTATGTTCTCTCACATTATTCAGCAGGCTGAAGACTCAAGGTTTTTGTCTCAATAATGGGAGAGTACAGTGCACAATATAAATGCATGTTCACTTGCAATTTGACTAACAACCAGACTAAAGTATTCATAGTAGATTCAAATTCAAACAAGAAATTCTAGGTGATATACAGTAAGTCGCCATTGAGTGACACACTATAATAAGTGCATATTGGTTGTTAAAGAACTTTTTGATCTGACCCAATTAATTAACTTTTTTGTCTTGTCATTGGCGTAACAAATTAGTTTGGCTGATTCAAATTGAAACAAATCCTTGTTGTTTTAATTTAAAGTACTTCCAATCAAAGCACAGTTTTGCATTCTGTTGAAGCCTGAAACTGGGCAGGGGATTTCAAAATCTGAATGTGGAGATTAATTGTCAAAATGATGTGCTATTTAGTGTGTTTTTGAGCAAGATGTGTAAAGATACAGTAGATACTTATTAGTATTTAATGCCCTGTGTTGTTGATATTTTGAAGAATTTCTATTGTTTTGAGGGTTACCACTGTGGTGAAGTCTGGAGCTTGGATGGGCATTGATAAAACCACATGAATACCATCTGCAAGAAATGAGTTTGATCCTTTGTTAATTGTATTGTATATTATCAAGTGTTCTTACTTCTCCAGTCATTTCACTCATTGATAATTAGTTGCTATTCAATGCATTCTTTAAGCTTTGAACTTAATTAGTTTTAAAGTAAATTAGAAAAATGTAGTTGTTTCAACTCAGCTGTGTTTGGGGGAGTGACCATAGGTTCTTGCACCCACACTTGTAATTAAATGGACCGGGGTAAGTATTGGGGCTTATGTAGAGCTTAAATAGTTGTTGTTGGGATTTAATAAGGGTTAAAGATGTGTTTACAGTTCTGTTTAGTGCTATCCATGCTCTTCTATGTTCAATTATGGCATTTTATTTTAAATCACCTGCATGGAGATTAGTTTTCCTTCTTCTAACTATGGCAAACCTTGTTCTCAACTACTAATGCTCTTACAGTAAACTGTGGCTCAATTTAAAAATGTGCAAACAGTGTAGAGGGTCAGACGTTATAGCTCTAATAATATCTGAAAGAAGGAAATTAAGACATCCTAATCACCCTTCATGCTCAGCTACTGCTGGATTATACATTGAAGTTAAAGAATATTGAGTTAACCTCAGGAATGCATGAAGCCACATGTATTTTAATTAAGTAGTAATTAATTTTTTTGGATTTACTTCATATATGAGCTGTATTTAAAATAGTATTTTCTATTTGCAAAATTTTATAAATATAAAATATTATATAATGTCGTGCAATCACTTCCCTCAAAAAAAAATAAAAAAAATAAAAAAAATAAAAATAAAAAAAACAGTACATTCAAAAAGCCATTTTTCAGTGTTATTTGAGCAGATATTGAGCAGTCAGTCTTGTCTCTTTTGCATGAAGATTACATAAGGTTGCAGTTGTTTTTTGTTTTTTTTTCTTTGTTTTAAATAAAAGTTCATACACAGAACACATTATGACAAATCCAGTTTATAATTGCATGTGTAAAAAGATATATATATATAAAACTTATTTGGATGGATATTTAGTCTAAATTTAATACAGATATTAAAGATTTTGTTCAAATTATTTATTTATTTTTAGTTGAGAAAAATTAAACCAATTACTTGAAACAAGTTGACACAATTTTTCTTAATTATGATCCAACAACACATTTTTCAGTGAACATTATAAGCGTAAATTATGAGATTTATAGTATTGTTGATGGATGTCTAATATGGTTAGATAGAACATTTTCTCAACTTCCTTCTCTTTCTCCTCTTTTTCTCACAAACATGCATATTAACAGTTTTTTTGAAAAGTTCGCAAAGGTTAAAGCTACTCTTTTTTTGTTGTTTGCTTTTTGAAGCATGTTTATTTGCAGCATTATACATCCTTAACAACCAGGTGTCCTATACTCTCTCAAGTTGAATAAAATCAACACCTTCACCCCTCTGCAACTTAAGTGAGAGTTTGTTTGAAACACTGCTGAAGCTTTCAGCTAAATTTAGACCAAAGGCATCTCTAACAAAAACACAATCAAATGTGCAAGGAACTGCTGGTACTTCAGATTGAGATATATATTTTGTTACATATATTTTGCACTTGAACATGTGCTCGTGGTGTCTCACTTGAATTTAGCCTCATTCAATTCAGATTTATTTGAATCACACTTTTGATTAGTAGCAATTATCTTAAGGCCATTTTAACCTCTAGTAGACTTGGAATTATGTAAAATGTCAGTAGCACAAACAGTAATCTTTCTACTTGTGGCCCCATCTTTGAATGTATACATTATGAGGAATGTTGGTAGACTAAAACACTGTTTGTCAGAGCGGTGGAGCACGGAATAGTGACAAATACAGTAAGAGTTTTTGGCTCACAAGGACCTGGGTTCAAATCAAGCCTGGGTCATGTCCTGATCCCATTCTCCCCTCAATATTCTTGTCTCTCTCTTGACTGTCCTATAAATAAGAACTTATATCATGAATTAATCAGTGTAGATTAAGCTTTGTTTTTAAGTGACTAGAACTGGGGTCAGCAAGAATCTGTCATGTGGAGTCTATGACGAGGAACGGCTCGGTGGGATCCGTGCAGATTAGCAGTGAAAGCAAGCATGCAGAGCAGTTGTCAAGCTAATGAGGATCTTGCCCTCAGGGGCCAATACGCCTGGGGTGGGAAAAAAAATGGACAAAAGGATATACAGTATATATATTAGTAATAACTAATAAGAACGCAAAACAGTTCATTTCTGTTTCAGGCAGTGCAGCAGTAACTACAGTGGGAAGCTGATTCCCTTTTTAAGCTTTAGAGTGAGGCACTACACAGCCATTGTGTTGAAACAACGGATCGTGATATTCATTGATAAATTTCCTCCTTAACACATCTACAGTTTCATTTTGTTGTGTTAATTCATTGAAATCTGACAACAGTAAAATTGTTGATGTCACGTTGGAGCTAAGCTCCCAGTCCTCTTTGAAGATAACATAAGCTGATGTCACATTTGAGCTCAGCTCCCAGTCCTCTTTGACAATGACATCAGCTGATGTCACATCAGAGCTCTCCTCCTGTCCCTTAGGACTGGTCAGCAACTGGCACCACATGATCTTCAAGGGCTTGCCCAAGAGGGGCTCATACATCAAAGAGTCCAATGCATGAGCAGCGTCAGCGTGGTGCATGAAGTTGACATACCCAATCCACCAACCATTGGTCCCACTGGTTCTACATGCCCGTACAGAAGTGATGAAACCAAAAGAGATGAAGATCTTGAGGAGCAGGTCTTCAGCCTGTTCTGGGTGCAGGTCATTCATGAACAAAGACCCTGGCTGGTCGCTGATCCTCTCTCCAGGACACTGTTTGTATGACATGGCCATTGTTCAAGTCAATACAAACAGTTGTTATTTAATAATAATTCTTACAAACAATACAACTATTTAACATAATCTGTTAACTTGCTACTCCACCAACACATAGTTTCCAACATTCGAAAGAAACAAGTCAAGTCAATTTTATTTGTATAGCGTCTTTCACAACACACATCGTTTCAAAGCAGCTTTACGGAAAATCATGCATTAACAAAAAATGAAACTGTAATATCTATAATGTCTTAGAGTCATCATTGTGTAGTTTGATAAAATACGATTGTGAATTGTGTTTAAAAATAAGTAATTAAATAATAATTGTATTTAGAACCCCAGTGAGCAAGCCAAAGGCGACTGTGGCAAGGAACACAAAACTCTATAAGATGTTGGTTAATGGAGAAAAATAACCTTGGGAGAAACCAGGCTCACTGTGGGGGACAGTTCCCCTCTGGCTAACATCATGAATATAATGCCAATATTACTTATGCATAGTGCAAGTCATGGTTTAAAATTATTAAACTAAGTAAGTGTTAAAGGTTAGTGTTTAAACAAAGATTTTGTATGAACTGTAAGATTAATGACTAATGTCTTTGAATTTCATCCTGGATTAACTGCAGAAGTTCACATAGATGCATTGACCTTGTTAGTTAGCTGATGAAGGGTTTTGTTGGCAATTAATTGATAGTCTTCATCACTCAGAGACACGTAGAAGTGGAGTCCAACACCAAGCAGGAATGGAGCTGGATCCAGCCGGTTCTGGTGACCTCAGGATAGGAGTCCCGAGGTTGAGACAGGGAAACAAATAGAATAATATTAGCATAGATGCCATTCAATTTATTGCAGAGTTATAGAACATGATCAATGTTTCTGGTTTCTGGTTCCAGCAGACCTAACTAAAGCGAGTTGAAGGATAAATTAGGTGTATGCCTGGCTAAATAGATGAGTCTTTAGTCTAGATCATAATTTTGTGATCGTAATGAACATGATGGAATATAGTGTGGTAGAAGGTCACTTAAGTACTGCGGAGCTAGACCATTCAAACTTTGTACGTAGTTAACAGAATTTTAAAATTAATATGAAATTTAACAGGTAGCCAATGTAACAATAAAATGGGGCTAATATGATCATATTTCTTGGTTCTAGTCAGCACTCTGGCTGCTGCATTTCGAACCAATTGAAGTTTATTTATTGATCTTGCTGGACATCCTCCCATTAATGCATTACAATAATCTAGTCTTGAGGTCATGAACGCATGAATTCGTTTTTCAGCATCAGCAACAGAGAGTATGTGTCGTAATTTAGCAATGACAAAAAACAAAAACAATACAGTCAGGTTTGTCAAAATACCAAAATATATTAATACTGAAATGCAGAGCTGGAAAGTAACAAATTACAACTACACTTGTTACAGTACTTGAGTACATTTCTCACATTTCTATAAATAATTTAGAGTAGGGTACAATTGGGCTAAAAGCCCACCAGGGTAAAAGACAGTTTTGATTTTATTTTCTCCCAAAACAATAACAAAAACTACCACAGTACTTTCCTTAACACCTGTTTGTCACTACACACTGCAAAATATTCCTGATCCAAGAGATCATTGCATGCAATATCTAAAGTTTGATTTTGAGATAATTTGATCTCATATTTAATAATTTATTAAGCTTATGAGAATCACTGAAATTATCACATTTGAGACAAAATACGTATTTATCATTTTCAAGGTGATTAAATAAATAAAAAATCAATAACTGTCCAATAAGTGAAAGGATAGTATTTGGGTTAAAAAGCTCCTGCTGGAGCTAAAGGCCTGCTGGGCACAACAGCGTGCTCCAGAGGTATTACTACTAATAATAATACGTTTTATTTATAGGCGCCTTTCACAGCACTCAAGGACACCTTACAGCATAAATGCAACAATTTAGCAAGTTAAGATACAAAACAAACATAACATACAATTGGTCCAAGATAAAATAAATAAAACTAATACAAAAGTAACCTCAAACACAAGTATATTAATTATGTAATGAATAAGCTAATTTTAACAGATATGTTTTTATCTGAGATTTAACCTTAGAGTTGGAATCCAACTGACGAATATGGAGTGGCAATGAGTTCCAAAGTTTTGGTGCAGAGCAACTAAAAGCTCTAGCACCCATAGAACTAAGTTTAAATGTCAGAACAATCCATAAATTAGCAGAGGCTAATCATCCTTTATCAATAAGATTTCACACAGCAATTTTTACAAAAATCTTCTCCGGCCACCATACTTCATCAGACAACTGCATTTTAATTACAAGCTAGAGGGAAACTTATCTTGTATGAAATATACATAATTTTGTGGGCAATGTAGAATAGCAGACAGATTAGAAATATAATCTATTGTTTAAAAGGTATGACCATTCTAGTGATTAGTGGGAAAACGGAATAAAACAAACATTTAGAATGTTAAGATACATTTCATATGACCACTCCTCAAATACTACTTTTGGGTACTTGTAATAATAAATTGAGACTGCATCTGAAATTAAAGGACACAAACACTGAAATATACATTTTGTGTGTTCAATAAAACACACACTTTATTTAAATTGAACATTAGAATTACACACGAATTACACAGCAAAACATACTAAATCAAACTTTCGAACTATCTACAGTAAATACATTTTTAATAAAGAGTGCAGGAACAGAATATATATAAATTCATAAATACTCAACTGCAATACTTGTGGAGAGAAGAGAGGGAGAAAAGAGGGGAGGGGGAGGACAACAACAGAGTGGGCTGGAGGGCTACTTCTTTTGTCCAGTCACCATCATTTTTTACAAACCTAGTAATTTCAGTTGAGCCATTCGCATTGTGGAAATTGGAAAGGCATGTAACTACATGCATGTCCTTCCACTGAATTACAAGTATATTCCCCTTAATCCTACACCACTTCATATCCCCAAGAGCTGTCTTGCGTTCCCATCTTTTGATGTCTTTAAATTCTGCAGAAACAGTTTACGATTCACCCTGCATGTCCCACAGGCATTAGTTCCTATTTCTAACAACTTAACCATAAGAGCTGGGGATGTGTAAAAGTTGTCAAACCAAACATTGTGGCCCTGGTCTTTGAATGGCTGCAGTAACGATTCAACTACTTTGGTGGCCAAGTCAGTGACACGCCCATCATGACTACCTGTGTAAACATTAAAGTTGAGAGTATACCCCGGGTCTGATGTTGCAATTACCCATAATTTAAAACCCCACCGAGTAGGCTTGCCCTTCATGTATTGTTTAAATCCTGACTGAGCTTTAGACTTGACCATACGTTCATCTAATGTGTGATTTTGGTTAGGCTGAAAGAGCTGCTGGCATTTTTGTTTGAGGTGGTCCATAAGATAACGCAACTTCCAAAGGCAATCCTGATTATCCTCTGTGGTAGGGTCTACAACATATAGAGCTGCTAAAAAGCCTTGTAGCGGTCACGCGACATAAATCCCCTCGCCCACGAGCCCTGAAGTGACTTGGTTCCCCAATGACGATGGGAGAATTAAAAACCCCATGTAAATGAGCAACCCAAGAAATTTGTAAAATTCATCAGGGGTCACCTCCATCCAAGCTACTTGGTAGCTGGAATATGATGGACAGTTTAGGATGAGCTCCCACCCCTGATGGTTTGTAAAGCTGCATATCTCAGCAGCTACAGCCTGAGAAAAAAACAGCATGAAAAAGTCAATGTCTCGCAACATCATATTGGAGGTTGACGGCACAGCCTGACGCACTCTACCTGAGTCAATACCGAATGGACAGCTAGGCTTAAATGGGAGAGGTTTTGGTGCCTGTGAATCGATGTCAAAGTACGAGGGATAAGAAACAGAGTCAGGGGAGTGTTTATGCTTTCTAGCTGACTTGGGACCTGTGCAAGAATGGCTAGCCATACCCAAAATAATAAGAGTAACAGTGTTAGTGTTACTGTGAGCATCAGTCATATGAGAAATAGAAACAAACAATACATAAAAATTTATATATACCCAGCTGATTGTCTTGGCTGGCGATCAGGTTCCATCTCATCCTCCATCTCCTCGTGGTCCGGGTCTTCCTGCAGTAGTTCCTGGTCCAGCAGATCTTCCTCCTGTGTGCTCATGCCCTCATGAGCCATGCCCTCCTCTGCTATGAACCTAAGCTCATCAGCAGCCAGCTGCCTCCTCCTCTTGAGGGTGCTGAGCAGGGAGCCATAGTCTCTATCCATCTCTACAACAGAAAAAAGTACACAATTGGTGGCCAGCAGTGTGTTCTTCACAAATCCGTACACTGACTAGCCACCAAAGGCTTGCAGACTAACGAGAATGTCCAACTGCAGACAGCCCTCTCACACTTTCCTTGTGAACAGGGAGCTACACACAATCTAAAATCATGTCTGTGTGATGAATGGGTAAGGCTATCTGCTAAATTATAGAAAGATATCTACCATTTTTTTTATTACATGGGAAAATCAACAAGCTAGATAACTTGTCTAACTAGCAGGCCAGTTTCCAGGCAGGTCTGAACAGCGTAAAAAAAAAAAAAAAAAAAAAAGGTCTGAACAAAGACTGCACTCTGCCTCACATTACTTCAGGTGGATTTTTCACAAGTGACAAAATTGGCAAAAAATGTTGTTGATATTTAGTTAAAAATGTACATAGTATTGCTAGCTAATGTTTATTTAGCAAGTTTCACAGAAACTGCTAAAGAAACATTTATATAAAAATAAGAGGCTCATCGATGACGGTCACATTAATTTTTCCAGAAAAAAACTAGCTAGCGCAAATAAATGCTTTGTAACTAAAAAGGTTTGACCATCTTAGTCAAACTAAGTGACAAAATTGGCCAAAAAGTTATTGATATTTAGCTTCAAATGTACATAGTATTGCTAGCTAATGTTTATTTAGCAAGTTTCACAGAAATTTTAAAAATAGAGGCTAGCTGCCTGTCCGATGAACACCGACGGTCATGTCATTTTTTCCAGAAATAACTAGCGTTACTCCTACAAATAAATGCTTCGTACTATAACGTTTTGACTTTCAATAGACAATATTGACAACACATGTTAAATAACTTGACTTACCTCAAAAGATCACCTCAGTTTTCAGTTTGAAGCAGTAAATCCAACACTGGAGGTCATCTCCCAGGATATCCTCTATGGCTCTGCCCAGGCAAATGAAGGATGACGACGATACATTTATTATTCATGCCCAGTAACTCCTTAACCAATCATATGTGCTTTTAGCTTATATTGTCATGAGTATCTGGCAGTTTTCAGAAATAAAATCGGTGATTGGACGGAGAAGATACTGAGACAGGGACCATGGGAATAATTGTTCCCAAATTTAAACGCTCCGGCTGGTAAGGGTTAAATGACACAAATGTGTGATCAGAAAACAAATCATGTAACAATACTAGGCCCTTCTCACTGAGCTGTGCAAAAGTTGAATTCAAAGTAGGAGGTACGAAGAGATGATTACCACAGATAAAATTTTTGATTACCACAGGCATAAAAGTGGACAATGTGTTTAATCTAAAATGCTGACAAAACTGTTTCCAGATTTTAAGCAAAGAAAGCACACTCGGGTTAGTGGTGTATTTAGAGGGGTTCCACAAATTGGAGTCAAAAACTAATGCCGATAACGAGGATGACTTGCAGGATTTAGCTTCTATCATACACCAATTAATATCCAGGGAGTTGCACCATGCATATATTTTCTGGATATTAGCTGCCCAAAAGTAGAAAAGGAAATTTGGAAGAGCGAGACCCCCATCTTGTTTGGTTCTTTGAAGATTTGACTTGTGTATACATGGTGGCTTGCCAGCCCAAATATACGAGGATATAATAGTATCAAATGATTTTTAAAAAAAATTGGGGATTAAAAATGGGAACTGTCTGAAATAAAAAAAGTATTCGTGGTAGGATATTCATTTTAACTGATTCAATCCTACCTACTAATGATAATGGAAGACCGCTCCAACGCTGAAAATCTACTTTAATGCGGTCCATTAATTTTGTAACATTTTATTTGTGCAATGACTTGAATGAGTTTGAAATATGAACCCCTAAGTAACGGAATCCTCTGGGAGACATGTGAAAGGGGAGCATAGCTGGAGGGATTTGTTTTGCCAATTCATTTATGGGAAAACACTCACTTTTAGCAAAGTTCAACTTGTATCCTGAAATAAAGCCGAACTCATTCAACAGATACATTATGTTATCCATGCAGTTAAGTGGGTCTAAAACATATAACAAGAGATTGTCTGCATATAATGAGACACGATATTCCCTTCCTCCTCTATGAATACCTGAAAATACTGAGGTCATCTTCAAGGCTATAGAGAGAGGCTTTATAGCCAGAGCAAAAAGAAGAGGTGAAAGTGGGCAACACTGACACGTGCCACGAGAAAGAGAGAAATAAGGAGACGTTTTAGAGTTCGTTTTTACACAAGCTGAGGGAGTGGAATACAGTAAACGAATCCATGAGATTAGTTTAGATCCGAATCCAAATTTTTATAAAACCATGAATAAATAATCCCACTCCACCTGGTCAAAAGCCTTCTCCGCGTCTAGCAAAATATCAATTTCTGGCCTTGATGACCTAGATGGAGTAAGGATTACATTCAGAAGCCTCCATATATTAAACCAGTTTGATCATCTGATATAACTGACGGAAGATGAGCCTCTAAACATTAGGTCAATACTTTAGCTTGTAATTTAACAACATTTTTAATTAGGCTAACAGGTCTGTAGCTGCCACAAAGTTTAGGGTCTTTGTCTTTCTTTAATATTAAGGAAATCAAAGCTTGGTTTAAGGATGATGATAGGAAACCTTGATCTAGGGAATGATTGTATAGTTCTAATAATAAGGGGGATAACTGAGTGGAAAACGTTTTAAAAAATTCCATACGGAAGCCATCAGGACCAGTAGCTTTGTTGTTTTTCATGGTTAAAATGCAAGATGCTATCTCCTCCAAGCTAAGAGGCTCATCTAGGCAACTGGCTATATCTGGGCTTATCTTAGGTAATTCTAATTGAGAGAGGAAGGACTGAATAGTAGCAATGTCCTAGCAGGCTTCTGATTTGTAAAGATTAGAGTAGAAAGAAGAGAACTCAGAGTTTATTTTAACTGGATCCGTAACAAGGTTATTTGAGGAGTCATAGACCTGTGAGATTAATTGAGAAGCAGTTTGATGTCTGAGCTGATATGCTAAAAGATGGTTAGCTCTATCTCCATGCTTATAATAGGTTGCTCTTGAGTGTTTTAGCAGAAACACAACCTTGTTGGTTGTCAATAAGTCAAATTCAGTTTGTAATTTTAGCTGCTGTGTCACCAGATCAGGGTGTGGAGACCTGGCATTCAGCGTATCTACCTCTACAATTTTTCAATGAGTTTCTGCTGTTTTAATTTCCCGGATTTGATCCAATATGCATTAAAAGAAATAATCCTTCCATGTATAAAAGCTTTAAATGTTTACCATAGAAGTGATGGAGATACTGATTCTGATTTGTTGGTTTCCAAAAAAATGTCAATGTTCCTAGAGATATAGCCACAAAATTCCTTATCAGCCAACAACCCAGTATTGAGCTTCCAGCCCCCAGCATGTCTACATTAATTTTGGGGGAAGGAGAGGTCTAAAATGTGTGGGGCATGGTCTGAGACAATTATTGCTGAATATTCTGTGGATTTTAAGAGATAAAAGTTTGTCTATAAAAAAATAATCAATATGTGAATAAACATGATGGACATTAGAAAAGAAAGAAAACTCTTTTGCAGTTGGATTGAGGAAGCGCCAGGGGTCTACACACCCCAACTGATCCATTAGAGATGAGAAGGACCTAGACATTGACATAGGAGCTGATGACTTGGGCTGTGAGCGGTCTTAATTTGGGTTGATTGTGCAATTAAGATCTATGCCTAATATAAGGCGGTGAGTGTCCAAATTTGGAAAGTGGGAAAAGAGCGTAGTCATAAAAGCTAATATGACAGGTGTCTGGTACAGAATTCCAGATACTATTACATAACGCCCACCGGGATCGGAAATTACATTGTGTGAGACAAACTTTATCCATTTGTGTATTAATGATCTGTTGAGTAGATTCAATATTCCTAAATCCAATTTATTCCACTATTTTCAACTATGTGACTTTGCCAAACACACTTTGCTCCCTTTCCTCACCAGCCAAAGAAACCTTTGATTGAAGATACAATGTCACTTTCGAAATTACATAGCCATATAACCTCAATTTATGACCTGCTACGTTCTTCGCAGTTCCCTCCTCTTTCTGCTCTCAAGGAAACCTGGGAGAGGGAGCTAGGACTGGAACTTGAGCTGTGGAGTAATGCTCTAGCTAAAATTAACTCTATCTGTATTTGTGCTCATTTGAATCTTGTCCAGTTCAAAGTTGTTCACAGAATTCATTACACCAAAGCAAAATTGAAGAAACTTTCTTTAACAGAAGATGGCAGTTGCAATAGATGCTCGTTATCCCCAGCAGATCAAACTCATACACTTTACACCTATCCTAAATTGCATTCTGTAGAGCCGAGGAGGGCGGGGCCGGGCTGGAATGAGACACACCCAGTCCCCAATCAGCCTGATGGGGCGCACGAGGGATAAAGGCGGCCGGGGACGACAGTTCGAGAGAGAGAGAATTGCAGACAGCTGTACTGTGTGTTTTTAGTTGTGTGTTTTGGTTGTGTTTTTTGGTTAATAAATTGTTATTTAAGTTGTCAAGCCGGTTCTCGCCTCCTCCTTTCCACTGAACTCCCTTACACTGGTGCCGAAACCCGGGAAGGAGGAGGGCTTCCCGTCGCAGGATCCTCGACACTGCCGTCCACCCAGGGGAGCGCCGCTGCCGTCCGACGGGGGACGGAGTAGCCCGACCACCCGGACGCGGGGAACGGCCGCCGTCCGCGAGGCCAGTGGGGACGGGACTCCCCGACCGCCTGGAGCGAGGGAGCCGCTGCCGGGGGTGGAGGAGTGCCCTGCTGTCCCCCGGGAATGCGGAGGGGGTCGAGAGAAGACCGCCGTCCGCGGGGGGAGGAGGGAAGCGACTCCCCGACCGTCTGGAGTGGTAGGGCCGCTGTCAGGGGCGGAGGAGAGTCCCCACGGGACGCCGGGAACGCGGAGGGGCGTTCTGTCCGCTGGGGGTCGGAGGTCTGACTCCGGTCCGCCCGGGGAGGAGCGGCTGCAGTCCGCCTGAGAGGGTGGAGTAGTGATCGGGGACCATGCGACGGCGCATTAGAGAACCGGTGAGTTTCTCTTTTCTCTCTCTCTCGCTCTCTCTCTGTCACTCCGTGTTGGCCTTTCCCTCGCCATTTTGTGTTTTTTTTCCCCTCCTGTTTCTTCCCAGGTCGAGGAAGGCGGGGAGGACCCGCCGGCAGTCGGGGCATAAGGCACGCCCCCCCCGGAGAGGAAGGGTGGGGGGGGATGTACGTCATGCCGGGGGCTCCACGGCCTGAGGCAACGCCGGGAGGAGTGTAGAGCCGAGGAGGGCGGGGCCGGGCTGGACTGAGACACACCCAGTCCCCAATCAGCCTCATGGGGCGCACGAGGGATAAAGGCGGCCGGGGACGACAGTTCGAGAGAGAGAGAATTGCAGACAGCTGTACTGTGTGTTTTTATTTGTGTGTTTTGGTTGTGTTTTTTGGTTAATAAATTGTTATTTAAGTTGTCAAGCCGGTTCTCGCCTCCTCCTTTCCACTGAACCCCCTTACACATTCATTCTGGTCTTCTTTTTTCGCTACATTGTCAAGACTCTTAATATCTCTGTGAAACCCTGCCCAATAATTGCAATCTTTGGAGTACCCCCTGTTGATGGCTTGTATAATAAGCGGCATGCTGATATTATTGCTTTTGCTTCATTAGTAGCCAGAAGACGAATACTGCTACATTGGAAATCCTCATGCCCCCCTTCAAATTATTCTTGGTTGAAGGACTGAATGTCCTTTCTACACCTGGAAAAAATTAAACACTCCGTTAGGGACTCTGCTAACTCATTTTATAAAATGTGGAACCCTGTCCTTTCCTTTGTTGAGACTGTACCTTCATTGGAGATTTGATTTTCTCTCTTTTTTTTCTTTTGTTTCTTTCTTCAGTTTATGGGATCATTTGGTATGGGTAGGGATAAGGGTGTTGTTCTGATTATTTGTATAATTTTATTCATTTATTTTTATGGTTGTTTTAAAAAAAAAAAAAGAGCAGGTTGGGTTTACATGTATGCCATGCATATATTGTCAATTAAGAATCTGCTTAATAAAAATATAAATATATATAAAAAAAATTATAATAAAAAAAAAAGTCAATACGGGATGTTACCAGGACATGAATAAGAATTTGGGTTGAGTGAACACTGGCATGTTTTGGCTGTCACTACTCACCGGTTTAATGTTTTAAAGTTTGCTTTATTCATCCATCGATTATTTTGGGCCACTTATCTTGTGTGGTGGTGGTCTGTATTTGATGTCCTGGCTGTCTGCTTGCCGTCGTCTGTGGTGGCTCTTCAGATTTTGACGCTTACCTGTGGAGATTCTCTGTTCTCTGTTCTCGTCCTGTGACTGGCCGTTATCCCAACATTGGATCTTGGGCTTGGATGTTTGTGGTTGGTGTCTGCGGTTACCTGCTTCTGCTGAATTACTGACGCGGAGGTTTGGCGTTCTGCGGGACCTTTTGGTGTGGTTCCGGTCCAGTTTGGTTGTTTGGCTCTTGCCTCTCCGTCGATCACGTCCACTCCTGTTTGGCTAACCTGCTGTGGAGCTGATGAAACTTTGCCATGTGGTTCGTTAATACGCTGTTATGGATTCTTTGATTTTCCACCCTCATCAGTGCCGCTCCATGACTGACGTACTTGGCGGCAGAACTCTACAGACTCAATTCTTTATATAAGCCTCCACTGATTCTGTTTAACCACCAGGATTTATTATGACATCCGAAATACAAGTTGAAATAGAGTTGGGGTACTCCAGTTTGGCATCTGACTCGAGTCCGAGTCCAATTTTAATGGACTTGGACTTACCACGGACTTGGATGCATTTTTACTCGGACCTGAGTCAGACTCGAGCCTTTGGGACTCAGGATTTGTTTCCGAGTCCAGCCGAGTCCATGACATTTTTGATGCAATGAAAAATAAATAAATAACAAAACAGAAATTAATGAACACATCTCAGTCTGCATGCAGCTGTATTAGCCTCTGAAGTCGTAGACGTAGCCAGAGTTGTTTCACTGTTTAAGCAAGCACGTGCACAGGCACACTCATCAATCAACCAATATGCTTGAATGTTACTACAGAGACTACTGTATAACATCGACTACTGAGGTGGCTGGCACAACGAAAACATAAAGACGGGTATGTATCCAATGTAATAGAAACTAAACAAGGCAGTTTCACATGACACGGGACCTGATAACTGGTAAAATTGCATGTGGTGTTTGTGCAGCCAAGACAGTGCTTGCATTGCGGTTTCATCATGGTTAAAACTTAAAATCAAGAAATTAATCAAGTCACCCACATCATGTCTCTCACAGTTTACTAAAAACAGCATATCGAAATAAAAATACATAAAAATAGTAGTAATATTGGATATTAAGTCTTTTTAGGCGTAATGTATCTACACATGTAGGCTTCTATAGTCTCTTGTGGTCCATGCAGTGTTGTCAGCTTGAACTGGTCCATAATAGCTTGATGAATTAACTGTTGGGGAAAAAAGCGTTATTGCTAAAGCAGACAGCAACTCTAAACAGATAAACAGCACCTATTTATCATTGATTGACTATTTTCAAAGCATTGAAGAGATGCTTAAAATACATTCTTTTATGGCATTTGTCCACCATTCACAACATTCAACCATGCACAAAAAAATATTAGGATATTTTGGGCAGTGAAATGTTTTGTTTATAATATAATTATAGACTATAAAATAAATGTATTATCCGATGATAGAGTTTGTGTATGAAGCTAAACTTCATGTTACGAGATGAATTTGGTTGGTTATGACATTTTTATTTTAAAATTTTATTTTATTTTTATTGTAAACCTACTACTAACCTAACTTATGCACGTACAACTTATGTCTTTTTTTTTAGCCTACATCTCTGACACTTTTGAAGGACAATTCTGTTAAATTTATGACTCAAAATTATTATTCTCCATGTTTTTGTGGTTAAAGAAGAGCTCAATGAAATTTTCTTTGGTATTTGAAGATTTCAGACTGATTGCAGACCAACACGGCTGCCGCTCAAGCAAATATCGATTATTATTGTATTTTTTTTTTATCTTCTGCGTCAGCTGCTGCGAGACGCACATGGATGCATCAGGGATTTAGGTACATGAGCAGCATGCAGAACTGCCCTGCATTGTGCAGTTTCCCACAGATTAACTAGAAAATCATGTCCGTGACGACATGGCCCTAATATTATCAGTGGGCTTTTCCAGTGTTTTTGGATGTAGCATTTGCGGTCAAATCGTGGATGTAACTTCTCAAAGCGTACTAATTACTACTGTGTTGACTCATTTGTATGTACTGTATTTTCCCAAATCAATCGGCAGATAGAGAAAAAAGATTCAGAAAGAAATCTCAGTATAGACTATTGTTTTTTTAGAAAGGGATTTTATTTAATTGACAAATTGAAAATGAAGTAGAAATAAAAACTAAATTAAATTCAAAACATAATAACCTTGGTTGTAATGACTAATGCAGCTTTTACTTTCTTTAGTCTATGTTTGAGTGGAGGGGAAAAAGCAACAAATAATTGAAATGTCAACAGAACGCAATAAGAAGTGTGTTGAAGGACAGTTTTGTCTTCATACACCTAAAGCATATGCTTTCATTCTGAAAACACTTTGAAGTCTGTTCAGCAGGATACTAATCATAAAATATATATATGAAAGGAAACAGAGGTGTTTTTGTTACATTTATATTGACAAACGTTTTTCTTAATTGTGAAGTTTAAAGTAAGCTTAAAATATTGATGTTGAGTTTACGGTTACAGTTTTAATTCAGATTCGTGAACAGCTTCATTTGGATTCGACTCGGACTTGGCCTGTTATGGACTCGGTCTTGAATCAGACTCGGCCCCTTTTAGACTCAGACTCAACTCGTACTCGATTGTTTAAAGACTCGGACTTGACTAAGGTGGACTCGAACCCAACATTACCACCAATCCAAGAATGCCTAAAAACGCTGGCAGATCTGTAGACCACAGTGTGTTGACTTCAGGTCAGATATTTTGTCTCCTGAAGTTCTTCTTTTTGGGTTTAAGTCAACTTTATCCAAAACTTCATCCTTCACTCTGATCATAGATGACTGTCCAGTTAACACTTCCTCCCAAATAAAAAGCCTTGGTGTCATATTTGATGGTTTACTTTCCTTTGGTTCTCTGTAGGATAGTGCGAGTTGTCTCTTGCACAAGTTATCCAGGCTTCACTCCAATGCGGCACAGACCACAAAACTTATGTGATCCATTTGAATTCTACAGAGAATACTGTACTATAAAGTGCTGTGGAGGGAGTTGAACACCTGAAACGGCTAGACAACCTCAACATTCTAAACAGCACAGACAAAGAAAAGAGGAGACAACACTATCATGCACCAACATGAAACACAAGTCTTTTCAAACTACACAACATCACCCTTACTCAAATGAATCACATTTTTACTGTAGTTCTCGAAGTGCTTGTGTCGTGCTTATTTCTGACTCCCTAGTAGAGTTATGTTTAGGGGTAGGTAAAGGCGTGGCCTTAAAGGAATATTCTGGGTTCAATGCAAGTTAAGCTCAATCAACAGCATTTGTGGCATTAAAAAAAAATTCAACTCGTCTGTCCTTTTCTTTAAAAAAAGCAAAAATTGAGGTGAGGCACTTACAAATTAATTCTTCTGTTAAAACTCATGTATTATTTTAGCTATAAAGTTGTTTACATTTTCATTTTTAAGGTTTTTTTTAGGGTTTTATGGTTTGTTGACATCACATTGTCATGGCATCAAGTTGTAAAATTGGCTATAACGTTACAAAGAAAAGTTTAGTAAGTGATTTAATCACACTAAAATCATGTTTACACACATAACCTTTATGTCTTGTGGTTAAACTTTTGAAACAGTGAGTATTTTAACGTTCAAAAATTGGCCTCCTTTTTTTTTTTTAAAGGAGGGACGAGTCAAATAAATTTTTTTAGCTTAACTTGTATTGAACTTGAAATACTCCTTTAAGGGATAGGGACCAATGACTCCCTACTATGGTTAGGGGTGGGTATAGTGGTGGGCTTTAGATAAAGAGGCAAAACGAGAGATTGTTTCTGGGTAGTTGAAATAAAATACTTTTGGGTTGGCATGTCCTGCAGTGTGTCAAGCTATACTCCAATAATGCTATTGGAAACAGCATATTGCTTTTCTTTTAAAATAGTTCTATATTCAGCTTTTATTACTGTTTAAAATGGAATATTTGGAATTACAAGGAATATGTGTAAATCAATTAGTCACACTGCAGAACCATTTATAATGAGCTAGTGAAGGCAAAAAAGTAACTCAAAACAATGAAAAACATTTGAGAAATGGTGACCAGCACCTTAAATACATGATAAACATTTCTTTCTACATTCATATAAATGTAATAAAATTATTGAAGTTAATTTAAAAAAGGTTAATGGACACGTTATGTGTCGACCACCCCTTTACTTAATTTTTGACAGGGGCAAATGTTATCAATTATATTTAATTTATAATAATTTATTTTAAATAATTTATTATTATAATTTTACATTTTATATGCTGTATTTTACACCTGTCTACTGAGGTACTTTTTTTCAAAGAAATTACGTTTTTTTTTACATTGACATTGTGGGTTGTGAGCGCCACCGAAGGATGTACTGTACCTCCTGCACCCTCTTAATTCCTGTGAAAGAAAGCTGCATTCAAAGGCTGCATATGGAGTGTCCAACTTGCATTTCTGAAACAAGACAGCCTCTAATGATGCATACGGCTGACAAATGCAACCTCCGGAGCATGCAGCCTTCGAAATGAGACCCAGCTAATGTGATTTGCCCAAGAAAAACATATTCTGGATTGACATCCTGTGTTGTTCCTGGAACAACAGTCTTATCAACCAGTCATTGCACTCTTATTTTAGGGATTGGGTTGGGTCTATGATTGGTTGATCTGTTCATCCTATCTGCTGTTTCAGCAGAAAATATGTCAACAGACCAAAGAAAACTGCGCTTGTCAAGGCAGCTCACCGGGACTTCTTTATTGTCAAAAAATAAAGCAATTCTTAACAATAACTTTACAGCTTCCAAAAGAAAGCTGGGTCGTGTGGGTTGGATTTTTGCAAGGCCAACTTTTTGTCCCAGTCCAGCCCATATCAGGACCCAACTGATAAAAAAAAAAACACACACACATTATGAGTGTGTACCATTCCATAACACCACTTATTCCACGGTTACATTAACTGGCCTTCAGTATGACACCCGCTATTTTGCACATGGAATTATCTGCACTAATAGAGGTTAATAAGATGCCTCTCTGAGGGCCTTTTAGTCAATGTCCATCATGTCCAGAGTGTCATTACATGGTTGGACTAACTGTGTCATATGGAAATAATATAGACACATGCACACAATCCTCTGACATTCGCTTGAAGAAAAAAAAAAAAATGCAGATCCAAGGTTGGCAAGGAGAAGCTGTGAAAATATTTTCAGTACATGTTCACAGTAGGATGAAGGGGACACCAGCAAGAGAATGCAATGAACAACTGGAGAGAACAGAAAGGCAGCATCATGGTTGGATTTGTAGCTGCCTGGCCACAGCAGGTGCTCCCTCTAAATGCTGCACAGGTAGATATGTTAATGTAACAGCATAAAAGTCCCCATAATTCTTTCTCTCTCTCTTTCAGTTCTCTCTCTTACTTCCCTTTCATTATTTGACTGCCAAGCCAAACCCCTACTTTCTTATTTCCCAATGTTGTTCAGCTTATTGTAACTGCTTCATCAGAGCTCAAAGTTTTTCCTTCATTGTTTAGCTCACTCCACTTGTATTTGTTTCTGTATTCAACATGCTAGACAGGTTATCAGTGTTTGTGTTGCCTGGTGATTTTTCAGGTTGATCCAGCTCTGGCTTCTTTGGAACTATTTTCTTTGGCAGAGTAAAACTATGCAAAATAATTTTCCATATTGTGTCTAAATGTAAGTTACTCATTATAAACTTCTTGTTTATAAAACTGTTGTATAAAAGCAATACAAAAGCACACTTGCATGTGTGATATTGCCTAATTATTACACATGAGGGGATTATTCTTGTTCTCAAATGCTTATTGCTTTCTGAGGGGGATGGAGATAACAAAAAGCATCAGAGGTCTGAGTTCTTCATCTGTGTACATAGATACGAGCTGTTATACAGTATCTAAATTGAACTGAATATACTTTATTGTCCCATATAGGGAAATTTGTCTTCGACTCAATGCACAGCAGCCAATGGACAGCAGACACATCCAACATGAACAACACAAAATAAAAGAACAAAAATATACTAATGTAGGATTATTCACGAACGAAGCCATCAAATGAACACAACACCACATTCCACAGATCAGAGAGATCCCCCACCAAGCCATTAGAGAGTCATAAAAACGAATCCATGGTGCCTAAATTGCTGAAGGAGACCATCTCCACCATTCCTGCTTAATCTCAATCTAGGGTTTGTAATGACAGAGCTAACCCATATGGACAACCCTTCTTTGTTCCACAAACTTAAACCTTCTGTAAGACCAAATGGCCAAGTAAGACCTTGTGACCTTAAATGCATAAATCCGCGGCCATATCAGGAAACAGAGACTCGTGAAGGAATCCATGAACATTGTACCTTCACTGAGTTAACTCTCTTAAATTTACAGAATGCAATTAAACCTACAATGTACACCATACCTAGCCTTGCTAGATAATTTTGAAAATTACTTTGACCTGTGATTACTTTCATAACTGACAAATTAATGATTATAGCCTGATGTACCTTTTAAAATATGTGTAGTGATTTGTAATCACTTCTAACTAACAAATCAATAAGTATAATCGTTAATCTTGTATTATTCATCTCATTCTACTAAGAATGATAACTAACCTGATAATATACCCTGACAATCAGGTTTCTCATAACGTGTTATGTTTTATCCATGTTGTAAAACCAATGAATTAACCAGTATGATTGGTAATCAGGGATTTTCATGTTTTGTTACTTACACATGAAAGTATGTCACAGTTAGTATGTAAATGCTTGCTAGTTTACGTAGAGAATGTTGATGACAATGAATGTCATGTCTCTTGCAACGTTTTCAAGATATAAAAGTTCATGATTAAACATTCACTATTTTGAGCGGGAATCTACCACACAAAGGATCGTAAATCAACTGTGAAGAGGACAGACCAGTCGACCATGTGACTCTGAAAAGCCACTTCTGATTGGCTCAGGATGCCTATTGGGGTGCGGCCAATTTCAGATCTAAAGTTCCTAAACAGGAAGAACACGCTCTCTTACTTCTTCGCTGCTCCTTCTTTACTCATCTCTTGCTTTTCACTGCAGTTCTTCAGCTCCAGATCCTCCGTGCCATGTAGATTTCAGGAAAACTCGGGACCCGGAGTCCTGAGGAAGCCTCTCACTCTCTGCTCTACGGTTCAGACACCCAACGGGAGTCGCGAGTCCTCCTTGCAGAAGGCCTCGCTTCATCCAGACAACAAACTATCAGCGATCATAACAGAGTCCAAGACATCGACGAAACAAACATTCTTCAAACGCCAAAGAACCAAGCAACACAAGGAAACGCAACGAAATGCAAGTACATCTCCAGACTTTTTCTTAAAGTGCTGGTGTATTAGTTAAATACTTTGGGTTATCTGATTGCAAATCGATGTAGACTCAAAGAAGGATAGATGGTTCTTAAGGCATTGTCAACAGACTCTATGTATTGATCATTTATTTCACATTCTGTCACTACTCACCAACCTGTTTCATGTTGTATGTGTTAGATTAGTTTTATGTTTAGAATAGCAATAAAGTTTGTCTGTATTTAAAAATAATTTGACTGTGGTATATTTTGATAAATAATCTCATCCCTGTTTTTAAAAGATTTCACTTCAAAGCTGTACCTAAATATGTGTAATATTACTTTCAATAAGCCATGAGAACAATATTACTCCAATAAGTGAATTAACCATAATTCCCTTATTAAAGCCAATTCCTTACAGTAGAAATTGTGAGCAGATACAACAAGATGTTGTATTACAATTTTAATGGTGGTGTCATGTGTATTCTGTTGATTCATGTCTTTTATTTTGAAATGTTTACTTCTTGTTTCCCTTGTCATGTGATTCCTGTTTTCCCTCCATGTTCATGTGTCATGTTTTAATTGGTTTATTGTTTAATTATCTTGTTATCATTTCTGTTTGTTCATTGGTTTATGTTCCCCCATGTCCATGTATTTAAGCCTCATGTTTTCCATTGTGTGGTTGTCAAGTATTGAATGTGAATGTGTATGTTTCTAGTCTAGTCTAGTCTAGTCTAGTCTAGTCTAGTCTATGTTTTGTTTTGTAATCAGGGTTACTGGTTCTCACTTTGGAAATAAACTGCACTTGGGTTCTTCATCTTCACGTCATTGTCAGCAGCCAGCACACATTACAGGTGGAGAATTTTATTCAGACAAATAATCTAGTTATTTGTCATTTATCTAATTTATAATGGTTGTCAAACACGACTAATTCCATTTATAAATTTCCTTACATAATAATGTAGAATAAGAACAGTTCCTAGCTCACACATACTGTTTCCCTACATATATTGGTGGTCAAATGCATGCAAAGATCTAAATTAATTATTTGATGTAATTCACTACACTAACATAGAACAATATAATTTTAGTACATTACACACAATGTAAAAAATACAAAATACAGTACAAGCTCCCATGGACCTATAGTGCCAAACCTTAAGAAACAGTATTTAAATATAAATACATGTGCACATATAAAATATACAATTCTATTACATAAAATCCAAAATTCTTAAGAAATCTTATTTAAAAGCCTGACTGAGGTTGAAAAGGTTCACCTTACATAATGGAACACTGACCCGTCTACCTGAAGGTAAAAGTCTGTATTCTTTATTTAGGATATCGGTCCGTTCTGATATGATTAAATTTGCGAGCTTGCCTCACTGTACATTGCTCATATAGCCACTGAATGGAACGGCTTTCTTCCATCCCATGATTTTTAAGGCAGAATGTTCCAAGCGGTTAAGCTTTGATTTTAACTGGACTGCAGATTACCATACCATGCCGTTATACCATATCTTATCAAACTTTCGAAAAAAGATTGATAAAATAGAAACATGATTTTCTTGTTCACCCCATATACCTTAAGCCGGCACAAGAAATACAACCTATGCTGCAATTTCGAACACAAACTACTAATCTGAGAAGACCAGCTCAAAGTGTTATCTATATGGACCCCTAGATATTTAAATGAAGAAACTTGAGACATAGGATTAACACCTATTACTACTGGACTGTGGTCCTCCACAGACCTAGGGTCAAATATAAGTCTTTTTCTCATTTAGAGTCAAATAGTTATTGTCACACCACTGTACAAACCTGTCCACTTCTGAGAAATACTTAAGAGGACTGGTATTCTTGTGCAATAAACTAAAAATAGCAGTATCATCAGAAAATTTGACAATAAAACTACCAAAACTTTCCATACTGCTAGTACACTCATTAGTATATAGTGTAAATAAAATCGGCAAACTGACACAAAATTAATTTCAGAAATGAATTATTGACCCTGACCTGCTGAGTACGATTTGTTAAAAATGAATAAAACCATTTAATAAAAAAAGTGTTCACATTCAACTCTCTCAGTTTCTTAATGAGCAAGTGAAGTTGAAGAGTATTAAAAATAGAACTAAAGTCTACAAAGAGTAACCGTGCATAAGCTTGTGTATCTTCTAGATGCTTATTAACAAGTTAGGGTTAGGTTAGGGTTAGGTGAAGGAAAATTTATAAAGATTCAATAATCTTATTTTTGACTCTGGCACATGCTATTTTTTTCAGGTGTTTTTAGCTGTTTCAAGACACCGGAGAAATAGGTATGGAGCTGGAACCCAGGCGAGCCTGCCCACCTTGCATAACACTCAAGGTGGTTCTTCAGCCTTCCTGGCTCTCACCACTGATGGTATAGCCCCAACCTGTGCTCCATCACCCCACTCCTCTCCATCTGATGTCACACAATACTCCAACACACTCACCCACAATATTTCATTCCCCACGGGGATTGAATTCCAGTCTCCCAGCCGGCATCAAGGGGGAACTGACCACTTCACTATGGTGGCCCTTGGAATGGCCTTATAGGGTTAGGGGTACCATGCTAAAGGTGAATGATACTGTTAATAGCATCATCAGTGCTCTGGACAGATCTATAAGCAAACTGAAGAGGGTCAAGGGATAATATTACATTTTCTTTAAGGACTGATACCATCAATTACTCAGAACATTTAATTACAGTTGATGTCAAGGCCACGGGCCTAAAATTATTGTTTTCAATTGGGCAAAGTTTTTTAGGCACAGGGGAAATTATAGTTTTTTCCACAATTCTGGAATGGTATGTGTCCAAAGATTTTTGGAAAATGGGGTACCATGCTAAAGCAAGTTCATTGGCACAAGTCTTTAACAAAAAAGCAGAAATGCCATCAGGACCTGTAGATTTCTTAGTACACATATTTCTGAAGAGTGACCGTAACGCATGAGGAGTAATCTCCAGTCTCTGCTCTGCGTCACATGAGATGGAATCTACCACAGCTCTATTCCCAAGGGGGGAATCGTGGACTTCAAATCTAAGGTAAAAATCATTCAGTTTGTTCGCCTTTTGCATATCATTATTGGTTATAAGTCTCTTCCTGCACGGATCCATATTTGTTACTCTTTTCATGGCATCCCTCAGTTAAAACTCTGTTCAGTAATGTCTCTGTGCTGCTTCCTTGCACTCTTTAGCATTGCATTTAGTTCCTTCTGGACATGCTTGAGTTCCCTTTGATCATGATTGATAAAAGCCATTTTGGTTTTATGTTTGATGTCAGTATCAATGTCCATTTCATGAAAAACTTGCCAGTCTGTACAAGCAAAACAACCCCTTAATATTTCAATGCTATCCTCCGACCACACCGCCACTCTTAGTCTGTGGCTTACTACTTTTTAATATAGTCTTATACGCAGGGATTAAATGAATTGTGTTGTGATCTCAGTTTGACAAAGAGAGCTTAGTCTTTGCAGTGTACCCATTCTTTATATTCCCATAACACTTATCTAAGATCTTGTTTTCTCGAGTATCACACCTGACGTATTGCTCATATCCAGGGAGGGAGAGTTCTAATTTACAATGATTAAAATCCCCAAGGATAAAGATGGGAGCTCCTGGAGTGTGCTTCAGCTGCTAATGAACACAGTCTGTTATACAACTTGCGGCTTTAACTGCATTCCCTCCCAGTGGTACATATACTGCACATATTAGAATGTTCCCAAATCCCTTGGAAGATAAAAAGGTCTCATCGATAAACACAAAAGTTCTACAACAGGACTACACAGTTTCTCTTACCGTGTGCTGACTGCATAAGTCGTCTCTTACATACACACACACGTCCCCTCCTCTGCTTTTTCCCAATGTTTTGTTCCTGTCTGCCCATATAAGGGAACAGCCCTCAAGTTCGATCAGTGAGCTAGGGACATTGCAATGCAGCCATGTCTTGGTGAACACCATCAGGCAGGCATCAAAGTACTCAAAGCATGTCTTGGAGTTTGTACGAAGCTCCTCAGTTTTGTTTTTAAGAGACCGAATGTTACTTAAGATCACTGACGGTAGCGGTGGTTTGTTTCCCCTGTTCCGGAGCCGCTGTTGTATCCCTCCTCTCCTACCTATTTTCTGTAAACACCTCCTTGAGTTCTGAGCTCGCTGCTTTTTAACAGCCTCAGGTAGATCCACAGGGGAAATTGTCCTTGCAGGTCTGAAAGCAGCTGTTCTCTGCTGTATGAAAGCAGCAGCACGACAACAGAGCATACTGCTGTAACTTGGTCTGTGGCAAAAAGTCCTCCAATAATCAGCAGCAGCAACACAAAATGGACAGACGTTGTCATGGTTCAAATAGTTTCCATATGAACAGCAAAGAAAACAACAAGAAAACAAACAAATACAACGAACAACAAGGCTGTAGTGCACCAGTCTGAGTCGCCAGCAGAGCAGCACCACCAGAATCTAGATCCGGATCAGCATTAAAGAATAATCAGACAACACTGAATCAGTCGGGTTGTTATCAAGACAGAATGCCATTAAAACCAGGTTGCTTCTGCATAAGTCAAAGACTGAACAAGAGATGTGATAAAAGCTCTGTTAGTCACAAAACGTGTTAGTGATAAGAGGTGTCTCATTTTCACAGGGTTGCATAGAGTGGAGGGTTAGCTCAGGTCAGAGCTAATCAAATGAGGATCACAGTGCTCCGTCATGATGTGATCAGGACTTAATGCTAACTGAAAGAAATTCAAATAACATGCACATATTAGCCTACCAGTTACTGCTTACTTTAGATATTAATTGATAATATATTGGAACACTTATGTTGTCAATTTTTATGCAATGCTAATTGAAAGAAACAGGGCCAATGTTTTATGTTGAATTTTTTTTTTTTATTTACCTTCTGTTTTAACTTTAGACTTGTGTTGTGACTCATGATTCTTGACAACAAAGGCTGATTTTATTTATATCTGCAGTCTTTGATGCAAAATTAAAAAGATAGCAACACTATAGCCACATGAAACACATGAAATTCCAGTTCCATCATGGCATGTTAGTGCATTCATAATAGGTGTGAAATTATGAATAGGTGTGATTTGCCTAGCTTTCATGTGGCAGGCAGGTCTGGCAGATGAAGTAAACACTTTAACAGACTCCTTCACACAAATGAGTGGATTGATCTTATCGAAATCTGTGCCAAAACAAGAATCTTGCGTGTTGAAGTGCATCACAGTCGCACTCATTAGAGTTAATCAAACAGACTTCAAAGAGAAAAGCACCGACAGAGCACATTAGCTAAATCCAGGTAATCCCAGTTGTGGTATTTTAATGTGCATTGTTGGTAATTACACTATCACTGTGCATCTAACAAACTTGCAAAGCTGCTAATCTTTCAGGAAGGAAATTTGTATTCTGAGGCTGGTCCTGTTGCCTAGGTGATTTGTTATAGCTTGCTTTTGGATATTGTCAGCTTGGCAGAAAGGGTGACAGCATGTCTGTTATATATATATATATATAAACTAGCAGCGTCTCTTTGCAGCATCTATGCCATCCATCAGAATTCATGTACTCTGGATTTCTACTAAGCGCTTACTGAGCTATCAGTCAAGGCAGGAGGAGAGAGTGACCCCAACACCTGTCATTTAGTGCATATACCAGTGAGTCCCTACTAGCAGTGCATTCTTCTATTCTTCAACCCATACAGAGTCATTTTGCTTTTATAAGGTAGTATTACTGTATGTGTTTGTGCATGCACAAGCCTCAAGAAATGTTATAAAATCTTTACCAGAACAGATAGGATTTAGTGATTAGAGAGACCATTTCAATTCTTCTTTTTATTATTTTTTTTTATTGTTTTTATGTGTTAACAGTGTAAACTAATTCTGTTGTATAGGTGTAAATGTATTTGTGGCAGCGGGGGCGTGGTCAAGCATCTCTCCGGAGAGAGAAAGCGGTAAGGGCGCTTACACCTGAGCTAAATTATGTCTAACACCTGTCTCTAATTTCAGTGAGCACGGGGAGAGCGGCATAAAGAGAGCGACACAACACTCAGTCGAGAGAGAGACTGGATATGACAGAGCCGAGCCAGAGCAACGATTCCCTAATAGTGAGAGTTTATTTGTAGAAATAGTGTGTGTTAGGGTTTAGACAGCGTATAAAGGTAAACTGTAAAGTGGTGTCGAGGAAGAGGGGAAATAAAGCCTCACCTGAAGAAGGAAAACTGCTTTTTGCGTCATCTTTTACACTGGTGCCGAAACCCGGGATTGAAGTTTGGGTCGAAGATGGATGGAGGTCGTCCCGTAGAGTCCTCCCAGTTGGCGGAGATCCTCCAAGCCCTCGCCAGCCTACATCGGAACCACCAACAAACGCTGCTTGAGCTCCGACAAGATCAAGACCGCCGGTTTGTCGAGCTCATGCATGCTCAAGCCGAGGACCGGCAGGCGATCCGGAGCCTCCTCAGCCAGGGGGCATCCTCAGCCGTGACCCCGGACACACCCACGCTGTTAATCCCGCCAGCATTACAGAAAATGGGGGCGGCGGACGACCCTGAGGCTTTCCTGGATTTGTTTGTGCGGACCGCCGAGATCTGGGGATGGCCGCTCGGCCAATGGGCAGCCCGATTGATCCCACTATTGTCCGGGGAAGCCCAGCTCGCGGCTCAACAACTGCCAGTGTCGAGCCTCCTGGCCTACGGAGATCTAAAAAAAGCCATCTTGCAACAGGTTGGTCGCACTCCGGAGGAAAGTCATCAACTCTTCCAGAGCTTGAAGTTGGAAAGCTCTGACCGCCCGTTTGCCTTTGCCCAGCGGCTCCGTGACGCCTGCCAAAGATGGCTGCTAGCGGGGGATCGCGACGTCCAGGGAATTATCGACCAGGTGGTACTGGAACAGTTCGTAGTTCGACTGCCAAAAGGGACGGCGGAGTGGGTCCAGTGCCACCGCCCGGTGTCGTTGGAGGAAGCTATCTGACTTGCGGAGGACCACATGGCGGCGATCCCGAGGGCGGAAGATCCCTCCTACGTTTTCTCTCCTCCCTCTGTTTCTTCCCCCTCCCCTCTCTCTCCCTCGTCTGCTCTCTCTCCAGGTCCCATTCCTGCCCCACGCAAACGAGGAGGAACTCAGCCCCTGAGACCAGTTCCCCGGGTGTGGGAGGCGACACCTTCCCCTACTCCTCAGGGGGGGGCGCCCGCCGACGCAAGTGTGGGCGTAGCGCCTGGGCCGGCCTGCTGGAGGTGCGGAGACCCGAGCCACTTCCGAGATCAGTGCCCTCTGATGGAGCTGGGGACGGTGGTGCAGGTCTCTGACCTCCCACAGGCTGCCCCCGACCGGGCCGGAGCGTACCGGATACCGGTAAGTGTCAAGGGGGGTACTCACCAAGTGTTGGTGGATACCGGGTGTAATCAAACCACTATCCACCAACGCCTGGTTCAACCCGAAGCATTGGTCACATCCAAAACGGTGAAGGTGAAGTGTGTACACGGGGATATTCACAAGTATCCGGTGGTGACCCTGACAATTAAATTTCGGGGGAAAAAGCATAGAGTGGAGGCTGCGGTTAGTTCCCGCCTCACCCATCCGCTGATTTTGGGGACTGATTGGCCTGATTTTAGAGTTTTATTAAAGGGAATTTGCGCAGATGGGTCCTGTGTGAAAATAGGGAGATGTGTGATATGCGATGCTCTGGCAGGGGAGGCGGAGCCGGGGCAGTCCTCGACAGATCCACGTCATGATGACGAAAGAGAGGGAGAGGCTGCAGCCCCTCCCCTTCTCAGGGAATTCCCTGAGGGGGATTTCCCTTTGGAGCAGTCGCGAGACGAAACCCTCAAACACGCCTTTGACCAAGTGAGAGTCATCGATGGTCAACGACTCCAGCCTGACATCGCACTTTCATACCCCTATTTTGCAATTATAAATGAGCGGTTGTATCGAGTGACACAGGACACTCAGACCAAAGAGGATACAACCCAACTTTTGATTCCAAGGAGCCGTCGGGAAATAGTATTCCAGGCGGCTCATTATAATCCCATGGCAGGTCATCTAGGAGAAAGGAAAACACTGAACCATCTAATAGCCCGTTTCTATTGGCCGGGCATTGGTGGCGATGTCCGCAGGTGGTGTGCGGCATGCCACGAATGCCAGCTGGTTAACCCACCGGCCACCCCAAAAGCGCCATTGCGCCCTCTCCCTCTGATCGAGGTCCCCTTTGAGAGAATTGGAATGGACCTCGTCGGGCCATTAGAACGGTCAGCACGCGGACATCGCTTTGTATTGGTCCTAGTGGACTATGCAACGCGATATCCGGAAGCCGTGCCTCTTCGCAACATCTCAGCACGCAGTGTTGCGGAGGCACTCTTCAAAATAATCTCCCGGGTGGGGATTCCGAAAGAAATCCTCACCGATCAGGGCACAACATTTATGTCACGAACACTACGTGAACTGTACGAACAATTAAATATTAAATCGATTCGCACCAGTGTATACCATCCTCAAACGGATGGCCTGGTGGAACGATTTAATAAAACCCTCAAAAACATGATTCGTAAGTTCGTGCACGATGATTCTAGAAATTGGGATAAATGGCTCGGCCCCTGTTATTTGCAGTACGAGAGGTCCCACAAGCCTCCACTGGCTTCTCCCCATTCGAGCTGCTGTATGAGCGACGCCCACGCGGCGTGCTTGATGTAATGCGAGAGGCCTGGGAGGAAGGACCTTCAAACAGTAAAAATGAAATTCAGTACGTTCTTGATCTTAGAGCAAAACTCCACACCTTGGGGCAACTAACACAGGAGAATTTGCTCCAAGCTCAAGAACGACAGCGCCGACTGTATGACAGGGGAACTCAGCTAAGGGAATTTGCACCGGGAGATAAAGTGCTTGTACTGCTTCCCACATCGAGCTCTAAATTACTCACCAAGTGGCAAGGACCCTTTGAGGTCACACGACAAGTGGGAGATCTCGATTATGAGGTTAAACGAACCGATAGCGGGGACGCACGTCAAATATACCACCTCAATCTCCTAAAATTGTGGAGGGAGGCAGTCCCCATGACGTTGGCTACGGTGGTTCCCGAGAAGGCGGAGCTTGGACAGGAAGTGAGTTCAAAACATAAACAGTTCACCCCGGTCACTTGCGGAGACCTCCTCTCACCGAGCCAACTCGCGGAGGTTGCCAAGTTGCAACAGGAGTTTGCAGATGTGTTCTCCCCTCTACCGGGACGTACAAACCTCATCCATCACCACATCGAGACCGAGCCAGGGGTGGTGGTACGTAGCCGCCCCTATCGACTACCCGAACACAAAAAGAAAATTGTTCGGGAAGAATTGGATGCGATGCTTGATATGGGGGTAATAGAAGAATCCCACAGCGATTGGTCCAGCCCAGTTGTTCTAGTGCCTAAGAGCGACGGGTCTGTGCGATTCTGTGTGGATTACAGGAAAGTCAACGCGGTGTCTAAATTTGATGCATATCCAATGCCTCGCGTTGATGAATTGCTCGATCGGTTGGGTGCTGCTCTGTTTTATTCGACATTGGATTTGACGAAGGGTTATTGGCAGATCCCCTTGACACCAATTTCCCATGAGAAAACCGCCTTCTCCACACCGTTTGGATTACACCAATTTGTGACACTTCCGTTCGGTTTGTTTGGAGCCCCGGCTACGTTTCAGCGTCTCATGGACCGAATCCTCAGGCCGCATTCAGCTTACGCCGCTGCCTATTTAGATGACATCATCATTTATAGCAATGATTGGCAGCGGCATATGCAACATCTGAGGGCGGTTCTGAGATCGCTGCGCCGAGCGGGACTCACAGCGAACCCGAAGAAGTGCGCGATTGGACGGGTGGAGGTACGGTATCTGGGGTTCCACTTGGGCCACAGGCAGGTGCGTCCCCAAATTGACAAGACAGCGGCGATTGCGACCTGCCCGAGACCCAAGACCAAAAAGGGGGTGAGACAGTTCCTGGGGCTGGCTGGCTATTATAGAAGGTTTGTGCCTAATTATTCGGACGTCACCAGCCCGCTGACTGATCTCACTAAAAAGGGAGCTCCAGATCCGGTCCAGTGGACGGAGCAGTGTCAACGGGCGTTCACGCAAGTTAAAGCCGCACTTTGCGGGGGGCCGCTGTTACATTCACCTGACTTCTCTCTCCCTTTTGTTTTACAGACAGATGCTTCAGACAGGGGGCTGGGGGCCGTACTCTCGCAGGTGGTGGAGGGGGAGGAGCGCCCGGTGCTGTACATTAGCCGTAAGCTCTCGTTAAGGGAAACTAAGTACAGCACTGTGGAAAAGGAGTGTCTCGCCATCAAGTGGGCGGTCCTCACTCTCCGATACTACCTGCTGGGGCGGGCCTTCACCCTCTGCTCGGATCACGCCCCACTCCAGTGGCTCCACCGCATGAAAGATACTAACGCCCGGATCAACCGTTGGTATCTGGCTCTTCAGCCATTTAAGTTCGAGGTGGTCCACAGACCGGGGGCGCAGATGGCTGTCACCGACTTCCTTTCCAGGAATGGGGGGGGAGTGGTAGGCAGCCCGGATGTCGCCCGGCCTGATTCGGGCGGTGGGGATATGTGGCAGCGGGGGCGTGGTCAAGCATCTCTCCGGAGAGAGAAAGCGGTAAGGGCGCTTACACCTGAGCTAAATTATGTCTAACACCTGTCTCTAATTTCAGTGAGCACGGGGAGAGCGGCATAAAGAGAGCGACACAACACTCAGTCGAGAGAGAGACTGGATATGACAGAGCCGAGCCAGAGCAACGATTCCCTAATAGTGAGAGTTTATTTGTAGAAATAGTGTGTGTTAGGGTTTAGACAGCGTATAAAGGTAAACTGTAAAGTGGTGTCGAGGAAGAGGGGAAATAAAGCCTCACCTGAAGAAGGAAAACTGCTTCTTGCGTCATCTTTTACAGTATTTTATTTCTAAGACCCTACAGGAAAAGAAAAGCTTAATAATCAAATGAGATAAAGGCAAGATATTCAACATACTGAAAGGTAAAAAGGAGGAAGAATGTTACATCTATAACAGAATCACATGATAATGAACATATTTGTCCTTTTTCCTGGCGCTGCTTTGTTAACAGGCACTCACTGTATTATCAAGTTACAGTGACATGGAGACCAGATTTAAATATACACTGATGAGCCAAAACATTTTGATCACCTGCCTAATATGCTGTTGGTCCTCTGCGTGCTGCCAAAACAGCGCCGACCCGCCGAGGCATGGGCTCTACAAGACCCCTGAAGATGTCCTGTGGTATCTGGCACCAAGACATTAGCAGCAGATCCTTCAAGTCCTGTAAGTTGTAAGGTGGAGCCGAAGTGGACTGGACTTGTTGGTCCAGCACATCCCACAGATGCTCAATCGGATTGAGATTTGGGGAATTTGGAGGCCAGGGTACTTCTTTATCATGCTCCTCAAACCATTCCCGAACAATGCGTGCAGTGTGGCAGGGCACATTATCCTGATGAAAGAGGCCACTGCCATCAGAGAATACCATTGCCATGAAGGGGTGTATCTGGTCTGCAACGATGTTTAGGTAGGTGGCACATGTCAAATTTACGTCTACATGAATGGATGGAAACAGGGTTTCCAAGCAGAACATTGCCCAGAGCATCACACTCCCTCCACTGGCTTGTCGTCTTCCCACAGTGCATCCTGGTTCCATCACTTCCCCAGGTAAATGGTGCGCACGTACACGGCCATCCACGTGATGTAAAAGAAAAAGGGACTCATTGGACCAGGCAACCTTCTTCCACTGCTCCAAGGTCCAGCTCTGACGCTCGTGTGCCCATTGTAGGTGTTTTCGACAGTGGACAGGGATCATCATGGGCACTCAACTGGTCTGCGGCTACACAGCCCCATATACGCAGCAGGGTGTGATGCACTGTGTTGTGACACATTCCTCCCGTAACCTTCATTAAAATTTTCTGTGACTTGTGCCACATTAGACCTTCTGTTGGATCAGACCAGACAGGATAGCCTTCGTTGCCCTTGTGCATCGATGAGCCTTGGTTGCCCAACACCCTGTCGCCGGTTTGTCCCTCCTCGGACCACTGTTGGTAGGTACTGACCACTGCTGACTGGGAGCACCTCACAAGCCTTGCCGTTTCAGAGACTGTCTGACCCAGTCGTCTGGCCATAACACTTTGTCCCTTGTCAAAGTCGCTCAGGACTTTACTGCTGCCCATTTCTCCTGCATTCAACACGCAGACTACGAGAACTGATTGTTCTCTTACCATCTAATCTACCCAGACCTTGACATGTGACCTTGTTAAGATATGATCAACATTATTCGCTTCACCTGTGAGTGGTCTTAATGTTTTGGTTCACCAGTGTAGATGTTTAAGTTAAAGGTAAAATAGTAAGATAAATAACATACAAATAAAAGCATTTCTTATGTATTTACCAAAAACACATACTCTAGACTCATATCTTAATATAATTTTAAATAAAACCTTACTAAAACTATTGATGATCTCTGCTGATTTGCATCATAACTGCAAACTGGCCAAGTGATATGTTAATTATTTATGAAGTCTGCAAAGTCCTTTGAAAAGTAGAGGCCATAAATGCCCTCTTGGAGACAGAAAATAGTGACAGAGGTGTTGGGAAGGAGCACAGGAGAGGGGGGCAGATGACTGCAGATGGAGGATGCCTAAATGTCTCGAATTTGGCTGCAATATCCTCACATTAATAACCGGACCCACATTATGAATCCATAACCAGATAAGTAACAAAGGAGAAGGTGAAAAGTGACAACAAGTGAGATTTAGAGAATGGGTTTGTGTATGTGCATGGACAGAGAGGAAAATCTCATAAACAAACTCAAAACAAAGCCTTTTCTTTTTCATAATACACAGATATGAAACAGTAAATGAAAATGCTAAGAGAAATATACAGTATATACAGTATGTAAATGTGCTTATGAATAAATGAATATGTGCGTGCTGGTGACAGGAAGCAGGAAAAAGCCTGTATCCCCCCTTAATATTGCACCTTCTCAACTGTGACAGTGCCATAATTTTAACACACTGTAATCTATTGAATTCATATTTATTAAATCATTTTAATTACAAAAACGTAATAAGCTGTGTCCCAAATTTTGCATGCAACCCTATTATTGCATGATTTTACCCTTACAAAATACGTAGCATTTCTTAAAATTGTGACACCCAAGAAGTAACATCATATGGACCCTTTCTACATCATGGTGGGTATTAAGATAATAATTTCATTCCATTTTCTCAAATGTAACAAAAAAATATTGTGTTAACTGTATTCTTCAAGCTCAGCATTCAGATTACAAATTATTGTAACAAACAAAATCAACAAACAAATATTTTCCTTCACTTTTCTTGAGTTTCTTTAGTTTAAAAATAACTACAAAACAACATTTGGTCCCTAATTAGGAAGTCCTACTAAGCAAAATTTTCAGCTCCTACTAGTAACCCTGTTAGCCATTCTCATTTTTTTTTTTTTTTTTTTTTTTTTTTTTTAATGCATTTTGTGTATTTACTTTTGATTTATTCCTATTCATGGAAAGTTCCAGGAACATCTCTTTGTGGTAACACAGATAGCTATTCACTTCCCCTCCATCTTCCTGCCTCTTGATTCCAGTCCTTCTTGCTATTTCTGTCTCTCCGCCCTTCATTCCATCCCAAAAAACACAACCCCCTCAACCTCCTCATTCATAGGTCAAGAAGGAAGACATTGTGCAGAGAGTGCCTCCCCCAAATTTGATTTCCATTATCAAAAACTGAATGCAATTTTCTTGGAAAAAAGTAGAAATGAGAGCAAGATGACACGTAAATGAACCTGAATCACTGCCCATCCAAACTCACAAAGTCTGACTAAAATAAGTGGCAGTTATAGTAAGTATTTCCATGATTTCCAGGTTTTTCCACAGTACGTAACAGTAATTTACAAAAGTTAAAAAAATCTATCAGCAAATATCTACCAAATGAAAAATAAATCTAAGCTATTAAAAGGTCAAAATATAAAAAGAACATCTTTTTTTAGTAGAAACTAGGAGACATAGCAAGCAAATCCAGGAGATGGCAGAGCAAAGCCCCAGCACAGAAATAGAGCTCAGCTTCTGCTCAGCATGGTCCAGTAATGGTCCAGGTTGGAGATCAAATTGTCTGATAGAAATGGCAAAGCACTGCTGTTTGGTGGGGACACAAGGAAGATGCCATTATATTTTCTTAGTCAAAATCAAGATGTCACCTCCTCATCTGAAAGGTTTATGCAATGGATATGACATTGTATTCTTGTAAAGACTAAGATAAAATAATGTGGAACAAAATTACAACTTTCTGAAGAGGAAAATTGTTAGATGAAAATGAAATGAATAGGAAATACAAATTATAGTAATTTTTTCACTAAGATAAATAAAAAGAAATCTGTCCACCACAGCTCATGGTATAAAACATAGCATAATGTGCATTCAGTTCACTCACCTGTCTTTCCTACTCAGAAAATTTTTTCAGAAATCTATTCAGGAAAAAGCATATGAACAAATCTTCAGGGGAAAATTTTTTTGTTTCTTCAGAAAAGAAACAATCCTAAATACAAATAATACATTTCATCTAACCATTAAAGGAAAAGTTCACCCAAAAATGAAAATTATCTCATCATTTACTCATCCCAGATGTGTATGGCTTTTTTTCTTCTGCAGAACACAAATACATTTTTTTAGAACTATCTCGGCTCTGTGGGTCCTTTTAATGCAAGTGAATGGTGACCAAAACTTTGAAGCTACAAAAAGCACAAAGTCAGCATAAAAGTAATACATACGACTCCAGTGGTTTAATGTCTTCTTAACAAATCCAGTTGGTTTTGGGTGATAACAGACCAAAATGTAACTCCTTTTTCTGTGTCTTATTCATCTTGACAGCAGCCTCCTTGGCTATCATGATTTTAAGCTCGATTACACTTCCTAGCACCATCTGCGTATGCGTAAAGCACTAGGAAGTGTAATCACGCCTTGTACCTAGAGACTGCAGTGGCAAGATATAGAGTAAAAAAAGGAGTTACATTTTGACCTGCTCTCACCTAAAACAAATTGGATTGCTTCAGAAGACAAAGATTAAACCACTGGAGTCTTATGGATTACATTTTTTTGGAGCTTCAAAGTTTTAGTCAACATTCACTTTCATTATATGAACATACAGAGCTGAGATATTCTTCTAAAAATCTTAATTTGTGTTCTGCAGAAGAAAGAATGTCATACACATCTAGGATGACATGGGAGTGAGTAAATGATCAGAGAATTTTTATTTTTTGGGTTAAACATGGTTAGAATAGCAAAATAATTAGGCTTATAAATAAATAAATATAAATAAATAGGAGGAGAAATCACTTCCCATATCTTATGGTGTTGAGGTCAAAGGCTATGCATTCAATCAAACTAAGGTGTTTTGGCACAATTTCATATGGTAATAAGGGCTCTTAAGTTTAAAGTAATATTAATAAACTTTGATTTTAAGAACATTTTTGTTACTTTTGTATGATTAACAATGGTTGTACTCTAAACAAGACCAACTCTCTCTCTCTCACCCTGAACTAACAGAAGAGGAGGATGACCATTGTAAATAATTCTGCAATGTTGTCCATGGTGTTCTCACCTTTAACCACCGGCTTACACCACCAGAATGTTGAAAGAAATGATACAGAGGATTTTTTTTCTACCTGCTGCCACCCAAGAGTTAAAGGCTTTCATCTTCTCCTCTTACAGTGCCTGCCTTTAAACTACCTGCTGCCATCCCATTTATAAGTAACAACATTTCAGAATTACCAAAACCTTTTCAAACTTGACTTGCCCTGTCAACTTTTGTGGTCTCACTATCAACATCTGCATAAACAGATTAGCAGTCTGCATCCTGAAATGCGGGTTTGCAACACATGCAGCATTATGAATACATATGCCAATAACAAGGCTGACCAGAGGTCACCACAGGCTGATTCAGAAAGGAAAGACCTTGAGGAACCTTCCCTCCTCAAGCTATCCACTGCAGGAGTTGAGTCTCTATGGCATGAAGTTGTGTTGCCAAGTCAATGTTAAAGGGGACATGAGTAATCACATTTTCCTTGATCTTTTGACTTCTAAGAGGTCATTGTACTTTAAAAACATACTATAAGTTTCAGAACTCCCCCTTCAAAAACAATTCATTCTTTACTTCCTCCACACTGTGATGTTACACTGTGGTAGATATTGGTATCTGTCCGCCTCCACAACAGCACATCCACCCCAACTTTACCTCATCATTTACGTAGCCCTAGGAGTGCTGTTTTGATTTCCGAGACCCCAAGCAACTGCCCAACAGGGTGCGGGGCGATATGGCTCAAAAAATCTTGATATTTTTCAGGCTGTTGACGATATTCGAAAAATATCTTGATAATTGTTTATTTAAACCATATTTGTATTCATCCTAACAGCCATTGTAACCAATTCAAAATGTTTATTGAAATAAAAATAAAAATTTTCACTAATGAACACAAGGAATAATGGTAGTGCACTGCAGCGTCAGTATGTATTTCACAGTTTACAATGCTGCTCATTACAAATCTGGTGAAAAGCTGTTACCTCTTTCATATCTGTGATACTGTGTTGCGTTTTTAGATTGTATAATAACTTTAAGTGGCTTCAAATGTTTGGAATTGCGTGAATGGGTGACCCTGCAGCACTTTGCCCTCAAAATGCACGTGAACCACTCCTCAGCCGCTGAATACAGCGTATCACACCTTGAGTATTTTGCTTTCCGACCAGGACCCCACGCAAAGCCACATAGCTCGCCCAGTAGTGGCGAGCAATGAGATGGCAAGGAGAGAGCAAGTCAGTCAAGAGCTGAGAGCCAATCATAACAGTGGCAGTTTGCTGGCAAGTCTTAAAGGAGCAGCAGCACCAAAAACCAAGAGTTTCTGACAGAGGGTCAGAATGAGGGTGGAAAATGATGTTTTGAAAATATATAACTGTTTTTTTTTTTTTACTTACTAATATTATAAGTGAACCATAAGGAACATATTAAAATAATGATGAATAAAATACAATAATGACCCCTGTAAAGCAGGCTCATGCTTTCCCTTTGCTTTTATGGTTAAGGTAAGCTCTTTAAGACACTTTAGCTCATAGGAAAGTGAAGAGGTATTTATGAGACTGCACACTCTATGTAATCAAAAACAAAAAAAGAAGGAAAAAGAGAGAATGCAAGAAAGACGAAGAGGTAGAAGATGAGCAACAAAACACAAGGAAGAGATCAGCGTTAATTTGCAAAGGGGTTCTGAATATCAGAATCAGAATCAGAATGAGCTTTATTGCCAAGTATGCTTACACATACAAGGAATTTGTCTTGGTGACAGAAGCTTCCAGTACACAACAATACAAAAACAGCAACAATACATACACACACACATATATATATATATATATAGTATGTGTATATTGTGGTCAGTGTACCCGGATAGCTGTATTATCAGCAACTGTTAAGACATTCATTATTAGCCCCACTGGCAGCTTTACTGACATTTAACATGTGTGTAGGTAAATTCCATAGTTAATTATATACATTGCCATTTGCATACTTGTTCCCTCTCCTGCCTATTTTCCAGCTTTGGAAGAAGACATTTTCTTGATGATTCGATTGAATTCTCCAGCGACCTATTTAAAATGTATCACAGTAACAACAATGCAGTAGCCTATTTGCCTCTTATCCAGCCAAGTAACCATTGCAGACCTCAAGGTGCTTTGTTGTAGATACACCTCTTTTATCAAATGTACTGTTAAAAGTTTATGCCTTTATCCATGACTCTAATAAAATAACGTTTTAGATAAAAATGTTATTAAAAATGTCCCACCACAGCTGCCCTAATAAATGAAACCCATGTGGTGACTGGAATAGGTATTTAATACACCACGAATCATCATTTGTGTCTTGACAGGAAGAACAGGCCAAAATGTTATTATGTTGAATAAATTGTAAGCTCAGGACAGAAATGTTATTTAAGATAACAAATGTATGAGTCAGCTAAGGAACAAAAGCATCGTTCCAATACAATCCGTTATCGCAGCTGACAAAAATGTTTAAATGCGCTGTCTATGAATACGAGAGCCGTTTTCAGCAGAGTAACTAGATGATGTAAAAGGACAAGAGCAAGACAGCCAAAAAATATGAGGATTGTAAACAACCTGAGTGGTTTTTATACTGCGTTGAAAGTGTAATTATTCAGTTCAAGCACAAGATTGGACTAAGAGGTAGAAATAAATACATTTAACGAGACGGACTTCCTTTTGATAGTCAGAAACTGCATGTGCTGACAATTTCTTTCCCTTTACTGCCATCTAGTGGACCACGAAAATAATCCTCTTGCTCTTTAGGGCCTGTTTACACTTGGCCACTTCATGCGATTAATAATCGGGGCCGGTTGCACCAACTATACGTACGTTACAACTTAACCTAGTTGTAGCGTAAGTGGGCACTAAGTCACAATTTACGCACTACTAAATATTTGAGCCTTGCACCATTAAATTTAGGTAGGACGTAACCCTACATATAAACTAAATATTTACGGAAGCCTCCGACCAGGAGTAACGGATGGAATAAAAAAAAAAAAAAAAAAAAAAAAACATACTCATTTAAAGACATCAGTGAGCTCATGTTTTGGTTGACAGGCATCAATCCTTTCGACATATATGATGGTGTTGGCATTTACACTCATTTATATTTACGAGAGAGAGAGAAAAAAAAATACTTTTAAGCAGCTCTTCAGCATGAAACGATCTAACGGTGCAGTTTTCAGGGTGCGTCGCCCGGTGTCAAGTTTCAGCATATACCAAATATATAAGATATTAAAATGAATAAATGTCTATTTTTCCAGCCTGTTGTATTAGTATTTATTTATCACCCCTTAATTGTATTAGATACAGTTCCTATATATTGTTATTTACACGGGGCATATATACTATTTATTAAACCTACTTTTATTACGTATCGTATTTCAATGGGGATATAATTTATTACAGCTGACAGTTACGTGAACAAGCAAGGTTTGAACATCAACCATAACAAGAACAGATGGAAGCTGATGTCTTTTTAACACTTCTGTTTACATATTTGAAGGCTGTTGGATCAATAAAGTTGAACGTCATATTATGCGACTATGCATTACTTTACAGAGAGCTTACGACCTAGTTAAGTCTCGCCTTAAGAACAGGTGGTGGAACCAAATTAAGCACTGACTTAGTTACAAACTAACTAGTAATTACTAAGTCCTTAGTGTGAACTTTACGTCCCAATTTACGTGAGAACTTACGCACAGCTGGTGCAGCCCGACCCAGCTAGCTATCCGATCATGAAGAGACCAGAGGCCTGTACCATGAAGGTCGCTGAACGAACTCAGGGTTTCAGGTTGACAAATTCAAACCAATCCAATCAGGCTTAATTGGTACTATGATGCAGCTCAACAACTTTCTCTGTCAACTCCGATCTTCAGAGGCTTGGATCCCGACTTTGAGATTAGATTACGTGCTCGTGCACATGAATGAGTGACGTTTGCAGCACACAACCAATGGTGGGAGAGAAAGTGATTCACTTCTCGCGAGAGACTCAGCAAGATTTACCTCTCTGTTGAAAGCAGATGATTATGAAAATAAGAATTTAAATTCATTTAAACTGTGCACAAGACATTGTTTTAAATGTACATAAAAAAATTCAAGTAAAGAATTCATACAGGCCCACAACAAGAACTCACATGCTTATTAATTTTAAAAGCTTACATTTATTTAAAATATAAAAGCTTGTATATTTATTTGAATTGAAAACTTTATATATCATTAAAAACTATTACAAATAAATATAGCATGCTTAGAGACTCCAGTCAGGCTTCCAAAGCAACCAATTGGCCCGGTTGCTAGGGAGGGTAGAGTCACATGGGGTAACCTCCTCGTGGTCACTATAATGTGGTATTATATAATATCTCGCTTTCTGTTGGGCGCATGGTGAGTTGTGCATGGATGTCGCAGAGAATAGCTGAAGCCTCCACAGGAGCTAGATCTCCGCGGTAATGCGCTCAAGACATGTGATAAAATGTGGGGATTGACGGTCTCAGACGTGGAGGCAACTGAGATTCGTTCTCTGCCACCCGGATTGAGGCAAGTCACTACGCCACCATGAGGACTTCGAGCGCATTGGGAATTGGGCATGCCAAATTGGGGAGAAAAGGGGAGAAAAAAGAAAAGAATAAATATAGGCTACTAATAAATATAGGCTACTATTGATTACAAAAGAGTTTACACTACACGATTTTAGGCCCGATTTTCACTCGCCGACAGTTTTGTGGAGATCGCCGACAAAAGCCCGAAATCATAGGCAAATCAGAGCTCGCTCCCGTGAGCAACGAACGCAATGTATGAATTATCAAAGATGCGATCTGAGAGAAGCGCCGACGCGTCGCCGATGTCAGCGAGATATCTAGCATGTAAAATATCTGGACCTGTCTGCGATTCCAAATCGCGCAATGTGAAATGTGTTTTGACTGAATACAACTGCAGCGTTGACCTACAGCCAATGAGAGAGCAAGAAACGTGGCACGGGAAGTTTCAGTGGGAGGAGTCCTGATGTACCTGCAACAGAACATCAACTAGCATGGCTGTGGTATCAAGAAAGTCTCATTGGACCGAAGAAATGGAGGAAAATTTTGTGGAACATTGGCAGGAGCACTAGTGCCTATTTGATGGCTCCACTGAACTGTACCACAACTGGATGGAGAAAGAGAAGAGTTGCAGAGAAATTGCCAATTCTCTTTGACAGTCAAGTAAGCAAATAGGTAGATTTTTAAGTAGGAGGTACTTTTTCATATTGTAACCAATAAAATATATGATGCCTTTACACATTATTTAAAGGCGATTAAAAACATACATATCATATCCTGAAATGCATAACATATGATCATGCATTTGTTTTCGTATCTCGTATCACTTCACTTCTCGTGTGTACTCTGTTGTGAAACGTAATCTGGAGTCCAGGCAGAGTCGTTGGGGATTCGTCAATAGTGAAATGTTTTGTAATGTGTTCACCCCTGTCGCCGATTCCTCGTGTAATTTGAAAACTCTACGACTTCCATGACAAGACAGTTGTCTTTGAAAGTCGTGTATGTGTAGGAGGCATACGTTTATTTTCCTTTTTCAAAATCTACCAATTAGTATATCAAAAAGTGTTTTTAGACAATGGAATAAACTACTTTGTAAAAATATATGGGATAATAGGAAGCCTAGAATTAGTCTTAAAATTCTTAAGTTGTCAAAAAGGCTTGGAGGAATAGAATTCCCAAATTTAATAAATTATTATAAAGCTGCCCAAATTCAACCTATAGTGATTTGGATGAACGAAGAATCTAAAGTGAAATGGAGGGAGATGGAAATGTATCAAATGGGGGAAACTATTAGTATATCCCTGTTCCAACCCAAACAAAGAAACAAATTTAAATCAATAGATAATATTTGTATTAATAGTACTTTTAGAATTTGGTTAGAAAAAAAGAAAAATAGTAAAATTAAGAAAGATATAGTTAATTTACAAGAAACTGCTAAAGATCCTGATTTCATGCCAAACAGATTAGATAATACGAGTTTTGGGCAGATAGAGGTCTGAAAATGTATCACAAACTGTTCACTGAATGGATGGATTGGCTACCTTTTCAAACCAAAAAAGTATGAGCTTCCAAATTCACAATGTTTTAATGATTTACAGGTAAGAAGACATTTATTAACAGAAGTTAAAGTAAAAGAAATAAAAAAGGAAATGCATCCATTAATAAATTATATAATTGACACATACAATACAATAAAAAATTTAGGAACTTTAAGTGCACTTGAAAGAGATATACAGGACACTGAATAAAATGATATGTAGGTGGGAGGATTAATTAAAAATAAAAATTAGTCAGCAAGACTAGGAAGAATCCAGTGTTTGGAGGGAATATGCTTGGAAGATACAAATGAGATTTTTTATAACACCTGTTATTCAGAGTAAATTCAATAGCATGGTAAAAGGGGATTGTTGAAGAAATTGTGGAGAAAAAAAGGCTCATTACAGTCAAATTCTATGAGTGCTCTAAATTGACAACTTATTGCAATGAAGTGATTAGACAGGTTTATTTAATATTTAACTGCACAATAGAAATACATCCAGTCTTTTGATAAAATGCCATTGTCCTTAAGAATGACAACCGAACAACATATATTTAGGGTAATCAGAATAGCAACTTTGAAACAGATTACAAAAAAATGGCTTAAACTAGAAACCCCACAATTTCAAAGATGGAGAGAAACGATTTCGGAAATATACCAAATGAAGAAAGTAGTATTTAAAATTATTAATAAAAGTTTGGAATGTGAACATAAATGGGATTTGCTTAAAAATATTATGAATTAATTTAGATAGATTGTTTCTTTCAGATTCTTGATTTCTGAACAAAAATAGTTAAAATACAAGGTATGATGTCCTATCTCATTTAATATTTAAAAAAAAATGTTGATGCCTTAACTTTCTACTTTATTTGAAATAAAATATAACATGTAAATTAATGAATTACACATGCTATTTATAGAATATGTTGTGAATGGTTATTTCTTGATGTACAATATGTACATTGTCTTTAGTAAAAAATAAAAATAACAAAAAATACAAAAATAAGCATAAAATAGGCTACTTTTGATTAATTAAAAAATGAGCACTTGTAATACTGTGCATAAAAATTGGTATGCAATAATAAGATGTATTTGTACTTTTTATAATGGGAGTATTTTGTGTACTGCTTATATTGCTTATTGCTTACATTATTATAACTTCAAGTAAAATACTGTATGTTCATCTCGAGTCCATGAAAGAAAGAAGGGGTTTGGGTGGCATTCACCCCTTTCCATCTTGAGCTTTTAATATTTTAAAAATGATTATTTTATATAGCCTAATATATTATGTTTATATTTTCAAAGATATTTTTTGATATGGCTAAAGAAAGTAAATGAAAAGCAATTAAATGTTAAATAAAATACAACACTCTATCTGCTGAAAATCTACATTTAGATACTCAAATAAATAATTTATCATGAAGAGTCAAGTTTGTGGATTTCTAAAGATTTTATTTGTAAAGTGTGCTTTAAAGGGTCATGAAAAAGCTCTCTTTCAGCTCAAATCCACCTCACAACCGTTTTGAAAAATGCAATTCAATGGACCCCTCCCTCCCCTAGTGTCCAGTTGTCCATGCCAGCTCTTATTAAATATCAGGATAAAGTATGACAAATTGTAAGATTTGTATAGCTGGCAAAGTTAAAGTCTAACTAAATATGTTGAACGCCATCCCTTTTCCCCCTTAAGGATCACAACACTGCCTGTTCCAGCACAGTTGAGTTCTCAAAACATTTTCAAAAGATACAGCCATAGGAGTGAGGGAAGAAGGAACACAACTGTCTGATCTAGTCACTCATCAGTATTTAACTAATGCAGCTAACAGCATCAAAGATTCTCACAATTGCTCATAACAGATTGCACAAATAAAGTATACACTGTTTTGTAAGCTCACAATACAGTACACAGAATCACACTGGTCATTTTATATCTGTAATTTAATGCACAAATAAATTCCAAGCCATATGTACTCTGTATTAAAAATATGTGAATGTTTTTTACACTTAAATAACTTTTGAGACTTAGTCCAAGACGTTGATTCGCAAATATAAGTGCTTAGATCAGTTATCACACTTACATTAAGGATGGATGGATGGATCGACAGGGTCTGTGTGTCTGGGACAATCAATGTAAACTGCTCTCAAATGGGCCCCAGTCAGAGATAGTCCACCTTACCGCATATGTCAAAACACTCATGTTAATAAATGCATACTGCACAAACATTTAAAACGTTTTGGCAATGATTGAAAGACTATCTTGTCCCTCTGTCAGCAGAGCGCAGTGCGGGGTACTCATGTCGGTACTATCAACTCTGTCAACTGACACCGAGGCTCTTGAGAGTTTGAAGCACTGGTCACGTGGATTAACGCGACGATGCACTATTGTACAGGGACACGTCACATCACATCGTGTGGACCAAAACATTTCAATCAACTTTTTTATTTCTAAAATGACAGTGTTGTTTTTCAGGACAGAACTGTTTAGTTTCCAAAATGAATTATACAATTTACCATTAGATGGTAGTAACATTATATTGATTTGAATCACTTTGTGATTGGACAAAGGGGTAGATAAAATACTAGCATTTAAGCAGCCTTCTAGGGATTGCGAAACTAACCATTTGGTCCAAAGCCAAAGCAGATCAGGATTTTGGTTAAAAAAATGGGAGCTGCTTAAATATGAAATGGCCACATTTCTTAGAATCTGTTTTAATTTAGCCAAATTTAAGAGAGCAGAACAAGAAGATATTATCTCCAATATCAGAATCAGAATCAGCTTTATTGCTAAGTATGCTTACACATACAAGGAATTTGTCTTGGTGACAGGCGCTTCCAGTGTACAACATTACAAAAACAATACAAAAACAGCAGCAAGACATAGATAATAATATAAAATACAAAATAAAACTAATTATACACATACATACAGACACACACATACATTCATACATAAATACATAGTGCAAATCTAATACAATCTGTTATGTACAGTGCAAATACAAATCTGTTATGAATAGTGCAAATGTTTTTTTGTTTTTTTGTTTTCGGAGGAATGAAATGGCAGAAGAGGTTGGATGTGTTGGATAAATATAAGAAAGACTAAACTGTGTACTGCACATAGTTATTGCTCAATGGGGCAATTTAACTGTTCATGAGATGGATAGCCTGAAGTTAAAAACTGTTCCTGTGCCTGACGGTTCTGGTGCTCAGAGCTCTGAAGCGTCAGCCAGAAGGCAACAGTTCAAAAAGGTAGTGGGCAGGGTGAGTCGGGTCCAGAGTGATTTTTCCAGCCTTTTTCCTCAGCGTATAGCTCTTGAAGGGGGGGCAGGGGGCAACCAATAATCCTCTCAGCAGTCCGAACTGTTCTTTGTAGTCTTCTGATATCTGATTTCGTAGCTGAACCAAACCAGACAGATATTGAAGTGCAGAGGACAGACTCAGTGATTGCTGAGTAAAACTGTATCAGCAGTGCATGTGGCAGGTTGAATTTCCTCAGCTGGTGAAGGAAGTACAACCTCTGCTGGGCCTTTTTCACAATGGAGTCAATGTGGGTCTCCCACTTCAGGTCCTGTGAGATGGTAGTGCCCAGGAACCTGAATGACACCACTGCTGCCACAGTGCTGTTTAGAATGGTGAGGGGGGTCAGTGTTGGGGTTTTTCTCCTAAAGTCCACAATGATCTCCACCGTTTTGAACATGATCAGCTCAAGGTTGTTTTGACTGCACCAGACAGCCAACTGTTAAACCTCCCTTCTGTATGCAGACTCATCGTCATTTTGGATGAGGCCGATGACAGTGGTGTCGTCTGCAAACTTCAGGAGCTTGACAGAGGGGTCTTTGGCTATGCAGTCATTGGTGTAGAGGGAGAAGAGTAGTGGGGAGATCACACATCCCTGGGGGGCACCAGTGCTGATTGTACAGGTGCTAGAAGTGAGTTTCCCCTGTCTCACAAGCTGCTGCCTGTCCGTCAGAAAGCTGGTAATCCACTGACAGATAGACATGGGAACAGAGAGTTGGTGTAATTTATTCTGGAGTATAGCTGGGATGATGGTGTTGAAAGCTGAACTGAAGTCCACAAAAAGTATCCTTGCACATGTCCCTGGTCTCTCCAGATGTTGCAGGATATACTGCAATCCTATGTTGACTGCATCATCCACAGACCTGTTTGCTCGATAAGTAAATTAAAGGGGATCTAGAAAGGGTCCAGTGACGTTCTTCAGGTGGGCCAACACCAGTCTCTCAAATGGTTTCTTGACCACAGACGTCAGGGCGACAGGTCTGTAGTCATTAAGTCCTGTGATTTTTGGTTTCTTTGGGACAGGAATAATGATTGAGCGTTTGAAGCAGCATGGGACTTCACACTGCTCCAGTGATCTATTGAAGATCTGTGTGAAGATGGGGGCCAGCTGATTAGCACAGGATCGAAGACACGCCGGTGAGACGCCATCAGGGCCTGAAGCCTTCCACGTCTTTTGTTTCTGAAAAACGCAGCTCACATCATCTTCACAGATCTTAAGTGCAGGTTGAGTAGCAGAAAGGGGGAGGAGGGGGGTTGCAGGAGGTGTTGGTGTTTGTGTGAAGTGAAGGTCAGAATGGGTGTGGTGTGTGAGATTGGGCCTTTCAAATCTGCAGTACAGTAGAACACATTCAGTTCATCAGCCAGTTGTTGGTTCCCTACAGGGTTGGGGGTAGGAGTCCTGTAATTTGTGAGTTGTTTCATGCCACTCCACACTGATGCAGGGTCATTAGCTGAAAACTTGTTTTTTATCCCCACCCTTGTAAGCATCCTCTTTGGCCTGATGAAGCTGCCTGAGTTCTGCTGTAAACCAAGGTTTGTCATTGTTGAACTTTAAATAAGTCCTAGTAGGAATGCACATATCCTCACAGAAACTGGTATTTCATGTAACAGTATCTGTGAGCTCGTCCAGGTCTGTGGCTGCAACCTCAAAAACACTCCAATCCGTGCAATCGAAGCAGGCTTGTAGTTCCTGCTCTGCTTCATTGGTCCATCTCTTTACAGTCCTTACTACTGGCTTGGTTGATTTTAATTTCTGCCTGTAGGTTGGAAGAAGATGAACCAGACAGTGATCAGAGAGTCCCAAAGCTGCTCTAAGGACAGAGCGATATGCATCCTTTATTGTTGTGTAACAGTGATCCAGTATGTTCCTGTCTCTGGTGGGGCATGTGATGTGCTGTTTGTATTTGGGCAGTTCACGTGTGAGATTTGCTTTGTTAAAATCCCAAAGAATATTAATAACTGAGTCCGGGTATTTTTGTTCCATGTCTGTGATTTGATCAGCCAGCTGTTGCAGCGTTGTGTTCAAACATGCATTTGGTGCAATATACACACTCACCAGAATAATCGAGGCAAACTCCCACGGCGAGTAAAAAGGCTTACAGTTAATAATGAGCGCTTCCAAATTAGGACAGCAAATCCTCTTTAACGTTGTTACATCTGTACACCAACTTTCATTTATATAAAAGCATGTTCCACCGCCTCTCGTTTTCCCCGTTAACTCTGTGATGTGATGCGATCCGCTCTGAACAGCTGGAAGCCCAGCAGATGTAATGCACTGTCCGGAATGGCTTCACTCAGCCAGGTTTCTGTGAAGCACAAGGCAGCAGAGGATGAAAAGTCCGTGTTTGTGCAGGTGAGAAGATGTAGTTCATCCGTTTTTTTAGGAAGAGAGCAGAGATTCGCTAAGTGAATACTCGGCAGCGCTGTTCGAAATCCGTGCCGACGGAGTTTGACCAGCGCACCGGCTCGTCTCCCTCGCCTGCGTTTCTTGAACAGCAGAGCTGTGCCTCCAACTAAAATGTCTAGCAAAACGTCTGAATATTCGAAAACTGGGAAAAGATTGTCTGGTACATGCTGTCGAATGTTCAGCAATTCGTCTCTGTTAAAACTGACTGGAAAAAGATTACTAAACACAGGACAAACAAACAAAAACAACAAAAGAACTGAGGAGCTCCACACCGAGGCAGCCATCCGCGGCACCATCATCATCAATATTGCATTACTATCATCTATACATCCAGACAGTTTATCTAATAAACAAAAATGTAGTCTATTTGAGTATCAGCGTAAACTGGACAAACTTTATCAATCTAAAGCAGAGGGTGCATTTGTTAGAAGAAGGAGAACAGAATTCGGCATATTTTTTTAGATTAGAGAAATCTTTATCCAAAAATACTATTCAACAACTGAAAATTGGTAATTATATTTCTGATGATCCACATTAGATTGCAATTTGTTGCTCAGAGTTTTTTAAGAACCTTTTTAGCAGTAAATTTTCGTCTGACAGCACTGTATCCTTTATGGAGTCTTTAAGTAACATCAACTCGATTAGCGCACTTAAAGAATTGTGTGATTATATTGAAAGAGGGTTTTGAATCAATCGAAACTCTAAAATTTAACAAATCACAGGAGTATATGGGATTACATCTGAATTTTACCAGATTTTTGCAAAAAATGTAGCTCCCTTTTTATTAGAAGTTATTTGTGAAAGTATTCATAAAGTTACCCCCCCCCAAAGCTTAATAACTCTTATTCCCAAACCTAAAAAAGACTTAATTGACAACTGGCGCCCTATTAGTCTCTTAAATTGCGATTATAAAATTATGGTTATTATTTTTGCAAAATGATTAATAGATGAAACTCAGTCAGGTTTCATGAAGAACAGGCACATTTCAAACAACATTCGGTTGGTACTTGATCTATTGGATTATCCTGAATTGGTGAATGATGATAGTTACATTCTTTTTTAGATTTGTATAAAGCCCACGACTCAATAGAGCATGGATTTATATTTCATTCTTTGGAAAAATTTGGGTTTGGGAACTTTTTTATTAATGTAGTTAAGTCTTTGTATGCCAGTGGTAATGCATCTATTAAGCTTAAACATGGCACCTCCCCAAGATTCAATCTAGAGTGAGGAATACGCCAGGGTTGCCCTATTTCGCCTTATTTGTTCATCTTAACCACTCAGTTGTTAGCTACGCACGCATTGTGTTATTTAAAGGTCATATGCCCTTTTATTCATCTTGTTCATATATAACTCCACCAGATCCAGCTGACACACCAGTAGGTAAAATTTGATTTAAACCTCCTAATATGAAAAATAATAGACATATTCGAGATTTTTTCCAAAATGATTGTGTATCCAGGCTACATCTAATTGTAACTTGGAATAGATCTGTAAAAAATATTGTGTGGAAAAAGGTTTGGACACTTCCTAACAAATATCTGTTAGTAAATAAAGTGAAAGAGGTTTCTTTTTAACTTCTTCATCGATACTATCCAGTTAAATTGTGTCAAGATTTTCAATGAATATTGATGTGAACTGCACTTTTTTGTGACAGACAACCAGAGACACTTTTCCATCTCTTTTGGTGATGACACAAAGAAATTTTGGCAAGGTGTATCTCAATTCATTATAGATTCTATCCATAAAGACTTTCAACTTTTTTTTGAGAATGTATTGTTTGGGTTTATTATTTTTGATAAACAATATGAAGAGGTCTATTTTTTATGTAACTTAATTATTTTTCTTGCTAAGTACTTCATTCATAAGTGTAAAGTATTGGAAATTAAACCCATTTTTTTTTCTCATTTCCAAAATTTTTTAGGATTTTATTAAAACCCTGTCCACTTCTTCCAACAAAAAAGCCATCAAAACATGGAATGTATGCTTGAATTTAGGTGTCTTTATCTAACTTGTATATACTATGACCCCATACCTATATTATTCAAGACTTTTATTTGTCTCTGTACATTTGTTTTATGTTTTCTTATGGAAGATTAATCTGCGACTCCTCCCATGTATGTTTTCTTTTCTTTGCATGTCTATTTTGTATTTTCTCTCTCCTCATGTAATCTTTTGGCATTTTCCCTTGGCGTTGTATGTTTCTTGTGTTTTTGTAATATAATATGTACATCCTTGTAAGCAATAAAATATAAATAATAATAATAAAAAAAAAAAAAAAAAAAAAAAAAAAAAACGTCACATCGTGTGACGTTGCCTCAATGTTGATTTTAAACCCGGAAGACGAAAAAAACGCCCTAAATTAACCACTTTGATGGATACTTTGTCTTCTATCATGTGTAACACATACATATCTGGTAACATCTCAGAAAAGGTAGTTTAACGCAATCCAGACGAAACTGGTCAAATCTAAATGCATCTGGCTGTTCAAACCAAATATGTAAACTTTAGCCCGCCCAAACAGCGCTATGTCAGCATAGAAAAATGCGAAATTGATGTTGTATCAAAAATATCGATCCTCACACAAAAATATAGATTCTAATAATAATAATAATAATAATAATAAAATAATAACAAAAATTAAAAAAATAAACTAGGGATATTATTATTTGGTTACCATGAACAATAATCATAAGCTTCAAAGTTCAATAAAACGGATTAGGCTATATTAGCAAATACTTGTGCAGGATGGGAACTATTTCTTCTTCCGCTTATTTTAACATACATGCTGAAAGGCACAAACAGACAAGCGCTTGCGCCGACACAAGGCTTTTTCAATCTGCTAACGCGATGCCGCAGCATCCTTGAGTCAACTGTGTGTGTGTGTGTGTGTGTATGTGTGTGTGTGTATATATATATATATATATATATTTTTATTATTATTATTTATTTTATTTTTTTAAAGCTGGGAGAAATACTGATGGCACTGGCAAGACAGACAGTCCCACTAAGCTGATCCACCAATCAGCACGTTCATTTCAGACGCGATTGGATATTTGCTAACCAATCATATTTTCCGTTTCAGTAAGGGGCGGGACATTTCCAGCGTCTGATGCACAAGCGTCACTGGAGTAACCATAATTTGCACTGTAAATTTATTTCCCTGCTAAACGTAAATATATGCATATACATTTAAATTTAACTTATGCAATTCAACTTTGTGAAAATACTGGATGTTATTGCACACCTGCTAGTTTTTGATGCTCTTTTTTTTATTATTTTTTAATTTTTTTTGCCTTTTACTGCTGTCAGTGGTGCCTTTATCTCGTGATATCAAATCATTTCAATTTATATTGAAAACAATTTCACTATACACAGAAAAGCACATAGTACACAAATGAAACAAATAACCATTAATTTTTATATAGGCTATATATGGTAAAACAAGATAACTTGTTAACGTGAACATACACTCATATTAGCCTCAATGCTTTAACAGTTTATTGCGTATTATGAATTAGTTTATTAGTTAGATTAATAATAATGCATTAACAATTTTCATAGTAGCCTAATAAAAGGGACATTAATGACACCTATTAATTTAAATACATATTTAACATCAAGTTACCATACCATGGTTCTTAGCAATGAACTGTTCACCATGCCAGCAAGAAACCTACCCTGATATACATTTTGTAAGTTTATGTGGGACTATAATTACAACAGTCATTTTTTAAATGGAAAAAATACATTTCTTACACTTTTTACATATGTACTGTATATAAATGTAAATGATTCTTAGAGATCGGGTGCATGTGTTTTTTTATTTTTGTTTTTTTATGGGGGGTCTTTCATAACTTCACAGTACGCCCATCTTCGTAGACACTACTACACCACAGATTCTGGAGTAAATTCACGCTAAAATTACAACGTATAACATTTCTTAAATTGTGAGTAATTGTAGTTAATAAGTAATTTAAAAAAAAAAACAGTTAACCATGGTTTTACTACAGTAATACTGTAGGGAAACCATGGTTAATTTTTGTAAGGGTAAACAAAACGGAAGTCTAATAATTTTGTTTAGGCTCACAAATGTAAAAAAAAAAAAAAAAATGACGAAGTATGACTAAAAATAATATTTTAAATTACCCATTATATCCAAAGAAATCGCAAAATCAATTTAATAGAAGGTATTGGTATCGGTATCGACGATATGATTGGTATCGGATCGAAAAGAAAATAAGTGGCAGGCCCATCCCTAATGAGCGCTGCTGACGCGCATTACGCGTCTTAACTACGGCAAGCCCCGAGGGGAAAACACACAGCGAGCCCATACACAGACACACAAGCGCTGGGCAAATTAACATGGAATCAAATAATAAAGCACATCTTTTGAATTCACTGCCTGAAATTCAAAAGTTAAGGAAGTGCATAATCACGGATGTGAACTCTGTTTTATTTGCATAAAGCGCTGGATCTGAAGATCGGATTTATATCCGTTTTGGCGGAGACAATCTGATGTGACCAAGTGTAAATGGAATGAGCTTTTTCAGTCTGATAGCAATCCGTTCAGTAAAAACGCATGAAGTGGCTAAGTGTAAATTGGCCCATAGTCCACATATACATTTTATTTTATTCTCGCTAATGACGTGTTTCCATAAAGTATTAAAATATAATGCTAAGCGTACTCGCCTCATTACTATACAAATACGTAAAATCAGTTTAATTAAATAATAGTTAAAAAAAAAAAACAACAATAAAAAACAGTGCGGCCGAAATTGAGTACCCCTCTACACTACTGTTCGCAAATACAGAGCTTAGTTGGAGGCTAAACTTGTTTTATACTCACTACCAAATTCCAAAAATACCCCCATAAAACGAAAAGAAATTGACGTCTAAAGTGCCTAGTTTTAAGGCATCATGCTGATAGTATGATCGTAACAATAATTAATGATTTATTCATGGTTTTTTACTGATCAAAGAAAGGTAACGGAATATAATCAAATGTATAAATTATAATAAAGGAAATAAAAATGAAAATCTGAATTTTACGTCTGTACGTATGAAACCGCTGATGACGTATGTAACCGTTCGGCGCTCATTTTCAAATGGACGTCTGAACAGAACAGAGAGAAACGGTGTGGATCGGTTACCGGAGATATACTAGGTGTAAATCCTCAGTTTACAGCTGGTAATTTCAACTTTCGTTTTTATGCTTCATCTGAGAATCTTTAAGGTTTTAAAGCCACAGTTTATAATTTGAACTGTTGCATTTTCTGAAGCGTGTTAACCGCAAGCTAGCATGAGTTTTGTCAAACTGAATCTGCGTACGTCAAACAAAAAAAAAAAAAAAAGAAAAGAAAAAAAAAGAAAGAATCCTCAGTGTTTTGATGTATGATTTTCACTATTTGGTTAAAAAACAAAAAACAAAAAAAAACATTCGCTTTAACTACTCGTTTGATCATCTCATTCAGTGAAATAATCGTTTCTTGACGTTGTTTACATGTCAAAGTATCTGGCCTTGCCGTTAAAGTTGAAGTAATATGGACTATTTCGCTCACTGCAATTCGTAAACATGAACATATTGTCTGTGTATGTATAACAAACCAATATTGATCCATTGTTTCGGTTTACAGTCGCCATGAGCGCATTCAGCACCCCGACATACTGTCAACGGCAGTGGTCCTCCCCCGTAGTGGGACACAAAGCGGCTCTTTCGGCCACTAGCACACCTCTCTTGGACAATATTCAGGGAAACGACGATGAGCAGGAGAGAAGACAAAGACGCAGGTCCAAAGTCATTGACCTTCATGGTGTGAACGATTCTTCCATTAACGAGGCCGGTAGCCACAGGTAGGTCGAAACCCCAGGGCCATTCAGCTGCGAACAAGTCATAAAAGTGAAGTACACACATTTATGTGCATAAACACTGGCGGCCAAAAGTTTGGAATAATGTACAGATTTTTCTATTATGGAACGAAATTTGGTACTTTTATTCACCAAAGTGACATGCAACTGATCACAATGTATAGTCTGGACATTAATAACGTGAACAATTACTATTACAGTTTGAAAAAAAGAAAAGAAAAAAAAAATCAGAACTTCTTAAACTACTTCAAAGAGTTCTCATCAGAAAATTCTCCACATGCAGCAATGACAGCTTTGCAGATCCTTGGCATTCTAGCTGTCAGTTTGTCCAGATACTCAGGTGACATTTCACCCCACACTTCCTGTAGCACTTGCCATAGATGTGGCTGTCTTGTCGGGCACTTCTCACGCACCTTACAGTCTAGCTGATCCCACAAAAGCTCAATGGGGTTAAGATCCATAATACTCTTTTCAATTATCTGTTGTCCGATGTCTGCATTTCTTTGCCCACTCTAACCTTTTCTTTTTGTTTTTCTGTTTCAAGAGTGGCTTTTTCTTTGCAATTCTTCCCATAAGGCCTGTACCCCTGAGTCTTCTCTTTACTGTTGTACATGAAACTGGTGTTGAGCAGGTAGAATTCAATGAAACTGTCAGTTGAGGACATGTGAGGCGTCTATTTCTCAAACTAGAGACTCTGATGTACTTATCCTCTTGTTTATTTGTATATCTGGCCTTCCACATCTCTTTCTGTCCTTGTTAGAGCCAGTTTTCCTTTGTCTTTGAAGACTGTAGTGTACACCTTTGTATGAAATCTTCATTTTTCTGGCAATTTCAAGCATTGTATAGCCTTCATTCCTCAAAACAATGATTGACTGATGAGTTTCTAGAGAAAGCTGTTTCTTTTTTTTCCATTTTTGACCTAATATTGACCTTAAGACATGCCAGTATATTGCATACTGTGGCAACTCAAAAACAAACACAAAGACAATGTTAAGCTTCATTTAACGAACCAGATAGCTCTCAGCTGTGTTTGATATAATGGCAAGTGATTTTCTAGTACCAAATTAGCAATTTAGCATGATTACTCAAGGATAAGGTGTTGGAGTGATGGCTGCTGCAATTGTGGCCTGTCTATATTTGATCAAAAATGACTTTTTTCAAATAGTGATAGTGCTGTTTTTTACATCAGTAATGTCCTGACTATACATTGATCAGTTGAATGCCACTTTGGTGAATTAAAGTACAAATTTCCTTCCGAAACAGCAAAATCTGTACATTATTCCAAATTTTTGGCCACCAGTGTATTTCATATAATATAAGTAGATCAATACATACAGAGTCCAATCTTTTGTTCCCAACATAGTTCTGCAGCCACCCCTGCCGCAGTTCCAAAACTGTCATCTGCACAGATATCTGAACATTACTCAACCTGCATCAAGCTCTCCACTGAAAATGTCTGTTAAGTTTTAACATTTATACATGGTGCAGTTTACAGCATTTTTCCGTTGGACAGGACTAATGATCAATTTTTCACTGCAGAAAATTACCACAAAGAATGCATTTGGCTTGCACCTCATTGATTACATGGCAGACATTCTCAAGCAGAAAGACTCCGAGCTCAACTTCAAGGTATAATCTCAGAGAATTTGTGTTTACCATCTCTTCACAAAGTTTACACTGACAATCAAAAACCATATTTTTGTGTTATAATTGGGTTTGTGTGTTCATTTAGGTGGCAGCAGGCACCCTGGACGCAAGCACAAAAATCTATGCGGTGAGGGTGGATGCAGTTCACGCTGATGCTTACAGAGTTCTGGGAGGCTTGGGTTCAGAGACCAAACCAAAAGAGAGTGAGTAATTATCCAAGGCAAGTCACATGTGTACTGATTTGTTATGTGATGTCTTCATTGTGTAGGTTGGATTTTTCAGAAAGCTAGGTGGTCATGGTGGATGAGCTATGCCCTCCCAGGACCCTGCACAGTAATACGGATAACTTATATAATTCCAGGTCAAAATGGTGATGAGGAAGGCGAGCTAGCAGAGGGCAGTCAGGGAGAGCAGGTGGCTGCAAAGCAGACTACTAAGAAAAGACCTCCAAAGAAGACAGTGGAGCAGAACCTCAGTAACATCAATCTTTCTGAATCTGAGATGAAGTGTGAGGTGAATAATACCAGAGTGTGACTGAAATGTGATCGATGTGAACATATGGTATTTGATCCATTATGCATTTGTGATGTATAAAAAAGTATAAAAACCTACAGGAAGACTTTAAACATCCTCCGTGCAGGTGGACCCCATGTTCCAGCGCATGGCTGCTTCCTTCGATGAGAACAGTACAGCAGGAGTGTTCCTTTCCGTGCTGTTCATTGAGGACAGTCGCTGTGAGCTGCGCTTTCCTTCACATATGACCTTGCTGAAGTCACAGCCTCCTCCTGTACAGATCTCTCCTCAGCACGTTCCTGCCTCACCATTTACAGGTAAACTGGCTTTCCACATCTCACACAGTTCTAAGTTATGGGTCAGTCTACTCTTGGGTTCAAAGATAAATATTCAGCCATTTTCTGGTCTAAAGTTTTCTGCATGCATTGAGATTCTTATATCTTTACAACCATTCGGGATGTGCCTGAAGCGAATACCTTGTTCGGAAAGGCACGAATAATGTCTTCAAAACGAATAACGAATTCATCCGAATAATATAAAAAATATTCGTATGACTGATTATCCAAGAGGCACAAGGATAAAGTGACATTTTAAATAAACAAATACAAAATTACAAAGAACGTTTGAATCTGTGCAGCCAATATTTAGAAAGTGTAAACATTATGAATGAAAATGCGCACGTTGAGATTTCAAATCGGATGGCTGCGGTCTTGTTTTCAGTCTCTGTTAATTGTGCGCATCAGCTATACGTAAGTTACAACTTCACCTAGTTGTGGCATAAATGGGCACTAAGTCACAATTTGCGCACTACTAAATATGTGAGTGTTGCACCATTAAACTTAGGTAGAACATAACCTTACGTATAAACTAAATATTTACGGAAGCCTCCGACCAGGAGTAATGGATGGAATAAAAAAGCAGACTCAATGACATCAGTGAGCTCATGTTTTGGTTGGGAGGCTTCAGTCCTTTCAACATATATGATGTTGTCACTCGTTTACATTTATGGGAGAAAACATAATGTAAAAAATGTACTACTTCAATATGAAACCGATCTAATGGTGCACTTTCCTGTGTACGCCACCCAATGTCAAGTTTCAACATACTGTATACGAAATATATAAGAAATTAAAATGAATAGATGTCTATTTTTCCAGCCTGTTGTTTTAGAATTTATTTATTTATTTATTGCCCCTTATTCATTTTAGATACTGTTATTGAATATTGTTATTTACATAAAATAAATATACCATTAATGAAATCTTGTTTTATTACGTATCGTATTTCAGTGGGGATATCATTTATTACAGCTGACAGTTACGTGAGCGAACAATGTTTGAACATTAACCATAACAAGAACAAACTGAAATTCACGGCTTTTTAACACTTGTGTATTTAATTTGAAGGCTGCTTATTGGATCAATACAGGTAAACGTCATACTATGCGACTACGCATTACTTTATGGAGAGCTTACGACCTAGTTAAGTCTTGCCTTAAGAATAGGTGGTGCAACCGAATTAAGCACTGACTAACACAAACTAACTAGTAGTTACTAAGCCCTTAGTGTGAACTTTACGTCTCAACTTGTGTGAGACCTTACGCACAGCTAGTGCAACGCTACCCTGGAGCTTATCAAGTGTAACATTAAGATGCAACATCATACAGTATACTTTCCACTTCTTCAATGTCTATGTTAATGTATCACATGATTCACATCTGATTCCCATGTATTCATTTATAGCCTAAACCCGAGCACGATGTTAAATTCCTGACCTGAAGTGATGATTTCATGTCGGAGCCTGTCTATCCGTCTCTTAAAGTTGACCACATTTATATTCACATCAGCAATTAAGGAAATTATCTGGTTAAGACTTTATTCCAAAAAAAAAAAAAAAATTTTTTAAATATAAATGCACTATAAAGGTTTAAATGCTCCATAGAGTATTCATCTATTAGGAATATTCTTCCTTATGTAAAACAAAGAAACCGAAACATGCTCCGTCTTTTTTTTTCTTTTTTCTTTTCTTTAAACTGTGCTACATCTGGTAAGGCACTATATAAATGTAATATTATTATTATTAATAATATTATTATTATTATTTAACTAAATAATGGTGTCTTATAAAAATTCCTGATAAATTTACGGGATATTCACCTGTTCTTAAGCTATATTGATTTTATTTTAATTTATTTTAATATTTGAATTTGTATTTATTATTCACTGCAAAATGTGTGCTTGACATTTCACATTTTGCTTGACACCTCTTGCCATCAGAATAATGTTGTTATACATGCACAGACAAATGGAAATTCTGTTTCATGCAGATATTAATATCACAAATACTAGGAAAAACCACAGTTAATGTAGCCTACAAATTCAGCTTCATCTGGTAAGATTTTTTTTATTATAAAAGAATAGTTTTTAAATAATAGTTGTATAATAATAATAATAATAATAATATATTATTATTAGGCTATTATTATGAAAAGGCATTTACAAGGCATATTTTATTAATAGAAACTATAAATGTAAGAGTAACGTTTAAAAATGGGCATTTCATTTATTTTTGATGCACTTCCGGTTTAAGCCACGCCCACACCCGGTTCTATTTGAATACAGATGGTTTTGTCATATGAACAGATACAAATACAGATTATGGCTTCGCTGCACACCCCTAACAACCATACTAATATTTTTAAATACATGAGTGCAATAAATCATGTCTCCGATTCTTCAAGGTCGTCTGAAGACATTGGAGGACAAGCCAATCTGTCCATCCTTAGAGGATTTCTCTTTCACTAGATGGACTCCTGAGCAGGTAAGACCCTCTTAATGGCATTTAAAGCCTCTTCCTTCTGAAAGATGTTGTAAAGTGTGTTTATGTTGATTTTATTTTTTAAATATTTAAAGCTGAATTATGTAATTTCTGTGACAATAGCCACCAAATGGAATTGCAAAACAGCTTTCCGAATATGCCCTTTGTCTACTGTTGTTCAAACAGTCAAGATAGTCCCAGCCCCAACTGGGGTCTAAGCAGGTTTCTCAAAACAAACACAGGAATATTTATAGCGCCACAGAGACACAGTGTTTATAGTTTTTTGAGAAAATTAATCTATGAATGTCTTTCTTATATTTGTCTCTGCATATTCAGCTGGGATAAAAGAAAGTATTTTAACGCTAAACATTTTTTTACATCACCTTTAAAGAAATATTCTGGGTCAATACAAATTAAGCTCAATCGACAGCATTTGTGGCATAATATTGATTACCTCAAAAATTTATTTTGACTTGCCCTTCTTTTTCTTTCTCACAAATCTGGGTTCCAGTGATATACAAAAGTGTAGCCACAAGACATAATCAATATGCGTGTTAACATGATAAAATCACTTACTAATATTTTCTGTGTAAAATTTTACAACTTTGTTGCCATGACGATGTACTGTCAACAAACCCTGATTGCGACTAAAAATTATGATTTAAGCAACTTTATAGCTCAAATAATACATGAGTTTTAACAGAAGGATTAATGTAATGCTTTAATAAAATTAAAAGCTTAAAATCTCTGCCTTTTAACCCCTCCAAAATCCTCAACTTCAATTTTTGCTTTTTTAAAGAAAAGGATGGACGATTAAAGGGGGAAATTATTTTTTGTGGTAATTAACATAATGCCACAAATGCTGTCGATTGAGTTTATCTTGTATTTAAATATAAGCTCTATATAAAAATAAGTCCTGACCCTTCCCCCTGTTATGCACTTTTAAATTACGTTTAAGTTGACCTCTATTATGAATGTAACATTTAAATATAATTTATAAATATCATAGTGCACAATGTTTACCCTGCCCACCATGTTTGTTCATTTGATCTTCTCTTTTGTCACAAATGTTCAATGTAGACCACAAATCTCAACCAGCTGCTTGAGAAGATGAAGCAGGGAGAGCATGCATTTGATGTCAATGCAGACATTGAACCAGATGTTGATGAGGGTCCAGACTTTGGGGATCATTTTGATGCAGATGTGGATGAAGGCAGGCCAGACTGTGAGGAGTATAAGGAACAAAGAGAATTTTGTTCAAAAAGCCCTGAGAGAGGACGGTTAGTGCTTAGGAAATGTATTGCACCAAAGTATTTGTAATGCTTTGCAAACTGACTCTGTTTTCAGGGCTCGACAATAAGGGCTGCCTGATGGACCGGGGCCAGTGTGAGAGAGATTCGGGCCAGTTGCTAGAACTGTCACTTGCCCGATCAAGCCAGTGCTATATTTATGAAGTTAGTGAAAGCAGACAACTGGCGATAGAGCACAAAAATTACATGGAGCGAAAATAGTCTTTTAACCAAGCCTCAGAGACGCGTGAGCACGTAATTTACTGGATGCACCAAGGCACAGATGTGTGATTGCGCAACAGTGTGCAGACTCTTTTAGAACTGTCCTCGCTCTTTTTCCAAGTGTCTTAGCAGCGTCTATTACAAATATGTAGAAAACTGCAGGAAAAAACCTCACTTCATGAATTTCAGAGCGGGATTGCACGTTTTACACAACATTTTGAGTATCCCTGCACATTCAGTGCTCACAGTCTGAGAAATTCACAGATTTTTTTCATTTTAACATGCTGGTAAAAAATTTGTAATCCACACATTGGATCACAAGAAATCAAGTGTTTTTCTATTGGACTGTAAATCCATCTCTCTCTATGCATCTCTCTCATCATCTCTCTCCGTGCAGCGTAGACACTGTTTAGCGTGCATGCACACTCGTAAATGGAGAGAGTGCAAGTATTGTTCCCACAGTAAAAAAAAAAAAAGTGCATTTCTCCCATTATTTCACCTTTAGAGATGTTTTGAGTGCTTAATACGGTTGCGTTCACACACAGGACGGTTATTTACGAGTGTGACAACCGCATTCTAAAATCGAACTGACACCCGCATATTTTCAGGTCTCACAACCGCATTCTCTGTAAACCTGTGATGTGTGAACAGAACCGCACTGGACAACTAGTTGTTAGTCACGTCCTATAAAGTTAAAGCCACACTGCACTGTACATCAGCATGTAAATGTGGTTGATAATCCCAAACACTGACTGTGTGAACATAGCCTAATAATTTTCAGAGCTGTTCAGATGCAGGGTAGGGCTGGGTGATATATTGAATATTAACGATATAATCGAGATTAATTTTGCTGACGATGTCAAATTGACCAATATTGTGAATATTGCGATGATTTTAATGTGCTTTCATTTGGCCAATAAGTTTCATAAAGAGCGCATCAGTAAACTAATTTCACGATCCTTCAGGGCTGCACAATTAATCAAAATAACATCAGAATGGCAAGTTATTCATGTGATTTTTAATCCACAAAAGGCTACGATTTAAAGACAGATAAACATGGTATGTGTGTAATTCAGAACAAACCGGTGATGCGCTTATCTGTGTGCAGTGTGCATGGTGGGACTCTCAGATCAGTTCACGTGCATTGTGAAATCAAAATGATGCAGGTTCAAGCATTCGCACACTTCCAAACATTAATAACTGCTACAAGTTATACAAATCTACAAATGCGGCACAGAAAAGGAAGAAATTACAGAGTTTCAGAAAATGCGGGACATTGTAAACAGCCAATTACACATTGCCTTTTCTGTGTCACAATAAAAGCTCCAACTTCACAAGAAATAATACGACAGCACTTTCGGTGTCAAAATAAAAGCCCCAGGTGAAGGTGAAGTAAACAGGACAGAAATATATTTATTTTGTATAACTCCTCTTATAATCAGAATAATAATGATAATTCAGCATTATATTTTAATAATAAACCTGACGTGTCCCAGTAATAATTTTGTATTATGCATTGTTCAACTGGGGTTTCAAAAATAAGTCAGTGAACTAGCTTTGAACACCTTGTTCATTCACAAAAATATATTAGTAAAAACATTTGAAGGTGAATAATGGTTTTTATTAAGCTACTATGTATCATTGTATATGAAATATAAATATAAAGTGCATATCAATGAAAATGATTGGATTTCATTCTCCCTTGTGATTATTTAAAGGAATAGTTCACCCAAAAATTTAAATTTTGCTGATAATTTACTTAACCTCAGGCCATCCAAGATGTATATGACCTTCTTTCTTTATCAGAACAGGATTTAAATAAAAGTAAAGTATCCTAGATTTTTAGCTTCATCCAATGCAAGTGAATGAACTTCACGTTCACGTGATTATTCAGAAGTTCCGCTCTGTTTATCACAGAGGAAAGTACTTCATGCAAAAGTTAGGTCAATTCAAACATCTACAGAGAGCTGGCGGAAGCGCAGATTAAAATGTAAAACGTATTAATTACCAAGTAAGATTAGTAAACCAGGTAAGTGTTAAGGTCCATTGTAAAAAAAAAAAAAAAAAAGGATTATTTTTTATGAACTAAGATTAATGACTAATACCTTCGAAGTCCATCCTGGATTAACTGCAGAAGTTCACATAGATGCATTGTCCTTTGTTAGTTGGCTGATGAAGGCTTTTGTTGGCAATTAAATGATAGTCTATGTATTCCATTTCAAGAGTGTAGTCCATCAATAGATGAAGGTGATGCAGGCAGAGATCAATGAGGTGCATCGCAGTTCAACCGGCAGGTCATTTCAGTGAGGTTCAGTAGGGTCCATCTTAAATCCGAGGTTCAGGCAGTGGCATATGAAGTATCCGATGTCTTAAAGTTGGAGTTGGCATCAGTTCATCCTCTATAGTCTGACAACAAGCAGGAACGGAGCTGGATCTGAATCCCGAGGTTGAGATATGGAAACAAATAGAATAATATTAGCGTTGATGTCATACAATTTTATGCAGAGTTATAGATCATAATAGATGTTTCTGGTTTAGCAGACCTAACTAAAGCAGCCTAATTGTGAGTTGTTGGATAATTTTGGTGTATGCCTGGCTTAATAGATGAGTCTTTAGTCTAGACTTAAACTGAGTGAGTGTGTCTGTGTCCCAAGCAGTGTTAGGGAGACTATTCCATAGTTTAGGACCAAATAGGAAAAAGATCTTTTGTGGATTTTGATATTCTAGGTACTATTAACAAGCCAGCATTTTGTGACTGTATTGAACGTGATGGAATATAGCGTGTCAGAAGGTCACTTAAGTACTGTGGAGCTAGACCATTCAAAGCTTTGTATGTAGTTAACAGAATTTTAAAATTAATATGAAATTTAACAGATTGCCAATGTAACGATGATAAAATGGGGCTAATATGGTCATATTTCTTGGTTGTAGTCAGCACTCTGACAGCTGCATTTTGAACCAATTGAAGTTTATTTGTTGAACTTGCTGGATATCCTCCCAGTAATGCATTACAATAATCTAGTCATGAACGCATTAATTAGTTTTTCGGCATCAGCAACAGAGCATGTGTCGTAACTTAGCAATATTTCTGAGGTGGAAGAATGCTGTTTTACAAACATTGGAAATTTGATTTTAAAAGGACAGATTGGTATCAAATATAACACCCAACTTCTTCGCTGTAGAAGACAACGTAACAGTACAAAAATCGAGAGTCAAATTATATTTTAGCGGCTTATTTTTAGAGGTTTTTGGTCCAATAATTTGTACCTCTGTTTTGTCGGAATTGAGTAGAAGGAAATTTCTGGCCTTCCAATCTTTGATTTCATTGATTGCTAATTTGGAGAATTGTGAATTTTCATTGGATTTAGAAGAAATATAAAGATGGGTATCATCGGCATAACAATGGAAACTTATTCCATGATTCCTGATAATATCTCCCAGGGGAATCATGTATAAGGAGAAAAGCAGAGGCCCTTAAAACTGATCCCTGTGGCACTCCATAATTTTGTTTGATTTGACAATTCCTCGTTTACACATACAAAGTGGTAGCAGTCTGATAAATAGGACCTAAACCATGCTAATGCAAGTCCACTAATGCAAACATAATTCTACAGCCTGTTCAAGAGAATGTTGTGATCTATCGTGTCGAAGGCAGCGCTAAGATCTAAAAGCACTAAAAGAGAAGTCATTTGTAACTGAAAAGTGCTATCTCTGTACTGTGATGGGGCCTAAATCCTGACTGAAATTGTTCCTATATATCATTTCTCTATAGAAATGAACATAGCTGGGAGGACACTGCCTTTTCTAGTATTTTCGACATAAATGGTAGATTTGAAATCGGTCTGTAATTAGCCAATTCTCTAGGATCAAGCTGTGGCTTCTTAATGAGCGGTTTGAAAACTGCCATTTTAAAGTTTCTTGGGACATGTCCTAAGGATAGCGAGGAGTTAAACATTTTAAGAAGAGGTTCTGAGATTACAGGGAATACCTCTTTTAAGAGCTTAGTTGGTTTTGGATCTAACATACATGTTGTGGCATTTGATTTTTTTTTTATAAGTTCATGACCTATGACAGCGAAGGATTGAAGTTGATCATGAGGAAAATTATGAGACACTGTTTTCTGAGGTACTGTGACAGTTGATTGCATAGTTCCAATTTTATTTCTGATTATTTCAATTTTATCAGTAAAGAAATTTATGAAGTCATTACTTTTGTGCTGCAACGGAATATCTGGTTCAGTAGGTGCTTTATTCCTAATCAATTTAGCCACAGTAGTGAATAAACACCTAGAATTGTTGTGGTTATTTTCTATGAATATGCTAAAATATGCTGACCTGGCAGCTTCTTAGTGCCTGTCTGTAGCTACGGACACTATACTTCCTTGCACCGTGAAATACCTTTAATTTTGTATTCTTCCACTTAGGCTCCATTTTCCAAGCTGCTCTCTTGAGAGCATGAGTGTGATTATTGTACCATGGTGTGGGGCTTTTTTTCTTGAATTTTCTTTAATCAAAGGGGGGCGACACTATCAAGAGTGCTAGAGAAGACTGTATTTATATTTTCTGTTATTACATCAAGTTCTTCTAGACTTTTTGCCTTACTGAGTATGTGAGACAATTCTGGAAGATTATTAGTGAAACTATCTTTAGTGGTCGAAAGAATAGTTCTACCTGAATGATAGCGTGGTGTAGATTGAGTGACATTAGCTGATTGCAGCAAACAAGATACGAGGTAATGAGTAACAGTCAGTATCTGGTGTGGCCACCAGCTGCATTAAGGACTGCAGTGCACCTCCTCCTAATGGACCATCAGATTTGCCAGTTCTTGCTGTGAGATGTTACCCCACTCTTCCACCAAGGCACTTGCAAGTTCCTGGATATTTCTGGGGGAATGGCCCTAGCCCTCCCCCTCCGATCCAACAGGTCCCAGATGTGCTCAAGGGGATTGAGATCCGTGCTCTTCGCTGGCCATGGCAGAACACTGACATTCCTGTCTTGCAGGAAATCACGCACAGAACGTGGAGTATGGCTGGTGGCATTGTCATGCTGGAGGGTCATGTCAGGATGAGCCTGCAGGAAGGGTACCGCATGAGGGAGGAGGATGTCTTCCCTGTAACACACAGCGTTGAGATTGCCTGCAATGACAACAAGCTCAGTCCGATGATGCTGTGACACACAGCCCCAGACCATGACGGACCCTCCACCTCCAATTCGATCCCGCTTGGCGTAACGCTCAATCCTTCGACGATAAATGCGAGTCCGACCATCACCCCTGGTGAGACAAAACCATGACTCGTTAGTGAAGAGCACTTTTTGCCAGTCCTGTCTGGTCCAGTGAAGGTGGGTTTGTGCCCATAGGTGACATTGTTGCCAGTGATGTCCGGTAAGGACCTGCCTTACAATAGGTCTACAACCCCTCAGTCCAGCCTCTCTCAGCCTATTGTGGACAGTTTGAGCACTGATGGAGGGATTGTGTGTTCCTGGTGTAACTTGGCTGTTGTTCTTGCCATCCTGTACCTGTCCTGCAGGTGTGATATTCGGATGTACCGATCCTGTGCAGGTGATGTTACACGTGGTCTGCCACTGCAAGGACAATCGGCTGTCCTTCTTGTCTCCCTGTAGCGCTGTCTTAGGCGTCTCGCAGCACGGACATTGCAATTTATTGCCCTGGCCACATCTGCAGACCTCATGCCTCCATGCAGCATGCCTAAGGCCCGTTTATGCAGATGAGCAGGGACCATGGGCATCTTTCTTTTGGTGTTTTTCAGAGTCAGTAGAAAGGGCTGTTTAGTGTCCTCAGATTTATAACTGTGACCTTATTTGCCTTATATAATAATAATAATAATAATAGTGAAGTCATCAAAACTATGCAATAACAGAAATGGAATTATGTTGTGACAAAAAAAATCCAAAATAAATCAAAACTGTGTTATATTTTAGCATCTTCAAAGTAGCCCCTCTTTGCTTGGAATTTGCAGAAATGTACTCTTGGCATTTTCTCAACCAACTTCTTGAGGTATCACACTGGGATGCTTTTAAAACAGTATTAAAGGAGTTCTCATCTATGCTGGGCACTTATTTGCTGCTTTTCTTTATTATTCAATCCAAGTCATCCATTTCCAAAAACTTTTTTTATTTATTTTTTTTATAAAATTGTAGTTTTGTAATGAAAGAAATTAATATGTTGGCACAATTATATTTTTGTCTACAAAACTAATTTCAAACATTTAAGCATATGCCTTCAGATCAAAAGGTTTTTAAGATCATGAGAAACACAAGTGATCCCAAACTTTTTAACGGCAGTGTATATATATATTAATTACACCGATCAGCCACAATGTTAAAACTACCTGCCTAATACTGTGTAGGTCCCCCTCCTGCCCTCAAAACAGTGCCAACCCGCATCTCAGAATAGCATTCTAAGATGATATTCTTCTCACCACAGTTGTACAGAGTGGCTATCTGAGTTACCGTAGACTTTGTCAGTTTGAACCAGTCTGGCCATTTTCTGTTGACCTCTCTCAACAACAAGGCATTTCCGTCCGCTGAACTGCCACTCACTGGATGATTTTTGTTTTTGGCATCATTCTGAGTAAATTCTAGAGACTGTTGTGCGTGAAAATCCCAGGAGATCAGCAGTTACAGAAATACTCAACCCAGTCCGTCTGGCACCAACAATCATGCCATGGTCAAAATCACTGAGATCAAATTTTTTTCCCCATTCTGATGGTTGATGTGAACATTAACTGAAGCTCCTGACCCATATCTGAATGATTTTATGCACTGCACTGCTGACACACGACTGGCTGATTAGATAATTGCATGGATGATTGTTGGTGCCAGATGGGCTGGATTGAGTATTTCTGTAACTGCTGATCTCCTGGGATTTTCACACACAACAGTCTCTATAGTTTACTCAGAATGGTGCCAAAAACATCCAGTGAGCGGCACTTCTGTGGAAGGAAACACCTTGTTGATGAGAGAGGTCAGCAGAGAATGGCCAGACTGATAAAGTCTTCGGTAAGTCTCAGATAACAGCTCTGTACAATTGTGGTGAGAAGAATAGTATCTCAGAATGCTATTCTGAGATACGGGTTGGCACTGTTTTGATGGCGCGAGGGGGACCTACACAATATTAGGTAGGTGGTTTTAATGTTGTGGCTGATCAGTGTATACATAAATATGTAGATTCGGGAAACATTTTTAATGCCATGATGGTAAAAAAAAAAAAGCTCTCTTAAATTTTTGTGTTGGCAGGGCAAGTAAAAATGTAAATCACTGGTCCAAACTATTAAGAAAATTAATAGTTGGGGTTTAATAGTCATGGTTCAATACTGTTTAGAATGATATCTTCACTCATTTAGGCATGACAACGAAGACCATCTAACTTTCTAAGCCTGACTGTAAATTAACATTTCATGTTGGGCTTTGTTCTGTCTCTGCCTATGCTGAACAATTACAACCTTTCAACCCATTTTATTTGCAGAAAAATTACTTCTGTGATGTGTTTGTATGTCTATTCATGGTGAGGTCTGTGTGTGTGTGTGTGCACTGTGTTCAGAGGTGTTATTCCTATTGGCAAGGTGGATATTGCCACCATGTGTCTGCAGTTGTCTGATCAGCCCAGAGAGTACTCGTACTTCAGTCCCAGGACCATGGCCACCTGGGTCGGACCTGGCTACTGGCTCTTCAAACCTGGACATAAACGTAACTCTTGGTTTAGTCTAGAAGTGTTTAACTATAACTTAACTATAATTAGATGTCTATAGAACTACAGTATTTATTTTATTGCTGATTTTTAGCTTGCTTTTCATGTTTTAATTCTATTTAGTAGTTTACACTACCAGTTTCTCTAAAATCTTTATGTAGAGGATCACAAACCAGACAAAGAACCCCGGAAGCGGGCACCAAAGAATCCCCTGGTTATTGATTTTAAAGAAGATATCCACTTCCAGAATTACTTTAAGACAACTAGAGTAAGTACCTGTTTACTCAGTTTTACTATGCAGTTCACACTAAAGCACTTCTAGGATTGTTTGACTTCAGAAAAGCCTTTTGATACTGTTTAATTATTATTCAATTAACAAAATAGTTGCATCAATTGTAATTTCATGCAGAATTTTAGTTTTAAGTAGTTATATTCAGTTAAATGCATTTTGTCATTTTATTTTTCCATTGTACATGGAAAACCTGCAAATTTCAGTGAAATTAATAAGTCATGGAAAAGTCAAAGAAAATGTCTAGTGAATAAAATTAAATTCTAGTGAGCTTTAACATTGGCTAGAAATTGCTCTTTGTGAGTGCAATGTGTGGAAACCCTGGTGACAGGAACTGTTGTCACCATCACTAATGTAACTGCCTTAGTACTGTAATGTTGTATTTTTGTGTGTGTGTACCAAACAATGTTTTTAAGCAAATTACATTTAATTCCTTTAAAGCTAAAGTATGTACTGTAATTTCTGTGATACTAGTGCCACCAATCAGAATTGCCAAAATAAACAATGCTTTCTGAATACGGCCTTCGTCTGCTGTTATTCAAACAGTCAGATTGTCCCACCCCAACTCACTCCGTTGGCTGAGTAATGTTATGGGTTGGTCTAAGCAGGTCGCTCAAAACAGAGAAATTTTTATAGTGCCACAGAGATACAGTGTTTACTTTTTTTTTTTTTTTTTTTTTTTTGGAGAAAATTAACCTATGAATGGCTTACTTATAATCGTCTCTGCATATAAAGCTGGGATAGAAGTATTTTAACACTGAAAAGCTACATCAACTTTAATTAAATGCTTGTAAAAGCAAGTAACAGATGACTTGACAGATGCCATAATGATATGATTGTTGTTTCCAGGCAGCAACTACTATTAGTAAATCTGCTCTAAATAGCACCAATAAGAAAACCACACTTCCAGCAGACTTCCAGTATCCACCCAGTAACCTATCACAACTCGGCCTCAAACCCTCCAACACAGTAAGTATGTTTTTTTTAATTATTATTATTATTATTATTATTATTATTCTGCAACAACCTATTGCATTGCAGTGTACACCTCAGAATACCAGTTGTGCCAAATCTTACAGCAATATTACTTTTCTAATGCTATCTTGTTGCAAATGGTGCTGAGCATTATGGTTTTTTTCTCACTTAGCTCAATGCAGAGGGCAAGAAGAGATTATCAGGAGAGCTGGGTGAGGAAGTAGGAGAGTACGACTACAACAACGCCAATGACACGGCCAACTTCTGTCCTGGTCTTCAGGTATATTTAACACTGGTGTTACATGGAGTAAAGGAGACTGTTTAACGCATTGATGAAGTGGATGTTAATGCGTAGCTTTCTCTGTGAATAGGAGGGAGACAGTGAGGATGCTGATGGCTTTGCAGGATCTGATGACTCTCAGACAGACAGACCAAACCCTTTCTCTCTTGACACAGATGGCATCTCTACATATGGAGAGGACTGTCTTGTTCCTGAGCCTCACAAGGTAAGATGAGAGAATAGTTGTTGGGAACTACACTATACATGGGCTGAGTGATCATGCAGTGAGTTTTATTTTATTACCTACCTCAGAAAATTAGTTTGAAGAGACGACTGTATTACTCTATTACTTTTATTCTCTTATCTAGGTTAATACCATTGAGATAAACTATGCCAAAATGGCCAAAAAGATGGACATGAAGAAGCTGAAGACCACTATGTGGAGTCTTTTAACAGAAAGTCCGGAAAACCCAGCCAAGGTTTGCCATCTTTTTTGGGCATTAGATTAATTAATAATTCTGAATCCTTCAACTAATATACAGAAGGAGTGTTTTTGCAGATTTTGTATGATATTTTTTTTTATATATATATCTTTTTGACTATCCTATAGTTAGCCCTTTCATACCATTCATAAATCTTGTATTTTTATGACAATAGTAGTAGTATGGACAGATTTGACCAGGCCCTTCAAAACTAATACTACAGACTCTTTCTAAATGTTTTCACACTTTCTCTTTGTAGTTAAGTTACCCTTCAGATAATTCAGATCACTTGTAGTATGGCTGTTAAATTGTGTTTTGAATTAATTGCCCTTTTATTGTTTTGTTATTCCACACTTGTTGTGGTTGGATGATTTAAAAGTTTTTAATTGGTTTTACTATTTTTAGGAGGTGGCGAGTGAGGAGACATCAGAAGTACCTAGTGAAAAATCATTCAGCCATTCTGTCAGAAATCTTGTACAAAGGTACAGTTTTTCAAAGCTTTATGCTATGCATCTTTTCAGTGTCCCTGATCATGGAGGAACTACTGTCAGCACTGTTCTTGTCTAAGGATCGCCAATTTTCCTGCATTTATATTAATTTCTCTTTCCTCTTTTCCAGGCTTCCCTCCACAATGGCTACGAATCTCTCAGTACCCTTGGCCTTTGTTGCCCTTCTGCACCTGGCTAATGAGAAAGTGGGTACTTTCTTCAAGTTTTAGTGTCTTCTATATATAATGATATTTCCAAAACCTCTATAGATGACGGTTTATTTAGTTTTTTTTTTTTTTTTTCTCTTTATGTTGATTTAATATGAGCATGTTATGTGTTGTTTATACAGGGTTTGTACAAGGTGCTTGAAGTAATTGAATTTGGCTTTTTCAAATGTAAGTCCTGGAAAACCCTTGAAAATAGCCAGTTTTACCAAGAGGTGCTTAAAAATGGCTTGAATTATAGAAAATCGTTAATCGTGTGCAGCAAGAAACGCGACCAGTAAAGTCAAATTGACAAACAAATCGCTCTTATGGGCCAGTTCTTTTTAACCATATGGGCAGAGGTCCAGACCACTACTGAAGCAGTCAGCACATAGACGGCGCTGTCACGTGGCACCTGTTACTTTTGGCAGCGCTGTTCAGAATGGGCCAATCTGAATCAATTGTTACTGGAGGATTTAAGAAATATATATTTTATAGATACTGCTGTGGCAGATTTAACAAGTATGAATCCTTCCAACCATAATTTTTAATTACAAATTACTCTCCAAAGTGAAAAAATTAGATGAGATAAAACGTTCTGAGATTTGAATGCAGATCAATGGAGGATTCCATTTTGTGAGCCGTCTAGCACCCCCTTGTGTGAAGAAAGCTTTGTGTCTCACAAAAAAGGTTATTTCTGAAAACATTTGGGTCAAAATCCAAATTTGTTGACTAACATGTACCTTGACTTTGTTTAGTCACGAAAAGCTTTCAAATAGCCAAAAAAAAAAAAAAAAAAACATTATCATTCTATAACCTAACCTTTAATAATATGACATCGCTTGACTGTTTTTGTTTGAAAATATAATTTAAAATTGTCAATTGCCTGAAAAAACTCCTTGTTTCCTTCATCTGGTACACCATTTGTATAACATTTTAAGTTTATTTTGAACTTATTTTTAATACAAGCATTAGTGCAAAAAAGCTAAACAATATTAATAATTGTAATAATTTTAAAAGAATGTTTGTCCCTTGATTTCATGGCATTGGTGTTATCAATGTTAAAACCTTTATATATATATGTGTGTGTGTGTGTGAGTGTGTGTGTGAGTGTGTGTGTGAGTGTGTGTGTGAGTGTGTGTGTGAGTGTGTGTGTGAGTGTGTGTGTGAGTGTGTGTGTGTGTGTGTGTGTGTGTGTGTGTGTGTGTGTATAAAAAAAGTTGTGGAGAAGAATTTTTAAGGTCAAAGTTCAGAGGCTGTTTAAATATGCATGTAGGATTTTTTCCAGCATGTTAAAAAGTTATAATTCCCATTTTAACAGCAATATTTTCACACACAAAAATTGGTGTTGTAACCCATTTAACCCTCATTAGTGTTAACTTGCTTCGTTCATGAAACTAAATTAAATAATAAAAGAACAACAGTCAATTTGTCCTTAATGAATAAAAATAATGTCAACATGTTACAAAAAGTTTACCCTCAGCATTTATGGGCAAAAATGGAAAATTTCAATATTTTTTATGTTGGAATGTCAAAATTTTTTGAGAATGACCCATTTGCAATTTCGGTCAGTTCCTCACATAAATCTGTTGTGTGATTTTAGAAAACATGGAACATAGCACATGATGAGTCATATGGACTATTGTTTACGGACCCAGTTAATCACTTTTTTTTGTTGGAAAGCGAAGTGCGTTTTAAGATAGCACACTAGAATTGCACATTTCGTCATGAATGAACCAAGAATTGTTACTGTGAGAATATGTAGTTAAAGATGCACATTGAGATATGTTGTACTTGCAATAAGTGGTGTTTTATAAAAAAAAATACATTACCTGAATGTATAAAATATTTGTATTTAAAATTAACAATTAAAGAATTTGTTTTAGTGACGTCTTGAGCAAAGTCCTTGAAAACAGTTAAAAATGTGCTTGAAAAGTCCTTGAATTTAACTTTGAAGCATCTGTAGGAACCCTGTTTATACTTGTTCCTAGCTAACATTAGTATGCATCAAATGTGTTGTAGATTACTGGCAGATACCTGTTTTCATGTATTTTTGATCTCATAAACGCAATTGTTTTATTTGGCATTGATTGTTGTAAATCTAAAAGCTGTTCTTTCCATCAACAGAACTTGGAGCTGCACAAGATTGACGGCATGACTGATATCATTATAAAACAAGGCCACTGAAAACTGATACAAATCATTTCTACAAAAATATCTTATTTGTATAAAAAAATATATATATATTTTCTCAATGAGCTGTAAATTACTTGTGTAAGACCTAACAATTTTCAGGATCATGTTAAAAATGTTGTACTGGGAGCGACTACGGACATTTTCGGTGTAACTAAAAGATGTTGAAAGCTTGTACCAGGAAAATACATATTTACAAATAATATGAAAATACACATTTGTACAGCAGGGTAAAATGCATGAATAATAAGATTGTTTTCTTTAGAAGATTACCCTGTTTTGATAATGTCTTTTAGCAACTGTGGTTGTTTTTCTATCCTCAGTAAAAGTAAACATGAATTGCTATTGTCAATGTTACTTTTTAAAATGCTTTATTTAAATTTTAAAATGTTCTATGACCTTGATAATTTTTAGATGTACATTCTCATTTTCAAAATAAAGTTATAAAAGTAATTGTTAGATTGTTTATAGTTGTATGTACCAAAATATAATGTTTGGTGTTCTTGTGTAGACTAAAATTTTTGACGGGAATGACAACGAGTCTTTTAAATGCGTTGTACTGTTTTTTTTCAAGTGCTTTGGGTCATTCTGCTGACAAAATATTGAAAAAAACACATCTTTCCGAGAAATTTCAGTAGACAGAAAACTCCACAAATCATGAGGAAAATTAAATGTGATCTAAAAGCTTAAAAATGAAAATTCTCTCATGTATTCACCCTCATGCCATTCCAGATGTGTATGACTTTCCTCTGCTGAACCCAAAGATTTTTAAGAAGTATATTTCAGTTCTGTAAGTCCATACAATGCAAGTAAATGGGTCCAAAAATGCACATAAAGGCAGCATTAAAGTAATCCAAAAGACTCCAGTGGTTAAATCCATATTTTCAGAAGTGATATAATTGTGGGTGAGAAACAGATCGCTATTTTTTACTCTAAATTCTCTTCCCTGTCCAGTAGGTGGCGATATGTACGAAGAATGTGAATCAGCAAAATACGATTGTAAAAGTGGAGATTGATAGTAAAAAAGGACTTAAATATTGATCTGTTTTACACACACTTATATTGCTTCTGAAGATATGGATTTAACCACCAGAGTCTTATGGATTACCTTTGTGCTGCCTTTATGTCCTTTTGGAGCTTTACAATTTTGGTACCCTTTGACTTGCATTGTGAGGACCTACAGAGCTGAGATATTCTAAAAATCTTCATTTGTGTTCAGCAGAAGAAAAAAAGTCATACACACCTGCATGGCATGAGGGTGAGTAAATGATGAGAGAATTTTCACTTTTGGGTGAACTATCCCTTTAAGTCTATCCCTCAGCCTCGTTTTCACTCACATCAAAAAAAATATATAAAAAAAATAAAAGGTGTGACTGAATAAGGACTATATTTATCCGCATGAATACATGTAGTGCCTGGGGCCTTTAGGTGGAGCCAATTGTTGCAGTTGCGAAAGAAAGTTTTCGGAGTCTAACTGCTCAGTCACAATGTTGAGCATGTAAGAAGGTAGTTCAAATGTTCCATGACATTACGAACCCACAACATAATATGAAGTTTCAAGTGTGGTGCAAATGCACAGAAAATGTTGTCTATTTACTGTTAGTATGTTACACCAGTAGGCCTTTTAAGGAAGAGTCAAAGTGACTCATTGGCGTGTCTCGCCGTATGAGAAACTTCTCGTACCTTAAGAGCATATTGTTGCTCTCTCACCTTGCTGACAAGTGTGTGTGTGCGCGCGCGCGCGCTTGCGTCATGAATGTAGCGCCCTCATGAGGATGCTGTGGGAAGTGGCGCTACAGAGAGGTGGGCCAAAGCTAATTCATTCAATTACAGACCAGGAAGTGTTGACACGGTGCATAGCTGACGATAACTACAAGAAACAATTACAGACATAAAGTCTACAGGATAACGTGTGATTGTTTGTCGTAGACTACATAAAATACATCAAATCATGGGGCTGGGTGATCCAAATAGTAAGGTAAGTGACAAACGGAGCGATGTATCCGTCAGAATGTGCCTCAAGTTTTCTCAAGTGCCTCTCTTGTTTTATTTGAAAGTACACTAACTAACTGCGTAAACTCAGTTCTTTATCCGTTAAAATAAATAAATTAGTAAATTGCTTATTGTTGTCTTTTTGGAAGAGTCTTAACCAGAGTTGTTTGATTTGATTTATTTTATTTTAGTTTCACAGGTTGTGATGTGGGTTGACGTACGTAAAACAGGGCTAGGCTCGTTTTTCAAGTTGGGCTTAAAATGTTCCTGTTGTGAGATTACTGAGTTGTTAATTTTAAACAAATGTGTAGCTGTCTAGATACTAGTTTTCATACCCAGACGTCATCCAATTTGCATAGAAACTTTCTTGTGCAGATTTGTTTCCAATGATGCATTTAATTTACCTTTAACTAACCTAACTGGTTTGCAAGATTGAACCTCTGTCCTTACGAGATCCAAATTAAATGAACCAATGTTTTAGATATGGTTTGGCATATAATTGTGAACAACAGCCGGCAAAAGTGTTGATCACGTCACACGTCAGTTGACTGCTGAAATGAATCAGATGTGTGAGGTCCTCGTGCTGCTGGGTCGCTTAAAAAAAAAAAAAAAAAAAAAAAGTTAATCTGTCAGCAAATTTATTTATTTTTTATTTTTTTATTTTTTTAAACTGGTATCATTTCAATACCTTTATGTCCTAACATAGACATCTCTTATATTTCTATGCGTGACTGTGTTTAAATAAAGGACACTGACATGATGTTTTCAGATTGTACATATGAAAACATTTGGAAGGAGGTGCTTGAGGGAGTTCAAGGAGGAAAGTAAAAGTTTTGGCCCTGATTTAATAAACAAGAATGAACATCATCAAGTTTAAGGCAGTTGTTCTTACTATGGTCATGGACATTTTATTAATAGGCATTGTATAATGGAAACGCATTTAATAACTTAACTAAGGACATGCAGAGCACAATTGTACTGGAATGCTTATAACAACTTTTTATTCTCAATTATGTTTTTTTTTTTTTTTTTTTATCATCACATTATATTGTCAACATTTTGCCACAATGGCGGTACTTCAGGCGGTTGGTATCCGATATTACCTAATAGATTTCTGCCATTCTGCAGACCTTGTGACACCAACACACACACATCCATTTAATTACAATGGAAAGGGTAGGACATTGACGCACTATTGCCCTTGGTTTCCTGGTAACGCCTTGAAGTACCTGTGAAGTATCAGCAGCACAAGATGGCTTAAAGGAGTAAAATGTAAAGTCCACCTTTATAAATTTTACTCTTTGTCTTGAGTATCTAATTGGCACATAGACAAGCAAAAGATAGCTATTATGGGGATTATGCTCTCTTGTCAGTATTACTGGTAGTTTTGATGCCTGAATGTGGTAAAACTAACTTAGCGGAGACATTTTACACAGTTTTTGTCAATATAACACTTAAGGTGTCACATTTAATCATCAGCATCTAAGGGTGTTACTGAGCACTGTTTTTCATACAGTTTAAGCTGTGTGATCATGGAAGGACATAAATTATTGCCTTGTAGTTCTTTGAGATGAAATGTTTTGTGTGTTTTATTTAATTCTTTTCTGTGAATCTATGAATTACTGTGTTACAGCAATTATTGCAACCATTATATTAATTATTTAACCCTTAATGCATAGCCTTCCTCGGGTCTCTAGAGACCCGGGACCTCATTTCACCCCCTGTACCTAATTTATTTTTAGTATTACTCAAACTTTCTTTTTTGCACTTCCATAAATTATATTTTAAGGATTATTTCATATCTATATAAATTTACTATCACAGGATATTTATTTCTTTGTTTATTACAAGAGAAATTAGTACTATATTCATACAAATATCACGTATAGCACATTTTCTGTTCAACAATGGTGAATTATCAGTATCCCGTTTGCATGAACACATATTATACATGCCTTTTCTTACTCAAGGTGGTGCTGTTAATTCAGTAATTGACTTGATTTATATTTGACATTGCTATTTGATAAAGAAACAACATGGAAGCAAACTATAGCAAGTACAACACATGAATAGTATGATATTATTATTGAAATACTACTGAAATTATGGAAGTTGTGCATCTATGAAGACTCAATAAGTGCCTGAGAAAATGCTTGTGTAGCTTATGTGTTGTGTAGCTCAATATGTGCTTGACAGTTGTATCTCATGAAATTTCAGTGTGAAAGTAATGAATCCTGTTCTAGTTTCGTCTTGATTTGTTGCATTATCTCTTTGATATATGAAAAATAAAACATAAAAATATATCAAAATATATTTTATTTTATTATTTTCTAATTTTCTTGAAAATATTTTGCAAATTTTACACTATCTGGACATTTTGTAGATCTGTTTTAAATAGATATATGTGCCGGGTCTCTAAAACCTGAATATGTAAGAGTGTTTGGTGAAATTCACATCCATTTAAGGGTTAAATCATGAATGGTCTTCTATCAGAATGAAGGTTAAATCTTTGCATATATTAAAAATCACAAAACTGGCTCTATTATTGTAGGTTTTATATACATAATATGAATCTATTGATAACTGCGGGACAAAAAGTAATTTTAAACCTTGCTACAACTTATATTTATGAGCCAGAGGTTGACTTCAAATATATGTGCATAACAGAACTTTTTACAAACTTTTCACACCAAACCACTACACCATAATGAGATTTAATCTAATTGTTTCAATTTTTGTTGCCTGCAGATTTTCTGTGACAACAATGTAGGATAGTTTCAAAACCCTCTCTGTATGCTCAATACCATTTTGATCACATTTTGGTTCAAAATTCCTCTGATTGCAGGAGCAGAGAGATGTGGAGGCTGCACAGGAGGTGGATCGAGTTAAATCTCTACAGTCTCAAGTGGATGGGGTAAAGGATATTATGACCCAGAATGTTGATCGAATCCTGGCCCGTGGAGAAAGGCTGGAGGATATTATGGGCAAGTCTGAGGATCTGCAAGCTGGGGTGTGTCTTTCTTTTCAAAGGTTTTGATTCTTGCCGTGTATTACTGCCATAAGCCTGCCACACTGTAGTTATCATGTCAGTGCTGTCCATTATTTTATCGTAGTTGTAGTATGATGGTAGCAGCTGCAGTCCCACACTAGCTGACATGATAATGGTCTTTTGTTTTTGTCCTTCATAGGCCCAGAACTTCAAGCAGACCTCTCAGAAGGTTGCTCGTGCTTACTGGTGGAAAAATGTGAAGATAATTGTGTGTATTATTGTTGTCGTCATCATCATTGTCCTGATAGTTATATTCCTTGCTACTGGTGTGATCCCAACCAGTTCATCCAAACCTCCCACAGTGGCACCACCTCCTTAGGGTTTGCATCAGTTACAACACACACACCCACCCATGCCCACATACAAGCACGGTCATGGCATCATAAATTCACATACATACATACACACTTTAATTTGCACATTTTGCTCCTTTACCTTCATATCCCTTAATGTCTCTGCACCTTTTAAAAGATAGCAGAGCTTCCATTATGAAAGCTTCAAAACCTTTAAGTGAAGGGGTTTAAATAGCCTGTAGACACAATGTCGTCTATTGTCTTTACATACTTCTCACCTCCTAAAATTTCATTCTAATGGCCACTTCAGCTGTCTTTATGGTTCTCTTAAACCTATTTTATAATAAATGCAATATTGTTCAGGTTCTTACATACTAAAGGTGGCCTTGAAATAATAATGTACTGTATGCTTGCATTGAATTAGAGAAGGTAATGGGTAAAAGTTCTGTCTACTGAATTACGAAGTATATTTAAGACTGTTAGATTGGATAATATAAGACGTTACTTGTTATAAAATACTTTTAGATCTTCAAGATTCTGTATTTTGTATTTAATGGGTCACTGTGCCTTTATCTCTACCATTATGTATGTCATTTATAAAAGGTCAAACAAGCATGTGTTTTTGAAACTGTTAAAACAAAGTTTGCATTGCTCAAAACAAGCTCTTTGCATTAGGCAAATTTTAAATCTGTAAGATGTTTTTTCCTTTCTCAAATCATTACTGATTATTGAAAGTGTCTGAAGAATGGGACAAAGCTCCAAAACAGAGAGAAAGATTTTCATCCAGCAAAATGAATGAAAGATTCTTATGGAACAAGAGCACCTGAACAAGGTCACATAGTCTTGCTTCTGTCTTTGAAATTGTTATTTTTGTATAGATGAATATGCTTTTTATCTTTCCTCAAAATATATCACTACACTGAACCTTCAATATGCGGCCAGTATGCTGTAATCGTAATTTGAGTGTACTGCATCAAAAGTTGGGCCAAAGTTTGGAAGCTTTTTAAAACCTGAGCTTTTTGAAACAAAGCAAGGAAGAATATTTTAGAGCCTGTGCTGTAATGTCCAGTTTGCAGTTTTTAGTTAAAAAAAAACTGCAATGAAAATAATCTCTCTGGAATCTGGATGTCCTACAATCCACACACAATTTCCTCTTCATAAGTAGTTTCTTTTACAAACAGCTCTGGTTTTGTTGACTTTATATTAGTCTGACTGGTACTGTAAGCCCACTGAATTGGAGAGGTTTAAGTGTTGTTTGTTTGTGTTTGCTGAAATTGTCTTGACTGTTTGAATGTTTGCAAACCCCAATCTCATACTGTATCTTTTAGCTTCTATGAACTTCATATGTAAAAATGTGTTTTTATTTTAAATCTTCATTAAATGTATGCATTAGTCACCTTTATTATTATGAACAAGAAATGTAATCAATAAAGAGTCCATCTACTAAAAAATATTATTTTAAACCCTATAAATATTTTGTAAATAAACATTTAATCTGTGAGTAAAACTAATGAGTTTAACTAATTATTCAAACTTTTGAAATGTTAATAATGTTGCAGAAATGTTACAGGTTTTTATTAATTTCGTTTCCTGCTGCCATTTAGTGTAAAATATCTCCAAATAGGGACGAAAGCAGGTTTTAGGAACATTGTCTGACCTTGTTATGGATCAAAAATATCCCCAGAGAGCGAGAAATAAAGAATGTGACTATTATTTTGTAATAGTCAGTGATACGGGAGACTAAGGTCAGTTGGAACATTTTTCACATTTTGGGGTAAATCTCAGGAATCAAATAAGCTACCACCATTTTTGTGTCAGAAAAGTGGTACATTTGCATCTCTAAGTACTCACATCAACCAAATACTTCTACCTTGTAAATATTTGAAGATATTTTTAATAAAGTCAAGCAAGTGAAATTTGACAGCTGACCTTGACAGCAGTTGTAACATTTAGTTTCATTAAGCCTGTTTGAGAAAGATGCAATTTTGTAAAAATGACCTTTTTCAGACAGTGAAGGTCTCTTTTGCACAATATTTATTACCAGAAGAACCACTTTTCTCTTTTAAATAGCATTTTGAGTGCTGTTTAAATAGTAGCATTACACACAGACCTCAGTGGATGATTGCTAGGTGATCTCACACATACCATGAGAATGTGCACAATTTTCATGAAAAACACACAGACAAAATTTTACTGGGAATTTCTGGATTCTTGCGGCCCACTGAAGATTTTACCATATATATATATATATATACACATACACACACTACCGGTCAAAAGTTTTGAAACACTTGACTGAAATGTTTCTCATGATCTTAAAAATCTTTTGATATGAAGGCGTATGCTTAAATGTTTGAAATTTGTTTTGTAGACAAAAATATAATTGTGCCACCATTTTAATTTATTTCATTATAAAACTAAAATTTTATAAAAAAACGTTTTTGAAATTGATGACTTGGACCAAATAATAAAGAAAAGCAGCCAATAAGTGCCCAACATAGATGGGAACTCCTTCAATACTGTTTAAAAAGCATCCCAGGGTGATACCTCAAGAAGTTGGTTGAGAAAATGTCAAGAGTACATGTCTGCAAATTCTAGGTAAAGGGTGACTACTCTGAAGATGCTAAAATATAACACAGTTTTGATTTATTTTGGATTTTGTTTAGTCACAACATAATTCCCATAGTTCCATTTATGTTATTCCATAGTTTTGATGACTTTTCTATGTATATATATACGCTGATGAGCCAAAAATTATGACCACCTGCCTAATAGCTGTTGGTCCTCTGCATGCCACCAAAAAAGGCATGGACTCTACAAGACCCCTGAAGATGTACTCTGGTATCTGGCACCAAGACATTAGCAGCAGATCCCTCAAGTGCTGTAAGTTGCAAGGTGGAGCCGTTGGACCAGCATATCCCACAGATGCTCAATCGGATTGAGATCTGGGGAATTTGGAGGCCAATGCAACATTTTGAACTCTTCATCATGTTCCTCAAACCATTCCCGAACAATGTGTGCAGGGTGGCAGGGCACATTATCCTGCTGAAAGAGGCCACTGCCATCAGGGAATACCATTACCATGAAGGGGTGTACCTGGTCTGCAACGATGTTTACGTAGGTGGCACATGTCAAATTGATGTCCACATGAATGGCCGGACCCAGGGTTTCCTAGCAGAACATTGTGCAGAGCATCACACTCCCTCCACCAGCTTGTCGTCTTCCTACAGTGCATCCTGGTGCCATCACTTCCCCAGGTAAACGGCGCACATGTACCCAGCCATCCAAGTGATGTAAAAGAAAACGGGACTCATTGGACCAGGCAACCTTCTTCCACTGCTCCAAGGTCCAGTTCCATTGCTTGCATACCCATTGTAGGTGCTTTTGATGGTGGACAGGGGTCATCATGGGCACTCTGACCGGTCTGCGTCTTCGCAGCCACCTACGCAGCAGGGTGTGATGCACTGTGTGTTGTGACACATTTCTACCGTAACCATCCTTAAAATTTTCTGTGACTTGTGCCGCAGTAGACCCTCTGTCGGTTCAGACCAGACAGGATAGCCTTCATTGCCCATGTGCATCGAGGAGCATTGGGCGCCCAACACCCTGTTGCCAGTTTGTTGTTTGTCCCTCCTCGGACCACTGTCGGTAGGAACTCACCACTGCTGTCCTTGTCGTTTCAGAGATGCTCTGACCCTGTTGTCTGGCCATAACAATGTGTCCCTTGTCAAAGTCTCTCAGGTCTTTACTCCTGCCCATTTCACCTGATTGTTCGCTTACCATCTAATCTACCCAGACCTTGACATGTGGCCTTGTTAGGAGATGATCAACATTATTCGCTTCACCTGTGAGTGGTCATAATGTTTTGGCTCATCGGTGTATACACACACACACACACACACACACACACACACACACACACACACACACACACATATACAGTACATTATATATATAAATGTTATTATTATTTCATTATTTATTATTGATGGGTTTCATATTGGCTACTTTGCATATACAGTATACAGACTCACTGAGCACTTTATTAGGAACAGGCTTCAAAAAGCCTGAAAAATGTATAAATATATTAAATAACATTTTAAAAGTACTGTATTTGCTCACAAAAATCTTCTAATTTCATGGCATCAGGTACCTTGTATTGTTATAATATAAGAAGGAGAGTTATAATATATATTACAAAATGGATAGTTACAGTCCTGGATGCTGATTGGTCAACAGCCATGTTTTATTCATGATAAAGCACAGCTCTAACCTTCACGGAGCTTCTGTTTGTATCACTCCACAGCACCCATAGCTGACAGTTATTCTTGTTGCCTAGCAATGTTCTGTTTACTGTTTACTGCCAGGGAATATATTTTCTGGTGGAAGGATGGCATTTAATGATTTTACTTACTTAAAAATTTAATGAACATTTGTGTCCTTATTTTTTTGTGGTGACCGTTTTATAAAAGCAATAAGGCACTCGAGGCTGTGCCATATTGTGCATATTGTCACAGCAGAAGGGGTTGCAAGCACTCCGCTTCACGTCGTGCCTAACAACAATGCCCTTCAGCCATGACTATATTCACAATATAGCATGGCCTTGAGTGCCTTATTGCTTAAGTAATATTGTTTAAATAACAAGAGCCATGATGGAAACACGTCTGACTTTGTGTTATCCTTGACAATCAAGTTTAGATCTAGCGTTTCATTGCCACAAACTGATTTTTGTAAATTGTAAAAATGTGTCTGTTTAAATTTTGTTGATTTTTTTTACAGGTTTATTATCTAGTTTACAAAGCTCACTAAAAAAATATTATTTGTTGGCTCAACAACCATAATGTAAGAAAATAAATATCTTCTACTCAGAAACATAGATATTTATAACATTTTTAGCTTTACATAAAGAGCACCTATTATGGTTTTTAAACGTGCCTAATTTTGTTTTAAAGGTCTCATACAATAGATTTACATGCATCCAAGGTCAAAAAACACTTTAATTTGCTCATAATTTAAATTGCAGCATTACCTTTTTTCCCAGTGTCAAAAACGACTCGTTCAATGATCCGTTCTAAAGGATTCATTCTAAACTCCTCCTTTCAGAGAGCCTACCATGCTCTGATTGGTCAGATGTCCCAGTCTGTTGTGATTGGTCTACCGCTTAGTGTAGTGTTTGAGGGCGGGTCAAAGCTGTTCACGAGCAGCCAATGAAGACCAGAGGTGGGTTTTTTGTTACCAAATTATGTAGGTTAGTACAGGAAGTAAGTCTGGAATTACTAACGACTCGTTTCAGGTGTTCAGAATCGGTTCTTTCTTTTGGGAGTCAATAACTCCATTTGTCATGCACTTTGATTTTTGAAACTTTGCAGACTTTTTTACACTCACAAACAGCTATATAACACACTACATGAAAGGTAATATTTGAAAAACCAATAGGTGCTCTTTAATTTGTATGAATGTGTACATCACAAAATATTAATTATAAGGTGAACTTAAAGTGATATATACAGTAAAAGAATAATTGTGAGCTCTTTGGCTTGAAAATCCTACGACGAACTCAAACAATCAAATACAGAACAGAGGTTGTGGGAAATGCCCATAAGCCCTTGCGCTTGAATAATTTAAACACGTTTGTTTGGTCAAAAGGAACTTATTGGGTCATTTAATTAGTTGTTATTAAGAATTCATAGAGATTTGACCTCTTTTCAGTATTACTGATGTTTTCTTGATTTGTTTTGTGTTAAGTCACCAGTAGGGTGATTAGGGTTCCCTTTGGTGACGTTGGATCCTGTTTTATCCATGTAATTTTTCCTTGTGCATATGAATTGCATAGCTGAAGTGCAGCTTTATATGCACTTCTTTGGCAAATCAATTGTTAAATGACTGATCTCAGTCATTATTTTATTTTGAGCAAATTAAATTAGGTAGAAACAATCATATTAATTAGAAAAGAAAATTGGATATTAGCTGTTAAATCTAATTTGTGTAAAATGCCTTTTTAAGTAAATAAAGTTGAAAGAACTGATATCGTCCCTTTTGGATGCAGCGCTGGGTTGCCAAAATGACCCAAATTGGGTCATTTTTAACCAAGCATTTTTTAGAGTGTACATTTGTTTATATCTAACAAATGTTTTCTAGTTAAAATGTTATGTTTGTAAAAGTTATAGCCTTAAAATTACCAAAAGTTACATTTACTTAAAAAGCGTGAAGCAAAAATGCTACATATATTTTAAGTAAATCCAACACATCATTTTCCTCAGTGCTGGCAGGTTTAACACTTACACATTTTCAAGGAAAGTATCATTAAAATATCAAAGTCACTGCGCTTAGTCTTTCTTATGTATAAAGTTGTTAAGACATAAATCATGTGGCTTTTTTTTTTTTTTTTTGTCATGGCACATCGTTTTTAAACATATAAATGGGGTCAGTTGTAACACTTGAAATTAACCCCATGCTGTCTGCCATGATGTAACGTGATATGTTAGCTACACACTTCAGCACTGACACGTCAATCGTGCAAACTAGCCAAACTAGACAGTGTTTCATTTGTAGGAAAACTGATGACACAATCAATATTTTTTTAGATTTTTACATTTACTTTCGTACCCCCAAAACAGACTTTTGGGTATAAAATTGGTGTAAAAAGACTGTTGATCTTCAACATGAAGAAAGGGGGTTGTGTATGTGCAGTGGCATCATCACTGTATCTTGTTGTTAATTGAAGTAAATAGCAGCGTTACAACTGACCCCTATTAACTGACCCCGGTCTCCCCTACTCTATAATTCTACTTTTCAATGCATACCACTACACTGAAACAAAATTGCAACAGAACAAAGAAGAGTATACTTGTATGTTGATTTATTTAGTTAATTGATTAATTTTCTCAGCATGTTGCTTCCAACTGTGTTTTAATCTTAATGTTTTTTTTTTATTTATTTTTTTTTATTTATTTTTTTTATCAATGTATGCTGCTCGCTTTTACTTACTTCACCAATGAAGAAACTTCAGGATTTCAATTTACTTCAATTTCAAGCAGTTCCATTTGTGAATCTGATCAACCGAATCTTTAAAAGGAATCGATTCAAAAGCACGGCAATTCCATTCTATTCATTCACGAGCTGGGTACCAGCTTTACGTGTTGGCTTCTTTAGCCAGTTGTGAAGAAATTACACTGACATGTTTCTTAGTATGGCATACGAAATGCGACAAATGTGGTTAATGTTAATACAATAATTGATAATGGTAAATCATTGAATAATGATTATCAGTTAATCAAACCTATAACTATTTCCTCTGTTAATCATCAAATAATGATAATCAATTATCCAAAGTATAAATATTACCCTCAAGCCGTTGTCCCATCTCTATCATCATCAACCACTGAATTATCACTTGTTGTATTATCACCTTGTGGCTATGCAACTTAGATGGGCGTACTTCGCTGTGGCACATTCAATTTCATTGGTTTGCGGGCTCTTGTATGCTATGACAGACAAACAGTACACATGATTGTGAATGTGAGCATGATGTAAGCAAACACTGAATGAACAACGGAGAAATCTAATAATACATTAATACATTTCTACACACTTGGAGGAGTTCTTTCAAGTTTGTTTGCTGCTTCTCGTTGTGCTCAGCTGCATTATTCTGTTGGAAGCCATGTCCTTTCTCCAGGTGCATTGAATTCAAATACACTGCCTGACCAAAAAAATAAAAAATAAATAATAATAATAAATAAAATAAAAAATTGCATAAATATAATATAATATAATAATATTAGACATAAAAGTCTAATATTTCGTTGGACAGCCTTTAGCTTTGATTACAGTGCGCATTCGTCGCGGCATTGTTTCGGCAACCTTATGCAACGTCACCACATTAATTTCTGTCCAGAGTTGCATTCATTTTTGGCCGAGATCTTGTACTGATGACGGGAGAGTCGAACCACTCTGTAAAGCCTTTTCCAGCACATCCCAAAGCCTTTCAATGGGGTTAAGGTCAGGACTATGTGTTGGCCAATTCATGTGTGAAAATCATTCCTCATGCTCCCTGAACCACTCTTTCACAATTTGAACCCAATGAATCTTGGCATTGGCATCCTGGAATATGCACATGCCGTCAGGGAAGAAAAATCCATTGATGGGATAAGCTGGTCATTCAGTACATTCAGGTAGTCAGCTGACTTCATTTTATTGCCGCATAACGTTGCTGAGCCTAGACCTGACCAATTGAAGCAACCCCAGATCACACTGCCTCCAGAGGCTTGTACAGTGGGCACTATGCATGACGGGTGCATCGCTTCATGCGCTTCCCTTCTTACCCTGATGCGCCCATCGCTTCCATCATCAGACCATATGAGCTTTTTGCATTGCTCCACAGTCCAATCGTTATGCTCCCTTGCGATTTTGGGAGTGGTGGTGGTGTAGTGGACTAAAGCACTGAACTGGTAAGCAAAAGGTTGTTGGTTCAATCCCCACAGCCACCACCATTGTGTCCTTGAGCAAGGCACTTAACTCCAGGTTGCTCCAGGGGGATTGTCCCTGTAATAAGTGCACTGTAAGTCACTTTGGATAAAAGCATCTGCCAAATGCATAAATGTAAATTTTAAGTCGTTTTTTTCCCAATTAGCCTCACTAACAAGTGGCTTTCTTGTGGCCACACAGCTGTTTAGTCCCAATCCTGTAAGTTCTTGTCGCATTGTGCATGTGGAAATGCTCTTAGTTTCAGACTATTAAACATAGCCGTGAGTTCTACTGTCGATTTTATACGATGTGACTTCACCAAGCATTTTAGTGATCTCCGATCACGATCATTCAAGTTTTTGTCCGACTACATTTCTTCCATGAAGCTGACAGTTTACCACTATCTTTCCAGGTTTAATAATGCGTTGGACAGTTCTTAATCCAATTCCAGTGATTTCAGCAATCTCCTTAGTTGTTTTCTTTGCTTGATGCTGGCCAATAATTTGCACCTTCTGGTACACAGTAACATATTTTCCACGACCACGGGATATGTCTTCGGACATGGTTGTTTAAGAGAGAAGCTACACACTGCATCAGTTAGGGTTAAAAGAATTGCTGCCAGCAGAAACATTAATAATTGCAATAATGATCTAATCATAGGCTTTTAAATGAGCAATATGTAACATTGACATCAAGCGTTTAAAATGGGGTACTGCAGTCCAAATTCAAAATATTGGAGAGAGTTGTCTCCCCTGCCCCCTCCTCCCCAGACTCGAAGCTCACGCGGGTTGCCGGGTTGAGGACACGCAACAGGAACGAGCAAACTGACAATGGCAAGCGACGAGCCTTACACTTTAAGTTGATCAGGGCAAACGGAGAGACCCGAGGAGGTGGAACCGCGGGTACATTGGGTGCAGTGACGGACATCGGAGGTTGGAACCGGGCAGTGGACCACGCATTGTAAAGTGTGGGCGGCTGGACGTGGTGCGGACAGAGAATGGACACTCCAGTGCAGCGAAGCAACGTCAGACAGAGGAGGAAAGTTTCTTTGGACCAAGGCTAAGTGGAATGAGGAAAAGTGTAGCGCTACCATAATAAGAACATGGCCATTAAAAGTGTGCACACAAATGAACTATCGAAGGAAAGCCAATGCATTGGTGTTTTAGTTCAAAGTAAGAGACAGTTTACGTTAAATGCTTTATTGATGTTTGTATGAAAATCAATTTGTGTGTGGTAAAGAAATCAAAGGGTAAAATGGATGATCAAGTTAACGAGGTTGATATGTGTGAAAAGGCAGCATCTGGCATTGATCTGGTAGGAGTGCCCGCAGACACAGAAAACGATCATTGAAACTTACAGCAAAGGCATTGCTTTCTAAAATAAGTGATTTAGAGAAACTAAGAAAATCTAAACTAAGTAAAGCTGCCAAATTAATATAATTCAGGGGTTGATGTGCGAGCCTGGTTATGAAGCTGAAATAGAAAGCAACTTCAGCAAATATCAGATGTTGATTAATGAGGTAAATGCTGCACATAATACTCTGCTTGAGTTGATGCCTGTGGAAGAAAAGGAAAAACATGACATTTGGTTCAAGGCTAAACTTCTGGGTGTAAATTAATTTTCCCACAGTGTCAGCAAATGTTTAACGAGTACAAATTATGTTGCTTCTGAGAATGTTGACGTTAAGGATGACAATGAAATAAAACCAACGGACAGTGTGTCAAATGTTGGAACAGTGATATCAAACATTTCAATTAAAAGTCACAGCAGTTCAAGATCAATCCTATCAAACAAAGCCTCGTTTGAAATTGCGCATTTTCAAGCGGAAGCAAAGAGAGCTGCGCTCTTGACGTGCGCAGCATCGCTGAAAAGGAAGCATGCACTGGAGAAAGAGGCTGAATCATTACATAAACAAATGAAAATTGATGGCGAGATTGAAGCTTCAGATTCAGAACTAGCAGTTTTGTGATCATTTTCAGATCAAGATGGAATGGAATCCTATTTTGAGAAGCAAAGACCAAAAGAAATAAATGTTGTCATTTCTGATGCAAAGCTCAAGGAGTCCATAACACCAATTGAAAATAAAAACTTGCCTGTCACAAAATATTGCACATGCAGTTGATAATTCCACTCACCAGATTCTACAAAGGCAAAATGAAATATCTGCATTGCTGATACAACAACAAAGGGCAAGCCAACTTCCACCAAGAGAAATACCTGTTTTTGAAGGTGACCCTTTAAAATTCAATGTTTTCATGCAAGCCTTTAAACACTGTGTTGAAGAGAAAAGTGCATCTAAAGGGAACTGCCTGTATTTTCTGGAAAGATACACCAGAGGGCGTCCACGAGACCTTGTGCAAAGCTGTTCACACAGGAGTGCGGGGAGAGGCTTTGAAACAACCAAAGCCCTCCTACAGGAGCATTTTGGCAATGAAACAAAGATCACAGCAGCTTATATGGCAAAAGTTCTCAACTGGCCTGCTGTTAAGACTGAAAATTTTTCCTTGCTCCAGGATTACACTTTATTCCTACGTGGATGTAACAACGCACTGTCTGATTTGCAGGATATGAAAGAACTTGACATGTCGGCTAATCTCAAAGTTGTCATTTCAAAACTTCCTTTTAAACTGAGGGAACGATTCAGAAGCATTGCATGTGATATTTGTGAAAATCAAAAACACAAACCAAACTTCAATGACGTTGTACACTTTGTGGAACACCAAGTCAGGCTCTTGTCTGATCCAATTTTTGGGGATATTCAATCCACAGAATGCATATCAAAAGGGATGTGTATATGGTTAAATCAAAATTGAAACGAGACAACTTTGCTACAAATGTCTGTGCTATTAACAAACTACAACTCAAGGAGACAAAAGAAACCAAACAGAGGGACACAAAGAGTACCATCAATTGTTTATTCTGTTTACAAGGTCATTTTCTGGATGAATGTCAACAATTTGCCAAAAGCCAACATTGTGAAAAAATCAACTTCTTAAAGGAAAAAGGAGCTTGCTTTGGGTGTCTCACACTGGGCATTTGAGCAAGAATTGTAATAAGCACATAACCTGTGAAAAATGCAAACAGAACCGTCCAACAGCTTTACACATTCACTTCAAGAAAAAAATGGACAAGGCAGTGAACACCAATGGCATAAACTCCAGTGAACCAGAACCAACTGTAAACAACACACTTGTGTCAACTCAAGCCTTTGGAAGCCAGACAGGGGCCTATAGCAATGGAAAGCTCCCAATTGAAGGCGATCCAGAGGTCAAAAAGGAGATCTCTGCAAATGCAGTAAGTGTACAGAACAGCAGTGCAACCAGTCAGCTCATCATTTAACACTGAGATTGGAAGAGACTGAAAAAAAGTAAGGAAAGCTCTATTGCATTTGAGTCAAAAAAGGAAGCAACTTCTGTTGGATGCCCCTGCAGATCTCAATCGCATTAATCTGGAGATGTTGAAAGCCAGAGGCTCTGTGAGACAAGGTTTATCAACTGACAATCTGTCAATAGCAGAAAATGCTATTATACAGTTCTGCCAAAAGGAAAGATTTAACAGCGAGATTTGTGCACTGTTATCTGGAAAATTTGTGAAAAAGAGTAGTCCCATCTACAAGCTGAACCCTATTCTAGATGACGGATTGCTAAGAGTAGGTGGAAGGCTGTCCAGGACTGCAATGCCAGAAGAGAGCAAACACCCAATCATCCTGTCAAAAGATCAGCACATCTCCATGTTAATTCTCAAACACGTTCATGAACAGATGAGGCACGGTGGGAGAAATTACATGCTCTCCAGGTTGAGAGAAAAATATTGGATCTCTCACGCCAATGCAGCCGCAAGAACAGTCTTGTCAAGTTGTGCTTTTTGCAAGCGTCACAAAGGAAAATGTGTGATCAAAAGATGGCAGACCTCCCCAAAGAAAGTACAACTCCAGACTTATCTCCATTCACCAGCGTGGGGGTAGATTACTTTGGGACCATTGAGGTAAAGCAAGGACGTTCCTGTGTGAAACGTTATGGAGTCGTCTTTATGTGTATGGCAAGCAGAGCAGTGCCTTTAGAAGTGGCACATTCACCGGACACTGACTCTTGCATCAGTGTCATTCATAGATTTGTGTGCCGGAGCAGTGAAGGAGCTGAAAAGAGCAATTGCAGAATTGAACAATGGGACAATTGAGAAAGCTTTACTGCATGATGACATCAAGTGGAGTTTCAACCCACCAACAGCTTCACACCACGGTGGTGCTTGGGAAAGCATGATCAGGCTGGTTAGAAAGGTGCTGATATCTGTTTTACATCAACAAACCTTAACTGATGAAGCCTTGGTCACTGTCTTATGTGAAGCTGAGGCAATCTTGAATGACCGACCCAATACCAAGGTCTCAGAGGACCATAACGACCTGGAATCTCTGATGCCAAACCATCTTCTCACATTGAAAAGGAAACCGATTTTTTTCCTCCAGGCCTGTTTGATCGAAAGGATCAATATGCAAGAAGAAGATGGAAACAAGTCACAGTACATTTCAGATTTATTCTGGAAAAGATGGTCCAAAGAATACCTTGCTGCATTACAGGAAATGCAAAAGTGGAACGAAACAAAATTAAATCTTGCAACAGGGGACATCGTTTTGATCGCAGATGCCATTGCCCCACGAAATTCCTGGATGATCGGAAAAGTAATCGCAACTTTCCCTGACAAAAAAAGGCATGGTCTGATCTGTTCAAATCAAAACAAACACAAATATTATTGAAAGACCAGTGACAAAACTGTGTCTTTTGGTAGAAAATGATTAACTGTCAGTATAAAACTTTGACATGTTAATTAGGGGAAAAAGGGGTTTATTTTTGTTATAAGGTAATTACATTATTTTCAAAATTTCATTTAGTTGATTCTAAATTTGTATTTACTATATGGCTCCATGTGTAAACATAATTGTAGTTGTTATGTTTTGCACAGCCATAAACAATTAGAGGCCTGTTGTGTTGGAGCCTTTTAATGGTGACTATTGGGGGCGCTGTAGTAACCTATTGAAGTGTAGAACTAATTGTTACAGGTGAGGTGCACAGCGAGGTCTATTGTTTTTTTTGACTGTGAGCAGGGTAAAGATGGTGTGTTTATTTTGAGGAAACAGTCTACTTTGTTATCATTTGAGTAATAGTTTGAAAATAAATGGATTGGCATAGCCGATTTTAAATTTTGGCCTTTTGAAAGTTTTTTTGGGCACGCCATCTACACCGACATGCACACGCGTACATTGCTGGACCGAAAAACAAACGGTGCGCCAACAGATAAGTTAACGGATAACCTCAGCTTTCGGTTCCAAAAACGGAGGTAACTTTCAGGGTATGTTAGTAGCCATAGCAACTTACTCTCTGAACATAACCTGCTCCGGAGTATGTTATGTTCCAGAGTTAGTTTATTTCAGGTAGATGTTATAACCTATGTTTCAGAGGCTGTCATCGCATGCGTGCCCTTTTAATAGCGGCACAGTGGGCGAGAAAGTTCAGATTATCCACAATAGTATACTTTTAAAGCAATATTACGGTAAACTGCAATCTTTACTTCACAAATCTTCTTTACTCCGGCATTTTCAGTGTCACATCGTAGATTTGGATTCAAAAGTGAACAAACTGTGTACATTGTCCTTTAACTTTTAATGGGAAGGTTTTAATACTGTAATATTTTTTTAATGCAGAACACATTGGAAAGTCCCCCACACTCTTCACTGTGAAGACAGGGCTTTATGTATTTATATTTAGCCCTTCTTATAAATCATTTTTATTCTATAAATTTCATAGAATAAAATTATTATAGCACCCACATTCTATTTACCGTTCCTTCAGTCAATGAATATTAATGGTATTTATAAAATGACATTCCATAGTATCAATATGTAGGTAATGTCTGCCAATTAAAAGCTTAATTATTCACTCATTATTCTTCTTCACTAACTAGATAATATGTGATAATTTCACAGACCACAGATTAGAGATTTTATTTCTTATCACTCTAATTCATGTAGGTTATGGTACATATAAATGCACACATTTCCAGACTTGTACATTACTCTATTATCTGAAAATATAAATGAGACATGCTGTCATTTAGAGTCACCCACAGTGCCCTCATTTAGATGGTGGTCAGGTGATTCAATGAAAAGATGTATCTTTCTGATGCTCAGCCTCCTCTACTCCATCAGAAACTGTACATGGTCCATCTCTAAGTGACATTTTAGTTCTGCATTTCAATAGCGACCTTTTACAGCTTCCTATTACTTTTCCCTAATGCTGAGATCATGAACATCTATAATGTATAGTCAGACACATGATCTTCAACATAATTTCATTCTGTACCAAGTTGATGGAGGCAGATGGACCCTACTGTACATGACAACACAACATGACAAGTTTTAATGCCACATCAAATGAGAAAAGAACACAATGGACATGTAACTCCAATCACTGTCCACCACTGTTACAGCAGATCTTCATCTTATAATGCACATGAATAATCATGTGTGGCCTACTAAAAAAAAACATTACATTAAATCTCTGGAAAATGATGACAACTGTGGGAGATTCCTACAATTGAAAGAGGGTCTATTAATACAATGAGACCATCAGCAACTGTGGGAAATTAAAGGTGATATGATTCTAAGTTTTTATAAACCACAACTGGGTACATCAAATGGTATTAAAAATAAAGGAAATACATTCAGTTCACATGACAGTAAAATAAATTAGCATGCACAGATCATGGTAAATACCATACAAATTAATCTTAAAATAAAACGTATATAAAACCTATAGCCTATTATCATAATATTAATAGAATAGTAATGTTAATACTTATAATGAAGTTCAGTGCAGACAAATAACGTAACGGTCGACCAATTAAACATTAATGTAGTTGAGAGAGGTCTAATATTAATGTTGAATTAAGCTTTTATATGTACAGTAGGACTTTATAGTTTTATTAATTTAAAAATTCACGCAGTGATTCAGTATAATTTCTGTCAAGCAAACTCTCATTCCTAAACCAATGTAGCTCCTGTCGCTATTACGAGAGAAGATGAAGTAATGCTCGTTTGCAGTCATTAAAACTTCATGTTCTGCTTCACTGAAAAATAGCGTCTGTTTCCATGGTGACTCGTGGACTCGGTGATCTGCTGAGAATGCCTTTCTGAGTTCACCGTGAACGCGCACAAACTCTGAGTTTCAAACTCATGGATGAGTGAACTAACCCCGCGCGGGTGTTCTGGAACCCACATACAAGCAAGGAATGGGTTAATCAACCGAGAGTTCAGGGTTTATGTGACGGTAAATTAACCCTGCTTTCTGGAATACACCCCAATAGGGCTGTTCGATTCCAGAAATGTAGGAATCGACTCTGATTCCGATTCCTGGTTGAGTCGATTCCAGACACATTTTTTTTATTATTATTATTTTTCGATTCAGAGAAGAAAAAGAAAAAAAAAACTGGTGGTAAAGTTAAATCTCATAACAAACAGCTCACTACTAAGCGTTCTTTGCACTATTTATAATAGCATGATTGACTTTACTATATAGGTTCATGCTAAATTTTAATCAGGGCCTATATGCACATACTAAAGCGATGCCTTAATCCCATGAGATAAATTTGAGGGAAGTTTGAGTAGATGCGCCTGTATTTCGAAGAACTAGCCTACCGCAAATAATCTTAAAAGCACCACTGAAAATGTCTGTTATCTCTCATGAGTTCTTGTTTAGAAAGAAGTTTATATTAGAATGTACAGTAACTGTCCACTACCATTAATACACTGAAGAAAATCCAGGTTGTTGTACTGGTTTATTTCAGATTTAAAATATATATACTGTATATATTTCATAACGTGTATTTAACATTTTTGTTTTTGAATTTGATTTCGTAAAATAATTATAATGTAAAATTGTGTAAAAGGTAGGCTAATTAAAATAAATATATATATGCAAAAGGTTTTAAAACACTGTCAAAATGTCGAGAACGAGTAGAGAAGCGTTAGATTCTCGCTTTTGCAACATACTAATTAATGTGAACTGGGAAGCTAACTAAACTCTGCCATCTCCTTGTTGCTTATTGTATACCAATTTACTGTCACAAATGTGACATATTTTTGGGGTTTAATCCAAAGTAAAATACCGTCAGACTATACAGGTCTGGAAAGCAAATGTGTTGAAGGGCTTGTGTGATTGCTTCATACAGATTCTTTTCAAATTCTTTTGTGAATTGTTTAAGTGGTATTAGGCTTCTGAAATGTGTAGTAGTTCAGTGGTCAAGGAAATAAACATAGTCCGAAAATATCAACCGGTTTCCCCGGAAGGAATGGTGTCGATTCTCTGTTCCCAACGCCTCGGAATCCCCAGCCCAACGGAACAGACAGTCGGACATTACAAAGCAGAATATAGTGGCTGTAGCATTGTTTTCGGAGAAGCCAGTATTTGTACTTAATATGTTTCCTAAATCTCTGATAACATATTATGATGATGTTATGCTTTAGTACAGTAAATATATTACATATTGCACCATTAAGGATGAACTTATTTAAATCCAAACTGCAACCTTTTTTTGCCAGACAGTGTAGCTACTTGGGAGGGATTCGCGCTCTCACGTGTGTTCAAGACTGACAAGACCAGACAACAGATGGCTTGGAAGGCTGCATGTTAGGTAGGACGCGTCCTTTGAAGGCTGCAGTATACCGAGTGTCCTCCTTTATACAAGCCTCGTTTACACGAGACGACCTTCGTAGGACAAACGGAAACCAACGTAACATGGTTGCCATGACAGCACGCCACTCTTTAACAAGCGCGAGCGCTTTGAGTGAGAAGGGAACAAAGCCCCTCTCGAAGGGAATGTATGAGGTACATTTTAGGAGAGTTATAAAGATGTAAAGAGAAAAGAAAATAGATTTTACAGGTGTAGTTTTAGTCTAATACTTTATTTCAATTATATATTAATATAATTATACATATTATATACTCTGCACGCATCTACTGAGGTACTTCAACTTGGGAATTAACATTCCTTGCGTTTGAACATCATATTTACGGGCAAATTGGCGTCAATTTTTTAGACATTTCCGTTGAAGCAAAGAAATTGTGGGTTGTGAGTGCCCACCAAGGATACACCTCACGCATCCTCCGAATTCCCGTGTAAGAAGGCTGCATTCGAAGTGTCCTACTCACTTTTCTGAAACGAGACAACCTCGATGACGTATGCGGCCGACAAATGCGACCTCCGGAGGACGCAGCCTTCCAAACGAGATACAGCCATGATGTTCAAACGCAAGGAATGTTAATTCCCAAGTTGAAGTACCTCAGTAGATGGGTGCAGAGTATATAATATGTATAATTGTATTAATATATGATTAAAATAAAAGTATTAGACTAAAATTACAACTGTAAAATCTATTTTCTTTTATCTTTACATCATTATAACTCTCCTAAAATGTACCTCATACATTCTCTTCGAGAGGGACTTTGTGCCCTTCTCACTCAAAGCGCTCGCGCTTGTTAAAGAGTGGCGTGCTGTCATAGCAACCATGTTACGTTCCGTTTGTCCTACGAAGGCCGTCTCGTTTAAACGAGGCTTGTTTAAAGAGGACGCTCAGTATACTGCAGCCTTCAAAGGACGCGTCCTACCAAGCATGCAGCCTTCCAAACGAGACATTTTGTCCGTGCAAAATAATGCTATTTCCAGACAAATCTAGTCAAGCGCTTATCTTATTCACGTAGCAACCAATGAAATTGAACGTGCCACAGCGAAGTACGCCCATCTAATTTGCATAGCCACAAGGTGATAATACAACAAGTGATAATTCAGTGGTTGATGATGATAGAGACGGGATAACGGCTTGATGGTTAAACGCGAGTGAATGATTATCTAAAGGGAAAAACTTGAGGGTAATATTTATACTTTGGATAATTGATTATCATTATTTGATGATTAACAGAGTTAATGGTTATAGGCTACGTTTGATTAATTGATAACCATTATTCACTGATTTACCATTATCAGTTACTGTATTATCATTAACCACATTTATCGCATTTCTTAGGCCATATCTTAGTGCATCATTTGGTATATGGCAAGCCAAGGAATAATAGCATAAATTACTGAAGCAGCGCAGAAAGTCGGTCCCTGTGGGTGTGTTCCTTTTATTGTCACAGCTGCGCAGTGGAAACTACCCACCCCGTTAGATAAAAGAGAAAGTCCTTCCCAGCAGTAGCGCAGAAAAGTAGTTTTTTTTTTATTTGTAGAAGTTGTCAAAAGAAGCGCAAGTGAAGTTTATAGATATCGGTCTTGTATTGTTTGCGCTCATCGGTTGCTGGTCTCCCTTTCTGATGCAGTATTTTCGGTGACAGTTTCTGGTGTATTAAAGCGACACTAAGACAATGGTAAGTTGTCTTGTCCTTCGTTTCGTTTAGCTAAATTCTTTGGTTTTGCTAATGCTGTAATAATAGTAAAATAAGAACAATAAATGGTTTAAATCAAACTAACACACACACACACACACACACACACACACACACACACACACACACACACACACACACACACACACGAGGACTTGCTTATATAAAACTCAATATATACACTGCTGTCTTCATGTGCTTGCATACAGTTGCCTTGAGTTTTGTCATTGTGGTAAAAACAGGTTCAGTGTTAAACTAATTATCTAATAAATAGCTATGCCAACTGGTATGAGTGTTGAAACACAAGGTCTATGTCACTTTAAATGGGTGACATTTTAAACTGACTTGATTTTTTATTCCCACAGACTATATATAGAATAGCGGCTTTCAATTAACTTTGAGGAATATAATTTAGTGCAGACATACAGTGTTTGATAAGCACATTTAGTTCTTTATGAGTTGTTTTTAGAATATAAAACACACCTTGGTGTTGTGAAAAGTCATTTGAATGTCATTCAGAATGTCTATAAACCTTATTGTTTGTTTAACTCCGATGCCTTGAAATGACAACGTCAGAAGTGTTGATCTGAAAAACACAAGAGGTGGGATTTTGTAGTCTCAAGGAAATTCCATAGTCATAATAGCACTCCGAGTGAAAGAGGAAGGAAAGAGACAAAGAATGTAAAGATATGTGTATCATGTAGTTCCAGTTCATAAGGCAAATACTTACGAAAAACTCATTAACAACATTCTCTACTATTCAATATATATTTAGCGTTTGTGTATATAGCTAATATTTTTAAAGGTGTAGTGTTATTGACTTCAGATCTCTAAAATTTGGGGCATAATTAAAGCCAATTAAAATTATTTAAAAAAGTGTTTGTAGAGTGAACCCTTTTATGGTCATATTGCACTGAAATGTAAAAGGAAAGTTTTGTCACCATGATTGGCAGTGTTGTTTCCTTTGATCCTTAGGTCTATTGTGTATGGCCTCTTATGTGAGATGGCATAAATAAGTAGCGTTTCCTGAGAAAATAATTGTATTTATTTTCGTTTGACGTTTCCTGCCTATGAATGGCCACTCATCAGCTAAACCTTGACCTTGAGTTACATCCTTCTGAGCACAAAGATAGGAATTAACTGTCAGACTCAGCTTATATACGGGATGATATATGATGTAGACTGCTAATATTGAGGCGGTCATGATCTCCAAATGCCCCTATTTCATGGTGTTTTTACAAAGGCCTCATTGTTTTGATGCTATAGCTTCTAGAAATGCACAGTGACTCTGTCTCTCCCGTGCTGTTCCTTGTTAAACTGTGACTAGGCTTGTGAGAGAGCAGAGGCACTGCTCCAGAATTACATTCCAACAACTTGTTGTAAACAGGGCTATGAGGCCATTATCATGCGTGGCATCCAGGGAGTCTTCAGTGCCACTTTTTCTCCTTTGTGGTGCAGTAATTGCCAAACCAGTTCTCTTGTCTTAATTACGTAGTGTGTGATTCATGAAATTCTAGAATCTGAGATTCTTCATCTGAAAATCCTTTTGTTGCACAAATTTACTGGATGATAATGTGTCTTAACTCAACCAAACCATCAAATACTGTAATTTAAATGTGGTTAAATGCTCACATTCAAAACGTGAGTCAGCAATCACTTGAGTGGCCTTGTTGTTTCCAGTTACATTTACCAATAGTCAAAAACCTGTTGCCACACAGATAATGTTGCCAGTTGTCCCGCCTTTGCCATTGAACCATTTGATCTGTCCTTAGGAGAATGGGCAAAGCCGTCTCCGTCAGGCCCAGGAGAGTGTGGAGGAAGTGAAGGTTATCATGTTGGACAACCTGAACAAAGCTGAAGAGCGATCAGGAAAACTAGGGGAGCTGGATAACAGAGCTGAGCAACTACTGCAGAAGGTGGCCCTTTTTTTGATGTCTGCTTTTACTTTATATCAATATTTTATGTATATTTGTTTGTTTCAAGCAACTTAAAACCGCTTATCGAAAATGCATACTCATGTAGACTCACTACATGCAGATACATGTAAGGTGCTTCAGTTAATGTTCACATCAACCATCAGAATGGGGAAAAAATGTGATCTACGTGATTTCGACCATTGGTGCCAGACGGGCTGGTTTGAGTATTTCTGTAACTGCTGATCTCCTGGGATTTTCACGCACAGCAGTCTCAAGAGTTTACTCAGAATGGTGTCAAAAACAAAAAACATCCAGTAAATGGCAGTTCTGCAGACAGAAATGCCTTGTTGATGAGAGAGGTCAACAGAGAATGGCCAGACTGGTTCAAGCTGACAGAAAGGCTACAGTAACTCCGATAACCACTCTGTACAATTGTAGTGAGCAGAATAGCATCTCAGAATGCACAACACGTCAAACCTTGAGGTGAATCGGCTACAACAACAGAAAACCATGTCGGGCACTATTAGGACCATAGTGTTCATAATAAAGTGCTCGGGGAGTGTATTTGCTCATGCTGTGATGCTTTGTGACTTTTTAAGGACTCTGATGACCAACTAGGTTTCTGAAATTTCAAGTGTTCCAAGGCCTTAAATATCAAGGGAAATCAAGGAAATGCCATATTAGAGTCTATAAATACTCTCTAGGTTGGGCGTACAGAAAAAAGAATGTACAATTTACATCCTGTGTTTAGTTTGTGTTAATTTTAGAAAGCCATTTCCTTTAGTTATAAAATTAATGAAAACTTGTGTAAGAGGATGACGGTGTTTGCTCTGAATGTGCAGGACATGCCATATGATCAGGCAGCGAGGTCACTTTGTATCAACATTACATGTTTACCATACAGACACATTGAAAATCCCACTGGAGTCTTGGTTGCTGTCAGTTACTGGGCTAAAAAAAAAAAGATAATTACAGTTAGGAAAACAAGAACATGATTCCAGGTATCAAACCCACTCTGAAGTCTCTCACTACTTACCCCAATTTTTTAAACTGGAGACCCTGGAGCAGTCCCCTGAAGCAGTCAAAAATTATTTTCATATTTTAAAGTCAATTCTAATTCTGAAAAAAAAAAAAAAGTTAATTTGGGTCATAAACAAGCAAGTTAACTATTGAGAATTTATATATAATTTCTTATGCTATGTGTTTAAATGTAAATGTTTGTGCTTATTTCTTTTCAGAGCAAATCGTTCTCAAGGACCGCGACTAAGGTGAAACAGAAGAAACGTTGGGAGAATATTAAATGTAAAGTGATAATTGTAGCTGTTGTGGTCCTCATCATAATTGTGGCTGTGGTTGTGGCTGTGATATTCAGGGGAATGGACAGAACGACCATACCCACACAAGAACCAAAAGCACAAATAGATGGTTAGAAGATCAGACGAAGAGGATGAGTGAACATTAAGGATTTCTTAAAATGCCTCAAGATATCAGATTATTGTGTCTTCAACTGATGTACAACTGAAAATTGTGATGCTGGGTGATACAAAATGGTACCATGGAGTTACCTTCATTTCTGCTTTCACTTTCATTTTACAATGATAACACCCATATGTGGCACTAATGGTAACTGCCTGCATGCATTCCTTTTGGACTAAACAGATTTTAATCATAAATCTGGGAAACCAATGGCGATGTGGGACACATTTAAAAGTGTGTCAGAAAAATAAAATCCTTCAACTCATTAGCTTATTAGTAGAGGGCTCCATGACATAAATTGGGTATAATTAATAATGGGGACATCCAAAATTTGCAATGCTGGGGTGCCCTCCAGGACCAGGTTTGAGGAACATTGGTGTAGAGCACAGGCTTTTATTACTTTCATTAAAAAAAAAAAACAACTGAAACTGATGTTGATCATCAAACAAGAGTGTGTATAATGAACTCAAGATATAAGTATTGGGGTTTTCTCCTATCAGTTTCTTTGGAAAATAATGATTTTTGTTTTTGTTTGTTTGTTTTTTGCATTTTCTTGCACATTTGTTCCAAACTTTTTAAGGGTTTCATCAGCAATTTATTTTCTACAATCAGGGCCGTGACCACAAAAGACACTGAGGGGGACATGTCCCCCAAATATTCAGATTAATGGCCAATCAATGGGTTTTCAGTGACCAATTCTTAAAGATTTACATGTGGTTCCCTCAAACCTGAATATTTGATTACATCCTTGTCCATTATCAATGTAAAAACAGTTTAATGATTGTCACAAAAGTGGTTTTAAGTTGTCATACTGTAACTTGAGAGATATTATCATGTCAATGCTGCAAAAACAGCTCTATCTGTCTGTAATCTGTATATATAAGTTGTATGTTTCTTACGTAAATATACCATGTCTTTAAAAAATGTTTTCACGTGGCTTTTTTATTTTTATTTGTAGAGCTTTTGTAATGACAGTAACCGCACTGTCCTTCAAAGCAGTTAAGCAATCGTCAGTACCAAGGTGTCGCCTTACAGCCTTGTTTGTCAAGCTCTGTGGGTTTCAAAAATAAGAGGGTGACATTATAAAATGGATAAATATGGTTAGATATGTTAGCTTAGTTATTTTTAGTTTACATGTAACTGTACATTTTAATGCAAACAAGCAACGGAGATAGAAAACACCACAATGTCAGTTCCAAGCAACTTATTAAAATTCGACGTTTAAAAAAAGGGGGGACAAAGAATGGGCTTACCACAAAATAGCTAATCGGACACATTCCAAGTAAAGCTCAGGTAAAACGCCACCTGGTGGATTTTTAAGGTGGTTGAAGATCCCACAGATCCCAGAATCTTAACATGATAGTATAGGTTCAGAATTGTGTGAAGACCGAAGAGCAAATGTTACATGTAAAAATGACAGACAATTCCACTGGACATTTTTGTAACATGGTACGTAAATTATATAGAATATAATGCTTATGTTACAATAGACATTTATGCGGTACAATACATTTGCTCTCTTCCTCTATTCTAACCATTAAAAAGCTATTCGCAGCAGCATACCAGGAAGCACGCGCGTTGAGGTTGCTATAGTAACGTCAACTAAAACCAGAGCGCGGTTTCAGTTGCGAAAATGACAGCCTAGCTTGTTTTCTCATACAAATTTAGGCTTTATTGATAAAGTTATTCTATCTCAAACAAAAGGAAAATGCCACTCGACGACCCACGACTGGATTGGATTAAAAACACAGCGTGTGTCATGTTGGATTTGCCTGATTCCGGCTGCTTTGAGGAGTTGCTCAGCCGCGGCGATGGAGAGGAAGAGCAGAAAATCATTCATTTTTTAAACGTAGTCACTGAAGAGGAGGCGTCCTTTACGCTCTTTTTCTTCAAGAATATAAGGGAAGAAGAGGTTGAGGTGGAAGTTCCCGAGGGTAGGTTTTAATTCCTCTACTATTTACAGTTACGACTGGTAACCATTAACGATTTACAATAGGTTTTAACGATTTGCAGTTTTTAAAGGCACAGTTCACCAAAAAATGAAAATTATCTCATAATTTACTCACCCTCGTGCCATCCCAGATGTGTATGACTTTCTTTCTTCTGCTGAACTCAAACAACGATTTTTAGAAGAATATCTCAGCTCTGCAGGTCCATAAAATGCAAGTGAATGGTGACCAAAATTTTGAACATCCAAAAAGCACATAAAGGCCACATAAAGGTAATTCATAATATCCCAGTGGTTTAATCCATGTCTTCTGAAGCGATCCAATCAGTTTGGTGAGAACAGACCAAAATATAACTCTGCAGTCTCCTTGGCAATCATGATTTCAATCTCGATTACACTTCCTAGTGCCATTAGTGCTCGTCACACGCGTCAAGTAGAGGTCTTCATGGGTCCAAAAATTTGTGCCCGAACCCCAAGAGACCCGGAAATGTACTACCCGGACCCGCCTATTATTTGAAAGCTTGGCCCAGTACCCATGCAGAACCGAGAAATCCCGGACCCATCTATTATTTGAAAGCTGGGGCCCGGACCCAGCCGGGAGACACAGACCCGATCAACACCGATTTCACAGCTGATTGCTATTAACAAGTTAATTTACAAGTTGTGAAAACAAAACTTTGTGTCTTACCTAATGTAACATTAGTAGCCTTCTCCCCTGTGCCTAGCCATGACGCATATAATCCAACCTCCTTGCCAAGAAAGTTGGTAAAATACATCCAGGTTTTTTGTGATTCCTCTCGTGCTGTTTGAAACAGCATAGCTAATCCACTCATTATTTCAGCTTCAAAAGTCCACTTGCTGTCACGGTGACAGATGACAAACACGACTTGTTTAGAATCAGCTTTGCAGTTTTTTTGTATCTCGCATAAGATAACTTCAACTGTTTGCCCTTTTGAACTATAATAACGATTGCTCGTTCATTGCCACGGCTGCTAACGTTAGCATTGCTAATTTGCTATCGAGTGCCTTAACTCCGCTCTGCCTCTGACGTCACTCAGCTTGCTGTGGCTCTGCTTCATTTTTCACCTTATTTCCTGGCCCACACTTTCTCATCCAAATTTTACAGTGTTGCAAGTTACAACACACACACACAGCACCATCATCATCAGCGCTGTCTGATCACGGCCAGGTCTTCTCGGATCAACTCGGGTGTTACACATATTGTTAAACAGACCCGAGACCCGCAGCAAGAGAATGGGACCCGAATATGTACGGGTCCCAGGTTGGGTCTCGGGTCCTCGGGTTAGGGTGGAATGGTGAAGACCTCTAGCGTCAAGCACTAGAAAGTGTAATCGAGCTTGAAATCATGATCGTGTCTAGAGACTGCAATGGCAAGATGTACAGTGAAAAAGGAATTATATTTTTTGTCTGTTTTCACCCAAAATTAACTAGATTGCTTCAGAAGACATGGACTAAACCACTGGAGTCTTATGTATTACTTTTATGCTGACTTTCTGCAAATTTCACATTATATTTCAAATCAAATGTCATTTTGCTCACTTAAATAGAAAATGGAAAGTCTTTGAGGGCCTTTTTGTCAATAAAAGTTGCTACGTAGCCATAATTACATGTAGTATATAATTTCTCAGTGAATACGCATCAAGAGTCTACAGAAATTGTAGAGAATGGAAAAGAGAGAAGTCTCCCTGCAGTTTCTTCAGAAGAAACCCTTCACTTAAGTAGAGAAAATACTGCTGGCAGTAAGTGTGCTTCCTGATGGTTAACATTCCTTTGAAATAAATTCTTCAAAATAAGAAAGTAAATGGCTGTTTTTGTGTCCCTTTTATTGTTTTTCTATCGCTCATACATGACTGAAGGGAAAAGAAAAGGCCAAAAAAGAAAAAGTCAGGAGACGGAGTTCATACACACAACAGAAGACTCTCAGAGTGAGGATCTTGAAGTTGAGGGCCTGACAGAGGCAACTAATGGGGATAAACCACCCCGCAATGTAATTCTCCTTTGTTAGTCATTTACATTTTCATGTGTTTTAGGGCATGATAAAGATCATAAACATTTCTCTTCACATCAGATGTATTTTAGTGAGAATCTTGATTCTCATTATTTGAAAACTTTGTTTTTCATTTTCCCACCACAAAGATTGAGGTTCAGGTTGTCTATCATGTGGAGCTTCATGTGGCTTTGAACAATATCCCAGAGAAGTTTGTGAACTTTAATGCCCTCTACTTCCTGAGGAGTACTAATGGTAGGTGGACTAAATGACTCTCAAAACGTGTCTTGTTTTTCACATATATTTGCACATTTACTGACTGATCTGTCTGGTGTTTTATCCATTCCAGAAACTATCACTGAACCTGTCGACATAAATGAGGCTAATAATTTGATGCCTAAACTGATTGAGTTTGGCATGATGAATGGCCACCCCTTGATGATGCTTAGAGGGCTTCTCAACTATGTATGTGACTTAACTTCTCATACCCATATAGATGGAATAACATTGATTATGCAGAGCTGCAATATCTCTTGATTCTTTCTGCTTTTTCATTTAGGTGTATATCCCTCTTCTCTCAGTGAACCAGCTGAGGCTCACTGATGGTGGTTATCATGAGGTGACTGGGTCTCAAGACAGGGATGAAGAACATAAGACTAAAGGGGATGAGGAACAGCAGCCTGTAGAGTCCCGTAGGGCTTTTATGGTCCGAGATGAACTTCTTAACAGCACACATAAGTTCTTGGGGGTCATAGACAAAACCTTGCAGCAGCTGGAAGGTGTGTTAGTGTTTCTCACTTTGATTCTCTGGCTAAATTCCACTTGTCATGTGCAAATTGAAGGAATAGTGTATTTTTTATTTTATGGAAATGTAGCCATTACAATATGAAAGGACTGCAATTATTTAAATGAATTTCCCAGGGCTCCTTGAACTAGCTAAATTCACAGATAAGATGTTTTGTCACATTGAAATGCAAATACAGTAGTTATTATTATTTAATTTTTTTTGTAGGCGAGATAAAGTTACATATTCCTGAAATTGATTTGGAGGGTGAGGTGGAGGTGCTCTTGTCTAATCAAGTGATGGTGGAGAAGCTTGAGCAGTGTGTGATGAACTGGCAGACACAAATCACTGTTGTCATCGAAGAGCAGAAAAGGAAGAAACCACAGGTCTGTGTGAAAATTTTGATGGATAAATCAAACCAACAAGTCTTACTGTAGGTGTTGTACTTCATGCCTCTTGTCCTTGTCATACCTTATGTTGTTCAAAATCCATTTGACTTTCTGTCCTCTGTGGAACAAAAAGAAGACGTTAGACCTTTAAATAGAACTCCCCTTCAAACAAAAGACTAACTTACTTTATATTGTTCTTGCACCACTTAAGGGATCAGGTCCTTTGGTGGAGATTGAGTTCTGGCGTGAACGTACTGCTGTCTTGAGTAGTCTTTATGAGCAGCTGAACCTTCCAGTGGTGAAAAAGATTCTGGACGTGATGACACGTGCTGACTCCTTCATTATGGAGGAGATGGACAAGACCATAACTGAGCTTTTCAAGTACCATGATGAGTCTGTCAATAATGTACAGTTCCTCAGCACGCTGGAGAGACACTTCAAGGTGTGGAACCATAAGTATCCTTAAGCTCTTTAAAGAAATAGTTCAACCAAAAATGAAAATTCTGTAATAACTGACTAACCCTCATGCCATCCCAGATGTGTATGACTTTCTTTCTTCTGCAGAACATAAACAAAGATTTTTGGAAGAATATTTCAGCTCTGTAGGTCCATACATATTGTACAAGTGCCATTGCAGTCTCTAGGCACGATCATTATTTCAAGCTTTTTTACACATCCTAGTGCTTGATGAAAGTTGCAGTTCCACCTCCCAACCACCAGAAATTCCCCAGTTGAGCAGCAAAACATTTTTCTCATATACTGTATGTGCTATTATCTACAGAACCTTGCCACAGGCGTGAATTTCAAAGTGGTCTTGGACACTATTCCTGAGATGATGAATGGGCTGCGTTTGACCTGGATATTATCCAGGCATTTCAACACAGATGAGCGTATGGCATCTCTAATGGAATGCATTGCCTGGGAATTGTCTGAACGGGTTGCCAGAGTTGTGAATGTTCATGCTCTCTTTAAGTGAGTATGCGTACACTTTTTAAGTAACGTCACCTCTCTTTGTTTGGGTTTTTTAGTCCAATGTAAATTCATATTCCATTTCCATTTGTTTTTAACATGGTTTCTGAGTTAAAGGCATATAGAACAACATTTACCTTACACTATAAAAAAAGCAATCTATACTCAAACATTTTTATGCTGTATTTGTATATTAACATATTATTTATTAAAAGAAAGTCACTTAGGATATTATGTTAAAATTTATCCATGTTGATTTGTTGGTGGCAGTGTTGGACATCATTACGAAAACTTAGTGCTTTACACACTATTTGATCCCATAATTTATTATATTTGTTTAATTTTTGTATTGTTGATTACTTTCCCCAAAACAACAACCAATCATTTGAAATTATTTTGGCAGAGAAAATGACACAATATTATTTTAGAATGATTATAATCACAACATTCATCAATTGTATGCAGAGAAAAGAGGATGGTGGCTAAAGCTAAGGCTCTGGATGGAAAGCAAGTCTTAGATCAGTGGAAGGCCAGCTATTTTGAGGTCCGTGCACAGATTGAGGCATCAGACCGAGATCCCCGCTGGGAATTTGATCGTAAAAAGCTGTTTGAAAAGACAGACTATATGGCGTCTATCTGTCAGGACTTGTATAACATCTTGCAGGTTAGCCCGATCAGATCAAGTATGCCTGTATATGAATCCAAATCTTTCAATTGACATGAATACATTTGTGCAAAGGAAAATCCCTCACAATAACCTACTCACAAACTAATATTCACTGATAGACTTTAGATGAGTTCTACATTATCTTTGGACCTGAATTGAAAGCAGTGACAGGTGATCCAAAGCGAATAGATGATGTTTTACGTCGAGTAGACTGCTTGGTCGTACCAATTGAGGAACTTGCCTTTGACCCTTTTGACATCCGCAAAATGGGCAGCTGGAAAATGATCATGCAAGAATTTAAAACTCATGTCCAGGTAGGAATTGTGACAAAAAGTACATTTTCAATTTGCATTTAGTTTTGTTTTTATATCATTATTAACTTTTTTTTCTTCTGATAAAGTCTATTGAAGGAGAAGCCATCAATTTTATTGACCAGTCCTTCAAGACGCTGCGTTCTGCATCTGCAGCCTTTGACCTGCTGCTGAAATTCCAGCACATTCGCTCCAGAGATGCCATCAACAATCAGTTGATGAAAAAGTTCAATGATATTCTTGCTCAGTACTGCAAAGAGGTGCCTCAGGATCTGCTTACTCAAAACCTTTTGGGGACATTTTTGAATTATTTTTATGGTGATACAAATATTTTTATACAATGTTACAAAGACACAAAGTGTTTTCTTTAATACTGTCTGTGTTGTTTGGTGTATTTGTTGCCTAGGTGGACATTATAAATGACATATTTGTTAAACACAAGAATAATCCACCTCTGAATAAGAATCAGCCTTCTGTGGCAGGGGCCATTGATTGGTCGCGTTCGCTGATAGACCGCATGAGGAGCACCTTCATACGCTTCATGGAAGTGAATGATATGATGGCGAGTGAAGAAGGCAAAATAGTAAGTCTTTGCATAATAAGTCATCGCAATATTAAATTACGTTTTTATTAATAGTATAGTGGGGTGAGCGTCAGGCCTTGGAACCATTTTATTTTAAATAAAGTTCAACATAAATATGAAAATCGGGCAAACAAATTCATATAGGTGTGGGGCCTGGTGGCGACGACTATCTTTGGTCTGTGGCATGGGGTTTGGCAACTTTTGATGGTGACGGGTGGTGACAAAAGGGACGTTGATGCGCTGTCATGAGGGGAGGCTGTCGTTCTGACACTAGCTAGTTTTCATATTTTAATAAGAATCAGAATGAGCTTTATTGCCAAGTATGCTTATACACACAAGGAAGATTCCAGTGCACAAAGAAAAACAACAGTAAGACACAGATCATAAAATGAGTGAATAATATATATATATATATATATATATATATAATATATATAGAAATACACACTAAGGCAAGAAAATATGCAATATATACAGATATACAGTTTTTGCAAGATAATGTAATGGTAGAAGTAGGGCATGTCACATAAATATAAAATATTTTAATCAGCATATTAAAGAATTAGTTCATCAAAAAAATTTAATTCTGCCATTATTTTCTAACCCTCATGTTGTTCCAAACCTGTATGACTTTCTTTCTGCCATGGAATACAAAAATGTAGATGTAAGGCAGAATGTTAACCTCAAACATTAGATGCAAAAAGATTCAATGAAAGTGATTGGTGACAGAGGCTGATATTCTGCCTTACATCTTAATTTGCTTTCCTCGGAAAAAAGAAAGTCATGCAGGTTTGAAACAGAACAACATAATGGTGAGTGAATGATGACTAAATTTTAATTTTTTGGTGAACTAATTCTTTACGATGCTTTTTCCATTTGTCTTGGCCAACATTACTATTATTTACAAAACTATGTGTTGTGTCATAACCACTGGAACCATTCACAGCTAATGGCTTCTTCTGTTTTTTGTTTTTTTCATCTTTACAGGCAACAGCCAAGTACCTAGAGGTGGCAAGGCGTGTGAGGGACTATGAGATAAACATCTATGATTGTTGGTTTGCAGAGACTGAGCAGGCTCTGCCCCTCCTCATGAAGAGAAGTCTGCTGCTCATTGTGAACAAAGCTGGTGTTGTCTGTGTAGACTCCACACAGACAGAGACTGTACGTTGTGTGAATGAAACCTGTGAGAAAGCGATAGCATTGAAAACGTACAAAATTTTCCCTAGTAATCCAAACAATTTGAAATTCTTCTTCTTTTATAATCTTTGAATATGGTTGTGATTGCAGACTGCTCAGGGTACAGAGAGGCATGTAGAAAAGGATGTGTACTACTCTGTAAATTTTGCCCCTGAGCTGAAAGAGATCATATCTGAGACCAAGTACCTCGATCAGCTGGGATGCAGAGTTACAGAACTGGCACGAAATGTTGCTCTGCAGGAAGAAAAGTTTCTGAGGTATTCCCCCCCCCACCATCTTCTGTCACTTTTTCCAGAGAAAAAAAGACGTGGATAATAAATTGCTACACTATCTTTTTCTTGGAGTGTGTTTGGACGTTTTACCACTGTTTAATTCATGCTTCATGACTGTTTTTACCTGCAGGTACATACATGGGCTTAAAAAGTTAGTAAACCATTACCATTCTCTGATGGACAGTCTAAATGGTGCTGAGTTATCACTGATGGCTGAGCAGGTGCAGGAACTTAGGCAAGTGCTACGCTATGGGTGCAAAAGACTCAACTGGAATTCACTCGGTAAGCAAAGAGGGGATACAGCTAATTTTTTGTGTACCTTATAATATTTACTTTTAACAGTTCTCACACATAGATTCTTGAATAAACTTTATTTACACCTGTTCTAAAGGTATACCACAATTTATCCAACGTGGAAACCAGGCCACTTCAAAGTTTGAGTCCCTTATGAACCAAATTCAAAAGAATGAACGAGACATTGATGAGAAACTGAAATCCATTGAATCAGCAAACCTTTTCAAGTTCCCAACGTCAGACAAAACAGGACGCCTACCAGGTTAAGAGTGTTATGAACTTTTAAAAATAATTTCCAATGACTAGATTATTACTAATTAGATGTAATTAGATGGTGACAGTGGCACCATCTAACTAATTACACCAGGTACAAAATTACAATAGTTTACAGTGTTATCTGCCTATTGTTCTAGGCATAAAGGAGTTCTGTGAATTCATTGAGTGTGAGAGGGCAAAAGTTTTGAACCTGCTGGTGAATAAATATGCAGCTATCAGTCCCCTCCTCTCCAAGATGGAGAGTCTGATCATGGGAACCAGCACTGGCAAAGCCAAGCGAATGGCTCAGTTCTACGCTTACTGGGAGCGTAAGATCTTTGACTCCCTCACAAAGATGGTGCTCAAGTGAGATTTATTTGATAATTTCCCAGATGTTCTCCTGCACTTTATGTATTTAAAGACCTTAAGATTGCAATGAGTGTATTTTAATGTAAAACTTTGTGAATTCTGTCTTGCAGGAATATTCAAGCTTTTAACACTGCATTGATGGGCACCACGGCACTTTTCCAAATTGATGCCATCCTCGCTGCTCCTGAGATTGCGTTGCATCCCAAGAACAACGAGGTGTACAAGCTTATGAGGCAGTGTGTCGGTGACTGTGTGGAGAGCACCAGGGTAAGCTAACTAGGAACTACATTTGCAAAACAAAAATCTTAACAAAACAAATTTACTGCTCATGATGTGTCAGTTACAAGCACTGCAATAAAATAATTTTCTCAATTAATATTTTTGTCTGGATTTCCAGTAAAAAATATCGAAACATCCTTAAAACCAGATCAATTTACTTGAGAAGTAAATTTGCTCTGAAATCTCATCTCTTTAATCTCAGGTCTTTGAGTCTGAGCAATGAAATGGAGGACACTTTTTGAAGTGTTTGTATTTTGTGTTTTCGATTAGTGGTATATGTGTTTGTGATAATTTTGTGGTAATGTTGTCATGTTTTAAATTGTATAATTGTGAAGCACTTTGGTCAGCTCTGTTGTTTTAAATGTGCAATATAAATAATGTTAAGTTGAGTTGAGTCAGAGTCTTTCTAGCAAGTCAGTCCACTGGCGGCCATCTTTGGAACACTCTTGGGAAGCTATTTCCAGTCATGGAAGTGCAGGTCCTATCTACTTGAATGGGGGAACACAAAAATCTCAAAAACGGTTGGTCAAGATTAGGACCAAAGAACATATTTCAGATCAGCAGTAAAATATGGCAATACTGGTATCATAAATTGTGCTTCTTTACCTTAGATTATAAAAAAAAAAAAAAAATTAAAGAAATTCCCAGCCTGTATAGCTAGTACACATTCTCAAGGCATTCTCGAGTTGATTGACAGGCAATCTCTGTATCTAAAAGGTATTGGCTCTTTTACCTGTAAGCGGGACTTCCTTTCTAAATCTGTTGACCGGTGGGCGTTCAAATTTCTTCCATCCATTTTAATAGAAGTGGCCCGTCTTTGCTAAATAGTCTCTGGTTGAATTGAGTTGAGAAGAAAAATTACATAAGATATATCTTGTTTTCAGGGCCAAAATTTTGTGAGGTTTATGCTTAAAACAATAAAAGAATATTTGTCAATGGGGTAAGAAAAATACACTTAATTAAAAAGGAAAATATATGTTTCTTGTTTTAAGGATGTTTAGAGATTTTTACTGGAAAAGATAAAAATGCAGAGAAGAATTTTTTTTGGACTTTGGCAAATAAATGAAGAAGCTTACTGAAATTTTATTTAAAAGTAGATATTTGGTCACCAGGTCACCTTTTCTCCTGTTCATATCTTTTTAGCGGTTTGTTCGCTGGATGCATGGCAGTTGTCTCCAGTGTCCTCCACAGCTTGTTGATGGTGAGGATAAGCTATTCGTCTTCACTTTTTACAGTGAAATATGTCAGATTCCACAGATAAATGAGCAAGCCATGGCTGTCACACAGAGCATGCAGCGTCTACTTAATGGCATCAATGTCTACCTCAAAAACTGGATGTGCTACCGCTCTCTCTGGAAGCTCGACAAGGCTATTGTCATGGAGAAGTTTGCAGCCAAGAAGCCCTCATGCGTGATGTATGATGAGAAGTTTCAGTTCTATGTCAAGGTTGGCAAAGAGGTGGTGAAGCAGCCGTTGGTGAAGGACGAACACATTATCAGGCTGAACCTGGAGCCACTGGCCCGTACCGTGCAGGAGAATGCTCAGGCATGGGTCACCTCTCTGGGTAGGCTACTCAGTGACTCAGCCCGAGAGGAGCTTTTCAACTTGCGCAATGACCTGTTGGTAAGGACCCTGCTCAACACAATGTTTCACACGCTCACATTTAACTAAAAACTGTTCTGAATGTTATCTATAAATCATAAATCACCTACAGTATGTATATGTCTTTACTCTAAAAAGAAATTGTCAGATAATTTGAAGAGGAGCCCCAATACCTTGGAGGACTTGAAATTTGTTCTGGGCACCATCACAGACATCAGAGATATGTCTCTCTCAGTAGAGATGAGAATCAATGATATTCAAGAGAGATACAGAACTCTGAGCATGTACAATATAGAGGTGAGTAACAGTTAAAGTTTTTTAGATGAAAATTGAATGGTAAAATATGAAGTTTAAACACATTCACCCAGTACTCTTCAATATGTGACAGTCAAGTTATTGAAATTAAATGTGAAAAACATTTCATATGTTCTAAAACTTGGTGACTTAATTGATTATTATCTCATTTACAACCTTTTTGTTTTGTAGACTATGGAGGAGGAGCTGCAGCAGTCTGCGAACATCAGCATTCTGTGGAGTGAACTATTTACAGCATCTAGACTTGTGGACCGCAGTCTGGGAAAAGTAAAGAAGACTTTTGCTGAGGTGGGCATTTCAATTACCAGGTCTTTGCTCTAATTCCCTCATTCTTCATTTAACTTCCATTTAAGTATAAGATGGTAGTTAGAGAATAGCTTTAGCACCCATGTTCACTAATCAACAGTGTTTCTTACACTGTTCTTATGCTTAATTATGATAGAGAACCAACACACCCAGCTGATCTTTGATTTTTAAATTTTTCAACTCTCTCTCTCTCTCTCTCTCTTTCAATTTTCAGTTTAAGTTTTAAGGTGGTTTATTGGCTTGACAAATATTTATATATTTGTATTTTTAAAGTGTTTACAGCTGTACTACATACAAATAAAACAGTGCAAAACAGTATACATAATATAAGAAAAAAGACAATACATTGTATGTATAATATACAATGTATGCTTGACAATATACATATATAACATAATATAACTTTATATCATAAATAACTCTCTCTCTCTCTCTCTCTCTCAGATCACTCTAAAACAGACCGAGGAGTATAAACAAGAGCTGTCCATATTTGCAGAGAGCTTCAACATGCATGGACCTGGAGCAGTGGGAGACGATCTAGAAAAAGGCAAGAGCACCAGTGCACTAACATAAAACCTTCTCGTTGTTTATCATATTTTACCCACCTGGTATAATATCACAGCTGTCTCTGTGTACTCTAATAGGTTTGACAATCATGGGCACCTATGAGATGGAGCTGGCTAAGGTAGAGGCAAGCCGTCAGGAACTGGCCAAAGCTGAGATGCTGTTTAACCTTCCCATCACTATGTACCCAGAGCTCCTAAACGTGCAGAAGGAGATGAGTGGCCTCAGACAGATCTATGAGATTTATACAGCCCAGAAGGTTAGAATCACCCTTAGCTGTATAAACTTATTATGTTGGTAAAATCTCAAATGTATATTTGATAAGATGTTTTCTCCATCTAATCGCAGTTTAATGTTATGTTGTTTGTATATTAATCAGGCGGCTAAGACAGAGTGGTCACAGACCTTGTGGGTAAATTTGGACATCCAACTCCTGCAGGAGGGTATAGAGGGATTTATCAAGAGCTTGCGGAAACTGCCAAAGGATGTGAGAGCTCTTCCTGTGTCTTTCTTCCTGGAGGGCCGCATGAAAGAATTCAGAGAGTCACTTCCCCTCCTATTGGACCTGAAGAATAAGGCTCTAAGGGACAGGTAATTGCTTTTAAAATTTTGTTTTATAATATTTCAGTGTATTTTATCTTTTCACCATCAAAGTATATTTAATCTCTAATCACAATTGGTACATTGGAGATTCATGTGCTCATTTGGTTTGTGCAGGCACTGGAAGGAGCTGATGGAGAGGACGGGCACCAGCTTTGAGATGAACCCAAGCACCTTCACTCTGGAGAACATGTTTTCCATGGAACTGCATAAGTATGGCAACGTTATCAGTGACATAGTCACCTCAGCTGTAAAGGAGCTTGGCATTGAGAAGGTTAGAAATCTAAAATTATTGACATGGTGACATGGCAATGGGTTGTATCCCAAATCAAGGCATTAAGTTTGCAAAAAAAGACTTCAATGATTTCAAGTGTTTAATGAGACAAATACTGTGGCAAAGACCATTATAGATGTTATTGCTCATATAATATTACATTACAGAGTGCGTTGGTGTGTGTGTTTACAGGGATTGAAAGAGGTGGAGGAAACATGGGAGAATATGAAGTTCAATGTGCAGCGGTACTTAAAAGGCACACAGGAGCATGGTTTCATCCTCGGTTCTGTGGATGAGATCCTCCAGCACCTGGATGATGATGCCATGAACCTCCAGAGTATGGCAGGCAGCCACTTTGTTGGTCCCTTCCTGGCCACTGTACAACAGTGGGAGAAGAATCTATCGCTCATCAGTGAGATTATTGAGGTCAGTGGAAAACCCTCAATGTTAAAGACATTAATATTGGCTTTTAATAGTGTACTTTTAAAGTTGACAAACGTTTGTATACACATTTAAAATATACAGTATTTCTGTTAACATATTTACACTTGTATACAAGTTTTTTGTCCAATAAATGCTTTCTAGAATGAGAATGTCACTCCCCCTTAATCATAAATACTGCATACCATTGACTAGCAATAACATGTAGCAAATTATGGTTTGTTGATGCATCTTTGATACACTATATTAAAGGATATTGGCTACTTAAGAAAAATACGTATTTGACAGGTATTGCCTTAACTTCCTGTTTCGATGGGAAATACATCAACACAAGAAATAAAACCATGCACATTCCTCAGGGTCGTCAATCAAGGACTGGACTCTAAAAATGTGATGCACACTTGGCTCAGGTCTAAAGCATTTTGTTTACTGTTGCTCTGACATCTTTAGGTGTGGATGTTGGTACAGCAAAAATGGATGTATCTAGAGAGTATCTTCATTGGAGGTGATATTCGCTCTCAGCTACCCGAGGAAGCCAATAAATTTGACAATATTGACAAAATGTTCAAAAAGGTGAGTCCTGCAACAAGAAATATGTAAACAGTTTTTTGGAAAACTGTGAATTGTGGGAATATCATAGTTTTGAAGAACAACATGCTTTACATTGAAAAATGAATGTCAATCCATAATCCTGTGTTGGATATCATCAGATAATGACAGACACAGTGAAAGATCCTGGCATTAAGAGGTGCTGTCTAGTTCCAAATCGCCTGACTGACCTGCAAAACCTAAGCGATGGTTTAGAGCGCTGCCAGAAGAGTCTGAATGATTACCTTGATTCCAAGCGGAACGCTTTTCCACGCTTTTTCTTCATCTCTGATGATGAACTGCTCAGTATTCTTGGCAGCAGTGAGCCTACTTGTGTGCAGGAGCACATAATCAAGGTACTTTTGCAACATTTGTGTGTCAAGGAAAAGCATCACTTTTCTGAATGTTCTAATAGTTAGTTTACTTTGAAATTTCCTTTTGCCAACCATTTCTTCTAGTCATTCAGTTCTAGTCAAATCATTCATATTAAGTGAAAGTTTTCTTATTCAAAAAGTCTAGTCTCAAATCATAAGTTGCACAACAGAGCTTAAATCAATCATTGCATTGTCTCCTCATCTGCAGATGTATGATAATATAGCAGCTCTGCGTTTTGATACGGGGATAAATGGGGAAATGGTGGCAAGTGCTCTGGTGTCTGCGGAGGGAGAGGTGATGACGCTCAAGCAGCCTGTACCTGCAGAGGGCAGAGTGGAGGACTGGATGACAGGAGTGCTGCTGGAGATGAGGAGAACAAACAGACTAATCACCAAAGAGGCTATTTACTTCTACAGTCACCAGAAGACCAGGTAATGAAATAACTAGACTGCATCAAGCTGTCATGACCCAGTGCAATCCATTAAAACCCCTCAACAAAGTTGCTTCTATGATTAGTATTTGTGAGATTGTTTTTAGAGTGTTGAGCTAAATTAAATTGTATGCAATTAAAAATTTCTACAGGAATATACTTGATCACCTTGGGGTGGTTTTGTTGTTGATTAAACTAGTTCAGTCATTGACATCACCATTAACTTTTCTGTGGTCTTCCTGCCTGTCTGTCAGGGTGGACTGGATGCTTGACTACCAGGGCATGGTGGTGCTGGCAGCAAATCAAGTTTGGTGGACCTGGGAGGTGGAGGACGTATTCAAAAAGATAAATCACGGAGATAAGCAGGCATTGAAACAGTATGCAAAGAAAATGCACCAGCAGATCGATGACCTGGTGAAGCGCATCACACAACCTTTAAAGAAGAATGACAGACGAAAACTCAACACTGTTCTCATCATAGACGTCCATGCGAGGGACATTGTGGACAGTTTTGTCAGGGATAGGTAAGATGCAAATACTGTGCAGTCATTTATTTGTCTATATCTGATACCTCAAGAGTTTTAAAAAGAAAAATGTCTGTTTCAGTAAAAAATTCTAATATAGGGTTTAGTAGCGTTCACTGTTATTTAAAGGAACAGTTAACTTCCCTATTCTGTGAAACACAAAGATATTTTGATAGAGATATGAGGTGTCTTTGACCATACAATGCAAGTCAGTGGGGTCCAACACTTTCAAGCCCCAAAAAACACATAAAGGCAGCATAAAGATAATGCATTAAACTCTAAATAATGAGAGAATTATAATTTTTGTGTTAGCTATTCATTTTAGTAACATAGGAATGTTTTTATCACTGACACAATAAGCAAGGAAACAGTAAAGACTACTTTGTTCTGCAGTTCTGAAGTTTCCCTCCTAACACATACTTTTGTTGTGGGCAGTATCACAGATGCCCGGGAGTTTGAGTGGGAGAGTCAGTTAAGATTCTACTGGGTTAAAGAACCTGATGAGCTGTTTGTGCAGCAGTGCAGCGCTCAGTTCTCCTATGGCTATGAGTACATGGGATTGAACGGCCGGCTGGTCATCACTCCATTGACTGACCGTATCTATCTCACACTCACTCAGGTGCCCAGTTTATAAAGTTTCTGCCCTTAATAATCTATTCTGTTCATGTCTTGTTAATGTGTTATATGGTGTTCTCAGGCCTTGTCTATGTTCCTGGGTGGAGCACCAGCCGGGCCTGCAGGTACAGGGAAAACTGAATCCACTAAAGATCTGGCAAAGGCTTTGGGGCTGTTGTGTGTGGTCACTAACTGTGGAGAGGGCATGGACTACATGGTAAGAGACCTTAGACTCAAAAGTGTACTATAAGATTATTTGCTTTCCTAGGTTATATGAACATAGGCAAGAATGATGTCAATTCAGTTCAGTTTAACAAAATAATAACAATATAATTAACTGTATTTCAAAATGAGAACTTGGTTAATAACAAGAACAATATATTGGTCAATATCAGTTATTATCAGATTACATTTCATAACATATTTGTTTTTCTCAATCCCTCAGGCTGTGGGAAAGATTCTCTCTGGTTTAGCTCAGTGTGGAGCCTGGGGTTGCTTTGATGAGTTCAACCGCATTGATGCCTCAGTGTTGTCTGTCATCTCATCCCAGATCCAAACTATCCGAAACGCTCTCATGCTGCACCTCAAGAGATTTCATGTGAGTTTATTACACCATCCAAGTCTATTCAGTGGAATTATATTGCCACTTTTGTAGTCAAATACAGCACGAATATAGATATAAATATTTCAGGGTCTGAGTGCCTTGTGCATTTGTTTTGGTCAGTTTGAAGGTCAGGAGATCAATCTGGATAACCGCATTGGGATCTTCATCACAATGAACCCTGGTTATGCTGGCCGCACAGAACTCCCTGAGTCAGTGAAAGCTCTGTTCAGACCAGTGGTGGTCATCGTGCCTGACCTACAGCAGATCTGTGAGATCATGCTCTTCTCTGAGGGCTTCCTCATGGCTAAGGTGGGGACTCCTTGTATATGACAATTATTAATTGTTGAAATAATTAGTGCTATCAGTCGATTACATTTTTAATCCTGATTAATCGCATAATTTTTTGTAGATAATCGCGATTAATCAGATTTTGAAAGTGCTGAAATTTGACACTATATATACACTATCTATATATATATATATATATATATATATATATAAATTTTCCTGTCAAAATGCATTTATTTCCATCTTAGTAAAGAAAACAAAACAATTTGTAACAATATTATGCTTTATTAACATTTTCCAAACAAAGCCTTCCATAGTATAAAGATAGAAATGCACAAAAATAGCACCAATTGAAGTAACATTAAATGTTTCCCAAAGTCTAATTTGGAGGTTGACTAATTGAAAGAACTAGTCTCCCCATAGGTTGCATTTTTATTGCAGTGGGCATTAAATCTCTTAAACTCATCCTCCACAATATTAATCTGCCGGCAGACTGTGGCTATCCGCTTTGCTACATGAAATTGTGAAACCACGTTTATGATTCGCGTCAGGGCTTCAAGCACCGCTTTAAACTCCACATGAAAAGCGTTACAGACAAATACGTCTCATTCTGCATTTTGGTAATAGTTAAGACTTGTTGTGCTTCTTTGGTAATTAAAATGCACCTTACAAAGGCTGAAAAATACTTGATTTCTATCACAAGTTCCATCTGGGCTTGTTTTATACATCAAACAGTGTTAAGGTTTTCTTTTTTTTCCATTATTTTATCTCTGACATGAAAGCACTGTTGTGTGTGTGTTTGTGGTGTGTGCGTCAATGTAATGATTCCGGGCGGACACATTACAAAGGTTCTGCCCTTCCAACAAGTGTTTATGCTGGTTTATGCTGTATTAATGGTAAATGAGTTAATCGTGATTAGGAAAATTTAATCACATGCGTTAACGCATTAATTTTGACAGCTCTAAAAATAATACATCGTGATTAATCTCTTGATTTTATTAGATACCGCATTGAAACATTTAGTTTCTTGTAAAAGAAAGGAAACTAAATAAGTGTATGTGTTGGGTCTGACAGTTAGTCTGGACACTTTTAGCAGAATATATTTGCATATAGACACAAGACAGAGGTAGATTTCTGCAACATTTAAGAAAAAAATAACTGCCTAGTCACTTTTGTAGTCTGTATAGTGGTTTTTATCATAAATTCACAGACAAACATGAACATCTTGAGTCTAGACTCACTGTCCTCTGCCAGTAGTCCTCAGTAGTGCAACATTTTCAGCAAATGAAAGAGCCAGTTTTTATTGTGCTTGAATTGGCAGACTAAGGACAAACATTCAATTGCAACAGGAGAAAGAATTTACTGTTTTTTTTTTTTATTCCAGGTTTTGGCAAAGAAGATGACAGTGTTGTACAAACTAGCACGGGAGCAACTGTCTAAACAGTCTCACTATGACTTTGGACTTCGAGCATTGAAATCGGTGTTAGTGATGGCAGGGGAACTGAAGAGAGGGTCACCTGATCTTAGTGAGGTACTGATCATTCTGCATACTGCGAACAACACAACTGTCATCCTCCAAACTACCTCAATGAGCTACTGACAGTAACAAACACTTTCTTTCTCTCTCTGTTTCACCTTCCTTTCCTCCTTTTGCTAGGATGTTGTCCTGATGCGGGCTCTAAGAGATATGAACCTGCCCAAGTTTGTATTTGAGGATGTTCCTCTGTTCTTGGGCCTTATATCAGATCTGTTCCCTGGCCTTGACTGCCCACGTGTTCGTTACCCCAGCTTCAATGATGCTGTGGAGGCCACCCTGCAGGAGAACAAATACATTATGCTACCCAACCAGGTGACTCTTCCCTATAAAATTCGTCTGTGCAAAACAAAGTATTGGCTGCACCTAGCAGAGCCACCCAGTCCATTGTTCCACATATGAATCAAATACAAACGAGTTAATTGCATATTTTTGTATTTTACTTTAATCTATGTAAATCAGCTGATTAATACAGAATACTGAGTGTAATAATTCACAACTCATCTTTGAATGTAGGTGGATAAAGTGGTGCAAATGTATGAGACCATGATGACAAGACACACAACCATGATAGTTGGACCAACAGGGGGAGGGAAATCAGTGGTGATTAACACCCTCTGCCAGTCACAGACCAGGTTTCTGTCTACTCATAGCTGACAAAATATTAATATGGCAGCTGTATACAAGTTTTTAAACAGAATGTCTAGAAGTTCTGCTACATTTTCAGTTCTTTGCAAAACAGGCCCAAAAACATAACTGTTGAATGTGAATTATCTCTGTAGATTGGGCCTGCAGACCAAAACGTACTGCCTGAACCCTAAAGCGATGAGTGTGATTGAGCTGTACGGGATCCTGGACCCGGTCACACGAGATTGGACTGATGGGATACTGTCTAACATATTCCGTGACATCAACAAGCCCACAGACAAAAAAGAAAGGAGGTGAATATTATGGTTTTTGTATCCATGATTTTAGATATTGAAGAATTTTTTATTATAACTTGTAAGATTAACATTAAAGGGATAATTCTTCCAAAAATGTAAATTCTGTCTTCATTTACTCACCTTCATTTTTGTGACTTTCTTCTGTGGAGTACAAAAGGAGATGTTATGTGGAATGTTAGCCTCTGTCACCATTCACTTTCATTTTAAGGAAATGGCTAACTTACAACATTAAGAATTAAGATTTTTTTCAACATGAACTTAAAATTTGTTTACTCATACAATGCTTTGAATAATCTTAATTCCATGCTAAATCTAATTTATATCAAAGGCACTGTTTGATACTAATGAATGTAGACAGGAATCTACCATTAACTTCACCATGGATTCACAGGTACATACTGTTTGATGGAGATGTGGATGCTCTATGGGTGGAGAACATGAATTCAGTTATGGATGATAACAAGCTTCTCACGCTGGCTAATGGAGAGAGAATCCGTCTACAGAACCACTGTGCTCTTCTCTTTGAGGTATCATGTAAAGACCCAAACATGTCTAAGTATAAGAATTTAGTATAATTTTTCTATGTTTACAAACACAAAAGGTTTGTTTTAGGTTGGAGATCTGCAGTATGCCTCCCCTGCTACAGTTTCTCGTTGTGGAATGGTGTTTGTGGACCCCAAGAACCTTCGCTATGCTCCCTACTGGGAAAAGTGGGTCAACAGCAGACCCCCCACAGTAAGACTCAATTTTCTATGCTGCCTTTATCTGGGCCGCTGAAAATAACTAGTGTCAGTCTGTTAAAGGTGGCGAGGGAGGCTGAGCCTACCAAAAAAATGCATTATACATTACACTACATACAATTAATGACACATAAATAAAACAATAAAATGTACTGTTGTTTTAATATTTTTTTTAATAATGTGCATAACTCAGATGCATATAATAAATAAACCTTTATTTAAAATCCATAGGCGAGAATCACATCACAAAAGCTGGAGATTCACAGAGTTTCACAACCTAAATGTTAATTTAATGGGAAAATTGCCCTGCCGATGTTCACTCTAGTTTTCCCTCAACCACGATCACTTTCCTGCTTAGCCAGACTGGATTCAGTAGATAAATGTTTTTTTTTTTTTTTTTTTTTTTGGCTTACTCTGAGTTTGTGTAGGAGTTGGTGTTGTGCTGGGAGCCGGACGTTTGCTGGATTCCATCTCTAAGATAACGTTTCCTAGTGTTGCAGACTGTCTGTTGATGCGGAAGAGAAGCTATTTGTCATGATTCACCTGTCATCTGTCTCTAGTCTCCCTTTCACTACATTTCCCATAATTCACTGCCCTTATCACTACCAGCTGTTCCCTATTGTTCTCACCTGTGTTTCATTTACCTTGTTTATCCCTGTGTATATATTGCCCTGATGTCTGTTTTACCTTGGTCAGTTGATGTGTTTTCCCAGTTTATGTACCATTTCTTATCTTGGCTCACATTTGTTTTCCCAGTTCCTTATCTTGCCTTGTTTCAAGTGTTTACCCTGTTTTTGTAATTTGATTTATTTTCTATTCAATTTTAAGCTGCATCTAGATCCTGCGCTCGTGACTTTATTCAAACGTTACATTATTACTGAGGCAAGGCTCTCGGGAGCGCGCCCTAAACATCACATCCTTTGGATTTTCCCGGCAAAAGTGACCCGCTCCCTTCGCATGAAAATCAGTCTACAGGCCTTAATAGGCAACCTAGGAAGTCCATGAAGGGCTCATTTTTTAAGTTGCGTTACAAGCCGTTCACTCATTGTCAAAAAAAAGGCGAATATTGCATGAAAATTTTTACATATTGCACCTTTAACACTGTTTAATTATTTGTAATATGTACAAATAAATATCTGGTGCAGTCCTTTTAGTACAGATTAAAGTGCAAATGCTTCTCGTCCATGTTGGTTTTGTTTATATCAGAGTGCGCATGTGTAATTTATGCTGCATTCACGCAGTGTTGTGAATCTTGATTCGTTGATGAAAAAAAACAACAACTCTGCGACCAGAAAAATCTAAACAATTTGGCTAAAAGGATATCTAGAATCATTTATGGTATTTTGAAGTGCCCATGATTAACAATATTGTGCATGTTAATTACCGTGATATACTGTATTACCAATTACCATCACATGCCTACAATATACTGGATGTGATAGACATAATGATTAATGATAGAGCAGGTTTGCTCACTATTAATTTACACATACATTTAATCTTGGCTTTGCTGTGTCTACAGGAAAAGACAGATCTCAGCAAAGTGTTTGAGAAGTATGTACCAAGTGCCATTGATATGATAGTGGATGGTATAGTTGATGGCAAACAGACAGAGAAACTGAAGACTGTCATCCCACAAACTGATTTGAACATGGTGAGTCAGTCAGTAGAGACCTGAAGAAGAATCCAGCATAGGTTATATTGCATGTAGTGCAACCCTCTTTCTTTCTGTAGGTTATGCAGTTAACTGTGATGCTGGATTCTCTGCTAGAGAAAGAGGACTTCATTTCTGAAGAACTTGAGTGTTATTTCCTAGAGGCACTCTACTGTTCATTGGGGGCCTGTCTCCTGGACAAAGGCAGACAGAAGTTCGATGATTTTATTAAAAAGTTGTCTTCTCTGAACATTGTTCATGATGAGAAGGTACTTGCTGGCCCAGGAGAGATTCCCGGTGAGATGGCAATATTATAATGCATTGTTATTCAGTTAGACCCCATTTTGATCATTTTGCTTGCAGTATTGTCCATGAATTAATTAACTCTTCTCTATGTCTAGATAACTGAGATTGAACTTTTGTTTAATTATGCAGTTTATTTGCCGACTCTCTATGATTTCCACTTTGATGGGACCCAAAAGAAGTGGGTTCCCTGGAGCTCCATGGTCTCAAAATACGTTCATAACCCTGACATGAAATTCATCGACATCCTTGGTAAAGCAGCTGATTTTTTTGCTTTCACACCCTCCTGTGTTGTCCTCTCCTCTCTTCCACTCTTCTTTCTTGTTTTGTCCTCTCCAGCCTGCTCCCTTCTCTCCACTTATCTATTTGTTTTACTCCCCTGTTGAAAATAACATGCTTTTTGGTGTTGGTCCTCTGCATGGGATGCTGTTGGTGTCCAGGATAGCTTGGATTAACTATTTTTCTAAAAATGATAATTCTCTCATAATTTACAAACACATATAACTTTCTTCTGTGAAACACAAAAGTAGATGTTAAGCATAATGTGAGCCACAGTCACCATTCACTTTGATCTTTTAGAAAAAAGATACAATAAAAGTGAATGGTGACTGAAAAACATCTGCTTTTGTGTTCCACTGAAGAAAGAAAGTCATATGGGTTTGGGACAGCACGAGGGCATGAGTAGATGATGACAGAATTTTATTTTTGGGTGAACAATCCCTTTCACCAGTAAGCCTTCGTTGGTCAACCAACTTTATCTGAAAGTCCATGCTGGTTGACCAGCATTTTTTGATGTTGAACAACATGGGTATGCTGGTCCACCAGCTAGAACAGTACCAAACAGCATAAACCACCATGGACCATCATGAAAATTCATGCTGGTCTTAACTTTTTCAGCAGGGTCAGGATGCTTCACCAATAAAAGATTATTTTATCCATTGTTTTCTATCAGTTCCAACGGTAGACACCACTCGTGCTAACTGGCTTTTGGAACAGATGGTGAAGGTGAAAAGGCCAGTGGTGCTGGTTGGAGAGTCTGGCACCTCTAAAACAGCCACCATACAGAACTTCCTCAGTAATCTCAATACAGATACAACTGTACGTCCACTGCAGTGAACATCACACAAACTTTTTTTGTAAACACAATTTAAAATGTACTTCAGCAGACATTAACACAGAATAACCAGAATGCACCATTTTCCAGATAATGATGAGCATCAATTTCTCATCAAGAACAACATCCATGGACTTGCAAAGGACTCTGGAGGCAAGTGTTGAGAAGAGAACCAAGGACACGTTTGGTCCTCCAATGGGCAAAAGGCTCCTTGTCTTTATGGATGATCTCAACATGCCAAGGGTAAGACTGGATTTATAGGTCTGATCTGAAACAGAGGATTACCTGAAGTCTGGAAAATGTAGTTGTGTGCTGATGTGGCACAAAGTTTGGAAGTTCCACCTTATTGGTCCTCATGGGTTCATATTTGTTTGATCTTAGGTGGATGAGTATGGCACCCAGCAGCCTATAGCTCTCCTTAAGCTGCTGTTGGATAGGGGTGGCTTGTATGACAGAGGAAAGGAACTTAACTATAAGAGCATAAAGGACTTAGGCTTCATTGCAGCTATGGGGAAGGCAGGGGGTGGTAGGAATGAGGTGGATCCCCGATTTATCTCTCTATTCAGTGTGTTCAACATTCCCTTCCCTGAGGAGGAGTCCCTCTATCTCATCTACTCATCTATTCTTAAAGGACATACCAAGGTGCGAGAAGTAATACAGCTCACCATACAGTATCGGAACAAATTATATTTGGCGTCATAAAATCATACAAAAATCTGTCTTTTTTGAGATGAAAGATTTTAATTTGAATTACTACTTTTGTACTTTATAGCCTTTTGAGGAATGCATTCAAATTATCTGCGACAAGTTGACCTTTTGTACGCTGGAGTTGTACAAAACCATCATTAAAGACCTGCCACCAACACCCTCCAAGTTTCACTATATCTTTAACCTGAGAGATCTCTCCAGAGTCTACCATGGCCTGACACTGACCAATCCTGAAAGGTTAAGAGTTTCATAATTCGGATGAATTTGATTATAATAAGGACTGAAGCATTTATTTTTTTGTTTGAAAGAGCTTTAAAGCAAGACTCTATACAACTGTGCCTCAAAGTATAATCCTCATGCAGTGTTTGTCATGGCCAGTTTGTGTCATGTTTGTTTTGCTCTCACATAACCCCTGTTCTCACATTGTACCAGGTTTTTCACAGTCACCCAGTTTGTCCGTGTATGGAGGAATGAATGCTTAAGAGTCTTCCATGACAGACTTATTAATGAAACTGACAAAGTCCTGGTATGGCTTTTTTTTATTTATTTTTTAACTTTCAATATCTCCACATACTGTATGTTTAACAGAGAAAAATAAAAGAGTTTTGCACATTACAAAAGCCAATTATGGTCTTTATCTCAAATTATACACTTATTGTCTAATGGCATTTCTCTCATGGCTTTGCTTTCTACAGGTCCAGGGGCACATAAAGAATTTGATTGAAGAGCACTTCAGATCAGATCTCGATTCGGCCATGAGAGACCCCATTCTATTTGGAGATTACAGAACAGCTCTTAAGTCTGAACCGAGAGTCTATGAAGACATACTGGACTATGATGCGTCCAAAGCTCTGTTTCAGGTGCAGAGATGTCAAAATCTTCTAAACCAGAAAATCTTAAACATCTCTGAAAATGAACAGGCTTTTCAGTCTGCATCTTTTATTATTGATTATCACACTTTATTTTCTGCAATTTCAAACACTTTTAGGAGATCCTTGAGGAGTATAATGAAAACAAGACCAGAATGAACTTGGTGCTGTTTGATGATGCTCTTGAGCACCTGACTGTTGTTCATCGCATCATTAGAATGGACCGTGGTCATGCATTGCTGGTTGGCGTAGGTGGTTCAGGGAAACAGTCTCTTACAAAGCTGGCTGCCTTCACCGCAGGTTATGAGGTAATTCATCATCTTAAACTTACCATCTTTTCTTCATATATTTCGTATTTACCTATAAAATGAAGGAAGCATCAAAAGAGATAAAAGTGGGAAACAAAAAATATCTGAATGTTTTCAGGAAATAAGGTCTTTGAAAACATTCAGATGTTTCCCACTTTTATCTCTTTTGCTGCCTCCTTCATTTTTCTAAAATGCAAATGAAGGAATGTTAATGTTTTTTATGGTGTTATTATCATTTGCAGGTGTTTGAAATTTTACTTAGTAGAGGGTACTCAGAGACTAACTTTCGTGACGATCTGAAAACGCTGTACCTTAAATTAGGTATAGAGAATAAGAAAATGGTCTTTCTGTTCACCGATGCCCATGTGGCAGAGGAAGGTTTTCTGGAGCTCATCAACAACATGCTTACCTCAGGTATAAAAAGCAACTTTTAGGTTTAAAATCATTTTCAGTAATTAGCATACTTAGCGAGATAATATACAGATACAAATTAATTGTAATTTTCTTTGGCAATTTGACACGTGAAAGTGTCTTTTAGGAATGTTATGTATGAAATAAGATGCTAACAGCAATTGCTGTGTGTGTGTGTGTGTGTGTGTGTGTGTGTGGTCAGGCATGGTTCCAGCACTGTTTCCCGATGATGAGAAAGAGTTAGTCCTGAACCAGCTGCGAGATGAGGCCATGAAGATGGGCTCTGGACCTTCTAAAGAGAGCTTGTGGCAATACTTTGTCAACAAGAGTGCCAACAACTTGCACATAGTGCTGGCCATGTCGCCTGTAGGAGACACTCTCAGAACACGCTGTAGAAATTTCCCAGGTCCTTGAGCAGTACATCCAAAAAATGTCTTGTTAGGAGTCACTCCACCTTTCATTTTAGAGTTTCAAATGTTCTTTGATTTGATTTGGCATATGTGTGTGTTTGTGTGCTTTCATTAGGTTTGGTTAATAATACTGGCATTGACTGGTTCTCTCCATGGCCTCTTCAGGCTTTACATGCAGTGGCCAAGTCCTTCTTAGGTATCTCTTCACTTCTTGAAAATGTAAAGTTGTTTTTTAAAATATGGTCAGTGGGCATCATTCATGAAACACGAGCAGAACAAATTTTTGTGTAAATCGTTCGTAAAGCCGCTCTGACATAAATTCTTCGTATTTTCAAAATGTTAGTTGGTACAAACAAAATTTACACTTGCTTCCGACCATGTGTAAATCGTGCATAAGACATCGGAACATATTGTGTTCTTTCAATCAAAATGACATGACTACATTTTGATAGAAGTGAAATTAAATAAGTAATGAAAAAATATCTAATAATTAAATGAGTTAAATGAACCTAAAAAATAACAAAAATTAGTAAAAAAAACAAAAAACTTTTTAACTTAGCCTATACTTATTTAGAAACGTTTCTTTGCTGCTTGCATGTATTTTTTAAAGCAGTTTTTTCCTCAACTCTGCTTATCTTTTTTCCAGCAGAAGTGCTTGACATGGGGTGAAAGGTTCATGGAAAAACGAAGTTTGCGTTTGATTTTCTCAAAACAATCTAACGTGACAGGTTGGACAGTTTTTTTTTATTTTACATGAGCTCTATAAATTAGGTTTCATAATTTAATATAGGCATCAGCAAATCGCGTTCAGTTGATAACGTATGGTCAATGCTAATGCTGTTAAACCAATAAATAAACACATCGCAGGCAGGTACGTACACAATGCAAAAGGGAAGATTATAGAAAAAGCCCACACACTGTCGTATAATTTGCAAATCTGTAATATAGCGTTTCAGTTTAAGATCTTCTTCAGGCATTCTATTAATTTCTCTGAAGATTCTTCCAGTTACAAGTATATCACTGTTACCATCATGATTTACCCGAGAAGTTTCACAAATGATGCTGGCACTGCGAACTGAACCAGAGAACATAAATGGTGGTGGACATCCTCCAGTCTGTGTACTGAACATCTTTTACACTCATGTCTCATTTACACTCATTTTTATTGACTTCTTGAACTGTTTGATTCACAAAAGTGCCTCCAGTGACATCAAAACATGCGATGACAGTTAGTCCTCACTCTCTTTGAGATGCTATTGTGCTTGAAATCAAAATCTTATGATGTAAATGCATTTCATTCATAAAAATTATTTCATTACTGTTCCGCATAGATGTTAACATTATTTACTTGCGAGTTTGGTGCCTTCCTTATATGGCATTTTCATGGCCGTGGATTATGATAATTGCAAATGAACATGTACACGCCCAACATACACACATTTAACAAACAAATCTTGGCTGTACATAGTATTTGTGAATCCAGAGAAAAGTTTTCGTGAAGGTCCATTTTACGCGTAAATTTCTCCCAATTATTTCTCCCAGTTATTTCCGAAAGTTTCATGAATGAGGACCAGCAAGTGTATCCGTTGAATCAATTAACATTAGCTCATAATAGTTCATGGTAAAGTGTGTAATTTCTGTGCTACTAGGGCAACCAAATGTAATTGCAAAAATAATGACTTTTCAAGCAGGTTTTTTTTTAAACATTCCCTCTGTCTTCTATTGCCTGAACAAACAATAGTCCTGACTCCCGACCCAAACTCACATAATTGGTTAAGCTAATGTTGCTGTGTCGGGCTAGTTGAGATGCATAAACAAAGAGAGCAATGTATTAATAGTGCCATAGAGCCAAAGTGTGTACACTTTTCGGGGAAATCAACCAAAAAATGGCTTATAGTTGTCTAATCAGAAAAAATTACATACTTCACATTTAAGCTTAGAACATTTAGGAAGTTGATCTAAGCTTAGGATAATCATGATTTACTGTATACATACAGTGTTATTTCAATAATTTAATGGAATGCAAAGTCATTCATTATAGTTTAGGTGCCATGTCTTTTGTCAGGTGAGAGTCCCATGATCCCAGAGTGTCATGCAGAGGCAGTGATGGATCACGTGTGCAAGGTGCACAGCTCTGTAGGCGAGTATAGTAAACTGTTCCAACAGACACTTCGTCGCAGCAACTATGTAACCCCCAAAAACTACCTGGATTTCATTGGTACCTACTCCATGCTGCTGGAGGACAAAGATAATTACATCCTGGGTAAGAGCAGATTTTCTTGTGCTGTTTAGGGAAATTTGTGACTGCAATCTTGAATTAATGTACTGCATCTGTGTGCACACTCCAGCGCAATGTAAACGTCTAGAGGGGGGTTTGGATAAGCTGAAGGAGGCTAGTGGGCAGCTAGCTGAGCTCAACATTAAACTAGCTGAGCAGAAAGTGGTGCTGGCAGAGAAAACTTCAGCCTGTGAAATCCTTCTACAAGAGATCTGCTCTAATACTGCTGTCGGTTAGTACAAAATCACATCATATAAAAGCATTTCTGATCTAAATCTATGGGGTATTCAAACAATTCAAGTTCTCACAGACCGATTTGGAAAAATCGACAGATTTTTTTTTTTATTGATATCCCTGCTAAATACCAGCTTGGTACCAACTTGGTAGACCAGCAAATCTCAGCTGGTAAATCTGGTCGACCAGCATGGTCTTTCTATTGAATCTGGTTGACCAACCTGATGAGAAGCCTGGTGGCGACACCAGCACAGCAGCATCCCATGCTGAAGATCAGCGTGTAACATATGCTGGTTTTTGTAACAGGGATTTGTCACATATTAATTTAGATTTATTGAACAAAGACGAGATGGCAAACAGTTTCAAATGGATAGTAAACTCTTTCTCCTTTAGCGGAGGAGAAGAAAGCCCTGGCAGAGGAGAAGGCTAAAGAGATAGAGGAGCAGAATAAGGTAATAGTCGTGGAGAAGAAGGATGCTGAAAGCTCTCTAGCTGAGGCTCTTCCTGCTTTAGAGGCTGCACGGATCGCCCTACAAGACTTGGACAAATCTGATGTCACAGAAATCAGGTGGGCAATGTTCCTCTAGGCCATTGGTTCCCAAACTTTTTACAGTGGCGAACCCCTTCAAACATTCAATATGCTTTTGCATACCCCTTCTCTAACGCAAAGACAACATTCACACAAGGTATTTTGAATATATGTATATTTAACACAATATAATTTAGCTTTGTAAAGCAACTCCCTTATTGTATACATGTTATATTTGTACATGTTCTGAACATGATATTTTTTATCATATTGAATAAGTGGCTTGAGAAATTATTGAGATGGATGTGCTAGATATGACATAACTCCTCCCTCATCATGTTGCTGGAGCAGGACACAGTACCAGTGTCTTGATCAAATTAATCAGCCCGTGAAATCTAGTCCCCATCTGCATCATAGCGATTCCACTGCCTCATAGATTTTTTTAATGTGTACTCAATTCACTGCCTCTGTAGAAATCCTACAAAATCCTTTAATGATTTATGTTGATATAACTTTATAAATATGACTATGAAAGTTCTCTTGCTCACTTATGAAGGAGGAAGTGGGGGCCAGGTGAACAGTCCACGTGAGTCTTTTTTATTAATCACACTTATTAGTTGGATACACACACAGTCTCGCTTTTCAGCGTACATACAATCACACACAGAGTGTCGGCTTCGTGCATCACTCTCTCTCTCTCTTCCGGTGGTCTGGACTGCCCTTATATCTCTCTCCAGCTCTCACTGCAACACAAAACAACTGTTAGAGATAATTTCCTCCAGGTGTCAATCCTTACCGCTTTCCACTGAACGTTGCTCGACCACGCCCCCATCTCCACAATGACATTTAATTACTTTTAAATCATATATTACACATAATAGTATATAACCAAAACTATAGATTGTGAAAATAAACATTTATTGTTCTATGTGTTTTTCAGTTAGCTTACAATTTGCAAGCTATCCACTACAGAATTACTGAACCACAATATTGCAAAATATATTACATATTTACACATCTTACAATCTCTTATACACACCCGTAATTATGAAGGAACAGCTGTCAATAATATTTCTGTGCAGTCTAAATATGTGTGCTGAGCAGATTTGTGTAGCCTACATTTAAAAACCAACTTTCCTAAAACATGTCATTAATGCATGAAGGTTTAAAAAAAAAAAAAAAAAATATGTTAATTATTTATGTGAAGTCAGTCAAGTTATTTTCATATGTATAGTGCTTTTCACAGTTTCAAAGCCGTAGCGATAACTCGATAGGTTTTTGATCAGGCATTACAAACGATTACCCACTGGGGACACTATTTCATGGGCAGACTCATTTTCTCATGACAGCACTTTATAAGACCTGCCAGTATGCAAGAATAGCTGCTGGAACTGTTTCAGGATATAACAAATATTCGCATAATTGTTGGTACAGCATTGCCGGCTGACTTAAAGCATTGCATGGAAGTATCTGTGCAACTGCACGGCCAGCTCAAGGTGTTTTTTATGATAATTAAAAATGTCAGCCAGGTTGAGCTCATTTGCTTACAAAATAAAATTGTGCAACAATGGGAAAAAAACAGGGCTCTAGGGTGCGAGCAAATGTGAGTGAAAATTACTGCGCGTGAATGTGGAAAATTATTTTGCCCGCACCAGTGCTAGTGACATCTGACACTGTTCATCAAAACTTATAAACGCATGCCATCAGAATCAAAACTCCCTATGCATCTCACCTTTATATACAAATTATGTTTCAAACTGCGTTAAAAAAAACAACTAAACTAATATCGTTGACGACTATCAAGGCTAGTCTGGTAAAACAGCGAAGTATCAATTTTATCGATCACTTAGCTATGTCACCTAGCAGTGTGCTGGGCTGGTGAAAAGAATATACTCTCATCCCGAATGGTGCTCACTTATGCACGACACTTATGTAGATGCATTTTTTAAACCACAAAAGATAGGGTTATTTCATTGCATGCTATTATCTGACCTTTATGACACAACCATTTTGGTGTTTCTACACCAGAGGGCGCACAAAATAATTTTTTGCCTTTGAGAAATCTTGGTTTGAATGTTATTTTAGATTGAGATGAAATTAGAAGAATGTTAAATCTTTTTGTAAAACTTTGTTTGCATACCCCCATCATCACCTCACGTACCCCCAGGGATATTTGTACCCCAGTCTGGGCCCTAGCACTAAATCACGTACTGATGCATCCCAAGTCGAAGAATTTTTTGCTGACTCTTGTAAATCATATACTGCTTATGAATTAAATGCTCTTATAAAAATTTACACATGTGAATGGATGGTGTTTGCAGAGATGACCATTCCCACCCAGCTAAGACTGAATCTGTCTATCTGTATTTCAAATACTCATGCAATGAAATCAGATGCTGATTTTGTTGCATTGCACATTGTACAGCTTTACACTGATTTACGTGCATTGTACTGTAGGTTTTGTGTTTTAATGCCGTCTGTTGAAGACGGCTGTAAGTAGGAATTTGCGACCTAAACCTGTCCCTTTCGTTTGTTACATAAAGACCCCCAATAAATAAGAAAGCATTTTCCAGTTCTCTTTGTGCTTTGCTTTTTTTTTTTTACTGTGTTTTTAGGAAAAGGAAAATAACAAAATACCTTTGAATGACAGTGTATTCTTTTGCATCTTCTGTTTCATTACAGGCTGCTGTAGTGATCTGGCAACTTCTATGCTCTTCCCTTATGTATCTCTTCCACCCTCTTCTTCACTGTGTTATAGATCCTTCGCCAAGCCACCAAAACAAGTGCAGGTTGTGTGCGAGTGCATTCTGGTGATACGTGGCTATAAAGAAATCAACTGGAAGACGGCCAAGGGCATGATGTCAGAGGCCAACTTCCTGCGCTCACTTATGGAGATGGACTGTGACTCTATTAATGCCAGTCAAGTCAAGACAGTCAAAAGTAACTCACCATCCATGTAACGACAATAATTTAGTTTATAAATCAGGTTTTGTTAAAGTCCTTTTGATGTTGAATCGAGTTCCAAAATGCTGCAATTTGGGATCTCTATTATTAAAAGGGATAGTTCACCCAAAAATGAAAATTCTCTCATCATTTACTCACCTTCATGCCATCCCAATGTGTATGACTTTCTTTCTTCTGCTGAACACAAACAAAGATTTTTAGAATATCTCAGCTCTGTTGGTCCATACAATGCAAATGAATGGTGGCCAGAACTTTGAAAGTCCAAAAAGCATATAAAGGCAGCATAAAAATAGTCTTTATGACTCCAGTGGTTGAATCCATGTCTTCAGAAGCGATATGATAGGTGTGGTTGAGAGACTTTTTTTTTTTTTTTGTACTATAAATCTCCACTTTCACTTACACATTCTTCTTCTTTTGTTTTTGGCGATTTGCATTCTTTGTGCATATCGCAACCTACTGAGCAGGGAGGAGAATTTACAGTAAAAAAGGACTTAAATATTGATCTGTTTCTCACCCACACCTATCATATAGCTTCTGAAGATATAGATTTAACCACTGGAGTCAGATTACTTTTATACTGCCTTTATGTGCTTTTTGGCCCTTCAAAGATCTGGTCACCATTCACTTGCATTGTATGGACCTTCAGAGCTGAAATAGTCTTCTAAAAATCTTTGTTTGTGATCAGCAGAAGAAAGACATACACATCTGGGATGGCATGAGGGTGAGTGAGTGATGAGAGAATTTTCATTTTTGGGTGAACAATACCTTTAAGATGTGTTGGGTTTATGGCTACAAACAAAAGAATGAAAGGCACCCATAAACTCATATATGCATACCTACCTTTAGAAATTAAGTATTTTATTGCCTCCTCCTTGTCATTTACCCAGCCTACCTAAAGAACCTCAACACCAGTTTTGAGGAGATGCAGGCCATCAGTAAAGCTGGTTCTGGCATGCTAAGGTTCGTGGAGGCAGTCATGGGCTACTGTGATGTGGCCAAAGATATCAAACCAAAGAGAGAGAAGGTCTGATATGCATATATTTCTTGAGACTATACAGTATATGCATGAATCATACAATTGAATTCAATTGCTTTACTTCACAGACATCATTGAATGAAATCAAGTTCTGTGTATTCAAATTAATTTGATCCCTTTAAGAAGGTGAACTGAAGTTAACCGTTACTGTATTACATTTAAAGGTAGCTCGTCTGGAGAGGAATTTCTTCCAGAGCAAGCGTGAGTTGGAGCGAATCCAGAATGAGCTCGGTGTCATCCAGAAAGAGCTCAGAGCTCTTGGAGACAAATATGAGGCTGCCATGGCAGAAAAGCAGCTTCTGCAGGAGGAGGCCGAGGTCATGGAGAGAAGACTCATTGCTGCAGACAAACTCATCTCAGGCCTGGGATCAGAGAATAAGCGGTCAGCTTACTCATTAAAATTTTCACTTGAATATGAATGGCTGATCTAGGGTCAGATTCCCTTTGTCAAGGCTTAAATTGGTCTCTCCAAGCTAAATGACCTAAAGAATTTAAATTCAGCATCCCATTCGGGGAACCAAGAATATTGCCTTTAACACGTTCAACTTCTGTGATGAATTACCATCATTCTACAACATATACTGCAAGAACTGCAATGTATGGTGGGTGCAGTTCACTGTATTTTGACTTTGACATATGCTTGTAGTTATTCTTTTAAAAACCTTTCTTAATGGTGAAGTGTGTAATTTTTCGATGGTCAAATACTCTATCTCAGTTAAATGTCCAGAGACAACTGCAAGTAAGCCATTCTTAGGTTGGCCTCCTGAAGAGTGCTAAATGTTTGAGTTGTGCAACATTTGAACTTCTGGAGGCATATTACAGAAAACTTCCTATCTTAAATTTTAAGATCTGGTAAGTTCAGTTAGAATTTTTCACAAATTCATATTACAGTAATTCTTAACTACAGTTAAGATAAGATAATGCATTTAGTAAATGTTATTCTATAATAGCTTTTGTCCTAAATGAGATCCTAACTGAAATTGCCATGGTTACCAAACAGATAAGATAGGATTCTAAATTTAGGATATTTCTGGAATACGCCCCCTGGTTCTGGGTAGTTTGGGGCAGAACTACCTTTTTGTCGTGTGTTAGGAAAACTTGTTTTAAAGCAGTCATTATTATTGCCACTAATTAAAACAAAGTATTAATTCATGTAGAATTGCAGTCCATAATCAGTACCAGTGGTGTGCCCATCAGTTTTGTTATTGTATGTGTGTATCTCTGTGCCTTCTGTAGCTGGACGGAGGACCTGGAGGAGTTGAAGCAGCGCCGAATACGTCTTCTGGGTGACTGTCTGATCTGCGCTGCTTTCCTCAGCTATGAGGGAGCATTCAGCTGGGAATTCCGCAGTGAGATGGTGTATGGGGTGTGGCAGACTGACGTCCTGGAGAGAGGCATTCCTTTAAGCCAGCCCTTCCGTATAGAAAACCTGCTCACTGATGAGGTGGAGATCAGCAGGTGAGACACTAGCTTAACTGTGAAATGTACCAAGGTAATATGTGTAAGAACTAATATTATGTGTGTTTGTGGGGAAAAATGTGTGTGTTTACTTAGATGGGGATCTGAAGGTCTTCCTCCAGATGAGCTTTCAGTGCAGAATGGTATCCTGACCACCAGAGCCAGTCGTTTCCCCTTGTGCATTGACCCCCAGCAGCAAGCACTCAACTGGATCAAGAAGAAGGAGGAGAAGAATAATTTGAAGGTTAAAACATGCAATAGAGTTTAACTTCATGCCATCACTTCACTCTACCTTGTTTAGTAAATCTTAAAGGGATAGTTTACTCAAATTGTTTTATTTATGTTGTTGTATACTCACCCTCATGTCATTCCAAACCTGTATGATTTTCTTTCTTCAGTGGAACACAAAAGAAGACGTTAAGCAGAATGTTAAGGACTGACAGCCTCAGTCACCATTCACTTTCATTGTATAGAAAAAAATAAATAAATGAAAGTTAATGGTGACTTAGGCTGTCATCCCCTAACATTCTGCCGAACATCTTGTTTTGTGTTCCTCAGAAGAAAGTAATTTTCTAGACCTGAAATATGTCTTTCCCAGATTCCAACTTGTTTTCCATTTTGCAGATCTCTTCATTCAATGACCCAGACTTCTTGAAGCAGCTGGAATTGGCCATTAAGTATGGCTTCCCCTTCTTGTTCCAAGATGTGGATGAATATATTGACCCAGTTATTGACAATGTCCTTGAGAAGAATGTAAAAGGAGCAGAGGGACGTCAGTCTGTTGTACTTGGTGATAAGGAAGTTGACTATGATCCCAACTTCAAACTTTACCTCAATACCAAACTGGCAAACCCCAAGTTCTCCCCTGCAGTGTTTGGGAAGGCCATGGTTATCAATTACACAGGTGAGAACTTTAGTATTTTTAGTATTGCTGCAACTAAATTTAATGGAATTGTAAAATATTTACAATTTATTGCAACAAAATTGTCCAATGCCAATCATTCAACATTCTATGATGAGAAAGAGAAATTGCAATAATGTTTTTCAGACTCATTGTCAAAAAGTTCATATAAATGCATTTTTAGAAAAGCATTAAAAATTCAGACATGGGGTGAATATGCCATTCAAATGCAATATTGAATGCTTGCACTTTATTGTTAATGTTTACATGTTAGCATTTTATCTTTCACTTCTACTGCTATGTTTATTAGTAACACTGAAGGGCCTGGAAGACCAGCTGCTGAGTGTTATCGTGGGATTTGAGCGGAAGGAGCTGGAAGAGCAGAGAGAGCGACTCATTCAGGAGACCAGTGAGAACAAGCGCTTGCTGAAAGACCTTGAGGACTCGCTGCTGAGAGAGCTGGCCACTTCCACCGGGAACATGCTGGATAACGTAGAGCTGATCCAGACTCTGGAGGAAACTAAGTCCAAGGCCGGCGAGGTCAGTTTATTGCACACCACACACTTTCATAGTGGTAATGGTCCACAAATAATTTCATAAATGGGTACTTTAGGTATAATGTGTCCATTTACTTTTTTTTTTTTTTTTAACCAACATCAAGATTTATGGTTAAAAAGTATATAAATGTTTATAGGAAAGTCTATATGTCAGGTATATCTTTTTCTGCGGTGTGAAAAAAGAATTTTTAAAAGTACATATATTCCATGTATACCCTCAATTAATAAGAGGTCATACAAGCTGAAATAATAATAATTATAAAAGCTATCAGCAAAATTCTGTTAAAATAATTTTTGTATTAAGTATAGCATGTCACCACAGGAAATGTTCAACTTTCAAAAAGAATTGCATGTCAACTACCCAAATATTTTATAAGTGATAAGTCCTTTGATTGAAACTGTAGTAAACGGTATATGAGCTGTTTTATGAGTTTTACGAGGTTTTTGAGTCAGTACGAGTTTCTTTTTGTCAGCTGGATAATCAAGCATTTAACATTCATATTTTGACTCCAACAGGTGTTTGAGAAACTGAAGCTGGCAGAAAAGACAGCCATTGATATTGACACGCTAAGAGATGGCTACCGCCCAGCTGCCAAGCGCGGAGCTGTTCTGTTCTTTGTGCTGGCTGAGATGGCTCTTGTCAACAGCATGTATCAGTATTCCCTTGCTTCCTTCTTAGAAGTGTTTGACCTCTCACTGTCCAAGTCTCTGCACCACGCAGTCCTACCCAACAGACTCAAGAACATCATGGACACACTCACACAGAATGTCTATAACTATGGCTGTACTGGTAAAGGCTCTTGATCTCTGACTTTTGATGAAACCACATCAAAACTATTTTGTTTCACATTTAATTGCTAAAGATCATGCAGTTTGATCAAATACATTTAGTAGTTTCAAGTTGTTCAGCGGTTGATGGTAACAGTGGAAAAGTGAAACCACTCTCAGTGCTTTGAGGGATTAAAGATAGATTTAAACTGCACTAAGCCTCTTTTGTGTTGTTGTTCAGGGCTGTTTGAGAGGCACAAACTTCTCTTCTCCTTCAATTTGACTATCAAGATTGAGCAGGCTGAGGGCAGAGCTCCCCAAAATGAATTAGAGTTCTTCCTCAAAGGTTAGGAGGACACACAGTTAATTTCATACTGTATTACTGCCTCTTCTTTCGCTCCCTCTTTAACAATACACCGCATTATCAATACACCTGATCTTCTCCCTCTCTAGGTAACCTGTCCCTGGAGAAGAGTAAACGTAAGAAGCCGTGTGCCTGGCTGCCTGATCAGGGCTGGGAGGATATAGTGCGTCTTATGGAACTCTTTCTTAATGAGTTTGGCACTATAGCAGATGATATTGAAAAGAATCCAGAGGAATGGAAGACAGTGAGTGACAAAAATAACTACACCAAACATAATGTAGATGAGCACTGTACCACTTTATATCACAGTTAAGAATTCTGCACGTTGTCTTTCTTTTGCTGTCAGTGGTACGACTTGGATATTCCAGAGCAGGCATCCTTCCCAATGAAGTACAAGGACAACCTCACTTCCTTCCAGAAGCTTCTGCTGATCCGCTGCTTCAGACTGGACAGAGTCTACCGTGCCGTCAGTGATTATGTCACACTTACCATGGGAGAGAAGTAAGAGAGAACTGAAAAGCACTCATGCACTTTTTCAAAAATATTAGCATAATGCAAATCAGAATGTAACCACTAGGGGTGTAAATATTTGTTCTGACAAAGATTTTCTATAATAACGATCCTTTATTGTACAATATTTGGTCACAATTTGGTTTGATTCGATTCAGCTATTTGGTATGATTCATCATTATTTTAAAAAATATGCTGAAGCCAAATGTAACAGGAGGGACAATCAAACATGTCTGTACCGACAGTAGACTGAGGATCTGGATTGAAAATAGAACTTGAAAGTAGGTCAAGAATTCTATTTTGGATTTGAAAATAATGCATAATACATTATTGTAGTAATTATAATTTACTAAATGATTAAACTCTGTCATCCATGCATTGCAATGCAATTTTAAATGCCTAGTAACCACTGTCATTATTTTGCTTCTCTGGGTGTAGTTTCTTACAAATAAGACATCAAAAGAATTCAAACTGACTTCAAGTCAAGCTTCCAAGAGGAAATTAAGTCTAATGTTGATGTATTAAGAATTAATATATTTAATGCCAGAAGGTGCATTGCTAAAGTGCTAACTCTTTTTGTCTTATGTTTCTTCACTCTGTCACACAGATATGTGCAGCCCCCTGTGATCAGTTTTGAAGCCATTTTTGAGCAGAGCTCCCCAAACTCTCCCATTGTGTTTATTCTGAGTCCTGGCTCAGAACCAGCCAGTGATCTTATGAAACTGGCCAAACGCTCAGGCTTTGGGGCCAACAGACTCAAATTCCTTGCCATGGGTCAGGGACAGGAGAAGGTACACTCTTTATTCAAATGTGCGTACCCACACACACAAAGACACACACTCAGCGGAGCATTGGATCCTGACCGCCACTGTAAATTTCCTAGGGATGCATCTATCGATCGGCCACCGATCTACAGTAGATTGTCCGATCTTCGCCTTAAACCTGTGATTGGCGATCGGCCGGTCATGCCTAGATTCAGGGCCGATTTTTTTTTTTTTTTTTTTTAATTTCAGCACGCACAAAATCACACATACACTGCTACCCGAATGAATCAGCACTTGCTCAGCCCTCGAAGCAGGACACTGCGTCCACCGGAGGGTGAGTTGTTGGCAGTTCTAAGCACTTCCAAAATTACACTTTCAGACATTGAGTCATTATGGTAGTAATTCTGACTCAATGTACAGTTTGACACAGATAGGACAAAGATACTGCAAATGGATTTAAAAACTAATTAAACAACAAATAAACATGCAAACACAAATCAAGTATACTTGAGGTAACATGAGTTGCGACATTGTGTGAAGCAATAGAGACAGTTTGAGCAATTATGCACATTCTCAGTTTCACTCCCTCCAGAACACGCACGTTCTTGGTGTCAGTCAAAAATGCACGCTCTCAATCTCTCATCAGTCACTCATTCCACCACTCTCTTCAGCAGCCATAGCTTTAGACTGGTTACCCACTGAAGCTAAGCAGGGTTGAGCCTGGTCAGACTCAGTACCTGGATGGGAGACCTCCTGGTGATAAACTAAGGTTGTCTCTTGGAAGAGGTGTTAGTGAGGCCAGCATGGGGTGCTCACCCTGCGGTCTGTGTGGGTCCTAACTCATGAGACGTTAAACCGGGTCTTGACTCTCTGTGGACATTAAAAATCCCAGGTCACATCTCGCAAAAGAGTAGGGGTGTAACCCCGGTGTCCTGGCCAAATTCCCCCATTGGCCCTTAGCAGTCATGGCCTCCTAATTATCTCCATCCATGAATTTGCTCTATCACTCTACACCCCCATTCCCACCAATAGCTGGTGTGTGGTGAATGTACTGGCGCACAATGGCTGCCGCGACACATCATCCAGGTGGATGCTGCTCACTGGTGCTGGTTGAGAGGAGTCCCCTGTTCCCTGTGTAAAGTGCTTTGAGTTTAGTGTCAGAATAGCAATATATAAGTTTCCAATTCATTCATTTTTACCACATTTACACCTAGTTTTAAAATGTGTTTCGGGTGATCTGGTCACAAGTTGTCAATGCTAAATACAGGTGTAAACGTTGTGCAAAACGGTTTGTGATCGGATCACAAAAACCACATATGGAGGTTGTAAAAAACACATGTGACCACACTACATTTGAGGTGTAAATGCTAAAATGTCCTCCTGATGAGTCCTGGACTGCAGCGAAGCTCCACCCCTCACCAGTCAATCAACCGCTGTGGTAAAACAAGAGGTGGTTCCGAATGGCTTTTAAAGGAAATAACCACCTGCAATGTCTCTTAATACTGTACCAGGTGTTAATGGGTTCTTTTTTGAGAGCCTAGTTTTAAATCAGATAATATATGTTTGCCGCAAAACCACTAATAACAGAAAACACTATCTGTGTTCAGATCGGTATCAGCCGCTCAGTGTTAAAATATCTGCGATCGGTATCGGACTCAAATTTCCTGGTCTGTGCACCTCTAAAATCTACACTTGATCTGCTGGATCATAAGCTAGGCTTTAGACATTTTTAAATATGACATTTCTATTTCAGGTTGCATTGCAGCTGTTGGATACTGCAGTGGCACGAGGCCAGTGGCTGATGCTGCAGAACTGTCACTTATTAGTGAAATGGCTGAAGGATTTAGAGAAAGCACTGGAAAGAATCACTAAACCCCACCCAGACTTCCGCCTGTGGCTCACCACAGAGCCCATTAAAGACTTCCCCATCGGCATCCTGCAGAAGTCCCTCAAGGTCAGGACATACATTGCCACTTACAGACCTGAATAGAAATTATTGTGCCATTCCCCACTCCTTAACCCTAAATGGAATACAGTTTTTAGGTTACTAGAATGACAAATCGTTGTGATATAGTCTTGTGGAGCAAGAAGTAAGTACACAAAAGATGGATTTGGCTTTTTTTTCCATGTCTAATATTCTTCTCATGCCTTTACTCTCCATCTTCAGGTTGTAACAGAACCTCCAAATGGGCTGAAGCTGAACATGAGGGCGACATATTTTAAGATCCCTCATGATAAGCTGATGGGCTGTGCTCACCCAGCCTTCCGCAGTCTGGTTTATGTGCTGGCTTTCTTCCATGCTGTGGTGCAGGAAAGACGTAAGTACGGCAAGATCGGCTGGAATGTACCCTACGATTTCAACGAGTCAGACTTCCTGGTAAGTTCCATAACATTTTTTGCAGCTTGTTAAATCTACCGGTGCTTAAAGACAGTGCTCAAAGCTTTTAAAAGCATCGTTGTAGATTGATCTCACGAGACTTTACATTGCTTTTCAATCATAATTTTGGCCCTTCTCAGGTGTGTATGGAAATCTTGGACACATATCTGACCAAAGCCCAAACTCAAGGAGATGCCATGATCCCATGGGGAAGTCTCAAATACTTAATTGGAGAGGTCATTACATTTTTCAAAAACCAGAGAAAAGGGCAGCAATTTGTAATTTTATTCACTGACTGGAGGAAAAACATACTTTTTATTAGTCAGGATGTCACCTTTTCACAACGATAACAAATGTGGAATGTATTATTTTATTTAATGCACATTTTTATATACTATATATTTTCCATGCATTTTAAATGCCTTTTGTGTGTTTCGTAAAGTATTTTACATGTGTAACAGGTGATGTATGGTGGAAGAGCTATTGATAGCTTTGATCGTAGGATCCTCACAGTTTACATGGATGAGTATCTGGGAGACTTTATATTTGACACCTTCCAGCCTTTCCACTTCTTCCACAATAAAGAGGTGGACTACAAGATCCCACTAGACGGACTCAAGCAGGTTTATGTTGGTATGTCGCTGCCTGAAATCTAGCATTGGAAAGACAATGGCTTGAGTGCGACAGACACTCAAACTCTTCATGTCACACTTTGTAGATGAGATTGAGTCTCTACCACTTGCTAACACGGCAGAGGTGTTTGGTCTGCACCCTAATGCTGAGATCGGATACTACACGCAGGCTGTCCGAGACATGTGGGGTCATCTCATAGAGCTACAGCCACAGACAGGTACCTTATATTTTATATCAGTGAAATCTGAAAATGCTTGATTTCATGGTGATGTATTAAACTTGAATGTGATTACACTGCCTATATACAGTATATAGTACATTCAGCATATACAAATTACATTACACTGGAAATAAAGTGGCCCAAAAAATCATTTGGACCCTTCAGCCACACTTGTAAAGGATGTTACTGAATTACAGGCAAAATATCAAACCAAGTGTCATCCTCAAAATGATGCTAGACCTCTCTTAAGTACCTGGTCCCAAAAGCATTTGAGTGGATGTATTAAGTCAGTTCCCCTCAAGTTCAAATAGGTCCTAGTAGAGTAGTGCATGTGTATTACATCACGCTGGAGATGTACCACTAATTTTTATAATCAAAATTTAAAGTGTCCATTTTGTACAATATCTGTTGTTTTGTTTGAAAAGTGTGCACATGATGGGCCCTATTTTAAGAACGCTAGTGCTAAGTGCATCTCTTTGCCATAGTTATACATGCAAAGTCAATGGGCATGGCCATGAAGTTTTGGTATTTTCATGCAAGCATGCGCTAAGTCTAGGCACAAATGGGTTTCTACAAAATTTTGCATGCAACAAGCTTATGGGCTGGGTCAACTGCACTTTAATTCTGAGGTTCTTCTCCAGCACCGTCTGCATCCTAATATAGTATATATTGCTTTACCTGTCAAGCACCAGCAATATAAACAAAGACAGCATATTCATAAGAAGTTGATTGTGTAAATGGACTGAAATTAATTAGAAAAAAGAAATATGGACATAAGTTCTTTTGTGCATTAACAGCGTCCTTGAATATCAGGCATATTTCTATGACAGTGACATGCTCCTTTCACAAGTCAGGACATTACTGATGTAAAAAACAGCACCATCACTATTTGAAAAAGGTGTTGAAAAATGTTTTTTATCAAGTATAGACAGGCCCCATTTCCAGCAGCCATCATTCCAACACCTTATCCTTGAGTAATCATGATAAATTGTTAATTTGGTACTAGAAAATCACTTGCCATTATATCAAACACAGTTGAAAGCTATTTGGTTCATTAAATTAACCTTAACATTGTCTTTGTGTTTGTTCCTGAGTTGCCACAGTATGCAATAGACTAACATATCTTAAGGTCAATATTAGGTCAAAAATGGCAAAAAAGAAACAGCTTTCTCTAGAAACTTGTCAGTCAATCATTGTTTTGAGGAATGAAGGCTATCTAATGCTTGAAATTGAAGATTTCATACAAAGGTGTACACTACACTCTTCAAAGACAAAGGACAACTGACTCTAACAAGGACAGAAAGAGATGTGGAAGGCCAGATGTAAAACTAAACAAGAGGATAAGTACATCAGAGTCTCTAGTTTGAGAAATAGATGCCCCACGTGTTCTCAGCTGACAGCTTCATTGAATTCTACCTGCTCAACACCAGTTTCATTTACAACAGTAAAGAGAACACTCAGGGGTGCAGGCGTTATGGGAAGAATTGCAAAGAAAAAGCCACTTTTGAAACAGAAAATCTAAAAGAAAAGGTTAGAGTGGACAAAGAAACAGACATTGGACAACAGATAATTGGAAAAGTGTGTTATGGATCTTAACCCCATTGAGCTTTTGTGGGATCAGCTAGACTGTGAGAAGTACCCTACAAGACAGCCACATCTATGGCAAGTGCTACAGAAAGCATGGAGTGAAATGTCACCTGAGTATATGGACAAACTGACAGCTAGAATACCAGGGATCTGCAAAGCTGTCATTGCTGCACGTGGAGGATTTTTAATGGGAACTCTTTGAAGTAGTTTAAGACGTCCTGAACATTTTTTTCAAATTGAAATAGTAATTTTTCATGTTATTAATGTCCTGACTATACATTGTGATCAGTTGAATGCCACTTTGGTGAATAAAAGTACCAATTTCTTATATATACATACTGGCAGCCAAAAGTTTAGAATAATGTACAGATTTTGCTCTTATGGAAAGAAATTGGTACTTTATATATATATAAAAACTTAATCATAACTTATCAGTCTTGAGTTGTTTTTCATTACAGTTTTGCTTGCTGTGTCAACCTTATAACTAAGTGCTGCATTTAAATAATAGTTTAACTTACTGTCATGTACCATCTGAAGGTGACTCGGGTGGTGGTATTAGCAGAGATGAGTACATCAGCCAGGTGGCACGGGACATTCAGAGCAAGCTGCCAATTGTGTTTGACCTGGACGTGATCCGCAAGAAGTTTGGGCTGGAGATCTCCCCCACATCAGTAGTACTGCTACAAGAGCTGGAGCGCTTCAACAAACTCATTCTCAGGATGAGTCGATCTCTGGCTGAACTACAGAAAGTGAGTGATCTGAGAGAGCAAGAGTGAAAGAAAAAGGGAAAAAAGAAAAAGAAAAAACTAATTCAGCAAACAATTACTGTTTGTGCTATATGTTCATTAATTAAAGGCTGTTCATATAATATGGAATTAAAGGTGAAGTGTGGACTTTCTGTGCCTCTAGCAGCCCCAAACAGAATTGCAAAAATATTCCGTTTTCTGTTTTTAAAATCTGTTTTTCTCTAACACTACCCCTGTTCTCCATTGGTCGGGCAAAAAGATTCCAATGTTACTTGTCGGGAAGCTGAAAAAACAAAGCAATCAATGTTTTGAAAGCGGCACAGAGCCACAGTGTTTACACTTTTAGGGATATCATCCTACACATGGCTTACTTGAAGTCTATACATATTAGCTGGGATAGAAGAACGTGTTTTAACATTTTCAAATAATTAAACACACTTTAAACACAAACTTCAAACACAGTTTTCCTTTAAAGATGGTACTGTCTGTATTTGTATTAAGGCTTGTGTGTGTTTGTGTACCAGGCCCTGGCTGGTGAGGTGGGAATGAGCAGTGAGTTGGATGAGGTGGCGAGAGCTCTGTTTAATGGTCAGATACCTGTCATCTGGAGGAAACTGGCTCCAGACACTCTCAAATCTCTGGGAAACTGGATGATCCACTTCAAGAGACGATACAAACAATACAGCTCATGGGTGAGAACCAAATATCACTATATATTTTATCATTTTCTTGGCAGATACCACCTTATCAGGAAGCTGTTCATACGTTATGTGCTGGCCTGAGTCTGGAACAGTGTGAGCAGTAGTAGCTAATTGTAAGTGTAAGAGGAGCTGGAGACCGATCATTTTAAGTTACTATAGACACACCTCTCCCTCTACACACCAATTAGATTGATCTAGTAATTATTGCAGGTAGCTTTGTTGGGGTGGAGGCAGAGTATAAAGCCCAGTGTTCTGGGTTTTGCTGAAGTAGCAAATGTCAGACTGCACCATACATTTCCTTTGATTGCTATTTTATTTTCCTCCCTGTGGTACTATAATTTCACCCCTTTTGGATGCCCCACTTTTTGTTTCTGGTTGGAGTCTATTTTGACCCCTAGCACACTGTCTACACCGGATATGTCTGTTGATGCGACATGGCGCGACGCAACGGCATGAGGCTGTCTACACTGAAAGCGTCTAAATGAAGTGCAGACTGCATCGACCAATCAGATGTGAGCTCAAGTATGGACGCATCCAGTGTAGATAGCGTCATTGATAAGAATGTAAATGATATGCTTTTGACGTGATGTGCCACTTGCGTCCAGTAAGACAGGGTGTAAGTGGATATTGTGTTGACATGACACCTTTTGGAACCAACTGTTTTATGCTGATTTGAGTTTGGTTCTTTTTGGTTCTCTTTATTTTCAAAGGAATGGATCATCCGAAAATGAAAATTTATTTTATAATATATTCACCCCCTTGTTCTTCTGAACTCATGACTTTCTTTTTATGCAGAACTCAAAAGGAAAACTTCTGTTTATTTAATACAGTGACTCATATTTATTCACTTTAAAGCTTAAAAAGCACCTAAAAGTCCATGCGTCTCATACATCATATTCCAAGTCTTCTGAAGGCATACGGTTTTGGTGAGAAAGAACCTGAAATGTAAGTCATTTTTTAGTGAAAATCTTAATGTCCATTGTGCATTTATGAGAGATATGAGAGAGGCTCCTTCACAAATGCTTGCTTGTTCATGTGAGAACTTGGGTTCTTGTTTATGTGTTGTATAGCACTAAAACAAGAGTTTTAAACTTTGCAGGTTATGTGTGGCATTAAAGCAAATAATGAACCGATAAAAAAAAAAACAACAAAAAAACGCATACATACACAAGCACAAGAACTTCACAGAACTTTTTCTGTGTGCCTGATATAGCCATGCATTGACACAGATAAGAAGCACACTCATCTGAAGCTCAGTTAATACAGATATTCTACTAAAATAATGAAGAAATTCTGCTCAAAATGCTTAAAAAATGCTTTAGATCAAAGAGATCTAATCGGGTTATCGATCAAGATTTTTGTTTGTTCACTTTATGTGTATTATCCCTGTGAAAACAAACCACTAATTAAATTTGGGCATCTAAATGGGCATCAATGTAGGTGGATGAGGGAGAGCCCAGTGTGATGTGGTTGTCAGGATTACATATACCAGAGTCGTACCTGACAGCACTGGTCCAGGCCACCTGCAGGAAAAACGGCTGGCCTCTGGACCACTCCACTCTCTACACACAAGTTACACACTACAGGAGTGAGGAGGAGGTCAAAGAGAGACCAGGACAGGGTAAGAACCCACATACACACCTACATACATACAATGACAAATGTAAATATGGACATCAAGACCCAAGCACAGGCTAAAATTATGTCCTTTTTTTCCATCAGGGTGTTTTGTGTCAGGGTTTTATCTGGAGGGGGCAGACTGGGACATTGAAGAGGGCTGTCTGGTCCGCAGTAAACCAAGAGCTTTAGTGGCTCAACTTCCCATTCTTAAAATAATTCCCATTGAAGCACATCGCCTTAAACTCCAGGCAAGATTGTTTTTTTTTTTTAGTTGAGTTGAGTTCACAACATTTTTGAATCTCTGTCTTAAAGGAATAGTTCACCCAAAAATGAAAATTCTCTCATTATTCACTTACCTTGATGCCATCCCAGATGTGTATGACTGTCTTTCTTCAACAGAACACAAATGAAGATTTTTAGAAGAAGATAGAGCTCTGTCAGGTCCTTATAACGGAAGTACACGGGTGCCAGCACATTGAAGGTCCAAAACCACATTTAGGCAGCAATAAAGTAATCCACACGACTCCAGTCGATCAATGAATGTCTTCTGAAGTGAATCGATACATTTGTGTAAAAAATAAATTAAAACGTTATTAACTTTCAAAAAGCACTTCCTGCCAGCAGCTGACGCATCACGTAGCAGTCGTGTGACGTAAGCATGTCAGAAACAAGTCAATAATTAAAACATTTTTAACTTTAAATCCAGGGCTCTGATGCCTTTTGAAATGGCTGAACTCTCGCATGACATTTGTCTTCTGTTGTAAATAAGCGCCACTTCCGAATTCTCGCCTGAACTCACCGACGCGTTTACGTCATGCTTCACGTCATCTGCTGGTAGGAAGCGCTTTTTAAAAGTTAATACAATTTTAATTATCGATTCATTTTTTACACAAACGTATGGATTTGCTTCAAAAGACATTCATTGATCGAATGGAGTCGTGTGGATTACTTTATTATTGCCTAATTATGACTTTTGGACTGTCAAAGTGCTGGCACCCATGTACTTCCATTATAAGGACCTGACAGAGCTCTGTTTTCTTCTAAAAATCTTCATTTGTGTTCTGCTGAAGAGACAGTCATACACATCTGCAATGACATCAGGGTAAGTGAATAATGATATAATTTTCATTTTTGGGTGAACTATTCCTTTAAAATACTTGTAATTAATTAATAATGTGCATCTTTGGTTTATTTTTAATCTAGAACACCCTGAAGACTCCAGTCTACACAACCTCTATGAGAAGGAATGCTATGGGTGTTGGCCTAGTGTTTGAGGCCGATCTTTTCACCACCAAACACATCTCTCATTGGGTACTGCAGGGAGTGTGTCTATGCCTCAATGCTGACTGATTGTTTGTAATCATAAGTTTCATATAACTGTTCTCTAATTAAAAGAGCATACATATATGTTGATATACAATAAGTTTATGTAGTAATTTATGGAATAATAGAATGTTTTGATCCAAAAGATTTTTAACTTATTTTTTATTAAATTTTCAAACCTGCAATGCTGTCAGTGTTGACCAATTAAAAGCAGCACATCACACCATATTGCTAGGGCCAACTGTGTTCAGTCACTGAAAGCAGATCTCATGAAGTCCACATTAAAGTTTAAAGAATTATTGCTTTGAAGTTTTTTTAATTACACTTAATTACACCAGAGGGCTGCTACAGGCAATATCATTTTGTTTTCTTTCCCTAAAGAGGACTGAATGAATTACATATATTTTAAAGCAATTTCAAAATCTGAGATAAATTGTGTTAATGCCAAAACTTAATCTTTTGACATCTGTTTCTATGTTTTAAATATTTTACATTTATTACTAAAGTCTTTGTTGGAGTTTAAGATGGAAAAATTGCTTTTAGCATATATGATGGGCACTTCTTAATATTTAGTCACATGAAAAAAATTTGTAGTTTCTTAAAAAAAAAAGGGGGAGTAACACATCATAGCCACTGGCACATCTTACCCCACCGCACCCTGCTCACTGTTTTAACTCAGTCAGCACTTACAGTTTTACAAACAAGGCCGCAATGACCACTTTAGAGACTGAACATGCACACAGTAAATGTTTTCAAAAGAATAGAAATCAGTCAACACAAGCAATAAAACACCCTAAGCATTCTTACATTTTGTATATTCCGCAAAGTATTTTAAATGTCAAGTATAAGCTCAGTTGTGTTACACAATTCAGACATTGGAGAGCGCTCTGGCCACATCCACAACACCAAAGTTCAAAACTGCCTAGCCACACTTAAGATTATTCAGATCCAGGTCAAGCTATATTTCAGTTTAAGCTTGCACTGAGCATTTACCTCAGGGTGACTGAAACAAGGTTCAAATATGCAAACAAGGTCACACAATATGTGTGATCTCAGAAAATCTGCACCTGTGTAATTTGTAACACTGCCTAGATTGCTCTGTGTAATGCATTTAATTATGTTTAGAATTAAAGGAATATTCTGGGTTCAGTACAAGTTAAGCTCAATCAGCAGCATTTGTGGCATAATTTTAATTACCAATAAATGTTTTTCAACTTGCCTCTTTTTCTTAAAAAAAAAAAAAGAAAAGCAGAAATCGATGTTCCTATGAGGCACTTACAATAAAAGTGAATGGGGCCAATTTTTGGAGGGTTTAAATGCAGAAATGTGAAGCATATAATTTGATAAATGCACTTACATTAATTCTTCTGTTAAATCTCATGTATTATTTGAGCTGTAAAGTTGTTTAAATCATAATTTTTACAATCGTTTTAGGGTTTCTTGACATTACATCGTCATGGCAACGCAGTTGTATAATTGTCTATAACTTTACACAGAAAAGATTAGTAAGCAATTTTATTACATTAAAATAATGTTAACACGCATATTGTTTATGTCTGGTGGCTATACTTTTGAAATAGTATTTTAACGTTTTGGTATTGTCCCCATTCATTTCCATTGTAAATTTGAGTTTTGCTTTTTTTAAAGAAAAGGAGGGACGAGTCGAAATTAATTTTTGTGGTAATCAGTATTATGCCACAAATGCTTTTGATTGAGCTTAACTTGTATTGAATCCGGAATATTCCTTTAAAGAAGTTGAAGGATATCTTCAGTGTCCATAATCACATATAAGCCCATCAAACATGCCTATAAGCAAATCTGAGCAAAAGAGAGTAGCCTACTTCAAGAGGATATAACCCAAGGTTAAACCACATAAACAATCTCTCAAATGTAACAAAATACAGGTTTAGCTGGGCCCCTTAATTCCAATGAAGACCTGATGAATCTTCATTGTGCACAAAATGTCTGGTATCTGGTTCGGAAGAACTTGACTGGTCTGCACAAAGCCCATACATGAAATGCTTTGGGACAATTTTTAACACTGTTAGGAAAAATCAAAACACCATCTGTAAGCCAGGCCCCATCATCCAACATTAGTGTCTGACCTCATTGAAGCTCTTGTCTCTGAATGGGAGCAAATCCCCACAGCCATGTTCCAACATCTAGTGAAATGCCTTACCAGAAAAGTGGAAGCTGTTATAGCAGCCCACTGAGGTTCAACTCCATACTAATGCCAGTAGTAAAAAAAAAAAAAAAAAAAGTTTGTTCAGGGTTTGGGTATCTACAAACCTTTTTTTTTTTGTAATTGAACAAACTTGATAATGTGATTTACACTGAAATACACAAATCTGAAATGAGCAAAAAATAAATAATAAAAATAAATTCCAGCTTGATACATAGAACACTGCTGCACGGCTGTAGATTTGTAAAAGAGATTTAGCAAATGCTTCTTACTGTAATCTGTCATTGTGATACCTGTTTATCCATTAGTTTAATTGTCATGCGCTTTAACCAACTTCAGTAGCACTAACTACAGGGAATCTTTTTATAAAAATGAACTAGGTTCCATCGAACCCCAGTTTCTCAAAAATGTATCTGTGGGTATTTGATAAACTCAGATTAGAAAAATATAGCAAGAATTAGGCACTATGTATTCAAACAAGAAATAAATACTCATTGCCATCAGTGTGGACAGCTGCAACTCCTTACTGGTCTTCCCCCTCAAAAAAACATTACCCTGCTGAAAAGTCCAGCATAGCTGGTCACCAGCATATGTTTTGGACATTGGTCTCCAGCATGGCTTTGAACTTCTCTTGCCTTGACCAGGCTCTCTTGGACTCTACTGTTTGTGGTCGACACTGCATCTGATGAGATCTCAGAAGCAGTTAGAAGTAGTCCCACTTTATATTAGGTGTTTTTAACCACTACGATTTAACGTTAAAATACATACAATACAATGTACTTATCGTGTAACTACATGTTGTTCAGCAAAATTCTCACAAGGTTCACATTTACTGCTACTGAGGTTGAGGTACGGGTAGGGTTAGGATTGGTTAGTGTTTAGGGTAAGGGTTGGGCTAGGGTTAGGTGTCGGATTAGGGGTAAGGTTAACAGTGTAAATACAAATGTAATTAAATGCAAGAACTTTAATTATATGTACAATGCAACAAAACGTGTACATAATTGATTTGAATGCTTAAGTACATAGTAATTAAAGACACCTAATATAAAGATGGTCCGCAGTTAGTTCTTCTGTACTGTGAGTGTGAGGATGTGCAACAGGCACAACAGAATACTTTGACATGTGCAGCTGTATCTCCAGACATCTGCACCAGTTATACTGTTCAAAAAGGTGTCTGATAATACAAACCAATGCCGACATGCAAATCTCAGTGCTATTACAAACGCCAATGCTAGTTTCAATGACAAAATAAAGATTATGCTAATTTAATCTCAGAGCCTGCTTTTATGGCAGAGACTAATCGGATGAAAAAAAAAGATTATCTAGCATCCATATTTTCAAACAGCAGGTGCCAGTATTCTCTGATAATGACTCTAGAGTAGATGTGCATGGCAATTTATGATGGATAGCAATCTACATCAATAATAGTGGTGTATTTGCTTGCACTTACAGATACTACTGACCAAACTACATAATTATAAAATAGTTATTTTAGGAATTATGTTAAAAACTTAAAATCTCTGTTCTGCCCTCAAAATCATTTTAGGATTAATTTTGATGGTTCCTCACACATATTCAATCGCTTCACTCCGCTTCCAGCTAGTCTGATTCACTCAATGCCAAAGTAGTCCTTAAGATGGCACTGATCGTACCCACTGTGAAGGCTGTTTGTCTGGGTTGTGGCTGATATGGAAACACTTCAACCCTCTAGCAGAGAGAGTGAAGGTTAGAGAAATATGATGACTGATTATGGGATTAATAATGCAGAGCTTTCCAAGGCCTTCATCTTCCTTTCAGGCTGTATCAAACTGTGAGCTGTTTAACTGTATATTGATCTGTGGTACTTATACATATCTTTGCTAATTATATTGATGGAATGTATATGTAGAAAAAGGTATATGTAAATTGATTGATAATAATTGTGATAATAATTGAAATCCAAGATTGCTTGGCTGTAAAAACACACTTTATGAAAGGGATGGTATAAATCCTACCTGTAAGCAAATTATTTTTGGCTCTGTATAATAACCGCTCAGACTCACTCCCTTGCAGTCATTAGGTGATTATGCTTTTGTACGGAATTATAAATGAGACATTTATTATTATTATTATTATTATTATTATTATTATTATTATTTTGTGGCTTATTAACCTCTGGTGAAGATTGAGGTCTGGCTAGCTTATGCATGCGTCTCAATTCTTAAAGGGACAGTTCCCCCAAAAATGTTATTCCTGTCATCATTCATTCACCCTCTTGTGTTCCAAACCTGTATGACTTTCTTTCTTCCGTGGAACACAAAAGGAGATGTTAGGCAGAAAGTTAGCCTCAGTCACTATTGACTTTCATTGCATATTTCTTCCATACAATATAAGTAAATAGTGACTGAGAATGTCATTCTGCCTAATATCACAACTGGCCTACTGGAGGAAAATTTTATGAGAATGCTGTGATTGCCTTTCATCTTCTCATCATTACTTCATGGTTTCTTGGCTTTTGGCCATATAATAGTTGCCCGTGAGTTTTTTCAAGATAGCCACCAAGTGGACTGACTTGCCTTGAAAGAGACTTTACTTTTACCCAGGTGGTTTGACCTGTCCCAATAATCTTTCACTGACCTGACCAGTATACTGTAGTGTGTCCAGAATTAGAGCCCAGTGAAGCAGGCTGGATGGCGAAGAATGTCCACAGTATTTAGCATACACCTCAGATACTGCATTTATTTCTGCTCCTAACTTCTTCACTCAAAGAACAAGTTAGAGTTTATTCTATAAAAAAACAAACATCTTCATATCGAACAACTGGTACACATGCACATGTGCATAAAAACACATGCACAGTCTTAGAATCCATTCACAATATTAAATTCAACAAAACACAATATTGCTATTTGCATTTGCTTTGGTACTACAAAAAGCACAACGTGTAACACATTTATTCATTTGGCAGACGCTTTTATCCAAATTGTATGGCTTTTATCCATTCAAGACTCTCAATGAAATTTCAAAGCAGTTTCATTCTAATAAAGTTGCTTTGCTTATTAGTTGTTAATGAGGACAAAATGGTGATCAGGTTTAAAGCTGTGCTTTAATCAAGGTTGTGCTTTCAATGTTTTCAATGAGGAAGAATAGATACAAAAAGCTAAAGCACATTTTGTTTTTTCATAGACAAAACAAATGAACTATTCAATGCAAGCAGTTTTTACACTGAAAGTGCCAACAGTTGCTTTTTGGAAAATGGATGTCAGATTGACGTTGCACCAGGTGTCACCATTATATTTAGACAATGGTGAACAGTGTGAAAGTGTTTGTATCTTCACTTCAGATATTTAAAGTACCTGGTATGATGTTGTCCTGCTATAAGGATCCATTTTGGGTCTGATGCTAAGTATATGGTAATGTCATCCTTGATGTCTGTCAAATGTCTGCTGATGATGCTGTTCTTCAATATGCAGTTGGCTGTACATCATCAAAAAAATAAATAATAATAATAATAATAATTCAAGAAATATGCAAGTTTTTTTTTTTTTTTTCAAAGGACATATTGCAACATGAAACCTAAACAACTTCTAGAGGAGAAACTTGAGGTAGTACAGGAGTTTAGATATCTAGGCAACATAACTGATTCACAACTCTGTAATAACAATGAAAGGTTTAGATACATGTATAGGCTACTTATTAACTTTTAAATGTGTAAGAATTATTAGAGTGCTATTTGTAATATACTTCACATTACAAATTGTCTGACAAAAACTTATACTGCATGACTGATCTTATACATTTTAAAAGCAAGTTCTAAAGGTCTTAGGCAAATCATCTTAGTCATATATGACCTTTTAAGTAAAGAAACCTTTTCTAAAATTTACAGCTACACTGTTTTCAAAATTCCTAATGTTCTTGCTCTCCCTATGCTTGCAGTGTTTATGAATACAATTACAAGAATACTTTTTCTACCTTGGTGAGTGCATGGATTGGAATGCACTTCAAACTGTTTGAACAATGCATTAAAGAATTGTGGACACATTAGAAGCAGCAGAGGCAGTATGTTCATTTAACAGAGCATTATGTAGCTCAAGTGTCCCACTAAAGTGAAATACTTGAAGCTGAAATGTCTTCCTGATGATTATGAAGCGCAATATGAACAGGTAAGGAAAGAAATAAAAATAATAATGATAATAATAATTGTGGGACTTTTTATTGTCAAAATTTAGGACCACAAACAGAACCAGTCAGGCTGAACTGATTTTCAGGACCTTGGACAAGGCCTTCAGCAAGCAAAAAAATGTGTGCTTTCAAGGTTTTTTGCCTGTTACGCTGTTGCTACTAGGGAATAAATTATGATAAGGAAATGCTTGCCTTAGCCAAGAACATGCTTGTACTGTATGTCTTAATGGAATTTATAAATCTGATTTTTAGCTCACTTTGCAAAACAAATTTTTTATTAAGAAAAATGGAAGTACCTACAGTAGCTGTAGTTTGCTTTCAGATCACAGTTTGCTGCGTGTGTGTGTGTGTGTGTGTGTGTGTGTGTGTGTGTGTGTGTGTGTGTGTGTGTGGGCAGGTTTAAGTGGTTTACGAGAACTTTTTTTAGGTTACAAACTGGTAATTACAAGGGTATTATGCTATAAATGTGGTTTATGTGGACATTTCTAGTGTCCCCATAATTTAAATCGCTTAAAAAAACATGCTAAACAATGTTTTATTGAAAATGTAAAAATGCAGAAAGTTTTTTGTGAGGGTTAGGTTTAGGGTTAGGGTTAGGGGATATAATCTATAGTTTGTCCAGTATAAAAATCATTATGTCTATGGAGAGTCCTCATAATGATAGCTGCACCAACATGTGTGTGTGTGTCAAACAGTGCAGCAGCTGGAGAACTACATAAAGATAATAGATATCAAGATAAAAAATAAAAAAAAAATCTAAAATAAATACCTTAAAGTATGAAACCATCTGCAGTATACAGTATCAGTAGACATTTAAATAAATCAGGAAAGCCTGCTCACTTTATGCCCTTGACCTCAACACTCTATACTCTGGTGCATTTTTGGGCTGCTGCCTGCAATTTTTCATAATAAAATATAAAAGCATACATTCACACATACTGTGGACTAATTGCAAAAAGTTGGTCTCATTTTTTGATAAATCCCCGCAAATAAAACTAAACTTCAATTATTCATAAATAATATTGTATGTGTTTATAATCTTATGATAATAAGATTTTTTATTTATTTATTTTTTTTTTTTTTGTCCTAACTTTGTAAATATGTCATTCTGGTTCTGTTCACTCTATCTCACTTTGATAAGTCTTATTTCATTCCACTAGATGGCAGCAAACACTAGAAAAAATATTTTTTTCTCTATCACATTCCATCACAATATACAAATCTAAAATGTAGGTGGCGCTCTAACGCATTTTATCCCTCAAAAATGTGCTCGTCCATAGACATTCAGTCTAATTTTCAGTTCATGCACCACCCTTGTTATTTCGTCGACTATCTCGGCCTCTGAGTGGAATAGAAGCACAGTCTATGTGTCATTAGAAAGCTGAGATCCTCCCCTTTGTGATATTTAATCAACAATAGTAAAAAAAAAACAATTCTGATTAGCATGCTTTTCCTGATGGATGGCATATTTTGTTCTGGACATCTTAGATATAACATCAGATTATTCAGTCAAGCAAGCTCACAGACAAGTAAAAAATGGCACATTTTTTAGAAAACAGATATAACATTTTTAGCTATTTGGGGCTTACAGCAGCAGTAATCGGCACATAAAAGAGACTTTTGTATTTGATGACTTACAGAAATCATATTTCACTTTGTGATTGTTTTAAACATCTTTTGAACTGTGGTATTAGGGTAACAAAACACACTATACAGTCGCATTCAGGGGCATAGATTCCAAGGGGGATGGGGGGAGGTAACCCCCCAGTAATCCAAACAAGCAAGTGCAACCCCCCAATATTTATACCATGATCAATGGAAACATGGAAATGCTTCATGCTGCAATGCCCCCCCACCCCCTGCTTGTTTTAAGTAACATAAATGCTGAAGTGATGGTTATCTCTGAAAAGTTTCATATGCCGGAGCTTTATGCAGCTCAAATGTCCAACTAAAGTGAAATACTTGAAGCTGAAATGTCTTCCTGATGATTATGAAGAGAAATATGAACAGGTAAAGAAAGAAATTTAAAACAATTTAATTGTGGGGCTTTTTATTGACAAAATTTAGAACCACAAACAGAACCAATCAGGCTCAATTGATTTTCAGGACCTTGGACAAGGCATTCAGCAAGCACAAAATGTGTGCTTTCAAGGTTTTTTGCCTGTTACGCTGTTGCTATCTCCGAAATGTTCAGATTCTAAGCTTTAAAATGATACCTCTTATGCCTGACTTATGTTTACAGAGACTTTAACATTTGAAGTGTAAACTTTTTTTGCGATATATTGCACCCCTTTGGACGCTAATTCAAAGATGCCCATGTGCCATGTTTCTCAATGTGTGTTTGTGTAACAAGAAGTGGGAGCATTGTGCATAACACTGGATCAGCTGCAGGCCAATGTTTAAAGTGGCTGCAAGGGCCCAGGTCGACCAATTTTATCTAACTGCTTGCATCAGCACCATGGTATGACTTACAAAAATAAATTTCATCATCATGTTTCTTTCTTACTAATGTTTTTCCCAGCTGTGTCCCAAAGACTGCTTCAATTACAGAGTACAAAAACCATTTACAACACCTCACAACAGATCTGATATTTTAGAAATGTCATTATACTAGATAATAGAAATAGAGTGAGAGAGCTGCAGTAGCAAGGGACCAAAGGGAATTAAAAGGGAATCCTACGTTTCGAAAATCCGCCCCAATCAGACAGTGTGTGGGTGCCGAATTTAGTCAGCATTTGGTATTAGCACTACTGTAGAAAGACTGGTATCATTACTTTAAATATATTATTAAATAATAAAATATATTTCTATTTTAGTATTGACTTAATACCAAAATATTGGTACTTTTGACAAGATGATAAAAACATTCGGAGCTTTATTAAAACCATTCGGACCAAGTAGCCCACCTTAGCGCTGCCCAGCACCAGTGGCTGGTTCTTGATTGCTCTGCTGTCACAGGAATTCTGAAATTTGCCTCCTGGCTGAGTCTTCAGTTTTAAATTAATTTTTGAGCCGATTATTATTGCTGATTAGTCTCTCCTCCCTTTGTCCCTTTATCCTCCAGCTATCTTCAGGATTAACTATCCACTGGCAACATATTCAATGTCACAGCCCAGAGCTCCATTTAAAGTCATAATCTAATCAGACAAAAAACCCTGTCCATCCCACAAAAGCCTTTTTTAAAGAGAGAATAACAGTTCAGCAATTATATTGAAGTGAGGTGAGAAGTTATGGACCTTGTTGGTATAATGAAGCAATTTAAATGATGCCACTAAAGACAGCGTTGTTCAGGGTGGTGCTTTTAAGAGGGATTTGAGACAGTGCAGGATTATGAAACTAGAGGCTGGATAATGTGTCAGAGATCTGCGTTTTAGCTGCAGAAGGTGGACTTGAAGGTGGCACAAGAACAGGAGAACTTGCAGCTAATGAATGAAGAGGCTGAACCAGTCTTTACTGCAGAATGGAGCAGACCATTTACAAACTTTACTTTCAGACGAGCTGTCTGGCAACGATAGTGTGGGGGTTTGAAAGGCAAATAAATCTGTTGCATTTTCTGTCTGTTGATAGAAGAGATTTGTTGCTCACATTCACAAACTGAGCGCTATTTTTTAAGAGCTGGAGAGAGAAAAATCTCATGAATAAAAAGCAAACAAGTTACCCTCAAATGAGCTTATGTGTGGTCGATACACATTATATGAAGGGCTAAAATTATTGTAATAAATTTAATGACATTATTTTGTCAGCACACTGCAAAAAAAAAGATGTAAATGCTGTAGAGGAATTGTTGAATAATTTTTTTTAACCTGTTGATTTAACCAACTGAACGGACTGATTCACTCAGATTTCCAGTTATATGACAGAAAAGACATTTGAGGAAATTTACTTTGATTATTCCACAAAAAAATAAAACAAAAAATAAAATAAAATAAAAAATAAATGGTTACCTAAAGGTGCACTCAGTAATTTTTTGAATATGTCATCTTGTCATCAACCTGACACCGGCTTGAATGCAGCATTATTCAAACGTAATAGCTTTCAGTTACTGATGCCATTGTAAAAATGTGCAATTCATAGTCAACCAGGATTCATTTAATCCCTGAGTGAAAATGTGCTGTCCAAACCGCACACTTCTGCACTATTCTACGCCATTTTGTTGTGTAAGTATTGCGAGTAATATGTTAACACTGAAAATGCAGGAAGTGTACATAAAGTACCCAGATTGACATTTTCAACCGTGAAAATGGAGTGTGGAATGTTGGACACTTCATGCACTCAGTGCACGCGGCTTGCCATACATAGCAGAAGGGGCGGAGTTACCTGGCTGCACTGCTTGTCTGACAAAAGAGTTGTAAATAATGAAGAATGTAGCAGCTAGTGAAACTTCAGTGGATACCGCATCTTACAGATATGAGTTAAATGCTTTACCATCACCCCAAGCTGTGTGAATATGTACGTTGTTTAAGATACAAGTGTTGAACTAAGGTTGGCTAATGCGCTAAAGCTAGCAGCAACACATCACGTGCGCTTGAAACATTACTTCCATCAGCTGTTAAACGGCGAATGCTTCCGTGTAATAAAAATGTTATGTGTTCCATTTGGGATGATACTACACTTTGAAAATGTATACACTACATGACTGAGTGCATAGTATATTTTGAAAGTGCATAGTGTATAGTGTCATTTGGGACACAGTTCAAGTTTTCAATAACATGGCTGTTACTGAGATTAAGCAAGTAGTATTCAGCTGGTCATGTGATTCTAAAATGGCAGCCCCCATGAGGAAACCCTCTCCATCTAGAATAAAACTTTTATAAGATTACTGATATCCCTGCAGTCTTAATCTCATGCGAGTGCTTACAATTTTATACATATGTTTCAAAATTACAATTAATTTATTTCTAATTAAATATTTTTAAATTATGAAAAAATGAATGAGTGCACCTTTAAGGATCTATTTCTACTTGTTGTACAGGTGCATCTCAATAAATTAGAATGTTGTGGAAAAGTTCATTTATTTCAGTAATTCAACTCAAATTGTGAAACTCATGTATTAAATAAATTCAATGCACACAGACTGAAGTAGTTTAAGTCTTTGGTTCTTGTAATTGTGATGATTTTGGCTCACATTTAACAAAAACCCACCAATTCACTATCTCAACAAATTAGAATACATCATAAGACCAATAAAAAAACATTTTTAGTGAATTGTTGGCCTTCTGGAAAGTATGTTCATTTACTGTATATGTACTCAATACTTGGTAGGGGCTCCTTTTGCTTTAATTACTGCCTCAATTCGGCGTGGCATGGAGGTGATCAGTTTGTGGCACTGCTGAGGTGGTATGGAAGCCCAGGTTTCTTTGACAGTGGCCTTCAGCTCATCTGCCTTTTTTGGTCTCTTGTTTCTCATTTTCCTCTTGACAATACCCCATAGATTCTCTATGGGGTTCAGGTCTGGTGAGTTTGCTGGCCAGTCAAGCACACCAACACCATGGTCATTTAACCAACTTTTGGTGCTTTTGGCAGTGTGGGCAGGTGCCAAATCCTGCTGGAAAATGAAATCAGCATCTTTAAAAAGCTGGTCAGCAGAAGGAAGCATGAAGTGCTCCAAAATTTCTTGGTAAATGGGTGCAGTGACTTTGGTTTTCAAAAAACACAATGGACCAACACCAGCAGATGACATTGCACCCCAAATCATCACAGACTGTGGAAACTTAACACTGGACTTCAAGCAACTTGGGCTATGAGCTTCTCCACCCTTCCTCCAGACTCTAGGACCTTGGTTTCCAAATGAAATACAAAACTTGCTCTCATCTGAAAAGAGGACTTTGGAACACTGGGCAATAGTCCAGTTCTTCTTCTCCTTAGCCCAGGTAAGACGCCTCTGACGTTGTCTGTGGTTCAGGAGTGGCTTAACAAGAGGAATACGACAACTGTAGCCAAATTCCTTGACATGCCTTGACCCCAGCCTCAGTCCATTCCTTGTGAAGTTCACCCAAATTCTTGAATCGATTTTGCTTGACAATCATAAGGCTGCGGTTCTCTTGGTTGGTTGTGCATCTTTTTCTTCCACACTTTTTCCTTCCACTCAACTTTCTGTTAACATGCTTGGATACAGCACTCTGTGAACAGCCAGCTTCTTTGGCAATGAATGTTTGTGGCTTACCCTCCTTGTGAAGGGTGTCAATGATTGTCTTCTGGACAACTGTCAGATCAGCAGTCTTCCCCATGATTTTGAAGCCTAATGAACCAAACTGAGAGACCATTTTGAAGGCTCAGGAAACCTTTGCAGGTGTTTTGAGTTGATTAGCTGATTGGCATGTCAAAATATTCTAATTTTTTGAGATAGTGAATTGGTGGGTTTTTGTTAAATGTGAGCCAAAATCATCACAATTAAAAGAACCAAAGACTTAAACTACTTCAGTCTGTGTGCATTGAATTTATTTAATACACGAGTTTCACAATTTGAGTTGAATTACTGAAATAAATGAACTTTTCCACGACATTCTAATTTATTGAGATGCACCTGTATATATATATATTTTATTTATTTTTTTATTTTTTTATTTTTATTTTTTTTTTACGTGAATCAAAGCTTTTCATTTAGATGTTACCACATGAAGCACATTGTTAGGTTATCCTGACAGTTTACATTCATACAATATTCTATACTGGAAGTGTCCCCATACTTGAGAGCTTCTCAAAGGTTTAGTGTTTGCCCACTTTCCTATATGGAGTTCTTATATAATGAATAACAGTGTTTCCTAAGTGGGTGGTCAACACATGCTATCATTGGGGTTTAAGACTTGCAAGTCCATATGTTTCTCTATAGCTCTCACCCAAAGACATCTTCCAGTTTTGTAGTCAAGAGGGACTACTTTCTCTTCTGGGATGAAACATTTTGGCAAGGAGCTACTTGATGTCCACTAATCCAAGAAGAAAAACCAGAGGCGGTATGAATAAATAAGAGAGAATAAACCATCAAAGAAACAGAATGAAAGAAATTGGAGATGACTTCTTTTTAGATCAGTAAAAATAGAGATGTCACTGTATTCCATTTCCAAGTCTGCTAAATTTAGGCTGAGTAAACACAATTATGCAGGGCTGTCAATTCGGCACAGTTCCAGTGAAAGAGGGCCTAATCACTGTCTCTGGCTTTAAAATCTAGTATGACACTACTTAAATCCTTCAGGGTGATGCAGTTCATCCTTGATTAAGAAGGCACTAAGAGAAAATCAGGTCAGGAGTGATATAGATCAATACACTCCAAAAGCATGACATGAAACAGGTCGATGATAGATGTGCGGATTGAACCAAATGTGGAGAAAATGCCAAAGCACTGAAGACTGTGGAAAAAGGGTGCGTGACATATTGACTACCAGACTAATGCAGTGTGAACTGCGCTCGGGTAGTAAAGATGAATGGACACAAAAAGGTAAGATGCAAGAGTTTGGAATTTCAAATGATTTTCCACAGTCAAGGCCATTTTATGGTGCTTCTCCAATATCTAATCAGTCAAATAAGTTATTGCTTCCCCAACCCTATTCCCCTTCCCTCGGTTGGGTTACTAACTTTTTCAATGTAATAAAAGAATGAACAGGTAATTGGGTCAGTGCCCAGTTAATGTTGGATCCCTTCCAGCTTTAGCTCAATGACATACATTTGCATTGGGGTCAATTGGCCCCTTGAGTAGTCACTCACATGAGGCTGCCACACGTTTCCTGTGCAGGATCAATAAAATAAGTGATGCAGAGAAAGAAGAAACTGACTGCATTGATTTGTATTGTCCATACTATAAGTGTATTTCAGTGTTGAATTCTTTAACACTGCTTGCATGAGCTAGAGTGCCTAGAGTACTATATAAATTCTTTAATTTGCATTGCGTATATAAATCTTGAATAAAACATTTTTATTTTCACCAAATTTCGTATCATGATTTGTTTAAATGTGAGTTCCTATTGTATGCAGTTATGCTTTCTTGGTATGGCTGTGCATATATATTTATTTTACTTCTTTCCCCTTGATCATTATGTATAGGTGTCCTTGGTTTTATTGAGCCCATAAAATAGCTTTATCGTGCAACATTACCATTTAACTACCAGGAGTGAGAAATGTTATTCAGTTGCAAATATCACAGGGTTAGATGTGTTTTATGATGCAATGTAATAATTTCTAAGATTGCTATTTTAGTGCTTCTAAATTTGTCTTGAATATGTATGAATCTAAAAAACAAACAACAAAAAACACTGCTCCATTTCACAACTGTCACACTACATCTGATTGCAGTCTCTAGGCATGATCATGATTCCAAGCTGGAATACACTTCCTAGTGCTTGACGCATGCGCTGAGGCGCTAGGAAGGAAGTGTAATCGAGCTTGAAATCATGTTTGCCAAGGAGTCTGCAGATGTTAAGATGTACAGTGATAAAGGAGTAATATTTTGGTCTGTTCTCACCCAAAACCGAATGGATCTCTTCAGAAAATGGATTAAACCACTGGAATCTTATGAATTACCTTTATGTAGCCTATATGTGCTTTTTTGAGCTTCAAAATTTTGGTACCAATTAATTTGCATTGTTTAGACCTACAGAGCTGAAATATTGTTCTAAAAATCTTCATTTGAGGTCTGCAGAAGAAAGAAAGTTGTACACATCTGGGATGGCATGAGGGTGAGTAAATGATGAGAGAATTTGTATTTTTGGGTGAACTATTCCTTCAAATGAGACATAACTGAAAATGCCATTGAGTTTCATGAGCTATGAAAGAGCAATCTCTGAGCAATAAAAATCATTTTCTGGATTAGAATTAAATGCTGTTTCTACAAATGTAGATGGAAATACCTCCAAGCTAATCTTCTGGCTCTTTTTACCGCAAAATTTATAGATAGCTAATTAAGGGCTTAATTTCTCAAGCATAACTTCACCCCCAGAGTTTTATAATGACAATTATTTCTCAACCATATTGAACAAGAGGGTCATCTGGTTCCTGCCAGGCCAATGTACTAGATAGGAAAGAGCCATGTTTTTTTCAGGCTATTGGAGATACTGAAGGATTCTGGATGAGTAATTACAAGTACCTGGCGTGTGACCCATCTCACCAGACTGGTTGGAGAAGGAGGCATCTGGACAGAGAAGAAGGGATGAGTAATTAAAGTGGCCCACAGAGGGATCACAGCAGACAGACTTGAATAAATGACAGCTGGGCCTGATGCATTTGCCCACCACTGGGCCCCCTTCTGATGTTCAGGTGGCACACAGGGCAGATAAAAGTGAAAATGAGCAGATAAATTAAGTTTTTCACATGAATCTTTTTCCCATTCTCCCCCTCCTTGCCCTTTCCTCAGAGAGAACTGGTGCTGGTCCTCCAACTGAGCTCTGAAATTCTGCCAAACAGTCCTGACCTGATTGGTTGAGTCTAGAATTGACTTGCACATAAGTTATGTAAAGTCTCAGAATCTAGCTCAATAGACCGATGACATGTTGCTAAAATAGATTTACAACAAGACATTGAAGGTCAGAGCTTACAGTGTATTGAATAAAGTTATTTTTTACAGAGACTGCTTTGATGAAGCCTTACTGGACAGTTATCCATACAGATGAAGCCTTAGAATAAATGTTTTTCCAATGGACAGTTGTCATCTCCATTGTGTAGTAGACCATCAAGGCCAAGTTGCACAAAGCTGTGTTTTTTTACATAAAACTTTAATCTTGAATTTGAACACCAAGAACTGGACTAAGATCAGGGACTGGAGGTATAAAGCCACTTAGAGTAACATTTTAAACTTAAGTGTGTCAAAATTTAAGAATCTGTCATTTTGCTCTTATTCCTCAATTTAAGAATAAGTGTCATTCATAAAGGTTCATAAATGTTAAAAAAATCAATCAATCAAGAAATCAATAATAATAAAAAAAATAAAAAAATAAAAATAATAATTAAATAATTTAATAATTAGTTGGATATCTGCTCTGGCATTGAGAACATCCATCAGCAGTTACTTTACAGTAGTAAAAACGTGTTTCTATGGAAAAAAAAAAAGACATTTGAAAAATGGAACCAAGCTGCTTCTGAAAAAAACAAAAAAACAAAAAACAAAACAAAACAAAAACAACAACAACAACAAAAAAACAAAAAACACTCAAGCACTTTATATACAATGCTTTTTAGAAACGAATGGTTACATGGGTTGTCAGGTGCTTTGGCATATTTCTTCTGCTGTTTAATGCACTCGAGATATTATTTTCTGTAAAAATTATAAATTCAAGTCATGCGAGTTTCCATTGCAATTTTGCAAAACAACTTGTCCTTACAGCAACCGAGTCGTTGCTACTTTTATGCTTACATCATGGATTGATTGTGCGCACGTACGTGTCAACCAAATGGACCAACACACGGAGATAGGGACCACAATGATTTTCAATAAATTTATGATTTTAACAAAATATTGTTGATATGTTGAATGTCAAAGTTACTGGTAAACTTAACCGTGTTTAATTGAAATACCTGTAGTGCAAGTAATAATTTTAAGAACAGTAACTGTAATTTGATTACAATAAAGAGTTTGGATTATTATCATTTAATTGGTGATTTAGGTAACACTTTATAATAATGGCCCGTCATTGATAGGTAACTATTCAGGAATTAATGCAGGACAAATGAGCAGTTCTACAGTAACACTTTAGTTACTACTATTAACTAATATGGAAACATGATTAACCAATCATTAAGTAATAGCGAACTGATGACTGAGGTAATAATAGGTAACCACTGTTAGGTAATCAATAATTGCTGAATTTGATTTTCCTCATTGAGAACTATCAGCTACTAATGAATTACTAATTAAAACATTAACATGCGTCTAAAATGTGATTGATTATTTTTTTATTGTGAACATGATCATGAAACGCGCCTTCAGAGAAATATGTGCCTCACGTGTGTTCTTTGTGGAAATTAATTTATGAATGTAACAGCTCTCTAAATCATGGCTACAGTGTGTGCTAGAGTATCCTAGTCAGCTTACCTTACAGAAGAATAGGGTTGTATGTGCCCAACCTGTGTATTCCTTGGGATATCTCTTCTGTTCATTACGAATTATTAACTTTGGCGGGTTTGATATTGCTGGAGGTCTTTTTTTAAATAATTTTGGTAACCCATAAGTAATGAGTCAAGTGTTACCACATAAACATGAAGGAATTACTAATTATTTTAAAGTGAGGGTCATGGTAACGCATTATTAATTAATTAATACACACTTGAATATATTCAACATATTTACTGTTTACAAAACATTTTTTAAATTATTTTAGGCTAATCTTACAAGAAGTGTTTCATTGTATGTAAAGTGCATTTAAAAAAAAAAAATCTGAGTAACTTAATGGATCCAATTAAAAAAAATAAATAAATAAAAAAAAAAAAAAAAAAAAAGAATGAGCGTCGCGTCCATCAAGCTTCTAATCCAATCAGGGTTCACCATATTCAATGCTCAAACTGAAACTGAAAGAAGAGTGAGTGCGACACTCCGCCTGCACGCGGTAAACTTCAGCATACATTCTGTTCTGTCAGACCGAACATAGGCAAAGGAGATAACATGTAAAATTAATTTTATAAAAACTGTACATATTTACAGAGTGGGCTGTCTAGGGCGGAAGTACACATGTGGAATCGGCCTCATAGCTGCACGATGGTTTTCTCTCCATTTTCTGCTGAAGTCTTGTGGAGATCAACACACTTGTCCTTTAGACACATAATTTTATTATTTTACTTTATATTAAGAGATAAGACTTTTAAACATGTAGTAGCCGTGAGCACCAGCAATTACAAGCATTATCCTGCTAAAGGTTTGTAGCCTACGCAATTATGTTCAGTTATTTCAATGATTCATAATTCAATGCCAGAATTTCTTTTTTGTGAAAGTCTGTGAATGTTTGTTAACCATCTGTTTGATTAAATGGATAAAATGTAGGAACAAACACTTGAGTATTCATTACTAACTGACAAGTAACACCTCAGTTACTATTAATGGTTTATAATGTGTTTTGACTTTAGAATAATGGTTCAGATAACCTTTAACTCCCAAAGAAGGAAACAGTATGATCTCATTAATTAATAATGCGTTACCATGGCCCTCACCTAAAATAATGGTCCAGATCATTAGTAATTCCTTCATACTTATGTGGTAACACTTGACTCATTACTTATGAGTTACCAGAATTATTTTAAAAAGACCTTCAGCAATATAAAACATGCCGAAGTTAATAATTTGTAATGAACAGAAGAGATATCCCAAGGAATACACAGGTTGGGCACATACATCCCTATTTCTGTAAGGTAAGCTGACTATGATCATGGCCGTAACAACCATAGACAATGAGGGGGACATACCCCCCCCCCCCCCTTTTTTCCCCATTGTTAAATATTACATTATTAAATTTGGTCCCCATTAATCCTGAATATGTGGTTACATCCTTGACTATGATACTCTAGCAGACACTGTAGCCTTGATTTAGCGTCCTGTTACATTCATAAATTAATTCCCACAAAGAGCCCATGCATGATCTTGTTCACAATAAAAACATAATCATTCACATTTTAGACACATGTTAATGTTTTGATTAGTAATTAATTAGTGGTTATTTTAAATTAGCCATAGTTAGTTAATAGTTCTTAGTGACGCAGATCAAATTCAGCTATTATTGATTCCCTAACAGTGAACTACCTTAGTTACTTGCTATTACTTACTGATTGGTTAATCACGTTTCCATATTAGTTAATAGTAGTAACTAAGGTGTTAATGTAGAACTACTCATTTGTCCTGCATTAATTCCTGCATAGTTACCTATTAATGACGGACTATTATTATAAAGTGTTACTGTGATTTAAATTGTCTATCTGCATTAAATGGTTGTTCTTTTGTTATGATAATGTGAAAAAAGCTATTTATATTGCAGTGGTTATTTATTTTTGCACACAAAAGCGTACACTTATGTACATTTATATTTTTTTTTGTAGACTTCAATTTGCACATTGTTTGGTGGAGAACATTGGGCAAGATGTGGATTATTTTATTTTCAATAAAATACAGAAAATACAATTTGGCCTTCTCAATTTAAATAATTAATCAATAGATTAGACTATTCTCAAAATATACTGAAGGATGTCATACCGCTCTGACATATTACCCTTCCAGGCTCAATATAGGCTGATTCAGCTGTTTAGGGCAGCCATTTTGGGTAGAAATCACTGTAGTCCTTACTCCACAACACTTAAGAGTCACCTCAGTCAGCACTTAAGAATCAGCCTAAAAGTGCATCCCAAACCACACACTTCTGCACTATTCTACGTCATTTTGAAGTGTAAGTAATGCCATTAGTTTGTTAACACTGAAAATGCAACAAAAAGAAGTGTACTATGAGTACCCGGATGATGCACTTCTTCAACCATCAAAACGGAGTGTGGAATGTTGGACATTTAATGCACTCAGCGTTTGTGGCTTGCCATATGCAGTGGAATGGGCAGAGTTACATGGCTGTGTTGCTGGTCTGACAAAACAATTGTAAATAATGGAGAATGTAGCAACTAGCGGAACTTCAGTGAAGACAGCACATTACAAATGTGAGTTGAATGCTTTACCCCCACGCTGTGTGAAAACGTATGTTGTTTGAGATACAAGTGTTGAACTGAGGATAACTTATGCGCTACAGCTAGCAGCAACACATCACATGCGTTTGAAATGGTGAATGCTTCCGTGTAAAAAAAAAAAAAACTTTCCATTTGTGACAATACTACACTCACACACAAATTCACACACTACATGCCTGAATGCATAGTGCATATTGGAAGTGCATAGTGTATAGTGCATCATTTGGGACACAGCTTTAAACTTTGCTGGAAGTTACTTTTAGCTTCTCTATGAAAAAGCTCATACTCTTACACAACTCCTACTTTTTGCTAAGAAATACTTGACAATTAAGTCAAAGCTTAAGACTATTCTTAAGAGCAATTCTTTTAAGTTACAAACGGCCCCAGATTCTGTTTAAGGATGTTGCTTGTTGGTTGTGCCTAAGTGAAGGACAGATATCTGAAATGAAAAATAGTCTGCATTATGTTCTAACAATGGGATATTTTCTGACATAAAATAGCTCTAATAACAAACATACAATACATTTTTGAAAGAAAAACAATGGAAAATGGGAAATGTTGTAAATCATGATGAAAAAGGGCCCAAAAACTAGTTTTTCTTAAAAATTATAACCTATTCTTTAATCAATTGATGTATTAAAACACTTAAAACTCCTTCAAACTAAAACTGAGTGAATCATTGTCATGCGTTCTTCAATATTATAGATTATTTTCATAGTTACTATAAAGCCTAGCTCATCCTCACTGTTGTCAGTTAAAAGAACTAACTGTGCACTCTTCTTGCCCTTTCCATGAAACAATTGCTGTGTTCATTTTCATCTGAACAGAAGAAATAAAAATCATGATTGTGTTATTTATGCACAAATGCAATTACACTATGGTAAACATTTCCAAATTTATGAAAAAAATATTATTATTAATTATTATTAATAATTATTATTAAATGGCCACACAAGACTGAAAAGAGTCACTTGTGGGTCATTTCCTCCTTCCAGAGACATTTATGTATGTATGTATGTATGTATAGTTTTGAGTCCAAAATGATATCAAGTTGTTAATTTTTCCATTTTAAATTAGCTAAACCTTTCCAACTTTTACACAAATACATATAGAAATGATCTCAAACTGGTCAGATAAAATGCAGACATCCATCATTTCAACGACAACAAAAATAATTAAATGGAGTTTAAACTGAATGTTTACATCCAGTATCCATTCTAACCTGAGCAATGATGTATGCAATTAAAAAATTGGCCTGACCACAAGCAGACCTCCCATTGCTTCCCAGGGGGAGGCAGCTGGATCAGTCTGCATTTCAAGCTGTGGGAAGAGGTCGCAGGTAATAATAGCAACTAGACAAGCCTGCTATTTATATGCACTGGTGTTTTGGTGAGAAGGTAGGCAGACGTGATGAATCTCCCGATGTGCGTCACCAATTACCTAGACCTCTAAAAAAAGCTCAGAAAACACGTGAAAACCTACGTGACACGCACAATGTTGCCTCAAAGTAATCTGTGTGGTGGTGCATAGACCTGAGCTAATAGTGCTGTTAGAAATGATAAAAGAAAAGCTTCCTCTCAGTGATTGAGTCAAAGCTGGAGGCATGCCTTGAGGGTTGCCATTTCAGAGAACTTGAACACAAAATCTAATCCATACCTGATACATTTCAAGGAGCTTAATTTGCTGTTCCTTTTTTAAAATCGAAGACAAATACATAATGTAAAACATCTATTTACGGTACAGTAGGTTCCTCCAACCTATAAGCATCATGGAAAATATGGGTGTGTTTAAAACTGCTGAAGTCACTTGCATCATTAATGCGTAGCTCCCAAGTTGGGAATTCAAAATCACATGATGCTCTTCTTTCTGAGCCGTGACTAAAGCAGCTCTACAAGTTGAGACACAGCTCACTGCTGCCGGGGCGATGACCCTGAGATACTTTAAGTAGGAGGTGTTAAAACAACTCTCAGTTTCCTGTTCTGTTGGAGCTGCTCAACTTAATTTACGGGGGGGGGGTTCTTGTACAGCTTCCCTCTACTTTAACTGCAAGAGAAGAATGCCTTAATTCATGATGGTAAAAACACAAAGCCAGTTCCTTGGGATTTAGGCAAATGTGAAATATTTCTATAATTATGCTGAATTTAACCATGTTTATGTCCATTTCTACATGGAAATAAAACACCTTATGGATAGTACAGTCAAATACAGTGACCAATATAGCATTAACATACACAGACAATAGCAGACAATATACTGTACAGTACCAAATCTGACAATACACAGTATTGATGGAGTTCATATGCTCATAACTTGTTGGTTTCTTTTCCTTCACTTGCTAAATTAAAATTTTAGTTTTGTAAAGAAATTCATATATAGGCACAATTTACATTTGCCTACAAAATTAACTTCAAGCATTTAAGCATTAACTTTAAGACCAAAGGTCTTGAGGATCATGAGAAACATACATTCAGTCAGGTGTGTCAAAATTTTTGAATGGTACTGTACATAGAAGCAATATGTTAACATCGATCTGTCTGCATCTTCACAACAGGGCAATTAACCATACCATCAATCCAATTGACAGGCTTCTTGTTATTTGCTGCCCACTTCATTTATCTTCCACTGTCTCATTCTCTCTTTTCCTCCCTCCTCCACTTTTCTTGTCCGTCTGTCTTCTTCTCATCTCTTCCATTTTCATCAGATATCCTTATACAGTATGTGCTCCACTTCTTTTCTGCCTCTCGCCTCTCTGTGCTTCTTACCAGCCAATCATGTGGGAGTGATCATTACGGTCATAAAAACAAACAGATCACCCTTCAAATAGCTATTGACATGCATATCAATCAATTTTGTTTGCTCAATAAGAAAATCTTTTAAGTTGACATGGTAAGACATATTGCATTTGGAATTCTCCTGCCGTGTATAATGTATGTTCTTCCCTTGAACAATGCCACAGTTAAAGTCATACTCCATTCTGTTGATAAAATTAGCTAGGTATACACCGTAATCTGATTCAAGAACAGGTCTCTCATTATAAGTTATCTTTGGTTTCTACTTAAAGCAGTTCAGCCAAAAGTTACTGAGAGATATCACTGATATTGTAAAAATAAATGTTTAATTATTGCAGAGAAATCTTAACACACGCCCTCATCCTTCAGTGTGTGTACCAATGCCAGGCATCAATTAATTTCTGCTTATTTACTGTGCTGTCTTTTGATTTTTGTGTATGATGTGTGAGTGTGTGTGTGTACTAAGCTGCATCCTGCTGCACTGAATACCATGTTTGTTGAAACAAAGGCCTTAATTTGAAGGTGTTTCCATTCCAAAATAGAATCTCATTAAACTGTCCCAACAAACCACAGGAGTAATCATAGCATACCCGCTTGCCTTGCTAGTGGCTGTTTAGCAGGAACAGTGTGTGCTGCAAGGTACAAAGAGACAGAGTTTTTGCATCAGCATCATATTACAGCTCAAATTAAGATAAATTAGTTGGTGAATAATAAATATACTCACTTGGTCCCAATAAAGTGCTCGATGTGGTCTTCTGCTGTTGAAGCCCATCTGCCTCAAGGTTCAACATGTGGTGCATTCTGAGATGCTATTCTGCTCACTACAATTGTACAGAGTGGTTATCTGAGTTACTGTAGCCTTTCTGTCAGCTCGAACCAGTCACAATTTGGAGTAAATTGTTGTGTGTGAAAATCCCAGGAGATCAGCAGTTACAGAAATACTCAAACCAGCCCGTCTGGCACCAACAATTATCCATGCGATTATCTAATCAGCCAATCGTGTGGCAGCAGTACAGTGCATAAAATCACGCAGATATGGGTCAGGAGCTTCAGTTAATGTTCTCGTCAACCATCAGAATGGGGAAAAAAGTGATCTCAGTGATTTGGAGCATGGCATGATTGTTGGTGCCAGATAGGCTGGCTTGAGTATTTCTGTAACTGCTGATCTCCTGGGATTTTCACGCACAACAGTCTCTAGAATTTACTCAGAATGGTGCCAAAAACAAAAAACATCCAGTGAGGGGCAGTTCTGCAGATGAAAATGCCTTGTTGATGAGAGAGGTCAACAGAGAATGGCCAGACTGGTTAGAACTGACAAAGTATACGGTAACTCAGATAACCGCTCTGTACAATTGTGGTGCTATTGATGCTGAGATGCAGGTTGGCGCTGTTTTGGCGGCACGAGGGGGACCTACACAATATTAGGCAGGTTGTTTTAATGTTGTGGCTGATCGGTGTATATTAATTGCCTCCCAAAAATCTGTGTACACCATGCATGGTTTGTGCAGTGCGGAAAAAATTATACATAGATGATGGTTGGCAAGATGTCTTATTCATTACCCTTGGCAATTTATAATGTGCCCAAAATGAACATGATATTCTCCCTTACACCCCCACTGGATACATACTGTACATGGGCTACTGTTAATTTTATGACAATCAAGTCAGCCTGCCTCAGCACCAGGGAAAGCGAAGTGGTTAGTTTGCTTCTTTAGAAATTCCCTCTATGGCATATTTATATTTGAAATCATAGCAGTACACCGGAGGTTATAAATAAGTCAGTACTGCTATAGGGAAGGTGATGATGGAACGTTCCTTTTTTGCCTTCCCAATGGTTCCAGCTCTCTGTGTGTTCTCTATAGAGGGAGCTATCAGATCATAGCATCATTTCTCTGGAAGGTTCTATTTGTATGATGTATAGACTTTATATGTGCACAAAACACAGACTTCAGTATTCACTACACTATAATGCATTAAATATATTTCGACAATGCCCTGACATCAAGTTCAAAATGTAATTTCCCAGCATTTTGTCTGTAGCGTCATATTTACAAATATGTGCAGTTCAAGAACAAGGCAGGCATTGTGTTCAAGGTCACTGCTGTGTAAATAAATATGAAGACATATTCACATATGCAGAGGTAAAATGGGCAGTTCTTGACATTGCCTTTGCTTTCTAGGAAGTGTAAGCTATATCTATTTATGGATGCTGTCTATTTGATGACGTCTAAAAAAAATCTATACAAGGTTTCTTAAAATAAGGAAAAGTAACTAAAACTAAAATCTCAAACAAAACAGTAGCACTAAAAGGAAAAATAAATGTATAGGGGAACAACATACTGCAGATATAGACTTATACTGTACTGCTAATCAATGACAGAAATGAGCCTTTTTATTAAGGGCTGATATTTGACCCCTGGAATTGATTTTCAGGGGCACTTTTTATTTATTTATTTTACTTTGGGAGGGTTTTTTTTTTTTTTTTTTTTTTACATAATGCACAGTGTGTTGTCCATTTATGTCAAATTCTTTAATTAAATCAATGAACTGAAACAGCCAATATGGTGTCTAAAACTATAGATAGATAGGTCAAAAATCATGAAATACATTAAATAAGTGGTAACAGATAAAACACAGAGGAAATTATAACAGAGGCATTTTTTGGGCCCCACATTTTTCTTTAGATGGCATTTCCCCCCTCCAGTTTTTAACCCTGCTGCTAACATACTATTAATGATAAGCTACATTATCATTCGTTTTTAGCTTAAATATATATTTTTATAGAACAGTAAACAGCAGATGTGTTTCGTGCCTGGTTTGTGTGTGTAAGAGTGAGAAAGAGAGAAGGAAAGAGAGAAAGTGTATGTGTGTGTGTGTGTGTGTGTGTGTGTGTGTGTGTGTGTGTGCATGCATGTGTGTGTGTGTGTGTGTGTGTGTGTGTGAGAGAGAGAGAGAGAGAGAGAGAGAGAGAGAGAGAGTGCATGCATACAAGCTGCATCAACCACAACAACCATGCTAAGAGAGCTGATACATATATTTAAGAGCCCAGTATGTTTTTACTTGCTGTGAAATGCCTGTTCAGCATTTGTTTTTTTGCACATATTACTTCAAAAAAGGCAAATAAGAATAAATTTTTTTTTGCAAAAAGTGAACAATAATTTGACTAATTTCAAGGGTCTGAAATTGTCCAAAAACAAAATGTCCAAAAAAGAACATTCTGTCATCATTTACTCACTCTCCGAGCCCATATGACATTATTTCTTCTGTGGAACACAAAAGGAGATAATGACAGAATTTCCATTTTTGGAAATATCCCTTTAAATTAGTAAAATTATCATTTAATTTTAACTGTTCTATAATTAGAGTTTTTTTCTATTCTTTTTGCATGCACTTTTATCTACTTCAGAATGTTAACCACAATTCTGATGAAGGTTCACTTCCTGGGAGTACTTCCTCAGTCGTTGCTGGTCAAACTTTTGACTTCACACTCACATCAGCAGTTGCCAGATGGCAATGGAGAACTTCACCATTTCCAACAGCTCTCTGTCTGCCCGGACCTCTGCGGATGTGCTGGCTTCCAGCACTGTTCTGGGATTGTGCTGTGTGCTGGGTGTTGGTGCTGGTGATGCTTACCCAACATTTAAAGGAGGGCAGCTTCACCCCAAAACTGATGCTGAGTCTGGCTGAGTCTGATTACTTTGCCCGTGTGGATCTATGCCTTACTGAATGGGTGGATTTTTTTGCCAAGGTCCATACAAGGTATTGTCCTATGCAGTGTACTGGAGCCTCTACAGTAGTGTACTGTCCATCTCCTTGTTGAGTGTGTACTGTACTTACTGTACCTACAGGTGCTGTATTCACAGCGATGGGCCAAGCTTGGAGCAAGGGGTCAAAAGGGGCTGATTTTTACTTTAAGTGGAGCTTTGGCTTCTTATGCTCTTTTTTACCATATTGTTGAGGTGAAGAAGGACGGGCAGCCACACTGTCATCAAGCTTATAGCAGTGATCTAGAAATACTGTCTTACTTATAGAGACCTTTTGTAATGTTTTTTTTTAAACCTCTCTTCAGCCTGGTCAGCTTCTACTTTCGACTTCATCGCTGGATAAGTCAATCATCTTTTTTCAGCAGTCACATTCTGACTAAACTTGCTGTCAGAATCGTAGTGGTTTTCTTCATATTTAGCACCCCCTGTATGATCAACAACTTGGTCATAATGGCTGTGCCATGGAAGTCAGATGTCAACTACAATGTAACTGGGGCTCTGTTCTTTATCAACAGTTGTATGAACCCCTTTCTTTATGTCTTCTCAGCTCGAGCGCTGCAATGCCGATACAGACAGGATTCAGACCAGCCACATCCCAATCAAAATGAAACCGAGTAATCATATTCTCACAGCAGCACCTACTTTCTGCCTGTAAAATGTGTGCATATGTGACTAAACATTCTGTAAATCGTGTGTATGATTATAAGAGGGACTGAAGAGTATTGTGTGCATTTCAATGGTATTCTATGCACAGTAAAAATTGAAAAAGCTCCGTTGTTACCTTAAGGAGTGATTTCTACCTGATCTGACCATTAACATTTCTTTCGTTGGTGTAACCTAATGTAGTCATGTTGATTTGGTCAGTGGTCACATTAAATCATATTTTGGATGTGTATAAAACCATTTAATTTAGAAATTCAACAGAGCACAGTTTTACCTTACCTGACAAAAAACATTTTTTTACAGTATGTAAGTTGTCTGATTTAACGCGTGTCTGCTTGATTTGTGTACTTATGAGAAAAATTTAATCTTGTAAAGGGAAGTCCATTTAAAAAGTATAATCACACCCTATATGTGTTTCCTCAACTTGCAACCTGCCTAGTACACTTTCCATTTTCAAACGATATTAGAAATAACAACTGGGTAGTTCTGCAACAAGTCTGGCAAAACCAACCAAGAGCAGCTTCTGCTATTTGTTCCCAGAAGTCGTGACTCTATCTTGGAAAGTTATGGTTGTAGAATGGCCATTTTTAGTAAGCTTTCAGCTCCCTTCAAAATGGGGGAAGAAGCAATGTGGTAATGATGAGGCAGATACACTTCTCTTGCTCTACTGACCTTAGCTATTATTGAGAGATGGCCTTATTTGAACACTGAGCAGCTCAACAAAGGAATGTCAACACCTCAGCAGAGAAGGAGGATGCCAACAAACTAAGACATGTTATCCTACTGTAATTTAAAATCTAAAGTTTTTAATTGACTAAAAAAGCCTCTTTTCTTGGTGGTTTTACAAACGTGATGTCTCCCAGTGTCTTTATTCAACAGCATGTGATTTGCCTTAATCTGCAGGGATCCAAATCTACACATGATATTTTAATTAAAATCAGCATACACAAAAACTATACACCCCTCAGACACTACAGTAGGTGGTTGTGGGCAATGGACTACCATTGTCAATGGAAAGAATATAAAAGTCCTGCAGAAAAGTGAGTGAGTGAGTGAATGAGTGAGTGAAAGAAAGAAAGAAAGAAAGAAAGAGATAAAATATACACCTATCTTGATCAACTAGCACAAAATATAATAATTAATAATATGATTACATAATTAATAATAGAAACATAAACTAGCCAATCATATCATTTTATGATGTGTGTATCCCAGTTACAAAAAGGTGACAACCAAACCAAATGTAAGCAGCAGGTACACAAATAATCGGATGGGGTGTTTAAAAGCAGCCTATACCTTACAATTTAAAGGTGCACTCAGTAACATTTGTCTTTGTGTCATTTTGGACACTGACACCTTGCGTGGATGCAACATCATTTAAAATCAAAAGATTTCAGTTTCAGATGCCATTGTACAAATGTAGTATTCACAATCAGCCATGATTACTTTAATCAGTGAGTGAAAGTTTCAAATAACAGGATGGTTACTGAGATTAAGGGAGTAGTATTCGGCTGGTCATGTGATTCTAACATGGCAGCCCCCATGTGCGGACCCTCTCCATGTAAAATAAAACAGCTTTTATAAGTTTACTGATATGAGTGGAGTCTTCCTTTTATATATGTGTGGTCGTGATTTCCTACATATATTGCAAAATTACAATTCATGTCTTTAGGAGTTAAACTTTTTTAATGAACATTTAATTTTGCATTACGTAAATAAGAATGTTTCATTATGGCAAGAGTAGCCTATGGATATAATATGATCCGGAACAATGACTCGGACAGTCATCGTGAAATTTAACCAATGAAAGAGTTTCAATTGCAATAATCTTTCGGTTTTTATACTTTATTTTCCCAGTCTGCTACGAACATACATAAAACCGTACAGCGTTCTTTTGGCGGCCGTTTCAAAGTATTTATATATTGATGTTAAAATTAATTAATATTTTGATGGGAAAGTGTGCGCGCGCGCTTGTATGAGAGAGAGAGAGAGAGAGAGAGAGAGAGAGAGAGAGAGAGAGAGAGAGAGAGAGAGAGAGAGAGAGGGGCGGACACATTCTGGCTGTACTACATAGCTCAAACTCCGCTCACGACCGTGCACTTCATGTAGTAACATTCTAGTGGACATTTCATTCCTAAACAAGAGCAATAAACGGAACATCTGACCTTACGTAGCACTTTGAATCAGGGAGAAAAGAGGTGGTGATTTCCATCTAAATTCTGCGGACGATTTGTTTGTATTGTGCAATTTTCTCCTCCATTGCAGATCATACGAGTGGAATGAGCTGTTTTTTCACACTGGTCGTTTCCACTGCAGCATGGGAACTGCCGTGTCCAAGAAGAAGAATTTAAAGAATGATGCGATTTCTTCTGTTGCCGCAAAAGTTAGGTGAGTAGCCTGTCTCTGCTGTAGCACAGAGTGAGAGAGGCAGCGCGCCTCATGGATGGACGGAGTTCCTTTATGGACTGTTTGATGCTGCTGTTCAGTATAGAACTCATATATTATTTTTCCCCCTATTGTTGCTGATGAATGATCTATTAGAAATGTCAGAGATGCGACAGTGCCAGTTAAGACGGACATGCGTTTGATTTAATCATGTTGACAGCACTTTGTATGAATAACCAACAATAACTTATAGGGTGCTACATTGAAGTTTGACCTGACAGCTACTTTAACAGGGTTTTATTAAAATATAGGCCTATATGTGCTGTTCTACTGTCTAGTCAAATTACGTTTTGCTCTATTTTCTACATAGATAATTTCGAAAGTCTACTTTGACTTTTGGGAAGATGACATCCCAGATAGTTTCACATGTTTTCATTTGGAAAGCATCACAATCTAATTCAAATATGCTAAACATCTTAAAAAGATCAGATTTACAAACATTCTAAATCATAAACGTCTCAAAGACATCTACTGAATGTCTTATTGACATCCGAGACATACTTATTGTGTATTGCAAGATCAGCAAACAACTTTAAAAATGACGTCTTCCAGATGTAAACACACACACTTCAAATAGACGTCTGGGTGATGTACGTGTGGGAGTAGCCTAGACCTATGTAGGATGTTGTTGTTTGGACATTTTTCATAATTTATTGATTTACAAAATAGGGTAATTTCAGCTAAATGTTTATCAGTTCATTCGTTATAGTGTTAGGCTATTTCCATTTTGTCAGTTTGTGTTTACTTTCAAATTTGTTTTTGCAAATCAAGCAAATATGCCTCCCCAAAGATCGCATCCTAGTACCCTGTATTCAAATATTCATAAGACTGATAGGCCTATTTCGTGACACTACGGCGATTTTGACAGTCGTCATGAAGAAATGAGATCACCTCAGACCTCATTGCCTGTTTGTTAGCTGATGTATTCATATATTTCCACGGGAGATAAACTGTATAAATATCTCCCAACTCCACCTAAGTAGTGTGGTCTAGAGCATACGCAGGCATACGCCGTATGCCCACCTGAAATAAGTGATGAAACGTATGGCCGCCAGAACAACGAGTAGTCTTTTTCAATCTACCAACGCGATGCAGCAGCACCGTTGAGTGAATTGCGTGTGTGTGTGTGTGTGTGTGTGTGTGTGTTTTAAGTGTACAGAGATTCTCCCTAAATGCACACGGAGCTGCGGAACGCAACTGATGGCACTGGCAAGACAGACATTCCGACTAACCTGATCCACCAATCAGCACGTTCATTTCAGACGCGATTGAATATTTGCTAACAAATCATATTTTCCGTTTCAGTAAGGGGCGGGACATTTCTCTCGTCTAATGCTGACGCACAAGCATGTACATTTAAATATATATATATATATATATATATATATATATATATATATATATATATATATATATATATATATATCTTAAATTTAACTTATGCAATTAAACTTTGTGAAAATACTGGATGTTATTGAACACCTGCTAGTTTTTGATGCTCTTTTTTTTTTATCTTTTACTGCTGTCAGTGGTGCATTTATCTTGTGATATCAAATCATTTCAATTTATATTTCTAAGTAGGAAAACAATTTCACTATACACAGAAAGGCACATAATAGTACACAAATAAAACAAATAACCATTAATTTTTATGTAGGCTATATATGGTAATACAAGATAACTTGTTAGCGTGAGCATTACTACACTCATATTAGCTACAGTGCTTAATAGTTTATTGCGTATTATGAATTAGTTTATTAGTTAGAGTAATAATAAAGTATTAACAATTTTCATAGTAGCCTAACAAAAGGAACATTAATGACAGGCTTTAAGTCTTTTACACTGATGCCTTTCAGTGAATGGAAAGCAAAGCAAAGGTTAAAGGGATAGTTCACCCAAAAATGAAAATTCTCTCATCATCTACTCACCCTCATGCCATCCCAGATGTGTATGACTTTCTTTCTTCTGCTGAACACAAACAAATATTTTTAGAAAAATATCTCAGCTCTGAAGGTCTATACAGTGCAAGTGAATGGTGACCAAAATTTTGAATCTCCAAAAGGACATAGGCATCATAAAAGTAATCCATACCTCAGTGGTTTAATCCATATCTTCTGAAGTGATATGATAGATGTGGGTGAGAAACAGATCAATATTTAAGTCCTTTTTTTCTATCAATCTCCACTTTTTTCTTCTTTTGTTTTTGGTGATTCTTATTCTTCATATATATCACCACCTACTGGGCAGAGAGGAGAATTTATAGTTAAAAAGGATTTAAATATTGAACTGTTTATCACCCACAGCTTTCATATTGCTTCTGAAGACATGGATGTAACCACTGGAGTCTTATGGATAGCTTTTATGTGGCCTTTATGTGCTTTCTGAAGCTTTAACATTTTGGTCACCATTCAATTACATTGTTTGACCCTACAGTGTTGAAATATTCTTCTACAAATATTTGTTTGCGTTCAGCAGAAGGAAGAAAGTCATACACATCTGGGATGGCATGAGGGTGAGTAAATAATGAGAGAATTACATTTTTGGGTAAACTATCCCTTTAATGTGAATGCTCACTCACTCACTCACTTACTCACTCATTGTTTCACTCGCTCGCTAATTCCGCCCACTCGCAGTCAGTGACCTTTAAAAAAATAGTACAAATTAACCAACCATTATTCATCATGACACCACAGCTGTCTAAATCAGTTGCTACCAAACATTTGAACAGCACTCGAGACTCCCTCTGTACTACAGTGACATTGGACCTGATCTCTTATTCATCCTCCCTCTATAATTAATTTATTTAGCTGGGTGATGCTTGGTAGTTTCTGACCTCTCCGATCTATGAACTCACTTGTGCAGAGAAACAAACAGGAGGAATTCTTGATCTGGACAGGAGGAATGCTTGATCACTTTGAGTGTGCTCTCTGCCTCTGCTACTGATGTAACCTTGTTGAATTTGTGTTCTCAGATGTGTTATGGTTGTGTAAGATGCATTTACAGACAGTTTGGAAATGGACTGGACTATACTACACAGGCCTCAGTGGAGTCTGAAATTGCTTGAAATGGCCTTTGGACCATAGAATGACTTCTGATGTAATTTACATTTCCAATCTTACTTAGTTTAAGGTTGGAGATGTGATCAGATCAAATGCTATGCAATGTTTTGGATCATGGTTGAGTGCAATCCAGCATATGTTCTGCATTGAATGGTTGCTCATCGATCTATAGAAATTATTTTAGAAGAATAAAAAAAAAACAACAACTCATTTATGGCTGTATTCATCAGCCAATGAGAAACTGAGAATTTACTTAATAGAGTATTAACTCATATCAAAGCCCCTCCAAATGTGTGATATTTCTACACATTTGCAAGCAATTAATCTACAGTATGCTTGCACCTGATCATGCACTCCAATATGCACGCATGCTTTATTCATCATGGCACCTGAACTTTTGAACTAGTGATTTATCTCCCGATGGGCTTATTCTGTATCTCTCCTTAACCTAGACAACAAGGCAGAGACAGACAACCTCAATTATTTCATATTCTCACATGCGAGTTAAGAAAAGTAGGCCACAAACAAAAACTACAGGATATATTTAATCACTACAGTACTAATAAATGTACAAGAGAAACTTTAAAATGTAAGAACAGAATAGAAAACAATACAGAAACAGAATATTAAAAACTAATTTGTTGCCATAAAAACTGAGCATTAGAACAACAGAAAATAGGACACTTTAAAGTCCCACTATTTCCTTTTTAACACACAACACACAGTACTTCCTTTTTCCAAGCCAAAGCGGTTATTTGGTGGAATTGGATTACTGTAGCTTTGGGGTTGTAAAATTATATTACACACTTTGTAAGACTAAAGCAAGTAGAATGGTGACCTCTTTTGACTAATGATTTTTTGACCCTGTTTCTCCACACTTTCCTTTCCCTTTTAAGTTTCCCCCGCATCCAAAGACATGGACAGAAAGTGAGGACAAGGCTGCAATGACAGTACAAGCCAATTAGAATTATGCAGTGAGTGGCTACAGATACAGTACACAAGCCTCCCCATTGTCTCACAGGCTGATCTGTAAATAGTTTAATTAGAGGCTGAGACCACCTGCAGTTGTACTGGAGGGGGGCCCATTTTATAGGAAACCTTGTATGTGTGTACAGTATGATTGTAAGTGTGGTGATGATTCTTAGGGTCAGGCTCTTGGATATAATTTAGTTTTACGTGAAAATCATAACCCTTTTCCACCCACTCTCTGGTTGTTTTTGCTACTGTGCCTTTAAGATTTATATATAAATGTTTGTTTATATATAAACAGTTATTGTATAAAAAGTTATTACTTGCTAATATTTTTGCTTGTGAAATGAGAAACAATGCTTACTCATGGGCATTAGGTTTGGTATCGTGTCCTATATAGTTTGCTCAGCCACAACCTTCAATAGCAGTCTCTTCACAATTGTAAAGCCTGCATTGCATTGTGACTGGGTCACAAAACAATTCACACTCAAATATGTAGCATAACCTGTGAAGGTTGGACTGGTTATTATGGACCTTATTAAAAATACACTTCAGCCACTCATTTCCTCGGAAGATGCTTTAAAAGGCTATACAGAGATGTACACTCACCAACCTCTTTATTAAGAACACCTGTACAGCTCCTACTTATTCATGCGATTATCTAATCATCTAATCATGTGGCAGCAGTGCAATGCATAAAATCATGCAGATACATGTCAGGATGCATGAGGGAAAAATATGATCTCAGTGATTTCAACTGTGGCATGGATGTTGGTGCCAGATGGGCTGGTTTGAGTATTTCTGTAACTGCTGATCTCCTGGGATTTTAATGCACGAGGACCAGGCAACGGTGTGTCTGGGAAACCGGCGAGCAAGTTTTTTTTCTCTCTCTCTCTTTCACTGTCGCTCCACCTTGCCCTTGCCCTTTCCCTCTACTCTTTTTTGTTTTTGTTTTGTTTTCCCTCCCCTCATCCCCCTCCCCAGCCCTAGAGAGGTGGGGAAAAGCCTGCCGGCAGTGCTTGGTGAGTGTAGATGTTACCCTACAGCAAAGAACAGTGCAAAGTTTGGCAAACTTCTACTGGGTAGGGTTGCACCAGCTGTGCGTAAGTTGGGGCGTAAAGTTTACACAAAGGACTAAGTAACTACTAGTTAGTTTGTAACTAAGTCAGTGCTTAATTCGGTTGCACCACCTGTTCTTAAGACAAGACTTAACTAGTAGACTGTAAGCGCTCCGTAAAGTAATGCATAGTTGCATAATATGACGTTTACCCGTATTCATCCAATAAGCAGCCTTCAAATTTGTACACAGAAGTGTTAAAAAGCTGTGAATTTCAGTTTATCTTGCTACGGTAGATGTTCAAACCTTGTCTGCTCACGTAACTGTCAGCTGTAATAAATCATTTCTCTATTAAAATATGATACATAATAAAAGTTTTTAAAAAAAAGTCATAAAAAAAGATTTAATAAATAGTATATTTGCCCAGTGTAAATAAAAATATATAGGAACTGTATCTAAATTAATTAAGGGGTGATAAATAAATACTAATACAATAGCTTGGAAAAACAGACATTTATTCATTTTAATATCCTATATATATTTTGAATGTGTTGAAACTTGACACCGGGCAACGCACCCTGAAAACTGCACCGTTAGATTGGTTTCATGCTGAAGAGCTGCTTAAAAGTACTTTTTTTTTCTCTCTCGTAAATGTAAACAAGTGCAAATGCCAACACCATCCTATATGTCGAAAGGACTGAAGCCTGTCACGCAAAACGAGCTCACTGATGTCATTAAATATCATTCTGCTTTTTTATTCCAACCGTTACACCTGGTCGGAGTCTTCCATAAATATTTAGTTTATACGTAGAGTTACGTCCTACCTAAGTTTAATGGTGCAATGCTCAAATATTTAGTAGTGGGTAAATTGTGACTTTGTGCCCATTTACGCCACAACTAGGCTAAGTTCTAACGTACGTATAGCTGGTGCAACCGGCCCCTGGTGATTAAGAATAATAAAAGTAGCCATCTCACTTCCTCCTTTTACTTCAAGGAATAGTTCACCCAAAAATGATAATTCTCTCATCATTTACTCACCTTATGTCATCTCAAACTTGACTTTCTTTCTTCTGTGCCACACAAACAAAGATATTTTTAATTGAGATATGACCCATCTCCGTCAAAATATCTTTGTTTGTATTTCACAGAAGAAGAAAAAAGTAATACGAGTTTGAGCATAAGAGTGAGTAATGATGAGAGAATTATCATTTTTGGGTAAACTATTCCTGTTGATCTGAAAGGTCTCAAAAACTTGGAATGGATCAGCTAGGAAAGTATGGTCAATAGCCATTTAAAATGACATGTTTTATGTTTACTAGAGCAACTAATTTAGAGAACTGCTCATCAAGTGTCCATAAATTGATAATGAGATTTTACCATTTTAATGTCAGTGGCAGATGTTGAAGGTTTTCAGAGATGAATATGACTCAGTGTTTAGTTCACACAACAAGCTTACATAAATTCTAGCTGTCAATGACAAAAACTCTAAGCTGGCAGTGAGAACAGTGTGAGATGAGAGTTTAAGTGTATAAAAAGGACACTAAGAAATCAAATCAGCAAAGAGAACACAAAGTTTGTAAGTTCATCTTGAGGAGGAGTAAAAAGAATGCGAGAGAAAGGGATCATGCCACACATAATTATTCTGCTTAATGCACACCAAGGCACTCGGGAACAAATTTTATTTGCTTTTTACTAAATTAGCGTGGCACACTAAGGCAGTCTGCTAAAGTCAAAGTGGCATGCAGGGCAAAAGCACTAATTTCTGCTTTTGAGCAGACACATGAAAACAGCAGTGCATGAACAGCTCCAGGGTGGAAACATCTCCCATGTTTCATGTTCCATGTGTGTTATCTCTACTCTCCTTTTACCCATGCTGCCATTGTGCACAGATGCAGTATAACCTTGTGCTTTCAGTCTGTATTTGTGTGTATTAGTGTCCAAGTTGATGGATGGATGGATGGGATAGATAGAAATTATTATTTTTTTTGTTAGTTTGGTCAATATTGGCAGTGAAAGAAAAATACATTGCATGTCAATTTACAGAAGTAAATATATTATAATGAGAATATGCATCAGTTTCTCTCATATAAAGAAAAGTAAACTGTCAATTCCTTCTCTCAGGAGCATTATTTGAATGGCTGAACTTCACTTTTTGCAAAAGTTTCTCCCTTTGTGGTATTAAGTTAAGGGTTAATTCCTCCATATCATGGAGTTTCCGTAAATCCAAGATTCATATGTTGGTACTGTAGGTTCTAGCCAATGTTATTCCATACAAAGTTGCAACAATCAATGTCTGGAGAAGAAATAAATTTGATGTGTTCCAAATACATAACACCTAATAAAGTAAATAGTGAGTTTTTAAGAAATTGCATTTGATAGAAGCATGCACAGCTTTTAACATGACCAAAAGTTATGTATAAAATCTGTCTGTTTCCCCACAGTTTCTGCAGGAGCAACTAAACAAGGATAATAATAATTACAAATCATTATTTTTATTTATTTTTTGTAATGGGTATTGATTCTTTTTACATCTGCTTTTTATACCGCTCAGCTGAATCACTTCTTTTCCGCCATCTTTTCTTGGAGCGCAGCAGGGGTTTCGTCCAGCAGTCTTGTAGTTCACAGCTTGGTTACAGCATCTGCTTTGGTAAATATGGTTAATACGCTTCTCTGTGTTCACACACTCTCTGCTTAGTTCTCTGTCTCTCGCCTTATCCCATCCTTCTGCGTTCGTTCCTTCATTCGTTCCTCCCATTCCCCATTCGTTTTGTCACATGGCAGAAAACATGTGAGATGCTCCCAGATGCACATGCAGACAAACTGACAAGGCATGAGAAGAAGGGTATGTGTGTGTGAGAGTGAAAGTATGTTTGTGAGAGATTTGGGACTCTCATACCCTACAGAGCTTTTCAGTATGTATTATACATGTTTTAATTCTCTCCGACTGAGTAGCTTTTTGTTGTTTTTAAATTTGAGTCCATGATTTCTAGATTAAAAAAGAACAGTAAACTATCTTCATGTTAATATAGGGTAATTGCTTGCGCCTTGTGCTTAGGCAAAAAGTATTAATGTAGAACATTTGAATTTCAAAGAGGAAAGTCAAAGGAACAAAGAAATCACAGGTTATTTTCACACAACAGCAGTTGTCAATCCTGTTTTAGAGTGCTAAATACGGTTACGTTCACTTACAGTTTGGTTATACACAAGAGTGACATCCGCATTCTATGACTGAACCAAACTGAAATTTTCAGGACTAACAACCACATTTTGAGAGGGAATTAACAGCCCAACAATAACAATAAAAAACATTCAAAGCTGCTGTAGGTTTATTAAGATTTGATGGATGAACTCGTCGATTGGACTCATTTATGAAAAAACATTGTGTCAGTTTTGATATGGCTTTCTGTTGTTATGAATGTTGCCATCTTTGATATTAGCCACTATGATTACAGGCATTGTCAGAGACTATTTAGCAGAGATGGACCACTTCTATTAAAATGAAGGGAAGAAATTGAAAAGACCAACGGTCAGTGGCTATAGAAAAGAAATCCCGCCTTACAGGTAAAAGAGCCAATCAGCTTTTAAATACACACATCACCTGTCAATCAACTCGAGAATTTGCACGCAAGTAGGGAATTTTTATTTTATTTTTTATTATCTGAGGTAAAGAAGCACAATTTGTCAGATTTTACTGATGACTTTAAATATGTTTTTTCAAAATCTTGACCAATTTTTTTGGAGAATTCGGTCTTTCCCCATTAAAGTAGATAGGAGCTGCTCTTTCATGACTGGAAATAGCTTTCCAGGAGCATTGCAAAGATGGCTGCCAGTGGACTAAATTGCTAGAAAGACTGACATTATTCACTGCTATCACCAGAATACAGTAGAAAAGGGCCTTCAATGACTATTCATCAAACAGACTGTATTTGTGCTGATCCTCCAAGCTCCAAACAGGACAATTTGAGAGTCACACCTGTTAGTAAATACGGTTGTCAGTCTGAAAACCTGCTGTGTGACCGTGGCCACAGAATGTAGACAATCAGAAGCATTTTGAGGTCATCTGGTGAAAGAGAGATATCTGTACGAGCTGGTTAGTATTTAAATTTTTTGGAGTGTTGTTGCAGGAAAGCATGGCTACTCCAACAACAGAGTAATTCCAGGGATGTCTCAAGACTGCACAATTTGCCCACAACATGCTGATTATGGGTTTGTGTGTCTCTGTGGGGGGTGTGTTTATGGGGATGCTTGCTTGTCAGTTCATCTGTATTTGTGTAGCATGCACGTTTCCAAAAGTGTAAGTATGGAGGCGGGCCTCAAATTGAACTCTCACTGTAGTTATGCATGTTTGAATTGACATATTTAACTGTGTGCATGTGTGTGAGCTTGTGCATGCTACCAGGAGACATTTTTGTGTGGGAAGGCATCATTATCATTTGGTTGGGGACTAAATTATAGGCAAGGTGAGTGAAACAGCTTGGGTACTATTTTTCATTTGTACATGCCTGGTGTGTGTACTCCCCTAGTGCATGTGAGTAATTAGGCTGCATTAGGAGTGTTCTTGCTGGGCTACACAGGAGGGGAATACTGTGTTAATCTTTCCCATGGTTCAGAGGTGGAGTGATGCCTTTGATAATGGAATTTGACAGCTCTTTGAAATGCATTAATGATTTGTACAAATCATCCATGCTGATTGTGAGGGCATTTTCTAGTTGAAATGCATCCATTTTTTTATTTTTATTTTTTTTATGGTAAAAACAACAAACTGCATCATTTTGGAAGCCATATTCACTGATTTTAATGCCTGTGGCATAAGCACACACATATTCCATAAGGATCTTTATACTGTTTTCTACTGTTAGACGACGGTACTGTATGGCAATGTAATCTATAACAGTTTTTCCCAGGCTTTTTTTTGTCTTAGGTACCCCTACAGCCCCATCAGTATTCTCATCTAGTACCTCTTTGTCAACATCAAACCAGAATGTTCTTTTTACCTTAATACTTATACTGGATATAATTTAGCATTATCATAAATATTATTAAAATAGTCATTATGACAGCAATTCACATTTAAACTAAAACTCAAAAACCGTCAACAATCAATAGTGGATGAAAAAAGGACTCACCAAGTAGCTTCTCTATTTGTACATTCATATTGCCAAAGTGTTTACAGCAGAGCTGCATACAAATAAAACAGTACAAAACAATGGACATATTATAAGAAAAATGCTAAATATGCAATGTATACTTGACAAATATGGTACAAAAGGATAATGTTAAATAGTAAAAATTAAGTTACATATAGAGGAAAAATAAAATACTACTAGAAAACTATAAGGAAGAGCCATAGTAAAATATGATGGAGACACAGACTCATTCTTTGCCAGACAGACACATACTGTGCTGCTATCACACAGCACTACTTGTGTTCTCCTAATAAGATGGGCAGTCTTTCATTGTTTGTTAAACGGTTAAATGTGCTGTGAATATGTTTAATTTTGTCGTAAATATTTGTGCTGTGTATGTTGTGCATTCTTTTAGAAAATGCAGCTCTGCCTACCTTTCTTCCTGTGGCAGCCATTTTTTCCTGTGTCTGCCTGTTTCTATAGTGAGGTTGTGCCACTGAGTCTGTACATTGTCGAGGTGGCTCTCAGTTTTTTGTCTGTCACTGTGCACAGCCAGTCTGCCATGGTGTATTCTCTTTTTAGGGCCAGATAGCATTGCATTTCTCTCTCACTCTCTCTCTCTCTCTCTCTCTCTCTCTCTCTCTCTCTCTCTCTCTCTCTCTCTCTCTCTCTCTCATATATATATGTATATCTACAGTTGTGCTCAAAAGTTTGCATACCCTGGCAGAAATTGTGAAATTTTGGCATTGATTTTGAAAATATCAATCAGTCTTTTATTTAAGGATAGTGATCATATGAAGCCATTTATTATCACATAGTTTTTTGGCTCCTTTTTAAATAATAATGATAACAGAAATCACCCAAATGGCCCTGATCAAATGTTTACATTCCCTTGAATGTTTGGCCTTGTTACAGACACACAAGGTGACACACACAGGTTTAAATGGCAATTAAAGGTTAATTTCCCACACCTGTGGCTTTTTAAATTGCAATTAGTGTCTGTGTATAAATAGTCAATGAGTTTGTTAGCTCTCACGTGGATGCACTGAGCAGGCTAGATACTGAGCCTTGGGGAGCAGAAAAGAACTGTCAAAAGACCTGCTTAACATGGTAATGGAACTTTATGAAGATGGAAAAGGATATAAAAAGATATCCAAAGGCTTGAAAATGCCAGTCAGTACTGTTCAGTCACTTATTAAGAAATGGAAAATTCAGGGATCTCTTGATACCAAGCAAAGGTCAGGTAGACCAAGAAAGATTTCAGCCACAACTGCCAGAAGAATTGTTTGGGATACAAAGAAAAACCCACAGGTAACCTCAGGAGAAATACAAGCTACTCTGGAAAAAGATGGTGTGGTTGTTTCAAGGAGCACAATACGACGATACTTGAACAAAAATGAGCTGCATGGTCGAGTTGCCAGAAAGAAGCCTTTACTGCACCAATGCCACAAAAAAGCCCGGTAACAATATGCCCGACAACACCTTGACACGCCACACAGCTTCTGGCACACTGTAATTTGGAGTGACGAGACCAAAATAGAGCTTTATGGTCACAACCATAAGCACTATGTTTGGAGAGGGGTCAACAAGGCCTATAGTGAAAAGAATACCATCCCCACTGTGAAGCATGGTGGTGGCTCACTGATGTTTTGGGGGTGTGTGAGCTCTAAAGGCACGGGGAATCTTGTAAAAATTGATGGCAAGATGAATGCAGCATGTTATCAGAAAATACTGGCAGACAATTTGCATTCTTCTGCACGAAAGCTGCGCATGGGACACTCTTGGACTTTCCAGCACGACAATGACCCTAAGCACAAGGCCAAGTTGACCCCCCAGTGGTTACAGCAGAAAAAGGTGAAGGTTCTGGAGTGGCCATCACAGTCTCCTGACCTTAATATCATCGAGCCACTCTGGGGAGATCTCAAACGTGCAGTTCATGCAAGACGACCAAAGACTTTGCATGACCTGGAGGCATTTTGCCAAGACAAATGGGCAGCTATACCACCTGCAAGAATTTGGGGCCTCATAGACAACTATTACATAAGACTGCATGCTGTCATTGATGCTAAAGGGGGCAATACACAGTATTAAGAACTAAGGGTATGCAAACTTTTGAACAGGGGTCATTTAATTTTTTTCTTTCTTGCCATGATTTGTTTTTTGATTGTGCCATTCTGTCATAACCTACAGTTGAATATGAATCCCATAAGAAATAAAAGAAATGTATTTTGCCTGCTCACTCATGTTTTCTTTAAAAATGGTACATATATTACCAATTCTCCAAGGGTATGCAAACTTTTGAGCACAACTATATATATATACAGGGTTGGGAGGCTTACTTTAGAAATGTAGTTCCCTACAGATTACAGAATACATGCTGTAAAATGTAATTTGTAATGTATTCCGTTAGATTACTCAAGATCAGTAACGTATTCTAAATACTTTGGATTACTTCTTCAGCACTGGTAGATTTTTTCACTTGTTTGGACTATAAAAACTCTGCCAGTACAGTAAGGCAAAATACACATATTAAAAATACATTCTCTGAAAAACCAAAATATCTTATGCAGTGTTGTTTCTAAAACAAGATAAATCAAATTGATTTTGTTTTAAGGATTCTTTTGATATTTTTACAGGAAAACAATAAAAAAATTATTATCTAGAATACGATTTTTGCCCTAATATCAAAAGGTCTTACTAGAAAAAAGAAATTATGATCTAACGTGAATTGTCTTGATAAAAAAAATATGATCGTGCCTGGTAACATGTGCATGTAAAATGGCTAGAAATAGCATTTTAGCTTAGTGAAAAGCTGACAATTTACACAAGGTTTATTTCTATTTCTTCTGCTTCAAACTTCAAACTCACTTCTCTGTCTGCTTGTATGAATGTAACACATCATAAGAAAGTGTTTCACCGCTGTTCAAATGCACTTTGGATTGCATCATTTATATGGATATATGTTTTCCATCTGAAAGGACTAAATATTAAATGAAACAAATGACAATAAAATGCAAAGTAATCTCTTCAGTAATCAAAATACTTTTTTAATGTACAACCCCAATTCCAAAAAAGTTGGGACAGTATGAAAAATGCTAATAAAAACAAAAAGGAGTGATTTGTAAATTATATTCACCCTTTACTATATCGAAAGCTCTACAATTACACATTATATGATATTTTACCTTGTGAATTTCATTGGTTGAATTTCACAGTCATTTCAAATCAGTTGATTGCAACACGCTCCAAAAAAGTAGAGACAGGGGCAATTTAAGACTAATAACAATTTGTTGTGTTGAAATAACTAGGCGATGTGAAACAGGAGATGTTAAACAGGTGAGGCAATTGTGTCATAGTATATAAGGAGCCTCCAAAAGCAGCCTAGTTCTTCAAGAGCAAGGATCATTCAAGGCTTGTCAATTTGCCAACAGATGCTTCTGCAAATAATCTAGCACTTTGAGATCAACGTTCCCTAAAGACAAATTGGAAGGATTTTGAGCATTTCATCCTCTACGGTGTACAATATAGTTAAAAAATTCAAGGAATCAGGTCAAATCTCGGTGTGTAAAGGGCAAGACAAAAATGATTTCTGAATGCGTGTGATCTCTGATCCCTCAGACATCACTGTCTAAAAAAACATCATTCATCTGTAATGGATATCATGAACATGGGCTTTGGATAACTTTAGTAAACCTTTGTTAGTCAATACCATTCCCCGCTGCATCCACAGATGCAAGTTAAGACTTTGCTATGCAAAGCAGAAGCCCTACATCAACACTGTCCAGAAGCACTGCCGACTTCTCTGGGCTCGGTCTCATCTTAGATGGAAAGTAGAACAGTGGAACTGTGTTTTTTGGTCCGAAGAGTCCACATTTCAAATTTTTTTTTTTAAACACAGCCGTCGTGTTATCCGGGCCAAAGAGGAAAAGGAACATCCAAGCTGTTATTAATGTTAGGTCCAAAAGCCAGTGTCTGTATGGGCCAGGGGTGTTCAGTGCCCATGGCATGGGTAACTCACACATCTGTGAGAACACCATGAATGCAGACAGATATGTAAAAATTTTGGAGCAACATATACTGCCATCCAGTGCCGTCTTTTCCATGGATGTCCCTATATTTTTCAGCAGGACAACTTCAAACTACATACTGCCTGGATTACAAGTGCATGGCTGTGTGAGCAGAGAGTGCGGTTGCTAGATTGGCCTGCCTGCAGTCCTGACCTGTCTCCAATTGAGAATGTGTAGCGCATTATGAAGCACACCATACGGCAACAAAGACCCTGTACAATTGTGCAGCTAAAGACCTACATAATGGATGAATGGGGGAAAATTCCACTTTCTAAACTTAACAAACTTGTGTCTTCAGTGCCCAAATGCCTAATAAGTGTTATTAGAAGAAATGGTGATGTTTCACAGTGACAAACAATTGACTGTCTCAACATTTTTGAAGCATGTTGCAATCATCTGATTTGAAATTACTGTACATTTACAAAAAACAATGAAATTCACAAGGTAAAACATCATATAATGTGTAGTTGTAGTGCTTTCAATATAGCAAAGGGTGAATATAATTTACAAATCACTCCTTTTTGTTTTTATTAGCATTTTTCATACTGTCCCAACTTCATCAGAATTGGGGTTGTAACTGTATTCTAATTACCAATTATTTCAATTGTAACTGTAGTGGAATACAGTTACTTATATTTTGTATTTTAAATATGTAATCCTGTTACATGTATTCCATTACTCCCCAACCCTGTATATATACAGTTGAAATCAGAAGTTTACATACACCTTAGCCAAATATATTTAAACTCAGTTTTTCACAATTCCTGACATTTAATCGTAGAAAACATTCCCTGTCTTAGGTCAGTTGGGATCACTACTTTATTTTAAGAATGTGAAATGTCAGAATAATAGTAGAGAATACTTTATTTAAGCTTTTATTTTTTTCATCACATTCCCAGTGGATCAGAAATTTACATACACTTTGTTAGTATTTAGTAGCATTGCCTTTAAATTGTTTAACTTGGGTCAAACGTTTTGGGTAGCCTTCCACAAGCTTCTCACAATAATTTGCTGGAAATTTGGCCCATTCCTCCAGACAGAACTGGTATAACCGAGTCAGGTTTGTAGGCCTCCTAGCTCACACGAGCTATAACTTCCTGGCTGATGTCTTGAGATGTTGATTCAATATATATACACATACATTTCCTTCCTCATGATGCTATCCATTTTGTGAAGTGCACCAGTCCCTCCTGCTGCAAAGCACCCCCACAACATGATGCTGCCACCCCCATGCTTCACGGTTGGGATGGTGTTCTTTGGCTTGGAAGCCCCGCCCTTTTTCCTCCAAACATAACAATGGTCATTATGGGCAAATGGTTAAATTTTTGTTTCATTAGACCAGAGGACATTTCTCCAAAAAGTAAGATCTTTGTCCCCATATGCACTTGCAACCTGTAGTCTTGCTTTTTTATGGTGGTTTTGGAGCAGTGGCTTCTTCCTTGCTGAGCAGCCTTTCAGGTTATGTCGATATAGGACTCGTTTTACTGTGGATATAGATACTTGTCTACCTGTTTCCTCCAGCATCTTCACAAGGTCCTTTGCTGTTGTTCTGGGATTTATTAGCAATTTCTGCAACAAACTACGTTCATCCCTTGGAGACAGAATGCATCTCCTTCCTGAGCGGTATGATGGCTGTGTGGTCCTATGGTGTTTATGCTTGCATACTATTGTTTGTACAGATGAACATGTTACCTTCAGGCATTTGGAAATTGCTCCCAATGATGAACCAGACTTGTGGAGGTCCACAATTTTTTTCTGAGGTCTTGGCTGATTTCTTTTGTTTTTCTCATGATGTCAAGCAAAGAGGCACTGAGTATGAAGGTAGGCCTTAAAATACATCCATAGGTACACCTCCAATTCAGTACACATCCTATCAGAAGCTAATTGGTTAATTGGCTAAAGGCTTGACATCATTTTCTGTAATTTTCCAAGCTGTCTAAAGGCACAGTTAACTTTGTGTATTTAAACTTATGACCCACTGGAATTGTGATATAGTCAAATAAAAAGTGAAACAATCTGTCAGTAAACAATTGTTGGAAAAATTACTCATATCATGCACAATGTAGATGTCCTAAATGACTTCCCAAAACTATAGTTTGCTAATATAAAATCTGTGGAGTGGTTGAAGACTTCAACATAAGTGTATGTAAACTTTAGACTTCAACTGTATATATACTGTATATGTATATACTGTGTGTATATATATATATATATATATATATATATATATATATATATATATATATATATATATATACACACACACAGCATACAGTAAACATATTCACAGCATATTTAACCGTTTAACAAACAATGAAAGACTGCCCATCTTATTAAGAGAACATACAACAGAACAGGAAGAACTTCCAGGGTTCGCCGAGCCCGGGAACTCATGGGGATGAAAAATGCACACGTTATCCCCTCGGGGAGGCCACATACACCTTTAAGGTGGAGGGGGACAGCTGGCCCTCCAACCTCCCCTGCAGGAAGGAAAGCACCGACCTGACTGCGCATCTCTGTGGGTCTTCACCTCGGGAAAAACACCAATTCACAAACAGATGCCACTTCTTCCGCGTCCCACCCAAGGACCAGACATGGAGATTCCAGAGGTCTGGGCGCGAGTGTCAAATCCCTGAGAAAGGAGGTCCTTCCTCAGGGGAATTTGCTAGGAAGGGGCTGTCGCGAGGAGCATAAGCTCCGAGAACCAAGTCTGGGTGGGCCAGTACAGTGCCACCACCACAACCTGTTCTTCGTCCTCCCTGACTTCGCACAAAGTCTGTGCAAGCAGGCTCACTGTGGAAACGCATACTTGCACAGGCCAGCTGTGTGCCAATGCATCCCTGCCGAGGGGGGCCTTGGTCAGGGAGTACCATAGCAGGCAGTGGGAGGATTCCTGGGAAGCAAACAGGTCTACCTGCGCTTTGCCGAATCGAATCAGCTAAACCACCTGGGGGTGGAGACTCCACTCTCCTCTGAGGGTCACTTGCCATGACAGCGCGTCCGCTGCATGATTGAGTTCACCTGGGATGTGAGTGGCCTGCAATGATTCAGTTGCTTCTGACTACAAAGGAGGAGATGGCGGGCGAGTTGCGACATGAGCGTAAACCGCCTTGACGATTTATATACGCCACTGTCGCCATGTTGTCCGTCCAGACTAACACATGCTTGCCCTGGATCAACGGCCGAAGCCTCCGCAGGGCCAGCAATACCGCCAGCAACTCGAGGCAGTTGATATGCCAATGCAGTCGAGGTCCTGTCCAGGAGCCCGAGGCTGTGTGCCCATTGCAAACAGCGCCACAGCCTGACTTGGATGCATCTATTGTGACAACGACAGGTCTGGACGCTTGTTCTAGGGGAATCCCTGCCCATAGAAATGCAAGGTCTGTCCAAGGGCTGAACAAGTGGCGACAGATCGGTGTGATAGCCATGCGATGTGTACCGTGGCACCATGCCCATCTCGGGACTTGACTCTGAAGCCAGTGCTGAAGCAGTCTCATATGCATCAACCCGAGTGGCGTAACCACCGCCGAGGACGCCATATACCCCAGGAGCCTCTGAAACTGTTTCAGTGGGACCGCTGTTCTTCCCCTGAATGACTTCAGGCAATTCAGCACCGACTGAGTGCACCCGCTCATGAGGTGCGCTGTCATAGTGACTGAGTCCAACTCCACCCTGAGAAAAGAGATGCTCTGCACAGGGGAGAGCATTGGCTGAGGTGTCTGAGCACCAGGTCCCTGTGCACACACAATAGATCTCGAGAGTGAGCTAGAATCAGCCAGTCATCAAGATAATTGAGGATGCGGATGCCCACTTCTCTTAGCGGGGCATGTACTGGTATGCCTGACCCTCGAAGGCAAACCGAAGGAATGGTCTGTGTCGAGGCAAAATCGAGACATGAAAGTACGCATCCTTCAGGTCTACTGCCGCGAACCAGTCTTGATGCTGGACGCATGACAGAATGCGCTTCTGCATCAGCATTTTGAACGGGAGCTTGTGCAGGGCCCGATTCAAAGCTTGCAGGTCTAAGATTGACTGCAATCCACCTCCTTTCTTCGGTACGATGAAGTATGGGCTGTAGAACCCATTCTTCATCTCGGCTGGAGGGACAGGCTCTATTGCATCCTTCTCTATGCGGCATCCTTGTCTTCTACCAAGGTAAACTGGACGCCTTTGAACCTGGGCAGGTGCATGGCAAACTGAATCGCATAGCCATGTCGGATCATCCTGGCCAGCCAGCACGATGGGTTGGAGAGTGCTAACCATGCCTCCAAACACCGAGCAAGGGGCACCAAGGGGACAATCGGCTGTTGTGACAACAAAAGGGAACAAAAGATTCTCCTCCCGGGATGGAGTGGTCTGTGTACCACCTCCTGGCTTACAGCGGGTCTCCTCACCCCTGGGTCGCCCGTCTCAGGGACGCTTCGTAGCCTTCCTGGGGTTCTTGGCACCAGACCGAGGGACGGGGGGGCTCTACGCGGTGCCGAGCGGTTGGCTTGGGCTGTGGCGGAGCCGGTGTTGCTGCCGCAGGAGGACGCCCTCGGCGATGAGCAGATGGGGTGCAGGACCTCGGCAGCCCGTAGGAAGAATTATGCTGGGGCAGGATGTTCTGGATGGCCTCCAACTGCTTCTTGACTGTCGAGAACTGCTGGGCAAAGTCCTTGACAGTGTTGCCGAACAGGCCACCCTGAGAGATGGGCGCATCAAGAAAGCTGACCTTGTCGGCGTCATTCATCTCTGCAAGGTTGAGCCACAGGTGGCGATCGTCCGCCCAAGAGCCCGCACCATGCCTTGGCCTGATGGACTTGCAGGAGGGCCATGGCATGCAGGGCGGAGGTGGCCTGTCCAGCGGCACTGTAAGCCTTGGTTGTCAGGGACGACGTGAATTTACAGGCCTTGAACGGGAGCCTTGGACGATTCCGCCAGTTTTTGCGGGAACTGGTGCACCGCAATCACCTGCTCCACCTGAGGAACCTCCGTGTACCCCTTGGCCGCCCCACCATTGAGGGTAGTGAGAGCGGAGGAACTCGAAAGTCGGGTCCGGACAGTAAAAGGTGCCCGCCACGACTTTGTGAGCTCCTCATGCACCTCCGGGAAGAAAGGAACTGGGGTAGAGCATGGCTGTGTGCGGCACTCTGAGCCCAAGAACCAGTCGTCCAGCGACGAACGCTTAGGGCAGGGTGGAGGGTTCCACTCCAGCCCAACGCTCACGGCAGCCCGGGCAAGCATGGCCGCCAGCTCCGCGTCGGCATCAGACTGGGCGACCGCACCAGATGGTGGGAGCCCAGCCGAGTCCTCCATGCCAGACTGTAACAGCCCACTCTCTGATGCTGCGATTGAAACCTCATCCTCCTCCCGAGCCCGAATGAGACATTAAGCTCGCCCTGGGGTGAGCTGCCTGACTCATCCATGAACTCGACTGGTGGAAACGAGCATGCTGGAGAATGGGAGGTCCGTGGGGATTCACTAGGCGGAAATGCTCCCATTGGAGTCCCCAAATCGCCCCCAGCACTAACCGTCACGGCCTTGTGCACGTAGGCAGAAAGACCGGGGCAGGAAACGGCTGGAGTGTGACCGCAATGTTGCCATGGTCATGTTCTCGCAGTGAGAACATGAACCGTTATCAAACACTGTCTCAGTGTGTCTGCGACCCAAACACGTGAGACAGTGATCGTGGCCGTCAGAGGCGGAGAGATAATGACCGCATCCAGAAACTGCACATAAACGGAAAGGCATCTTTAAAAAGACACTCTCCGTCAGTGCTTACTCTTTTAGAGAAAATACACTCTTTTATTTTCCTCAAGTGTGGCTGCTGAAGCGCCCAGGGGCGTTCTCTGCACTTATCTGTGCGAGAAAGGGAGAACCCGCTGTAATGCGCCATATATCCAACAGCCGTTTTACACTTTCGCTTTGCTTCAGAGGTGAACGGAACGCTGGTGGATTTCTCAACACCGCTCGGCTCCAAAGAACAAATCTGAATGAGTGTTTGCAAGCTGTCTCCTTTTATACCCGTTTGTCAGGGGGAGTGGCATGCAAATTCCACTCGCCAATTCACATTGGCCTTTTCTCAAATATCAGAGATGTTTGGGGCTCCCAAGTCCGACCTCTAGTGTCACTACATCGACACAACGTCGAGTGAGTGACAGATAGGGAACTGCTTTGTTATAATAAAAACTAAGTAGATTTCTTCTTCCTCATTTATCATTTTAATATGAATCTATATAATTTCTTTCATACCTGTTACTAAGTTGGTGATGCTACAGTATGTTTTCTCATTTTTTCCTAATCAGCGTTCCATTCACCGTATGTAGCACTTAATCAAGTGGTATCATTTCTGATTTATCTTCATGATATATCCTCTTCCGCTTCCTCTGTCATTTTCTTCCTCTTTCTTTTCCTCTTTTTCTTCAACTTCCACTTCCTGTTTCTTTTCCTCTTTTACTTTCTCTATCACCCCTCCTGTCTCTTCATTCTGAGCTATGACTCCCACCCTGCATAAAACAGTGAGTGGTATCCATGTTCTCATACCACAGCTGTACTCCCTCTAAGTGACCTGACGTTGAGAGCCCCCCAGAAGGCGTCCAGATTTCATACTCTGTTTTACACCTCATTGCCCCGAGAGGCCATGGAATTGGGGAGGTTTTTTTTATTTTTCCTGAAAGCATCTGCAGATATGGCTGCCCAGTTGAAATTGGAGCCAACATCACATGAAATTATCTTCTAATGTTTTGTCATTTTCACTTGTGTGATTTTTGGGTTTGTGAGAAATACTTTACATTGAGCTAGGTTTGTAGCAATATGCTCTGTGAAGTGGGTAGTGAGAATTATTTTAGTGAAAAGCAGACATTTCTACAGAACAAATCCCATCCAAAACTGGCCTAAGTTGGTTTGCTGGTCTCCCATCCTGGTCAGACTGTTCTGCTGGGTTAGAGGGGTTTTGGCACTTTTCAGCTTAGCTGGGAGAGCTTAAACCAGCTAAGACTAGCACACCAGCTTAGGCTATTTTTTAAAAATTTTAAACAGGATTTGATTTAAATATGAAGACATAAGTGTCACAAACCCATTGGTGGTTGAGAAGTGCTAAAATTACTATGGTCAGTAAGTGATCAGTAAATTCTCTCTATGACACTCTGTGACAGAAAGCTATGGAAGCTGTCTGAAAGATAAATAACATAGACAACTTTGAGTGAGGCATGAACTCTGCTCAGTCTGAAAGCAGCAGTTATGTGAAAGTGTGTCAAGAAAGACAGTTTTTTATTTCCATGAGTTGATTTGGTGTTCTGTTTATCTCTCTGCAGAGCAGCTCGAGCATTTGGAGAATACTTTTCTCACACTCACCCAGAAAACTGCAACGGATCAGGTTAGGCCCATTCCACCACATCCCTTACCTCCCTTTGACATATTTTACAGTTCGTCAAGATCTTAAATGCTGCATGTATTAGTACTTCCAGTAGGTGTCCTTCCAAAGCATCACCATTTTAAGTTCAACATTAATTCCATAGCTGACAACTCACCCCTGTGTTTGACTTTGCCATTAGCTGTTTTCGTTTTTCCCTCTTCTTCAGCCTGTCATAGGCCAGCCCTCTTTTATTAAATTAGAAAATAACTTTATAGGCCCCTTTCTGTCTGTCCTACTGTTGCCAAGGCACAATGCACAAGCCAAAGGATGAGCAATGTGTTCTTTGTTCTTTTCTGTCTCTCTGTCTTGCTTTCTTTCTCCTTCTACAGATCAGTTGCTATCTGACACCTTCATTGGTCAAGACACAGAGTCCCCGGACATCAGCAGTCTAAACAACAAAAATAGCCTTCAGCGATACTCCTGTCACACTCTTATGGTTAAACCAAATCAAGAAGATATTCAGCCAGGCAGCCAGTCTGCTCCTCTTCCTACCAGTTCCAAGTGTCGACTCTCAGTTGAGCGCAGCCTCTCCTCTGAGGACCAGCAACATCATAGGTGTGTGGAGATCTCTTCGAAACCAGCACGTGTCTATACCATTACCAGAGAGCGAGATATGCTTGGGGGCCAGGGAAGCGAGGAGAGTTTGGAACTAGAGGTGCTAAAGAGGACCACAGAGCCACCACGAGCCAGCGCTCCCTCCAATTTACGTGGCACCCATCATCGAGGTAGCCATCAACGTGGAAACAACGGCCACACCCACCGGCATCACTATGGTCAAGCCCCTGTGACACAACCTTTGCAGAGCTCAGGGAGCACTCATAACATCCGGGACTGGGGATCGAGGCGGAGCAGGTCGAGAGAGGACTGCACTCCAGATTGTGTGGCATGCATTCGGCCACACTGTCAAAGCCAGCGCTCTTTGGACCTTGATACCTCAACTCATGATGGTGGCAAGCAGCACAAGAAGCTGGAGAGGATGTACAGTGAGGACCGTGTGTCCTCTGAGGACAGAGGTGAGAAGATAATGCTTCTCTGTTTGCCACCACTGAATGATGGTTTATTGGTTTACTCATCATGAGATTTACACAGTGCCTCATTGACTCTTTTACCATCTCTTATTGTTTGCAGAGGATCATGCCAACAGCTGGTTCCCTAAAGAGAACATGTTCAGCTTCCAGACTGCAACCACCACAATGCAAGCGTGAGTACACATGGGAATACATGACATCAAACCTGTCCTTTTGTTCTTCCGTTTACTCTGGAGTGGGCGTGGTCTATTAAGCAGACATGTCATTCATTTATCCTCAGTTAGACTCATGCATGTGGGAGGACAGGAGGTATTCTTTCTCTTTGTTTTTCTGGGTCTTTTTCAAGTAGGGATGTGCGAGACTAGTTGACTAGTCAACTAAATGGTTTTAATGCTGCTAGTTGACGCTGGAATTACTAGTCGGTCAATATTTTTCCACATTAAACTGTTCAATCTTTTTACATATTTACATTTGGTTTTATATTATTACAAAGGATGTGCCTAAATTACTGGCAGGTTAATGTTACACAGTTTAAATATAAATAATAATACAAATATTATTAAAAAGAGGATATCTGGAGAAGATGGATACAAGTTTTAATTTCACCTCAGGCTGTGCCTGTTTCTTTCCTCTCTCACTCACGGCGCACGCATCAGCAAAGTAGCAATAGAAATCACATCGGGAGTGGTGCAGGAAGCGGGTTTTCGAAACTTTGGCTTGCAAGTCACTATGGATGTTTTCACATTTGAATCTTCTCTAAATCTGTGCATGCTTGCAAGTTCATTTCCCACCAAGCAGGCTTTTTCAAGTGTAGGATAACCGCCTCATGTGAGTCAGGACACGTCTTTCACCGAACCATGTTGACGTAAATTTTACTCATCAAAAATGTATGCTTTTGATTAAGTAGCCTAGAAAAAGACTATTTTAGGCTAGGTGTGACATTGTTTTTTACCCTGCTGATCAAGAAGGCTATTTACAACGATGTGCCGACTGCTTAACTGGTTAAACTATCTTTTATTCTCTGTGCACGTCATGTTTAGAACAATTTATTAGGTTTAGTGTACATTTCTCACAGGCCTGTTTGTTTTTCCATCCTAGCTATTTTTTTTTTTTTTTTTACATCGTAACTGTTGGTTAACATTCTTAAACGAACAGCTGTCATATTAGACCATAGGCTAATGCACGTTGTGAAATATGCACAACTTGTCAGTGCATTTTTTCTATCTCATAGATTTGGCTTATCTGTTAAATATTTTCAACAATGTCCTGACTGTTTTGATATGTAAAATAACTTTTACTTGGTCAGTTCGGTTAAGAACAGGTTATTAGGGTTGCTCGGTCCTGCACTATTCATTCAATATTTTTCAATAAATATGCCTGTTTTCTCTAACGTTGATTCAGCGATTGCGTGTCATGTTCTATATTTAATGAAAAACGATCATAATGCCAGGCAAGCATGTCGCAGATAAATGCCTCTGTTCAGTGGAATTTAGAGTTTTTGGAATAGAATAAGTATTTTAAATGGGCCACATAAACACACAATGTTTTTTGACAGTTTTCTGAGAATTTCGTACTTTTTAGTCTAGTCAACAAATTTTTGTTTAAACGTCAGTGAAATTAGTCGTTCTGCACATCCCTACTTTCAAGTCATCTTTTTCTTTCACTTCATTTTTCTTTTCCTCTGTTTCTTTCTCTTCTCTTTCTCCTCTTCCTCATTCTCTTATTCCTTCTTTATCTTTCACTTCCTCTTCCTCTTCCTTTTTATTTTCCTTTTATTTTCTCTTTTCTCTTCCTCTTCTTCCTCATCCTATTTCTCTTTTGCTTCTACCTTCTGTTTTTCTTTCTTTCTCTATCTCCTCCTCTCCTCCTCATCTTGCTGTTTCCCTTCCTCTTCCACTTCAACTTCAAATTCCTCTTTCTTTTCCTCTTCCTCTTTTTCTTTTTTCTCTCCTCCTCTTTCTTTTCCTCTTTGTCTTTTTATTTCTCCTCCTTTTCCTCATTTTCATATTCATTCTCTTTTATTTTCCCTTCCTGCTCATCTTTCTCTTTTTCTTTCTCCTTTTCCTCTTTCTTTTTCTTTACTCTTTATTCTTTTTGTCCTCATTTTATTTCTCTTTTCCTTCCACCTTCATTTCTGCATTTTACTTTCTTTATCTCCTCCTCATTCTCATCATCTTTCTCTTTAATTTCCTCTTCCACTTCCTCTGTCATTTTCTTCCTCTTTCTTTTCCTCTTTTTCTTCCACTTCCACTTCCTATTTCTTTTCCTCTTTTTCTTCCACTTCCTGTTTCTTTTCCTCTTTTACTTTCTCCATTTCCTCTTCCTCACCAACTGTCACGTACCAGCCAGCATTACATCAACTTACATTCCTTTCCTTTTCTACGTCCTCTTTATCTTTTTCTTCCTCTTTCTTTTCCTCTTTTCCCTCTTTCTTTTCTTTCTCTCTCCTTTTCATCTTTTCAGTCGAGTAGATTCAGGCTTCATTATTCTATGTGGACAGAAGCTCTTGCTCAGCCTGACTGCTTAATTATCGCCTGCCTCGCAGAAGTCATAATTACAGAGCCCCCTGGTTGAGCCCCCCCACTGGGGTGCATTCTACCTCCCCTCAGCCGACATGCATGTTGTCATCTCCTCAACCACATGATGCCCTCCCACCTCATCATTTGGTGTCACTTTTCTCTGCCTTTCCCCTCCCTTCCCTTCACTGTCTCTCTCTTTCCGTCTTTAAATACATTGCTACTGTATCTCTCCAACTACTTAATTCACTTTCTCTTCTGGCTTACTCATGCCTTCCCATTACTGACTTCTAATTGACACTTTCACTTTAGAACCTTTTAAATTTGTGTGACATGTCAGTGGTTTTTTTCTGCCCTTCATGGTCGATTATGGAAGTGTTTTTTTTTTTTTTGTTAGATAATTGACTGTAATAGGGATTGATGAACAACTTGGGTGATACTTTTATATTAACTGACCCAGTGTTAACAAATGAAAGACACTCATTGCTTGAGCAGCTGTCTTTTTATACATGTTTTTATGTGTTTCTCATGAAGGTTAAAGTACCTGTTCTCTCTTTCCACACTTTATCTTTTTGATTATGCATCTTTCCTTGGCTCTAAAGAATATCGTGAGTATTCCTTTCATTTTAACCCACCATTTTAAAACCTCCATTTCATCCCCACCCTTTGCTCCTCTGTGCTACAGCATCTCCTGTCCTGTGTTACAGTAGCTGTCACTCCACCAGCATTGGACAGTGTTTGAAGTTATAAAGGAACTCTGTCTCATTCAGCATACATAAACACTCCTCAAAAATCTAGTAAATTTTCCTTGCTGTCTACTGCCTACACTGTAAAAACAAATCATCATTACATTATAATTATTAAAGGAAGAATATCTTTATTCATCCAATTAACTTATCACAATAATTTCTGTAAAATCTGGTCAGTTTATAAGTTTTCAAATTTTCCACTTGATTTTCCTCATCTCTAATTAAAGAATAGTTCACCCGAAACTAATATTTTTTTCATTATTTTCTCTCAATCATGTACTTCCAAACCTGTATTACCTTTTTATTTTTTTAAATACATTTTTTTTTACGTTGAGCTCAAATGGGCGTAGGCAGAATGTTAGCTTCGGTCACCATTCACTTTCATGGCATCTTTTCCATACAAAGTGTATGGTGACTGCTGTCATTCTGCCTAACATCTCCTTTTGTTTTCCACAGAAGAAAGAAAGTCATACAGGTTTGGAGCAACATAAGGGTGAGTAAATGATGACAGAAATTTTGCTTTTGGGTGAATTATCCCTTTAAATTCAAAGTGGTCGAAAAAGTGCAATGCATGCAAATTGGTAACTTTCGAACCACATAGATTTTACTTAAAAATTTAAGGAAGCAATTAAACGTTATTGTAACAGTTCAATGATGGGAGGGAAAGGAGGACACAGGAAACTTGGGACTTCAACTCAAAGGTATAACTTTAATTAAACAAACTCAAAATAGCTTTTCAGCATCACACTCATTAGGTCACGTTTTAGTACAGTCTCTTTCTGACTGGTAGCTCTCTCTCCCTCATCTCTGGCGTGGACCCTTTTTATCGCTCTCCCCAGTGCTTATTGCAATCAGAAACAGGTGATAGACATTATAGCGCTCAGGTGTGTGCACCCTTACAGCTTTCTCTCTCTCCAGACGAACGCTTGACCATGCCCCCGCCGCCACAGTAATCTTTCAATTTTAGCGGGTTGTTTTTTACAGTGTACACAGGCAGTTGTCCTCTAAGACATCATTATAACTGAAATGGAACCTCAGTGTGGAAGTGATTAATCTGGAATGCTCTACACATGCAGCACCTCATAAAAAAGCATATCAAATACACATAACACTCTTACATTGGGCAAAATAGTCAAATTTTTGGTAAAAATTAGGAATCTTTTGGAACATGTTAGCTCACTAGGTTTTGGAACTGTATGTTTACCAGTATACCAGTGAGTCATACAGTGATCAGTATCCCTAATCAAATTTTCAACAGTTGTATTAGAAGAAAACCCTGTTTGTCTTACTATTACTGTGACCTGACCTTTGAGTTCACTTTTTTAACCACACATTTCACATAAGTGACAACTTCTTAACTTTGTTGTCTGCAATCTGATGCATAATTTCAAACATGTTGACAAAATGGTGGACTGTCCCTAAAGGAAGGAAGATGGTGATTGTTGCTATTGCTGTGTTAAGCATTAGAAGCCAAATATTTAAATATAGCCTGAGCATACCCCAGAAAAGTCACTCATATCAAGATCTGCACAGAGTGTTCTATGACTCACCAATCTGTCAGGTTTCTGAAGGATTTCAATCTTCAGTCACATACTGTAAATGCATCCAAACACACACACTATCTCACAATTACATGCACACACACTGTCAGAAAATAGCCTCTGGGCTGTCATTAACCTCATTGTTTGTGGACAGCAGTTTGATTTAACATCAGGTGTCAATGATGATGGCTATATCTTCTGTCAGCTTGTCAAAAACAATAGATACGCACTAGATACTATAACACCCATGCAGCCATTTACACACACAAAGCTAGAGGTCGACCGATAGTGGATTTTACGATACCGATAACTAAGTTGGGCATTACCTGCTGATAACCGATTAATCAACCGATAAAAATAAAAATTTTAAAATTGATACTGAATGAAAAAATAACACTCAAAGTAAAATAGTGCTGAACTTTACTACAAAAATAAACTGAACCATGAAAATGTATTGTTCTTTTTTAAAACTAATATTCACATTTTAAAGTCAGCTGATTTTTAAATTTATGTTGATTCCTTGGTCCACAAGAGGACACAATAAATACATAAACCATTCAGCACCATTAAATAAATAAATAAAAAGTTTTATTTGGTCCGTATTCTCAAATGTTAAGTCAAAAGTAAAATCAGGGGGGAAAACGCTTCAACAGACAGTTCACATGGTGTTACAACACACTGGAACCGAACGCAAGGATCTCGAGACACACATTTCCAAGTTGAACATCTTTCCTGACAAAGCATTTAAACAACTCATTGCTTAATCTGAGAAATGCTTATAAGAGAGCAAGATGCAATGGCCAAAGATCTCCACCAACTGAAAGGGGCTGTTCACACCGAACACTTTTGCAACCATCCATTTGTTTTTCTATGTAAACGTTTTCGTTTATTCAGCATCTTGTGCAGGAGCGCTGTTTTTTAGATGATGCGTCTAATTAAAAAGAACTTTAAAAGCATATTGAGACACCTGCTTTCTGTTCAACTGTATTTGTTGCGCTGTGCCTAGCCCTTTTTAGCGCAAGTATGTAATCGATCTGAAGTCATCGTATTACAGTGAGGATAAAAATATTAAACTAAAATCAGATGCGTTTCTGATTTGTTTATACATTTCTGTCGGCTGCATGAAGATATTCATTTGCTTTCTCACGTCACTAGTTTTAATATGTAACTTAGCTGGCTAACAAATGCATAAACGTGACCAGCTGGATATACAGGTGCATCTCAATAAATTAGAATGTCGTGGAAAAGTTCATTTATTTCAGTAATTCAATTCAAATTGTGAAACTCGTGTATCAAATAAATTCAATGCACATAGACTGAAGTAGTTTAAGTCTTTGGTTCTTTTAATTGTGATGATTTTGGCTCACATATAACAAAAACCCACCAATTCACTATCTCAAAAAAATTAGAATACATCATAAGACCAAAAAAAAAAAAAAAACATTTTTAGTGAACTGTTGGCCTTCTGGAAAGTATGTTCATTTACTGTATATGTACTCAATACTTGGTAGGAGCTCCTTTTGCTTTAATTACTGCCTCAATTCGGCGTGGCATGGAGGTGATCAGTTTGTGGCACTGCTGTGGTGGTATGGAAGCCCAGGTTTCTTTGACAGTGGCCTTCAGCTCATCTGCATTTTTTGGTCTCTTGTTTCTCATTTTCCTCTTGACAATACCCCATAGATTCTCTATGGGGTTCAGGTCTGGTGAGTTTGCTGGCCAGTCAAGCACACCAACACCATGGTCATTTAACCATCTTTTGGTGCTTTTGGCAGTGTGGGCAGGTGCCAAATCCTGCTGGAAAATGAAATCAGCATCTTTAAAAAGCTGGTCAGCAGAAGGAAGCATGAAGTGCTCCAAAATTTCTTGGTAAACGGGTGCAGTGACTTTGGTTTTCAAAAAACACAATGGACCAACACCAGCAGATGACATTGCACCCCAAATCATCACAGACTGTGGAAACTTAATACTGGACTTCAAGCAACTTGGGCTATGAGCTTCTCCACCCTTCCTCCAGACTCTAGGACCTTGGTTTCCAAATGAAATACAAAACTTGCTCTCATCTGAAAAGAGGACTTTGGAACACTGGGCAACAGTCCAGTTCTTCTTCTCCTTAGTCCAGGTAAGACGCCTCTGACGTTGTCTGTGGTTCAGGAGTGGCTTAACAAGAGGAATACGACAACTGCAGCCAAATTCCTTGACACGTCTGTGTGTGGTGGCTCTTGATGCCTTGACCCCAGCCTCAGTCCATTCCTTGTGAAGTTCACCCAAATTCTTGAATTGATTTTGCTTGACAATCCTCATAAGGCTGCGGTTCTCTCGGTTGGTTGTGCATCTTTTTCTTCCACACTTTTTCCTTCCACTCAACTTTCTGTTAAAATGCTTGGAACAGCCAGCTTCTTTGGCAATGAATGTTTGTGGCTTACCCTCCTTGTGAAGGGTGTCAATGATTGTCTTCTGGACAACTGTCAGATCAGCAGTCTTCCCCATGATTGTGTAGCCTAGTGAACCAAACTGAGAGACCATTTTGAAGGCTCAGGAAAACTTTGCAGGTGTTTTGAGTTGATTAGCTGATTGGCATGTCACCATATTCTAATTTTTTGAGATTGTGAATTGGTGGGTTTTTGTTAAATGTGAGCCAAAATCATCACAATTAAAAGAACCAAAGACTTAAACTACTTCAGTCTGTGTGCATTGAATTTATTTAATACACGAGTTTCACAATTTGAGTTGAATTACTGAAATAAATGAACTTTTCCACGACATTCTAATTTATTGAGATGCACCTGTATATACTAAAGCAAATAGATGGTAATAGATGGTAACAATCGTGACATATAAACATTTGGGTAGGACTTGTGTGTATTTTTGTCACATTGTTCTAACCGCTTGAGGTTAGCTTTAATATTCACGTCCTCTCAGCCTTGTCGGCAAACATACTGCTGTTCTCTACTAATGCAGCATCTAGTCAACAAATTAATTACAATATAATGATATGACAATGTGTACTGTAGTGTAGGGTATACATACCTTTTAGTTGCTGATGTTTTAAATCTGCATCTGAAGTGTTCTGCTCCAGAGTGTAGTCTCATGTGTCAAAACAAACACCACAAGGCATCAGTGAAGTGATAGTTTTTATTCTGCCTCTAGAGGCCACTCTTATTCTGTATAATGACAACGGACCCTTCCCAGCCGCTCCTGCACCGGATGCAACAGGGAAAAACTATCGATGTGGATTTTTGCTGATAACCGATAGTTCCAGAAATCAGTTATCGGTGCTGATTAATCCGATATATCAGTCGACCTCTATGCAAAACTAGTTCTGTGAATTTAACCTCTGTGCTGGTTGGTGACTGAGTGTCTGTTACACTTGACCATGTTGTGGTTATAGTGTTTAGTGTCTATACATAGAGTACGTCTGTGTGTGGTTGTGTCCAATCAACCTGTGGGTGGTGATGATCAGCACCTGTTGTGGCTTGAACCTTCCTGTGGCCACACACACACACACACACACACACACACACACACACCAACAGCCTATAACCCTGTGACCGGTCCCAGCAGGGCATTCCGTGGAATTGCAGAGAGAAAGAGGAGGAAAAGAGAGCAAGAGTCCACCACCATGATGGAGAGGTACTGTCTACTGCCCCTACTTTCCTTTGTCCCAGCCTGACCCCTACACATACATGTAGGATGAAACCATGGAGAGATAGTGCTTGGTTTCTGTGCTGACCTGTGTTATTGTAGTATTATGTTGTTTCTAACCTCTCGGCTCTTTAAAGACCCCATGAGTTTTGTAGTTTTTAGTCCATTTCTTTTAGCTTTAAGCCTTCTGTATTCCTAAAAGTTGACAAAATGCACTTTTAGCAGATATCCGCATTTACAACATACAGCCTCTCTCTTCCAGGGAAATGGACCAAAAAATGTATGTCTCATCTTGCACTACACAGATGTTTGTCCAATTAAACACTATCAAGAATGAGAATGTCCCTCCCCTCCCCTAGTTCACGCTGCTTCAACAAATGGCAAAACACCACCAAATACAACATTCCAGTGGTTGTTTTGTTTTGCTGGATCAGTGTTTTAACCTTTTTGGTGTTTGTTTGGGCAGTGTGGAAAGTTATAGGACAATTATCCAACTTAAGAATGTTTGAAATGTTGGAGTTTGTTGGGTTGAACAGTCTTAGTAGCACTGGCAACCAACCAGCAAGTATCAAATGTCTTGGTTACTATTGTATTCTCCGTTCCCTGATGGAGGGAACGAGATGTTGTGTCGATGTAGTGACACTAGGGGTCAGACTTGGGAGCCCCAAACACCTCTGATCTTTGAGAAAAGGTCAATGAGAATTGCTGAGTGGAATTTGCATGTCACTCCCCCGGACATACAGGTATAAAAGGAGATGGCTTGCAACCACTCATTCAGGTTTGTGCTGAGGAGCCGAGACAGAGTCCCGGCCATTTCAGCGGGTAGTTCAGTGTTGTGGCAGGAGGGACACAACGTCTCATTCCCTCCATCAGGGAACAGAGTTTACAATAGTAACCAAGACGTTCCCTATCTGTCACTCACTCAATGTTGTGTCGATGTAGTGACACTAGGGGTCCCTATACAAAACGCCACAGCCAGCTGAACTGTTACATGGATTGGCGGTGAAGGCAGGCTACCGCGTGCCTAGTAACAAGTGCACACAGCCCCATCATAACCTACCCAATACCCCGCATAAGTTGCATAGTCCCTCGGACCCCAAGGGGGGACCAGCGAACTTACAATAGGAATAGGCCGCACCAGCTGTTTTGACCTTTTCTCTTTTTGAATGAAAAATTCACTTAGCTGGGACCAAGCATTCGGACCAGGGAAGGTGTTCTTTTCCATGGAGAAAAGGCACCGTGGAGACTACATCCTACATGAAGGGGAGGTTAACATGTGAAGAATACATCACATGGACTTACCAACCGGGAAGTACCACATATGGAAGGGAGTTCCTGCGGTAGGTCTTACCTGGATGGGAGGAGCTCTACAAGCGCAGTGACTGGTAGCAGAGCAGAACTCTGCCCAAGGGAAGACACGGGTTTACCGTCAGGGAAACCGTACCGTGGAAAACACTTCATATGGGGTTACCGACAGGGAACCACCACATATGGAGCACCTATCTCAAGTACAAGGGCTGACCTAACAGGGCATACTTCACGAGTACTGGGCCTGGCATTGAATTCCTCTGCCGAATTCATCTGCCGCAGGGTGCTGGGGGAGGAAGGAAATCCAAGGTTCACCAACCCAGGGGACTCACGTGGACGAAAAAGTTCATGTTATCCCCTTGGGGAGAGGAAATGCGCTAAGTGGAAGCGGTACAACCGGCCAGCTGCCCGCATACTTACCTGTCCGTACCCGCTAACACACGGGATGAAACTGGCTCAACCCGGAGATTGTAAAATCTCGCAAAGGTATTGGGTGTCGCCCAGCCCGCTGCTCTATAGATGTCTGTTAGAGAGGTGCCATTCGCCAGAGCCCAGGAGGATGCCACACTCCCAGTGGAGGGTGCTCGTACTCCCAGGGGGGATGGCACGCCCTGGGCCTGGTATGCCAAAGCTATGGCATCCACAATCCAGTGGGCAATCCTCTGTTTGGAGAGAGCCTTCCCCCTCTGCTGTCCCCCAAAACAGACAAAGGGCTGCTCAGAGCATCTTAAGCTCTCTGTGCAGTCCAAGTAAACACGCAAAGCACGAACTGGACACGGCAATGACAAGGCTGGGTCTGCCTCCTCCCGGGGCAGCACTTGCAAGTTCACCACTTGATCCCTGAAAGGGGTAGTGGGAACCTTGGGCACATAGCCCGGCCGGAGTCTCAAGATCACGTGAGAGTATGACGGGCCGAACTCTAGGCACATATCGCTGACAGAGAATGCCTGCAAGTCCCCAACCCTCTTGATGGAAGTGAGTGCAGTCAGGAGGGCCGTTTTCAATGAGAGGGCCTTTAGCTCGACTGACTCCAGGGGCTCAAACGGGGCTCTCTGTAGGCCCAGCAAGACTACAGAGAGGTCGCACGAGGGAATGAGGCATGGCATAGGAGGATTCAACCTCCTGGTGCCTCTAAGGAAACTGATGATCAGGTCGTTCTTCCCCAAGGACTTACCGTCTACCACATCCCGTCCAAGGACCATACATGGAGATTCCAGAGGTCTGGGCATGGGTGCCAAATCGTGCCCCATCCCTGAGAAAGGAGCACATCTTGTGCCCATCTCAAGACTCAAGTCTGAAGCTAGTGCTGAAGCAGTCTCATATGCATCAACTTGAGCAGCATAACCGCCGCCGAGGATGCCATATGCCCCAGGAGCCTCTGAAACGGTTTCAGTGGGACCGCTGTTCTTCCTCTGAATGACTTCAGGCAATTCAGCTCCAACTGAGCGTGCCTGCTCATGAGGCATGCTGTCATAGTGACTGAGTCCAACTCCATCCCGAGAAAAGAGATGCTCTGCATCGGGGAGAGCTTGCTCTTTTCTCCGTTGACCTGAAGCCCCAATTGGTTGAGGTGTGTGAGCACCAGGTCCCTGTGTACACATTAGATCTCGAGAGTGAGCTAGAATCAGCCAGTCATCGAGATAATTGAGGATGCGGACACCCACTTCCCTTAGCGGGGCAAGGGCTGCCTCCACGACTTTTGTAAAGATGCGAGGTGCCAGGGACAGACCGAAGGGGAGGACCTTGTACTGATATGCCTGACCCTCGAAGGCAAACCGATGGAACGGTGTGTGTCGAGGAAAAATCGAGACATGAAAGTACGTATCCTTCAGGTCTACTGCCGCGAACAAATCTTGATGCCGGACGCATGACAGAATGCGCATCTGCGTTAGCATTTTGAACGGGAGCTTATGCAGATTGGCCGCAACCCACCGCCTTTCTTCGGTACGATGAAGTAGGGGCTGTAGAACCCCTTCTTCATCTCGGCTGGAGGGACAGGCTCTATCGCGTCCTTCTCTAGAAGGCCTGCGATTTCCGCATGCAGAACGGCAGCATCCTTATCTACTACTGAGGTAAACCAGATGCCATTGAACCTGGGCGGGTGCCTGGTGAACTGAATCGCGTAGCCGAGTCAGATCGTCCTGGCCAGCCAGCACGACGGGTTGGAGATTGCTAACCACGCCTCCAAACTCTGAGCAAGGGGCACCAAGGGGAAAATCGCCTTTGACATACCTGCGGATGGGGCCTCGTGGCAGGGCGGAGCAGGAACTGCCATGTCGAGAGGCCTCGCATCCTGAACTCGTGGCTGTGCTGAGAGAAATGTTAGTGCACTTACCTTGCTCTGAAGAACAAATCTGAATGAGTGGTTGCAAGTCATCTCCTTTTATACCCGTATGTCCGGGGGGGGGGGGGGGGTGGCATGCAAATTCCACTCGCCAATTCTCATTGGCCTGTTCTCAAATATCAGAGGTGTTTGGGGCTCCCAAGTCCGACCCCTAGTGTCACTACATCGACACAACGTCGAGTGAATGACAGATAGGGAATCATGGTTCATGGCTGTAACTAAAACAATCTCTTTGATGTGTCCTGCCCAAACTTCCTGTTTCAATAGGAAATACTTCAACACAGGAACGAAAATGGTGCTTGTCAAGAAATTTCATGGGGTCTTTAAAGTCTAAACTGTAATTCAGCACACTACACTGCAGAACAGTTTTTTTTCTATGAGTCGCGATGCTAGGCTTACCAAACTGAAAGCTAGCAGCAATTTATTGATCTGAACAGTCAAACACCCACATTAAGCACATGGGCTTATGTGTGTATGTCTGTCTGTTTGACTGTTTGGATCAATAGGCCAATCGAATAACTCAAGGCTCAGTTCCTGCAGTGTGTTAATCGATACATTTAACAACTGCACACCTTCAGAGTTTCACTTATCAGTTGAGTGTCACACAACACACTAATGCTATATGTAAAATGAATAACTCAACAGCAAATTTAATACTGCCTGGCTGCACTGACTAACATATTTAAATACACTTGTTGTACATTCTAATTTACTTGTACAGATATATCCTCAAAAACCATAATTCAGATTGACTAGAGGGAACCAATGCACAGTGCTCTGAAGGTACAGTTTATCGAAAGGACAGAAATAATCTCCGACCTCCCAGCAAAAGCATAAAATAGTTCAGCTTCCATGTGCTAGTTCAGGGTGTTCCGGTGAACACAAAGATGGAAAGAGCAGATTTTGGTATTTTGAAGAGTCCCATGACACTACTGAACAACATTACTGTAGATACATATCTGTATTTGTCCCCTGACAGGTGCAGATGATTGGGTGCGTCCGATACGATTTCAAAACAGTTGTAGTGTAGGTTTGTGAACATGAAGTTAAAAATGTTTTTGAGAGTGGTCAGTCTCTTTATCTGAAGAACAAAGTGAAACATAAATTAAATCCCAGTTTGCCTTCTGTCAACAATTGAGGTTTGAAGTGAAGATTGACTTGAATCCCTATAGAGCGCAACAGTTGGGTTCCGGAAGTAAAAATCAAATTTTATTTCTCCATAAGTGAATTGATTTTTAACGATAACTTATAAACCTTTAAAGACAGACCCTCCATGAGGTCTGAAGTTGTTAATCAATGTTATATGCCTCTGTTGAAGCCACCAGTCTGTGTTATTTCAACTTAATTATTTGCAAATCAGGTTTAATAGCAGAATTCCTGGTGAAGAACTACACGATCCATGATTCAGCAGGGAAATCAGAATGAGCTTTATTGCCAAGTATGCTTACACATACAAGGAATTTGTCTCGGTGACAGAAGCTTCCAGTGCACAAACAATACAACAACAAGACAGAGAAAATTAAAAAATAGAATAAAAATGGTGGTCTCACTGGCACCATGCGAGGGTCTTACATGTGAACGGCGAGCTCTGTGCACTTTGCTATTTTTAATAATATTTTTGTCACAAATCGGTGAGATTCAATACACCCTGATCCTTAATTGTTTTGGGAAGGCAATATGTAAAAGAATTCAAAATCCTCAGGCTCTGGAGATATTAAAAGACACTTACGTGCTCGGGCTGATTCCCCTCATCGGCAGGCCGGAAGCCCCGGACTCAATTCAGACAGTGAACTAAAAGAAATCCAGCATGAATTGATGATTGTGTCGGCAATGCTTACGAAGGTCGTTGCAGACTTGGAGGATCTTGCTGTAGTACATCGATCGATCACTTCCATGGAGACGAAATTCACTGAGTTGGTTACAAGAGTTGCGGAGTTTGAGAAACGGATTGATTATCTGGAGTCATCTGAGAGGGAATTAGCTGCTAATCCGCTAGCGACCAAGGTGGATTTGGAACACGTCTGGGAAAAACTGGAGGATTTGGAGAATTGTAATTGATGAAACAACTTCTGAATTGTTGGAATTCCTGTGCATGAGGAAGGCCAAGATATGGTGAAATTCCTAGACGAGCTCTTTCTGAGTCTGCTCGACATAACAGGCCATAAGATGGAAATCGAGCGAGCTCACAGAGTTCCGGCTCAGAGGTCCACTGAGGAGACAGGCTCCGATCAATTCTGGCCAAATTTCTTTGATCATCTGATAAAGATCTTGTGTTACGTGAGGCGAGGTGTAAAGGAAGGCTTTCTTGTAAGAACCATTTTCTTGTTCCCAGACTTTGCGAATTCGACGAGAGAAATGTGATCGATTCAAGGAATCCAAGAAACTCTTACATCAACAGAAGGTCGCTTTTGCACAGATGTTTCTGGCCAAATTGAGAATAGATACTAAGGATGGCCACAAAATATTTACATGCCCACAGCAAGCGATGTCCTTCATAAAGACAATCGAGTGAGTAAGCCATTTGGTGATTTTCATGTTGTAGCCTAGTTGGCCTGACTCACTGAAAATACACTTGACTGTCCGAGGAAAATGGGCACTTTTTTCGTTTAATGTATATAATTGATTCCGTATTTTATGTTATGTTTGTATGATTTATGTATGGAATCAATAAAAACTATTAATAACAAAAATTGAGTAAAAATAAAAAGTGAATTGAAGATATAATTATATATAGAAATACACAATAAGACAAAAAAAAACCATTTTAGATATATATATATATATATATATATATATATATATATATATATATATATATATATATATATATATATCAAAAGGTAGTGGGCTTGGTGAGGGGAGTCCAGAGTGATTTTTCCAGCCCTTTTCTTCAGTCTGGAAGTGTACATTTCTTGAAGGGAGGGCAAGGGGCAACCAATAATCTGATCAGCAGTCCGAACTGTCCTTTGTAGTCTTCTGATGTCCGATTACATAGCTGAACCAAACCAGACAGATATAGAAGTGCAGAGGACAGACTCAATGACTGCTGAGTAGAACTGTATCAGCAGCACCTGAGGCAGGTTGAACTTCCTCAACTGGCGAAGGAAGTACAACCCCTGTGAGATGGTAGAGCCCAGGAACCTGAATAACTCCACTGCTGCCACAGTGCTGTTCAGAATGGTGAGCGTCAATGTTGGTCAGTGTTGGGGTGTTCTGGAGGTCACGTGACGCCATGCAAGAAGCAGACGTGTGAGTGACGAGCTCTGCGCACTTTGCTAATTTTTAAATATTCTCATATTATAATCTGGTGAAATTCGATTCACCCAGTTACACATTTGCTCTTTGAGGTAAAACATGGCAAAGAAGTCAAAATCCTCGGGCTCTGGAGACATTAAAAGACACTTAAGTGTTCAGGATGAAAGCCCCGACAGGCCTACAGACCGGGGACTCGATTTAGATGGCGCGGCAGGAGAGGAGATCCAGCGTCAGTTGTCAAACATGTCGGTGATGTTGACGAAGGTTCTTGCTGACTTGGAGGATCTCACTGTTATACGTTGATCGATTACGGCGCTGGAAATAAAATTCTCTGAGTTAGTTACAAGAGTGGCAGATGCTGAGAAACTAATCGATTATTTGGAGTCTTCAGAGAGGGAATCATCCGCTAATCTGCCAACGACCAAACTTGATTTGGAATGGGTTCTTGAAAAGCTTGAAGATCTTGAGAATAGAAGCTGCAGGAATAACGTTCGAATAGTTGGAATTCCTGAGCATAAGGAGGGCAGAGATATGGTGAAATTCCTGGACGAGCTCTTCCCGAGTCTGCTCAACAAAACAGGCCACAAGCTAGAAATCGAGCGAGCTCACAGAGTTCCTGCTCGCAGATCTGCTGAGGGAGACAGGCCCAGATCAATCCTGGCCAGATTTCTGAGATCATCCGATAAAGATCTTGTGTTGCACCAGGCGAGGAGCAAAGGAAAGCTTTCTTGGAGGAATCATAATATTTTCTTGTTCCCGGGATTTGCGAGTTCGACAAGAGAGAAACCCGATCGGTTCAGGGAATGCAAGAAACTCTTGCATCAATGTAAGATCACATTTACATTGATGTTTCCGGCCAAGCTGAGAATAGAAGCGAAGAACGGTCGCAAAGTATTTACATGTCCCAATCAGGCAATGTCTTTTATAGAATCAATGGATGAGTAAACCATCAGATGTTTCTCATGTGAGTGGGTTGACTCGCTGTACTTACTCTGGCTTTTGAGGAAGCTGGGCGTCATTTTGGTTTCTTTCTGCGTTGGCTCCGCCTAGCGGCTGGAGTTTGTTTTGTAAATAACACTTTTCCTTAAAGAAACTTTTGCATTGACGGAAGATCACTTTAACATTGAAGTTCCTGGCCAGTTTGAGAGTGGACACTACGGATGACCGCAAAATATCTACCTGCTGCTCACACAAAGGATGTCTTTTATAAATTTGACGGATTAAGTCATGGTATATACTTTTATGTGGCCTCCGAGTTAATTAACTTGATCATCCGGGGAACCGGTATGCCGGATTTGTTTCTTTTTGCGTTGGTTCCGCCTAACGGCTGGAGTATGTTCTGTTGAATAACACTCCTTTGGAACAGCAGGGGATTAATATTTTGTTCTTCGTGCTTATGCCTCCTTCTGGCTGGAGTTTGTTTTGTTGAGTATTTTTACGGGACACTGGAATGATTACATCATCTGCTGAACTCATAACAGCTGGCTCACTGATCATTCGTTTGTCTGTCTGAGGAATCTGAACGGTTTTATATCAGCTGGAATTTGTTTGGTGGAGGATCACACCTTTGAGACAATTCTGTGAATGAATCTACACATTCTTTGTGTTCATTCTGCCTATTGGCTGGGGTTTATTTTACAAAGTATTTTCTGTTATGTAATTTTGCCTCACAAATTTGTGAGGCAAAATTGTGCATTCCGATGGCAATGATCTTTATGAGAGTGGTGTGATGAGATCCTTTGAAAATTTGGTTCAATATTTTGGGATCCCCAGATCTCAGTTTTTTTAGGTATCTTCAGCTACGACACTTGCTCTGTACTATTTTTGGGAATAGCATACACCCCCCTAGAGCGGCAGATACTCTGGGAGAGGTGATTTCTGCTTTTGGAAAAGGCCACGAGGCGTCAGTGACTCCTTATTAATTCAGAGTCTGGGGGACGGAGTCTCAACCACTCTCAAAAGATTATGGGAGAGGGATTTTGACCTGGAATTGGAGGAGGGAGAATGGGCTAGGATTTTAAAAAACATAAAAACTGCATCTAGAGATGCAAGGGTGTGCCTTATACAATTCAAGATTTTACATCGATTCTATTGGACCCCTTCTAAATTGTATAGGCTTGGTCTTAAAAACAGACCCACCTGCTGGAGATGCCAATCAGAGTATGGCGATTTAACCCATGTCTTTTGGGGGTGTGTTGAAATTCAAAAGTTTTGGTTAAAGGTGCAGATTCTGGTATGCGAGGTGTTAGGTATTCAGGTATTATTCTGCCCCAGACTCTGTATCTTGGGTGATGGGGCGGTCATTGACATTGTAAGTAGACACATAAAGAATTGGGTCTTAACCAGTGTCATGATCGCCAGGCAGATCATTTTGAGGGGCTGGAGGTTGGCTGGAGCACCCTCTTTTCAGGAGTGGTGCTCGGAGATGGGAAGGGTGGCGGCCTTTGAGGAAGTTACGGTATAAAGGTATAAAGTGTTTGTGGAGAAATGGGGCGGGTATTTGTCATTTGTGGATGTGTGATTATTGTTGTTGTGTTTTTTTTTATTTGTTTATTTATTAATTTTTTATGTATTGTTTTTTTTTATGTGTGTGCATGTGTGTCTATGTCATTTAAGACCACTCTTATGTTGCTGGGGTTAGGGTGGGATTGGGAGGGGGAGGAGTAATAGTTGGGGTTTAGTTTGATTCTATGTATATATGTTTTGTTCTATGAGGTACATTTATGTGAATCAATAAAAATTGTTAATCAGAACCCCCCCCCCCCCCCCCCCAAATAAATAAATAAAATAAAATAAAATGTTGGGGTGTTCTTCACACATCTCCACTGTTTTGAGCGTGTTCAGCTCCAGGTTGTTTTAACTGCACCAGACAGCCAGCTGTTCAACCTCCCTACTGTGTGCAGACTCAATCGTGGCCAACAAAGTGCGCCAAACAAGCTCAGTATTGACCGCCCACTTCCATGATGCACTGTGAATGATGAAATCGAGTCAGTCTCCCTACATTTTTTTTATTTTATTTGAAATACTGTTTTGTCAGACCAAATCAATGTTAGTAATGGTGTGATTCACCTTGGAGCTGGTTGGTTACGGAACAAAGATGGCTGAAAAAGTGGGTGACACTGTTGCGCTCTATTATTATGTATAATCAGCATCTTTGAATACTCCCGATCACATTTACTATAGTATAATTATAGTTGCTTATCTCCAGATAAATTGCCTTTGGAGAGTAGCTTACATTCCCATCTCTTGTAATGTATCTGTGGCAGAACAATGCAAATGCATGCAGGTTTTGTTGGTTAATTCAAAGGTACAAATACTTTATTAAAACAGTGGCTGGCGTCTTTTCTTCCCGAGTTACAGTAGTAAACAGCTGATGCTAGGTCTCACAGTTCTATCCATGGTGGTGATGACATACATGTACTGTGGTTTGGACCAAAAAGTACAATGTTAAAAGAGACTTGCAATGGACCAAGCAATCGATCCAATTGTGAAAGCAGCCTAATAATCTCTTTCTATTCGGCACAGTGGAATCTGTAATAATTAGATTATTCCTGAAAGCTATCATTAACTTTGCATAAAAAGCAAAGGGACAAGAGAGAGCATTACACAAGCATATACAGACAGGAGACTAATGATATATATCTGTGAGGATCAACATGTCACACTCTCAGACGGTCTGACTTATCTCTCTATTTTAAGTACATTCAAAAATGAGAACTGCTGTAAGATCATTAAAGCATTTAATTAAAAATGGCCTGCTGAAAAGACACACTTCCGTTATGCACTTCTATTTCTGAAACCTGATAAAGGCCTATGCTTTCTTGTCACCCTTCATATAGACTTTGGCAGCTATTTAGAAGGACGTAAGCGAGATAGACATACAAAGCAGTTCTGAAAACAGATGCATAGACAGTGCTCATTATAACAGTCTCAAATATAAGGAAGATATTAAAAAAGTCTATATCTGTTTTGTTAAATGTTCACATCGGTGGATTTGATTAGAGGCACACATACTGTAGCAGCTCAGCTACATAAAAATATTTTTTGCCTCTGCAATGCCTCACTTACATACTGGAAGAATATAAGTTCTCCTAAAGTATATTTTAGTGGTTTATACCTCAGTGGTGCTTTCTAATATTGTGGGTTCTGCTGCAGCATTATACCTGCAGAAAAACTGCACAAGATATGCCCCTGCCACTTGCAGAAAATAGGGCACCCTGTCCATCAGTTTTGATTCATTTTTTAACTCTTTTTCTTTTGCAAGATCCAAATTGCCTAGTAATTCCATGCCTCCTGAACAAGTTGTAATTTATTAAAAGGACTTTGCATTGGCTGTTTAAGCTGCTGTATTATTTGTTGGTAAATGAGGAAAGACCATCTACCTCTCCACTCTACACATTCCTACTTTACTAGAAAACACTACGGTGTAACCATGGCTACGTGATGCAGTGTGAAGTGCTAATGAGAGGAGGTGGAGAGGAGAGAGTGTACGAGAGAGAGGGTCAGTTGAACTTGCTTTGATTCTATGATGAGAGAGTATGTAGTGGTAAATTTTATGTTAGTGTATGCTTACTCCGCTGACAACTTATGTAACTGTGAGAAAGTCACCAGAACTGCATTAATGAAGACATGAAGCTCTGTGAAAAGCTTTGAATAGTGTGAAAATCAAAGTCTTTCAGAAAGATGGCTTTATTTTTTCACACTTTCTATAAGCTAGTTACTGCAGTTTACTGGGCTAACTCTCAAACTGTATCGGTGAAGCATTTACCCAAAGACAAATTCAAGGTGTACAAGGTGCTGGCTGATCCAGTAGTTGTTCTTGACTTATACTGACACATATTGTGTGAATGCGGAAAAGCTTTTCGGTAACCAATGCCTTTGCAGAATACTATCTACAGGCATATGTCACTGACAATTTATTTATTCCACTACCAAAAGTGTCCAATAATAAAAATGGGTTCACACTGTACAATTTTGGCCACGATTTTGTCATCAGAGATAAATTTTAGAGATTGCAAATTATTTGTCATGTTGTAAGGCAAAATCTTCAGTAATTGATTACTAAGTGTGACCTGTTCATTGCTGACTAAATGATTGCCTTTGCAATGAATCATAGCCTCCGACAAAGTTCTGGCAGTGTCAGGAATTTTGCGTTGCAGCTGTGCAGTGTGACTGCTTCTACGATACCTAGATAACATAACACCCAGTGAGCACTGTCAATCGTGACGATTGGGACCAAAGTCTTAGCTACAATGTGTAATGGAGATGCTTACATAATGTAGCACAGTGTGCCATAGCTTTTACCCAACATCTCACTGGGATCGTATCGTGCAGTCTGACAAGCAACAGTTGTAAAGGACCGTAAATGTACAGCAATTGTACAGCACGTGTAACCCCTTGTTTTCCGGTCCTTTGTCAATGATGACGCTAATCAAGCACAGATTGAGTTCATCCTCTTTATTGAGCTGGTATATCTGTCTTCATCTGCTCACGATTTGTAAGATCAGTGAGATCAACAATGGGGGAATAAACACTGTCAAATACACCTTCTCCGCTCCAAAACTCATCCGTCTTTCTCACAGCCAAATTCATACTGCGCAGTATATAAAATAGTTTTAACTCAGCATGAGCATTCAGCATCACATGTGTTATTATGAGAACAGATCTCTTTTTTTTCCTCTTACAACAAATGGGGAGCTCAAAAGGTTTTATACATAGGAAATATTAATACCTGTGTGTTCAACAATGGGGGAATAAACACTGTCAAAAACACCATCTCCGCTCCAAAACTCATCCTAAAGTGCAAAAATCAAGCATTTATTTTATCACGCACAATCCAACCACATATTGCACAGCGCTAGCAAAGCTAGCCTATATCTTTCTCAAATTATCTGATAAAGAAAACACTGAAATCTTGAAATACTATGCTACATTTTTCACATAATACATTTTCAGTTGTTCATTAAGCACTTGTTTAACAGGTTAGACATGCACATATAAAATTATTAAAATAAAGAATTAATTCTTTAGTACTGGTGGAGCAGAGAACATTTCAATGCACCGTCTTTCTCATAGCCAATCTCAGACGGAGAGAAACGTGATGGTAGTTGTGAGAAAACTCTACCGGATGTTCCCCCTTCTCCCACTAGTGGACGCATTTTGTCCATTAACAGGACAGAATATACTCTTTTTTTTTTACAGAACAAATACAAATTTAACATTAAAGATACTTTAGACAATTATATTGAAAAAGTAACATTTCCCATCAGAAAATAAACTTTTCCTCTTTTGTTATTTTGACGAACTTCAAATTACCCAACATTTCAAGTTTTACTCTGTTACACATGCACTTGGCTTAAAGAGGCTTATCAAGATAGAAGTGAGTAGTATTTGGCTGGTCATGTGATCTCAATATGGCAGCCCCAATGAAGGGGTGACCCACCTTATGTAGACCCACCTTAAGCATAAAACTGCTTCTTTTAGGCCATTGATATGACTAATGTCTTCGTTATTTTAAACATACTCAAAAGTACTGTTAATTTATTTAGGTGTTAAACATTGTCAGTGGGGAAAAATACCTATGCCACCAGCACCTTTAAGTTTGAACATGTTTATATTTTATTGTGCTAATTTAAGCTAATAGCTCAGGCTATTAGTATTCTAAAAGTATGTTTTGAGAATATAGGAACGAAATTGTCTGAAATTACAGATAAATAATAAATGCTTTTAACCCTAAAACAGGCAACATGCACCACAAGATACATACTATTTAGTGTCAGATAGGGGATATGAGAAAGAGTTTCTCACCCAATCTTGTTATCATTTATCATAGTTCGATCTGTTTTGAGTATGTGGGTCACATGACTTGGTTCAAATTTTCTGTGATCGTTAAGTCAGCCTGACCTAAACAAGCATGGCCGCCCATGGTGCAGGACAGGCTGACTTTGTGATAATTAATTATATATTAATCTTACTTAAGTAAAAAAAAACAACAACACAAAAAACAACAACTATAAACTGCTAATATAAATTGTGAACATTTTCTTAAAATGCGGAAGAAGAAAATTAAGTCAGAATCAGAATCAGAATGAGCTTTATTGCCAAGTATGCTTACACATACAAGGAATTTGTCTTGGTGACAGGAGCTTCCAGTGTACAACCATACAAAAACAATACAAAAACAGCAGCAAAAAATAAAAAATAAAAACTAATTATACACATACGTACAGACACACACATACGTACAGTCACACACATACACACGGATAGTGCAAATGTTGTTCATGCTTTTATTTAGCACATTTTTAAGTGAGCGTATCCCCAGAGGTGGGAAGAGTAGCCAAAAACTTTACTCAAGTAAAATACAATTACTTAAAAAAAATTACTCAAGTAGTAAAAGTAATAATATTAAAAATTACTTGAGTAAGAGTAAGAAAGTATCCAATAAAAAAAAAAAACTAGTAAAGTAGTGTGTAACTAGTTTCTTTCACATTTAACTTAATGGATGTTTGCTCTCCTATATTCCAGTACATGATGCACATTTAACATCGCATTCCAGAATGATTATTATTATAATTAATAATAATAATAATAAAACTATTATTAATATTATTGTTAATAATGGAAATTGTCATCATTCACCAGCTTGTTGTTCCAAATCCACATGACTTCTTTCTTCCATGCGTCATATTAAAGAGAAAGTTCAACAAAAAATTTAAATGCTCTCATTTTCTCACCATCATGCCTTACCAGATGTGTATGAATTTCTTTCTTCTACAGAACACAAATTAAGATTTTTAGAAGAATATCTCAGCTCTGTTGGTCAATACAATGCGAATGGTGACCAGAATTTGATGCTCCAAAAAGCACATAGAGGCAGCATAAAAGTAATTCATAAGACTATATGGTAGGTGTGAGTGAGAAACAGATAAATATATATAACTTTATAGGATTTAAAGTCCTGTTTTACTATTAATTATCCTCCCTGCCCAGTATGTGGCGATATGCACAAAGATTTGGCGGCACGAGGCACAAACACAGACGAACTATAGATTCTATCCCCTAAACCTAACCCTACCCCTAAAACCAACCCTCACAAATAACTTTCTGCAATTTTACATTTTCAAAAAAAATACATTGTGTAGTATGTTTTTTAAGCAATTTGAATTATGGGGACGTTACAAATGTCCTCATAAACCACATTTATAGCATAATACCCTTGTAATTACCAGTTTGTAACCTAAAAAAATTTCCTTGTAAACCACCCAAACCCGCCCACAAACACACACACACACACACACACAAAATGATGACAAAGACATACAGATCAAAGGGAAAGTTTACACTCTGTAACACCATGTTCAGGGTTGACTGTAATAATAATGTGGCATTATTGCAAAAACTGACAAAAATAACCTCAAACAAAATGCTAAACTTTGACAAGAGTAGTCTTTGATAATGTTTAAATATATATCTAAATGCAGAACTTGACAAAGTCTAGAATTTCATCTGGTTTCATATATTTTAAAAAATGGATTCTTGAGACTTTAAGCTTTCAAATGGTATGATTTATGAAGATTTGTTCAGTATTTGAAAAAATCCACTAAAAAAGCACAACTCTTGAAGTTAGAGTTGTTACATTTCTTTCATAGCAATTAAAAAATTACACTCTTAATGTTTCCGGTCACTTTTGACCGGGAACAACTGTAATGTGATTCAATAATGAACAAGGCATAAGGGTTAAGGGAAATGTACAATTTCTAACTTGTGGGTTTCAGAAATGAAAAAAGACTTTACACACATACACACACACACACACACACACACACACACACTTTTTCCACTCTTGCCTGTTTTAGGGTTAAACCGAATGTTGTTAAAGCTGGAAGCAATGTCAAACTGGGACATAAATAAACAAACTGTTTACTTATGCTTATTTATTACTGAGGAATTGAGAGGACTGAAGATCTGTTTGGAGTGCACCAAGGTTGTTGTATAACTTCAAACACTCATCTCTGTACATAATGAGGCATGGCTAATGCTACTGTATCATGTATACATGGACTGTTCAGAAGCATATTTAAAATTTCCATTCCAAATTTCCTACACCTCCCATGTTTTGTGTTTTTCCCTTATTTTATACCTCTTTCCAATCCACTGTGTTTCTGCAAATCCTTTCTATCCCAGAAACTTCCGGAAGCACCTGAGGATGGTGGGCAGCAAAAGGGTCAAGGCCCAGAGTGAGTTGTTTGCAGATATCTGTGTATATCTGTACAGTGTGTTTTTGGGTGTGTCTTGGCATGAGTGAGTACTGTATGTGTGTCAGTGCTTATGTTTTAATGAGAGTATATTGTTGGTAATTTCATCTGTATATTTGTGTGTGATGTTTTGCAAATGTTATGTAGGCTACATATGTGAACATACCATTGCTTAATAATAATTCATGGTGTCAGATGAATTATTTTCAGGGGTTACAGATGCTCAAGGCATCTGATAAAAGTGATAAAAGCAAAAACCATTCGTTGCTCTTGTCTGATTCACAACTAGTGATATGGGTTCTTTTCTGTCAGAAACTATTCCTGACCATTTCTGAATAACTCACTTCCCGTTCATCAATGGGCTACAGTGTATGGTGTACTGAAATTGATGCTCATTGTTAGTGCATGCCAGTGTAAATCTGGCAAGCCTCAAACATGTCACACCAGTGTCAGACAAGATCAGAGAGTGTGTTGAAGAGCAGTGTGTGTGATGCTTTCCTCCTCCACTTCGTTATTAGCATTCACTGATTGCAAAGCGAAGAGTTTCAGCCGCTCCTGGAGTGACCCCACCCCTATCAAGCCTGACTCTCTCCATGACTCCAGAGACAGTGAGTCCAAACACACACATACACACACACACAGTGAAGCCTACTTTAGGACCATTAAGATGCATTAAAATTTTCATGACAATAAAGCACATTAATGTAATTCAGTAATAAAAATGAGTCTGTCCTGAGATGTTTTTTTCATTATTAAATTCAGCATAAATGAAAGGCTATATGATGTAAAAATAATTTACAGTTTAAATAATACATTTTCACTTTTGTGCATTATACATTTACAATGAAATAAATCAAAACGTATAATAATTTGTAATTTTATAATACATTTATGTTTCATGTACATTGTGAAATTTGAGCTAAATGTTTTTGACTGGCTTGCACACACACACAAACACACCCAGACACACATACCAAAAGTGCAAAGAAAAACAAAATCCCTATTTGCCCACAGTATGACTGTGTATCACAATGTGCATCTTCTTCCTATATCAGCATCTGTGTGTATGAATGTGTGAACCCTACTGCCTATATGTACTGTACTTCTCACTTTTTGTGTCCTTTGTTTAAAACATAGAAATTTGTGTCCTTTGTTAAAAACATAGCAATAAGACGTCCTATCTTGTGTTGCTCTGTGTGGGTTTCTGTCTTTCTGACCTGTCTAGACCTCTCCTTTCTAAACAAAAGAGCAGCAAGCATGAGAAATCATGCTAGGACCCCTGACCTCACAGACATGGATGATAGAATCCTTGCTTTGAGGACCTTTCATCTCATTGGTTGTTTTGTGCATGTTTGTGTGTGCATGTGTGTGTGCACGTGACCTCTTCCCCAGGTGGAGACCTCCAGGCATCATCTGGCAATCTAGATGAAGCAGAGTTTGATGATGTAGTCTGGGAGGAAGAGAGGGAGATGGAAAAAGCATCTTGCATGGGCGATGACTTCATCCCACCCAAAATCATGGTACATGCATCCTTCATAAGAAAATATTTTCGTTAACTGCAATAAAAATAAAAACTACTGTAACTGCACAAACTGAAACTAAATTAAAATACATTTTCATGACTCCAAAACTAGGTAAAATAATATACAAATTACCACCAATTAAGTTTAGTTTTTGATACACAGTATATTATACAATTTGAAACCTTTATTAATATCATTATAATTAACCTCTCATTAAACATGAAAATGCTACTAGATAGTGATAACACTTGACGGCCCTGAGATATTTAATTGCATTAAACTTGTTTAAATTATATCAGCTACAGCTGAAGAGTGCATCTTTTTTGGTGTTAAAATACTTTCTCCTGTCCCAGCTTAATATGCAGAGTTAACTGTAAGTAAGCCATTCGTAGGTTAATTTTCAAACACTGTCTCTTTGGCACTATAAACATTTCTTTGGTGCTATAAAAAGTAAGTTTTGAGCAGCCTGTCCAGTCAGACACAATAACATTGACAAAACCGATGGCATAAGTTGGGGGCGGGGTTATTTTTTTTTTCCGATCAAGAGCAGATGGTGGGCGTAATCGGAAACTTGCTTAAAAACAAGTTTATTTTTGGAATTCGGTTTAGTTACACTAGTGACGGAGAAATTACACACTTCAAATATACAGAGCCCCTTAGAGGACAGGGTGGGATATTTTTTTTTCTCAAATAGTTTTGCTTGCCCTTGCAGTTCGTTTTGCGTTCCCTCGCAATAGTTTTGCGTTCACTCACAATAAATTTACCATTGCATTACTGCAGTAACCATATTTTAACCTTGATATTCATAGTGAAACCATAGTAATAATACAGGAAAATGAAAACTTTGTTAATAAAAATCATAATTTTGTGGTTATTATGGTTTTAATTCAAATATTTGTAGTAAAACCATAATAACCACAAGATTAACCATGGTTAATCCATACTAAAATCTATACATCCTGGTTACTTTTGTAACCTCCGTTCCCTGATGGAGGGAATGAGATGTAGTGTCTATGTAGTGACACTAGGGGTCACTTTTGGGAGTCCCAAACACCTCTGCTTTTCTGAAAAAAGGCCAATGAGAATTGGCAAGTGGAATTTGCATGCCACTCCCTCGGACATACAGGTATAAAAGGAGCTGGTATGCAACCACTCATTCAGGTTTTGTGCTGAGGAGCCAAGACCAGGTCCCGGCCATTTCAGCGGATAGTTCAGCGTTGTGGCAAGAGGGACACAACGGAAGTTACGGAAGTAACGGAAGTTACGAAAGTAACCAGGACATTCCCTATCTGTCACTCACTCGACGTTGTGTCGATGTAGTGACACTGGGGGTCCTTATACAAAACGCCACAACTATCTGAACTGTTTTACGTGAACTGGCAGTGTGTGACGGGCAGACTACTGTGTGCCTCGTAGCCAGCGCACCAGGCCATCACTTAACCTCCCCCAACGCTCTTATGGGCGTCGAGCGGTCCATCAGGAACAAGTCGACTGCCCAATTACAGGAGTTTCTACAGAGCATGGCGACCGGGGGCAGAGAGGCCTCTGCCCAAGGAAGACGCAGTTTGCCATCAGGGAAACAATTTTTGTGGAAGAAATCACATGGGGTCGCCTTCGGGGAACCAACACATGTGGAGCACCTACCTCAGTACAGGGGCTCATTAGCGCACGTACTGTGCCGGTCAGCGAGTTTCTCCGCAAACTCAGCTGCCAGAGGGCTAAGGAGGAAAGTCATCCAGGGATCACAGTCTGTGAACACGACTGGAAATCAAGAGCGCATATCTTCACCTCAAGGGAGGGGAAAGGCGCTATGTCCAAGCGGTACATCTGGCCAGTTGTCCCGGAACTTACCTGCTCGTGCATGCCAATACACGGGACGAGACCGGCTCAACCCGGAGATTGTAGAACCTCGCAAAAGTGTTGGGTGTTGCCCAGCCCGCTGCTCTGCAGATGTCTGCCAAAGAGGCGCCACTGGCCAGGGCCCAGGAGGCCACCACACTCCTGGTGGAGTGGGCTCGTAACCCCACAGGGGGTGGCACATCCTGAGCCTGATATGCCATCGTGATGGCGTCGATGACCCAGTGGGCGATCCTCTGTTTGGTGACAGCGCTTCCTTTCCGCTGTCCACCAAAGCAAACAAAGAGCTGCTTGGAGCGTCTAAGGCTCTGCGTGCGATCCAAATAGATGTGTAAAGCTCACACCGGACACAGCAATGCCAAGGCTGGGTCTGCCTCCTCCTGGGGCAGCGCTTGCAGGTTCACCACCTGATCCCTAAAAGGAGTCGTGGGAACCTTGGGCACATAACCCGGTCAGGGTCTCAGGATCATGTGAGAGTAACCCAGACCGAACTCCAGGCACGATTCACTGACAGAGAATGCCTGCATGTCCCCTACCCTTTTGATGGAAGTGATCGCAGTCAGGAGGGCAGTCTTCAAAGAGAGTTCCTTAAGCTCAGCTGACTCCAAGGGCTCAAAGGGAGCTCCCTGTAGACCCCAAAGGACTACAGAGATGTCCCATGAGGGGACGAGGTGCGGTCTGGAGGGACTCAACCTTCTAGCGCCTCTCAGGAACCTGATGATCAAGTCGTGCTTCCCCAAATACTAACAATCAACTGCATCGTGATGAGCCGAAATAGCGGCTACATATACCTTCAGGGTGGAGGGGGACAGACGCCCCTCCATCCTCTCCAGCAGGAAGGAAAGCACTGATCCGACTGCACATCTCTGGGGTTCTTCGCGTCGGGAAGAACACCTCTTAGCAAACAGACGCCACTTCAAGGCATACAGGCGCCTCGTAGAGGGAGCCCTAGCCTGAGTGATCGTGTCTACCACCGCGGGTGGAAGGCCACTTAAGTCTACCACGTCCCATCCAGGGGCCAGATGTGGAGATTCCAGAGGTCTGGTCGCGGGTGCCAGATCCCTGAGAAAGAAGGTCCTTCCTCAGGGGAATTTGCCGGGGGGGCGCTGTCTCGAGGAGCGTGAGATCCGAGAACCACGTCTGGGTGGGCCAATAGGGTGCTACTAGGATGATCTGCTCCTCATCCTCCCTGACCTTGCACAAGGTCTGTGCAGGTAGGCTCACTGGGGGAAAAGCGTATTTGCGTAGTCCTGGGGGCCAGCTGTGTGCCAGCGCATCTATACCGAGAAGTGCCTCGGTCAGGGCGTACCAAAGCGGGCAGTGGGAGGATTCCCGGGAAGCAAACAGGTCTACCTGTGCTCGACCGAATCAACTCCAAATCAGCTGGACCATCTGAGGGTGGAGTCTCCACTCTCCCCTGAGGGTATCCTGATGTGACAGCGCATCCGCTGCGGTGTTGAGGTCGCCCGGGATGTGAGTGGCTCGTAGCGACTTGAGGCGCTGCTGACTCCAGAGGAGGAGACGGCAGGCGAGTTGTGACATGCAATGGGAGCGTAGACCGTCTTGGTGGTTGATGTACGCTACCGATGCTGTGTTGTCCGTCCGGACCAACACGTGCTTGCCCTGGATCAACGGCTGAAACCTCCGCAGGGCGAGCAGTACTGCCAACAACTCTAGGCTGTTGATGTGCCAATGCAGCCGTGGGCCAGTCCAGGAGCCGGTGGCTGTGTGCCCATTGCATACGGCGCCCTAGCCCATCTTGGAGGCGTCTGTTGTAACCACAACGTGCCTGGAGACCTGCTCTAGGGGAACCCCTGCCCGTAGAAATGCAAGGTCGGTCCAAGGGCTGAAGAGGCGGCGACAGATTGGCGTGATGGCCACACGATGTGTCCCGCAGCACCATGCCCATCTCTGGACTCGAGTCTGAAGCCAGTGCTGAAGCGGTCTCATATGCATCAACCCGAGCGGTGTGGCCGCTGCTGAGGATGCCATATGCCCCAGGAGCCTCTGAAAAAGTTTAAGTGGAACTGCTGTTCTCCGTCTGAACGCATTCAGACAGTTCAGCACCGACTGTGCGCGCTCATTTGTGAGGCGCGCTGTCATCGAGACTGAGTCCAACTCCAAACTGAGAAAAGAGATGCTCTGAACCAGGGAGAGCTTGCTCTTTTCCCAGTTGAAGCCCCAGTCGGCTGAGGTGCTGGAGCATGAGGTCCCTGTGTGCACACAGCAACTCTCGAGAGTGAGCTAGGATTAGCCAGTCATCGAGATAGTTGAGGATGCGGATGCCCACTTCCCTTAGCAGGGCAAGGGCTGCCTCTGTAACCTTCTTGAAGACATGAGGGGACAGGGACAGGCCGAAGGGGAGGACTTTGTATTGGTACACCTGGCCTTCGAAGGCAAACCGCAGGAAGGGTCTGTGTCGAGATAAGACCGAGACGTGAAAGTACGCGTCCTTCAGGTGTACCGCTGCGAACCAATCTTGATGCTGGACGCTCGCTAGAATGCGTTTTTGCGTCAGCATCTTGAACGGGAGTCTGTGCAAAGCCCGGTTCAGTACTCGCAGGTCCAGGATTGGTCGCAACCCACCGCCTTTTTTCGGAATGATGAAGTAAGGGCTGCAGAACCCATTCTTCATCTCGGCTGGAGGGACAGGTTTAATCGCGCCCTTGCGTAGAAGGGTAGCGATGTCCGCACGCAAGGTAGCGACATTCTCGCCCTTCACTGAGGTGAAGCGGACATCGCTGAACCTGGGCGGGCGCCTGGCGAACTGAATCGCATAGCCGAGTCGGACGGTCCGGGTCAGCCATTGCGACGGGTTGGAAAGCACGAGCCGTGCGCCCAAACTCCGGGTGAGGGGGACCAAGGGAATGGTCAAACGTCGGACGTACTGGCAGGCGGGGCGGAGCTCGAGGGACCAGAAGGACACCCTTGGCGACGAGCAGACAGGGTGCGGAGTCTTAAGCCGCGCCGGGGCAGGATATGTTGTAAGGCCTCCATCTGCTTCTTCACCACCGGGAACTGCTTGGTAAAGTCCTCGACGGCGTCGCCAAACAGGCCAACCTGGGAAATGGGGGCGTCAAGGAACCGTGCCTTGTCCGCCTCTCCCATCTCGACCAAGTTGAGCCAAAGGTGGCGCTCCTGGACCGCCAGAGTGGACATCACCTGTCCGAGAGACCACGCTGTAAGAGCGAGGTTGGTTGCCAAGCGCAGTTCCTGCATCAATCCCAGGTCAGAACTACCCTCGTGCAGTTCTTTTAACGCCTTGGCATGGTGTTCTTGCAGGAGAGCCATGGCATGCAGGGTGGAGGCGGCTTATCCAGCAGCACCGCAGGCCACAGTCATCAGGGACGATGTAAACCTACAGGCCCTGGACGGGAGCTGCGGACACAAGTGCACCGCGAGCGCCTTATCCTTCTGGGGGATCATCGAATACCCCCTGGCTGCTCCACCATCGAGGGTAGTGAAGCGGGGGAGCTGAAAGACCGGGACCAGGCAGTAAAAGGTGCCTCCTACGATCTTGTCAGCTCCTCATGCACTTCCAGGAAGAAAGGAACGGGGGCAGGGCGAGGCCGTGGGCGGAGCCCTGTTCCCAGGAACCGATCGTCGAGCCGTGAGGTTTCAGGGGAGAGTGGAGGGTTCCACTCTAGCCTGACGTTCGTGGCCACCCGGGAAAGCATGTCTGTCATTTCCGCGTTGGCGTGAGACTGGGCGACCGTTCCCGAAGGAGGAAGCCGAGCCGAAGCCTCTGCGTCAGACTGGATGAGCCCGCTCTCTGATGCTGCGCTCAATAACTCATTGTCTTCCGGAACTCCGAACGAGAAGTCGAACTCGTGCTGTGACTAGCCGCCGGTCTCATGCGAGAGCCTGATCGGGGCAAGCAAGCGTGCTGGGGAATGGGAGGTCCGTGGAGGGATACCCGGCAGAGGTGGTCCCATTGATGTCCCCAAATCGCCCCCAGTGTTAACCGACGCAGCCTCAAACCCGTAGGAAGAAGGACCGGTGTGGGGAGCTGCTTCTTACGAAAGCAAGCCGCGACCGCAATGTTGCCATGGTCATGTTCTCGCAATGAGGAAATGACTCATCCACGAACGATGTCTCTGCATGGGCAGTGCCCAGACACGTAAGACAGCGATCGTGGCCATCAGAAGTGTAGAGATATCGACCGCCACCAGGAATAACACATAAACGGAAAGACATCTTTAAAAAGTCGTTCCGTGTGTGCCGCTCTTTTAGAAAGAAAATATACTCTTTTTTAGAATATACTCTTTTAGTTGTTTCTGCCGAAGCGCCCAGGGGCGTTCTCTGCACTCCACAGGTGCAGGGGGGGAGAAGCCGCTGAAATGCGGCGTAGAATCCAGCAGATGAGGTGAATGAACTTCACGGATGAATTCAGCTTCAATGAATAGAACCATTCGGCTCCAAAGAGAAAATCTAAATGAGTGGTTGCATACCAGCTCCTTTTATACCCGTATGTCCGGGGGAGTGGAATGAAAATTGGCCTTTTTTCAAAAAAGCAGAGGTGTTTGGTGCTCCCAAGAGTGTACATCGACACAACGTCGAGTGAGTGACATTGCAATAGTAAAACCATGATTTCTGCCAAAAATTATATTTGTAAAACCGTAATAACCACAAAATTATTATTTTTATTACCAAAGTTTTCGTTTTCCTGTATTTTCACTATGGTTTTACTACGAATATCATGATTAAAGTATGGGTACTGTTGTAAAACCATGGTAAATTTATTGTGAGAGAATGCAAAACTATTGCAAGGGAATGCAAAACTTATTGTAAGGACATGCAAAACTTATTGTGAGGGAACGCAAACTATTACGAGGGAATGCAAAACTCATTGTGAGGGCACGCAAAACTATTTCAGAAAAAGAATTCCGCCCTGTCCTCTAAAGGACTCTTATTGTTATAAGAAACTAGTTGTTATTATTATTATTTTTTTTTATTTTTTTTTTTGCAAATGCTATACATTTAAACAGAAAGAAATAGTAATATTGGAATTTATTTAGAATTATTATTATTTTTAATTATGTTTAAAAGGATGTCTTAGAGAAAAAGCTACTTTATTCTACATACTATATGGTGCCGGATGCACATTCATGAGCACCAACATATTGTGATTATAATATTTTTCACCTTATCTCATTTGTCTCGTTTGTAATTGGACAATTTCACTCATAGAATAAATTAATCGTGACACTTCGAATAGCGCATTTTTACAGTGACATCATAATTGAGGACTTCTGTTTTTGTATGATGCTACATGTACTTTGCTAGGTGTCAGCGCAACATAAACACAAATTTTACTAAGTGGATCTTTAACTTTGGCAGTCCTAATATACTAAAACTAAAATAAAAGCTTAAACTAAACTGAAACTTGAAGGCATGTAATAATGAAAACTAACAGTCATAGAGTGAAAACTAATGAAAACAAAACAATTTGAAAATAAAATAGAAATAAAAACTAAATTAAAATTCCAAACTTAAATAACCCAGAACCTTTGGTCGCCCACATCCACTTTGACCCAACCGCCCACGACATATGACAACCTTTTTTATGAGCTCATCAGCAGACCCTCATTACATGTAGCTCAGCTTTTTGATCATCGACTGCTTCATTAATAGGCATGTGTTCTATTCATCCTTGTTTTTGAACAGCTAATTTCATCGAAAGTCCCAAAGGCTGAGTACGTTCCCAACATCATCCGCCGGGACGACCCCTCCATAATCCCTATTCTCTACGTGAGTATTGTTCAATGACACAGTCACGCACAGGATCAAAGAGAATCAAAGTTTTGATTATCTAGTACAAAGCCCCTTGTGTTAAGCAGTGCTAATGATCTCTGCCAGTCAGTTCTCACATGGAAGTTTTAGTAGTGTAAATTATCTATTTAGCCTGTCGTTTGAGATTACCCTGGTAACTTCTTTGTAATGCAGAGGCTATGATTAAATGCTGATTTAACACTTGAATTATTTTCAAATAAAAACATCACCTACTATTTACCAACAGATAATTCCTTTCTCAGATTAGCGCTGCTTGTTTTACGAGTCGTTCACGCATGCTCTGTGTTCTGCCCTCAGGATCACGAACATGCCACCTTTGATGATATACTAGGTACGTGTTAATTGGGCACAGCTTTTTGTGTGCATGCCTGATGATGGCTCCTGTTGTTTGTTTACTATGAAAATTCTGTACTGTAATTTCACATGATTCTCTTGCTGCTTCCCTCTCTCCACTTCTATGCTATCTGTCTTCTTTCATCTCTCTTGTCTTCAGAGGAGATTGAAAAGAAACTAACCGCCTACAGAAAAGGCTGCAAAATCTGGAACATGCTTATCTTCTGTCAGGTTTGACAAATATGTGTGTGTGTGTGTGCGTGTGTATGTGTGCATTTTATTTGTGTATCTCTTGCTTTTTCACAAGTGTGCATGTGGTGTATTTATGTGCACGTAATTCTGCACTGCATAAATTGTCTCTATGTCTTCTCCAGGGAGGTCCAGGCCATTTGTACCTATTGAAGAACAAGGTGGCCACATTTGCTAAAGTGGAAAAGGAGGAAGATATGATACAGTGAGTGTTCGTCCTCACAAAGCCCAAATAAATTACAGTCAACAATACCTACATTGCATTTTTTTGTAATCGCCCTGAGCTTTTGTTTGCAGGTTCTGGAAGAGACTTGGCAAATTCATGAGCTTATTAAATCCCGAGCCCAACCTCATCCACATTATGGGCTGCTATGTGCTTGGCAATGCTAACGGAGAAAAGGTAGATCATATGCACCTCCTCAACCCATTTCAGAATTAATGTTTCATGTCATTAGCATTCTGAAATTTATTCTTTGGCTTCTTGCCGTAGAGACAAGATAGGAAATTGAGGGTGAGAGATTGGGGTAATCGAACCCAGGCCTCTCACATGAGCACCATGCTAAACACTGTCATTAGTCTTTACAGAATGACTTCATTCTCATTATTCTCTATATACTTTCCTTTGGGCTTTAGCACTCTTGGAAAGCTATCACTAATGTACAGCCTCACATGTGAGTGTGTGTAAGAAAGAGAGAAAGACAGGTGGGAGTGTGTTCAGGGTCAGGCTGGGATATGATGGGAGGATATGAGTGTGCCCAATTGATAACCAACTGCTCTGTGACTGACAGATAGACAGTCTGTCACCCTTCAGCCCCCGCACTTCTCTACCTCACAGAAACGCACACACTTAGACATGTACAAACACACAGTCTCTCGGCGACACATAATGACAGTTGCCTCTGGCCACCACAACTCTGCACATGTATTCATTCATGTTAGACTCGAGAGGGTGTTGTAACTACACACCTCAGTACCCCAGAAAGTACTGTGGTGGTACTATGGTACAGTGATGGTATCAGATAGTGATAACATGTTATTTTGATAAATACCATGCTAGTGAATGATTATATACTCATATATTATGACATTTAGATGGTACTTCAAGGTACATCAAAGAATAACATGGTATTACCATGGTACATATCTAAAACATGGAGTTTGAAATGAGTTTGAAAGGAGCTTGTTTGTGAAACCCTTTTGAAAACTGTATAGCTTTCCTCCATGCAATACAAAAGGAAATATTTTTTTAAATCTTTATGTCTTTTTGCCATATAATCTAAGTGAATAGTGATTCCAGGCAGTTAAGCTCCAGAAAGGGCAAACAACATATTCAGGGCTCATGGACGGCCCGCTGGCCAGTGAAAGGGAGTTTCAGGCCAGTTCAAGAAGCTGTCACTTGCCCAGTGCCGCATAGTTAAATGTTACATTCATCGATCTTGTAAAAGTAATGTAAACATATGGATTCACTAAGGGGACATTATCTACCTGGATAACATAGGAGGTTTTCTAGAAATTGTGAGAATGATTTGTGATAGTCTTAAAAGCATTATTAAGAATGGGATGAAAATTATAAACCAATCAATGACTAAGTTCAGGCATGAAACTCTACATGGCGCAAGCTGATAGGTTCTTTGAACTTGTTGTTTTTTGTTAGCCAATCAACATGTGTACTTTTTGCCTAACAATAAAATATGCTTAGTTTAGCTAATTTATCTCTAGATCTGCTCCATGGTTTGTATTTATTAGGGCTGGGATTTATGTATTTATTTAATGTTTTAATTTCTGCGATTAATAGTTGACTGTTGAACTAATGCAGTATCAGTTCCCTATCTGTCACTCACTCGACGTTGTATCGATGTAGTGACATTAGGGGTCACTCTTGGGAGCCCGAGACACCTCTGGTCTTTGATAAAAGGCCAATGAAAATTGGCGAGTGGTATTTGCATGCCTCTCCCCCAGACATACGGGTATAAAAGGAACTGGTATGCAACCACTCATTCAGATTTTCTCTTCGGAGCTGAACGTTCATGTTCACTGAGCTGAATTCCCACAACTGATCATTCACCTCTGCTGGATCTGATGGCGCATTTCAGTGGCTTCTCCCTCCTCTGCACTGGTGCTTTGCAGAGAATGCCCCTGGGCGCTTCGCCAGAAATAAAAAGAGTATATTTCTCTAAAAGAGCGGCACACACGGAACGTCTTTTTAAATATGCCTTTGTGTGTTATTCCTGGTTGCGCTCGTTATCTCTCACTTTCTGACGGTCACAATCACTGTCTTTCGTGTCTGGGCACTGCTCACGCGGAGACAGCGTTCGTGGATGGGTCATGTACTCATTGCGAGAACATGTCCATGGCAACGATGTGATCGCGGCTTACCTTCGGAAGAAAGCAAGCCACCCCAGAGGCTCCCCGCCTCGGTCCTTCTACCCACGGGTATGAGGCCAGCGCGGCTAGCACTGGGGGCGATTTGGGGACCCAATGGGACCGCCTCCGCCGTTGTGGTCATGACAGACGCCTCCAAAACGGGCTGGGGCGCTGTTTGCAACGGGCACGCAGCCGCCGGCTTATGGACAGGCCCACGGCTGCATTGGCACATCAGCTGCCTCGAGTTGCCGGAAATTCTGCTCGCCCTGTGGAGGTTCTGGCCGTTGATCCAGGGCAAGCACGTGTTAGTTCGGACAGACAACACAGCAACGGTAGCATATGTCAACCTTCAAGACGGTCTGCGCTCCCGTTGTATGTCACAACTCGCCCGCAGTCTCCTCCTCTGGAGTCAGCAGCACCTCAAGTCACTGCGAGCCACTCACATCCCGGGCGACCTCAACACTGCAGCGGACACGCTGTCATGGCAGGTTACCCACAGGGGAGAGTGGAGACTCCACCCTCAGGTGGTCCAGCTGATCTGAATCCTCCCACTGCCTGCTCTAGTATGCCCTGACCGAGGCACCTCTCGGTATAGATGCGCTGGCACACAACTGGCCCCCTGGACTGCGCAAATATGCGTTTCCCCCAGTGAGCCTACTTGCACAGACCCTGTGCAAGGTCAGGGAGGACGAGGAGCAGGTCATCCTGGTAGCACCCTACTGGCCCACCCAGACGTGGTTCTCGGATCTCACACTCCTCGCGACATCCCCCCCCGGCGAATTCCCCTGAGGAAGGACCTTCTTCCTCAGGGACAGGGCACCATCTGGCACCCACGACCAGACCTCTGGAATCTCCATGTCTGGCCACTGGACGGGATGCGGAAGACCTAAGCGGTCTACCACCCGCGGTGGTAGACACGATCACTCAGGCTAAGGCCCCCTTTACAAGGCGCCTGTATGCCTTTAAGTGGCATCTGTTTGCTAAGTGGTGTTCTTCCCGACGGGAAGACCCCCAGAGATGTGCAGTCGGATCGGTGCTTTCATTCCTGCAGGAGAGGTGGGAAGGGCGGCTATCCCCTTCCACCTTGAAGGTGTATGTAACCGCTATAGCGGCACACCATGACACAGTGGACGGTAAGTCCTTAGGGAAGCACGACCTGATCATTAGGTTCCTGAGAGGCGCCAGGAGGCTGAATCTCTCCAGACCGCACCTCGTTCCCTCATGGGACCTCTCTGTAGTTCTTCAGGGTCTACAGAGAGCCCCCTTTGAGCCTTTGCAGTCAGCTGAGCTCAAGGCACTCTCCTTGAAGACTGCCCTCCTGACTGCGCTTCCATCAAGAGGGTAGGAGACCTGCAAGCGTTCTCTGTCAGCGAAACGTGCCTGGAGTTCGTTCCAGGCTATGTGCCCAAGGTTCCCACGACCCCTTTTAGGGACCAGGTGGTGAACCTGCAAGCGCTGCCTCAGGAGGAGGCAGACCCAGCCCTGACGTTGCTGTGTCCGGTGCGCACTTTACGCATCTATTTGGATCGCACGCAGAGCTTTAGAGTCTCTGAGCAGCTCTTTGTCTGCTTTGGTGAACAGCGGAAAGGAAGCGCTGTCTCCAATAAGAGGATCGCTCACTGGCTCATTGACGCCATAATTATGGCATATCACGCCCAGGACGTGCCGCTCCCGGTAGGGCTATGAGCCCATTCTACCAGGGGTGTAGCGGCCTCCTGGGCCTTGGCCAGTGGCGCCTCTCTAACAGACATATGCAGAGCAGCGGGCTGGGCAACACCCAACACCTTTGCGAGGTTCTACAACTTCCGGGTGGAACCGGATTCGTCCCGTGTAGTTGCACGCACAAGCAGGTAAGTCCAGGACAGCCGGCCGGGTGTATCGCTTGCACATAGCGCCTTTCACCTCCCCTGAGCTGAAGACATGCGCCGTTAACTCCCAGTAGTGTTCACAAACTGTGTTCCCTGGTTGACTTCCTCCGAGCCCTGTGGCAGTCGAGTTTTTGGAGAGACTTGCTGCCGGCCCAGTACACGTGCTAACTAAAGCCCTGTACTGGGGTAGGTGCTCCACATGTGGTGGTTCCCCGTAGGTAACCCCATGCGACGCATTTCTTCCGCTAATTCATTTCCCTGTTGGCAAACTGTTTCTTCCTTGGGCAGAGGCCCCTCTGCCCAGTCTCCATGCTTGTAGTAACTCCTCCCCCATAGGGTAGGACCTACCATGGGACTTCTCCACATGGCATACTTCTGATATAGCTTGGCAAGACCATGTGACGTATTTCCACTTAAATACCCCCCCTCACTCTGGGTGAGATGTGGTCTCCGTGGTGTGCTCCCCTTGGGAGGGACACCCCCCCCCCCCCGACTAGACCTGGTCAGCCCAGTCAGATAATCCCCCTTTTTTTAGGGAGTGAAAAAAAGGGGATAAGAGGCCACGACTGGGCTAGCCCGTCTCTATCTTTTGGGCAGTCGACTTGTTCCTGATGGACCGCTCAACGCCCATAAGAGCGTTTGGGGAGGTTATGTGATGGCCTGGTGCGCTGGCTATGAGGCACACAGTAGTTTACCCATCACACACCGCCAGTTCACGTAAAACAGTTCAGATAGTTGCGGCGTTTTGTATAGGGACCCCTAGTGTCACTACATTGACACAACGTCGATGGGAACGAGACGTTGTGTCCCTCCTGCTACAATGCTGAACTACCCGCTGAAATGGCCGGGACCTTGTCTCGGCTCCTCAGTATAAAACCTGAATGAGTGGTTGCACACCAGCTCCTTTTATACCCGTATGTCCGGGGGAGTGGTATGCAAATACCACTCGCCAATTTTCATTGGCCTTTTATCAAAGACCAGAGGTGTCTCGGGCTCCCAAGGGTGACCCCTAGTGTCACTACATCGACACAACGTCTCGTTCCCTCTATCAGGGAATGGAGGTTACGCAAGTAACCAGGACATTTTACTATAGTTATATTGTATTAACCATGACTGTATTAACCATGGTTTTATGGTGGAAATGTTCTGGTTACAACTGTAACCCTTGTTCCCTGAAATGAAGGGAATGAGTCACTGCGTCAGTAGCTCACGCTATGGGAAACTTCTCCCAGGAGTGACAATCTCTGAAGCACTTTAGAATCACAGCAATATATTGGCAGATGGCGCTTGACACTCCGCCCCTGATTTTTCAAATGAAGGGAAGAGAGCGCATCTCTTGGTCCAGAAGGAGTATGGCAGAATGAAAGTATTTTGAGTGTCAAGTCTTACAATAAATGCTATGTATCTTAATGACCACTTTGTCAGTGTGGGCTCAGCCCATGCAGTAACAGTGATCATAATGAACGGGCAAAGCCTCTTGAGGAGAGGAGGCAAGTAAGACTGGCCCGGCGACAAATCCTCTTCAAATTTCCTTGCATCTCCCTTGTATGGTTCCTCAGAAGCCATTTATTTATTATAGATTATAGCGAGTGTAGAGGGGAACAGCTTCGGCTTTCATAACAAATGCGAGCCAAAAGCAAAGCGTCTTATGTTTGTGCTCACAGTAAATGCAACCAGTCTCAGTGAACACTGCTTATAGAAAACAGCACTCATGCCCATCAGACAGAGAGATATATAGCTCTTTTTTTCATGTGCTTGTTGAAACATTTGCAAAACATAATCTTGATAATGATGTCATAAAGCAAAAGGCTCTTTTTGTTTCTTTTCACTGAAAGCAGCACACACAATACAACACAATACACAATATCAAACATGGAAGTGTTAAAAAGATACGCTGTTCATCGGAGCACAAACAGGGAGGTAGAAATAATCTACTCACTATTAAGGTGTGTAGTTTCTATGAGGAAGCAAATATTCAGGCATTCAGAGCACGAGAGATTAAATCATGACCCTGAAGAGAAGCATTCTGATAAAATGGCACTGTGCTTCGGTTTATGTAAACTGTGCTTATGTGCACGATTGCCATGATTCTGTAGGGCTTCAGAGATCGTCATTCCTGGGAAGAGTTTCCCATAGCGCCATCTACTGACGCAGCATCGAAGTGACTGATTTGAAAGGGTTGGTTTTACTTTATTAATATTGTAGTTACCATGACATTACTATCCATGACTGTAACCATGTTTTTTTCTGGGGGAAACCATGCTTTACTAAAGTAGTATTGTAATTACCATGACTCTAGTAACCATGATTAATTTTGTGGTTAGTATGGTTTTACTACAAATACCATGCTTAAACTATGGTTACTGTCACTGATTTATAGTATAGATACAGTATAAATACCAGTGGTTTTTGTACTAAAACCATGGCCAATTTTCATAAGGTTAAACTAAACAGAAGTCTAAATATTTTCCTTTTTACGCCTATAAATGTAAAAAATACGGATTTTAAAAATACTATTTAAAATAACCCATTTTATCCCAAGAATATGCACACACACACACACACACACACACACACACACACATACAAAATCTATTTAATATACTGTAAGTACTGGTGTTTGTCTTGGTATCAGCGATATTGGCCTTGATAGTGGAATCGGATTGAAAAGAATGTAAGTGGTATCGCCTATCCCAAGCAGCAGCATAGCAAATCTAGTACACCAAGACCAAGATCTTATTAAAATGTCATACACACATTAACATGCAAAATCTTTCATAGTTGTTATCAGTAAAATTATGTTTTTCATTGTATGCCATAGTTTTCCAGCAAAGAAAGTTTTTGGTAAATAAACACAAAAATACATATTTTTTGTGGTGGGGCTAGTGAAAGTTTTGGCAAGTAAAAATCTGAACTGCTGGCCCAGACAGACCAGCTAAAAAAAAACTTAATGTTTGGCCATGTACATGAACACGTGAGACCGTTTTAATATTGTGGTGTTATTTGTTAGTGCATATATACATCATGATGGTGCCGCGGATGGCAGCCTCGGTGTGGAGCACTCCTATTGTTTTGTTGTTTTTGTTTGTTTGTCCTGTGTTTAGTGATCTTTTTCCAGTCAGTTTTACCAGAGACGAACTGCTGAACATTCGACAGCATATACCAGTCAATCTTTTCCCGGTTTTTGAATATTCAGTCGTTTTGCTGGACTTTTAGGTTGGAGGCGCAGCTGTGCTGTTGGGGAGACGCAGGCGAGGGAGACGAGCAGGCGCGCTGGTCAAGCTCCATCGGTGCGGCTTTCAAACAGTGCTGCCGAGCATTCTTCTAGCAAATCTCCACTCTCTTCCTAACAAAACAGACGAACTACATATCCTCACCTGCACAAACAAGGACTTTTCAACCTCTGCTGCCTTATGCTTCACAGAAACCTGGCTGAGTGAAGCCATTCCAGACAGCGCATTACATCTGCCGGGCTTTCAGCTGTTCAGAGCGGATTGCATTGTGGAGTTAACAGGGAAAACAAGAGGCAGTGGAACATGCTTTTACATCAATGAAAGTTGGTGTACAACGTTAAAGATGTGCTGTCCTAATTTGGAAGCGCTCTTTATTAACTGTAAGCCTTTCTACTCACAGCGGGAGTTTTCTTCGTTTATTCTGTTGAGTTTTTACATCGTGCCAAATGCGTGTTTGAATGCCGTGCTGCAACAGCTGGCTGATCAAATCACAGACACGGAACAACAATACCCGGACTCAGTTATTATTATTCTTGGGGATTTTAACAAAGAAAACCTCACACATGAACTGCCCATATACAAACAGCACATTACATGCCCAACCAGAGACAGGAACATACTGGATCACTGCTACACAATAATAAAGGATGCATATCGATCTGTCCCTAGAGCAGCTTTGGGACTCTCTGATCACTGTCTGGTTCATCTTCTTCCAAACTACAGACGGAAACTAAAATCTGCTAAGCCTGTAGTAAGGACTGTAAAGAGATGGACCAATGAAGCAGAGCTGGAACTACAAGCCTGCTTTGACTGCACTGATTGGAGTGTTTTTGAGGCTGCAGACACAAATCTGGACGAGCTCACAGATACTGTTACATCATATATCAGTTTCTGTGAGGATATGTGCATCCCTACTAGGACTTATTTAACATTTAACAACGACAAACCATGGTTTACAGCGGAACTCAGGCAGCTTCATCAGGCCAAAGAGGATGCTTACAGGGGTGGGGATAAAGTCTTGTACAATCAGGCCAGGAACACACTGAATAAGGAAATCAGAGTGGCTAAAAGAAGATACTCTGAGAAGCTGAAAAAAAGTTTTCAGCTAACGACCCTGCATCAGTGTGGAGTGGCATGAAACAACTTAATAACTACAGGACTCCTGCCCCCAACCCTGTGGTGGACCAACAACTGGCTGATGACCTGAATGTGTTCTACTGTAGATTTGAAAGTCCCAATCTCACACCCGCTCTGACCTTCACTTCACTTCACACAAACACCAACACCTCCTGCAACCCCCCTCCTCCCCCTCCTGCTACTCAACCTGCACTTAAGATCTGTGAAGATGATGTGTGCCATGTCTTTCGAAGGATAAGGAAAGCACAAGGCCAAGACGGCGTTTCACCTGCATGTCTTAAATCCTGTGCTAACCAGCTGGCCCCCATCTTCACACAGATCTTCAATAGATCACTGGAGCAGTGTGAAGTCCCATGCTGCTTCAAATGCTCCACTATCATCCCCATCCCAAAGAAACCAAAAATCACAGGACTTAATGACTACAGGCCTGTTGCCCTGACGTCTGTGGTCATGAAGTCATTTGAGAGACTGGTGTTGGCCCACCTGAAGGACATCACTGGACCCTTACTAGATCCCCTTCAATTTGCTTATTGAGCAAACAGGTCTGTGGATTATGCAGTCAACTTGGGATTGCATCATATCCTGCAACATCTGGACAGACCAGGGACATATGCAAGGATCCTTTTAGTGGACTTCAGTTCGGCTTTCAACATCATCATCCCAGCTATTCTCCGGACTAAATTACACCAACTCTCTGTTCCCACGTCTATCTGTCAGTGGATTACCAACTTTCTAACAGACAGGCAGCAGCTTGTGAGACAGGGGAAATTCACTCCCAGCACCTGTACAATCAGCACTGGTGCCCCCCAGGGATGTGTGCTCTCCCCACTACTCTTCTTCCTCTACACCAACGACTGCATCGCCAAGGGCCCCACTGTCAAGCTCTTGAAGTTTGCAGACGACACCACTGTCATCGGCCTCATCCGAGATGACGATGAGTCTGCATACAGAAGGGTGGTTAAACAGCTGGCTGTCTAGTGCAGTCAAAACAACCTTGAGCTGAACACGCTTAAAACGGTGGAGATGATTGTGGACTTTAACAGGAACACCCCAACACTGTCCCCCCTCACCATTCTAAACAGTACTGTGGCAGCAGTGGAGTCATTCATGTTCCTGGGCACTACCATCTCACAGGACCTGAAGTGGGAGACCCACATTGACTCCATTGTGACAAAGGCCCAGCAGAGGTTGTACTTCCTTCACCAGTTGAGGAAGTTCAACCTGCCACAGGCACTGCGATACAGTTCTACTCAACAGTCATTGAGTCTGTCCTCTGCACTTCAGTATCTATCTGGTTTGGTTCAGCTACAAAATTGGATATCAGAAGAATACAAAGGACAGTTCAGACTGCTGATCAGATTATTGGTTGCCCCCTGCCCTCCCTTCAAGAACTATACACTTCCAGAGTGAGGAAAAAGGCTGGAAAAATCACTCTGGACCCCACTCACCCTGCCCACTACCTTTTTGAACTGTTGCCTTCTGGCCGACGCTTCAGAGCTCTGAGCACCAGAACCATCAGGCACAGGAACAGTTTTTTTCCCTCAGGCTATCCATCTCATGAACAGTTAAAACTGCCCCATTGAGCAATAATTAATGTGCAATACGCAGCTTAGTCTTTTTATATTATCCAACACATCCAGCCTCTTCTGCCATTACTTTCCCTTGCACTGTATATAACCGATTTGTATTTAGATTTGCACTACGTATGTGTATGTGTGTATGTATGTATGTGTGTATATATGTATGTATATATATATATATATATATATATATATATATATATATATATATATATATATATATATATATATATATATAAGGTTTTGCAACACCATTAAGCTGCAGGTTTACTGCAGTGCGCCTGTATGACAGATGCTGGTAAACAAATCTTGATGCAGTTTATTGATTGAAGTGCACATGCTCTCCTGATTGAAGTGCACCTGTAAAAACACAAAACTAGAGTGCTTACTAGAGTCTTGTACCTCACTAGAATTTCTGCCAACTGAGCAGTTAATCTAACTGGTTTCTGCAGGCAGGTCTACAGATAAAAAAAAAAACATGTAGGATTTTTCACTACATTTAGCCATTTCCCCCATGGTCCTCTGAGCATAGCCCTGCTACTTCAGAAGGGCAAAAAAAAAAAAAAAAAAATGCTGGAGTGATATTACTATATATAGCACCTGACCAGGTGCAGCAAGCAACCAAACAGCTCTATGCCAAGTTCTCCTTGATTTAAAGCTCCTGCCTTTGTTCTTTTGCTGTAGTGTTGGCATCAGATAACAGTAACACACTGTCTCTTTGATTTTTTTCTGTTAGGGTGGGTTTAATCGTCTTGCTCCTTTAAAGAACTTTTTGATTAAATCATGCTTGCCTATAGAGGTGCCGGCTTCATGTGCGTGATACGAAGATATAATTGCCACATACACTTTGAGCGTTGACGGAGTGAGTCCTGTGTCTAATCGCTCTTGAAGAAACATGAGAATTTCATGTATTGGGCAGTTTACTGGGTCTTTGCCATGTGAAAGACACTAATCAGTGAACACCTTCCATTTTAGCATGTAGAGGTGTCTCGTGGACGGCGCTTTGGACTGTAAAATGGTGTTCATGTGGGAATGGGTTAGTTCTGGTGCATTTAGCACACTCTGTTCAGGGGCCACACATGCAGGTTCCACAGCTGGGGCTGGGGCTGGGGATGCCAGATTGTGCCTTGTGCCTGAGAGAGGAGATCCCTCCTAAGCCGTATTTCCCTCGGCGAGCTGTACAGCATCTCTACCATTTACGGAAACCATGGCTGGTTGGGCCATTTTGGCACAACCAATAGAATCGTTTCCTTGTCCTCTCGGACTTTGCATATGACAGAGTGAATCAGGCATACCGGGGGAAACGCACATTTGCGTTTCACCGGTCATTTGTGTGCCATTGCGTCCTCTCTCAGTGGGGCTTGTGACTTTGAGTACCAGAGGGGACAGTGGGTATTCCCCACTTTGGCAAATAGATCGATTTCTGCTTTGCTGAATATTTCCCAAATCCTCAATACAGTTTGAGGATGAATTCTCCATTCGCCCTGTATCACCCCTTGGCGTGACAGTAGGTCCATGCCGTAATTCAGGTGGCCTGGGACATATGTCGCTCTCAGGGAGATGAGATGACGCTCGCTCCATAGGAGGAGGTGACTTGTCAATCTCAACAGAGGTGGTGAATGAATTCCACCTTAGTGGTTTATATATGCCACAACTGTCACGATGTCTGAGCGAACCAGGACATGACAGTTTGCTATTTCCTAAGAGACCTAATGGAATGACGGTGGATTCCGCTGCCATAAATCCCAATGCTTTATGAAACATCATCATTTCGATGCGGAATCCCAAAAAAGGAGATTTGTTGGCTGGTGTGAGCGTGCTTTTCGCCCAGTTCACATTGAGGCCCAAGCTGTTTAGATGCTGAAGCAGTAAGTCTCTGTGCTGGCATAACAGAGCCTCTGATTGTGTCAGTAACAGCCAATCGCAGAGGTAGTTCAAGAAGTGCACGCTGCTCAGTCTTAGAGGGATGAGAACCACATCGATGCACTTTGTGAATGTGCGAGGAGTCAGAGTCAGTCCGAAGGGCAGGACTTTGAACTGATACGCTGTTCCCTCGAACGCGAATCTCAAAAACATCCTGTGATGTCGTACTATTTGGATATGAAAGCACGCATCCTTCAGATCTATTGACGCAAACCAATCGTGTGGGCGTACATGCGATGAGATCCATTTCTGAGTAAACATTTTGAACGGGTGCTTTGTGAGTGCACGATTTAAATGTCTCAGATCCAGGATCGGCCGAAGTTCGCCATCTTTCTTTGGGATAAGAAAGTAACAGCTGTAAAACCCTTTTTGGGCTTTACAATTTGGCACAATCTCTATTGCGCTTTTCACGAGGAGATTGTGTATTTTGGCTCATAACACTGGCGTGTCTTCGGATGAAACTATGGAAGACAGAATGCCGTTGAAACGGGATGGCCGGCGTGCAAATTGGATCGTATAACCATGTTCGATTGTTTCTTTGCACCCATTCTGAAATACCCATTAGTGCTCGCCACGTGTCCGCGTAATGGGACATAGGGCAATTTGGTTTGTTTACCGTATGATATAATGCGTCGCTCTCTATAGGGAAGCGGTTGTGCATAATTTTGTGCTTTGAAGAGGAAAAGGGCTCTTTATTGAGAATGTGTGAGCATCTTGTGCATTTGCAATGAATGCTGTATTCTTTTTTGCATTTGTTTGAGTGCAAGACACAGAAACAACATTTTGAACAATATTGTGAACAACAATATTCCTTTCCCGACAACCAGTAGTGGGGAGATGGGGAACAGTGTTTTGTATCTCCAATCGAGCCTTTTTTGGAGTGAACCACGGGCTCTGCTTTCTGCTTCAAAGGGTTGTGCCCGTCAGGAATGCTTTTGCTGCGCGTGCTGATATGCAGGTGTCAGTGAGGCAGCAGGTATGGGATTTTTAGTCAGGCGCTGGCTAGAAGCAGAGTGAGGGTGAACCGGCTGTGATGTACTCCGTTTGGGCATAAAGTGTCTCATAGTCTGTGACTACCATCTCACAGGACCTGAAGTGGGAGACCCACATTGACTCCATTGTGAAAAAAGCCCAGCAGAGGTTGTACTTCCTTCGCCAGCTGAGGAAGTTCAACCTGCCACAGGTGCTGCTGATACAGTTCTACTCAGCAGTCATTGTGTCTGTCCTCTGCACTTCAGTAACTGTCTGGTTTGGTTCAGCTATGAAATCAGACATCAGAAGACTACAAAGGACAGTTCGGACTGCTGAGAGGATTATTGGTTGCCCCCTGCCCCCACTTCAAAAACTATAAACTTCCAGAGTGAGGAAAAAGGCTGGAAAAATCACTCTGGACCCCACTCCCTGCCCAATACCATTTTGAACTGTTGCCTTCTGGCCGACGCTTCAGAGCTCTGAGTACCAGAACCGTCAGGCACAGGAACAGTTTTTTCCTCAGGCTATCCATCTCATGAACAGTTAAATTGCCCCATTGAGCAATAACTATGTGCAATACACAATTTAGTCTTTTTTATATTTATCCAACACATCCAACCTCTTCTGCCATTTCATTCCTCTGAAAAAAAAAAACAAAAAAAACATTTGCACTGTGCATAACAGATTTGTATTTGAACTGTAGATAACAGATAACAAATTTGTATTAGATTGCACTACGTATGTGTATGTGTGTATGTATGTATGTATGTATGTGTCTGTGTGTGTATGTACGTATGTGTATAGCTATTTTTTATTTTTTATTATTATCTATGTCTTGCTGCTGTTTTTGTATTGTTTTTGTATTGTTGTACACTGGAAGCTCCTGTCACCAAGACAAATTCCTTGTATGTGTAAGCATACTTGGCAATAAAGCTGATTCTGATTCTGATTCTGTTTCTGAAAAGTCGAGGGATTAAGAGATGAATAGCAGGAGGCAGTTAATGCGTTATGACAAGCTTTGTCCTGATATAGAGGATTCAAATTGACACTACCAGACCCCCTCCAGCAGAGCTCGACCACTGCATAGTAGAACACAATTTAACACTCCCTCATTCGCTCCTGATCAGCTCCATCTGGTCTGTGACACACATGTATTGCCGTATGGCTCCTGTTAGCACCATATGCAATCACACTACTGCACCATCACAGTCAGCCAGAGTGAAGCTTAAGCAGAGAGATTTTTGGTTAGTTAACGATAGACAGATATATCAGTCAAGCTGATTAACTGAACAATTTTTGGCCATTTGGAGATCTGCCCATAACCGTGACTGCTTGGCTGATTAACAGAAATGGTAATTCCGCAAAGTATCAAAAATCTACCGTCAGCCTTTCTAGTCACTGGATACTTACAGTTTCTTTTTTCAAGTTCTAACATTTTGAGTAGGCTAAATATTAATATACAGGGCTCAACAATAAGGATGGCCTGCTGGCCTGGGGCCAGTATGAGAGAGTTTTGTGCCAGTTAACAGAATTGTCACTTTCCCGATTGGGCCAGTACTGCTTTGTCATTACACCTTACATTTGTTGATCTTGTGCATATTTTTTTTATGTCTTGAAGACATAAACATTTGGTTTTTTCTGTGATTTATTAAATTTTTTTTTACAAATTCTGCTGATTCAAATTTGTCACAAAAGTAATGTTATGTAGCAGGCATATATAGATAAGGTTTTGTCAAAATTGCGTATGACTTGTCAGTAAGAATGAGTTGAAAAAGATAAGCCAGTCAGTAATGTTTTGCATCAAATTCCATTGTTTTCCTACAAAAGTGTTTTTATGAATATACCTTTCTTAAAGTTACACTTTAGCGTTATTATTTCTAGCTATTTGAATATTAAAATCCTACTAATTGTATTGTAAATGTTTTTAAATGTATAAGTAATTTTAAGAGTAATATTGAATTTTTTTGCCATTTTCAACTTGTTCCAGCTTCTTTGTGCCACTGTGTTTGTTTTTAATAACCATGGAAATTGAGAAGTAGTGAAACTGCAGATCTTTCTCTTTTCCTCAGCTTTTTCAAAACCTCAAGCGACTGATGAAACCTTGTGCCATTGAGTTTAAGTCTCCTCTGGAACTGTCTGCACAGGGTAGGTGCACTGCGTGCATGCGCACACACACACACACACACACACACACACACACACACACACACACACACACACACACACAAAAACAGTCTTGGCCACTCATAGATTTTAAAACTACTAAGCACAGATCCAGACTGAACAAAAGAGCACACAACTACTGTGGCCTCAGAAAGTATTTGGATACTTTAGCTACTATGAAAAATGTATGAATATCTTGGATTTATATAACAAACTATCAAAGCAAGTGGCATTTATTTTAAAGAAAGTTAGCACAAGCAAATCTTTTAAGCAAAAACATAAAAAAGTTTGTTACATTTAAAAAAAAATTAAATAGAACAGTAGAGACAGCATATTGTTCAAAATTAATATCATTAAAGTATTTAGACACTTTCTGATTTGAAAGCTTAGTGGAATATGATAAACTACACATGTAGTTACTCTGCTAGAACACCTGTGTAAATGTGAGGGAAACTTCATACATCCACCAAAAAAGGACCTTGTGCCCAGTTGATTAAAATTCATTGCAAAAATGGCTATGGAAATCAAGGTTAGCTATGAGAAAAGTCTATGATTATTTGTGAGCAGATGCCACTTGGTTTGACATTTTGTTATTTAATGCAATGACATTTATGCATTTTAAGTGTGGCTCAAATGTCTAGTAGGTATCAATATTTTTGGGGGCCACTGTGTGTACTAGTATATCTGTACATCTGGTGGTAATTTATCAGGCTGTAATAGATAAACAAACGCAAGGCATTTGTACAGCAACCTGTGTACCAGGTGACTTCTTACCCAAACACAGCAATTGATTTAACAGTAATTACTCTACAATTAAGACCTCATTATCTTCTCCCACTTTTTCTGTCTTCTCATTTGACTCAGGAGGCCCACTCCATCCCCTCCCTTTCCGTTCCCTCCTTCCTCTTCCATCTTCTTTTGTCCCCTATGGACTCACCATGGCTTGATTCACACTGTTGAGGATAATTACCACTGTTTTAAATAGAGAACTGTATTTAAAACACCCACAAAGGCCTAAAAATGCCTCCTAATCTAGATCTATTTTACACAGCGGATTAGGCATAGATATACTGCCTGAGATTTTTTTGTCAGATATTTTTAGGAGAGATAAAAATGTCTTGCTCTTTCCATTCTCAGGTAAGGAGATGATTGAGATGTACTTTGACTTCCGTCTCTACCGTTTGTGGAAGAGCCGTCAGCACTCCAAACTTGACGACTATGATGACCTTCTGTGATGTTGTGTCGTTGGTTTAAGCAGCCCAAGAGGCAGGTAGCTTAATTTAGGGCCCACGTGCCAACGTTCCCTCCCAAAAAGCCTGGGCGGAAATGTCCAGAGGTGGAGAAGGGACAGTGAAAGATGAGGTTGAGGATGAAGATGGTTGACTTTACAAAGATGTTTGAATCCTCAGCCCTCAAATGTACTGAGAGGCGAAGTAGCCACTGCTGTTAGGTGCAGTGTGTTCACTGCCATCCATTTGAGCTTTCAGCCTCTGAGAGAAAGAGGAACATTTGGTAGATAAGCATAACAGTCTTTTAGCCTATGTGAAGGTATAAAAAGTAATGTTCAATATCTATGAGAACTGAAAGTTTGTGATAAGATTTTTGATGGAAAAATAGGAACAGTTACTTTTACTATTTTTGAATAGCCGTGTTTGTGGTAAACTAGCAGGGATAGTGATGCAAAGGCTATTTTCTAAACAGGCCTAGAGGTTAATATTTAATTCACTATCAATGAGTGCAGGAAAAACTGGAACTACATGTCTGTTGAATTTACATATCCAATCTAACTCTATAGAATAACTATTGTAATTTATCTTTCAACATAATAATATTGCACAGTTTTACATTTTTAAATATGGTGTTTTCTGTTTAGAATTGTTTAGAGGGGGGAAAAAACTCAGGTTTCATTCGTTTTACTGACCACCTCCTGTACAATACTTTCTGTAGACAAAGAAGAAAACAGTGGAAAAAGAAATAGATTTTTTTTTTTCAACTCAGCAGGAAGCCAGAATGATTGAGTTACCTGAGAGCAGTTAAAATAACACTCACTATATATGTATCAGGGGATTTGTGTGTGTTTGAGTGTTTTATTATAGATTAAGTTTACAGATCCATTGTCTAAATTTCCATCAAATAATTTATGTGTATTATTAAGGCATGTGTAGACAGAGCTTGCTATAGATCGGCAGATTTTGTCTTGTGGTATCTTCCAACTTTTAGCTTTGGTTGACACCTTTTCAAAATTTTCTAGAACAGTATCTTAAGCAAACATCAGATTTTGATTAAATATAGACAGAAATACACAATGACTTTCTCTCAGATTGTATCATATTTGTATTGTATTTCCCTGGCTGTGTTTTGTCATATGCATCTGTGTGTATTTAATGTGATGTCATGATGAGCTATTCAGAAGTTTTTTGGTCTTTGATATCGCAGCAAACATTATTATGTGGAAGATAACTCTTTTTGATCTTTTTGATTCATACATATCTCATGAGTCAAAGTGCAATTGTATCTGCAATATTTCTCTTAGAATAGTAAGTAGTACTGAATGTTACTGTGATCATGTTTTGAATATCGAAATTAGCTTTTCACACTTGCTTTTTACTTTTTTTTAAATAGTATACAGGATAATGTAGTGGCCTCTAAAGAGGTACTCTGAGGATGAAAATGTTCTCAAAGCTCTTTAGTTGGTGCGTAAGTGTGTTTTGGATGCACCAAATAGATAAATAGATATACTGGAAGATAGTTTAATGATCATGAGTAGATTTTCAAGTGCAAAACAGCAGCATTGCAACAGACAGTTCAAGGCATTACATAGAATGCTGCCAGGTACAAAATATGTAATGTGGTTACTCTTTTCTGGGTTTACAACTGGGGGAGGAGAAGACATTGCAATATCTGGTGGCAGCAATCAAAAATATCTCCAATATCACATTTTAAAACAACATAAACTGGTGTCTAAAAGTGCCCTCATGTCTTGAAGAGGATGTGAAGAATTACACATATTTGTGTCTGTGTGTGTGATTGTGTGTTTCAATAGTAGAGATGTGCAACGGGGCACTGAGATGTGAAGGATGCATCTATGTTTGCCTCCATGTTGATCCATCACACTCTTTTTATCTTTGACCACTCATGCAGACACCCAGAAAATTAAATAAAGCAGTACAGCATATGTATTTATCTAGGGCCAAAATCATAATCAAAACAGTCCAAGAGCTCCCATACTGAGGAAATCAGAGATTTGTTTCTGATGATTGCATTTCTTCATATGTAATGCTTTATATTTTGCCTTCCAGGCTCATTTAAGCTCATGTTATCATCTCTTGACTGTTTCTGCTAAGTCATTGTATCCTATAATAACAAAGTAGACTGTAAAATAGACTTCATGTATAGAGAGGTGATATGTGGGGTAGCATAACATAGCATTTAATATATATATATATATATATATATATATATATATATATATATATATATATATATATATATATATATATATAGCTTGAGAAAGTGGAGGCATAGAGCCAGTGGCACATGAGAACCATAAGGTCTCAGCAAGAGATCTAAAGATCATGGAGCCATCTGAATTTGCAGAAAGGTCTATGGCAGGTCAGGCGTGAAACATGACGTGTGAAGACCCCAATCACACTTTTGCAATAAGACATTTATTAACTTTAGTGTATGCCGTATGGCCTCATGTTGGTTGTTTCATGTCTGCATCAGTAAGATCTTCGAGAGTCACTTCACATATTCATTATGTCACTTTTTTGTTGGCCTAAGGAAATGAAAGTAATATTTGGTGGAAAGAAAGCTGCTGCTCACCACTTTAACTCGACAGTGGGTTTAGTCCATTTTAACAATGCATGTGTTGTTCCATTTATAATACACCAATTCCTTATACATGGTGAAATTCAAAACTATTTTCTGTAGCAATAAACATTGTAACATTAACTGTATTGTTTATAGGGAAGACAGTACTGATTCTTGAACAGACTGTTGTCTGAATATCTTAGGATGCTGTCTATGATTTCAACAGCATCTGTTTTATTTTAACCATGACTACTGGCTTTGCAGTGAAATGGAGAGAGACATGCAGGATGCCAATAAGCTTTGGGCAATAATTTCTGAAGGCTCTCACTTTAATATTGGCTGTACAAATAATTAATGATCCCAATATACAACAATCAAACTACTTTGTTACTTGTGATGCTTCTATATTATGCTAATTTGAACAACTCGTACACTTAAATATTTATCTATATGACCAGTATGGGGGAAGCCACTTTTAAACAATAGCTTCCTAAACTGCAAGCTACTCAATACCAAGGTAGTTAAACTACAGTCAAGCTATTTAGTTAGTTAGCTTCACTACAAACCATGTTTACTACAGTTATGGTTACAATATTACCATAGTAAAACTATTGTTAAAAAGTGTTAAAGAAATAGAGTGACAACATTAAATTGAACATACATTTATACTTGATATACTCTATTTAATATAACTGAATCGAAATATAGTGATAAACAATGGCAATACACTAAACATTTCTCTTCAAAAAGAAGAATAGTTCACCCAAAAATTATAATTTTCTCATCATTTACTCACCATTATGTCATCTCAAACTCGTTTGACTTTCTTCTGCAGAACACAAACAAAGATATTCTTTTTCACTATGAATCTTGACATCAGCAGTCTCCTTGGCAATCATGATTTCTAGCTTGATTACACATCCTAGTGCTCTGCGCATGCATTAAGCGCTAGGAAGTGTGATCGAGCTTGAAAACATGATCGTGCCTAGAGACTGCAATGTCAAGATTTATAGTGAAAAGGTGTTACATTTTAGTCTGTTCTCATCCCAAACCAATCAGATTGCTTCAGAAAAAAGGGATTGAACCACTTGAGCCTTATGGATTACCTTTATGCTGCTTTAATGTCCTTTTTGGAGCTTGAAAATTTCATCCCATTTACTTGCATTGTATGGACAAAAACACTTTATATCTCCATCAAAATATCTTAATTTGTGTTCCGCAGAAGAAAGAAAGTCATACGAGTTTGAAACGGCATAAGGTTGAGTAAATGATAAGAGAGTTGTCATTTTTGGGTGAACTATTCCTTTAATTCTGCACAGGGCTCAATTGAATCATTATGTGAACTAGTTCATTTGCATGAACTGAAAGAACCAATTCACTTTGATTTCACCCTCGGCTCCATTTCTGCACTCACAATACAATGCGACAAATATAGGTTTTTGTGATGCTACAGCACTACTCTTTGGAAAATATACCTCGTTACTGGAAAAAATTGACACTATGTAACTACTGTCACGCTACTGAAAAATGTAGATAAGTTAGTAGTGTCACTACTTTTAGTTAACTACTCCCCAACCCTAATATGGATATGACATTAACGTAAATGGCATGTGTTATGAAAACACAATATTACTATTAGTCCCCTTAGTGGAGTTACTTAGTGGAGAATTTGAGAAATGGAGAGAGAAACATCTGCAGAATGGTCAAATGGTTCTTTTTGATGTGCTACCTGCCTGAGGGAAAGAAAATACCTCCAGGATCCGGATTTTGACCAAAATAACAAAATATGAAAAATTATTATATCTTACACTACTTGAAAAAAATGTTTCAACATTTTAAAGCAGAGCTTTTTTGTTGATACTTATTCTTGTCCTGGGCCCGTATTCACAAAAAATCTTAAGGCTAAAAGTAGCTCCTAAAGTGGAAATTTAGGAGCAACTCTTAAAAATCAGGGGTATGTCAATTTTAGGACTCTAACATTTTAATCTAAGAGTAATTCATGAAGCATTTTAATGCTAAAAGTAGCTCCTAAACCCACGACAGCCTAGAAGTCTATATCTATCTATCTATCTATCTATCTACTGTATATATGCATATATATATATACACACACACACACACCGATCAGCCACAACATTAAAACCACCTGCCTAATATTGTGTAGGTCCCCCTCGTGCTGCCAAAACATCATTCTGAGATGCTATTCTTCTCACCACAGTTGTACAGTGCGGTTATCTGAGTTACCATAGACTTTGTCAGTTCGAACCTGTCTGGCCATCCAGCCTGTCTTGCACCAACAATCATCCATGCGATTATCGAATCAGCCAATCGTGTGGCAGCAGTGCAGTGCATAAAATCATGCAGATATGGGTCAGGAGCTTCAGTTTATGTTCACGTCAACCATCAGAATGGGGAAAAAATATGATCTCAGTCAGTAATTTTGACCATGGCATGATTGTTGGTGCCGGATGGGCTGGTTCGAGTATTTCTGTAACTGCTGATCTCCTGGGATTTTCATGCACAACAGTCTCTTGAATTTACTCAGAATGGTGCCAAAAACAAAAAACATCCAGTGAGTGGCAGTTCTGCTGTTGGAAATGCCTTGATGATGAGAGAGGTCAACAGAGAAAGGCCAGACTGGTTTGAACTGACAAAGTCTACGGTAACTCAGATAACTGCTCTGTAAAATTGTGGTGAGAAGAATATCATCTCAGAATGCTATTCTGAGATGCGGGTTGGCGCTGTTTTGGCGACATGAGGGGGACCTACACAATATTAGGCAGGTGGTTTAAATGATTTGGCTGATCGGTGTATATCAATCATTGTCTGTCTTAGCTAACAAATAGCTGTTTCCCGTCTACTAATCACTGAGGGCTAATATAAAAGAGCACGCTAATAAAATGTGGTGTCATCCATAGCAACGAGGTCAACTCCGTCTTACTCATATCTTAAGATTTCCTTAGTAAAACTTGCTCTTAGCAGTTTTGTGAATAGGTTTTAAGCAAAAACTCCTAGCTAGGAACTCTTTGGAGAACTCCTATTGGTAAGATAAAAATCTTTGTGAATATGGGCAGGAGCTCTAAGGTGACGTCCTGCTGTTTGATACAGAGTTGTTGATTAGATTAAATGCTGAATGATTAACATCATCGTGATTGCACAGTTAGACCCTTTGGCTTTGTTCACACAGCAGGAAAAATCTGATTTCTTCTGATATTATTTTAGACTGACTGTTCAAACTGCAAGTTATATGTGGCCGGATCTGATTGTTTTCTTTTCAGACTGCAGTTACTTTTGCTAGTATGTCCACGTTAGTTGTCATAGTAACAGTGCAAACTTACATATGTTCACCATGCATGCGTGAGAATTTAGCAGTGTATTTTTTGCCATTGACTTTGTTTTTCAAGAGGGCAGTATCCAAATACGAACATATTTGTCACAGAAAACGGCTTAAAAAGTGGGAGAGGTGGCATATGCAATCTTTGTTGCTAGGGTTGTCAACTATCCCGTTTCAGCTGGGACTTCCCATATTTAAGGCTTTGTGTCCCGTATTGAAGCATGCTTAAAGAGTTGGACGGCAAGATGCTTGAAGGGGCTCATGTCCTGTATTGAAGAGCTCAAATGCGTTCCTAAGATGGCCGCCGAGTGGACTGACTTACCTTGAAAGGGACTTTGGCTAAAAGGTGTAATAAAATGGTCATTTTGAACTAACTTTTTAAGGCACTTTTTTAATTTTCTTTCTAACGATCCTACAGCATGGCCGTTATTATTGTTTTCCCTTCAAAGTGCCCTGTGAAGGTATCATTTATGCCGTTTGGAACACAGTATATGTCTTCTCATCGCATAATGATGTTTTTAGCAGAAATATGTTTTTAAAAGCAACTTGCAATGTCTCTCTTATTCTCTGCAAAGACTAGTGCATGGAACTAATCACTTCTAAACATTTTAGTAGGAATGATAGTATTTCAAATAGCCTATATTACAATAGCTAGAAAGTATTGATGAGTAATGACTGTAAACATGTATGGATTTATTAGCTTGGCTGAACTGCCAAATATTTGACATAATAGTCTAGTTCAAATAAATGGCCAATATTTCTTCAGCAAATTACAATAGATTGCTTATCTTGTCATTTTGCTACTTTAAAGGACTGAGTTAAAACTCATAGTGTCCATCTCTTTATTAGCTCAGTATTTGCTAAGAGAAGTTGTATTCAGGAAGGTAGTTTGCAGTAAAAATGTACTTCGTGAAAAGGTTTGTTTTTCCATGTACAACCTCTTTAAAACAGTGCACACTGGAAATGTTTTGTAAACTGTTTTACAGTAAAATGTGCCTAGTTTTAAGTGAATCAAGTCTTGGGTCTTCTTTTCTCACCTTGAACATGATTTTTCTCCTTAAATGAAAATAATCTGAAATAAGAAAGTGGTAAACCACAGGAAAAGTGAAGGGTGTGAAGGCATTTGGCCAGCCATATCCAGGAATAAATAAATAAATATGGGTGGCATTTACTAAGATACAGCATTGTCTTCGACATCTATCCATCATGATATCCAAATGCTGTTTGAACAACACATCCATACTGGCATGAAAAAAAAAAAAAAATATGTATATATATATATAATCTTGCCTCCTGGACATGCATTTTTTTACCTTTACAAGGGCATTTTTCTAGTTATATAAAAACACACTCCGTTTATGTTAAATACTTCAACTGAGGGGGCCTGGGTAGCTCAGCGAGTAAAGAGGCTGACTACCACGAGTTCGAATCCAGGGCATGCTGAGTGACTCCAGCCAGGTCTCCTAAGCAACCAAATTGGCCCGGTTGCTAGGGAGGGTAGAGTCATATGAGGTAACCTCCTTGTGGTCACTATAATGTGGTTCGCTCTCGGAGGGGCACGTGGTGAGTTGTGCGTGGATGCCATGGTGGATGGCGTGAAGCCTTCTCATGCGCTATGTCTCCGCGGTAACGAGCTCAACAAACCACGTGATAAGATGCGCGGGTTGACAGACTCAGACGCGAAGGCAACTGAGATTCATCCTCCACCACCCGGATTGAGGCGAGTCACTACGCCACCACGAGGACTTAAGAGCGCATTGGGAATTGGGCATTCCAAAAAGGGGAGAAAATAAAAAATAAAAAATAAATACTTCAATTGAATCATTTGATTAATTAAATACTCAATATTAATAATTACTTCTGTTACCTATAAAATCCAATCAGAAGTATCTGTAAATAATGCACAAGACAAAACAATGTTCTGCTAGAATACATTTTAGATAATTGTCCAGTCTCTAGCTATGTTTAATAATACTCTCTACTGTATACGTCACAGTAAATTTTGATCTGATTGCTGTTTTATGTTTTAGAGTTATTGGGAGTGTTGTTCTAAAATTCAGTTTAACAAAATAAATAAATAAATAAAATAAAATAAAATAAAATACACTTTATATTAGGTACTCTTAATGTAACTCTTACCTCTAAAACAGTGAATTCCTGTATCTGACAGCTACAGGTCACTATACAGTGTGTGCAGTGACAGTAAACCCATACTTAGATAAACCTAGAATAAAAAATTATGAAATACTGAATATCAAATATTAGATAAGAGATAAAAACTTCACTCCAATGGCACTGGTGCCTCCATATTTGGGGGATTTTTGTCATCTGAAGTGGCCATTTTTGCCCTGAGTCCTGGTTAATTTCTGACCCTATAAAGTCACACATTTCAGGGGGATGTAAAAGTGGCCAGGAATGACAGTGAAAAGTCCAATGAGATTGTAGTCCTTCTCTCATGAGCAAAGGATCTAGTGTGAGTGTGAGAAATAGAAAAAACACAGTGGTGAGATTCCCTGTGGTAAAGAGCCTGACACAAAGCCACAGGGAAAGGCTGCAGTGTGCTTACATTAGACACAGGACGAACCACTGAGCAGCAAGAACTAATCTAGGACAGTCACCCTCTCTACCTTTCACTCCTTTTCTTTGTCAGTTTCCTGTTTCCAATAGTGACCTAAAGTGCAGCAAAGGCCACTCTGCCAAATCTCTTTACATAATCATAGTTTGCACTGTTTAATTTGTGCTGCAGCATTGGGGCTGTGCAATTGATGGTCCCAGGAGACGTTTGGTTCATTAAAAATAATGAGTCAGACAATGTCATCAGCACCACAACAGAACATTCTATTGTCCAATCAGGAATTATAAACAAAGAAATATAATTAAAAAACATATAATCATCTGCACTTACAAATAAGCATTGGTTTCACAGAGAGAAAGGGAGAGATAGGCTGTTTGCCACTGCTTAATAGCCAAGCAGTTTGTTTCAGTGTGAGGACACATGGAGGAGGAAGAGAGGGCAGTGATCAATCTTCTACGAACACAAATACAGGCTGCCAGAGAGAAACAGAAAGTGTGCTCTGGGACTCATTGGCATTTGCCCCACGTACACCAAGGTCAGAACACCACTTAGTCATTGTCTTATCATTACACAAAAATGCAATGCACTGTAAAACCCAGTTACCTTCCCGGATCTGGTATCTGTAGTGCATTGTGTCTGCTAAAACATATTGCACCACTCACCGGCCACATTCATGCACCTATTGACCATCAGTTTGAAAAGTGTTTAGAATTTTTAAATATCTGATGCTGCTTGGCAATGCATTAGGCACTGATTATTTTCTCTTTGAGAGCCTTGAATGGTCTGTCATGTCCTATTAAGCAAATACAATCCAGGTAAAATCAATAATAGTTAAATAAAAATATCTCTGTAATGGTCTGGATAAACATTTTAAAATACTGTGCCGTGCGCACTGGTCTAGGTCTTGGGCATAGATAACACTTAGAGAAACTGGGTCAGCAAATAGAGCGACCATCAGATTAATGAAACACTCTTTTCTACAAAGGGCCCTTTCACGCTGAACGCATTTGTGTGTCCATATGTGCTGTTTTTAAACTGTTTTCTGCGCTAGATCAGTGGATCTCAACCAAACTTCCCAGGGGACTTCAAGTCAAATCATGATGTAGGCCTTGAACATATAATCTGACAGTTGCAGAAACGTCTTGAATCACAAAATTAATATTGATTAGTATTTTAATCTATTCTATCTGCTATTTTCTGGGGCTTTGAATATTGTCTTGGACAATAGGTGGGGGGGCGAGGGGTCTCGGAGTCAAAAAGGTAGAAAACCACTGCACTAGGTGGATTACTTTGACCATTGTGCCTCATCTTGCTAATTTTTAGAGTCTCACGCAGGAGTTCACTTTTTTGACGCTGTGTAAAGTTAAAAACAACATAAAGTTTTATAAACACATCTCGAGACACATGCATTTTATTTTATTCTGCATTTTTTCAGCGCAAGAATGCATTTGGCCTGAACGGCCTCCAACTGCTGTATTTTTTTTTGTTGTTGCATGCTTACCCAGGCTAAATGTCCATTCCAAGCTCTAACTCTCTGCCAGCACTGTTCTTGGCAAACTTTGGCAGGTGCTCTCCTGTACTCAGAATGATGTGATCTGCTTAGATGAATCTTTTATTTTCCTGTCTGAATTTCTTCACACCCCAGGTGTCTGCACACTAGCACACCAACATGAGGGTTAATGGAAAGTTCATCGCCATTAGCCAGCCTACATCTCTGTTTGCAGTTTTTAAAGGTTATTTGGATTGAACTTGGATATAGACTATAAAGATCTGATCAATCATCCAATATGAGAGAGTGCTGCAAATGCAGGAGTGTAGACAAGGAGGGCAACTATGAGTTCTGCTGGGTTATGACATTGACATTATGTAGAACAGTGATCCTCCAAACCTGCCTATGGACTGTAAACTATTGCGCCAATGGCTGCAATAAGAAAGTGACTGACTCCAAACTAAGGTTGATACTGCATACATCAATCACTGCCTGGCCGTCTGACTAACACTGATTAAGGCAACATTTCATCATCTATTTCTAGTTTGGTTATTAGGTGTGAATGGCTGGAGCATCTTGGTGTCTGAAGTGATTAGGGGAATGTGTGCTGATGGGAGAAGGGATTTATTGGGTGCATTGTCCAAGTGCATCCATCATGATTATGTGGAACAGGAGAATGCTCCTCCCCGCTCTGCTTTACTGAGTGATAATAATGCCATGAAGCCACACCATGATTGTGGAGATTGGTGTATAGATAGAAAAGCTCCACTGAGACTTTCCACATATTGCTGTTAAATAAAGCATTTTCACATTATATAACCACTGTGTCCATGTGTATCATGTGTCATAAAATATTAAATAGCAGTTAGTGTAAGCAGTTAGTGTAAAAGTGCACGTCCGTGCACATTAATAATGGACAATACTGATGACAGTATGAATATCTGTAGTTTACAATAAGGAGCATGATTAATGGTTGTTGTAATGACTTGTTCTACCTCTAGAGATAAAATTGACAATTGCTACAAATAACAAGACCTAGTGATGATGATTTTGTTTTGAAAAGGAATATTTTGGGTTAAATACAATTTAACCTCTATTTAAACGTATTACTTTGAAATTACTGTGTTAATTTGTGGTTATAAAAACTTGTACCTCAGTTTATAAGAACCATTCAAAAATGCACTGACAAAAATTTACTTACAATGGCAGTCTATATGGGGCAGTCAGTAACTGCTTTTCCACCAATGGGCTGGACTGTTCTCCTTGTGGAAAAGTGTGGTTCCGTACCAATCAGAGCTCGTTGGCATGGATACAGTATCTTTTACTTTTACAGCCACATCACCAGCACAGTTCTCTGTCCTGAGCACGGTTAGCTAACGGTGCTGAGAATTCTAGGTCAAATCAAATCAAATCACTTTTATTGTCTCAGCCATATACACAAGTGCAATGGTGTGTGAAATTCTTAGGTGCAGTTCAGATCAACATAGCAGTCATGACAGTGATGAGACATATACCAATTTACAATAACATCAAATTAACACAACACAATTTAAAGTCTAATATACACATAATTACACACAACACAATATACAAATAATAACAATCACTGTACAGTACAATACACACAATATAGATACACATTATTCAATAAAAAAAAGTATATATAGTATATATAGAATGTACAGTAGGTTGTATTGTACTGTATTGACATTCAGGCTGTCGGTTGATAGTAAGTTGTTAAGAGAGAATATAATATAATAATAATATAATTTATGAAAGTCTGGTGTGTGATATAAGAGTAAGAGTAATAAAGTGCAGTGCTGATGTATTTTGATCGTGGGAGATCAAGAGTTCAAACGTCTGATTGCTTGGGGGAAGATGCTATCATGGATTCGGCTGGTGCGGGTCCTGATGCTGCGATACCGCCTGCCTGATGGTAGCAGTGAGAACAGCCCATGGCTCTGGTGGCTTGAGTCTCTGATGATCCTCCGAGCTTTTTTCACACACCGCCTGGTATATATGTCCTGGAGGGAGGGAAGCTCACCTCCAATGAATCTGAATCTCCAGAATCTGGCAGTTCGCACCACCCTTTGCAGTGCTTTGCGGTTGTGGGCTGTGCTATTGCCATACCAGGCGGAGATGCAGCCAGTCAGGATGTTCTCTATAGTGCAGATGTAGAACCGTGTGAGGATGTGTTGGTTCATTCCAAACTTCCTCAGCCGTCTCAGGAAGAAGAGGCGCTGATGAGCCTTCTTCACAACAGCTTCAGTGTGGATGGACCAAGTGAGTTCCTCAGTGATGTGGACACCCAGGAACTTGAAGCTGCTGACTCTCTCCACTGGTGCTCCATTGATGGTGATGGGACTGTGTTCTCTGTCTTTTCTTCTGAAGTCCACCACAAGCTCCTTTGTCTTACTGACGTTGAGGGAGAGGTTGTGCTCCTGACACCACTCCTCTCTGTAGGCTGTTTCATCATTGTCAGTGATCAGACCTACCACCGTCATGTCATCAGCAAACTTAATGATAGCATTGGAGCTATGTGTTGCCACACAGTCATGTGTGTACAGGGAGTACAGGAGTAGGCTGAGAACACAGCCCTGTGGGGCTCCAGTGTTGAGGGTCAGTGATGAGGAGATGTTGCTGCATATTCTAACCACCTGGCATCTGCTTGACAGGAAGTCCATGATCCAGCTGCACAGCGAGCTGTTTAAGCCCAGAGCCCGGAGTTTCTCATCTAGCTTGGAGGGCACTATGGTGTTGAATGCTAAGCTGTAGTCTACAAACAACATTCTCACATAAGTGTTCTTTTTTTCCAGGTGGGAGAGAGCAGTGTGTATTGTAGATGCAATGGCATCATCAGTGGAGCGGTTGTTGCGGTAAGCAAACTGCAATGGGTCTAGAGAGAGAGGCAGCACAGAGCAGATGTAATGATTAGTCTCTCAAAGCATTTGCTGATGATGGGGGTCAGAGCAACAGGACGCCAGTCATTTAAGCAAGTGATTTTTGATTGCTTTGGAACAGGCACAATGGTGGATGTTTTAAAGCATGTGGGGACTACAGACAAAGAGAGGGAAAGGTTGAAAATGTCCGTAAAAACACCAGCCAGCTGGTTCGCGCACGCTCTGATGACACGGCCCGGAATGCCGTCTGGGCCCTCGGCTTTGCGGATATTCACCCGTTGGAAGGATCGGGTTACATCCGCTACAGAGACAGAGAGTGAACTAACCTCTGTAGCTTCGGCCGCGAGAGCTCTCTCCGCGAGGGCGGTGTTATTTCCCTCAAAACGAGCATAAAAAGTATTTAGCTCATCCAGGAGAGAGGCAGCGGTGTTCATGGCAGAGTTTTTATGGCCGTGATGATGTTAATTCCCTGCCACATGCTTCTAGAGTTGGTGGTGTTAAACTGTCCTTCAGTCTTGTTCCTATACTGGCGTTTTGCTGTTCTGATAGTTTTTCGGAGGGCATAACTGGCTTGTTTATGCTCCTCCGCGTTCCTGGAATTAAAAGTGGAGGTCCGCACATTAAGTGCCACGCAAACATCGCTATTAATCCATGGCTTCTGGTTCGGATAGATCCGTGTTGTTCTGGTCGGAATGACGTCCTCTATGCACTTTCTGATGAAACACATTACGCTATCAGCGTAAAGCTCGATGTCGTCATCAGAGGCGGACCGGAATCCAGATCCCAGTCCATGTGATCAAAACAGTCCTGTAGCGTAGAGTCTGATTGGTCCGACCAGCACTGGATCGTTCTGAGAGTGGGTACTTCCTGTTTCAGTTTTTGTCTGTAAGCGGGCAGAAACAGAATAGAAGAGTGGTCCGATTTGCCAAATGGTGGACGGGGAGGGATTTGTAGCCATCCTGGAAGGGAGAGTAGCAATGGTCCAAAACCCGGTCCCCTCGTGTGTTGAAACTAATGTGCTGGTGGTATTTTGGTGCGACTGATTTGAAACTGGCTTTATTAAAGTCCCCGGTCACAATGAACGCAGCCTCAGGGTGCGCGGTTTCCTGCTTGCTTATAATTCCATACAGTTCCTTGAGTGCCCGATCTGTGTCGGCTTGTGGCGGTATGTACACAGCAGTGATAATGATCGCTGTGAATGTACATTCCTCTGATCACACCAGGATTTGTTGATCATAAAACATACACCACCACCTCTGCTTTTACCTGAGAGGTCTTTCGCTCTGTCCGCTCAGTGCACGGAGAACCCCGTGGGTTCAATGGCTGAGTCTGGAATCTCTGCAGACATCCAAGTTTCCGTAAGGCAGATAATGCAGCAGTCCCTCGTCTCTCGTTGTAAAGAGATCCGTGCTTTCAGCTCGCAGAGCTTGTTATCCAGAGACTGAACATTTGCCAGTAGAATAGTGGGTAGCGGGGGTCGATTTGCACGGCGTCTTACTCTGATGAGAACGCCGGCTCTGTTTCCCCTTTTCTCCTGCGTTTCCGCAGCCGTGCAGCACAGACAAAGGGCTCCGCTTGCATGTTTGTAAACAGCGGGTCGGCATTGAGGAATTTGAAGTCCGGTTTACGGTGTGTGATTGCTGAACCAATGTCCAAAAGTGTTTGTCTGTCATAGACAATAAGGCAGACAACATCCAAGACAAAAAACATAAGAACTGTAAACAAAACAAACAAAACACTCGGCCAGCCATACTCAGCGCCATCTTGAGTCTTCACATCTTGGGAATGATTTGTAATCTAACCGTACCGAACCATGTTCAAGTGTAGATGCCACTGGAACTGTTACTCATTGTGCTCAGAACTGTTTGGCCCAATGGTGAAAAAGCTGTTATTATTTGTGGATAAACCAAAATATTACTTACACACACAGGACATGTTTTTGTTTGCTTGTTAGTTTTTTGCTGTTTACAGAGCCTAGGGCTGTGACAAAGACAGTTTAGAAAAGTTTTATTTCTCATTACATCTACATCAGTGATATATATATCATGTAGTAATGGTGTAAGTAATGGTATTCCCAAACATCACTCATATCATTTGAGATATCTAAGGGCATATTGGCCTGCCTATACAATTGTGTATTGTATTTTTATTTTTTCCTAATATGTTTTGTACAGAAAATGGTTAAATTATTAACCTGGTTGTTGATGTTAATCAGAGAAAATTATCAAGTCAGATTGCTTACAGATCCAAGATTTGCGATCGTATCTATGATGCACTTCTTCTTGGGCGCCAGCTGATGCTATCGCGCTACTGATTGGCCTAATTTACTAAATTAGAGTGCAGTAATGGCTCTCAGTTTAGAGAGGCTGTCTTCTCATTTATCTGTGAATGCAGCCTCAACATCAAAGAGTGCTTGGCACTTTAGATGTTCCACTCAGATGTTCTCTGAATTCATAATGTTGCTTTTACTGCATGTGTTCCTTGCTTTTCTGCTACTGTACTATTCAACTAGAATAGCATAGCACAAGCAGTGCCAAAGGGCATGGGTTCAATAATTCCCAGAGAACACATAAACTGATGTATAGCTTTAATGCAAGTGACTGGGTGTTGATACAGATTTCCCAATTCGATATGATTCCAATTCACAAGCTCTCGATTTGATTTGATATAGATTCTGTTTGCTTCTATTCTGATTCATATGGGTATATTTCAGTCAATTTTGCTTATGTATTAAATAAATTCTCCCTCAGCTAATACTGTTAATTATACAGGGGACCTTCTAATTTGGTACATTATTAAAATATTGATTTTACAAATTGTATTTTGTCATTATTTTTCATCATTTTGGTCACATTTTAGCTATTTAAAATGTACAAATTACATGTATTCTATCAATATTATGTCTTGAAATGTAATCAACTATATATATATATATATATATATATATATATTACCGGTCAAAAGTTTTGAATCACTTACTCATTCTTTATTATATATTTTTTTTTTCTTCACATTTTAAAGTCATCAAAACTATGGAATAACATAAATGGAACTAAGGGAAATATGTTGTAACTAAACAAAATCCAAAATAAATCAAAACTGTGTTATATTTTAGCATCTTCAAAGTAGTCACCCTTTGCCTAGAATTTGCAGACATGTACTCTTGACATTTTCTCAACCAACTTCTTGAGGTATCACCCTGGGATGATTTTTAAACAGTATAGGAGTAGTTCCCATCTATGTTAGGCACTTATTGGCTGCTTTTCTTTATTATTTGGTCCAAGTCATCAATTTCAAAAACTTTTTTTATTTATTTTTATTAAATTTTAGTTTTATAATGAAATAAATTAAGATGGTGGCACAATTATATTTTTGTCTACAAAACTAATTTCAAACATTTAAGCATACGCCTTCAGATCAAAAGATTTTAAGATCATGAGAAACATTTCAGTCAAGTGTTTCAAAACTTTTGACCGGTAGTGTGTATATATATATAGCAGCTTCAAGTTCCTGGGTGTCCACATCACTGAGGAACTCACATGGTCCATCCACACTGAAGTCGTTGTGAAGAAGGCTCATCAGCGCCTCTTCTTCCTGAGACGGCTGAGGAAGTTTGGAATGAACCGCCACATTCTCACACGGTTCTACACCTGCACTGTAGAGAGCATCCTGACTGGCTGCATCTCCACCTGGTACGGCAATAGCACCGCCCACAACCGCAAAGCACTGCAAAGGGTGGTGCGAACTGCCAGACACATCATCGGAGGCGAGCTTCCCTCCCTCCAGGAAATATATACAAGGTGGTGTGTGAAAAATGCTCGGAGGATCATCAGAGATTCCAGCCACCTGAGCCATGGGCTGTTCTCACTGCTACCATCAGGTAGGCGGTATCGCAGCATCAGGACTCGCACCAGCCGACTCCATGATAGCTTCTTCCCCCAAGCAATAAGACTTTTGAACTCTTGACGATCAAAATACATCAGCACTGCACTTTATTACCCTTACTCTTATATCTCATACCGGACTGTCATAAATTATATTATTATTATTATATTATGTTCTCTCTTAACAACTGACTATCAACCGACAGCCTGAATGTCAATACAGTACAATACTGTACATTCTATATATATATACTTTTTTATATATTTTTATTTTTTATTTTTATTGAATAATGTGTATCTATATAGTGCGTGTTGTATACTGTACAGTGTATGTTATTATTTGTATACTGTTGAGTGTAATTATGTGTATAACAGATGTTTAAATTGTGTTGTGTTAATCTGATGTTATTGTAAATTGGTATATGTCTCATCACTGTCACGACTGCTATCTTGATCGGAACTGCACCCAAGAATTTCACACACAATTATATATATATAGTTGAAGTCAGAAGTTTACATACACGTAGGTTGAAGTCATTAAAACTAATTTTTTAAATCACTCCACAGATTTAATATTAGCTAACTATAGTTCTGGCAATTCGTTTAGGACATCTACTTTGTGCATGACATGAGTAATATTTCCAACAATTGTTTACAGACAGATTGTTTCACTTTTAATTGACTCTATCACAATTCCAGTGGGTCAGAAGTTTACATACACTAAGTTAACTGTGCGTTTAAGCAGCTTGGAAATTCCAGAAAATTATGTCAAGCTTTTAGACAATTAGCCAATTAGCTTCTGATAGGAGGTGTACTGAATTGGAGGTGTACCTGTGGATGTATTTTAAGGCCTACCTTCAAACTCAGTGCCTCTTTGCTTGACATCATGGGAAAATCAAAAGAAATCAGCCAAGAGACCTTGTGGACCTCCACAGGTCTGGTTCATCCTTGGGAGCAATTTCCAAATGCCTGAAGGTACCACGTTCATCTGTACAAACACGTTTGCATTTGTGATATTACCTGGGTAGCTCAGTAGTAAAAGACGCTGGCTCCCACCCCTGGAGTTCGCTAGTTCGAATCCCAGGGCATGTTGAGTGACTCCAGCCAGGTCTCCTAAGCAACCAAATTGGCCTGGTTGCTAGGGAGGGTAGAGTCACATGGGGTAACCTCCTCGTGGTCGCTATAATGTGGTTCGTTCTCTGTGGGGTGTGTGGTGAGTTGAGTGCGGATGCTGCGGTGGGTGGCGTGAAGCCTCCACACACGCTATGTCTCTGTGGCAACGCACTAAACAAGTCACGTGATAAGATGCACAGGTTGATGGTCACAGACACGGAGGAAACTGGGATTCATCCTCCCCCACCCGGATTGAGGCGAATCACTACGCGACCATGAGGACTTAAAAGCGCACTGGGAATTGGGTATTCCAAATTGGGTGAAAAAAAAATAATAATAATACAACCATTTAATATTGCATAATTTTTATTATGAGTTATTGTTACTTTTTGAATATAACATTTTTATACTTATAGTTATATTTTTCTGTCTTCAATTTCACCTATCTCTTGGGGGGGAATCATATGACAGCAGAGTGGCACCTCTTGTACATTCTGTAGCGTGCAGCACATGTGACTGTATATTATTTAATTAAATTACATCCTTCTGCTGTATAATAATCACACTTGGCCATATCCAGAGGTTTTTTATTTTATTTTCAAATTGTCATTTCATCTCAAATTTGTCACATCTCATGTCATTTTGCTAATGGAAATTAGCAACAAGATGTTTTTATTTTTTGGTATCGTGATACTTAAACCTAGTTGGTTGGCACAGAGTTAATTTGTGGTAATTGTTAAATTATTTTCACAAAAGTGTACTTTCTTGCCCTATGCTGACTGACGCTGTCATAGCTTCTGAATGTTAAAATCTGTAACTGTGCAGACAACTTTTCATTTTATTTGTCAAAACAAAATTAAACTCATCTACTAAATGTTATAGAAATTATACAAAAAAAGATATAAATGTTATTTAATTTTACTTAATAGTGATTGGTATCAGCAATATTTTGATATAAGATTTGTAAGCCTGTGATAATCTATGCTAGCTGGCTAACATTCATCAAAGAGTATGAGTGGGGTTGGTTAGCACATTGGTTTTTGGGTGGGTTAATACACTGGGTATAAAAAAGAATAGATAATAATTAATAACCTTCATACACACTTTTTACCAACTTAATACCTCTAAAAACACACATAACATCAAATAATGTAGAATAATAATAATGAAACATTATTATTAGGCCTATTACACATACACACAGTTTAACTTTAAGCCAAGCCAATGACACAATTAGTTCCTTTCATTTATGTGATTAAAAAGGTTTTACATTTATATAAAACAAGTTTAAGTAAAGATTTAAATATTTATATAAGTTTATACAAGTAAAAATTGTTCATATAAAATTTCAAACTGTCAATTTGTGTGTATTAATCATTCAATCAATCATTATAAAATCATACTAATTATATTAATGATAGAAGACAAACATGTGGTGTTCTGGTTTAAAATAAAGTGTTGTTTGTTTTTCTGTATGTTGCTTCTCTCTTAAAACTACAGTATAATGTTTTGACACTGTGCCAACCAACCCCACATCCTGTGCCAACCAACCCCAATATGGGGTAGCCTATCTTGATGTTTGTTTCACCAGAGATATTCAATAAAGTATGAAAAGTGTGCCAACAAACCCTGTTATCCCCTGTTAGAAAAAGTGCTAAAATGGTGCTGTCTCTTTAAGAAAAGCAGCAGTTCAGCAAACATCTCCGAGTGTTTCGTTTGAGCACATATTAATGAGAATAGAGTTAAATGGGTCCAAAATGTTATGTGATTGGATCACTCAAATCACATTTATTAGTCGAAAACAAATGTGACAGCATCGCATTTGTAATGTAAAGGCCAATGTGTCCTGATGCCTCCCAGCCAACAGCGATGTGCCGCCTACTTCCTTGTCAATAAACCACTGCTCAAAAACAAGGTTTTAAACCGGTTGCATGCAGCTTTAAAAGAGCTCATAAATGATCATCCGTTGGAAAAAAAGCAGATGCATAACTTCACTTTAAGCTTCTCTGGTAAACCTGACTATATGCAGTGACACATATTATGTGAAGCACATTTGAAGTTCAGTTAATACAGCTGCTTAAAAAAAAAAAAAAACAACAAAAAAAACACACAAAAAAGAGCATTTTACTTGAAACATTTCATAAATGTACATTTACAGTGAGATAAAAATGTTAAAGTGTAATTGGAAGCAATAGTGTGCTAAGATTTTGTTTTAATGTGAACTTTTATGCACTGACAATTTTTACACTGATGTAGTGAGTCATGTAGTAAAAAAATATGAGATACTCCCCTCAAAATCCCATCAAAAGTGGAGACACGTTACAACCAGGTGTAAACAGTTATCAGTCTCACCTGACCACTTGTGATAGGATCACCTGAAACAGGTGTAAAAACTAGGTATAAACAGGGCTGTAGGCCTTCAAAACTCTTGGTTCTCCAGGACATTTTACCACGTAGGCTAAAGTGCACTTTGTCAAACCATTGTGTATTCAGCATTAATACAAAATCAGCATTATTAATCAACACTCATGCACCAAAAATGGGATTTCAAGTAATGCACTAGACGCAGGGATGGATTATGTGTTGCAAAGGCCCCAGGGCCAATTATCTCCAAGGGCCCCCCACCCCTCCCACCATTTTTTTCTGTTCTATCCCTTAGCTGCACATTCACAGCAATAGAAAGTGGAAGTTATGATGATCATGAATATTTAAAACTTTCTCACTCTGTGTCAAATGCCTGCTCTAAAAAAGCATTAGTACACATTGTACAGGGTTTACAGAATCAAGGTATTTTTCTCTCTACAAGTCTAATATTAGCTACACAACGAATAATCAACAATGAGGCAAATTATGGCGTATGAAACAGACGTCTTTAATGAATTAACTGTCAAATATATACGTATTTAATGCATCACATGAATCAAAAAATGATTTGTCACCATAAAATCACCCTGTGACACACATCACATGCCTGTAAACGTCAGATCATCAAGCAAGAAAATGCAATTTAAGAGAACACACAAGAATGGTGTTCGGCCCGCTCCACCTGTGGGTCTGAAGAAAGGCTATTGTAGTAAAATAAAACTAAGCAAGAAAAAAACTGAAATAAAATTAAACTGTAAAAACTCAAATGAAAGGCAGCTGACAAGCCCATTAAAGGACGGGCCAACGTTATCTTTTATAAAAAAAATTACATCACGTGTTGAATATAATAAAAAATATATATAAATTATCTAAATATTTCCTACGTAAAAATGTAGGATATTCCGTTTTAAGTTCCTCATTTAAGGAAAGAAAGTTAAATATTAAAGATGTTGCTGAGCTCTAGTTTTCTCATTAGGTAACATTATACACTTTTTAAGCTTATATGAGTTAAGTTCCACCATATAAAGAGAGCGAAGGACATTGCATTTGATAAAGACTTAATAATAAGTCTTTATATAAATAAATAAACTTTCCCATGAATACTCACCTCCACGGAATTCCAAACCAGTATTATTTTATAAAGTGATATATAAAATAAGGATTTTAAATGCCAAAAGGCAACATAAGAGTAGCCTACAGTATAAGAGTAGCTTATATCATTCGCACTGCTCCAGATGTGATGTCATTGAGACCATACGCCATTGGTGCTCGTGTGTCACGACCAAATGCGACACTTTTAAAAATGTGACCATGAATAATAATGAGAGCAATGGGAGAGAAGATTATCTGTGACTAATCACAAAGCTATTGTATTGCTATTTGGACTGTTCCTCACACAAAGCTATTGTATGGATTCAGAGGACTTGGAATATATAGTGTACCAGTCATATGGACTACTTTTATGATAGTTTTATCATACTTTTTTGAAGCTTGGTATTTAAAATCACTATCCACTTGCAGAGCTGCTCAGATTTTCTTCCTAAATTTTCCTTTTTGGTTTCACAGAAGATGAAAATGACGGAATGGGGATATTGTCACAAATATTTATTTAGTTAAAAATAGCTAACACAAAACTTTTGGCATCCATGTCTCGTGTTTACAGCTCCAAGATGCTAAAACACTGATATGGTATCACTTTCAACCATCACACGTTTGTGGAAGTAAAAGTGACTCCTGTGTTTCACATACACAGAACGATAATTAGTGGATAAGTGCGTTTGTCACTCCCAAAGACATGTATGTGTATGTGGCTATTGTGTCTTAAAGTGTAGCAGACTTGGTCAAAGTTCTGATTACTAGTGGAATTTGTTTCTCTGAATGTCAGGATAAGAAAGGCCTGAACATCTTGACCTAGACATGCCCTGTTAAAAGGGTGAAAGCCTGTGCTTGTCTCTATGAATATATGTCCAGTATTTGCCCAGACAACATGCCCTAGGTCTCTCTCTCTCTCTCTCTCTCTCTCTCTCTCTCTCTCTCTCTCTCTCTCTCTCTCTCTCTCTCTCTCGGAGAAGCTGGAAAGTGGTGGAGGTAGTGGTGAGAAAAGACATTTATTTTCTGACTATTTCTATTTTTCTTACTATTTTTCTCTAAGACCTGTTAGCTCTGGAAAATTAGTGTTTAGTAGAGTAATAATAAAGTAGTGGTTAATTTTAATTTGTGTTTAGCTACTTTTGGCCGTTGATTCCCGGTTGAGCGTGGGAATGGCGTCGCTCCCAAGTGAGCATGTGTCATCTCTTTCGCTCCATCATGGGATCAAGTAAGTGCCGGAGCATGGTGTAACAGTGGAGGACATATTGGTGGCAGTGGGGGAACAAATTGGATGTGAAAACATATCATCAGCATTGAGAATGAACAAAGCAGTGGTACTGTTTCTTAAGGATGAATCGTTAGTTGCTTGAGTGATTGAGAGTGGATTAGAGGTTAAACTTTTTATCAAGTTTTTCCCCTAGCCGCTTTAACATTGAAAGTTATGATTTCTAATGTGCCACCATTCATTCATGATGATGTCATCGAATGACAACTTACTCGTTTTGGTAGGATCAAAGCCATATCGTCGGGATGCAGGAATTTGGCATTGAAACAGGTTATGTTGTTTATATGACAAGTGTTGTGTTTTTGAAGGAGCCTACATTGGACATTTCTTTCCGTGTCTGGAAAGAAGGTAAGTCATTTATGATTTGTGCTCAACAGAAATGTTTTGAGTGTGGTGACATTGGGCACAAACAGTTTGCTTGTCCACACAAGGCTCATGCGAGCACTAGTGCCGAGAGTAACGCAGAGAGTTTAGATCGATGTGAAGATGAGAAGTCTGAAGAGGGAACAGTGGATAAACAGGTTGAAATAGTCGAAAGTGTGAGTAAGGTAAGACAGGCCATGATGGGAGTACATAAGAATGCAAATTAAGATGAACAGGATGATGAGACAGAAAGTGTAGGCGAGACTACTGATGTACAGTGTACTGTTGAAGGAAATGGGTTGAGTGTTGAAATAAAGCATACTGACAGTAACACAATGAATAACGTTAACTGAAAAACGTCATGGTTACTGGTGTAACCTCCGTTCCCTGATGGAGGGAACGAGACGTTGGTGTCGATGTAGTGACACTAGGGGTCACTCTTGGGAGCCCGAGACACCTCTGGTCTTTGATAAAAGGCCAATGAAAATTGGCGAGTGGTATTTGCATGCCACTCCCCCGAACATACGGGTATAAAAGGAGCTGGTATGCAACCACTCATTCAGGTTTTACGCTGAGGAGCCGATATAAGGTCCGGCCATTTCAGCGGGTAGTTCAGCGTTGTGGCAGGAGGGACCAACGTCTCGTTCCCTCCATCAGGGAACGGAGGTTACACCAGTAACCATGACGTTCCCTATCTGTCACTCACTCGACGTTGGTGTCGATGTAGTGACACTAGGGGTCCCTATACAAAACGCCACAAGGCTGAACTGTGTTACGTGAACTGGCGGTGTGTGGTGGGCAGACTTGCTGTGTGCCTCATAGCCAGCGCACCAGGTCGACACGTAACCTCCCCCAACACAGTTATGAGTGTCGAACGACCCTTTTTGGGGACAAGTCGACTACCCAGAGATAGAGACAGGATTAACGCAGTCGTGGCCTCTTTCCCCTTCTCTTTTTCCACTCCAGGTAGATCCTGCCCAATGGGGGAGGAGTTACTACAACATGGAGACTGAGGGGCTCTGCCCAAGGAAGATGCAGTTTGCCAGTAGGGAAACGAACTAGCGGAAGATATAGATCGCATGGGGTTAGCCTTACAGGGAACCGCCACATGCGGAGCACCTACCCCAGAACCGGGCTCTTAGTTAGCGCGTGTACTGGGCCGGCAGCGAGTCTCTCCGAAAACTCGACTGCCACAGGGCTCTGAGGAAGTCAACCAGGGAACAACTTTTGTGAACACTACTGGGAATTAACAGCGCACGTCTTCAGCTCAAAAGGAGGTGGAAGGCGCTATGTGCAAGCAATACACCCGGCCGGCTATCCTGGGCTTATCCGCTTGTGTTGCGTGCCACTACCTGGGACGAAACCGGTTCCACCTGGAGGTTGTAGAACCTTGCACAGGTGTTGGGTGTTGCCCAGCCCGCTGCTCTGCAAATGTCTGTTGGAGAGGCACCCCTGGCCAGGGCCCAGGGAGCCGCTACACCCCTGGTAGAATGGGCTTGTAGCCCTACCGGGGGCGGCATGTCCTAGGCGACACATGCCATATTTATGGCGTCAATGAGCCAGTGGGCGATCCTCTGCTTGGAGACAGCGCTTCCTTTCCACTGTGCACCAAAGCAGACAAAGAGCTGCTCAGAGATTCTAAAGCTCTGCGTGCGATCCAAATAGATGCCTAAAGCGCGCACCGGACACAGCAACGACAGGGCTGGGTCTGCCTCCTCCTGGGGCAGCGCTTGCAGGTTTACCACCTGGTCCCTAAAAGGAGTGGTGGGAACCTTGGGCACATAGCCCGGTCGGGGGTCTCAGGATCATGTGAGAATAGCCCGGACCGAACTCCAGGCACGTTTCGCTGACAGAGAACGCTTGCAGGTCACCTACCCTCTTGATGGAAGTGAGCGCAGTCAGGAGGGCAGTCTTCAAGGAGAGTGCCTTAAGCCCGGCTGACTGCAAGCTCAAAGGGGGCTCTCTGTAGACCCTGAAAAACTACAGAGGTCCGATGAGGGAACAAGGTGCGGCCTGGAGGGATTCAGCCTCCTGGCACCTCTTAGGAACCTGATGATCAGATCATGCTTCCCTAAGGACTTACCGTCGACTGTGTCGTGGTGTGCTGCTATGGCAGCAATGTACATCTTCAAGGTGGAAGGGGACAGCCTCCCTTCCAACCTCTCTTGCAGGAAGGAAAGCACTGATCTGACTGCACACCTCTGGGGGTCTTCCTGACGGGAAGAACACCACTTAGCGAACAGATGCCACTTAAAGGCATACAGGCGCCTCGTAGAGGGAGCCCTAGCCTGAGTGAACAACTTAGGTCTTCCGCATCCCGTCCAGGGGCCAGACATGGAGATTCCAGAGGTCTGGGCGCGGGTGCCGGATGATGCCCCTTCCCTGAGAAAGAAGATCCTTCCTCAGGGGAATTTGCCCAGGGGGGGCTGTCACGAGGAGCGTGAGGTCCGAGCACCACGTCTGGGTGGGCCAGTAGGGTGCTTACCAGGATGACCTTCTCCTCGTCCTCCCTGACCTTGCACAGGGTCTGTGCGAGCAGGCTCACTGGGGGAAAACGCATATTTGCGAATGCCAGGGGACCAGCTGTGTGCCAGCGCGTCTATGCCGAGGAAGGCCTCGGTGAGGGCGTACCAGAGCGGGCAGTGGGAGGATTCTTGGGAGGCGAACAGGTGCACCTGTGCCTGACCGAATCGACTCCAAATCAGCTGGACCACCTGAAGGTGGAGTCTCCACTCTCCCTTGAGGGTAACCTGTTGTTATGGCGCGTCCACCGAAGTGTTGAGGTTGCCCGGGATGTGAGTGGCTTGCAGCGACTTGGTGCTGCTAACTCCGTTGGAGGAGACGGCGGGCGAGTTGTGACATACAGCAGGAGCGCAGACCACCTTGGCGGTTGACATATGCTACCACTGCCGTGTTGTCTGTCCGAACTAGCACGTGCTTGCCCTGGATCAACGGCCGGAACCTCCGCAGGGTGAGCAGAATTGCCAGTAACTCGAGGCAGTTGATGTGCCAACGCAGCCGCGGACCTGTCTAGAGGCCGGCGGCTGCGTGCCCGTTGCCAACAGCGCCCCAGCCCGTTTTGGAGGCGTCTGTCGTGACCACGACGCGCCTGGAGACCAGTTCTAGGGGAACACCTGCTCATAGAAACGAGAGGTCGGTCCAAGGGCTGAAAAGACGGTGACAGACCGACGTAATGGCCACGCGGTGTGTCCCGTGGCGCCATGCCCGTCTCGGGACTCGAGTCTGGAGCCAGTGCTGAAGCGGCCTCATATGCATCAACCCGAGCGGGGTGGCCACCACCGAGGATGCCATATGCCCCAATGGGGGCAGCAAGGAATCGTGTCCTGTCGGCCTCACCCATCTCGACCAGGTTGAGCCAAAGGTGGCGCTCCTGGACCACTAGTGTGGCCATCGTCCGCCCAAGAGACCATGCCATGACCTCCGTCGCTCGGAGAGCGAGGTCGGTCGCCGAGTGCAGTTCCTGCATCAATCCCGGGGCGGAACTACCATCGTGCAGTTCCTTTAGCGCCTTGGCGGACTTGCAGGAGAGCCATGGCGTGCAGGGTGGAGGCGGCTTGTCCAGCGGCACTGTAGGCTTTGACCGTCAGAGACGACGTAAACTTACAGGCCTTGGACATAGGTGCACCGCGAGCGCCTTTATCCACCGGGGGATTGCCGAATAACCCTTGGCCACCCCACCATCGAGGGTAGTGAGAGCGGGGAAGCTGAAAAGATCGGGACCGGGCAGTAAAAAGTGCTTCCCGCGACCTTGTCAGCTGTTCATGCACTTCCGGGAAGAAAGGAACGTGGCGGGGCGTGGCTTTTTCACGGCTGTCCGGGAAAGCATGTCGTCATCTCCGCGTCAGCCTGTGACTGGGCGATCGACCCGGAAGGGAGGAGCCCAGCTGAGGCTTCCGACTGGACGAGCCCACTCTCCGATGCTGCTCTCGAGAGCTCATCACTTTCGCGGGCTCCGAATAAGAGGTCGAACTCGCCGTGAGACGAGCCGGCGGACTCACCCGGAAGCCCGATCGGGGCAGACGAACGTGCTGGGGAATGGGAGGTCCGCGAGGGGATACCCGGCGGAGGTGGTCCCATTGGGTTCCCCAAATCTCCCCCAGTGCTAGCCGCGCTGGCCTCAAACCCGTGGGTAAAAGGACCGAGGCGGGAGCCTCTGGGGTAGCTCACTTTCTTACAAAGGCGAGCCGCGACCGCAACGTTGCCATGGACATATTCTCGCAATGAGAACGTGACCATCCACGAACGCTGTCTCCGCGTGAGCAGTGCCCAGACACGAAAGACAGTGATCGTGACCGTTAGAAGGCGAGAGATAACGAGCACAACCAGGAATAACACACAATCAGAAAAGCATCTTTAAAAAGACGCGTCTTTAAAAAGACGTTCCGTGTGTGCGCTCTTTTAGAGAAATATATACTCTTTTAGAGGGGAAAAATGCTCTTTCAGAAAATATACTCTCTAGTTTTTCTGCCGAAGCGCCCAGGGGCATTCTCTGCAGTGCACCAGTGCAGAGGAGGGAGAAGCCGCTGAAATGCGCCGTCAGATCCAGCAGGTGAATGAACAGTAGTATTCAGCTCAGCGAGCATGACCGTTCGGCTCCGAAGAGAAAATCTGAATGAGTGGTTGCATACCAGCTCCTTTTATACCCGTATGTTCGGGGGAGTGGCATGCAAATACCACTCGCCAATTTTCATTGGCCTTTTATCAAAGACCAGAGGTGTCTCGGGCTCCCAAGAGTGACCCCTAGTGTCACTACATCGACACCAACATCGAGTGAGTGACAGATAGGGAATCAAAAATACTAGCAGCTGAGGTACTGGATGATGACAGTCAGGCAGAAATTAGGGACAAAGATACACTTTTACAGATATCCGGTGTCTCTGAAATTGGTTCTCAGGCTGAAGAAGAAGAATTTTATTCTCTCCAAGTGATCAATGATTTTTTAGATAAAACATTTGGCAAAACTGTAGATGTTAAAGATTTTTTTCCTGATGTGGATACATTTGTAGTATCTGTAACAAGATCGCAACGTAAAGTAGGACTTGATGATCTGAATAAGAAAAAGAGGTTCAGTTTAAAAAAGATACTGACTAAATTAAAGGTGCAGTATGTAAGATTCAGAAACCCTTGTTGTTAATGACACCTGTGGCCGTTAAGTGAACTGCAGCCAGCTACCTGTTGCTCATGCTCGCACTCGTGCACACACTCCATTGGGACGCGAGCGAGCATCAGTCAAAACAATGACGTAACATACAAAGAGACAACGTGATTCATTGGCATCATGCTGACAGATTAGGTGGCATAATTAAAATTACACAGTTATGATTGTTTTACTACAAACTTTGAGACTGTATATTATATTTGACTCTCCAGTGCTGGAACAGGGCTAAAACAAAGTGTGGATATAGGTCTGACTATGCAAGACTGTAGTTTGAAGTAATAACTTTTCTTTGCATGATACATTGACTGCATTTATACGATAGCCTATGTCGGCGTTAGCTAGCTAGCCAGCTTTATCAATAGCTGTTAGCTAAATTTGGTGGATGATACAGTAGCCGTTTATAAAATAGACTGTACATTATAAATATGTTGACACAATTCAGTATTGATGTGATTCCATCACATCTGTCATTTTTATATATATATATCGATGCGCTATTGTTTTATAATAATAGATTGTATATATTTTCTGTATAACCAAGTTACGTTACACTAATGAATGGGTCTTTTTGCATTATATTGAACATTGTCTAGCATTCATTTCATGTGTTATTGTAGTTTAGCTAAAATTACACAAATCAGTCCTTATGGCACTATATTTCACATGTTTTGCAGTTATGTTAGCTGACCTATCCAATAAGAAGAACACCAATTCAGGGTCGGTTTTGATCCCCAAAACTGAACGAAGGTCCCTCCAGGAATAAAATGCCCTGCCGATGTTCACTCTAGTTTTTGCTTGACCACGATCACATTCCTACTTAGCCAGATGGGATTCAGTAGAAAAATTTTTTGTTTGTTTGTTTATTTTTGTTTTTTGGCTTACTTGGGTTTGTGTAGTAGTCGGTGTTGTGCTGGGAGCCGGATGTTTGGTGGATTCCATCTCTAAGGTAACGTTACCTAGGGTTGCAGTTTGTTGTCGCTGTTGAATAGTGGAAGAGAAGCTATTACTGTCCGAGGCAAGGCTCTCGGGAGCAAGCTTAAACGTTACATCCTTTGGATTTTCCCGGAAAAAGCGACCCGCTCCCTTCGCATGAAAATCAGTTTACAGGCATTAATAGGCAACCTAGGAAGTCCGGGAAGGGCTAATTTTTTGAGTTACAAGCTATTGTTACATTGTTACATATTGCACCTTTAAGGAAGTGTAAGGAGTTATCTTAAAATAAGTAAAATGGGTCTCACTGGGTGTCACTGTGTTTCACTGGGTGTCTTCTCTTTTCTTACAACTTCTGTTCTTTTTTTTATATCTTTCTCTTTTATATGGAGCTTATAAGAATAGGTTCTTTAAATATAAATGGAGCAAGAGATCAGAATAAGAGAGCAGTGTTATCTGAGTTTATGAAAGTTAGGAATATTGATATAGTGATGTTACAAGAAACACATTCTGACAGATCTAATAAGGTAGAATGCGGTATGTGATGGAAGGGGAAGTATGCTCTCAGTCATGGTTCAAATGTGAGTGCTGGGGTTTCAATTTTATGCCCAGAAAGATTAACTGTTGTTACTTTTAAAGTGGAAGAGGTTGAAGGCAGCTGAAATGAAAGACATAACATTTTTGTTTATAAATGTGTATGCACCAAATATTGGATCAGAGCGTGTTGCACTGTTTTAAAACATTAGGAACTCTATTTTCTGTACTATTCCTGTCTCCAGTCATAGTACAGAAGATTTCAAAATTGATAGATATGGAGAGGAACCTCATTTTCAGTTGGTTGTGATGCTTTCCAGTATAAAGAGTGACTTGAATGAAGTTTGGAGAAGTAGAAATTATGGGATAAGACAATATACTTGGTTAAAAGTGAATGACACTATAGTTAGTGGTGCCAGATTAGATAGGATATATCTGAGCAGTAGTATTGATAATAGAGTTATGAATGCTGCCATTCTTCCAAATGTTTTTTTCTGGTCACCATATGGTAACTATTGACATAAAACAACTTCTGTAAAGCCACATTACTATTGGCATTTTAACACAAAATTGGTGAATGACAAATATTTTTGTGAGAGGTTTGCATGGTTGTGGGAAGAATGGAGGTTACAAAAGAATAATTATGAAACAAAAAGTAAATGATGGGAAGTTGGAAAAATGCTAATTAATATGTTTTGTCAAAATAATTTTTCACAAATGTCATCTAAAGTTAAAGCTACAGTTCAAAGGTTACAAGATGAAATAGGTGAACTGAAAAAAGTGTTGATAGTCAATGAAGAAGGGATTAAAAAAGTGCTGAGCTAAATAAAAAAAGGCTAGAACTTAAGCAGTTCTTGCATGAACAAATTAAAGGAGCTTTAATAAGGACCAAAATATGTTCAATCAAGGAAATGGATTTCATTGGAAATAAGTGTGGTTCAGAAGAAATGCATGGTTCATTTGAGGTGCCCTAAAGGATCAATTACAATAAATCCACAGGAAATGAGAAAGCTGACAGTCGACTTTTATTCAACTTTTTGAGCTGAACACTGTGAAATTGAGAGTGCTGCAGATCTTTTTCAAGAGCTTCCACAGTTACAATCTGAACAAAAAAAAGACTCTGGATCAAGATATTAGTTTGAATTAACTTACAGAAGCAATTAAACAGCTCTCAGTGGGGAAATCACCTTGGATTGATGAATTAACGGTTTTGTTTTATCGTAATTTCTGGAACTTTATAGGACCAGACTTTTATAAGGTGACGAAAGAATATTTTGAAACTGGAACTCTCCCTAGCAGTTGCAGAAGGGCAGTGTTATCCTTGCTACCAAAAAAAGGAGATTTGGGACTTCTGAGTAATTGGAGACTGATCTCTTTATTGTGCACTGAATATAACATTTTGGCAGTGTTTAGCAAACAGATTAAAATGCTATTTAGATACTATTATACATAAGGATCAGGCATATTGTGTACCTGAATGATCTATCATGGACAACCTTTTTCTGTTAAGAGATATTGTTGATTTGAGTTTAAAAGATAATGAAACTCTGGGGGTTTTTATCAATAGATCAAGAAAAATCCTTTGACAAGGTAGATCATGAGTACCTTTTTAACAGCTTACATGCCTTTGGAAATAATTGGTTGATTGGGTGAAACTTTTATATCATGATGCTTTTGTAATGGCAAAGGCAGGAGGTAGGTTATGTATCTCAATTCTTGTTAAAAGAGCAATTAGGCAGGGGTGTCCACTTTCAATTATATGTCATTGAACCTCTTTTATGTAGACTAAGGAGAGAAATTCAGGGCTTTGTGATGAAAGAAAACATTAATGCTGATGATATAATGTGTAACATGACAACATGATGTAAACAACCTCTCAAAGACTCTTGAAGTTTATGAAAGGGCATCTTCAGCAAAAGTAAATTGGGGGAAAAGTGTAGGATATGCAGTTGGAGAGTGGTCAGTGGAAAGGCTTCCACAGTTATCAGGAGAATTAAGGTGGGGCAGAGATGGGTTCAATTTTTTAATGGTGTTTTTAGGTAGTCCTAATTTCAGGAAAAGAATTGGGAGGGTGTGCTGTAGAAGCTTACTGGCTGACTGTCTAAGTGGAAATGGCTGTTATCACAATTATCTTACAGGGGGATAAATAACTTGGTGGCCTCCACTTTGTGGCACAGACTGATTGTGATCAAGCCTCCGGGCGACTTGGTCACAAATATACAAAAAAGACTGATTGGCTTCTTTTGGAATGGGCAACACTGTATTCATCCTGCAAAGCGTTTTTTGCCTACTCATGAGGGAGGGCAGAGACTAGTGGATATAAGGGGAAGAATTCAAGATTTTCTGCTTCAAGCAGTCCAGAGACTTTTTTTCAGAAATGATTTAACATGGACTAAAACAGCAAGTGTGATATTGTGAAGAGTAGGGAGATTAAATTATGATTCACAGCTTTTTTTTGGATAAAACTTCAAAATGTTTAACTGATCAACAGTACTCCATATAATGGACATAGCTGGACTGCGGTCCTTAAGACTAGCATGAAGATTTGTAGAAGTCCGTTTAGACTTACCTGGTCATTTTCGGAAAGTGATAGAGGGGAGAATCTTGAATGAGCAGATAAACGATGCTCATCCAAACTTGTGGATCACACCTAAATTCGACTTGGAAAAAGACAACATGGAGGAATATTCTTTAGTAGAAAACATTGGGGCTTTCAGGCCATGGATATTTGATGAAGTACCAAAAAAGGCTCTGTACTGTTTTTGTGTGAAAGTGATTCATCAAAAGGCAATAAGAAAATGGAAATCATTCAAGTGGACAATACGGTTTGGACCAGACTTCCCCCTGAGAGATCAGTGGAGATCCCTGTATAAGCCTCCAGTTGAGAAGCGAACTGCAGATCTACACTGGAGTCTAATTCACAGGGTAATAGCTACAAACAGACATGTGGCTTGCCTTAATCCAGCAGTAAGGATGGAGTGGACAGGAGGAGACAGTGTCACATTTGTTTTTAGAATGTGCATGATTAGAAGAGATGGTTTGAGGGTATCAGTGAAAATACTTTCTGAAGTATTTTTATAGGAGGGGAAAAATATAGAGTTTCAAAAAAGACAATACTTTGCATGCTGTATTATGTTTTGGGTACAGCTTAACTAGCCATCTGGAAAACCAAGAGAAATAAGGAACTGGGGACAGGTGGAGTAGATCTAGAGACTTTGTTGAGGGATATAATTGCAAATAGATTGAGAATTGAATTAGCTTATTATGAATTGGTTGGAGATTTGACAGCTTTTAAAGAAAATTGGTATGTGGGGATGGGGGCTTGGTCGTGTGTCTGTCTGCGGGAGAGGGAGAGCGGTAAGGCTCGTCACCTGGGCTGTCATGATCATTAACACCTGTCTCTCGTTATAGTGATGGCAGAGGGAGACCTGAAAAGGCCGACAAGGGCATCAGTCCTTGAAAGAGGAAAGAGGAAGCAGAGAGAGAGCCGGCTGTGTGTGTGACTACAAATATTGATGTGAACTCTCATTTGACTTATCTGTGTGTTTAGTTGGCCACAAAGAGCCTTTTTTGTTTAAGTTTTGTCTGACGCTAAAAGAGTAATAAAAATACTCACGTTGACTGTTCCGCTGCCTCCTGACTCCTCCATTTGCCCTGAAATTATGAACTCTGTTACACTGGTGCCGAAACCCGGGATTTGGAGGATAACTTCGTCAAGGACCCTTCACCACTGGACGAAGTAATCAAGTCCCTCGCCAGCATCCATCAGGACCAACATCAAGCCCTCATGGATTTACGCCTGGAGCAGGAATAGAATTTCCAACTGCTGCTCCAGGCCCAAGCGGAGGATTGGCAGGTGTTCCAGAGCCTGATCGCCAGAGAGGGGGCTGCAGCTGCGACCCCGGAGCCCACAACCCCGGTTACCCTCATCAAGATGAGGCTGGGTGATGATCCCGAGGCCTTCCTCGGCTTATTTGAGAAGACAGCTGAGGTGTGGAGATGGCCACCCGAACAGCGGGCAGCCCGCCTGTTACCTTTGCTCTCCGGGGAAGCGCAGCTAGCGGCCCAGCAACTTCCTGCCACCAGATTCCTCAACTACAGAGACCTAAAGAAGGCAATCGTGCAATGGGTTGGCCATAGTCCGGAGCAGAACTGCCAGCACTTCAGGAACCTGGAGTTTGGGAAGCATGACCGCCCATTTGCTTTCACGCAACAGCTCCGAGATGAACGTCGAAGATGGCTGCTGGCTGAGGGAACCAGCGGCCCCGTGGATATCGTCGACCTGGTGACACTGCAGCTGTTCATCTCTCAACTTCCTTGGGGGATGGCCGAGTGGGTCTAGTGCCACGGCCCAGCATTGCTGGAAGAGGCCGTCCAGCTGGCAGAAGACTACATGATGGCGTTTCCGGTAGGCAGCGAACCCGAGGCTCTGTCTTCTCTCTCTCTCTCTTCTCTCTCTTTCTCTCGATCTAGATGGTCTAATTTCTAGGGAATCTATTAGAATTCATATTAAACCCTCAATTAACGTATTCATCCACTGATATGTTGAAACTAGCATCTTTATCAATTCTGGAAGGAATTTCACCTCGTGGCCAAGGAAATAATATCCTAAATTTAGCATAAACACTGTTTATAAGCAAGTAACAGGATCAGAGAGTTTAAGACATTAACTTCATGAGCATGAAGTACAAGACTCTTCTGTCTCTTTGAATACAAACAAGACTTTATTAAACTATTCTAAATCTAATACATGAACTAATCTAGCACACACACACACACACACACACACACACACACACACAAAGTGAACAGTAAATAAAACATAATTTGGAATACTGGAAATACAGAATATTGAGTTATGGCAATGTATGAAATTTAGCAAACCATGACAGAACAAACCATCAATCTAACCTGCTTCACCTTCATATTAGCCCACAATAGCATTATTGATTTGATCTAATACACCAGTTTAGCGAGACATGGAAATACTGTACTTGGTTACTTGGTCAGTTGACGAGTTGTTTCTTTCGTTGTGTCGGCGTTTTGGGAGCTGAGCCATAGATGACATGAGGGGTCAGAGAAGCCAATCGGGAATGACGAGTCAAAGGATGAATGAGCCAGGTTTCATTCACATGAGGGTTGCTGTGGTACGTTCAAGGGCCGAAAGCAGTTGCGGCGAAGTAAACTACTATCGCAAAAGACTTTGCAGAAAAAAAGATTGGATGATAATGCTAACAGCTCAAAAGAAACGTAGACTCTGCATAGACTTGGTGTTCAGCGTAGAGTCAGTGTTCAGCGTAGATTCTTAGTAGGTGTGGACTCTGTTTTCAGCCTCGACTCAACCCAACTCGTTTCATCTCAACTCCTTCGTTCAATGTCAAGAGGTTTTAACCTTCCTTACTGGGCACAACCCAGAAGAATTCTGAAATTAACTTCATCACGGGGCGTAAACAGGTTTTCCCGCCTCAAGTTAACTAGCATATCATTCTCTTGTTACATGCTTTCCCCTATATTCCTGCTCTGACTAAAGGTATTTCAGGCCTAAACTTTGATAGTAACAATACAATTCAAGTAATAGGATTTTACCCAACATCACCATTCTGGACATTAACTATGGACTACATAGATACCAAACATGAGGGTAATGATAATAATTGCAGTGGTAACACATTCATGATAAGTGATTAAAAGAGTAATAAGAATAAATCATATAGTTAAAGCTAGGATAACGTTTCATGAGATAATAAGAATAAATCATATAGTTAAAGTTAGGATAACATTACATGATATAATAAGAATAAATCATATGGTTCAAGCAAGGATAACATTACATGAGGTAGTCTGACAATATCTAAGGTAGATATACATATGAGAAGAACAAGAACAATGTTAGTTCCATGTGTTAGTGAATCCAGATAAAAAATTATAATGGTTATTCCATTAATTTAGATAATCAAGTATCACCATGCTCTGTTATTGTAGATGATATAGTCAGGCCAAGTTTTGTCCCACATGCATAGAGTTCAAAAGTTTGGTGCCTGTGTGGAAAAGTTCAGAAGGTCATAAACTGAGAACTGAGTCTGCCCTGTGTCACTGTCCTGTGGGTTAAAAGGGGCCTCCCTGATTACTAGGCCGTTTGTTCTAAATCATGCGGTTTTGCTGTTTTAGCAGGATGGTAAGTCCTCGTGACCAGCCATTTGGCAGTCGTTAATCATCTTAAAGCAACAACCTAAAAGGAGCTTTAGTCTCTCAACAGGGGATCTTCCTCACAGTTGTTTTTCAGCTGGGAGATTTCAGGCACCAAAAGTACGGATTCATAGCTTTATGGCCTGGAAAGGCCCTGAGGTTAGTCTACCAGTAGGTTCGCTTATTTCTTTGTGTGTCCTTTGGAATGTTTGCTGCCTGTTGCACTTAAATCCTACATACCTCTCAACCCCCCCCAACCATTTACATCCTGTTCCGGCTCCCTGGAAGTGGGGAGGAGCGCCGCCCAAACCCTTCCCCTTGCCTGTGTCTCACCCTTCCCCTGTCTCCCTCCGCTGTCCCCCCCAGGTTGTCGAGACCAGGCTGAGGGAAGCCTGGGCCGGTCTGTGTGAGCTGCGGGGAAGCCGGACACTGCCAGGATCGGTGTCCAGTGATGGAGGTGGGGACCAAGTGAGATTCATCGATGGTCAATAACTCCAGCCTGGCATCACACTCACATACCCATATTTTTCAGTTATTAAAGATCGGTTATATAGAGTGACACAGGACACTCAAAAGAAAATACAACCCAGTTATTAGTACCGAAGAGCCGTCAGGAAACCTTCTTCCAGGTGGCTCACTATAACCCAATGGCTGGCCATTTAGGTCACGAGGAAACGCTTCAATGAATAATGGGCCGTTTGTTTTGGCCGGGCATTCACGGGGACATTCGCAAGTGGTGTGCGGTGTGCCGTGAATGTCAGCTGGTGAATCTACAAGCCATCCCAAAAGCACCTTTGCGCTCTCTACTGCTGGTCGAGGTCCCCTTCAAAAGAATTGGCATGGACCTCATCAGGCCATTAGAATGGACCGCACATTGGCATAGCTTTGTGTTAGTTCTGGTGGACTATGAAATGCAATATCCAGAAGCAGTGCCCCTGGGCAACATCTCAGCATGCAGTATTGCGGAGGCACTCTTCAGAATAATCTCCCGAGTGGGGATTCCAAAAGAAATCCTCACTGATCAAGGCACTACCTTTATGTCATGAACACTATGCGAACTGTTCGAATTCTTAGGTATTAAATCGATTCGCACCTGTGTTTACCACCCACAAACAGATGGTTTGGTGGAACGATTTAATAAAACCTTAAAATATGATTCGTTAGTTAGGAATTGGTATAAGTGGCTCAAACCCCTGTTATTTGCAATGTTTAATGAAACTTTTGTACCAATCCCACCACTGTCTGCTCTGGCCACAAGAGTGACAATTTCCAATGTGCCTCCATTTGTCAGATGACACGATAGTTAAACAACTATTTCGATTTGGTAAAATGGCAAGTGATGTTAAGGTGATTCCATTGGGGTGTAAATCTGTGGTGCTCAAACATGTGTTGTTTTTCAGATGACAAATGTTCATGTTTTTGACCTCTCCCACTAAAACACTGGATATATCATTCCATGCCTCTCATGGAGAGAACTCACTGACAATTTGCGCTGTTTTGAGTGTGGAGACATTGGCCATAAGAGATTTACTTGCCCTTCTAAGCAACATGATGATGAGGAAGCAGGCCCGTCAGTGCTGATTGCTGTGGTTAGTGCGGCTTCTGTTAGTGGAACGAGTGCAGAGGAGAGGCCGCCGATTAATGCAGGAGTTCTGGAGACAGAAAGAGGAAAGGAGGTGGAAAATAAAGAGGGTGATAGTGTCGAGGTAGGTGTAAGCGGTTCTGAAAATTCTGAAGGAAGAGGCAAAGATGTTTTGTTTAATGTTTGTGGTGCTACTGGTGTTTTGGATCATAAGGAAGATGGTGCTAAGGGATTGAAAATAATGAAGTAGACTGGGGTAGGTGGTGGGAGGGGGATTTTGTATGGTACCAACCTTAGCGCAGGTGTGGAAATACTTTTGTCACCTAGACTCAAAATAAATGTTTTGTCTAAAAGTGAGTTTGAGAAGGGACGTTTACTTGTTGTCAGGGTTGAGAAAAGAAATATGATTTTTGTTTAAAAAAATGTTTATGCTCCTATGATAGGTAAAGATATATATATATATATATATATTTTCATAAACTTAAAGATGTCATTCTTATGCGCATGAGGAATTTCTAATCATTGGAGGGGACTGGAATTGTATTTTAGATTTGATCTGTGATAGAAATGGTGAAGAGCCTCATCTTTTGTCTGAGCTTGTTGATATTTGGAGGGAGAAAAATAAGGGAATAAAACAATATACTTGGGTTATAATGACAGAAAATAGGGTAATTGCAGCATGTTTGAATAGATTTTATGTAAAAAAAAAAATAAAAAAAAAACAAAATCAGAAGCAGGGTAAAAAGGACCCATATAACCCCAAGTATTATTTCTGATCATCAACTTACTTCTTTACACATAATCTTTTTTCGTTAAAATTTTTTACTGATTCCAACAGAACACAAGAATAGACCCCCCAGTCTCTCAACAGTCATCCCAGTGCTCAAATACAAAATAACACCAAACACATATAAACAGACACACAAATAGAAATACATAAGCACATAAAAAAGGGACAAAATTCAACAAACAGAAAAAAAAGAGCAAATTCCACAAATAAATTACAATAAACATACCAAATAAAAAATTGTCTCCCTCCACTGCGCCTTGCTAGGAGCCTTCCAAATGAGACAAATAACTGCCCCATTTCCTGCCATATATTACCAGATTACCCAGCCGTTTAGAAGTTATCTCCTCAAATGCCGCCACTCTACCTAACTCAGTGCACCACTCACGAAATGAGGGTGCATCAGTTGACTTCCATCCCCTGAGGATTACCTGTCTGCCAGTCATCACGCTGGTCAGGACCCAGCTTTTTATATATTTGTCACCTATATTCAGGACCGCAACATCACCCAAAATACACAGTCTTGGACAGAGTGAGATTTGAGTGTCTAGGACCTCACAGGTGGACTCTCAGACAAAATTCTTGAATCTTGGCACAGAACCAGAAGGCATGGGCCATGTCTCCCTCCACCAACTGGCATCACCAGCAGGTAGGTGTATCCTTCAGACCAAGCCTAAACAATCTAGAGGGAGTCCAGTAAAAGTGATGTAAAATCTTAAATTGGATAAGAAGGATGGCTTGATGTTCTAAACATTCTTCCCCACTCCCCATCCTCCAGCACCAAATTCAGATCTTTTTCCCATTACCTTTTAAGAGATGCTAAGGTCCCTTCCCCAAGACTCTAAATCAACAGTAGTACATTGATGCTTTGCGACCATTTCCAAAGGCAGTAATCACCACACGGAGGGTGTCCGCCTCTTTAGGGGGCTATATACTACTCCCAAAGGTAGCACAAAGGAGATGGTGCAACTGCAAATATCTAAAAAATTTAGACCTAGGAACCACAAATTGCTGAACTATATTATCAAAGGATCTCAACACTCCACTCTTATATAGGTCACCGAGTGTATTAACCTCTTTCACAATCCACTCTGACCAGCAGAGAGGGGACTTATTAATAGATAATTTTAGGTTCAGCCATATGCTCGAGGCAACATTTAAATAAATGTCCGAATTAAACACTCTGGACACTTTTGACCATATTGAGTGTAAATGCGAGATAACGGTGTAACTTAACTTCTCTGATTAGTTTGATAGAAAGGCTTTGCAATGGTGAAATAGGGGCAAGAACTTCCTGTTCAATACAAAACCAGGGAGGGGCTCTCTCAGGTGGAAGCGACCAATGAGCCAAATGTCTGAGACTGAATGCATAATAATAAAGCAAAATCTTGGCTAGGCCTAGCCCACCTTTGTCAATCGGCCTATGCAACTTACTGAAATGTAATCAGGGATGTTTACCATTCCAAATGAAGGACTTCGCTATGCTATCAAATTGCTTGAAATAAGAGATGGGGACATCTATAGGGAGATACTGTAGCAGGTAGTTGAATTTTGAAAAACAATTCATTTTAATAACATTAACCTTCCCAATCATAGATAAATGTAATGAAGCCCACCTGCCCACATTGCTCAAACCTTTTTATTAAAGGGTCAAAATTAACTCTAACTATATCACACAAATTTGCTGGGAATAAAATACCCAAATACTTAATGCCCTGTTTGGGCCACTGGAAGGCACCCGGCTGAAAAGCCGTTACCGGGCAGTACACTGTCAGAGACAAAGCTTCGGATTTAGAGCAATCAACTCTGTATCCCGAGAATTTCGAAAAGGAATTAATAATTCTGTGGAGGCAAGGCATAGATCTACTGGGGTCAGAGATGAAGAATAAATTATCATCTGCTTAAAGCAAATCATCCTCCTTTCTTATCGCAGCTACTAATGGTTCTAGGGCAGGACAGAACAATAATGGGGAAAGAGGGCACCAGAGTAAAAGAATCTGAAATTAATCCATTCATTTGTACCACCACTACCGGGTGTCTATAAAGAAAATTAATCCAACCAATAAAAGTATTCCCGAACCCATACATTTCCAAAATCTTAAAAAGATAATCCCATTCTACCATATCAAATGCCTTTTCGGCGTAAAGTGAAATGGCAGTGACCGGAGTCTGATCATTTGTCACTGACCACATGATACTGATGAAACACCTAACGTTATCAGAAGAGCTACAGCCCCGAATAAATCCCACCTGATCTATATGTATATGAGGTGTCATAACTTTGGTTAGCCAAAATGTTTGACAATATTTTAACATCTAGCTGGATCAGGGAAATTGGACAGTAACTCTTACACTCGCTTGGATCTTTGTCCTTTTTAAGAATCAGACTGATCTGAGCTTGCGACATGGTTGGTGGAAGCTTTCCATTCTTTAATGATTCCATATAAACTTCTAGCAAAAGTGGAGCCAGTTCTGTAGCATAAGATCTAAAAAGCTCAGCGGCAAAACCATCTGGCCCCGGAGCCTTGCCTGAGGCAAGGCCTTAATTACCTCACCAAGCTCCTCCAAGTTTATCTCAGAATCATGAGAATTATTTGCTCAGCCGTCAGTTTAGGAAGTTCTAACGGTTCCACAAAGTTTCTAATATCCTCATCAGTAGACGAAGGCGTGGAACTATAGAGATCAAGATACAAATTATTTAAAAGCATTATTAATATGAATGGCTGAAAAATATTTCACTACCAGCAGATTTCACTCAGGGAATGGTAGAAAAAGACTCTCTGTTTTATATATCTAGCCAGAAGTTTTCCTGCCTTGTCCACCGACTCAAAGTATGACTGTCTTGCCCTGAATAGCCAAAACTCCACCTTCCGTAACGAAATAGTATTATATCTGTATTATATCTGTATTTCAATCGGGTCAATTCTTTGAGGCCATCAGACAACATTCAGCGCTTCACTTCTGCCTTGGTACTTTTAATATTCCATTCCAACTCCACGAGTTCTCGAGCTTTGTATTTTTTTATGAATGAGGCATACTGTATGATCCGGCCCCTAAGAACCGCCTTAAGTGCCTCCCAAGCCATGCCCACAGAGGATACTGAGGATCAGTTGGTCTCCATATAAACAAAGATTTCAGCCTTTAACATTTGTTGGAATTCAGGATTTTGCAAAAGGGATACATTAAAGCACCAACTATATGATTCCCTTTTCTCCATATGTGGCAACACCTCTAAACTCACCAGGGCGTGATCTGAGACTGAAATGTTTCCAACTGAATAGTCAACAACAGATGAAATGAGGGACTTAGATATAAAAAAAAATCTATTCTAGAATAAATCTTATGGACTGATGAAAAAAAGTATAGTCCCTACCAGATGGGTTCAAGTCTCCAAATATCTGTAAGACCAAGATTTTTACACATCCTGTGAAGCGTCATTGTTGCTATAGGGGGCTTACACCCTTTTGCTTCACTATGATCAAGGACTGAGTCCATCAAAAGATTATAGTCTCCTCACAATATTATATCATGAGGGGTGCCAGCAGCTTGTAACATCCCTTCAAGATCTATAAAAAAGCCCTGATCATCAACGTTAGGTGCGTAAATATTAGCCAAAAAAATATCCTCGGACAGTCAAACGAATGTTCAGTGAGCCGGCCCATTCGGCTGCTACATGAGTGCAACAAATTACCTAATCACTCCAATGACTTGCAAAAAATACTCCACAAAACAAACTCCAGCCAATAGGAGGCATAAGAACAAAGAACGTGCAGATTCATCTACAGAACTGTCCTGAGGGAGTGTTACTTCACAAAACTCCAGCCACTAGGCAGAACCAGCACAAAAAGAAACAAAAAGGGTGCTCCATTTCCTCAGACAGTCAAGTGAATGTTTAGTGAGTTGGTCCACTCGGCTGCAATGTGAGTACCACAAAATAACTTGCTCGCTCCAATGACTTTATGAAGGACATCGCTTGTTGGGGACATGTGAATGTTTTACGGCCATCCTTAGCATTTATTCTCAATTTGGCTGGGAACATCAGTGCAAAAGCTACCTTCCATTGATGTAAGAGTTTCTTGCATTCCTTGAATCGATCCCGTTTCTCTCTTGTAAAATTTGCAAAGTCTGGGAACAAGAAAATGCTTTGGTTCTTCCAAGAAAGCCTTCCTTTACACCTCATCTCGTGTAATGTGAGATCTTTATCGTATCTCAGATATTTGCCAGAATTGATCCTGGCCTGTCTCCCTCAGCGGATTGCCAAGCCGGAACCCTGTGAGCTCGCTCGATTTCCAGCTCATTGCCTGTTATGTCGAGCAGACTCGGAAGGAGCCCATCCAGGAATTTCACCATATCCTGACCCTCTTTGTCCTCAGGAATTCCAACAATACGGACGTTATTCTGCCGGCTACGGTTCTCCAAGTCCTCCAACTTCTCCCAGAAACGCTTCAAATCTATCTTGGTCACTAGTGGATTAGCAGATAATTCCCTCTCCGATGACTCCAGATAATCGATCCGTTTCTCGACATCCCCCAATCTTGTAACCACCTCAGTGAATTTTGTCTCCATGACAGTGATCGATCTATGTATTACAGCAAGATCCTCCAAGTCAGCAACGACCTTCATCAGCATTGCCGACATGTTCAACATTTCTCAAAGGGTAGGCTGTACTTAACAAATTGGATGTGAGTCTACATGGCTTGGATGGATGCACCTTCTTAGATTTCCACGGAAGTGCAGAAGAGGTGGGGCAAAGATAGGCCGCTACTGCCTCTTCTACTGTGAGAAGCAGTTTATAGCCTCTAAGCTCAGTGTGATCCAGAGATGTGAAGGCCAATATACCAGAGACATGAGTTCTCGCTGAGTACAGCATGTGGCATGTCTTTACAAGCTGGTCCTGCAGTACGGGAATGAACGGCCCCTGACGACGTAATGCTCGATTAAGCCAGCTCGGTAAGAACCATTCATTCTTTCGAGAGCACTTGGGCACAACAGATATCAAGCTGTAATCTCTTGACCGCCTGACCGAGAACCTCAATCAACTTAGTCTCTGAAGCTTGGGCACAACAGGTATCAAGCTGTAATCTCTTGACCGCCTGACCGAGAACCTCAATCAACTTAGTCTCTGAAGCAGATATGGTGTTATTTTCCACCGCTCAAGGGCAGATAAAAATACCATGCTCATCAACTAAGTGTTACCAAGTCTCAGCATCAGAGGCCTTCAGCGATATAGCACCTTCTTCGTCATCTTCATCGCCAAACGTGATAGAACCACGCACATCATTTTTAAGGCACAGGTCATTATGGGTGAACCGAACAGGTGTATACGCTGCATATGGAGAATTGGAGGTGTGTAAGGTTATTGGTCAAGGTCAAAGACAAATCCTCCTCATAATCTCTAAACTGTATATCCTGTCCTCATGCTCCTCCTTCATGTTGTCCCTCAGGTGGCAGAGAAGGAGTAAAGTGGGAGGAAGGGGACCGGCCTCCACTTTCCCAAAGAAAGCAAGCCCCGAGCACAGCGTCCTAAGCTTCATGTGTTCACAGTAAACAAAACAGACCCCAAGATCGTTGCTTCAGCGTGAGATCAGCCCAAGCTTAAAAGACAGTGCTTACTGTATGCCTGTCAGACAAAGGAACATATCACTCACAAAGTGGAAAACACCAGCAATATTGAAAAGCAATATTGTTTTTAAAAAGAAAAGAAAGTTTAAGCAAATGCTGCTCTTTTAGTAGTGCTTTAAGGATACACCTTTCTTTCTTTGTTGAAGCACACAGTAAGAATTAGAATTAAAACAGAACATTGTAACAGCGAAGCACTGGTTTAGGGTTCCAGAGCACAAAAAATGTCTACGCAACCCTAAAAAAAGAAAAATTCTGATGGTGTGGTGCTGGGCTCCAGCTAATATGCCCTTGATGACACATGCATAGGGCGGAGCGTCAAGCATCACCAGCAAATCAAATTGGGGTGATGGCAAAGGATTTCAAGTTCACCGCCCTTAGGAGGAGCTCCCATAGCATCAGTTACTGACGGAGTGTCCCATGGTACATGGTACCACTGTACATGTCCCAAAAAATGTTAGTACCATTGAATCATTTCCAAAAAACATGGTATTGCCATGGTACCATGTACAAAAAAACCATGTTAGTACCATGGTACATGTATAAAAAATATGCTAGTACCATGGTACACATAATTTTATTTTTATTTTTTTTAACTATAGTACCATGGTAAATGTCCCAAAAGAATGTCAGTATCATTGTATCATGTCCATGGTACTGCCATGGTACCATGTAAAATAAATAAATGAATAAATAAAATAATTGTTAGAACCATGGTACCATGTCCAAAAAGCCATGTTAGAACCAAGGTACCATGTCCAAAAACTATGTTTGAACCATGTCCAAAAAAACCTTAGTACCATTGTACACAATAAAAAAAAAAGGTACTTTTTTCAATTGCCCTCATCAATTTCAGAATAATGACAATGCAGTTCACTGAAGCTGTTAATTATAGCATGTGTAACCCTTACGGTAAGTATCTTGTTTGTTATACTCTATCTAGACCTTTCTCATTCTCTGTCTCTCTGTTTTGCTCTTGTTTAGTATTTTTCTTCTCTTTATATCGCCCTTTTCCCTTCCTATCCTTGTTCTCTTTTTGCCTCTGTTTCTTTTTCAGTTTTTGCTTATGTTTCATGTTTAAATTTTCTGGATGATAAAAGGCAGAGTATTCTGCTCTTCATCTAATTTCTCAACACACACACACACACACATACACACAAACACACACACACACACACACACACACACACACACACACACACACACACACACACACACTTAAGCAAGGCAACCTCTATTAATTCCACCTCCCATTCTCTCTCCAACTCATTGCTTGTCCCTCTGTGTGCACGTGAGCTAAACGTATAGCTCACATTACCTCAATCCTGCAGACTGTCTTTATTTATCATCTTTACATTGTTCTATCTCACATTTTCTCCCACTGCCATTTTTCACTTGCTCCTCTGATTGCACTCTACTGCCCTGAGGCTGAATTTCTTCATCATTGCATTTGTCATTTATACCACTTCCTTCTATTTTCATTATCTTTCCTCCCACCTGGCTTCTACTTGGCACAAAGTAGAATCTCTACTCTATCACTCACTAAGAGCTCAGTATACAGATACAGTCTATATAGAGCAGATACTACAATATTAAAAATACCCCTACATGTAACTGGTTTATTAGATAATCAAAAATGGCACCATCGGTTCCTTATCAGAGTTGACCTACTTAGTGATAAACTTGTACAGTCTTGTCCAATATAGACTGATGAATCATAATTAAAAAAAAAATAAAAAATGAGAATTCTATGTGATGGGTATTAATTTTCTTTACCTTTTATCTTTTTTTTTTTACTTTAAAGCTGAAGTGTGTAATTTTGTGTTGTGCGTTTTAATGTTAAAATACTTTCTCCTATCACAGCTTACAGTAATATTCAGAAAAAACTGTAAGTAAGGTATTCATAAGTAGATTTCCTTGAAAAGTGTAAAAACTGTGTCTCTGTGGCGCTATGAAAACAATGCGCTGTTTGTTTAAACATCACGACCAGCCTGACACCAACACTGGCTCAACCAATGTTGTGAGTTTGAGTCGGGACTATCTGTTTTCTGACCAATGGTCTGTGGTAGTGTTCAGAAAACGTGTTTGAAAACAATCATAAGGGGGGCTTTCTTTAGCAAAGTGCAACTATTACTATTGTTCTGACCTTCGTTTGGGGGAAGATTTTGAAAGATCTTTAACCCATTTATTTTTCTTTTGACAAAACTTTGGCACGTAAGTCATCCCAGACCATTTGGCTTTATGAGGAGACGTGTGGTATGACTTTATAAGTAATCAAGCATACAATGTTCATCCGGCAGGTAAAAACAAGTGAAAAAAACACATAGACTTAACATTGAAAATGAAGCAGAGGGTTTATATCTACAGAACAAAACATTGTGGAAACAGGAGGGGGGCCTCTTTTCACTTGGGGAAATAAGGAAAATTTAGTGACACCCTAGCAACCACCTAGCAATGCCCTAGCAACCACCCAGAACACCATATCGGCACCAGAACATCGACATGGGGGTGAGCTTGTTTAACTTTGGGTGGTGTACAGAGGCCCTTGAGGGCTCCTGTGGTCCACCACTATATCTTGGCAGTAGAACATCAGACGTGGGGGTGGGCTCTTTGACTTGGGGAGTCTTTTGACATTGTGGCAGCAAGCACAACTCACATTTTCTTGAGAAAATATACCTATCAATTTATTTTTGTTATACTAGTGGCACAGAAATGTCAGACACTCTTCCACTTTTATTATTAAGAGGGATAAATGCGGTATCACTAAACCGGTATTTAATTTGTTAAAAACAAAATTTAAAGTAATGTGGTTTTAATGGTGTTGCAAGATGTCAAGTGAAAATCCAAAGCTCTCTGAAACTTTTGGAGCCCCGCATCAACCTAAAGTTAAACTGATTTTAACGTTAAAAGCATGATTACAACAAAACCAGCTGGAATCTCTTATCAACAAACGCTCAAGCTCTCAAAGAAATGAGAGAATCTGGCAGTGTACGTTTCTTGTGTGAGTCTTTGGCTATCAGTGCTGAGAAAGATTGCTGTCCCACTCTTCACCACATTCTCTCTGGGGGGCACTGGTTATTTTAGCTTCAGCATTGGCCTATTGCATCCTCAACCTATAAACAAGAGCATACAGTAAAGAGTCATGACAGAAACAGAACTCTCATGATTCTATGTCGATCTATTTCTGCGTCCTTCCTCTGACCCTCCTGATCTCGACCTGGAACATTTTCCATGCATAAACAATAGAGCTCGATTCCTGCACTGATTCTCTTTCTTTGAGCGCATTGTCCACTTTCTTATCACTGAAGCAGATTCCTGCTCTCTCTTCCCTTTCTCTACTCACTGTTAGCTTAGTATTGATCACAGGACAACACTTGCTTTAAATAACTGTCCGCAACTTGTTCAAGCCTGCAGTTTTCTAGGGCAAGGTTGTATTGCATCTGTAGTGTGCATGCATGTTGGGATGTCATAAGGGTCGTCACTAAAATTCATAGGGCCCAGAATTTTTTTTTTTTTACTGTAGAGGACCTTAGGGAGCCCCACTAAGGAACTTTTTGGCAATAGTTCTAAACCTGTGATTATCAGATAAAAAATGGCTCTGTCTTTGAGACCATCGTATGCTGGGGGCAGACAGCTCTGATCTTCCCCCAAACACCTGCTATTGGCATAGCTGTAAATCCTTTGTCATTTCAGCACTTCAGTTACAGAAAACAGTAATGTACAGCCCCATCTACCCATACATAAAGCACCAGAGAGCCTTCCCAGAATTCAAATTAGTGTTTGCAAAGGTTCAGCGATACAGCAAGACCTCTACTTTATGTGGTCAGCAAATTGGAGGTCAGTTTTAAGTGAAGAAATTAATAAGCTTTTCTCCCAAGGGCTCGAGAATGCATCATTACACAATTTGCAAACTGAGGGCATAAGGATGTTTTCTAAACAGAGGCGTACTGGAAAACAAACTGTATTGCTAATGGTACTGAAAATTGGGTCGCAGTGTTGCTGACCAATAAATGGATTTTACCACTCTTCAGAGCCCTAATAAACACAAACTAGCCTGATCTCAGGAAAATTATGTGACTGTGGCAACATTTTTGCAAAATGATGTTCATGGTTCCTTAGAAGCATCAATTCATTTATGAGGTGAAATGCCTACTGAGTGGCGCTAATAGAAAGTCCATTTTCATCCAAACAGATTAGATTTTTGAGGCTAATGCTCTATCGATTTTCTTATTTATTTATTTTTTTAATCTACAAAACCTACCTCTCTAACTTTAACCTTAAACCTGACAGTGTCACAAAAAGCAAATGCGAGATTAGAAAGACAATAGTTGAAGCAACCACACCATTTTGTGGTGCTTTTATGACACTTTTAGCTCACATGTTGACTCGCATACACTTCAGGACTTCTTACAGCGGTCCTTTGCATCGCAAGTGCAACGCTCTATCAGTAGAGCTAGCCTACAATTTACTGCATCCATAACACATTAGCTTGTAAATGAAGCTGGTTATGTAATGCAAATGTTAAAATGTAATCACCTTACAAATCATGCACAATAGTAACAGTGTTTAGATGTCAGTGTTAAAAATATGCGTTTATGAATTTATAATCTGCCGTTTTACTTGTGATTTGTGTGAAAGTGAATAAAAGTAATTGTTGTTGTAGCGCCTCTAGTGTCAGCTTTACAAGGAAACTGCTACGATACATCGGTTTGTGTAATGCGTTACAATTCATTTTTCAGGCCATGCCAATCCAAATGCATGGGCGGTGTGGTGCCTCATGCCGCCCCCCTGCAAGATGCCGCCCTGGGCAACTGCACATGTCGCCCATGCCTAAATCTGCTACTGATGATAGGGGTTTGATCTCTCGCTGGATTGCAGAAGCTGGCACTGACGGATCACATGTGTCAGTCCTCCTGCCACTTGTATCACTTTATTTTATTTTATTTTTTGTATCAAGTTTATTTACAAAGTACTAGCAATAAACAATGGTGACTTCTTCTGAATTGCTTTTCATTTTCTTATAAATTGAGGGTTATTTAACTTTTATTTTGCATTAAGGCCTTTATACTGAGTTTACTTGCAATTTACCAGTTCCATTTATCCTTGTACAATATTAATTTCTAACTGGAAGGAAACTTTAGCTCATTTGTGGCTGGCTGAGTGCCAGTTGCTATTGCATAGAACAGCTCCAAATGCTGACCTACTCGTTCACTCTCACTCCAAGGAATTGCATTATTCTTTTCTTATAGATCTATTTATTAATGTCTTTTTACGAATTTAATTGCCAATTAGAGCAGTAGAATTACCGAATTGGCAGAAAACTCTCACGTTTGGTAGGTCAGTCCAGGCAACCACTATTGCGTTAAAGAGACCCAATGTTTCTTAAAAAAAAAATTATAAAAATTGGCTAAATAAATGTAGTCAATTCCCTAACCCAAAGCCCCGTGCTCAGGGCAAATTGCTTAGACAAAAAAAAAAAAAAAAAAAAAAAAAATAGAATATCTGTGATCTAGTCACAATTTAGAAAAAGTAAAATTAAAGAAAATGAGAGAATAGATAAATTATCCATTCCTGAAGTAACAGGAAAAAATTACAAATGAAAGTTTCAAACCGTTTTTCTGTTTTTGCATTTGGATTGGTATGGTCTGAAAAAATGCATTGTAAAGCGTTACACGGACCATACATCCAACGAGCCACGTAGAAAGCATTTTGCAAAAATGTAGGTATAGTAACATGATTTTGTGAGGCCAGGATAGGTCCAAATGTAGAAGACTACGTTGAAAATTTGGGATTTAAAATCCTATTTTAACCTGGAAATAAACAAAGTTTAAGGATGTTGAAATGTAAAATAAAGAAGAAATGTTAAAGATTCTGCACAGTTTCTAGGTCACATTATTACACTGATCTTGTGAACTCCTTTGTCCAAAAGGTCAGATTTCTTATTATCCATTTAAGCACAAGATACTCTTTGGAACATTCTCAACTTTTCACTCAAATTGTTATGCTGATAATATAATTTGTAATAAAATATGTTGTATTAAATATGAAAAATGCAAAATAGTAGCATTTTTACTAGTAGTCTCAGACGTTTGGACCCATGTCTCACAATGATAAACAGTTCTATATTTTATCCCTATCATTTTAATTTTCTTTTAACATAATGGATTTTACTTTTTCTTCTTTTTATGTAATAGAAAGACTTATATCTATAATCTGCTGCCCAGATTTGTAGTAACATTTTGCAAAAATGCATTCAAATAAAACGTGGCATTGAGTACTTATGCCTCATATATGTGGCCAGAATTTCAGTGATATGCCTTGTAAACTCCTCCAAAGTTGTTCTATGTGACCTGTCCCCTCCCTTGTCCTACATTTCACACTCCATTAGCTATATAAATGTATTTTATTCTGCTGAGAATATTAAACCTTACTGAAGAGGTAATACTCAGTGGCACATGAAACCATCATTGCCAGGCACAATAAACCCTTTAACAGTATAACACTAAAATGTATATTGCTTGTACCCCATAAACTAGTCTCTGTGCTTCCTTAAAGGAATTTTATTTCATATGTTTAATTGTCAGTGATCACTGGGCATATTTCTGTGTTATGCTATGATGTGCTACGGTTCTTCTGGCAGGAGTTCTGGCATTTGAATGGTTTCCATCGATCATGACTCTCATAACAGGCTGTGGGAAGCGCATGAACCCCACAGAGGATCCAGTGTCCTCTAGAATTGTTTGTTTGGGGTGGGGGTTGTATGAAGATCAGAAGCAGCAGAGCTGAAAGAATGTCAGACTTCTATCACTCCAGGTGGACACACAACATTAAACCAGCAGATGACAGCTGATGAGCGGGCAGCAAGACTTGATGGTGCAGAGGGGAAAATGTCTCATAAAATCCTTCGATTATTTCCTTCTGTTCCGTAACATTTCTGGGCAAATATGTGCGTAGCCTAAATGAAAGATTTACTTGCACATTTCCCAGTCTCAGTCACGGACTTAAATATTGATTTTCACCCACACCTATCAAATTGCTTCTAAAGACAGATTTAACCACTGGAGTCTTATGGATAACTTTTATGCTACCTTTGTGTGATTTTTGGAGCTTGAAAGGTCTGGCCACCATTCACTTGCATTGTATGGACCAACAGAGCTGAGATATTCTTCTAAAAATCTTCGTTTGCATTCTGCAGAAGAAAGGCATACACATCTGGCATAAGGGTGAGTAAATGATGAGAGAATTTAAATTTTGGGGTGAACTAGCCCATTAAAGTAGGCTACAACCACTTAATTATGTTTAGTTTTAATGGGTTAGAGAACAGATTAAAAAGATATGGCAGCAGTGAGATAAAGAGAATCATAAGGATGACGAGTTAATTCAACTTAATTGAAAATTTTTATTCTGTGGCAGTGTTGGTTGGGGAGTAAGGGAATACATGTAATGGGATTACGTATTTAAAATACAAAATATAAGTATTATATTGTATTCCACTACAGTTACAGTTAAATCATTGGTAATTAGAATACAAAAGTTAGAAACATTCAAAAAGTATTTTGATTACTGAAGAGATTACTTTGCATTTTATTGTCATTTGTTTCATTTAATATTTAGTCCTTTCAGTTGGATAACATTTATCCATATAAATGATGCAATCCAAAGTGCATTTGAACAGCGGTGAAACACTTTCTTATGATGTGTTACATTCATACGAGCAGACAGAGAAGTTTGAAGTAAGTTTGGAGCAGAAGAAATAGAAATAAACCTTGTGTAAATTGCCAGCTTTACACTAAGCTAAAATGCTATTTCTAGCCATTTTACATGCATGTTACTAGCCACGATCATAATTGTTTATTCAGAAAATTCACGTTAGATCATCATTTTTTTTTTTTTTTTCAAGTAAGACCTTTGATATTAGGGCAAAAATTTTATTCTTGATAATAATTTTTAAATTGTTTTCCTGTAAAAATATCTAAAAATCCTTAGAACAAGATCAATTAGATTTATCTTGTTTTAGAAACAACACTGCATAAGATATTTAGGTTTTTCAGAGAATGTATTTTTAACATGTGTATTTTGTCTTACTGTACTGACAGAATTTTTATAGTCAAAACAAGTGAAAAAATCTACCAGTGTTGAAGAAGTAATCCAAAGTATTTAGAATACGTTACTGACCTTGAGTAATCTAACGGAATACGTTACAAATGACATTTTACAACATGTATTCTGTAATATGTAGTGGAATACATTTCAAAAGTAACCCTCCCAACCCTGGTTGTAGTCCTCGAGACCGGACTTGGTCATGGACTTGTGAGCAATCTGACTCTGTCTTTACTCAAACTTGAACAAGTGTGGACTCGGACTTAACCCAGAGTCCAGTCGAGTCCCTTTTTAAAAAAAAATATACAGTGAAAAGCTTCGACTTATCAGAAAATCGTTTTTGACTGATTATATCAGAGATCTTGAAGTCTGCTGAGTAGAATCAGAACTATGCCCAGTTCACAAATAAATCATTTTACTGAGTCGGTTCTTTTCAGCAAATTGGCCAATCAGCTTAGCAAAAAGGTCTGAATCGACTGGCTATTCAGTCTGAATCATTTGTTGGATGAAGTGGATATCTGTACCTCCAGTCAACAAAAACTGCTTTTTGGAGAGGTAACTTTGAGAAACTTCCATTGGTGCTGTGTCTTGTTAATAAGGGGTTGTTTACACCAAACGCGTTATTGCATCCACCCAAGCTGTTTTTCAGTTATGTAAACATGCTAAACAGATGTCTTTGACCATTGCATTATGTATCACTGTTTTTTTTTTTTTGGCGTCCCATGCAGGAGCTTACACAAGTTCTTTTGTCAAGTTAAAAAGAACATCAACTGTTAAAAACATGTCTCAAGACACCTGTGTTATACTCTTTTCCCTGATAGCACACGTACAACACCCAGATATCTATTTGATGTGTGTATTTACTGTTTCCATCTGGAAGACGTCTATTTTACATTGTTTGCTCATCTGCAATATCTCTATAAAACATATGTCAATAAGTATTTCTCGTATGTCAATAAGACATTCCTCAAATGAGACATTTATGATTTAGAATTATTGTAAATCTGATCTTTTTAAGATTTTTAGCAGATGTTAGATGCTTTCCAGATGAAAAGATCTAAAACAGACATCAGAGATGTACATGTGCTATCTGAGTTCACTGCACTGCGTTGGTCTGTCTTTAAGAAATGCTTTAGGCATTAGTTACATGAATGCTACACATATTGAAGAAAATGTAAAAAATACTTCTGTCAATGTCATCAGACTTGAATGGTTTCTGGGAGAAAAAAAACAAAACTGTTTCTGTGCCTACCCAGAAATGAAATATTCCAGGCACAAGCAGAAATGATTACTTGACTTACAATGAATGAAATGCAGAAGTGCAACTGAGGAAATTGTTAACAAATTGAATGTAAATTTTTATATCACTTTCTTCATAAACATTGTCATATTTAATACATTATTGTTGGGTTTTTAGGCCCATTTTAGCTATTGTACAGTTATACTGTATTTTGTAAAGCAGAAATGTTAAAATAATAAAAGAGGTTGATTTAATATATAGTTCTTTAAACTATTTAATAAATTGATAAAAAACTCTCATCTTAGAGTCTGCCTTTAATGGTCTCGGTCTTGACTCTGACTCGGCCCTATCCTGTCTTGGTCTTGACTCTTACTCGACCCTCTTCTGGTCTCGGTCTTGACTCGAACTCGACCTACTATGGTCTCAGACTGGACTTGGACTCGGATGAGCTGGTCTTAACTTCAACACTGTTCTGTGGGAATAAAACACCTTTTAGTATCACTGTAATTCAAAAGATGATGCAAAAGAAGACGCTCCCATCTAATGGAGAATTTGTGCCATTACCGGTTTTGGCTAAATGCTCGCAATGCCTTATTTGTAAATTATTAGGTGTATCACTGCAGTTTTGAACAATTTAATAATTTGATTGATCTATTCTGTTTTATTGATCTGATAAAATAATAACAGAGTCTGTTAACATTTCAAATCTAACATGACTCAAAACTAAGTAAACAGATTTAGATTGATAGCCTACTGATAATAAACAGGTGTGTAATGGTCAAACAGCAATTAGTATGATCTTGTTTTCTGTTGAAACTGATACTGAAATGACTGATACCAAATTAGTTTTGCAGAGAAACAGACACAGTTACATTAACTGTAATATATCTTCAGACCATTATGATCATATTCATATTAATATTCTAATCACTTGGCAGTAAACTACATTTTAAATCCTTAGATGACGGACATCTAGAATGTGTTTGGTGGGTTTTGTTAAGGCATAGCACAGCTAGCTGTTTACCCATTACTGCTATAAAGCTTGATAAAACATCGAATTAAAGGTGTCAGCTGCTTAACACGTGCTTTAATTGATCTGTAAAGTAACATACTATACTATGCCTTAACAAAACCCACCAAAGACACACCTGAAGAAAAGTTACTGTTTAATTATTCATTCACATCTATTCAGTGTTTTGGTACAGCTGGAGGAAAAACATAGGCCGTTGGTTAAATGCCAAAAGCATCAGCTAAATGGTTTCATATTTATTAAAAAGCGAATTTAGATATTTTCATTGGAAGTGAGGACAAAACAAGGGGTTCTAGTAATGGATCTCTAAAGGCTATGTAGGCCTACTGCAGCAGGATATTTGGTCAGTCCCGTTTAGACTGTTAAATATAGTTATGTTTGTGATAAACCAGAACGTTTTGCACATCGTCATTTGCCTAGCCAATGTTCTGCCAAAGGACAGCCTGCCTTTCCTTTGTTTCTTGTGGTTGGTTGAACCGACCACGATCCCACCAAAGTTAGATGTTAAAGGTGTTAAAAACCCACTGGCAGAATTAAAAGTAGCAAATGTAAGCCAGATTTGACCTCATTTCTGTTGCTATCTGGGGCTTGACTTTTGTGTTGCGTTAGCTCACCTGATGATATACCTGATATGCGCCTGTTTCATACAGGCCTGTCAGTGAGTAGCCTACCATTTAACTTTTCCTCTAAGCCCTCTAAAGATGAACACAATACATTTTGAATAAAAAGTCAGTACAAACTTGCATGTTTGTTATATGTGATGTAGATAACGTCCATGGCTGTTTTACGTTACCGGTCATTGGAGTTAATTCTATTGCCCAACATCACATAAAAGACATTAATCCCACGGTGCTCTGATTATCTTTCATGATTATTCTTATAATGCATGGAGTGATAACAGGCACCACAAAGAAGCTTGGTCTGAAATGTCATTAGCATTGGGTTTCAGAAGAGTCCACACCGCAGAGAAAGTTGCCAGGTAACCAGACATGAAAGAAAGCAAAGCTCTTCTTCTTTCCATTAATGGCCGTCCACTCCTGCAAGCAAAGCTCTTTGTTTTTGTCGCATAATGATTGTTTAAACAATAGTTTCTTATCGTACTTTTATCTATCAGGCAGAGAAAGGGACTCCAACTTTGCTTTGATATTATGCAATAAGAGATCTTATCAATAGTTTGCATATAATTCTAATACAAATTAGCCCAGTGCAGCTGATCAGCTCAATTCTCAATTCACTCATGTTGTGCAAAGAATATAAAAAACACTTGCCATAATGAAAAGACTAGTGTTTTTCCCAATTGCTTTATTTGAAAAATATACACACCATTCAAATAAGTTTCCTTTCATCTTTATATAATATGTATTACAAAAACACTACAAACCACGGAAAGATTCAGACTATACAGACATCAGCACTGTGTTCAAGGGACAGGGAGGTTAGCATGACATATTTCTCTCCAAGAGATTTGCAAGACTAGAGGAAAGCTCTAGCATCCTCTTTGAGGCACTGAATGTAGATGTCGTTAATGTTAACTTGAAAGACGTTTAAGAGGCAATTCACAAAGGCATCTAAAGCATAAATGATTAAAAACTAAAATAACAGCTTTTACACGAACTAATAAATTAAACACAAATAACAAGAAAAAAGTACAAATACAACAAGGAGCCGTTCACACAGAATGTTATTGCATACATTTCCGTGTTTTTTTTTCTATGTAAACATGCACGACTAGACAGATGCCTTTGATGCTTGCTGTTTTTTCAGCATCTCGCTCATTGAGCATCAGGTTTAACACTGTGTTAAGCTTTAAAATTTTAATAGCACGTCTCAAGACATCATTGAACTACATCTAGCTTTCTAACGCAATAACACATTCTGTCTGAATGGCCTTTAAGGGTGCCAAATTATGTAAATCAGGTACATTGATGGGTCTTGTGATGAGGGGGACTCAGGACCCCTATGGTAGCCTACATTGGTAAAAATGTGTCCCGGCCCCAGTGAATTTATAGCAAAGGCCTGGATTGCAGCCCCACCTTACTATATTATGTTCAGTGACTTCAAGAAATGTTTTAAGAGAAGCTGTTTGGTGTAACTGCATATTGGAGCCTGTTTGGTGGAACCATCTTGCATGTTTTTTGATACTTTTACTACTGAAATTCATAACACATGAGAAATAAGCAAACTAAAATGAACAATAAGGTAGCAAGAGGTGTGACTTGAGCTTTGTTGTTTGTTTGGATGTTTCAAAGAAAAAGGGTTAAACAAATTCAACAAACAGTACAAATGAGAGCAAAATACATGCTTTAAGGAAGGAAATCAGGATCACCTTGTGGTTATTGGTGAGCCCTAAGGAGGGTTTCCAAAGTGCACCACCTCAGCACACAGTGGAAGCCAAAACCACAAATGAGAAAAAGTTATGAGCACTTGCTTCTGTATAAATTGCCCATGAAAGAAAAGTACACACTCTTTACTTTTTCAATACTAATGTCTTTAGTTCCAAAATACCTATAAATATCTTTCTCATAGACAATTTAAATCAAAACTGGTTATGTACTGTATAAATTTACCAAAGCCTTTAGACTCTATGAAAATATTATTTGCTTATTTAGAACCAATGACATGCTTTGTGACCTTTAAGTTAATTCTTTTCATATCATTGGTTATATTAGCCATCAAAGTCTGATTTAGGGTGATTTTAAATTTAAAAGATTCATATAAAAACAGAAACACTGATTTGTTTACAGTCTCTGACAGTCTGTGGCTTTGTAAAGGTTGACACTGCAAACAGCTAACACTGTAGCTGGAACCTGAAACAACATTTCTCTTTGTATACTATTACTGTACAGTATATACTATGTACAGCTGTGCTGAGTTGAACTGTAATGACGGTATGTCTAATTACCTGATGAGCATCCATAATAAATTATGTGACCTTTTTGTTGATCTGCTCTTTTAATGAAAACAGCTCCAAAAGAAATGTTCATTTCAGCTGCATTTGTATTTGTCATTAAGCTCAAGTCTATGTACAGAACTCCAGCTGTTCATGTCCATTGTAGAATTGATGGGAGGACTTGCTGCAGCTCAGCCTGTGGTGAGATCAGTGTGAGGAGGTTCCAAAGTTTCAGCAATTTCACCTAACTCCTCCTGGAGCTCTGCGAAAGAGGGCCTTCGAAAAGCCTCTAACTGGAAGTGGGAGAAAAACAAATGTTCATGAAACACAAAAGGAGATGTTAGGTAAAAATGTAAGTCTGAGTCATCATTTACTTTTATTGTATGGAACACAGTCAGTGAATGTGACTGAGGCTGTTTTTCTACCTAAAATATCCTCTTGTGCTTAACTGAAGGTAGAAAGTCATAAGACTTAAAGTGTCAACAACTGTCCAAATACTTTTCAGGCCACTGTATGTCCATTGTTACATTCACAGTCTCAGTGGTTCAAAAGCAACTTACCAGACAGCAGCTGGCTGCCAGCTCCAAAAGATGCTGAGGACACCCACTGGCCATTTTCTTGAATGCGGACACATCTAAGCCAAAGTCCTGCAACATACACATCCATATATGCATACAGGGACAGTAGTTTAAGAGAAAAGTAAAGCTCACTAAATTCTGACATTGGATTAGATTTTATATTTCTGAGTATGAGCATCAATAATGATATTTATATAAACCTGAGTTCTTGGAAGGATTTCTGGGTCGGCTGAGACCCTAGCCAGAATTTCACACAATACAATTCCAAATGAGAACACATCCACCTAACATTACAAAATTAAAGCAAAATTAGCAAAAAAGAAAAACAAACACTTCAGAACATTAAGTTGAATCACCACAAATTTATGTCTCGCTCTGGCTAGACAGAGCTACATTTTGATTCATCACCTTACGATCGTATGGTTCCCCGCGGAGCATCTCAGGGGCCATCCAGAAGGCGGAGCCCACAAGTGAAAGCTTCCTGTCCTTTGCAGGAAGTTCTACAACTTCTCTAGCCAAGCCAAAATCAGTGACCAGCGCCTCTTTGCCTCTCGCGGTCACCCTTATCAGACAATTCTGTGTAAAAAGAGACACATACAAACAAGGCTTTAATTACATTAATTTGATAATTTTCTCTCTTTTTTTAAGACCGTAAAATACTTCAAATTATTAATAAATATTTTATGTTTTAAGAATTTGCAAAAAGGACATAAAGGCAGAATAAAAGTATTCCATTCTCCTCAAATGGTTTAATCCATGCCTTCTGATGAAATATGATCACTTTGTGTAAGAAACAGGCCAAAATGTATCACTATAAATCTCACTATAAAATTATTTGGGTAAACTATCCCTTTAACTTTCATTTAAAATAATTATGCAAGGCAAAATCACAAGGCAAAATTACATTAATCTGTTCAAAGTCAGTGTTATTGACCAAGAATGTATAACTAAGCAATACCTAGTATACCTAGTAAGTGTAACATGGGATACAGTTAGATGCATATTCTTGTTTGGTCAATGAAAATACATTTTAATGATAATTTAGAAGGGAAAATATGGATTTTAATGCAAACTCCCCTTTAATATAGGCTTAAATAGCAATCTAAACATGAAAACAATAGTTCACATGATCAAAGTCACCTTAATTGAGAAATTCCTGGAATGTCAGATGAAAAAAAAAAAAAAAAAAAAAAGCACGTATGCCAAAAGCACGTATGCATTAGGATTAAACAAGGATTTTATTGTGCTCCTGTACGAGTGGATCTCCATCAAAGTGTTTTTCATAATAACGGCCAGAAGGGGGAGGCAAAAACAAGAATAAAGATTTTCACAACTCGCCCACAGCCTTCCACAACCGTTTAGCGTCACAGAACTTCTCATTTCCAAAATCTGAACGTGTTGTCTTGTAACAATCAAATAAGTACATTTATGGCAGTGTATTTATGGGAGACTTATGGCATTTATAATAAGGATGCCAAATAAACGCAAGCCAACCACAAAAAAAAAAAAAAAAAAAAAAAAAAAAAAATAAAGTGACCTGTGGCCACTGACTGGACTTCTGTAAACAAAAACTATGTAAATAAAGTAAGCTAATTTACATCTAAATATAAAAGATTTATAAAAAACATATTAAGATACTGCACGCGACCGCTGTAGTGTGCTTCAGTACAAGCAGGCTGTTACAGTATATGTACAGTATATTGGAGACAATGTGCCTGGCAGCTGAGGAAGAACTCCCAGGCTCAAACGAATGGAATTTCACATCATCAACATCTCAGTTTAATGAATTATTCAGCTGACCCTGTACTTTCTAAAAGGGTCTACACTGCCAACAATTCCTCTCCTCCATCTCGAACACCTCTGGGGTACCGATATGCAATGTTATGCCACACTTTTGATGATGCGTCATGGCTAGACACACATCATTTACTCTGAAAATCAGTTCTGAAAATTATCATGGGTGTATTAAAAAAAAAAAAAAGACCTGTTATTTTAGAGGCAAGGCAAATGAGGAGACATTGAGACTGACCGAAGTAAAGGGATGCCAGGCACAATTCAGACGTTGTGGCCAGTGGGACTTCTGGAGAAAGTGCTGATAGATGAAAACAGTGGGTTCTGCATCTGTTTTATATTAGAATCTACACCACAGCACAGCCCAAAACTGTGACCTATGATTATAGGATCAAAACAACTCCAAGCCCTGAGTCAAGAAGCCTCCAAATTTAGAGCAGTAACTCATGCATATGCCAAGAGTTGCAACAGCTTCTGGCTGTGCAGCTAATGGGAGGGTTTGGATAACCCTTTTTTGATTCAATATAAAAGTAAATCAACAGAAAAAATAAATAGAGACAAAGTTCAGTTAAAAAGACTTATTTTATTATCTTATCTTATTTCAAAGTTCTACAGATTAAGAAGAGCTGCTGTTGTAGACAAACTGTTTTTAAATGTCTTAATTGATTCTACTCAAATGTCCCATTACATACTTTATATGTACATAAAGAGGGTTCAATAGTCCGCATTAAAAATCCATGCCTGCTCAAATGCATGCTGTCATTAAAACAAATAATAAGTAATTATAAAATTCATGTAAAATTTTCAACCTCTCTGATAATATAATTTTCAAAACATTTTCAAAGTTGACTGAGACTTTTGTACCCCATAAGAATATTACATTATCTGACATTTCATAGTGTTTAATGCACGGTCAGAAATTTTCAAGGAGTATCATAAGGATGTTTTTGATCTTGTAGAAAAGTGCCGTGATGTTTCCATGGAAAAATGCTCATCTTGAACTCTTTTCAAACTATACTATTGAATTCTTTCACCATCTTTAATATTAAATGTCATTTTAATGTTCCAAAAGAATTCATTTGATATTCTTTAAAACACCAGCTTTAGGGAAGCACAGTCAACTTTAAAGGGGTCATGACATGCATATTTTTTTTTACTATTTTGATATGTTCCTTGATGTTCACTTATAATACTAGTGAAGTTTTTTTGAACAAAAACAGTCACATATTTTTTAAAGATGATAATTTTCCACCCTCATTCTGACCCTTCAAGCTTTGGTGCTGCTTCTCCTTTAAGACTTGACAGTAAACACCCACAGTTCTGATGGGCTCTCTGCTCTTGACTGATCTGCTCTCTCTTCTTGCCATCTCACTGCTCACCACTACTGGGCAGACTACGAAAGTGATAAGGTAAAGTAGGGGCTGATGTGTTGTTGTGGAGGTGGTCCGATACAATTGTCTACCAAAGTGTAACATCACAATGTGGAAGAAGTAGAGAATGTGTCGATTTGGCAGCCTGTTTTCAGCAAATGCTCTTTTTGCAGTGAGGAGGAGGTTTTGAGGTCTGAAACTTACACTATGTTTTCATAGTACAATGACTTCTATGTCAAAAGATCAATGAAAATTTGATTCTTCATATCATGGCCCCTTTAATAGCTTCTAAACTCTGAAAAAAACTTTCCACAGCAGTACTTTCAGTGCAGTGGGACCCAATCAATGGTCACACTGACGGATATGCTAGATGTCACAGTTGTGCATGTTAATTGTATGGTTGGCAAAATTGTTTGCTCATTGTTAATCTCTGAATGGCTGATAAATGGGCTGGGGCACAGAACAAGGCCAGAGTAAACACGAAAAAGGGGGAAGGTGGGCGGTAAAGCAGCTAGCCTATAAGCTGTTTGTGTATTTTGCATTTTTAAATGAGATGGGAAGAGTTGAGTGTGTATGTGAGAATGAGAGAGAGAGTTGGAGAGTTTATTACCCTCACAATGAACTGGCTTCTCTGAGATCTGATGATTTCTCAGAGAATCTCCATAGAAGGGGCGCCTACACAGTACAGAAAGCTATGAGTGTTTGACGAATAGAATTGCATAAGATTTGTATGTTTAAATGGGAATAATCTGAATTGGATTTCCAAAAGCCTGACCTGCCTGTCTAAAATACTTATTGGTCAACAGATGCCAGAGTACATTATAGCACGATACTGCTGCAGGATTATGACAAAAAAATCATTATTTTGCAGTGTATTTACAGTCTACATTGAGAGATCCGTTCGACATGTAAAGAATCCAAAATAATTCTGAATACTGACTATGCTTTTTGCGTTTGTTCATAAGCTTCTTTTTGAGTGTCAGGTCATTTTTTTTTCAGCATTCATTTTGCATGCCACCGCAAACAAGTGAAACAATACAAACATTTTGGCATCAGACTGTTTAAAACCTGCATAATAGCATTAGGTTGCCATTACTGATAGGACTAGACTATTTTAAGCATCTCTAATTGCCATGGCCATTTCATTGCTCATCGGACATGTCAGGGATTGGTTAAAATATATCAACCACTGCAAAAACCTAAATAAAAACCTTTGACACAACAAGAGTAGACTTTAATGGAATGCTGTAATCAAATGTCAGTTTTCATGATTAGTTAATTGCGGCAGCCATAATTGTAATCGATTACTTTTTCAAATAATTGTGCAGCCCTATAGCAAAACTGAAGGTTGCATGATGAAACGTCACTTTCACAAACTTTTGTGTTTTCCCTCTACTCCCTTGCAAGGTTTCATCCCTTTGTCATGTATTTGCAGTGTTCTCTGACTCAGCATTAAACTTACACTACAGTATAAGGGCACTGTCATGGCACACTTTTCAAAGCTAAAGATGAGTGTGACTGAAATGTGTAGTCTTGCTGTACCTTAGAGTTGAGATCTCTGTGGTAGATGTTTTTGTAGTGCAAGTAAATCATCCCTCTCGTGATGTCAGAGGCCAGGTCCACTTTCTCTCGCCAGCACAAAGGCACATCTTTCCTGGCCAACATCTCCTCTAAGCATCCTCCACTAACATACTGTCCAGAGAGACACAGCCACGGAGGGAAAGAAACAAACATTTTTACTTTTATTATTGTCCTTCAAATCTATGTATTTATAAGTAAAATGAAATGCATAAACTAAAAAAAGAACAGTCAAACAAACACTACTTTTATTATTGTCCTGCACATCTATGTATTGATTATTCAGAGGCTGAAAAGATGGAGCTAACCTCCAGAATTGGGTACAGCTTGTCCTCTCTGACACAAATTCCCAGATACCTGGAAGCAGAGGTAGGAAAGATCACACTGTCAGTGTGCTGAGAGATTTGAATGTGGCTCTGTTTTTCCATAACGCACTGGAAAAATACATTCTGAGATTGCTTAAATAAACACACGTGCTCACAGTTTTAGATTAAACGCATTATAATAGCAGCATGATGGATAGATGGGCTGGTTTGAGTATTTCTGCTGATCTCCAGGGATTTTCATGCACAACAGTCCCTAGAATTTACCCTGAATGGTGCCAAAAACAAAAAACATCCAGTGAGCAGCTTTTCTGTGGACGGAAATGCCTTGTTGATGAGGTCAACAGAGAATGGCCAGACTGGTTCAAACTGACAAAGTCTACGGTAACACAGATAACCGCTCTGTACAACTGTGGTGAGAAGAATAGAATCTCAGAATGCTATTCTGAGATGCTGGTTGGCACTGTTTTGGTGGCACGAGGGGGAATTACACAATATTAGGCAGGTGGTTTTAATGTAGTGACTGATCGGTGTATATGCTTTCTGTCAAATTCAGCAATCCTGTTCATAGGTCAATGTGACTGTAAATTGTAATAGAGTGATGGAAGCCGGCAGATAGCTGGAAAGCTATAATAGTTTAGAGCTGCGCTGAGAGCTTTGAATGTGGCTCTGTTTTTCCATAATGCATTATAATAGCAGCATGATAGACAGCACATAGCTTGACTGATTGTAAGAGGTTACCTGCAGAAAAAAACTGCAATAACTCACACTTTAGTTTTTACTTTAACATGTATACATCTGTAAATTTTAAATAAACATAAAAAACTCAACCACATGGGTCAACCATATTTATACAGATATATGGCCTATACAGTAAATAATGTATACAAATCTTGATGAGGTATGAAGGCTTAAATAAAAGGTCCAAATGTCTATTTTACATTTAGATGAGGGAGTTCAATCACAGACTTGTGCATGAAAGAGTGTTAATTAGAGTTGTTAATTAGCATTAACAAGTGTGTTACCTCACTATGTTGGGGTGAGAGAGTTTCTGCAGAAGGCTGATTTCTCGTACAATGCTGTCCTGGTCCACATCATTCTTATAGATCTTTATTACCATCACTTTCCGAGTGGTATTATGGGTCACCTGACAATGACAGTAAATTCCAGTGAACATTAGATTACAGAAGAGGTGAATGAACCATAAAGAGCTTTAAAGACATTCCTTTCTCTCAAACTAAAAAAATGGCTCTTTGGCTGAACTTGATTCAATCGTATAACACAGTTGCACAGGTTTGAAATCAGTTTTCTTAACTTAAAATCACTGTTAACTCAACACAAACACTTTGTGTAGAAAGAACCTAGTTGAATTGGGTAAACACAACAAAATGAACTGTCAATGTAACTCAAATAAATCTCTTATTTCTTTATGTACTAACTAGTAAAAGTTAGTTTTAGCATGCTAAATAAGTGCTGGTGGTTGAAAGCACTACAGAGTGCAGTTTATTAACTATGCTATAGTTAGCACACCAGTTCCTCAACAAACCAAGCAATCAATTGAATGTGCAACATCTACCTGTCCTCACCATGATGGTAACCCCCAAAACTCCATCATAACAGAAACTCTTGTAAATATCAACATAACAAAACATTAAACACTGACAAATATCTCCCTGTATATTCATCTAGTGCAAAAACACTTAACTTTAACATTTACTCTCCCTATCAAATCCCATGCAAAGCATGCTGGGAAATGGAAATCCCTTGCTAAGTTTTATCAGTGCTACATTAATGTAGTGCCAACTCAAATGGATTAAGTAAACTTCCATTTGACAAATTTAAATGTATAGAACACAGTCAAATCAAGTTGCGACAAAATGTTCTGGAATTGTTTTGATTTCACTCATTTTAATTAAGTAAAATAAACAAGCAAAAATCATTTTTTGCTTGTAATATACAGTACACACATACACAAACAAATGTATTCAAAAATCCACCTAAACAGTTAATAATACAAGAAGGGACAGAACTGCTAGTAATATTGTTTTGGCATCTATGAGCTATGCAATCATTAGTTATGTAATGAACACAGCAGGGACTCTTCAGGAACCCATTAAAGGGTTTAGTCTAATCAGGCATGAGGGCCATCTCAAACTGGGCCTGGCTGACCAATATGTCCTAATTAGTAGGACTACAATACAATTACTGTACAAATGCCATTAATATACTGTATATACACACACTTATAGCACACAGTGGTAGATCCTCTGCAGTACAACAGCATGATGCCAAATAATTTCCATTTAGACAGATGATCACACAGCTTCATTCTTATCTTAAATAGCAAGCCTTAGATAAACATAACATTAACTTGCTGAGCAGGATGACAGGGCTTTGACGAGTACAGTGATATTAGTCTGTGATAGACGTTACTATATCACAGTTTTTTAATTATAAAAAAACATTAATTGTCAGCATAACAGAGTAAATCAATGTGCACATATATTATGTACTAGGCAATGTTGTAAACTTTTTTTATTTATCTGTTGCAAGCAAGTTTCTCTAATTATGGAAATAAATCTATACATTCTGCCAAAACCTTTTTTTATTTATTGCATATTATGGAGATATTATCTCTATACCATATTTATGATATCAGCTGACATGTTAAAGGAGTATTACCTTGTAAACCTTTGAGAAGAAGCCACTGCCAATTAGCTCATGAGTGAAGTTTTCCCAGAATTCTAGCTTGCGAACAGCTGTGCGTAGTTTCTGCCAGCGGTCCACATGGTAGTAAGTATCAGAAGATTCTCTATACAGTGTTGGGCTGGTGGGCTCAGAAGAAACGTCCACCTCACACATCCTGGAGATCTCTGCTAAGAACAAAAATACACACATTTGTTTTTCTATTATGGTGGGGTCTTTCCATTGACTTCTATTGTTTTTAAACTGAGTTAATGAGAATTTTTCTCTCCTAACCCTACCTTTAAACCTACAGAGCACTTTAGAGGACAGGGCGCAGATGTTTCTTTCTGAAATAGTTTTGCGTGCCCTCGCAATAAGTTTTGTGTTCCTTTGCAATAAATTTACCATGGCAACCCTCTACAGACACGTTGGAGAATTAATCGCCATAGGCTAGTAAATTTTTGTTTTTACTTGCCAGACTTTTGACAACATGTAAGCGTAATGCAATTAAAACCTAAAAAATATATTATAATTTCACCCCATAAAGCATATACAAGATTGTGTATTTTATTTTCATATTTCGCTTTTGATCCTATTAATCACATTTTAGCTTGTGTACAAATGTGCAAATTTCACATTGTATAAATTTACATGATGTCAAAAAAATTGAATTTTTAATTGATACAGGTTGAAATTTCATACAATGTTTTTTTTTCTCTCCCCCTTTTCTCCCCAATTTGGCATGCCCAATTCCCAATGCGCTCTAGGCCCTCGTGGTGGTGTAGTGACTCACCTCAATCCGTGTGGCAGAGGACGAATCTCAGTTGCCTCCGTTTCTGAGACCGTCAATCTGCGCATCTTATCACGTGACTTGTTGAGCGTGTTACCGCGGAGACCTAGCGTGTGTGGAGGCCCATGCTATTCTCCACGCTAATCTAATGCGCCCCACCAAGAGCGAGAACCACATTATAGTCACTCAGCACACACTGGATTCGAACTTGCAACTGCAGGTGTGGTAGTCAGCATCTTTACTTGCTGAGCTACCCAGTCCCCTCATACAAATTTGAGGGGCTGGAACCTATTGAAAATAGAATGAATTATATATATATATATATATATATATATATATATATATATATATATATATATATATATATATATATATATATATGAATAATTATATTATAAAAATAATAATTTAAGTGCTACTATATCAAAACAACTATGCCAAAAACATTTGTTTGATTTGTATTTGTTAAATTCTTTCATATTTACAGTGTTTTCTGAAGTTCAAATATTTCACAATGTATGACTGTGCCTTTTAAATATTTTATGTATTTACAAATTTTTTTAGACTTACAAAATTTTTTACAAACTTGTGCAGTTTACATTAAGTTTACATTGATCTGTATCACAAAGGCAAAATTGGCTCCACAAGCATTTACGATTGAATGAGCGCAGGGCACATTAATGAGAGAGAAGTGCTGAACAGATTCGGATACTCTGCAGCCAAAAAAGGGCACACGCTGACGAGACACAACACGCTGTAAAAAAACGAGGCTGAATCCAGCTTCTTAATTGCCAGCTTCTTATTCAGTAAAAGGATTGCGGCGCTCAAGTTCTTCTTCGCCACTACACAACTCAATCTCTGGAGAGTAAAATCTAAATATTTACTCACCAGTGGCTAATAAAATACATATTTTAGTTGCATAGCATGAAATTTGGAAGCATATGCGAATGTTTTACTTGCTAGAGGGTTGCATGATTTACCACAGATTTTTATTGCCATAGTTTTTGTTTTCCTGTATTATTACTATGATTTCACTACGAATATCAAGGTTAAGATATGGTCACTATAGTAAAACCTTGGTAAATTTATTGTGAGGTGACGCAAAACTATTTCAGAAAAAAATTCCCAGCCTGTCCTCTTAAGGGGCTCCGTGTTGACATAAATCGGTAATAATATTATTGAAAGCTGATTTACTACTTGTTAGTTGGTTGTAGGAGTTATTATGGGGAGGGACATTTCTAGAGAGCATTTGATTGGATAAAAATCTGTGCATAGCAAGATGAGTCATCATTGTTTTTGGTCCATTTCTCCAGTAGACTGTACATTTTAAATGCGTTTTACTGCTAAAGTCTAATTTTGTCAGCCTTGAAGAGTACACTAGACTATAGATGGCTTCAAATCTAATAGACATGGACTCAAAGCTGCAAAACTCCCAATTTTGATTTCATGGGGTCTTTTAAAACTATTAAGAGTTATTTCTCAAAGGTGTCTGTGGTGATGGGGGCGTGGTCATGTGTCTGTCTGCGGGAGAAAGCGGTAAGGCTTGTAACCTGGGTTGTAATTATCTCTGAAACTTGTCTCTTGTTATAGTGATGGCGGAGGGAGATTTAAAAGCCGCACCAGCCCATCAGTTCGGGAGAAAGAGAGGAACCAGAGAGAAACTCTTGCTGTGTGTGTACACGCGATTGAGTGACTTGTTTGTGTGTGATTATTTGGCCACTGAGTGCCCTTTTTATTTGAGTTTTGTGAACGAAGCTGAAGAGTAATAAAGAATTAATATCTAATAGAGAATACTATCACTGTTACAGTGTCAAAAAACTCATAAAATATTCATGAAGTACAAAGCTTTAATTGGCAAAGAGGTAGCGTTAATTTATGTGTGTAGATTTAAGTAAATCGGTACAAGAGACTGATTTAAAGCTCATGAGTACTCAATTAGCTCAATGAGCAGGAAAGCTCTTGTTTACGGTGGTAGGGTATAAAAGTGGAGGAATAACAAGGCTGTAAAACCAACATGCAGACAAAGACTGATTCATGCAGGTGAGAGATTGACTCAAAACATGAGAGCTGCACATCAGCATCAATTGTAAAAACAAACAAGACTGCAATTTACTGCTAAAGACATGATGTGGCCTCGCTGAGACATGCAGACAAGCTTTAAGGTTATTAGGCTTTTAGTTCATCCAAAAAAGAAAAATTGTGATCATTTACTCATGCTCCTGTTGTTTCAAACCCGTATTACTTTTTTCCCCCATAGAACACAAAAGGAGTAATTCTAAAGAATGTTGACACTGCTCTTTTCCATTCCATAAGAAACCATATGGTGACCTCGAAAAAGGACAAAGAAGCACCATAAAAGTTGTCCATACAACTGTATTCCATGTCTTCTGAAGCCATACAATAGCTTTGAGTGGAAACAAACTGAAATTATGTTGTTATTCAGGTCAACATTCTGCTAAACTTCTTTTTTGTGTCCCATTGAAGAAAGCATGTCATATGATTTGGAACAACATGTGGTTGAACTATTCCTTTAATGGACTTTTGTAAATGGTGACCTTAATAATTTGCAATAATACAATGTATGTGTAAATTCGGTGCAGGCCTCTTTTTTTTTTTTTTTAAGTGCTGCATCTGAAACCTAAAACCACACAGGATATCTGCAACCTGAAATAGGATTTCACACATACAGTTTTCCTTCGATTTGTTGAGCAATAAGAAAATCAAACTGTACAAATTCTGCTAAATTGAAGGCATCCTGGAAAATTATAGTATGGTATAAACATAGAAAAACTAGTGTACTTGAGATCTGTAACTTTGTATTATATACTACCTTTAATATCTTATAACACACAATCCACAATAATTGCCCACAAATGAGCAGTAATATAGATCACTTTCACCTTTTTGTATATATCCGAGGCCTAGTTTCCTTGTTAGGGAGACAAACGAGAAAAGTGGGGCATTGAAGTCAATGGGGTTAGTCATCCCAGCCCTCTGATCATGCTGGGGAATAGCACGGAGTGGCATACTTTCACAACCCGCCAGGCTTAGTCACTTAAGAGGGAATCATCTATTCATCATAGAGTGCACACATGCGGTCTTTGTGTGTCCAGCAGCAGACACACAATTGCAGCCCTTTCAGTTTCACAACCTCGCTAAAAAGCAGAAAACTGCTTATAGTGCAATTCTAACTGGTGTATGTGTCTTTCTCTTTCTGTCTGTTTCTACCAATTGATCTCTTTCATCTAGTTTGTTATTTCTTTTTCTGTGTTTTAGTCCCAGAATGATGAATAAGAAACCAAATGTACTACAGTATCTTTAAAGGTGTACATATAAATGTTTTGCTAATTGCTCAACTTTTAAACAGAAAGAAAAAGTAGAATGGTATTTTTGAAAAATGTTTTATATTGTTTTATAAAAAATATCTACACTCACATGAGATGAAGACTCTAGTCATATCAATCTTAGAGAAAAAGCTGCTTTCTACATATGGTGCTGGGTGCATATTCATGAGTGCAGCCATGTTGAGATCATATGACCAGTCGAATATGATCCGCTTTATCCCAATAATACCTTGAAATTAGACATTTTAATTAGCAGAATAAATTAATCATTGTTTATTGTGAATAGTGAATTTTTTTATTTATTTTTTTAAATAGTGAAACACCTGTAAGTGCACCTATAAGCAATACACTCTCAATCATGCTGTTGTACTGAAAATCAGCACGGCTGGGATTTGGCTTAATCGGCTGTATAACTTAAGTAATAATTACTTATATATTTAGTATATATATATTTTTTAAGTTTGTTGAAAAGGGGAGTACTTGCACTGGTTACAGAGGTCTTTTTATTCTCTGCCATTCTTACAAAGTAATCATAATTTTCCTTTTCATTGGATTTGTGGATTAACATTTGATTGGCTAACAAATCCTGTAATCCTGTTTTAATGAAATATATACTGAAAACTGGCTCCTGGTAGGGCTTGGATTAATAACACATTCTTTAAAAAAAAAAAAAAAAATTACTTCCTGTGAAAGGCATGCTACTGCACCCAGGTGTAAGTTTAACCATCATCCTACCACAGGTCGATTTATGAGAAAAAACGCTGACCACCTGAGCTGGTATCTCAACTACAGATCAATCACGCAAGTTAATTTAGTTTTAGACAAATTACAAGTTAACACTGCAGTGATAAAATTCTGCACTGGAAGTGAACTCAGCCTCCCACCACCCTCAGAGGAAACAGATGCTATCTAAGTGACAGCTGACATCTGGCACTGCAGAGGAGACTGAAGGTTTGTGATATATGCGGGTCAAAGGGAGACATTTCCTTGAAGTTTACACAGCGCGCAGCACGTCAGCAGGCCATCATAAGGCCCACAACCTGGCTTCACATGTACACGAAAGGGAGTCGACCCTCAACCTGGACTTTTACAGGAAGACTGTTACTGAGTCATGCAAAAATAACACATTGAAATTAAAAAGAATAATAGACCTGGAGTCACAAGTTCGAATCCAGGGCGTGCTGAGTGACTCCAGTCAGGCTTCCTAAGCAACCAATTGGCCCGGTTGCTAGGGTGGGTAGAGTCACGTTGAGTTAACCTCCACGTGGTCGCTTTAATGTGGTTCTCGCTCTCGGTGGGACACTTGGTGAGTTGTGCGTGGATGCCGCGGAGGATAGTGTGAAGCCTCAACATGCGCTAGGTCTCCATGGTAATGCACTCAACAAGCCACACGATAAGATGCATGGATTGATGGTCTCAGATGCGTAGGCAACTGAGATTTGTCCTCAGCCACCCAGATTGAGGTGAGTCACTACACCACCATGAGGACTTAAGAGTGCATTGGGAATTGGGCATTCCAAATTGAGGAGAAAAGGGGAGAAAACAAAACAAAACAAAACAAAAAAAACAAGCCGCAAATGCCAATTTAAGGTGTTCAAGGCTGATCAACATACCAGCTGCGCTGATTTTAGTAAATGCAGCTGCTCCTGAGACATGATCCAAAGCTCATATTTTATTGGTCAGGACATTTCATCGCTTGACGAAGAAAAAAAATCCTTGCATTGTTGGCTCGAGAATGTTTACTCCAGGTGTGAACAATTTGCATTTGGTGTGCAAAGGCCTTAAAATCATGTTGACATACATATTATTTACGTCTTTTGGCTATACTTTTGAAAAAGTATTTTAACGCTTACGGATTGGCCCCATTCACTTCTAATGTAAGTGCCTCATTGTAACCTAGGTTTTTTCTTTTATATAATTTTTTTTTTTAAAGAAAGAAGGGACAAGTCTAAATTAAATTTTGTGGTAATCAACAATATGCCATAAATGTTAACGATTGAACTATAAAGGTGCACTCAGTTATTTTTCCCTCAATATAATGTAGGAAATCATGACCACATATTAAAATGAGGACTCCAGTCATATCAGTAACCTTATAAAAGACATTTTATTCTACATAGAGAGGGTCTGCACATGGGGGCTGCCATGTCGCTTAATCTCAGTAACCATCCTGTTATTTGACACTTTCACTCACTGATAAAAGTAATCATGGCTGACTGTGAATTCTACATTTGTACAATGGTACCTGAAACTGAAAACTATTGATTTTAAATTATGCTGCATCCAAGCCGCTAGGTGTCAGTGTAAATCCAAGATGACACAAAGACAAAAGTTACTGAGTGCACCTTTAAGCAAAAATAAATAAATAATAATAATAAAAAAAATAAATTAACAATTGTTTCTTAAGAAAGTATATTAACATATGTATAAAAGCATGTGTAGGCCCTACTTAAAGGGGTCATGACATGAGGAATAAAATTTTCCTTGATCTTTTAACATATAAGTGGTCATTGTACTATAAAAACTTGCTCTAAGTTTCAGAACTAAAAACTTCCTCCTTAATATAAAAAGAGCATTTATTTAACCTAAGCTGCAAAAACGGCTTGTTTGGAATTTGTGGAACTTGTAACGTCACAAGGACCAAATATATCTGCATATGCCTCTTCAGCAAGACATCAATGCCTGTTTTTCATCATTGCACCCTTGGCTCTGCCCACTGGTGCTCAGTCTGTCATGGGAGATTAATCCAAAGTGAACCTACACGGGACACCTTCACCATACAACTCGCGCCACTTTTAAATGACGCGATGTCAAGTTATAACTCTAAAAAATTATACCCCATTGTGTTTCATTCAGCTGCCCTGTCTTGCTGCTGTGTCTTTTGAAGTCATCCTGGACCGTTTTTGCACCTATCTGTGCTACTTTTAATTGTTGGTCTTTTGTAAACCTGCACTTGTTTGACATCTTTGATCATTTTGATTTGTTTCCTGTGATGTGTGGCGAGTTTTAAGAGCGGTACAAGCGCAACTATTAAAACCGCGTCTCAGTCTGCTGCTGCCACTGACTGAAAGAAACACATGCCATTCTATGTGTAAACAAACCGGGAAAATGTCGCTCTGGTGAAGACCAGCATCTGCTTTGGCCTGTTGAAGCCGGTTGAAGCACCCAACATCACCATGGATTGTATAACCTTTGCGTATACAGAAGATTTCAGTGTGGATTGCTTGTGAACAGTCACAGTATGATTCAAGCTTGGCAAAGGAACTGTTATTCAGATCCTGTATAAGATACTGTATAAGCCTTTAAACAGACAAACCACCTCAGTGCAACACAAATTTCCAAAGTAGTTCCTCCCACACACTGAAACAGCACAGAACATGATGTATGTGCTCTGTTTACAACTTTGACAAGATAGAAATGTATACATGGCCAGAACTTAGATGTCAGTATATCCCTTTGCATGTAATTACATTTCTTATTTACAGATGTTCCATGCATTTAAAAGAAACACTGGGGACCAGAGATCTTATCTTAATTTGCTCTGATTATGTAGTGGGTCTTTTATACAGTCTGACATACAGAAAAGGTCAGAACCTCTTACCACTATCGAGCGTCTTTTGCAAAACAACAAGACAAAAATACCAAGTGTGAATTTTTCACAACACAGATAAAGTATGTTACATGTAATCATTTAGCAGATGCTTTTATCCAAAGCAACATAAAAATGATGACAACCCTTTACAATTAAGTTGTATTTGTTAACATTATTAAATGTATTAGTTATCATGAACTAACAATGAACAATCGTTTTTTTTTTTTTTTTTACAGCATTTATAAATCTTGGTTAATATTGATTTTTAAAATATTACTGTTGTTCATGTTCAAAATGCATTAATGTTAACATGCAACTTTTTAATGTAAAACATGTATTACTATACAGTATGTAGAAACTAACATTAACCAAGATTAATGGGAGAAGCTCATTGTTAGCTCATGTTAAAGAGATAGTTCACACAAAAATGTTAATTCTGTCATTTACTCGCACTCTTGTTGTTCCAAACCCATATGAATTTCTGTTAGGCAGAATGTTAGCCTCAGTCACCATCACTTTTACTGTATGGAAAAAGATGCAATGAAAGTGAATGGTGACTGCTGTCATTCTGACAAATTCCTCTTTTTGTGTTCCATGGAAAAAATTGTTATATGGGTTTGGAAAAACAAGAGGATGAGTAAATGACAGAATTTTCATTTTTGAACAAACTATCCTTTTAGTTATTGCGTTAACAAATGAATACAACCTTATTGTAAAGTGTTAACCACATGAGGAATACAACAACAAAAGCAATTCATCCAAAGTTCCAAAATGACTCAGAAAAGTACAGGCAAGAACAGAGATTAAAGTCAGACACAGGGAAACAACAGTGAGGATGCTAATAAGAACCGTTCCTCTGAACATGTGAGGACATCACAGGTTCAAGCCATGAAATTCACACCAATCACTTCCACTCAAACCATAATTAGCATGAGTCCATGCATGAAACATCATAACAGGTGCTGAACATCTACATTGGCCCCTGAGCTGCTGGAATTGGTGTGAACTGCAGGGGCAGTAGTTCTAGTCTATTCCAGATCTGTTGGAGAAGAGAGAGCTTTGGCATCAGGCCATAGATCTCCCCCTCACATTCTCTCCCACTCGCTTTCTGTATACAAAACAACATTCAGCACAGCAGTCAGCATGGCATTCCAAACAACACCAAAAATTTTGAAGTATTTACTGATATCTGTATATTTTCAGTATCTGTCTCTCTTTTCTAGGAGGTTGGGGCTTATTGGTTCCTATGTGTTCAATTGCAGCATACCGAACTGATCAAACTCACATGTGTGTTTACAAACTACATTTTTTAAGCAGTTAAGGTGTGATGGCAGTCATAATGGGTTTTCGTTAAAAAGAGAGCCCACCTGTCTGGGGAAATCAATCCAAGGAACAGCAGGAGAAATCTAGTTTCTGAACAATGACTCTGAACAGAGACTGCTTTGTCGGGATGATTTGCTGCCCAGTAATTTGCAGTTTCAAACTGTGAAGATATAACTTTGGTTCTGTATGTCATTGTGAAGTGAAATTGTTGCCTGCTGAATTTGTGTCATGGCAAGCTAAAGCAAAAAAATAAAACTTTTACTTGAACAGAAACTCACAAGTAAAGTAAACATTTGAGAGAAGACTGATTTTGGTCTTATACGTACAAAGAAGCAGACACTAAAACTATGCTTCAAATCATATATTAAATAATATATACACTCACTGAGATCTTTATTAGGAACACTATGATCCTAATAAAGTGCCCAACGTGGTCTTCTGCTTTTGTAGCCCATCCACCTCAAGGTTCGACGTGTTGTGAATTCTGAGATGCTATTCTGCTCACTATAATTGTACAGAGTGTTGTTACCATAGCCTTTCTGTCAGCTCAAACCAGTCTGGCCATTCTCCGTTGACCTCTATCATCAACAAGGCATTTCTGTCCACAGGACTGCCTCTCACTGGATGTTTTTTATTTTTGGCAGCATTCCGAGTAAACTCTAGAGACTGTTGTGCATGAAAATCCCAGAACATCAGCAGTTACAGAAATCTCAAGAAGGAATAGTTACAGTATGTCAATAATACTAAATTATGTCTTTAGTTCTCACTGAGTCTTTAGACCATATGTCATGACGTCATGTTGCAAGAACCAATGAGGTTTGATGTTATCAATGCCACCATACTGGATTTATGGAGTTTATTAATTATTTGATTTCAGAGTGAATAAAACGTCATGGTTACTTGTGTAACCTCCGTTCCCTGATGGAGGGAACGAGACGTTGTGTCGATGTAGTGACACTAGGGGTCACTCTTGGGAGCCCGAGACACCTCTGGTCTTTGATAAAAGGCCAATGAAAATTGGCGAGTGGTATTTGCATGCCACTCCCCCAGACATACGGGTATAAAAGGAGCTGGTATGCAACCACTCATTCAGGTTTTATGCTGAGGAGCCGATATAAGGTCCGGCCATTTCAGAGGGTAGTTCAGCGTTGTGGCAGGAGGGACACAACCTCTCATTCCCTCCATGACGTTCCCTATCTGTCACTCACTCAACGTTGTGTCGATGTAGTGACACTAGGGGTCCCTATACAAAACGCCACAATTGGCTGAACTGTGTTACGTGAATTGGCGGTGTGTGGCGGGCAGACTACTGTGTGCCTCATAGCCAGCACACAGGTCGACACGTAACCTCCCCCAACATAGTTATGAGTGTCGAACGGCCCTTTGGGGACAAGTCGACTACCCAAAAGATAGAGACAGGCTTAACCCAGTCGTGGCCTCTTTTCCCCTTCTCTTTTTCCACTCCCTGAAAAAGAAGGGCGATTATCTGACTGGGCCGCCAAGTCTAGTCGGGGGGTGTCCCTCCCAAGGGGAAGACACCGCGGAGACCACACCTCGCCCAAAGAGAGGGGGGGTATTTAAGTGGTAGAAACGTCACATGGTCTTTCCGACCATGTGGAGTCTTCAAGGTAGATCCTACCCAACGGGGGAGGAGTTACTACAAACATGGAGACTGGGGCAGAGGGGCTCTGCCCTAGGAAGATGCAGTTTGCCAACAGGGAAATGAACCAGCGGAAGATTTATTTCGCATGGGGTTAGCCTTACAGGGAACCGCCACATGTGGAGCACCTACCCCAGAACAGGACTCTTAGTTAGCACGTGTACTGGGCCGGCAGCGAGTCTCTCTGAAATCTCGACTGCCACAGGTCTCGGAGGAAGTCAACCAGGGAACAAAGTTTGTGAACACTACTGGGAATTAATGGCGCATGTCTTCAGCTCAAAAGGAGGTGGAAGGCACTATATGCAAGCGATACACCCGGCCAGATATCCCAGGCTTATCCGCTTGTGTTGCGTGCCACTACCTGGGACGAAACCGGTTCCACCCGGAGATTGTAGAACCTTGCAAAGGTGTTGGGTGTTGCCTAGCCCACTGCTCTGCAATTGTCTGTTAGAGAGGCACCTCTGGCCAGGGCCCAGGAAGCCGCTACACCCCTGGTAGAATGGCTCATAGCCCTACCGGGGGCGGCATGTCCTGGCGAGATATGCCATAGTTATGGCGTCAATGAGCCAGTGGGCGATCCTCTGCTTGGAGACAGCGCTTCCTTTCCGCTATGCACCAAAGCAGACAAAAAGCTGCTCAGAGATTCTAAAGCTCTGCGTGCGATCCAAATAGATGAGTAAAGCGCGCACCGGACACAGCAACGACAGGGCTGGGTCTGCCTCCACCTGGGGCAGCGCTTGCAGGTTCTTCACCTGGTCCCTAAAAGGGGTGGTGGGAACCTTGGGCACATAGCCCAGTTGGGGTCTCAGGATTACATGAGTGTAACCCGGTCCAAACTCCAGGCACGTTTCGCTGATAGAGAACGCTTGCAGGTCACCTACCCTCTTGATGGAAGTGAGCGCAGTCAGGAGGGCAGTCTTCAAGGAGAGTGCCTTAAGCTCGGCTGACTGCAAAGGCTCAAAGGGGGCTCTCTGTAGACCCTGAAGAACTACAGAGAGGTCCCATGAGGGAACGAGGCATGGTCTGGAGTGATTCAGCCTCCTGGCGCCTCTTAGGAACCTGATGATCAGGTCGTGCTTCCCTAAGGACTTACCGTCGACTGTGTTGTGGTGTGCTGCTATGGCGGCAACGTACACCTTCAAGGTGGAAGGGAACAGCCTCCCTTCCAACCTCTCCTGCAGGAAGGAAAGCACTGATCTGACTGCGCATCTCTTGGGGTCTTCGCGTCAGGAAGAACACCACTTAGCGAACAGACACCACTTAAAGGCATACAGGTGCCTCGTAGAGGGGGCCCTAACCTGAGTGATCGTGTCTACCACCATGGGTGGTAGACTGCTTAAGTCTTCCGTGTCCCATCCAGGGGCCAGACATGGAGATTCCAGAGGTCTGGGCGCGGGTGCCAGAGGGTGCCCCGTCCCTGAGAAAGAAGGTCCTTCCTCAGGGGAATTCACCAGGGGGGAGCTGTCGCGAGGAGCGTGAGGTCCGAGGACCATGTCTGGGTGGGCCAGTAGGGTGCTACCAGGATGACCTGCTCCTTGTCCTCCCTGACCTTGCACGGTGTCTGTGCAAGCAGGCTCACTCCTTGCACGGTGTCTGTGCAAGCAGGCTCACTGGGGGAAACGCATATTTGCATAGGCCAGGGGGCCAGCTGTGTGCCAGCGTGTCTATGCCGAGGGGAGCCTCGGTGAGGGCATACCAGAGCGGGCAGTAGGAGGATTCTTGGGAGGCAAACAGGTCCACCTGTGCCCGTCCGAATCGACTCCAAATCAGCTGGACCACCTGAGGGTGGAGTCTCCACTCTCCCCTGAGGGTGACCTGCCGTGACAGCGCGTCCGCTGTAGTGTTGAGGTTGCCCGGGATGTGAGTGGCTCGCAGCGACTTGAAGTGCTGCTGACTCCAGAGGAGGAGACGGCGGGCGAGTTGTGACATACAACGAGAGTGCAGACCACCTTGGCGGTTGACATATGCTACCATTGCCGTGCCGTCTGTCCGATCTAACACGTGCTTGCCCTGGATCAACGGCCGGAACCTCCGCAGGGCGAGCAGAATTGCCAACAACTCGATGCAGTTGATGTGCCAATGCAGTCACGGACCCGTCCAAAGGCCGGCAGCTGCGTGCCCATTGCAAACAGCGCCCCAGCCCGTTTTGGAGGCACCTGTCATGACCACGACGTGCCTGGAGACCAGTTCTAAAGGAACACCTGCTCGTAGAAACGAGAGGTCGGTCCAAGGGCTGAAAAGACGGTGACAGACCGGCGTGATAGCCACGCGATGTGTCCCGTGGCGCCATGCCCATCTCGGTACTTGAGTCTGGAGTCAGTGCTGAAGCGGCCTCATATGCATCAACCCGAGTGGGGAGGCCACCACTGAGGACGCCATATGCCCCAGGAGCCTCTGAAAAAGTTTCAGTGGAACCGCTGTTTTCTGTTTGAATGCCTTCAAACAGGCCAGCACCGACTGGACGCGCTCGTTCGTAAGGCGCGCCGTCAAGGAGACTGAGTCCAACTCCAAACCAAGAAAAGAGATGCTCTGAACCGGGAGGAGCTTGCTCTTTTCCCGGTCGACCTGAAGCCCTAGTCAGCTGAGGTGTGAGAGCACCAGGTCCCTGTGTGCGCACAACATGTCTCGAGAGTGAGCTAGGATTAGCCAGCCAAATGAATAAATGAGATAGTTGAGAATGCAAATACCCACCTCCCTTAACGGGGCAAGGGCAGCCTCTGCGATCTTCATAAAGCCACGAGGAGACAGGGACAGGCTGAAAGGGAGGACTTTGTAGTGGTATGCCTGACCCTCGAATGCAAACCGCAGGAAGGGTCTGTGTCGAGGAAGGATCGGGACGTGGAAGTACGCATCATTCAGGTCTACCACCGTGAACCAATCTTGATGCCGGACACATGCCAGAATGCGTTTTTGCGTCAGCATCTTGAACGGGAGACTGTGTAAAGCCCGGTTCAGTACTCGCAGGTCCAAGATTGGCCGCAACCCACCGCCTTTTTTCGGTACGATGAAGTAGGGGCTGTAAAACCCTTTCTTCATCTCGGCTGGAGGGACAGGTTCTATCGCGTCCTTCTGTAGGAAGGTAGCGATCTCCGCGTGCAGAGTGGCAGTGTTTTCACTCTTGACCAAGGTGAAGTGAATACCGCTGAACCTGGGTGGGCACCTGGCGAACTGAATCGCGTAGCCGAGTCGGACGGTCCGGATTAGCCATCGCAACGGATTGGAAAGCGTGAGCCACGCGTCCAAGTTCCGCGCGAGGGGGACCAAGGGGACAACATCGTCGGACGTACCGGCAGGTGGGGCCTCGCAGCGGGGCGGAGCACGAGGTGCCACACCACGTCGTGGCCGTGCTGAGTCTAGGGACATCGAAGCACTTATCTGGCTCCTTGTGACCACCCCCGGAACAGCCTGGGACGGGGGAGGAAGAGGCCTGTCCTCGTAACCTGTGGAGACTGCCACATCGGGGGCGGCTGTGTGCCACAGCTGGGTGCTCAGGGGCAGAAAGGCCACCGCTGGAGCACCAATCCTGCAAGAAAAAAACCCGTGGACGGTAGTCATGGTGACGACAGTACACACCGGGTATGTGACCCAGGGAGGAAGGAAGCCGCTCTTTTGCTGAACTGTTGGGTACCGCAGCCACTTGGGCATGTGGTGAAATCAAACAAAAAGGAAACCACCGGGGGATTGAGTGGTCTTTTTACCAGCTCCACATGAGTGGGTTCCCTCGTCACTGGGTCGCCCGTCTCAGGGGCGCTTTGAGGACCTCCATGGGTTCTTTGGCGCCAGCTGTGAGACGGATGGCGTCTGCTTCCTGCAGTGGGCTCCACGCCAGGGCTGGGCCAAAGGGGCGGGCTGTGGCGGAGCTGGTGCAGTCACCGCAGGGGGATGCCCTTGGTGACAAGCAGACGGGGTGCAGGATCTTGAGCCGCGCCGGGGCAGGATGTGCCAGATTGCCACCGTCTGCTGCTTCACCGCCGAGAACTGCTGGGCAAAGTCCTCGACGGTGTCGCCGAATAGGCCTGCCTGGGAAATGGGGGCAGCAAGGAACCGTGTTTTGTCGGCCTCGCCCATCTTGACCAGGTTGAGCCAAAGTTGGCATTCCTGGACCACTAGTGTGGCCATCGTCTGCCCGAGAGACCACGCTGTGACCTACGTTGCTCGGAGAGCGAGGTCGGTCACCGAGCGCAGTTCCTGCATCAAATCTGGGGCGGAACTACCCTCGTGCAGTTCTTTCAGCGCCTTGGCTTGGTGGATCTGCAGGAGAGCCATGGCGTGCAGGGCAGAGGTGGCTTGTCCAGCAGCACTGTAGGCTTTAGCCGTCAGGGACGACGTGAGCCTACAGGGCTTGGACCGGAGCTTAGGGCGTCCGCACCAGGTGGTGGCGCTCTGTGGGCATAGGTGCACCGCGAGCGCCTAATCCACCGGGGGAATCGCCGTATAGCCCCTGGCTGCCCCGCCATCGAGGGTAGTGAGAGTGGGGGAACTGCGGAGTCAGGGCCGGCAGTAAAAGGTGCCTCCCACGACAGTTCCAGGAAGAATGGCACTGGAGTGGGGCGTGGCTGCTTTGAGCGGCGCCGCGAGCCCAGAAACCAATCATCATGCCGTGAGGGTTCAGGGGAGAGTGGAGGGTTCCACTCTAACCCAATGCTCGCGGCCGCCCGGGAAAGCATGTCCATCATTTCGGCATCGGCCTGTGACTGGGCAATCATCTCCAAAGGGGGAAGCCCAGCTGAGGCTTCTGTGTCCGACTGGACAAGCCCACTCTCCGACGCTGCACTCGAGAGCTCATCATCTTCGCGGGCTCTGAACAAGAAGCCAGACTCGCCATGAGACGAGCCGGCGAACTCATCCGGAAGCCCAATTGGGGCAGACGAGCGTGCTGGGGAATGGGAGGTCCACGGGGGGATACCCGGCTGAGACGATCCCATTGGGGTCCCCAAATCGCCCCCAGTGCTAGCCACGCTGGCCTCATACACGTAGGTAGAAGGACCGAGGCAGGGAGCCGCTGGGGTGGCTTGCTTTCTTATGAAAGAAGACCGCAACGTTGCCATGGTCATGTTCTCGCAGTGAGAACATGAACCATCCACAAACGCTGCCTCCGTGTGAGTCGCGCCCAGACACGAAAGACAGCGATCATGACCATCCGAAGTTGAGAGATAACGACCGCAACCAGGAATAACACACAATCGGAAAGGCATCTTTAAAAAGACGCATCTTTAAAAAGACGTTCCGGTGTGCCGCTCTTTTAGAGAAATATATACTCTTTTAGAGGAGAAAAAGCTCTTTCAGAAAATATACTCTCTTGTTTTTCTGCCAAAGTGCCCAGGGGCGTTTTCTGCAGTGCACCAGTGCAGAGGAGGGAGAAGCCACTGAAATGCGCCGTCAGATCCAGCAGAGGTGAATGAACAGTAGTATTCAGCTCAATGAGCATGACCGTTCGGCTCCGAAGAGAAAATCTTAATGAGTGGTTGCATACCAGCTCCTTTTATACCCCTATGTCCGGGGGAGTGGCATGCAAATACCACTCACCAATTTTCAATGGCCTTTTATCAAAGACCAGAGGTGTCTCGGGCTCCCAAGAGTGACCCCTAGTGTCACTACATCGACACAACGTCGAGTGAGTGACAGATAGGGAACCATAAATTCATTCTGTTTATCAGACAATGTGATTGTAGGGCTTCAGAAGACCTGGAATGTAGTGCAGAGTCACATTGATTGCTTTTACTGTGTCGTACCTCTTGCTTTTAGTTTTGTTTTTTGTCCTTCTTGGAGCCTGACATACCAGAAACACTATTCACTTTCTATATATGACAAATTAAACCTGTTAAGAAATTTCAAAATGTTCTCATTTTGTTTTCCATGGCAGAAAGTCACACAGGTTTGGATCAACATTAGGGTAAATAATGACAGAATTTTCATTGTTGGGTGAACTTTTCCTTATACTTATTCCTAATACTTAATATATCTGTAACTGGTGCTTTTTGCATTTTAAAAGGTTGTATGAAGTTTGGACAAGAGCACTGCTTTGTTTGATCAGGAAGATTCAGTAACTTATCAGATCCTTCTCATGAACTAATACAATTGTTCTCCAAGCACATCTCAAAGTTTGATCAACACAAACATCATGCATTTCCTCAGCATCATCTTATCTTCTGAGGAAATGTTCTTATTGCCAGTCTGCCCTCAACTTGGACCTCTCATTTTAACAACCCATTTTCTGCTCCACATAGAAAGATATAAGAGGACATATTTACCAGAACAATGGAAAGAGCAGTGGAAAGCTCTTTGCTCAACTACCATCAGCAAGAAACTGTCTGCTTGCATAATGACTCTATAAATCTATGCTGCACTGGTGAAATATTAGGAAGACAAATAAAACAGTCTATGTGGAGAGAGGAAGTTATAACTTCTCATAGTATACACAGTAAGGAACTGACTAACTGTGAGCTTATGAATATGACTAAAATACCTATAAAACATCAATACAGTCTAAAAAACCTACAGCATATTATGCACTTGCAAATGAACTATAAATTGCAATGAAAGTGAAGCTGTAAATCATTTAACGGATTTAAAAAAGAAAAAGCAAAAGACCTCAATGGAACTTTAGCTGACATAAAAATATGACGCACGCATTAATAGTAGAATAGCATGGGAACTGGCTGAAAAGGAGTGACTACTTGCTGCTTTGAGTTACTGCTTTCCTATTCTTCATAAAAAATAATGATCAAACTGATGTCTCTCTAAAGCAATAAGAAGGTCAGGCATCTGCAATCTTTAAAAAGTGATGAGCGCTTTAGAAACATGCTTCATAAAGCCTTGAAACTTGAAATAATTTGTTTAGATTCCAATGCTTCGAAGCATGCATCACACTGGTCAAGTCATGTGATGTCACCAGCAGGTGTCGAAAGTGTATGGGGTTATTTTTGTTTCATATTAAAATACAAATGGATAGAGATTTACAAATAAAAAGTTGGTTCACACATAAATTGAATCAGACCCACAAATAAATGTAAGGAGTTTCACAAAAATTTTATGAAATCACAAATTAAAAGAATGAGACTTATAAATATATGTTAGGAGTTTCACAAAAATAAAGTGAATTCACAAATGAATAAAATGAGATTTGCAAATAAAAATTGTTTTTTACAAATATATTTTTAACTCACAAACACAACTCTGTCCAGCATTCATTTGTGAATCGCGCACATTTGTTTGTGGATCGCTTCCTGTGCATTTGCGGATCGCTACACACATCTGTCGATTTTGAAACAAATCTAGCGTGCACACAAATCTACAAATAGGTGAACTCCACCCATCGTCTACTCAAGCCAATCAGATAACGGCCACATTACACGAACCAATCGTAGCACGTTCTCTCTTCAACCAATCACGCTTCATTTTACTATCAGGTTGGGACCAGAGTCACAGCGCTCCCATGAGCATGGAATACTTCAGAGGAATACTGTGAGATTCATATCATTTTCTCTCGGTTATAAACATGTGTAGTGTCTTGTTAAATGTTGACAGCTGAAAATTGCCCATTTGTAGAGTGTCCTGATCATTAGTTTTACAGCTAACCTGGCTGACTGTATGAGTCTGCTTTTTTAATTTTATCCAAGTTTCTTGACTGAAATGTGTCGTCAAAGCAGCATCTATATTTTACAATGTATTCTCATATACCACAGAAGAAACTAAATAGTACAGGTTTTTTTTAAAAACATGAGGCTGAGTAAATGACAAAATTTTCATTTTTAAGTAAATCAACCCAAAGACAATGTTATGGCTTATTTAAAATTTGTTTTGCACTTTCATTTCAAGATATGACATTGTAACTTAAAAGAAATCTGACATAACAGAAAAATAAAGAATCTCATATTACACATTTTAAAAGGAGTCCTGTATTGGAGCTGGAACCACGGAGTTTTAGAAAAAGTGAGTCAAGTGCTCAAAGTTGATGGGCAGTACACAGGGGAAACATCTGAAAAAGATAGCAATAACTAATAAGTCAATTATCACTGTCAGAACATGATGCTGTATTTTAAAAAGGGACCCCGTAATAGTACCTCCTAAAACATTCACACAAAAGTGCTAAAATGCAAAATTCTAATAAATATTACCTTACAACCGCTTTTATTAAATACATGAACATAATGTGAAACAAAATTATTGGCATAGTAGATCTTGTACACTGTGTAATATAGGGTATTAATTTATGGTTTGTGCTCCTAAGATCATCTAATATGATTCATGCTTTATAAAGACACTATCTGTACTACTGAACTTTTGTAGTGTCTAGTAGTGTGTCTGTTTGGATCTGCCATGTAACATTAAGAGTAAAGGTTTTGACGACACATTTCAGTCATGAAACTTGGTTAAAATTAAAATAGCAGACTCATACAGTCAGCCAGGTTAGCTATAAAGCTAATGATCAGGACACTCTACAAATGGGCAATTTTCAGCTGTCGACATTTAACAAGACACTACGCATGTTTATAACCGAGTGAAAATGATACGAACCTTAAATCACAGTGTTCCTCTGATGACGTCCGTTTCTTTAAAAGTTTGTGGTCTTGGAGCTTATCTGTATGTGCTTGATTCCATGCTCATGAGAGTGCTGTGACTCTGGTCCTGCCCTGATACTAAAACGAAGCCTGATTGGTTGAAGATAGAACGTGCTACGATTGGTCTGGGTAATGTGGCCGTTATCTGACTGGCTTGAGTAGACGATGGGTGGAGTCCACCTATTTGTAGATTTGTGTGCACGCCTTGATTTGTTTCAAAATCGACAAATGCGTGTAGCGATCTGCAAATGCACAGGAAGAGATCCACAAATAATTGCGTGCGATTCACAAATGGATGCTGGACAGAGTTGTGTTTGTGAGTTAAAAAATATATTTGTGAAAAAAAAGTTTTTTGCAAATCTCATTTTATTTATTTGTGAATTCACTTTATTTTTGTGAAACTCCTAACATATATTTGTAAATCTCATTCTTTTTATTTGTGAATTCATTTCATTTTTGTGAAACTCCTTACATTTATTTGTGGATCTCATTCAATTTATTTGTAAACCAACTTTTAGGGATGGGTGGATTGATACTAAAGTATCGATACTTCCGATACTGATGTGGTATCAAGAATATCGATCCTCACATAAAAATATCGATTCTGAAGGTTTTTTTTTTATATAAGTTATCTTATTATTTAGATTACATGAATATTAATGCAATAAGCTTCGAAGTGAAAATAAATAAATAAATAAATGAGCGAATTGTTGCATGGCATCGGAACTATTTTTTCTTCTGCTCATCTTGACACGCAGAAATGCTAAAATACACAAGCAGTAGACAGCGCTCACCCTTTCAGTCATAGCACTCCTTCAAAGAGGGAGCAGTGCTTTCCTGAGGTAATGACAGAAAAACAGCACCTGGAGTTATTCACACTAAGTAATGACAAACCTAGACATGACATGTATTATAATGGGCTTGTTTGACCATTTTTACAGGTTTATTTAAATTCAGAGTTGTTAAAACACTGATAATGTCTTTAATCCTCGTAAATAAATGATACCCTTATGAAAACTTACCATGGCTTTTTTTTTTTTTTTTGGCAGTAACCAAGGTTTTGATACAATTAACCATGGTTTTACTACAGCATTACTGTAGTATCCATATGGTAACTTGGTTTTAGTAATAGTAACCATATAATAATATCTATAGTTCATTTTGAGGTTTTATATGTGGCTTATAGCCTACTAACTAATTTTTAAAGGGTAAACAAAGCAGCCTAATTATTTTCTGTTTAGGCCCATAAATATATAAAACAGATGTAAGTAATAATAAAGTTAATAATTTTATCCAAAGAATTCATAAAAATTCAATTTAATAGAGGTATCATTATTGGTATCTATATTGGTGATATTGGCCTAAAAGTACTTGGTATAAGAAAATAAGTGGTATCACTCAGTGGTTCTCAAACCTGTCCTGGAGTCCCTCAACAGTACACATTTTGGATGTCTCCTCAATCAAACACACCTGATTCAACTCATCAGCTCATTGGTGGAGACTCCAAGACTTAAACTGGGTGTGTCAGAAAAGGGCGACATGCAAAATGTGCAGTGCTGGGGGGCCTCCAGGACCGGTTTGGGAACCAACTTTCTATTTATGAATCTCTTAGTGATGGGTCGTTCACGAACGAGTCGGCTCTAAGAGCCGGCTCTTGTAGGTGAAGGTTGGGAGTCGGCTTGCATTTCAGAAAAGCCAAATCTATTTCTAAAAATATAAAAAAAATTAAGATATGAATAATCAAAAGATTTAAATAAATAGAATTAACGAATTCAAAGAACGAAAAAAGAAATAAAATAATATAGGGCTAAATGCTCAAGCGCACACACATTTGTTCCGACTGTCTGCTCAGACTAACAGCCTCACCTGTTTTTTTGGGGGTTTTTTTGTGTGTTTTGCTTATGTTGTTCAGATTGTATTCGTTTTGAATTGTTACATTTATATGCACTTTGTTTATATACATTAAAAATGTATACTTTAAATGCAAATGCAAACCAATGCATTTTTAAATACACTGCGGTTAAGGTAGCGTATGATTTCATTTAATCATTTAATTAGAATTGTTTTAACACCAATCACAGTCAAACTATTGCAAACTGTTTGACTTTTAAATAATAATAATAATAATAATAATAATAATAATAATAATAATAATATTATATATACAAAACTTTTTTTTTTTTTTAAAGAGCCGTTTGTGAGCCAAAAGTTCCTGCTCTTTTTTGTAAGCTGAGCCGAACGAGCCGGCTCACCGAGAAGAACCGGAATACCCATCACCAGAATCTCTTTCCATTTGTATATTAATATGGAACAATTCCATCTCAATTCAAGTACGTGGTGGAACGAGGAATCGTATGTCAAATAAATTAAAATTACTTGAATCAAACATCGATAACCTTAGTGCTTCACGTAATTTTGTTAAACAGTATCACAACTAACTCAAAGGAACACTAATCTCACCCACGGTTACTAAAAGTCAATTGCTTAACATAAAATGACATAATTAAACTTAAAACATAACTAAAACCCCCAATAACTTTTAAATGTTAATTAGTACATCCCCAAAACCTGCACAGATGTACCTCATTAATTATGCACTGACAACAGCCAATAGCAAATCCTCAAGCATATAGAGTAGTTAAAGTACTAATAGTTTTTGATGTAGTTTTAGCATCTGGTATTCATTTAAATAGGTAAACGTGCCATTTTGCCCTTTGCACCAAGAAAAGTGAAAAAATGCAGACGTCTGATCGGCCCATAACCACTGATTTACAAACGCCCCTGAACCTGAATAAAACAAGCTAGAAATAAATGAAAGTGGATGAGGGCGCACTGGCTGTCACTGCTAGGGATGGGCGACACCACTTATTTTCTTTTAGATCCGATACCAATAATTTCAAGTCCAATATCGTTGATACCGTTACCAGTACCGATACTTTTATTGAATAGTTTTTTTTTTTTTTTTGCGATTTCTTGGGATAAAATGGGTAGTTTAAAATATTATTTTTAGTAATAATTCAAGTCATTATTTATTTTTTACATTTGTGAGCTTAAACAGATTAGACTTCTGTTTTGTTTAGTCTTACAAAAATGAACAATGGTTTAACTACAGTAACTATAGTTTAACTATGATATTCATTTAAACCATACACTGTAAAAATTGTCTGTAATTTTAACGGAAAAAGACTGTAAAAAGGCTACAGAAAAAAAGTTAATTGATTAATGAGTATTAACTGTAAAATATACAGTACATTTTTTTAAATATATTTTAAGACAATAAAGTAGTTTTTACAATAAAATGTTGTAAAAATAAAAAAAAAGTATGATTTTCCCGTATAATTAATTGTAAAAATTTACATTGTTTAACAAGAGAGTACATGTACTTTTTACAGTAAATTATTGTTAAAATGACAGTAAAAAAACAATAATTGGGCATTCCCACAATTCCCTGCATGACCCATAATATTTCATTATATTTTATGGGAATAGTTATGTTTCTTCTTATTTTTAATATCAGTTATGTACATTGGAGTGTTCTGTTTTATATTTAATGTAGTGACACTGAGCACTGTCTCTACATGTTTATTGGTCATTGCTCCTGAAAAAGCCACTAATGGTGAACTTTATATCATCATGTGCTCTTCTGTAATTTTTACAGTGATTAACAAATACCTTATAAAGTAAAAAGCAGATTTTTACAGTTTCAGAAGGTTAATGTATCAAGTTTATGACGTTTTTTTACTGTAAATTTAACCGATTTTTATTTATTTATTTATTTATTTATTTTTTTTACAGTGCCAGTGTGGTCATGTAAATTACAACAGTTTTAATCTGTAAAATGTACAGGTTGTTCTGAAAAATTGTTTACATTTTTACTGTATTTTTTACATAATTATTCTGGCAACCACAGCTGCCAGTTTTTTTTTTTTTTTTTTTTTGTAAAAACAACAGGATTTTTTTTTTTTTTTTTACAGTGTAGTTACCACACAATTAACCATGGTTACTACTACAATATTACTGTAGTAAAACCATAGTTAACTATTTTTATGGTTAATAACTTTAACCCTTACCTCTTCAAATCACACAATGTCGAATGCAATATGCTGCTTTATAAACGGTATAAAACAAAGGGGATATTGTGCTTGTGTAACGTTGTTGAATGCAGACTCAAATAATAAAAACGTCTGTCAAATGATTTAATAGACGCATAAAAAGAGGGACCGATAGACAAGAACAGTTTCCCAGTAGTATTCGAAACCGAAGACAGCTGCCTCATCAAAGGTATGGGTGAACTGTGCAATGACAAGTGTATAGCCAGTCTCTCTCTGTGCCAGTGGTGCGAAAGCAGATTTGAATATCTTTAGTTAGATTACTTCAGCATTTTAACTATGTATGCTGATAAATAACTAGTCAGACACTGTGACTTTGACAATCTTGGAAGCTGGTCTGGTATAAATCGGCCATATTATTATTATTATTATAAATTGGCCATATTGACTGCGGAATGTTGTTGTGATGACGTCACAACCAGTTTGCTTGGATTAATAGACTAAGATCAATAGAGCAATATGCGGTGGCTGTTGACAAGCAGGTTTAAACAGAATGTGCACGTGTATGCTGTAAATTTAGCAAACAAACACACACAAAAGAAATAGTTCACTCATAAAAATGATCTAGATGTAAAAATAATAATAATAATAATATTCATAAGACATGAAGAAAAAAAAAAGTATCCATCGTTTACTCACAAGCAGAAAGCACCCTGGCGTCTTCACATGCGTCTTCAGTTTTGAAATAAAATATACTATCTTTAAAGCCCAAAAAAGTTCTTTACTTTGTGGGAGTATTCAGTTTCTAGACGGAGACAATCTCGTGGCATCGCATCTACACCGTTTTCTAGAAGGACTCCATTTTCCATCACTTACTCAGCCCACACAATCTTCAAATACAGCGAAACGCCCTCCTTCATAAGAACAGCTCCGCTAGTCAAGTCTCGCGCAAATTAAATACACGTTTAATACGCTGTATGTAGTAGGAGCCAACTGCCGTGACGTCAAAATAGTTCAGTTCAACCCCACCACCTTTAGAGACCAAGGCTGTGTGTCAAAATCTAGCGAATTGCCTACTTAGAAAACATTTAGGGCATCATCCTTCATTATAAGAGGCGTCTAAAAACCAGTCGACTGCTGACTCTGAATGCGCGTGAATGTCCAACAATGCTGTCTACATAGGAAGCTTAATACGTTTTTAGACATTGCTAATGCAGCTGGGTTGTAGCGAAATCGTGTCAATTCACTGTACAACAGCACAGTAATTCTATAACACAACGAACACAATTCAGCGCTTTCCAGGCACAAATCCCATAGCTTGTAAACGCATAAGTGACCAATTTGGACCTGGAAATACCAACCATCATGTCGTTAACTTTCTCGTTATTAATTCCTCTGATCGAAAGTAAGTAAAACTGTGCTTTCTTTCTTTACTGTTTGCTTAGTCTGTGATTTCTGAAGCTATAGTGAAGGGTGCGTATTCTGTTGGTTGGGTTGCAAATCTACCAATTGTATTCATGTAATCATTCACTTCATAAAAAACAAGCTTTATTTCCTCGAAGCTAGTTCCTCCATTCGCAATTAATAATCAAACAGCGCCCTCATCTGTTTACTTTAAGTACCACACATTTTGTAATGTTACAAATGCAAAGCTCAGAATGTGAACGAGACATAAACACAGTCAATATCTAGCTTAGTTATCACACAATAAATATATTTATTTTTATTGTTTAAAGCAGTGGTTCTCAACCTTTTTGACTCCAAGGAACCCCACTGTCCAAGACAATATTTGAAGGCCCCCTCGCCCCAAAACTAGACGTGTCTCATTAAAATAATTAATCATGGATAATTTTTGATTCTAGAAGTTTCAGAAAGAGTCTGTTTATAATTTGAAGGCATACATCTTAAAGTATTTTTCTTTTTTAGCATTTTAATTAAGTAGGATTATTTTAATTATTTTAATATTTCTTATTTTAAATAAATTTTAAGTCATCTTGAGGCCCCCATGGAAGTGTGCTGAGGCCCCCTAATGGGTCACAGCCCCATGGTTGAGAACCACTGGTTTAAAGTAAATATGACCAATAACTTTTTTAAATTAAAACTAATTCATGACAGATTTCATAAGAAAAGAGCCTGAGTCATATACAGTATATCAGTGGCCTGAGCCACAAACATGCAGATTAAATACATGTAACTCTTTGGGGAATAAATGTATATATAAACAAAAAAAAAAAAAATACAAAAAAAAAAAAAAAAATACAATTAATTATAATAATACTTCAGAGCATTGCTGGTATATTTGCAAGGGCCAATATATATTTTTTAAAGGAATATTCCAGGTTCAATACAAGTTAAGCTCAATCAACAGCATTTGTGGCATAATGATGATTTCCACAAAAATGTATTTTGACATCCTTTTCTTTAAAAAAAAAAGTACATCTAGGTTTCAGTGAGAAACTTACAATAGATGTGAATGGGGTCAATTTCGGAAGGGTTTAAAGGCAGAAATGTGAATCTTATAATTTTTTTAAAGCACTTACATTGATTATTTTGTTAAAACTTGTGTATTATTTGAGCTGTAAAGCTCTTTAAATAATCATTTCAAGGTATTTTTAGGGTTTGTTGACATTACATTGTCATGGCAACATAGTTGTAAAATTGGCAATAATTTTACACAGAAAAGGCTAGTAAGCAATTTTATCACACTAAAATCACATTAGCATGCATATTGTTTATGTCTTATGGCTAAACATTTGAAACACTGAGTATTTTAAAGTTTACAGATTGGCCCCATTCACTTCCATTGTAAGGGCCTCACTGGAACCCAGATTTTTGCTTTCCAAATTTCCAAAAAAGTCCAAATTATTTTTGTTGTAATCAATATTATGCCACAAATGCTGTCGATTGAGCTTAACTTGAATTGAACCAGGAATATTCCTTTAATTTAGTTGTCATTCTGTGCTTTTGACAGATGTCACTTTGTGAAGAAAGTGACCTGTTCATAACAGGATTTGCTGGCCCCCATCCAGGACATCGACAAAAAGCAGTGTGTCAGGAGACCACGCTCTATCATAAGAGACCCCTCTCACCCTTTTCAAAGTGTTTTTGTTCCTTTGCCTTCAGAGGGATGGCACTGCAGCCTACAAGCCAGAAAAACCAGACTCAAGAATAGTCTTTTGTTTTTCATAGACTGCCAGATAGCAGGAATAATGCACCTGGTAGATCGCTGCCAGTAACCAACCATGTTATGTGATTCACCTGAACAGCTGTTAGCACTGCAATGCAAGGTTTGCAATTCCTCTGTGTACCGGGGAAAAACTATTGTTAATTGTCTTTATACATCTTCAGTGTAAAATACATCCTTCTTCAAACTACTTGCAGCACAAAATGCCCATTTGCAGTTATATAAGGCAGTGTTATCTATGAAACTATATTTTGTTCTCTCTTGTAAAACTGTATTAATGCTGAATCATAATGATGTGAACCTTGTTAAAGTGTTTTGGACAATGCAGGTCCTTCTAATACAATTTTAAGATTTTTCATTGAAACTTTTAACTTATAGAGCTGTCTCCCACTAAAACAGAATGTCCCATTAACAGAATGCCTGTTATAAATAGTCATTCTAACATGTAAAATGAGAGTTCTGAAAGTCATGCCAAATGTAAAGAAGGTCATGTGGTTTAAAACCATTCACTATAATGCGTTTGGCAAAACTGCACCTTTCATACCTAAGTTTACGGATCTCAAAACGATTCACGAGTCCCAAAAATCTTGATGAGTAAACTGGACTTACACCTAGGAAGTGCAGGCACAACCCCACATAGACATCTTCAAGTGGAATTGGCCGCACAAACCTAGAGGCCAATGATATTTTTCTGGCCAAGTCAGAAGAAAAGACATATGCAGCTCCAGACAAGTATGGGGGATATAAGGTGTCTGGGTAAAGATCCTCTGAGAGATACCACTTGTTGAGGCTGTTCCTGTGAGGATGACCATTTTTGATGACTGATCCTGTGATGTAGTCTTGCCTTGAGGACTTACCCTGAGCATGTAGGTAGTCCACAAGGTAAGGCACGTTGAGAAAAATATCTGCATCAATCTTCATGGCGTACCAGGCACACTGGCAGTAAGTGGCTATCCAGTGCATGATCATCATTGTCTTGATTGTGAGATTTTGATAGGTGTCGACAAAATCCATTTGAATGATGTCCCCATATTCCTTGCTCTCTCTCTCAAGATGTTCCTGAAGCGCTGGGTTGCTTTGTGTGGGCTGACCAATAACAAATAATCGCAAAATATTCACATGTGGAATCAAGTTCTCTTGACCCCATGTCCTTCTTATAGCAGTCCTCGCCTCGGTGTCTTCGAGAGTCACTGGGATCATAAGAATCAGGAAAGGAGGGATTTTCCTCTCACAGAGTTCTGGCTGGTTTAGAATGTATCTGTAAGTTGACGGTGAGATCACATCGTATAGCTGTTTATGTGTCGGAGTCGGCCTGTTCGTAAGAAGAGACGGCGAAAGCACAGTGCTGTTCAAAGCCAGGATACATGCAACTGTAATTAATCCACAACAAGCAACAGAAAGGTACGTTCGCGATCGATTTAGCATATTTAAGTTAAACGGATGGAACCTATCCAACTATTACTCCACCAGCAAAAACAGACAGTTAATTGAATGTCATTTAGCCTATACCAAGAGGCAAAGTCAGTCCCTGAGTAAACTAAATCATGTCAAGTGCCCAACCCTTCTTCATAGGGACTGTTTGCTTGTAAACCAGCTGCTCCACTGTAAATTTCAACGTAAAAGTCTTTTTCTAACTTTTGGTTACAATTCAAGTGTTTGAACAAGAGAACAAGAGCGACACCAGAAGATTTAAATAGGTTCAACATTTGTAGTGTCATATGGCAGAACACAAGAAAGTGTTATTAGTAAAACATCACTGCAGTGATTTGGTCGAAAATCGTCAAAGCTGTGATTATTAGTATAATCAAACTTAAAGAAGTGTCTGTAATCCCTTCCGCCAAAAAAGTAGTCGTAAGTATTTTCCCATTCATTTTTTTCCATAGACGTTTCATAAAATCCTTCATAAAAGAGTTCTAAAGCATGAACCAAACCAGTCAGCTCCAAGTACAAGACTGTGTACTTTTCGTCTTTCACAAGGGCACGAACTACAATACAATGAAGCATTGCAAATGATGTAATCGAATAAAAAACAATGGAAATATATATAAAACTATTGATTTTAGGTTATTGATTATAAGTATAGAAACAATATATTTTAAGTTTACTGCAAAATATTCTGATTCATACAAATATAAATGTAGTTGGAGAGTGTAGGGAGACCAACTCGATTGCATCATGGAAGTCTGTGCTTGCTGCTGGACATGTTTGGCAGACTTTGTTGTCCATGATACTCTGATTGGTGGATCTTTCTCTGCTGGACTAAGGGTAGTGTAGTTCCCTATCGATTCAGTTCACTCGACATGCGGTAAACCAGTGGCGAATTCTCAGGGCCAGCAAAGCCTTCTCTGCTGGCCAAATAAATAAATATTTTTCATCCTTTAATTCTCAATCACCTTTTTGCCTATATATATTTTAATCGCTTTCCACTCTTAATTAATCTACAAACAAATAGAGAAAAATGAAAAGTTTATCCAGTCAGAATTTACTCCTTGAAGCTTACAAGCAAAGTGTGAAAACTGTTTCACAAATTGCATGCCCGAAGCCGAAGTAGCCATGCAAATGAATGGGCAACTAAAGTCAGATTGTCAGATTCATCAGCCAATCAGACTGATTTATTTGTTCTTGGTGGGTGTGATCTTTAGGATATGTCCCAGTCTAGGCCTTCTAGCTGGCTTTGAGTGACGCAATCACACTTTAAGTGATGTATGTAATTTGAAAGCGAAGAGCGCGAGACGAGTCGGCTGTCATCACTGCCGCTATCGCCATTGAGAAAGAGATCCTTATGGATTTACAAACCTGAGATGTTCTGCATGACCGTGTGATTGCTTAATTTATTAAACAGGAAAGGAGGACTGATTTTCACTTCAAGCAAATTGGTAAGTGCTTTTTGCATTGTTATAGCAACATCAGGAGTTTTCTAAGTGTAAATTAGGCTGCTGGAGCATTCAGTGTTGGATCAAGTTTTGAAAAGTAGTGCTGTGTTCCATTCAACTCAGAAAGTTGGATTTTACAACTTCCTACTAGGAAAAGTGCAATGGAATGCATCTTGAAGTCAGAATTACAGCTTGTAGGCTCGTGCAGAAATTCTCAACTCCGATTTCACCGTGATGCAGGTGCATGATATCACACAAACATGTCGACACTCAGGGAGAAATTGATAAATATTCACTTTATTAAGTAATATCGATAAATTACTTCGTTTCCGCATTACATGATATTAAAGCTTGTTTAACAAATGCCTGCAGAAACAGGTGTATAAAACATTATAATCTCTTTTGATAATCGTACACCTGCAGCACAAATGCTTACGCTGCAGCATTGTTTATCAGTTGGGTTGCTAGGAGACATCTCTAATGAGAGTCAAACCCCTGCTAAGCTAACGGAAGCGGGAATGGAATGCATTTACGGTTGGAGATATCAAGTATGAATATCTCACATCCAGCTTGAATGGAACGCAGCATAACCGTGTACCCTGACGAAATGAAATTTATTGCAAGCAACATTTAAATCGCAAATATTATTAGATTAGTATTATAGACCTCCTTGTTAGATTCATATGAAAAATTATGATTTTTGAATTACTGTTCGGGAGACGTTCATTTCACAAACAGTCATGCTGCAGTTAAAATTAGGCTTGCATGAGCATTAAGTGTCATTTCAAGTTCTGGCTTTCGTGCATGGACGTCTTTTTAAAATGTCAATTGGTATTACTAGTTAGCTGTGACATAATGTATGATGCCCAAAGGCATAGGGTGTCTCATTCATTGTGAAACTGTGTTTTCTTAATGGCATTAATCACACCGAAGGCCTGGACTTAAAATGCATGGCCCGCCACTGCGGTAAACGCATTTGGGGAATTCCTTCGCTGACTACCTAGTTAAAGCCCTTGTATAATAACACCAATCTTATGACTGGCATTGGTATTTGAGCCCTGGCCCTTTAGGCACGCAGTTGGCCTATATAAGTGGGTGCACGAACACCATTTCTTCAGAATTTTCTTCCTTCCAAGACCGGCATAGTCTCGTCTTGACTACGACAATAATCTCATCTCGAACAGCCCTCTCTTCGCCGTTGATGGACACCCTCCAGTGGACAGGACTTCCCCGCAGACGCAGACAGAATGACTCATCGCCTGTACTACTCAGTGCACGCAGTGAGAAGACTCACCCCTCCTCTGCAGTGTTCCGGCGAAGATTCTCTCCGCCTCACCATTTATGATGCTTCTCGGTGAACGGATTCTTCGCTTCAGATGCCCGCCATTGAACAGCGAGACACCCCCACTTCCCGCAGCATTCTGGCAGGATATATTGTATCCTTTTCTTATATACGTTTTACTATGTTGATGTATCACATAAAAGAGCCGCTTGCGTGCAACGTGTCTTTTTCAAGATATCGTTCCGCAAGTGTTCCACATGCGAGTGGCACATCCCGCCGTCAGATGATCATGAGAGCTGCATTCGCTGCAGGGAGGCACGGTGGGGCCGTGAAGTTTAGTTGGATGAATTCAAGGAAGATCCCGTGCCAGCACAAGCCCTGCGATCCCCTCAATCTCCCAGGTACAGTATACGCATGATGAGCTCCGGCCCTCTATCAGAGCGCACGGTACCCAAATATGAGCGAATATGAGTGAGTGGTCCACGGAGGATGCCACTGTCCCTTCCCCTAGTGAGGGTGGTGGTGGCGGTGTAGTGGACTAAAGCACTGAACTGGTAAGCAGAAGTTTGTTGGTTCAATCCCCACAGCCACCACCATTGTGTCCTTGAGCAAGGCACTTAACTCCAGGTTGCTCCAGGGGGATTGTCCCTGTAATAAGGGCACTGTAAGTCGCTTTGGATAAAAGCATGGCGCCGAGTATGGCTGCTGCGTTGCGAGCTCCGACACAACATAGTAGTGTTTTGTTTGTTTTGTTCACAATTCTTATGTTTTTTGTCATGGATGTTGTCTGCCTTATTGTCTACGACAGACAAACACTTTTGGACATTGGTTCAGCAATTTCACACCGTAAACCGGACTTCAAATTTCTCAATGCCGACCCGCTGTTTACAAACACGCAAGCGGAGCCCTTTGTCTGGGCAGTCCGGATGCGGAAACGCAAAAGGAAAAGGGGAAACAGAGCCGGCGTTCTCATCAGAGTAAGACGCCGTGCAAATCGACCCCCGCTACCCACTATTCTACTGGCAAATGTTCAGTCTCTGGATAACAAGCTCTGCGAGCTGAAAGCGCGGATCTCTTTCCAACGAGAGACGAGGGACTGCTGCATTATCTGCCTTACGGAAACTTGGATGTCTGCGGAGATTCCAGACTCAGCCATTGAACCCGCGGGGTTCTCTGTGCACCGAGCGGACAGAGAGAAAGACCTCTCAGGTAAAAGCAGAGGTGGTGGTGTATGTTTTATGATCAACAAATCCTGGTGTGATCAGAGGAACGTACATTCTATCAAGTCTTTCTGCTCTCCTGATCTGGAATTTCTCATGCTTCTGTGTCGACCATTCTGACTACAGAGGGAATTCACAGCGGTCATTATCACTGCTGTGTACATCCCGCCACAAGCTGACACAGACCGGACACTCAAGGAACTGTATGGGATTATAAGTGAGCAGGAAACCGCGCACCCTGAGGCCGCGTTCATTGTGACCGGGGACTTTAATAAAGCCAGTTTCAAATCAGTCACACCAAAATACCACCAACACATCAGTTTCAACACACGAGGGGACCGGGTTTTGGACCATTGCTACTCTCCCTTCCGGGATGGCTACAAATCCCTCCCCCGCCCACCATTTGGCAAATCGGACCACTCTTCCATTCTGCTTCTGCCTGCTTACAGGCAGAAACTGAAACAGGAAGCACCCACCCTCAGAACGATCCAGTGACCAATCAGACTCTATGCTACAGGACTGTTTTGATCACACGGACTGGGAGATGTTCCGGTCCACCTCTGATGACGACATTGAACTTTAGCTGATAGCATAATGTGTTTCATCAAAAAGTGCATGGAGGACGTGGTTCCGACAAGAACAATACGGATCTATCTGAACCAGAAACCATGGATAAATAGCGATGTTTGCGCGGCACTTAATGTGCGGACCTCTGCTTTTAATTCCAGGAATGCTGAGGAGCATAAACAAGCCAGTTATGCCCTCCGAACAGCAAAACGCCAGTACAGGAGCAAGATTGAAGGACAGTTTAACACCACCAACTCTAGAAGCATGTGGCAGGAAATTAACATCATCACGGACTTTAAAGGGAATAAAAACTCCGCCATGATCATCTCTCCCAGATGAGCTAAATACTTTTTATGCTCGTTTTGAGGGAAATAACACCGCCCTCACGGAGAGAGCTCTCGCGGCCGAAGCTACAGAGGTTAGTTCACTCTCCGTCTCTGTAGCGGATGTAACCCGATCCTTCCAACGGGTGAATATCCGCAAAGCCGCGGGCCCAGACGGCATTCCGGGCCGCGTCATCAGAGCGTGCGCGAACCAGCTGGCTGGTGTTTTTACAGACATTTTCAACCTTTCCCTCTCTTTGTCTGTAGTCCCCACATGCTTCAAAACATCCACCATTGTGCCTGTTCCAAAGCAGTCAAAAATAACTTGCTTAAATGACTGGCGTCCTGTTGCTCTGACCCACATCATCAGCAAATGCTTTGAGAGACTAATCAGAGATTACATCTGCTCTGTGCTGCCTCTCTCTCTTGACCCATTGCAGTTTGCTTACCGCAACAACCGCTCCACTGATGATGCCATTGCATCTACAATACACACTGCTCTCTCCCACCTGGAAAAAAGAACACTTATGTGAGAATGCTGTTTGTAGACTACAGCTCAGCATTCAACACCATAGTGCCCTCCAAGCTAGATGAGAAACTCCGGGCTCTGGGCTTAAACAGCTCGCTGTGCAGCTGGATCCTGGACTTCCTGTCAAGAAGACGCCAGGTGGTTAGAATAGGCAGCAACATCTCCTCATCACTGACCCTCAACACTGGAGCCCCACAGGGCTGTGTTCTCAGCCCACTCTTGTATTCCTTGTACACACATGACTGTGTGGCAACACATAGCTCCAATGCCATCATTAAGTTTGCTGATGACACGACGGTGGTAGGTCTGATCACTGACAATGATGAAACAGCCTACAGAGAGGAGGTGCACACTCTGACACACTGGTGTCAGGAGGACAACCTCTCCCTCAACGTCAGTAAGACAAAGGAGCTTGTGGTGGACTTCAGAAGAAAAGACAGAGAACACAGTCCCATCACCATCAATGGAGCACCAGTGGAGAGAGTCAGCAGCTTCAAGTTCCTGGGTGTCCACATCACTGAGGAACTCACATGATCCATCCACACTGAAGTTGTTGTGAAGAAGGCTCATCAGCGCCTCTTCTTCCTGAGACGGCTGAGGAAGTTTGGAATGAACTGCCACATCCTCACACGGTTCTACACCTGCACTATAGAGAGCATCCTGACTGGCTGCATCTCTGCCTGGTACGGCAATAGCACCGCCCACAACCGCAAAGCCCTGCAAAAGGTGGTGCGAACTGCCAGACACATCATTGGAGGTGAGCTTCCCTCCCTCCAGGACATCTATACCAGGCGGTGTGTGAAAAAATTTCGGAGGATCATCAGAGACTCCAGCCACCCGAGCCATGGGCTGTTCTCACTGCTACCATCAGGCAGGCGGTATCGCAGCATCAGGACCCGCACCAGCCAACTTCATGACAGCTTCTTCCCCCAAGCAATCAGACTTTTGAACTCTTGATTTCTCACGATCAATATACATCAACACTGCACTTTATTAATCTTATTATCTCACACTGGACTGTCATAAATTATATTCTCTCTTAACAACACACTGGCAACTGACTATCAACTGACAGCCTGAATGTCAATACAGTACAATACAGGCGGTATCGCAGCATCAGGACCCGCACCAGCCGACTCCATGACAGCTTCTTCCCCCAAGCAATCAGACTTTTGAACTCTTGATCTCCCACGATCAAAATTCATCAACACTGCACTTTATTACTCTTACTCTTATATCTCACACCGGACTGTCATAAATTATATTATTATTATATTAGATTTTCTCTTAACAACTTACTATCAACTGACAGCCTGAATGTCAATACAGTACAATACAACCTACTGTACATTCTGTTTATACTACTATATATACTTTTTTATATATTTTTTATTTTTATTGAATAATGTGTATCTATATTGTGCGTATTGTATACTGTACAGTGTATGTTATTATTTGTATATTGTTGTGTGTAATTATGTGTATATCAGACGTTTAAATTGTGCTGTGTTAATTTGATGTTATTGTAAATTGGTATATGTCTCATCACTGTCACGACTGCTATGTTAAACGGAACTGCACCCAAGAATTTCACACACCATTGCACTTGTGTGGCAATAAAGTGATTTGATTGATTTGATGCACATGCCACTGATAAGAGCTGATTCACGTCCCCTCGCTGGTGGTTGAGGAGCTCGGTTTAGAGTGGTCCCCTCCTGTCGAGCTGGAAATATCTTGCCTCATCAAGTGCTGGCCTTAGAGTCAGAAGACCATGGTTCAAAACCAGCTGTTGACTCAAGCTGATACGTGCCATGAGAGAGTCATGGATATGATACGAAATTTCGTGGTTGCCTCAAGATCGCACTGCAGGTCAAAAAGTAATCGGTGACTCGGTCTGTTGACTCACCGCTCTATTTCATATCTGTGCCTGGCAGAGAACTTCACCCCCGCTGCTTCGTCAAAGACAGCCGAGCCATCGAATAATTTCTATGTTGTGTTCAAGTAGAGAATGTTCTCACAAGCAACAGAAATGCGCTCGCTGTGAGACACCACATTCATACGCTGCTCATCCTCGCCAGATATGTTGGGATGATAGACAAGTGTGTTCCTTTGTGTTGTGTTCACATAAACAATGTTATCACACAATAGAGAAAAAGCTGGTTGCGTCTGCGTGCCGCACATGCTCGAAACGCACGCACATTTACATGCTGTTCTCCTCGCCGGAGTTCACTGGGAGACTGCATGCATGTTGTTTCTTTGTGATGATTTTCTCACGCAGTGGATAAAGCACTGATTTTGTCTGCTCGTGCTGCACATGCTCGACACGCACGCATTTACATGCTATTCACTTCCCCTCCTCACCGGATTTCGCTGGGAGATTACACGTGTGTTGTTTCTGTGTGGTGATTTTCTCACACAATAGAGAAAGCGCTGGATGTGTCTGCTTGCGCTGCACATGCTCAACATGCACACATTAACATGCTGTTCACTTACCCTCCTCGGCAGAGTTTGCTGGGAGATTACATGTGTGTTGTTTCTGTGTAGTGATTTTTTCACACTATAGAGAAAGCGCTGGTTTTGTCTGCTCGCGGTGCACATGCTCGACACACACACACATTTACACGCTGTTCACTTCCCCTCTTCACTGGAGTTCACTGGGAGATTGCATGTGTTTTATTTCTGTGTGATGATTTTCACATAAACAATCTTCTCACACAATAGAGAAAGTGATTGTTGCATCTGCTCGTGCTGCACCGGCTCGAGATGCATGCACATTTACACACCGTTCACTTCCCCTCCTCACCAGAGTTTGCTGGGAGATTACATGTGTTGTTTATGTGTGATGATTTTTACATAAACAATCTTCTCACACAATAGAGGAAGTACTTGTTGCGTCTGCTCGTGCTGCTCATGTTCGACACACATGCACATTTACATGCTGTTCGCTTCCCCTCCCCGCTGGTGTTCGCCGGGAGTCTGTTTCTGTGTATTGTGTTCACATAAACTGTGTTTTCATAAAAATCAGAAATGTGCTAGTCACAAATAATGAGATGCACACTTTCATACACTGCTCATTCCCCGCCGTAGGTCACTGGGATGATACACAAATGTGTTTCTGTGTGTTGTGTTCACACAACCAATGTTCTCACACAAAAGAGAAAGTGCTTGTTGCGAGAGACGCACACACACATTCACACGCTGCTCATTCCCAGCCAGAGTTCGCGGGGATGATACACAAATATGTTTCTGTGTGTGGTGTTCATGTAAGAATGTTCTCACATAAAAGAGAAAGCATTCGCTGTATGAGACGCACACACATCACATGCTGTTCACTCCCCGCCAGAGTTTGCCGGGATGTTACACTAAATATTTCCGTGTGATGTGTTAAATAAAGAATGATTCTTACAAAAAAGAGAAAAGCACTCGTAATGCCTTCACGAGACCCTCAAACATTCTCATTTCTCTCCCCTTCCCTGCTGGAGTTCGTTGGGACTGGGATATTACACAGACTGTTGCTTCTGTGTGTTGTGTTTTAATAAAAGATGTTCTCATAAGAGAAAAGCGCTTGTTGCACTGCACGAGGCGCACACACTTGAAGAAGGCTGTCATGCTTCTTTTACACACACACTCTGTGCACAACCGCTTCCCGGTGGCGAGTGGTGATCTGTCACCTCTAGCGAGTGAGCCAACGCACCCATTATCTCGTTAAACGGCGTTCGGTCATCTACTTGGGCGCATAGATGATGCTGAGTATGGCTGCTGTGTTGCGAGCTCTGACACAACATTGCTGTTTTTGGTTTGTTTTGTTTACAATTCTTATGTTTTTTTGTCTTGGATATTGTCTGCCTTATTGTCTACGACAGACAAACACTTTAGGACATTGGTTCTGAAATTGCGCACCGTAAACCGGACTTCAAATTCCTCAATGCCGACCCGCTGTTTACAAACACGGCAGAGGAGCCCTTTGTCTGGGCGGCCCGGCCGCGGAAACGCAGAAGGAAAAGGGGAAGGAGAGCCGGCGTTCTCATCAGAGTAAGATGTCGCTCAAATCGACCCCCGCTACCCAGTATTCTACTAGCAAATGTTCAGTCTCTGGACAACAAGCTCTGCGAGCTGAGAACTCAGATCTCTTTCCAACGAGAGATGAGAGACTGTTGCATTATCTGCTGTTATGCACTCCGCAAAATTATCAGAGCAGCCAAATGCCAGTACAGGGACAAGATTGAAGGACAGTTTAACACCACCAACTCTAGAAGCATGTGGCAGGGAATTAATATCATCACGGACTTTAAAGGGAATAAAAACTCTGCTGTGAATACCACTGTCTCTCTCCCGGATGAGCTAAATACTTTTTGTGCTCGTTTCGAGGGAAACAACACCGCCCTCGCGGAGAGAGCTCTCACGGCTGAAGCTACAGAGGTTAGTTCACTCTCCATCTCTGTAGTGGATGTAACCCGATCCTTCTGACGGGTGAATATCCGTAAAGCCGCGGGTCCAGACGGCATTCCGGGCCGCGTCATCAGAGCGTGCGCAAACCAACTGGCTGGTGTTTTTACGGACATTTTCAACCTTTCCCTCTCCTTGTCTGTGGTCCCCACATGCTTCAAAACGTCCACCATTGTGCCTGTACCAAAGCAATCCAAAATCACTTGCTTAAATGACTGGCGTCCTGTTGCTCTGACCCCCATCATCAGTAAATGCTTTGAGAGGCTAATCAGAGATTACATCTGCTCTGTGCTGCCTCCCTCACTGGACCCATTGCAGTTTGCTTACCGCAACAACCGCTCCACTGATGATGCCATTGCATCTACACTACACACTGCTCTCTTCCACCTGGAAAAAAGGAACACTTATGTGAGAATGCTGTTTGTAGACTACAGCTCAGCATTCAACACCATAGTGCCCTTCAAGCTTGATGTGAAGCTCTGGGCTTAAACAGCTCGCTGTGCAGCTGGATCCTGGACTTCCTGTCAAGCAGATGCCAGGTGGTTAGGATGGGCAGCAACATCTCCTCATCACTGACCCTCAACACTGGAGCTCCCCAGGGCTGTATTCCCTGTACACACATGACTGTGTGGCAACACATAGCTCCAATGCCATCATTAAGTTTGCTGATGATACAATGGTGGTAGGTCTGATCACTTAAAATGATGAAACAGCCTACAGAGAGGAGGTGCACACTCTGACACGCTGGTGTCAGGAGCACAATCTCTCCCTCAACGTCAGCAAGACAAAGGAGCTTGTGGTGGACTTCAGGAGAAGAGACAGAGAACACAGTCCCATCACCATCAATGGAGCACCAGTGGAGAGAGTCAGCAGCTTCAAGTTCATTGGTGTTCACATCACTAAGGAACTCACATGGTCCATCCACACTGAGGCCGTGAAGAAGGATCATCAGCGCCTCTTCTTCCTGAGACGCCTGAGGAAGTTTGGAATGAACCGCCACATCCTCACACGGTTCTACACCTGCACTGTAGAGAGCATCCTGACTGGCTGCATCTCTGCCTGGTACGGCAATAGCACCGCCCACAACCGCAAAGCCCTGCAAAAGGTGGTGCGAACTGCCAGACACATCATTGGAGGTGAGCTTCCCTCCCTCCAGGACATCTATACCAGGCTCCAGCCACCTGAGCCATGGGCTGTTCTCACTGCTACCATCAGGCAGGCGGTATCGCAGCATCAGGACCCGCACCAGCCAAATTCATGACAGCTTCTTCCCCCAAGCAATCAGACTTTTGAACTCTTGATTTCTCATGATCAATATACATCAGCACTGCACTTTATTAATCTTATTATCTCACACTGGACTGTCATAAATTATATTCTCTCTTAACAACACACTGGCAACTGACTATCAACTGACAGCCTGAATGTCAATACAGTACAATACAACCTACTGTATATTTTATATATACTATATATACAATTTTTATTCTATAATGTGTATTCTATATTGTGTGTATTATATACTGTACATTGTATATTATTATTTGTATATTGTGTTGTAATTATGTGTATATTAGATATGTAAATTGTGTAAATCTGATGTTTATTGTAAATTGGTATATGTCTCATCACTGTCATGACTGCTATGTTGCTCGGAACTGCACCCAAGACTTTCACCCACTATTGCAGTTGTGTATATGGTTGTGTGACAATAAAAGTGATTTGATTTGATTTGATATGGTCCTGGCTTGGGATGTGCCTGTGTTGCATGCAGGAACTCACAATCTCCTCGCAGAGAACACAATAGAGATTGTTCTGAACTGCGGCACATACAATGGTTCTACAGCCAATGTCTTCCATTCCGGAGTGAGACGGTGGGCTTCAGCCCATTTTAGATCCAAGACACTTCAACTGCGCACTTGCAAAGCGCCCATTCAGAACAGTATCTCAGAAACAGATCTTACCGCGCATCTGCCCTTGGGCTGATTTGCGTCAATAGATCTAAAGGACGCACGCGTACTTTCATGTACGAGTTGCACCTCGTCTCAGACTGTTTTGAAGGAACAGCTTATTAATTCAGAGTCCTTTGCTTACCTCTCCACACTCTCGAAGTGTATCTATGCAGCGCTCGCGGCGTTGAAGCTGAGCGGCGTGGGCATTTTGAACTAACACTACGATGGGCTATTATTAGCCTGATCAGAGGCTCCATTGTGCAAGCATGGGAATTTACTACTCTGAGGCCCAGGTTGTATAATTGGCAATGTCAAACTGGGCAAAAAGCATCCGCTATCACACTGTTAGGTCTTTTACATGAAACCTCTCCAACGCTGGCCATACGCCTGGCGCCAGGGGTGCATGCACATTGGCATAACTTGCCGCTGTCTGGCTGCTCTTGCACCTTGGACAGCTCCAACCTTCTAACAGAATCATGTTGGGTCTGGCAAAGGGTGGTAATCAAGGATGTGTTCAGCACAGGCTGAGGCGCACAGTGCGGCGGGCGCCCAGCCTTTGGCACCTAGCACTTCAGTCGTCTGGAAATACTAGCTGTCTCTTAGCCTTGAAGGCTTTGCATTCCGAGTTAGCGAATCACCACGTTCTGATTCGATCGGACAAAATTACAGTTGTAGCTTACATAAATGCCTTGCCCCGCTGGGGTGAATGTCTTCTGCAAACTACAGCGCTGTCCGCGAGACGCCTCTGTGTGCTAAGTGCCATGTGTTTACAAATTGGTGCTCTTCACGTAGTGAAGACTCAGTGAACTGCTCCATAGCTGAGATCCTTGCATTCCTCCAAGAGGAACCATTCGAACCATTGGAATTTCTTGAGTTGTATGTGCTTTCTCTAAGACCACACTCCTATTAGCTCTTGCCTCAGTTAAATGGGTGGGTGATATGCAGGCACATTGGCTGACACTTCATGTCTAGAACTTGGATCAGGGCTTTCAAAAGCCACCAACAAGCCCAAAAAAGTCTATATGGCTAAGTTGCTTTCCACGCCCTTTAGGGCCTAGGTAGTCCACCTACAAGCCTTCGCTTCTCACTGTCTAATTCGGATGAGGACCACTTAACACATTTATTATGCGGGAATTAAACACATATGTGGAGCGCACCCGCCAGTTTAGACTGTCAGATCAGCTCTTCGTTTGTCTCCAAGCAAAGGCTCTCTCACTGGATCGTTGATGTGATCGCCTTCGCTTATGAATCACAGGACGTGAAATGCCCTATTCGCTCGAAAGTGCATTCAACCAGAGGCATAGTGTCTTCATGGGCATGGACAAATGGTGTATCCCTACAGGATATATGCCTTGCAACAGGTTGGCTTTTGCAGAACACATTCGCAAGGTTTTATAACATAGGTGTGGCATCCATCGCTTCGCGAGTCCTCTCTGTCTAGAGAGCTTGCTATTTCAACACCAACGGGTGAGCCTGAGCTCCTTATTACGGGCGGGCTACCTGTTATAATTTTAATACAGCCACCTGTGTAGGCTGCTATCCAATTTTCTCCCACTAGAAGTCACAAGAACTTCCAATAAGAATAAACCTCCTTCCCTACCTCTGGTTATGAAAAGGTTACATTTATACTGTCACCATGTGGGGTTATTCATTATTCTATAAACTTGAAATATGATTGTAATAAGTCACCGCCTGGCAGGCCCATGACCTCATAGACATATTCTTTTACAAGTGTTTATACCCTGGTGTTTCTCTCTGGGTATGACGTCATGTAGTGCGCCATGAAGGTACTCCACAATGTGAAGTGTTTACTGCAATGTCGAGTGAACTGAATCAATAGTGAACGTCTACGGTTACACATGTAACCTCGGTTCCATGAGATGAAGGGAACGAGACACTGCAAAACCTGGCCACACTACTACTTCATAGTTTCTAGGTACGAGCAATGCATTCTTGTCCTTCATTCAGAAAATTCTGAAGAAATGGTGTTCGTGCACCCGCTTATATAGGCCAATTGCTTGCCGAAATGGGCGGGGCTCAAACACCATTGCCAATCATAAGATTGCTGTTATTATACAAGGGCTTCAACTAGGTTGTCGGAGAAGGAATTCCCCAAAAGTGTTTACCGCAATGTCTCGTTCCCTTCATCTGAGGAAGCTGAGGTTACATGTGTAACCAGAGATGTTTTTCACCAGGAATTCCATTATTAAACACAATTTTTAAACACTGAAGTTGAAATAACGTGGACTGATGGCTTCAACAAAGGCATATACCATCAATGAACAACCTCAGAGTTCACCATAGGCCTGTCTTTAAAAGATTATAAGTTATCTTTGAAAAATCAATTCTTCTATGGAAAAAATTAATGGGACTTTTACTTCCAGAACCAGATTTTGCGCTCTATAATGGACCCGTTTGAATGCTTACAGCAAATCAAATTGCATGGTTGAACCTAAACCTTAAAATTTTTTATTAGTTTTTTTTTTTTTTATGGAGTGCACTGAGGGAATGTTACATTCAGGGTTATATGCCGAACAGTTGCATTGCTGCAAGTGAGTATTCTTGGATTAACAGAAAGTTTAAAGAATACATCATTTATTTTAAAAGAAATAGTAAATTATAACATTATAAATGCCTTTACTGTAATTTTTCAATTATTTTCAATCAATTTAATGCATCCTCAGTGAACAAGTCAGCCCCCCCACCCCAAAATAGAGTGCCCCCAAGTGAATCTCGACCATTTCCACCACTGGTTACATTAGGCCAATTTTTTTGTGTCTAACAAATACAACACACTCGCAAACGCGTTTTGTTAAACAAAATCTGTTTTTATTGTGAGAAGTTACAAAGAAACACCTGTTGTACACCCATTTAATAAACAAACAAACAAAAATATCCAAATACCAAAATGAGACATAATTTACAAAAGTGTTTTATAGGGTCAGTGGTTTAGTCGATTGCAAGTTCGGTGGGGGGCAACATGAAAACTTAATGTATTATTGTTTTTTGTAATAACAGAACTTTCATATAAGGCTATGTATGTGTACAATAATTCCAAATAACCTGGCCTTTTAAGTACTTTTATTTCTTGTCCTCAACATAACTTGATTGACATGACTCTTGAACATTATACAAACTCGTAACTGGCGAACACAAAATCACTTAATTAAATCATAGCTTGAATATAGGTCCTGCCTTAGCTTTTTTGTTTTCATTATATTTTTTTGAGCAACAAATCCAGATTCTTATGCCTTGTGACTCTGTGACAATATGGTTATACTGTAGAACTGATGAGGAGAATGGCATGAATTGTGGGAGAGAGATGGCAGAGAGCTTGGGTACTTGCGATATGTCACAGACAGAGATTTGTTTTTTTAATTATCTGAGCCTCTCCACTAGATATTTTTATGCAATACTTTTATATCTGCATATTAAACTTTAACTTATAATGTGCCGTCTTTTCAGTTAGGGTGAGAAGTTTAGAGAGTAAAGAATTCTTCAGGTTAGCTATAGCCTAGTGAAGAGACTCCAACACCAAGGATACCACACAAAAACATTCTACTTTCTCCGCAATCCGAGCTTGCTCCACTATAACTGCATGTGATGTACAGAGAGAAGATATCATAGTTGATTTTTTAAACTGGAAAGCACAAGCCAAACTCAAAATCTCCCCGCCATCATTATTTTATTATATGAATGTTACTGGAGTATCTGTCTTTGGCGTGTGCTTATGATGTACAGGCACAGTGTGTTATGCTTAACACTTCACTGAGTCTGTTGGTTTACTGTCAAACTGACTTGAACAGGAGTGATACACACACAACTGTATATGGTTTTTAGCTTTGAATGGGGGACAAAGAAATTGTTTGTTCCTGTTCTTGGCCATGAATAGGAGAATGTAGAGAGCAGGCTGGGCTCCTGGCAGTGGCTTTGGTAATGAAGGGGATGAGATAATGCAGGAGGAACAATGGGTGAATGGGCAGCAGGGGAAGGTTGGCTGGTTAAAGCTGGAGCACACTGGTTTACGATCGCTTTCTCCTTCCCTCAAAGTTTCTGAAGTTGGTGGGCCTGATCTTCATTTCTGCAAACTCGATGGAGTGCTCATGGCCCTTCCAATGGAACCAGTTTACACCCTGGAGATAAAATCATTCCAATAGCATTCCGATCATTTGACATATTTCATAATCGCATTATTATCTTAGTGGAATTACAAACAAAAATTTTCCAGTTCTGTATGTTTATACATTATGCATTAGACAGTTGAGAAAGCACATATGAAAATCTTACTTTGCTGTGACTGTTGTCTCCATATCGGCCCATAATATTCACTCGATGACAGTTTTTATACCAGAAAGCTCCCTTATAGGATAGAGCACAGTTGGTGACAGCTATATCATTATCATGATCATAGGTCGAGAATGGACGGCCATGGTGATAAGTCATTGAGTCACCTTTAAAAGAGCATAATCATCACAAAATAATCAGATTATAAAACAATTAGCAATGATCAATTTGAATGTCTACTGTTGATTTCAAACATAAACACAGAAATACTGTTTAATAAGTCTTTCTAGCAAGTCAGTCCACTGGCGGCCATCTTTTGAATCCTATCTACTTGAATGGGGAACAACATAATCTAAAAAATGGTCAGTCAAGGTTATGATCAAAGAACATATTTCATATCAGCAGTAAAATCTGACAACTCTGCTTTCATAAATCGTGCTTCTTCACCTCAGATTACGCAAAAAAAAAAAAAGCAATTTTCCCATCTTGTATAGCTAATGAGAATGTGCATTCTCAAGTTGATTTACAGGAGATGTCGCTCTTTTACCTGTAAGGCAAGACTTCCTTTCCATTGCATCCATTGACTGTTAGGTGTTCCAATTTCTCCCATTAATTTACAAAGAAATGGCCCATCTATGCTAAATAGTCTCCGATAATAAATATTATGGCTGTCAATTGATTAAAATTTTAAATCAAATTAATGACATGATATGCCAATTTACTAATTGTATTAATCGAATATATCAATATGTGCTGAAAAAAGCCCCAAATAATGATAAATCAATATATAATTATAAAATAATTCTAAATATAATACAAATTTATAATAATATAATAATACCAGGTAATTCAAAGACTTTACATAATTGTGACAAACGTGTAAAGAATTGATTAAACAATACAAAAAGTGGCCTTAGAAGTGAATATATAGTTTGCAGTGCTGGGTAGTAACAGATTACATGTAATCTGGATTACTTAATCAGATTAGAAAATCAAGTACTTGTAATTGGATTAAATTACATTTTAATATACACGTAATAGGACTACAGTTACGTTTTTATATATTACATGATTACATATTAATAAATCAACGGCAATGCATTTTTAATAATTTATTGATCATTTTCATATCAGTATCATCATATTCTTACTCCGAAGCTCAGTAGTATCACAGATGAACATTCATGTAATGTTTCTATTGTTTTATGCTCTTAAAATGAACTAAATATGTTTTTAAAAATGTCTTATTTCTTATTACCTCACCATGGTGTGTAGCTCACACATAGAACTTAATTGCTTCAAAGGACCTAGTGGATGCCATCTCTAAGGGTCCTGTCCACAGGGTACACAGTAGTTCAAAGAATTGAATACATTTTCTTCCTCTTTGTAGTTTTATATTAAAATGATTATCCTACTCAAAAGCATGTGACATAAAATAAAATAGAATTAGGTTGAAAGTTATCCAAAAGAAATCCAAAAGTAATCGGATTCGATTACCCCAAAAAAATTTAATCTATGAGATTATGTTACTGATTAAATTTTTTTGTCATGTAATTTGTAATCAGAACCTGATTACAATTCCCAAGTAATCTGCCCAGCACTGATTGTTTGTTATATCCCCATATCATTAAGCATTAGCCAATCACTGACCTATTGTCCACAGTGATCCATTTTACAATTGAGTTAATCAATCTGTCGAAGGTAGATTTAAGAGATTTAATCACTGGATGCGCTGACACATGCATCAGATGGATGCTTTTGGAGCATCTTAATTGTTTTGCATTTCACTGGTTTTCTTTCACATTTATGGTTAAAGGTTCGATGTACATGTACATGTCATGTGACAAAACGACATGGTGCCAATCACAGTGGAGTTTGTCTTTGGGAGAAACACTAACAAAACTACATCTGGTAGGAAACCTAATAACGTTTTTATATTGAAACCTGTTTGAGTTAAAAGATTAGAGTCTCTAGTTTCATTCGATATGCTAGGGCTTGGCGATATGGCCAAAAATATTATCACATTATTCTTTTTCATATCATTCAATATGGATATTTATCACAATATACATTCACATTTGCACATTACAAATTTTTTTGAATGTCCAAGTTGGCAGAAGAAAATAAAATAAAAAATAAAAATAAAATCCTAAATAGTAAAAATAGTCATAACAGCATTGGGGACCCAGAGACAGCCAAAGCAGTGGTGTCTGAGGGATCTTCTACCAAAATATTAAAATATTTTATAGAGTTTATCAATCGAGTACAGTTGGATATGATTGTTAAAAGATCATCTGTTTGTTTTGAAGCTTAATTACAGCATATCATTTTTACATTCAAATTATTTTTATATTTTGTTACATTCAGATAGCAAGTATGGGGGCATAGAAGCCCTCGTGACTGAGGAAAGATACTGTATGGGGGTTCAGGGGTATTCCCTGAGAGAAAATTTTGAAAATGTAAAAGTCTGAATGGACTATTTTTATATTTTCATTAAAGTGAGAAAGACTAGGCTATCTAGTAATTTTATTGTCTTTCCTTGTCATCCATGCCAGAGATGATGACATCTGATTAATTTCACAAAATTAGAACAGACATCTATTTGTTTATTATTAAAGGCTTGTAACATGCTGATTAATAAAGCTAAATTTAGATAGAAAAAACATTATGGTCTAAAGGCACTCTGGAACTGCGTTAACTTACAGTATGTGGCACCTCATGTCTACTCACATGCAGGGAAAAGAGGCAACATGTGCAGAGCGGGACAGGGCATAAATGAAGCGTGTTCGGTGCTAGAGAAAAATATTCAAGAATACAGCGCAGAAAGATCGGATCAGGTGTACACAGCACTACTGTTTTGTCGCGCTGCTCACTAAAGTCTATGAGAAGGTGCAACTGTCATCATGATGTCTTGTGGTCCGGATGGAATCAATCCAGGGTTTGGACCTGGAGTCGGACCACAGTGACTGGTGTAGCCTAATAGTTAGCAAGGCAGTTAGCAACTTCGGGGCCTGGGTAGCTCAGCGAGTACTGACGCTGACTACCACCCCTGGAGTCGTGAGTTCGAATCCAGAACATGCTGAGTGACTCCAGCCAGGTCTCCTAAGTAACCAAATTGGCCCGGTTGCTAGAGAGGGTAGAGTCACATGGGGTAACCTCCTCGTGGTCGCTATAATGTGTGGTTCTCGCTCTCGGTGGGGTGCGTGGTGAGTTGTGCGTGGATGCCACGGAGAATAGCGTGAGCCTCCACACATGCTACGTCTCCATGGTAACACACTCAACAAGCCAAGTGATAAGATGCACGGATTGACAGTCTCAGACGTAGAGGCAACTGAGATTCGTCCTCCACCACCCAGATTGAGGCGAGTCACTACGCCACCATGAGGACTAAGAGCGCATGGGGAAATGGGCATTCCAAATTGGGGAGAAAAGGGGAGAAAAAAAAGAAAACGTTAGCAACTATACAATCTGGGAAAGCCGAACTGCTTGCATTTTTAGCGAAACGCACCTGATCGTGTAGATCAGTGGCTCTCAACCTTTTTTTGATGAACGCCCTCCTACTTCATTCCCTTACTTCAGTTGCCATACAGGTGCATTAGCGGAGGTTGTGACTTCGCCTGTCTATTTGACACGGCTAAACCAGATACTTCAGATGCGTCACTAGTCTCCAGAATCAGATGAACCGCGGTACAACCCGTATAATGGAGTCTAAATAAACATTTTAATGTAAACAGGCACTTGTCGATAGATTTGATTAACATGACTGATAAACGCCCCCCATTTGCAGTTGCGAATTCTCAGGGCCAGCAAAGCCTTCTCTGCTGGCCTAACATGCCAAATAAATAAATATTTTTCATAATTTCATTCTCAATCACCTTTTTGCCTATGTATTTTTAATCGCTTTCCACTCTTAATTAATCTACAAACAAATAGAGAAAAACAAAGTTTATCCAGTCAGAATTTATTCCTTGATGCTTACAAGCAAAGTGTGACAACTGTTTCACAAATCGCATGCCTTATGCTGAAGCAGCGTGTGAGTCTGAGCTCCGTCAGGCCTTCAGAATTTCTTCAGAATCCCTCAGCAGTGCAAATGAATGGGCAACTAAAGTCAGATTGTCAGAATCATCAGCCAATCAGATTGATTTATTTGTTCTTGGTGGGTTTGATCTTTAGGATATGTTCCGGTTGAGGCCTTCTAGCTATGCCTTGAGTGATGCAATCACGCTTTAAGTGATGTATGTAATTCAAGAGTGAAAAGCGTAAGATCAAGCTGTCTGACGAGTTGGCTGTCATCACTGCTGGTATTGCTGTTGAGAAAGAGATCCTTATGGATTTAAAAACAGGAGATGTTCTGCATGACCATGTGATTGCTTCATTTATTAAACAGGAAAGGAGGACTGATTTTCACTTCAAGTAAATTGGTAAGTGCTTTTTGCATTGTTATACCAACATTAGGAGTTTTCTAAGTGTAAATAAGGCTGCTGGAGCATTCAGTGTTGGATCAAGTTTTGAAAAGTAGTGCTGCATTCCATTCAACTCGGTAAGTCGGATTTTACAACTTCCTACTAGGAAAAGTACAATGGAATGCATCTTGAAGTCAGAATTACAACTTGTAGGCTCGTGCAGAAATTCTCAACACCGATTTCACCGAGATGCAGGTGCATGATGTCACACAAACATGTCGACACTCAGGGAGATATACAAAGTAATTGATAAACATTCACTTTATTAAGTAATATTGATAAATGAGTTTGTTTCCACATTACATGATATTAAAGCTTGTTTAACAAACGTCTGCAGAAACAGGTGTATAAAACATTATAATCTCTTTTGATAATCGTACACCTGAAGCACAAATGCTAGCGCTGCAGCATTGTTTATCAGTTGGGTTGCTAGGAGACATCTCTAATGAGAATCAAACCCCTGCTAAGCTAACAGGAGCGTTGCAGTTTTGTTTCCTTAAACGTCATCTTCCGAATATCGGGAAATGGAATGCATTTATGGTCAGAGATATCAAGTAGGAATATCCCACATCCAACTTGAATGGAACGCAGCATAACCGTGTACCCTGACGAAACTAAATTGATTGCAAGCAACATTTAAATCACAAATATTATAGGTATTATAGACCTCCTTGGTAGATTCATATGAAAAATTATGATTTTTGAATGTCTGTTCGGGAGACGTTCATTTCACAAAACAGTCATGCTGCAGTTAAAATTAGGCTTGCTTGAGCATTAAGTGTCATTTCAAGTTCTGGCTTTCGTGCGTGGACAAGTTTTTAAAATGTCAATTGGTATTACTAGTTAGCTGCGACATAATGTATGATGCCCAAAGGCATAGAGTGTTTTATTCATTGTGAAACCGTGTTTTCTTAATGGCGTGAATCACACTGAAGGCCTAGACTGTAAATGCACGGCCCACCACTGCCCATTTGTAACCTAACGTCCCCTTCTCTTCTAATTTGCTCTCAGCGCCCCCTGGCATACTTTGAATGCCCACTGGGGGGCCCCTGGTCTAGATGAATACAAGCTTAATATAGAAAATTACTCAAAAGCTTATCATCGATATTGTGTATTTTTTATCGCAATAAATATCAAGATTGTTTTATCGTCCAGCCCTCTGATAGCCATTTTTAAAATTTGAGTGATTTATCTCAAAACGTCATGCTGCTAAACACAATGTACACTAATGTGTACTTTAGCACATTTTTTCCCTGAGAAATACTATATTATCCTGTGCACTATCAAATTGAGAAGCAATGGATTCATCCAAAAGCTGAAAATATTTGCTTTCAGAGGCTTTATATGGAGATAGGATGAAAATAAGGTGCATTTCAAACTGTTCTGAAACCAGTGCAGACAGACAGCTCATTGTAGGTTAAGTCACTCACTAAATAGGCAGCAAGGGAAAAAGGGAAATGGAAAATTCACAGCTGTCCCACTTGGGTCTCATTTTTTGCTCAATGTATCAAGTTAAATGTAGTTTGAAAAAACACGTCGTGAGACCCCTGCACTCTGCACTGTCAGCTGGAGCTGCACTTACTGCCCCCTGCTGACTTAGACTCGCAGAAACACGCAGATGGCACTTTGAGCTTAAACTGCTCCTTTGGTAGGAAAATTCCTAATTACGGTGGCATGATTAATTAAGTTAATTTTTTAACACATTATTTTTCATATAATTTATCACACAGAATTAACATGTTAAATCGACAGCCTTAATAAATATATATTAATATTATATAATAAATATTTAAAGACATTACCTGCCATGCCACTGTATCCTCCAACATGGACTTTGTAGCGACTGCGTGGTTCAGAGATTGAAAATTTGTCATACTGTGCATACGCAGAGTCATTCTTATCTTTGAGGTCCACACGCAACTCATACTGCCCAGAGGAGGTGATCTTGTGAAGGTTAGAGAGACCTGCAGACACAGGCAATGAGATTTGCAGACCAACATGCTCAAAATGTCTCATTTCACTATACTTTTGTGCCTCTCTACTTTCTAGGGCAGTTTGATATGTGTTCACATACCCAGCCAGAATTCATCATTCAGGTCACCAAAGCCTGTAGTGTAGTTCTTCCAGTTTCTGAAAAACTCCACTTTACCACTCTGCCGTCTAACAAACACCTGCATACAAGCACCACAGTATTACAGTGACTCTTGTGTATGAGAAAATGTGTTTTGCTATGTTTCACTAAAAAAAGGAAATTATGTCATCATTTACTCACCCTCATGTTGTTGAACAAAAAAGGAGATGTTAGGAAGCATGTTAGTCTTAGTCACCATTAACTTCATTGCATCTTTTCTCCAAACAATGAAAGTGAATGGTGACAGACTGACATTCTACCTAATATTTCCTTTTGTGCTTCACGGAATAAAGAATGCTATACAGGTTTGGAACAACAAGAGGGTGAGTAAATGACAGAATTTAAAAATCCCCTCTGGGATCAGTAAATTATCTTGCATGTAATTCTCTCATTTGAGAGTGAGTTACTCACGATCCAGCCTCCTCCGTCAGTGGTCATATCACAGTAGACCTGCAGGGGCTGATTCTCATCTCCACGCAGGTAAATAGTGTACAAGCCCGAAGTTGCATCTCCATTCAACAGAACCTGTGAGCAGTCTTTAGGATGCTTGTACAGCACTCCAACTTTGACAGAGAAAGAAAAAGAAGAGTTTGACCTTGTTGATTTTATTGAGTGAGTAACTATTTAAGAGTAAACAAAAATCTTTGATTTCACTTTATGTCCAGAGTTGGGTAAATTACTCAAAAAAAGTAATCCACAACAAATTACTAATTACTTCTTTAAAAATTTAATCAGATTACTTTACTGATTATGTCATCTAAAAAGTAGTTAAGTTACTTTCTAAATCACTTCTCCTAGAAAAGTTTTTGGTTTTCTGCTCAAATTCAAAATGTCTATATTTCCTCATTCATTGTTGCACACCCTTCAGATGTCGTAGAAACACTAACAGATGTACATATGAATTCATATTTTAAATGTTTTATACAGTACATATTATTTTAGCGCAAGGAATGCACTTAAAGGGAATTCATTTAATTGAAAGTCAGTAACTTATCTGATTACAAGAATTTAAAATGTAATGTGTTACATTACTTTTTTGACTAAAAATAATTAGATTACAGTAACTAATTACTTTGTAATCGGATATACCCAACACGGTTTATGTCTGTTACTGACACAATAAGGTAAAGGTTATTGGCTCACTGGTGGTGAAGACTGTTGAGATGATTCTACTTCTCTTTGGTCCAGCAATGGCCTGCAGTTTGACTGTGTACTCAGTGGAGGCAGTCAGCTGGGACATGCTGTAATATGTTGCTGTGGGGCTAAGGACGACCTCCTGAACCATGAAAAGAAAACCAGACACACACAGTTTTCAATACACTGCACTCTACTGACATTGAAATACTGGACAGTGTTGGAAATCAAAACTAGAGAAATATCAAGCTCCGATTTTTCAGACCCAAATGAACTGATAGTTTCAACTTTTTTAATTTGAATTAGCAGCATTCAAAACTGCTGTTAGATGGCAATAAACACACACCTTTGACCACACATTCTATATCAAATGGACAGTTAACCTACAAATTAAAATTATTTAATCATTTACTCAACTTCATGTTGTTAAAAACCCATAGACTTTCTTCCAGAGAACACAAAAGGAGATGTTAGGCAGAATGAAAGTCACCATTCACTTTCACTGTATGGAAAAAAAAGATGCTTTGAAAGGGAATGTTGACTGAGGCTGTCAGTTCCTATCTTTCTGCGTAACATCATCTGCTTCACATCATGCCAAAAACCACCCCTTACCTGTGGTTTACTCACTGTATTGCATGACCTCTAATGGCTTAATGCTTTATTATGTGGTCAGGTGGTCCACTCACCCTCACAACGCCATCAGCAGACTCAAAGCTGAGGATATACCCACTGATGTCTGCTCTTGGTGGTGTCCATGTCAACATTGCACTTTCTGTTTGTATATTACTGGCTGCCAGGTTCTGGGGGGCATCAACATCTGTGGCAGAGGGCATTCAATTATTTAGTTGGCTTTCTATATAGTAGATATAATACAAATTGCACAAGCATGCATTGTTGATTGGCAACACACAAGAAAGTATCCTCTCTATTTGCTAGTCATTTTCTTGTTATGCTTAAAGTATGTGTTATGATCTCTTGTTGATCATGTCTGTTTTTGTCCCAAGAGGAACAGATGTCAGACGGATCTGCAGCTCTTCTTGCCTAAAAGGTTCTCTGGATGAGTTTACGGAGGTGTTCTTGTATTTGTATGCAAGGGTGAGTGAGCGTTGACCTTACCTGTGGTGAACTCTGTGGAGGTTGCAGCACTCTTTGCTGCCTCTCTGACTGCATAAACTTTTACTGTGTATTGGGTGGCAGGTATGAGAGAGCTCATCTCAAACTCCACAGTGTTCCCTGACACCCTTTCCATCAATGGAGCCACTGAGATAGAAAACAAACAAGACTCACTGCTGTGCTGTTAAACTTTCAGTTTGGATTTTCATTACTGTTTGCTTTATCGTCTCTCAGTAGTGCATGAAACAGTTTCAGAATATTATTTGTTTAGCACATTTCAAAGTACATATTGTTTCAAAGCAGTTTTACAGGAAATACTGCTCTAATGCCTCCAGTGAGCAAGCCAAAGGAAAAATGCCAAGGAAAACTCCCTAATATCCTTCACTCAAGAATAATTAACAACAGTTTGGGCTGAGTTACCAGTGTCTGCACTGTAAGTGATGACATAACCGTCCACAGTAGCGATGGAAGGCTGCCACAGCAGCAGAGCCTCAGTGTTGGTGATGTTGACTGCTGTCAAACCTTGTGGCTTATCCAGGGCTGGGGGCCAACAGATACACACAGTGAGATGAAAGAATCAAGACCACCACTGAGAGACAATGTGGAGTCGATTTCTAGACTTACGCCAGACAGGAAAGCAAACTTCCAAATAATACTTATATAAACTATATACTGTAGACAAGCTTATTGCAAATCAGTCTAATCTCACTATATGTTGGTGCCATCCATGGTATAGTGGTAAGTGCACATGCTTCTTCACATTGAGCTTTGTGGCTCATATGGGCAACATGAGTTTAAGTTGGACCATTTCCTAATATCATCCCCTCTCAAGCATCTTAATAAAAACAATGTCAAATGTCCCTCAAAATACAGAATAAGTTGCTTTACAAAATAAAAAATAAAGTATTTGAATTATAACTATAATCATATAATAACATATGAAGCTCTATCTCCTTTCCTGTTCCAGGGGTTTTCTAACATGTCTATGGAGGTGCAAGGGGGTCTGCAGAATATTTTAGAGAAAAAAGTATGATGTTTACAAAATGCCATTTTCAGGCTGTCATGTTAAGTTAATTAAATATGCTTAACATTATAAAGGCATTATAATTGCCTTTTATTTTGTTTTTGAAAACAAGTTTTCTTTATAATATTACTGAAGTTTATATTTAAGGAAGGGTCCTAGGAGTTGGCATCTAAAAGTTTGAAAAGCCCTGACTTAAGAATGAGTTTCCTTTATTAAAAATGTGCAATTAGTGAGATTATAATAATATTAGAAAAAGCTGTACCTGTTGCAACTCTGTCAGATCCTGGCTCACTCTCCTCCAAGCCCTTTACAGCAATGACCGTGACCTGGTAAGACACTCCAGGGGTCAGATTAGGCAGCATGGCTCGAGACTCTCCTCCATCTACTTGCAGTGTCATGGGGCTGCCTGCAGGGGGAGACAGATAAAATAACATGGACAATAAGAACGCAGTTGGAAATTTAATTTTTGTCACAAGAGGGCAGTATTGGCTGCCAGCTGTGATTAATTGCTATTGCAATACTCAAAAATGCTCTCCTTTGATGATTCCCATAACTTAGAAAGCGTCTGATCTAAAAACCTGAACAGATCAATGAGAGGCCAAAATGACATTATGAAACATCTTTTGGATTCTGTAAATGTATTATGTCCAGACTGCAGTCTAAGAGAATTTCCTGCAAGACTTATGCAATCTATTGCATAAGATGTGTTTATGGAAATCATAAACTGAGGAAGTACAAATAACATTATGATTTGTCAAAAGGCAACCATCCAAATGTTCAGAAAACAACATTGTACAAAGACCCACTTTCTGAAGAATGATGACTTGGAAGAAATTAACTCGGAATATAAAGGAAGAAGACGATGATTTAGTTTTAATTTCTAGATCAACACTGATAAATTAACTCCAAAACAGCTATAAATAGTACTAGGGTATAAACAGCATATTAAGCAGTGATGGGTAGATTACTTCTGAATTTTTGTCTGGTACTGATTACAAATTACATGACAAATAATTGTAGTCAGTAACATCTCTTGGATTACATTTAAAGGTAATTGGATCTGATTGCTTTTGGATTACTTTTTTACCTAATTCTTGTTAATTTGATGTCACATGCATTTGAGTTGGATAAGCTTTTTTGACAATGTTGCTTAAATGCATTACAGAAAACATACTTATTTGATTAAAATATAAGAATATGCATGTTTTGTGTGTGTTGTCTTTTTCTGAGTGAAATAAAAAAATAATTTAAAATGTTCTTTCTCCAGCAATTTTGGCATTACAAACACCATCCATGTGTGTTAACAGATAAGACCAGTTATATTTGTGAATTAACATCACACACACACACACACACACACACACACACACACACACATAAAAGCAAAGAGCATTCATGTAAATTTTTTAAGTCAAGTACAAAAGCAATTAGCTAAAATAAAACTAACTTGACTGCACTAATGCAATTGGAACGACATTTATGTGTGGAATGCAATTCAATACATAATTTAAGACTTACGAAATGTATATCAGCTGTATGCTGATTTAGAATTAAAAATGAAAAATACTTAAAAGAAGAAAAATGAAAGGGAACAATTAATTATGTACTCACTGCCTTTGCCTGGTTAATCTGTAATCATGTAATCCATCAAATTAAATTTAATCTGATTAAAAGTACTTTACAATGTAATTTAACCTAATTACAAGTACTTAATTTTGTAATCTGATTACATAATCCAGATTACATGTAATCTATTACTACCCAAAACCATAATGACCACATGTTACTTACCACCCTGAATTGGTACATAGCTGACCCGGTAGCTGTCTACTTGGGTATGGGGCATAGTCCAGTGAACAGTAGCTGATGTGTCAGTCACGTCCGAAAAGTGTATCCCCTTGGGTGTACCCAGACCTTGGTGGAAATAACACAAAGAGGAAACATAACAGTGTTTGAGAAATACATTTGGAGCTGGTCTTAGCTAAAAAGAAAGCTTATGGGGATAAGCTTTCTTTTTAGCTTCACAGTAATTAAAGAGTGTAAGAAAAAGAAAGTACAGTTAATTGTAAAGAAACTTTTTGAACTACACCATTTATCCTGCTGAACAAATAGAAGCATCAAAAATAATAAGAATGAGGACAATCCACTGTGCAACTACTGACAAAAGACACACAGACAAAGACTATGGCCTTAAAGCTATTTTTCAGTGCTGGATGTCAGAATCTTGCGTGACAGATGCAGGAAGATTAACTTGCCCCAAGAACAGAGACAGAATAGTGTGACATGCCAGCATCAGACGCAAGTGGAAAGTAAAGCCCGCTGGTATAGAGGAAGATTGCCAGAGACTGGCACGCAATCAGGACAAATACACAAAATAGTTTGTTTGGCTCTGTAAATAAAACCCTCGATTCACACAGAAAAAAGACGAGAAGAGTATGATTGGTACATGAGAGAAGAAAGACTTGGATGCAACCCTTGCTGTTCATGAGAGAGTCTCTTGACTCTAATGGGTGATGTTATGATTTTGTTAAGTATGGGAAAGTTTTAGGCAATGGATAAATGGAAAAGGTGAAGTTGGAGGAGGGCTACCAGGGAAAGGCTGTTAAGCTGTGATCATGGGGTCAAGACACACATTTACTTCAGACTCAAGGCTTTGTTTGGGAGCTTAAAGTTGTCATATTATCTATCAGAACATTTGCAAACTATGTAAAAATAGTGCTGACATGTTAACTTGTTATAATGTGCAAACAATGAAAGTGGGTGTCAGTTTGTGCTTCTTCCACCAGCTTTTCTTTAAAATCCAAATACCTGTTCGGGCTATAGCCAAAATGGGCTGGAATTTTCGTTCCAAAATGATCCCAAAGAGCTTGATTTCATACTCTGTATCTTCCTTAAGACCTGTAACCACTTCTGTTCTTCTGTCTCCGGATACTTTGAGGTGGTGAGGTTGGTCAAGTCCATTAGAATCAGCGACTTTGATAGCGAATGTATCAAATATGTTTTCCGGGGCTGTCCATGCCAGTTGAAAACTGTGTGGTGTGATGTCCGTGACCAACAGATGCTCCACTTCAGGTTCAGCCTCTGATTGATAAAATAAAAAAGTTGTTCGTATTTAGAAGAGGTTACATGACCATCTAGTATCATTTTGGTTGATTCTTCATTCCCAAAACACATGATTTTGCCTCCAGAAGTATCAAACAATGCTGTCTTAGAGACAATTCAGCAAAATGGTATTTATGCATGGAACTCAATTTTAAATCAATTGTTCAGCCATCAATCAGTGTTATGACTATAGCAGATGATGTTGAAATCAGTGAGCCAGTAAATTTAATTTACATATGTGTATTCGGGGTTGGGGAGTAATGGAATACATGTAACGGATTACGTATTTAAGATACAAAATATAAATAACTGTATTCCACTACAGTTACAGTTACAGTTAAATCACTGGTAATTAGAATACAGTTACATTCAAAAAGTATTTTGATTAGTGAAGAGATTACTTTGCATTTTATTGTCATTTGTTTCATTAATATTTAGTCCTTTCAGATGGAAAACATTTGTACATATAAATGATGCGATCCAAAGTGCATTTGAACAGCGGTGAAACACTTTCTTATGATATGTTACATTCATACGAGCAGACAGAGAAGTAAGTTTGAAGTAAGTTTGGAGTAGAAGAAATAGAAATAAACCTTGTGTAAATTGTCAGCTTTACGCTAAGATAAAATGCTATTTCTAGCCATTTTACATGCACATGTTACCAGGCACGATCATATTTTTTTATCAAGAAAATTCATGATGGATCATAATTTCTTTTTTAGTAAGACCTTTGATATTAGGGAAAAATCATATTCTTGACAATAATTTTTGTATTGTTTTCCTGTAAAAATATCTAAAAAATCCTTAAAACAAGATCAATTTGATATATCTTGTTTTAGAAACAACACTGCATAAGATATTTAGGTTTTGAGGAATCTAACGGAATATGTTACAAATGACATTTTACAGCATGTATTCTGTAATCTGTAGTGGAATACATTTCAAAAGTAAACCTCCTAACCCTGTGTGTATTAGAAAATGGAATGAGGTCTGGTTAGTGGGTGGAAACATATTGACATTGATCCATTTTCTCTATTTTCCACCATTATATTAGGTTCCAACATCATAATTGTATCTTCATATAATAGCAGTCATTCAGAGTTATAGATAGAGATTTTCCAGGACAATGACATATCCATAATAACCATACTGAGAGGGGCTCATCCTGGAAATGCAGTTTCCTCTGCTTTTTAGCTGAACATGCAAGAATGCTACTGACAATGAATCTCAATGATATGACTTCTGAGAAGGACATCTCCAGAGATGCAGTTGTTGTGGTAAGGATGTGTAAAAATGAAAACCTAGAGCCTCAGGGATGTCTTGACCACATAAGCAATGTATTGTGTTTTAAACAATAGCCTTGGTTGTGCCAAAATTTGGTCCAGATTTATTATGCTGTGGTTTTCATATCCTCTGGTGTACCAAGAGACGATTCCACACATTTAACACAAGTTTAATTTGTCTGTATGATAGTGGGTTTTAGCACCAAAAATTCAGTTGATTTAGATACATTTTTCACTTTATCTGAAGACTGCCAAAGTTAAAATGTAATGAGTTTTAACTTATGAGGTTAATTAAATATATTAATCCAGTTCATGCATTTACCTTATATGGCATGTCAACATTCAAATTCTGTTATGTAATAGTTGGACTTGTGTATGTAAATACAGTATATATATATATATACAGGTTTGGGGAGTAACGAAATACATGTAACGGGAATACGTATTTAAAATACAAAATATAAGTAACTGTATTCCACTAGTTACAGTTTAAATAATTGATAATTAGAATACAGTTACATTCAAAAAGTATTTTGATTACTGAAGAGATTACTTTGCATTTTATTGTCATTTGTTTCATTTAATATTTCGTCCTTTCAGATGGAAAACATTTATACATATGAATGATGTGATCCAAAGTGCATTTGAACAGCGGTGAAACACTTTCTTATGATGTGTTACATTCATATGAGCAGACAGATAAGTAAGTTTGAAGTAAGTTTGGAGCAGAAGAAATAGAAATAAACCTTGTGTAAATTGTAATCTTTACGCTAAGCTAAAATGCTATTTCTAGCCATTTTACTTGGACACGTTATCAGCCATGATCATATTTTTTTTATCAAGAAAATTCACGTTGGATCATAATTTCTTTTTTTCTAGTAAGATCTTTGATATTAGGGCAAAAATCATATTCTTGATAATAATGTTTGTATTATTTTCCTGTAAAAATATCTAAAAATCCTTAAAACATGACCAATTTGATTTATCTTATTTTAGAAACAACACTGCATAAGATATTTAGGTTTTTCAGAGAATGTATTTTTAACGTGTAATCTGTCTTACTGTACTAACAGAGTTTTTATAGTAAAAACAAGTGAAAAAATCTACCAGTGCTGAAGAAGTAATCTAAAGTATTTAGAATACGTTACTGACCTTGAGTAATCTATATATATATATATATATATATATATATATATATATATATATATATATATATATATATATATATATATATATATATATATAGTACTGTGCAAAAGTTTTAGGCACTTGGGAAAAATGTTGCATAGTGAAGATGTCTTCAAAAATAATGGCATAAATAGTTTTCATTTATCAATTAACATCATACAAAGTCCAGTAAACATAAAAAAGCTAAATCAATATTTTGTGTGACCACCTTTGCCTTCAAAACAGCACCAATTCTCCTAGGTACACCTGGATACAGTTTTTCTTAGTTGTTGGCAGATAGTATGTTTCAAGCTTCTTGGAGAATTTGCCACAGTTCTTGACTGACTCAATATTCAGTGGGGGGCACTGTGGGGAACATGCCATCTGTTGCAGGGCTCCATGTTCTTCTATTTTATTCTATTCTATTTGCAAAAGAAATGTTTGGGAGTATAAAATGTATATTTCCTATTGACACACTAAAGCTGAAAATATAAATAACCATCTTAAGACAAATGTTTTTGTGAAGCATCTTATAAGACTTTTGCACAATACTAGATATATATATATAATTATATAAATGTATATTTATATAGAAATTCTTACATTATTTAATTAATATATTAATTTGAGCTAAATCATTAAAATTAACTACAAACAATTATTTGAATGTATTAATCTATTGACAACCCTATTCTGATTATTTTCTCTACTGCATGTGAAGAGATCATGTAACATAGTGCTATACATTCACAGAGTTCAAATCAGTATGTTTAATTTACCTGTATGCCTTATAAAGACAACACTGTTTAGACAACAGAAAAAAGTTTTTAATTCACTATGAAGAGAAACAATAATTGTAGAGAGGAGGCCATTAGGGCAACAGACAGATAATGGATGCTGAAACAGCAAAAGTAGACACATACGCACTCTAATCTGAAGCACTGACATAATGTAGGCTTCTTATATTGTCTGTATAACAACTGAGTGAAATTATTATACTAAATACTAAATGTAAATAAGTTCAAAACCAATGCAGCATTGATCTAACTCAATAGAGCCTTGTTGTCCTAAACTGAACTTTCAGAATTAGAAAAAAAAAAAATAAATAAAAAAAAGGGACCCTTGACCAGACCGAACCTCTTCTTCCTCTAAAGTTCTAGATGATGAAAAACAGAAAAGGCATTTGTTGAATGAAGAAAAGTGTTGGAAATGAAAACCAGAGAGGACAAATCCTGTGGAGCTGTCCCTCTTCATTAGCACTGTTCACTTTGTTTAAGAGTGTCAGCGACTGTTTTGAGGCACTTCAAGAGTGCTAACATGTGCTCTTCAAGGATCACTTTCATCTAAATGGCTTGACAAAGAGGCATCTGTTTGTGGAGGTGGAAGAAGGCGCCGGCTAACCTACAGAAACGAGGTCTGGAGGCAGTAATTCTGCAGCAGGCAACTAAAAGCTGAGGGGGATATCTGTGGATATCTGTGTTGACACAGTTAAATGTTACATCTGGGATTATTTTATACTAATCACACCAGCTACACAGTGAACATTTCTGTACATTTTTGGCCTCAAAAGTGTCAAATAATAGGGAGCTTACCGAAATAAAGCAAGTCGTATTCGGCTGTTCAACATGGCGGGCCCCATGAGGCAGACCACCTCCATGTAAAATAAATCAGCTTTTATTAGGCTACTGATATGGCTGGATTCTTGATTTCATGTGAGGGTAAACAATATTTAACCTATTTTAAAAATTACTATTCATTTCTTTAGGGGTAGAACTTTGTTAAAGAGGAAAAAAGCACTGACTGCACCTTTAAATATGGGATCTTTTCTAACTGCATAAATATGCTTCCAGCACATTCACAGAAGTTTACTATGGGTCATGTGACATGAATGGACAAGAGGTTAACAGAAGTCCAATCAGCTTGCCTTCTCTGTCTATTTGCATGCAGACTTGAGAAAAGTGCAACAACTTTGGCCCCTGCAGCCATTGGCTGATAAACGCCAAGAAAATGTGTGAAAGTTAAGCATAAGAATGAGAAGTAATGCAGGGTCAGAAAACTGGGCGTGCATACTGAAGAGATCCTTTACAAGAATCGACAAAAACTCTTCAGGCTCACTTCCATGGCAGTACACCCCAGCCCAGTCACCCTCTCTATTCGCCGACTCTCTGAGGAGGACCAAAACTTTGGCATGGCAATAAATGTATGTTACAATATTGTCTGGTATGCTGGTAGTCTTATTCCACAAACCAATCAACTAAATAATAGTTTGACTTACCACTGAAGTGCACTGAATTCTGCAGTCAATTAAAATGAAAGACCAGCCTTAGTCTTACAAATGTTTGGCTGTTAAACACAAATGCACCAGTGATGACAGGCAGAGGTCAGTTGCTGCACCTGCAGACTTTGCTGGTAATTATGTAGATGTAAATGTGTGGGAAACAATTATGATGCAGTGAAGGTGTGCTCTGAACGTCACCATGCTTCAACTTATAATTGAGCAAAGGGAAGGAGTGTCGACACTGACTTGGAAACAGATTTTTCACAAGGTCTGCCACTGTTACTGACTTGAAAATGTGGCAACTTTAAAGGTGTTTTTTTTTTATTTATTTTTTTTATGCTAGAGCTTCTAGGTGAAGCTTGCAGTGCAGGGCTGAGTTAAATGTGATGTTTTGATTATAATGCCCAATCCTTTTTTTTATCTGCTACATATTAAAATGGTGGAAAATACAAGAAATACTTGGATAGTACAGTAATAATTTTAGCAGTGGATGATAGTGGATGAACAGATGAATACACCATGAAGGCTTCAAACTATAAAACTGGTGCAAAGTGTTAGTTGATAAAAACATGTGATGTGATAAAGAATGGCTTATTAAAAGAGGTTAGATGTTAGTCGGAAATTAATTGCTGCTTGAGATACACAGCATTGAATCCAAAAAGTAGATGCCAAAAGATGACTGAACTGGTCAAAGACTATGCAAGTAAAGATACCTGTGATGGCTTCTGTAAAGACAGGATTTAAGAGATCTCCCCTGTACAGCCCATATAGAGTGACCCTGTAGAAAGTACTAGGGGAGAGGTCAGTGACTGCCAGGCTGAACTCCTGGCCAGATAGAGTGTAGTTCTTGCCATCTGACAGGCCATCTGGGTCAGACACTTCAATCAGAAAGCCATCAAACTCTCCTCTTTCCAGCTCCCAGGACACACTAAAGCTGTCCCAAGACACATCAGAGATGGTGATGTTTCCCACCTGAGGCTTCTCCTCATCTGAATGACAAACAGATCAGAAGAGAGTTTATTTGGCAGGTAATGGCACACAGATTTAGGAGGTAATGGCATTTGAAGAAGTTCATAAAGAGTTGAAGGCTGGTCTCTTGAGGCTTTCTGTCTTCAAGGATCCTTTTTGCTAATGTAATGAAAAATGCCTGAAAACTAAAGACATTTTAAAATCAACACTTCACCATCATTTTTTTTTTTTTTTTTTTTTGTGTTGTGTTGTGTTGCACATTGCTGAAATCAATGCAAGCTGTTTTAACAATTAGAATAAACGATTCCATCTTGTGAACAACAATAAACATTCAAATTTTGTCTCCATCTGTTCCAAACAGAACAGGAACATCTACCCATGCAGTGAAAGAGTCTAGAGTAACAACTTTTGAAAGGTTGCAGTAACAAATAAACAAATTTGCAATCACTTCTCGTGCAACCCATTAACTTCCAAGCACCTAAGTCCAGCTTGCTGAGACAGCTTTGCTCTTAATGACCCCCGAAAAAGTCATTAATTTTTGAAGGTTCTGCCTAGCCTGCCTGAGCAGAGGTACGCTGAACACTTCAAACATGGGAGGCAGCCATGCAGTGCAGACCTATAATTGAACATCATTGTGCATTGTCAGCATTCACAGGCAAAGAGGGGGCAGATAGCTAGGAGATACATGGCTTAACCATTATCCTCATTATGCACATTCAAGAGCTCAGAAACATGGTGTGCAAATTGGGAGAGAGACAATAGGGGAGGAAGTGAATGACCTTCCCAGGCATTAGGGTCATTTGTTGCCTTTGGAACCTGGAGATAAAACAATACAAAGCTGTCAAACAAAAAAACAAAAAACAAACAAAAAAAAACTCATTGGTCATCTCCCGTCATTCACGGGAAGTGAAATTTGGTGAAATGTATTCATTTCGGTCATTGGATAAGTGTTCTTTGAGTTCCCTCCATTGAAAACCGTAAGGAACATTCCATATATGCCTGAGAAGTAGCCTTCACTGCGTGCAGAAGGGAATGGGAGGAGATAGATTGAAAGAATGGCTTTATCACCGTGAGATCCTCAAGACACAAACACCTCAAGGGCATTTGTATAAAGCCATTGTTGTATACATGCACAACCTTTCTGGCTTTACATAGGCCACGTCCACACTAATATGTTTTTGGTTAAAAAATCTTTTTTCAATTTCCTAACGTCATCATTTACCTATGTATGCGGTACTGGAGAGCATTTTTGAAAGTCTTCATTGTCCATGGATGAACACGTCGTTTCAGTGTGCATTTTCCACCAAAACTAGTGTGGACCTGGCCATAGAAACCACTGAATGGCCATTTAGACATTTTCTTCAAACCATCTCAATACAATGTACAGTATACACTGTATATATTGTATCTTAGATTGAAAAACTGTTTCATTTTTCATGCAATGACCCTTTCTTTGAAGGTGCATGCATATGTGTTTCCTCTCTCCTTGACTGGATTGTGTACGCGTGTGTTTGTCTTGAACTTATCTTGGTCATTACTCAATGTAGGGTAGATCTCCACATCTCCACATTACAAGCTGAAATTCTTGTAATCTTTCCAGAGAAGCATTCAGTGATATTCAAACAGAAGAAAGGCCCAGACCCAGAGGTCTCACTGCCCCACCTCCCTCATTCCATTATGGGTCTGAGGAAAGTGTTTGCCCATGTTTGTGCTCTGTGTCTATGGCCGATAATGGCTGCTGAAATAAATGCATTAGGATTATAGTGCTGGTGATATCACAGACAACATTTTAACAGGCAGCTCAGCATGTGTTCTATTTATCAGTCTGCCCCACAGTTCATTGTGGTCAAATCACGAAAATCCAAGAGTGGGAGTGGGCTTACTGACAATTATCATATGAATGAGCTTTCTCTCTCTGTGTGTGTGTGTGTGTTTTGGATATTGGGAAACACTATATCTCTTGTCTTGGCAACCAAATCAAACATCTGATGTTATATGTTGTAACTCCTTGGTAGTAGCTAATGATTACTCGGTTACATAAATGTATTTTGGTAAACAAGCACATTTTGGCCATAAAATGCAGGAAGTTGGGTAAGTACAGTAGCATCCTGACCACAGAGACTTATCTTAATAATCCATATTTGGCTTTCTCTTGTTTCTTTTAGAAGTAAAATAAATCTACATGCTGTAAATGAGGAACTAAAGATGAAGGCAGGAAATATGGATAGTAAGCTTGAACAAACAAACAATTTCTGCATCTATTTCCAGTGCATGATGGCATACTGACAACACAAATATTTTTTTTATTTTTTTTATGGACTTTTCTAGATAAAGAGCTACAGAAATCTGTAAACTCCAAAATAAATATTGACACTCATGGGGGAAGTGGTTAATTCTTGAGCTGCCTTCAGATCTTCAGTGGCCTGCTGAATAACTGGTTTTGGGTGAAAAGGACGATATTCAAATCATATTGTTTAAAAGTTGATTTCACGATCCAAAACCAATATTGGTTTTATCGCTCCAGAGAAGCAAGAGAACGGAGGGATGTGAAGAAGAATTCTTAGTACATAACCAGAGTCCAGAATTAACACGTGTCATGTGCCAAATGTGAGTCAAAATTGGCTTCGGCAAGTAAATAAAATGTTGGCTAGTAACTGTATTAATTTAATTAACATAGGAACTGCAACATAATAGCCTGCATGGCTTATATCGAATCGAATTTTAGCAATGATATTCTGACCCTCACTGATTTAAGTTACATAAAGGACTCATCTGTCATGACTTGAGCATCTTCTAACAACTGATGCATGGCTTAAGTTTATTTTCTCAAGAACTGTTACAACATATATGTGGAATATTCCTCACATTAAGCCACCAAAATAAAAATACGAGGAAAAGTTACATACTGTAGTGTCTTCACGTTTTGTGACAAGTGCCATTTCAAAGAGGCTGAGACTCATCTTGCCTCTAATGCTGCTAATGGCACAATGACCTTCACTGTTTGTCACACATATTCAAGGAAAATACAGCTAAATATTACGTTTGTCAAAGAAACAAAATTATATTTTTAAGAAAAGTAATGCAAAATAAAATGTAATGGCTTGTAAATCTTCTCAATTCACTTGCCACTGGCAGGTTAATTTTGGACCCGGTATTTAACCGAAAATATGATATGCAATATACTGTAGGCTACAGCCACATCTATGTCATAGCAACAGAGAATGTAATGGACTGACCTGTGGATGCTGAGAGGTTGGCTGGTGCACTCTTCTTTCTTCCTCTTTCAGCAGTCAGGGTGATGGTGTACAGCATGCCAGGGTTCAGGTCCCTCAGGGTGTAGGTATTGGCACCACCCGGTACCTCCACTTCAGCTCTCCTTCCATCCGCTGTCACAAACACTAACCTATAGACATCAATCTTGGCCACCGGCCTCTTCCAAACCAGCACCATTGTAGTTTCTGTGGCCTCGCTCACTTTGAGATCTTTGGGAGCATCAAGATCTAAGAGGACAGGGACATTTCATTAAGGAAGACATTATATACAGTACAGGTGTTATGACAGTAGATTTCATACTTTTAACTCCACTTTACTCACGCTTTGGCATATTATAAGAGAGGAAACCTGGAAACATATTGAAGTAAAAACTGTAAACTATGAACCATGAATTTATCAAGTCATCAAAATCAAGTTTTTTTCTGCAATATCAGGGTAGGAGAATTTCTTGCTGGCAAGGTGTACAGTGCTACCATGTTAAAACAAATCTGTATTAAAATGGATTGGTTTGAATAAATGTTGGCACAACTTTATAACGACTTAAACTAAATACATACATAAATTAATGCATAACAATGATTTAGCATTGTATAATATGATATGTCTAGATGGCTAATGTGTATGTTAAGTTATAACAAATAACAATTTTAGTATTAAGTTTTAATGGTGACCAGTATTTGTTTTATTTTTGGATGGTAATGTGCTTTATTGTGTGTTTAGTATAGACGTTTTTCCCTACTATGCAATATAAGTTGAAATGATCTGATATCACAAGAAAAAAACTCATTTGATTAATTACATTTGATATAATTACTGGACTTACTAACTACTGTTTTGCATGGCTTTGCTGGTTCACCAGCTAGACCAGCACCAAACTAGCACAAACAGACATTAAAGGGATAGTTCACCCAAAAATGAAAATTCTCTCATCATTTACTCACCCTCATGTCATCCCAGATGTGTATGAGTTTATTTCTTCTAATGAACACAAACAAAGATTTTTAGTAGAATATCTCAGCTCTGTAGGTCCATAGAATGCAAGTGTATGGTGACCAGACCTTTCAAGCTCCAAAAGTCTCTTAAAGGCAGCATAAAAGTAATCCACATGACTCCAGTGGTTAAATCCATAACTTCAGAAGTGCTATGATGGGTATAGGTGTGAAACAGATCAATATTTATGTCCTTTTTTACTGTAAATCTCCACTTTCAATTTCACATTCTGTGGAGATTTATATATATATATAAAAGGATAGAAATATTGATCTGTTTCTCACCCAAAGTGATTTCATAATTTCAGAAGACATACATTAAACCACAGGAGTCATTTGGATTACTTTTATGCTGCCTTTATGTGATTTTTGTTCTGGTCACCATTAACTTGCATTGAAAGGACCTACAGAGCTGAGATATTCTTCTAAAAATCTTGCTAAGAAAGCCATACACATCTGGGATGGCTTGAAAGTGAGTAAATGATGAGAGAATTTTCATTTTTGGGTGAACTATCCCTTTAACCATCCTGGACCATGTTGGCCTTTGCTGGTCCTTTCACCAGGGTCTTCAGATTTGTGGTCGATCAATATGGGTTTTTCAATAGCAGATTCTTAAACTTTTACATTTGGCCTTGAACATTTGTTTACATCCTTGCTTACCAGTCACAGCATTGGTCGTTGCAGGCAAACTCTCACGCTCTTCTTTGATTGCAGTCACTCCCATTCCATACTCAGTTCCAGGCTTGAGGCCTAAGAGAGTGCCCAACAAATTCAGTCCTCTAAAATCATTAGACAAAACTAAACCATCAATCTCTCACTTAAGTTATTTTTGGAGCCTCTTTGGTAGGCAATTGTTTTTTCTACTTGCCACAGTGCGGATTCGATTTCATCTGCACGCCATATCAATCGAATCCCTTTCAGTGGCTGCATCAAAGAGCTTCTCCACAGGCCAGAAACAATATTTGCCATCATACAAGAGATTTTCAGATCCCCATAGCCCCCATTTATAAGAGCCCTTAGCCCAAATCCCACACTTTACCCCTCTTAATGGCTCTATTGGCTCCTACAGAGGTCACTGTGGAGGAGTCCTCCAGCATGAAATTATGCCTAATGCAGAGGAAGCTCATTATCAATAAAATCACAGGCGTGACGGCAATTACAGATAATAACTGTGTGAAAAAGACAACTAGTGAGTGTGTTAGAGAGAGAGAGAGAGACACTGTGTTATTAGCTGAACAGATCGTCTGCCTTATTTACAGGGAACAGGCCTCTCAAGGACAAAGGACCAAACCAGACAAAGAATCTATTTTCCATTTTGAATATATTTTTTCTCCCAGCCTTGATAATCCCTGCTTGCGGTAACACATGGTTGTAGAGAATAAGAATTAGCGAGGAAGATTTGCTCAAAGCACAGTTGTATAATAGAACTGCTGCTGAGATGAAGAAAGCCTCCACTTTCTCATTTTGACTGGGATTATCACATTGAAACAAGCAGCAGTGTTTACTGCAACATAATAGGTCTAAAGGGTCTAAAAAAATCACACAAAAACTCATTTGAATATAAGTGCATTGTGTTAAGGAAAAGTTCACCCATAAATTTAATTTCATTTTTGACTAATGTCACTTCAAACCCAAATGACTTTCTTTCTTCCATGGAACACAAAAGGTAAATTTTTTAAGTCTTCACAGGGTTTATTTGCCATAATCTAAGTGAATAGTAACTCTGGTCTGTCAAGCTCAGAAAAGGACAAAATAAATAAATACATGAAAACAGCTAAAAGTTATTGATACGACTAATGCATAAATTGGTTCTCGGTCACCAAAAAAAAAAAAAAAAAAAAAAAAACGTTTTTGATGCTATCAATGCAGCTGCCATTTTAGATTTTTTTTTTTTTTTTTTAAAGTGATTTACTTTATTACTTTATTTTCTAAAACTTTGATCACACAAAGTGATTATATTGCTTCAGAAGACCTGGAATATAGTGCATGTGTCATATCGATTAGTATTACTATGGCTTTATGGCGTTTTTGTCCTTTTTTGAGCTTGACAGACTACAGTCACTATATTTACTTACATTATGACAAATAAACCCTGTAAATACCTTGTAAATATTCACCTTTTGTGTTCCACATTAAAAAAGAAAGTCTTCAAGTTTGGAACAACATAGGAGTGAGTAAATAATGACAGAATTTCCATTTGTGGGTGAACTATTCCTTTAAATATTTAAAATCTGGAAAAAAATTTTTTTTTATAATTAGCCTATTTCAATTCAGGTGGCATGCCTACTACCGGTTTCCAGTCCTTAATTGATTTACAGTTAAATCCTGTTGGAAAGTTATTGGAAAGAATCTCTTCCAATATTTCAAAACCAAGCAATTACTATTCTAATTTTAGGAGAATACAAATTTGGACCTTGGTTTGGACCTGTAGATAGGTGGTTTTCAAGTAGTAAAATGAAACTGGTTCACTAAAAACAAGCCCAGTCTCTGGTGTGTATTGCAGCTATACCTAATTTTATTTCATACTTACTTTTCAAACATTTGAATCGCTGTACTGTTTGTAATTGATATGGTTTGTAATCTCTGGAGAGGAGTTATATTGTAATTCAGAATGGGCTGAGCCTCTCACCAGTGATTTTAGCATGAGTGGTATCTTGTGGACCACTGGGGAAGACCAGTTCTCCATGCTCCCCTCCAGAAAGTGGGCCGTATTTGATGCGGTAATTGAGGATGTTGGCTCTGCTGTTTTTCCACTCAAGGGTGATGCTCTCATCTGTCTGTTCCACTGCCTTGAGGTGCTTAGGGGCATCCAGATCTGAACATATCAACATGTGAATGAACAGCCATGCTTCCTGTAAACGTATGGTTATCCTCCAGGGCAAGATAAACAAAATTGCTTAAAGTTCTGTAAAATCACGAGAATTCCAGGTTCAATACAAGTTAAGTCAATCGACAGCATTTGTGGCATAATGTTGATTTCCACAAAAAAATATTTTGACTTGTCCCTCTAATTCTTTAAAAAAAGCAAAGATCACAGTGAGGCACAGAAATCTCAAATAGAAGTGAATAGGGCCAATCCTTAAACGTTAAAATAAACACTGTTTCAAAAGTATAGCCGCAAGACGTAAACAATATGCATGTTAACATGATTTTAGTGTGATACAATTGCTTACTAACCTTTTCTGTGTAAAGTTATATCCAATTTTACAACTTTGTTGGTAAACGATGATTTAAACAACTTTACCTCTCAAATAAAACATGAGTTAATAATACACTATATAGCTTCACATTTCTACCTTTAAACCCTTCCAAAATTCCATTGTAAGCGCCTTACTGTAACCCAAATCTTTTTTTTTTTTTCTCTTTTTTTTTAAGAAGGGACGAGTCTAAATGATTTGTTGTGCTTATCAACATTATGCCACAAAAGCTGTCGATTGAGCTTAACTTGTATTGAACCTGGAATATTCCTTTAAAGGGATAGTTCACCCAAAAATGAACATTTTGTCATCACTTACCCTCATGTTGTTACAAACCCATATCATTTTCTTACTTCCATGGAACACAAAAAGAGATGTGAGGCAGAATGCTAGCCTCAGTCATCTTTTACATACAATAAAAGTGAATGGTGACTGAGGCTAGCATTCTGCCTCACATATCCTTTTGTGTTCCACCGAAGTAAGAAAGTCATGGGTTTGTAACAACATGAGGGTGAGTTAATGATATCAGAATTATCATTTATGGGTGAACTGTCCCTTTAAAAAGTTTTGAAAGTCTTTTTATTATACAAGTTATTTTAAAGAGTTTTGAAAGTCTTGTTCATCATACCAGTTGTAAAGGTCTCATAGATGGGAAAGCTGGTCATCTCTCCCCTGCGGGCCATTAAAGACACCTCGTACTCAGTGTCAGGATACAGCTCAGCCACATGATATTGGTTATCCATGGAAGATAGCTCAATTGTTTTCCTGTCTAAGGAATCTGTGTTCAGGCCATAGGACACAGAGATCCCGTCCACCTGAGCTACAGGATGAATCCAGGTGATAAGAGCTGTAGTGTCTGTCACATCACGCACATCCATCTGGCTGGGAGCGTCAATCACTGCAGATGAGAGGAGAGAGGTGTGTGACAGCTGAGGAAACCAGATGGTAACCAGACATAAGCAGATGAGTCCATTGTCTATGCTATTATACAATTGCATTCATTCCTAGATATGTCTCTAAATATGACAATAAGGGCAAAGTATTTGTAAATATAAAAGTTATTTTAACTGCACAGTTGCTTCTCAAAGACTGATACTAAAATAACAATTTCAATCATTTCAGTCTTTATTTTCTGATATGAAAATTGTTGTCATGGGGAAATGAGTTTGTAGTCAATGTATTAAATTAGTTTGTGGACAATGTATTGAGAGGTCACACTAATGTGAGAGGAAGATAAAACAGAGAATCTGCATGCAGCTTAGAGCAGATTTGTGCAAGTGAGATGCTTCAGTGCACAGTTATCTCACGGGAGGAGAGCTCATGTTGCTGAGTGGTGCCTCCCACACACAGAGTGAGAGAGAGAACTCACTTTGAGCAATTAGTCAACCCCTCTAATGCAAATCCTGTGTGACTTAAGTCTAAGAAATGGAGAGTACATGAAATGTTAGATGCATGCTGTGAGATTTTTTGTAGACATTTGTTAGACAGCTGTGCTCAAAATAAGCTTGTCATGAAGGTAAACTCTGTTTGCTAGCACTGAACAGAGTATTAAGTATATCATATTCCAGTCTAATCAGTAGGATATTCCAAAATATGCTTGATTAAACAGGGAAAGGGGATGTATTAGGGAAATGTTACAGTGGTAATAATTTTTTCAACATATGGTTTTATTTAAACTGCAAACCATTAGACATTTTCAAGTATGAAATTTAAGTGCAAAGTCTTAAAGGGATAGTTCACCCAAAATGAAAATTCCATCATCATTTACTACCCTCATGCCAGATGTGTATGACTTTCTTTCTTCTGCTGAACAGACTTTTAGAATAATATCTCACCTCTGTTGGTCCATACAATGCAAGAGAACTGTGGCCAGAACTCCAAAAGCTCTAAAAAGGAGATGAAGTTAACATAAAAGTAACTCCAGTAGTTTAATAAATGTCTTCTGAAGCAATCCAATTGGTTTTGGGTGAGAACAGACCAAAATGTAACTCCTTTTTCACTGTACATATTGACAACAGTCTCCTTGGCGATCATGATTTCAAGCTCGATTACACTTCCTATAGCGCCATCTAGCGCTCTGCCCATGGGCCAAGCGCTAGGAAGTGTAAGTGTAATTGAGCTTGAAATCATAATTGTGCCTAGAGACTGCAATGACACGTTGTAAAGTGTAAAAGGAGTTACATTTTGGTCTGTTTTCACTAAAAAACCAACTGGATCACTTTCAGAAGACATTGATTAAACCACTGGAGTCGGATGGATTACATTTATACTGACTTTATCTCCTTTTGGAGCTTTTGAAGGTCTGGTCACCATTCACTTGCATTGTATGGACCTACAGAGCTGAGATATTCTTCTAAAAATCTTTGTTTGTGTCCAGCAGAATTAAAAAAGTCATACACATCTGGGATGGCATGAGGGTGAGTAAATGATGGGTGAATCTTTGGGTGAATTATCCCTTTAAGTTTAAGAAATGCCTGTGAAAAGGAACCTTTTTTGTAGTTTAATTAAGTGCTTTATGAAATTATTTCTCAGAGGAAGAAAACGCTATGTAATCTAACTCCCTGTAGCTGAAGCTCAGAAATGTGTAGTTTACAAGTAATAATAAAAATTACCAGTAGCTTTATATTGATCAGATAGGTAGGTGACAGGCTTATATGAGAAATAGGAAATACAATAGGCCATATCCATAAAGCGATCAACCACACCATCTAATTAAGATAAATTATTATGCAGTATTATTTTTTAATAAAGAAGATAAATAGATGTGCTTCAGCCTATACAAAGTATCTGTTTTATTTCTTTATGTTGTTGTTGAACTAGTACTCTATATTAAGGCACAGAGCAGGTGATAAAATCTTGAGGAAAAAAAAAAACAGCAGACTAGTCATTGCTGGCATGGGTTGTTTACTGTCGACAGCTGCTTACTTGTGACAACATTCTTGCTGGCTGGGGGTCCACGAGTGTTGTTCTTTATCACCTCCAGTTTAACCTCATACTCTTGACCAGGTCCAAGACCAGACTGCTCAAAGGTGGTCTCAGGTGGGGTTAGAGAGTTCAAAATCTCTCCATCCTCTTCTTTCTGCCATTCAAAAACAATGATATTCGGTGAATTAACCAAATTACACACAATTCTATATGCATTGAAAAACACAGCAGATACATAGCAATAGACTTATATTTATATCTGAAAAATAGATTGCTGGTTAAAGGTTCCATTTGTAATTTTTTTAGTATCTGAAAATAACATTCAGGTATTAAAAAAATTTACAAATGAAATGTCTATTCTGATACAAAGTCTTTGGTCAAAGTCAAACTCCCATGATCTACATGGTAATGAGAGGGCTTCCTAAAAGTAAACACTTTGAGCTTTTAGTTGATTACACTTGGATGAGCATTTCACTTCACAGTTAGAGTTATTTTGGCATTTACACCCCTAACTTGATGCGTGAATGAGATTGCCAAACTGCGTTTTGAAAGAGGGATGTAGGGGAAGTTTGCATGTTCTAATGGAGCTGTGTTTCGTTTTTGTTTTTTGTGTTTTCTTAAGCCCTTGAGAAAGAAATTAAAGCATTACTTAGACAATACCAGTTCTGTGGCACATGGTCATGCATGCTGTTGCCAGGAGCTTCTTAGAGGGTTTTGTCTTACAAAACCACAGACTTCTTGACAGTTTTTGCTTAGTGGCACCACTGGATGTTCTTACAACTTCTCATTTAAATAAAGTACTTGCAAACAGAATGGTTCTTCTATATACATACTGTATGTACTTTGAAAGAAAACATGACGCAGCAATGAGCAATGATACATTTTTGGTGCAGATCATAGCCACCCTGTAGATGTGTATATGATTCAGGTACTCACTGTGTTTCTGAAGATAAGGTTCCAACCATCAAATGAGATGTTCAAGGGGTCCCACTCAACCTCCACTGTTGTCTCTTTCACTGATTTGAATTTCAGGCCCTCTGGTTCAGGAAGATCTGATTGTAAAGTATGGAGAATTTTAGCTTTAAAGCGATAGTTCACCCAAAAAAATCTGTCATCGTTCACTCAGCCTCATGTTGTTTCAAACCTGTATGACTTTCTTTTTTCCATGGAACACAAAAAAGGCATTCTGTCTAACATCTCCTTTTGTGTTCAGTGGAATAAAGAAAATCATGCAGGTTTGGAACAGCATGAGGGGGAGTATATAATGACATTATTTTCATTTTTGTGAGAACAACCCCTTAAAGAAATAAAAAAATATAATACTTGCATACGCAAGGCAAATTTTGCCAAGTTACCTTTTGTATCCATTAACAACCATTAAGAGGTGGGTGACTTACGTGTGGCTATTCTGGCACTGACAGGAACACTCATCTTGTTGTTCAGCACAGCAAAGACACTGAAAAGGTACTCAATGCCAGGCTCTAGCTCCCTAATGGTGGCAGTCTTCTTTTCACCAGACACTTTCATTTCCATCTCCAAACCACCAGGAGCCGTTGGAACATAGGTGATAAGATACTCTGTGACAAGCATCTCATTGGTCCAGGTGAGGTCTACTGTTTCTGGGTCAACTTCAGTCACAGTCAGGTCTCTGGGTGGGGAGACTGGGGATTGAGGCATGGCATATCATTGAATTTATCTCAGTTCAGAACCTCTATATGTCAAAGGGAACATGCAGGACTTAGAAAAAGAACATCTCATTGATATTGTGGAGGAAAAGCATCTCAGACAGCCCTCAAAAGAACATCTCCATCTTAAACCAGTTAAGACTAGCTTTGGTGGTCTGAGCTGGTCTCTCATCCTGGTCTTTTGGCTGGTTTTAGAGGGTTTTTGTGCACTTTCAGCTGATCAGGCTGGGAGACCATCTTGATGACCAACTTGGCCAAGCTGGTAGACCATCTTAAACCAGCTTAAACCAGCTTAAGACCAGAAAACCAGCTTAGGTTGGTTTAAGCTCTTTTTTTAAGCAGGGTTGTGAAGCAATATATTCTAATGTGAAATTTGGGGACTTACTATCAGAGCAGTCCTCGCCAGTGAAGCCTAAATCACAGATGCACATTCCGTTCAAACACTGGCCTTGGTCACTGCAGTTTCCTGGGCAGGTTAGAACAGAGCAGTCCACACCAGTGTAGCCCTCAAAGCAGACACACTTTCCATCTTCACAGTACCCATGATCTAGACAGTCTTTGGGACACGTCTTTGTACCACAATCCTCCCCGACGAACCCACTGTTACATACACATTGGCCATTTAAACAATGTCCTCGGTTATGGCAATTGTTGGGGCAAGTCAACTCACTACAGTCATGGCCTGTAAAACCAGCATGGCAAATGCACTTTCCGTCCACACACTGTCCATGGCCATGGCAGTTATTGGGACAGGTCTTGACGCTGCAATCTTCTCCAGCAAAACCCACTTTGCAAATGCACTTTCCGTTGACACACTGTCCGTGGCCATGGCAGTCATTGGGACAGGTCTTGAGGCTGCAGTCTTCTCCAGCAAAACCCACTTTGCAAATGCACTGTCCGTTGACACACTGTCCGTGGCCATGGCAGTCATTGGGACAGGTCTTGAGGCTGCAGTCTTCTCCAGAAAATCCCGCTTTGCAAATGCACTTTCCGTTGACACACTCTCCGTGGCCATGGCAGTCATTGGGACAGGTCTTGAGGCTGCAATCTTCTCCAGCAAATCCCGCTTTGCAAATGCACTTTCCGTTGACACACTCTCCGTGGCCATGGCAGTCACTGGGACAGGTCTTGATGCTGCAATCTTCTCCAGCAAATCCCACTTTGCAAATGCACTTTCCGTTGACACACTCTCCGTGGCCATGGCAGTCACTGGGACAGGTCTTGATGCTGCAATCTTCTCCAGCAAAACCCACTTTGCAAATGCAATTTCCGTTGACACAACGGCCGTGATTGTGGCAGTTATTGGGGCAGGAAAGCTCAGAGCAGTCGTCACCTTCATATCCAGCATCACAAATACACTCGCCGTTGACACATTGGCCCCTATCATTGCAGTTGTCGGGGCAAGAGAGAATGCTGCAGTCCTCACCCTCGAACCCAGGGTCGCAGATACACTTCCCATTGAAGCAGTGACCTCTCTGATTGCAGTCATTGAGACATGTCAGCTTAGAACAGTCTTCTCCACTGTATCCGATATTGCACACACACTGTCCATTGATGCACCTTCCACGGTGGTTGCAATTTTTGGGGCAGGTAAGCTCTCCACAGTCCTGCCCAGTAAAGCCCTCATCACAAAAGCAGGTTCCATTGACACATTGTCCACGGTCGTAGCAGTCGTTAGGACAGATGAGCTCAGAGCAGTCAAACCCTGTCCAGGGCTCATCGCATAAGCATTCTTCATCTACACAGCGCCCCCTGCCGAGGCAGCTGTTTGGGCAGTTGGTTAAGCTGCAGTCCTCACCCAAGAAGCCCTTCTCACAAATGCAAGCCCCATCAATGCACTCTCCATTCTCACCGCAATCCACAGGACATAGTTCAATTGCACAGTCCTCTCCACCAAAGCCCTCAAAGCAGACGCACTTGCCGTCCTCGCATCGACCTTGATCCTGGCAAAAGTTCGGACACTCAGGTTCAGAGCAGTTGGGTCCCTTCCAACCGGGTTCGCACAAACAGCTGCAGGTCTCAGTGCTGTAGTTGCCACGGCCACTGCAGTAGGGTTTGGTTGTGACTTCACCTGAGAACAAAGATTTTAGTCATTTATGGCTTATGCCTGGCCTTATCTTGACAAACATGCCTTGCTGAAAATGAAAGCATAGCTGGTGACCAGCATATGTTGTGTTTTGAATGGTTTTTCACATGATGCTGGTGTTCCAACAAGGCTTTTGACTAGCTTAAACACAACAGGAGATGTTAGGCACAATGTTAGCTTCAGTCACCATTCGTTTTCATTGCATGTAATGCACTGAAAGTGAATGGTGATTAAGGGGCCATTTACATGAGTTAAAAAAGTTAGAGGCAGTGCCATTAAAGAGCAGAACGCGTTTTTTCTCGAGACACGTTTTTAACAGTTGAAGTTCTTTTTTAACTTGACAGGATGTCTTAAAATTGTGATGCTCCTGTGCCAGAAACTGTAATAAAACATCCAGATGTGGCGCAATGGTCAAAGACTTCCTTCTAGCATGTGCTTACAAAGGGAAACAATTGAAAAACACCACAGACAAATGCAACGTGAGGGTGAGTAAATGACAGAATTTTGATTACTGGGTGAACTATTCCTTTAAGCAACATGACTTGCTTGGTTAACCAGCATTACCAGAAAAATAAATAAATAAATACTGGTCGACCAGGGTACTGAAGTCATGCTGGATTAGGATTAAAAGCAGGAGCGATTTCGACAGGTTGGCTTTGAGGTCCTGATAAAAGAGTGATAAGTAATGACTTGGATCATTTTTGAGGATGGTTTAAATTATCTACACCTACATTGTATTGGGCCTCACCTGTAACCTGAGTTCCACAGCAGCCTGCTCCACTGGTGCACTGCTCCCTTAGATTGGATATCTCTGCCTCTAGCAATTCCAGCCTGTTTAGAAGGTCCTTCATGTCAGGTAGGTGGTTATCACAACCACACGCTTGCTTGGGAATGTTAATCCTATGCGTAAAAACAATCTGGTTCTCCCCGTCCATGGTGTGCTCTATGTGCTGGTCTGATTGTTCAGGTTTTGGCTTCATTTCTGTTGTTCCAGGTGAATCCATGTCCACCGAGCACAGGGATCCAGGGACATTGATGTTGTATACATGGTTGAAGACCACAGGCTGATCAGGGCTTGGGATGGTCAAATTCTCGGTGGTTGGTGACAATAGCGATTCTCTTCTGTGTCTAATTACTCTTTTGACCAGGCCAGCACTAGAGAGCTGGACTAGAATGGCCACTGCCACATAGGCCATGAGCAGGCCTCTCAGCCCCATGATGTTGACCTCTAAACAGGACTCTGGTGTGTCAAATGCAGGGGTGAAGATTCAGAATGTTTTAAAATACTGGTGTAGGTTTAATTCTGTAAAGGAAAGGAGAGTGATTATAGTACTATATACTATATATTATATATAAAGTAGTATATATATTACTGTAGTGCACACAGTAGTAGTCAGTCTGTCAGTCATGATGAATTTATTATGTGAGCAAAAGCAGTGGTGTTGTGATGACTAAAGGGACATACTGGGAATTTATCAAGGACCCCCTACCCAAACATGCACACACCCAGTCTCTTGAGGTCATACATTGTATATCAAGTCAAGTCAAGTGATTTTTATTTGAAGAGCGCTTTTCACAACACATATAGTTTCAAAGCAGCTTACAGAGAATTCTGCTGAAACAGAAAATCACATTGTAAAGTCTGTAATGTCTTAAAGTTGTCCTCATTGAGCATTTTAAATGAAAAACGTGATTGAAAATCATGTTTTATAAATTATTTGTCATTAAGCCCCCAGTGAGCAAGCCAAAGGCGACTGTGGCAAGGAACCCAAAACTCCAGAAGATGTTAATGGAGAAAATCCTTGGGAGTTATCAGGCTCAGCTGGCGGAGCCAGTTCCCTTCTGGCTATATACAGTAAATAAGTAAAATGTGTAAGAAATATACATTCACTGTGCAATTTATTAGGACCACTATGGTCCTTATACAGTGCCCGACCTGGTCATCTGCTGTTGTAGCCCATCTGTCTCAAGGTTCGACATTCTGAGATGCTATTCTGCTCACTACAATTGTACAGAGTGCTTATCTGAGTTACCGTAGCCTTTCAGTCAGCTCGAACCAGTCTGGCCATTTTCCATTGACCTCTCTCATCAACAAGGCATTTCCATCCGCAGAAGTACCGTTCACTGGATGTTTTTTGTTTTTTGCCCCATTCTGAGTAAACTCTAGTGTCTGTTGTGCGTGAAAATCCCAGGAGACCAGCCTGTCGGGCACCAACAATCATTTCACGGTCGAAATCACTGAAATTAAATTTTTTCCCTATTCTAATGGTTGATGTGAACATTAACTGAAGCTTCTGACCCACATTTGCATTGTTTTATGCATTGCACTGCTTCCACACGATCAGGTAATCACATGAATAATTAGGTGTACAGGTGTTCCTAATTAAGTGCTCAGTGACTGTATATCATTCATTTAAAAAAAAAAAAAAAAAAAAAAAAAAAAATATATATATATATATATATATATATATATATATATATATATATATATATATATATATATATATATATAAAATCATAGTCCTATATAAACATACAAAATAGGCTACATGTTAGGGTAACAGATTCTTACTTGCATGGTGTACAGTACAGTACTAAAAAGCATGGTATGGTAGCTTTATGTATATATATATATATATATATATATATATATATATATATATATATATATATATATATATATATATTTAAATTAATAGGTTTGATTATATTTTTTATTTTATTACTAGTAAAATGGGTAACATTTTATAACTCGGTACGGTAATTAATAAACGAATACATAATTAACTGTTAAGCATTGTATAGCTGAGTGTAGTAATATTCACGTTAACTATCTTATATACATAAGAATGAAAGGTTATTGGTTTTATTTATGTACTATTATGTGTTATCTATGATTAGTATAGTGAAATTGTTTTCCTACTAAATATAAATTAATATTATCTGCAAAGAGCATCAAAAACTAGCACAGGTGCAGTGAATATTATCACAAAGTTTAATAGCATAAGTTGTACTTAAATGCATAAATATGTTCATATTTAGCAGCTAAGAAAATTAACAGTGCAAATTATGATGACTCTATTGCTGCTGGCCCATGAGCATTTCACTGTAGATGCTAGAAATATCCCTCCTCTTACTGAAATGGAAAGTATGATTGGTTAACAAATATCCCATCGCGGCTTAAACAAATATTCTGATTGGATGCTCAGATAAGTCGGACTGCCTATTTTGCCCGTGCTTTTATTTTACTGCACCCACCTCCTGCTGATCCACGCACGTTTAGAGAGAATCTCTGTACACTTTTTTTTTTTTTTAGGTACTTCAGTGTTTACATGCAAACCTATTCACTGAAAAATACCAAAAATCAGTTTATTAAAAAAAATACGACTACAAAAGAAAACTAGATTTACATGAGATGAGATTTAAAATCATCATATTATCCTCTAAATGTGCACAACACTTGTGAAAATTGGACAAGAAATCAGAGTAATGGGCAAAAATCTCTGTGTGCCAATCATTTTTTTCTTAAACCATTTATGACCTTCCCCAGAAAGTAACTGCATTCACATAATCAGTGATTCAGAGGTTCCATTTTTCCCTCTACGATTACATTTTACTCCACTGATAGTTAAGTTAAGGGTTGGGGTTTGAGGGTAGAGTTAATGAAATATGCATTCTTCTTCAATCTAATACACTGTATAATTTTTTACAACTAAAAACAACTTGCATCACAAATAGCTTTTGCTTACATGTGCCCATTCATTCAAAAACACTTCCCGCTTTGGCCACTGGGGGCAGTGGTTTGAATTTCGGTAAGCAAAGACCGATTTCAGCAGCAGAACTTTCAACGCACTGTCGCTAAATTCACAGTGAGATCAGTTTGGACATGTTCATTGCTAAGTTTCAACTCTATTGAAAGTTTTTAAATCCCTTTCTAAAAATGTAAGTACTTAGAAACGTTAGTATCTAAAATTGTGCTTAGGAATCCCTTGCTAGTTAGAACTAATTATATTCAAATCAGATCCAGCAATGCACATCAGGGATTGTTCATATTCAAAACAAAATAGCCTACCTAGCAAAAAACAATTAACTATTCAGGCTATCTTTTACACTGCAGGGCAGACAGACGCTAAGTAGCACTCTAAGGTTTCGGTTGCCTTAGCTTCCACAGAGACCAGCCCTTGCCATCTTGTGGCAATCTTGTGCTCAGGAGAGATCGCTACAGCAGGGTTTCCGATGACAGGCTGCCATGACCCGCAGCAGGCAACATCTGAATCTGGGGAGCGTACTCTCTACTCTGACAGTCTGCCCACAGCCCATGCTGACAGATTACTACTTGCGTGAAGGAGACCATCTGCAGTGTTTCCGCTAGCGTGGGTGTGCAGGGTTCACGCTTCTCATAAAGTTAGTATTTTTTTTGACCGCTCTTCAGACAACAGCAGAGTCTTTGCATTAAAACACTATTCTTTCCTCATTAAAAAAAAAAAGAAAAAAAGTTAGCTGTGTATTTTTGCAGGGCTCAGAAGAAATGTAACTTTCTAAGTGCCTTTTACTGTTGCCAAATGGTTAAAATGAAATGGAAATAGCAGTATAACCTTTTTTTTTAGTATGTTACTGGTCTATAATATGGAGTGTGATAGGGCTATTAAGAATGTCTGGCTGTATAGAGGATGTCTGGCTGTATAGAATAGATATGCACTATGAGCCTACATATCCATGTGACTGCATACATACTGGGCAATTACAGGACTGCAGATCCAGTTTTCCATGTAGCTGTTTCCTTGAATGTTATAGAAAACCAAATAGGTTCCATTAAAATGGAATTAAACACATTACACAAGTGCTGACAAACATACTTTTTCAATACCATAAAACACCCATTGTTTTCATCAGATTCACATTATTTCATCTTGCACCTCATGTAAAGCCATAATTTTAACTTGCGACCTGATTTAACCATATAAATCTTTAAATTTAAAATTCTTCATATTTTTTACTGCAGTAAATTTGAAAAATGAAACTCTCTTTTCTGTGAAACTCACCCTCATTTTATTCCAAACCCATCTAACTTTCTTTCTTACATGGAACACAAAAGGAGATGTTAGTCAAAATGACAGGAAATGCACCATGCATTCTGCATTTCCTTTTGTGTTTCAAGGAAGAAAGAAAGTCATATGGATTTGAAATAACATAAGGGCAGTGCTGGGCAGTAACAGATTACATGTCATCTGGATTACATAATCAGATTACAAAAATCAAGTACTTGTAATTAGATTAAATTACATTTTAAAATACTTGTATTCTGACTAGTTACTTTTTATGATTACATGATTACATATTAACAAGGCAACAGCAGTAAACTGTTAATAATTAATTGATAATTTTCATATCAATATCATCCTATTCTTATCCCAAAGCACAATAGTCTCACAGATGAACATTTTGAGCATGTGCTCCTTTAACGTTGCAATAGTAAGATATCCACCTCAGCTAAGGAATAGGTGATGGACTGTTACAAGGGTTAAAATTGTGTCAGAGTTTTGAGCTGTTAGCTTTGACCTAGCAATGCTATTGCTGTTGATTTCAGGTTCATTACTGTTTGCTCATGTAATGTTTCTATTGTTTTATGCACTTAAAATGAACTAGATATGTTTTAGAAAAAATATATCATTTCTTACTACATCACCAAATGATCTAGTGGATGCCAACTCTAAGGGTCCTGCCTGCAGGGTACACAATAGTTCAACTGTAAAATGTGCAGCAATATGGAACAAAGCCCATTGCTCTACTCTTTCTGCTGATGCAGTGGAGTCCACTGCATGAAACTTTACATAATACTTGAAACAATTGTTACTTGTGTGACTCTGTGGAACTCTGCTGTTTTAAAATATTGGCTCTTTTAAAATATATTCTTGCTGTTTAAAAGATAATATCACCTCAGCTTTGGAATAGGCAATGGACTATCAGTAAGCAATAAGGGTTAAAAGTGTTTCAGTGTTTTTAGATGAAAGCTTTGACCAAGGCAATGTGGTTGCTGTTGATTTTATGGTCATTAACTATTGTTCATTTTATGATCATTTTATGTTGATTTTATGGTCATTAATGTTCGTAATGCTGTTATTGTTTTATGCACTTAAAATGAACTTGATGTCTCAGTGTTTTGAATTATAAACTTTGGCCATGCTGTTAGATGTAATGTTTATTTTATTCATGTAATTAATTTAATTAAATGCTCTTTTTAAAAATGTGATAAGGAGCTCTGTTTGTAAGGCTCTTTTTGTTAGTAATAAAGAAATGAATAAATGTTCTTCCACATTGTACTTTTATGTTAAAATGCTTATCCTACTCAAATGCATGTGACATAAAACAAAACAGAATTAGGTTGAAAGTAATCCAAAAGCAATCAGATTAGATTACTCAAAATGTAATCTATGAAATTACATTACTGATTGCATTTTTTTGTCATGTAATTTGTAATCAGTACCTGACTAGAATTTACAAGTAATCTCTGCTCTGCTTAAGGGTGAATAAATGATTGCAGAGTTCCCATTTTTGGGTGAACTATTTATTTTAAGTTCCCTTTAAAGGCAAAGCACAGTCCTTCAGAAACAAAAAAGCAATACAATGTGGTTACACAGATCATAATTTCATCTAGGCTTCCTTCAGATTGCAGGGGGGCTTACCCTAAGTCACAGCTTGCAAGGTCAACAGCAGGTAATATCTTACCAGTATCTGTTTAGTGAGTGGAGGGCTTGCTCTGACATGTGATTACTAAGCCTAACAGATAACCTACAGTGAGAGGGATCCCACTGATACTGACACCTATTTGTGATTAGACAGGCAGGGATGAGCGCTTCCGTGATGAAGCGCTAAAGGGGGGCTCGATGATGGGAGACTCCTGAGCTGGAAACATCCCGTGGGGGTGATGGGGACCTACCCCACTTCTCGATCTAAACCCTGGGATTAAATCAGCAAAATAGGCAGAAAATTGCTTTGAGTCGCTTTGCGGTTTTAGTTCTGGATGGATAGCTGGCTTTTTTACTTTGAAGGCTGGATTGTCGCCACAAGAATTGAAGAAAGAAAATTACTTTGAGGGACCAAGCTAGTCTTTGTGTGAGCATTTGCCTTTTCTCTCTCAACCCCTGGCCAAGGGAGAACAGTAAATGAATAAACAACAACAAAAGGATTTAATTTTAAAATATTAGCAAATAATGAAAGCTTGGCTTCATTGCCAATATAGGATGCTTATCAAAGAAAGACCAGCAGTTTTCATCAATAAACTGGAAAAAATTTTGAACTGTGAGAAGCAAACAAAGCCAGTCTCCTTTATAGGAGCTCCATTAACACAGTGCTGAGCTCAGGGCAGTATGCTAATACTGCTGCGTACTGGCACTTTCAGATAAACCAGACACAATGTGACTGCTGCTTTCTCATGGCAGGTCTAGTTTTTATACATTGTTACTTTCTCAGACTCTGACTGAGCCAGTTGGCTTCCATGTGCCTAATGTGATAGGAATTTCAATGCTGGGGGTGAACCTGCTGGCACACATATTTAGTGCTAGTGAACTAAATTGGTCCTGTGTTGTGTTTAGCACTGAATGCTGACTCTACAGCATTTGAAAGAGAGACTACCTCACACAGAGATGAGATGCATACTTTATACAGCACTACAGTTAAAATGATTTTTAAACCACACCAACAACTGTATAAGAAACAAATTAGAAGTTTGTTGCTGTTCACATAATTGAGCAATTAACATGTCAGCGGATTGGGAGTGAGGCATATTTAACTGCCTTTACAGATTACATATATACCAGAGCTGCCCTAAAACATAAATCTCTAAAGGAATTTGCTAAACAGATTACAGGGTACAAAACATATTATTATTGTAAACTGCATGTGAATTTGTTATCAATTTAGTTTAGATGACAACTGTTAATGTGGCAAAAAAGTTTTTTTGTGTAATATAAAGAGCTCACCAACAATGAAAATTCTGTCATCATTTATTCACACTCATGTTGTTTTAAACCCATATATCTTTTAGATGTTAAGCAGAATGTTAGCTTCAATCCCCATTCACTTTCATTTTATGAAAAGTGTATTGCAAGTGTATTGTAATGCATTCCACGGAGAAATGAAAGGCACGTGGGTTCAGAACAATATGAGGGCGAGTAAATAATCTGAATTTACATTTTTGGGTGAACTTTCTCTTTAATAATATTTAGGTAAAATTGGCTTCTCTTCCTGTCTTCAAAGGGTCAGTAGTAGAAGGGTCCGTGACCTACCGGTTCATGGTAAAAAATGTAAATAAAAAAAACATCTCCAAAATAGCAAGTAACTAACTTAAAATAGTGCATACCACAGGTTATTGAACCATAAAAGTCCATTCTTAAATATGGTCAATGATTAGAGATGTCTGTTGAACAGAAAGGTAACATAACTCTTCCTAATTTCTCTTTTTAATTCATTCCTTTGAAATCATCATAGGAGCAGACTTAGTTTTGTAGGTCACCCATGACAGAAAGCACTTGCCTTCTCTGGAACGCAGCCTTAATATGGGTCGCCTGCAGTGCTGAATGAATTGGGATTGTCTGGAGACTCTGTTCACCTTAATAGATGCTATACAAATGTCCTGACAGTTTGTTTAAAATTGGGAAGGAGTCAATGATAAAGAAATACAGCATCTCTCCCAGACGTATGTTGTTTATACTGTATCATTCCTCCACTGGTGCAGGACCAACTTCATTAAAAATCAATACGATGAAGTTGCTCTTAATCCTATCAGTGAACCAAGTAAATTTCCTGGAAGGAAATCAAAGTCTGGTCTGGGTTGATGACGAGAAAATGTTGAAAAACGGATAAATCATAATTAAAAACATCACAAATATAAGGCCGCTTTGTGAAGTGGAGGCTTATCGATTGGACAGTGTCCAATATCAGAATCAGACAGAGAGTTGCTGAAAACTATGAAGCTGCTCATAATCCTCTAACACAGATATGGATTTCCAGGAGAGCTCATAACACTGCTCAGTGGTGTGTGCTTGGATCGATGGCAAAGCATAAAGCCATTGTTATGGTTTCATAATGGATTTGTAAGTCATCACCTTCCTGAGCAATGCTCATTTAAGAGAAGTGGCGCAGTTGGCCAGTACACCAACCAATGATTATTTTATTTAAATCTGTTTCTTCTTTCTATCCTCCTGCAATTCTTCTTCTGACTAATATGTTCCCTCTCTCTCATCCTGTTATGTTTAGTCTCACATAGCCAGACCTTTGGCTTAAGGTCTGATCAACCCCGTCTCATAAGTCATCATAATAGTGCAAGATGGTGAAATCGCTCCAGTTGGAAAAATAAACAAACAAAGTTATTATTAGTTTTCCTAAGTTTAACACCCAACCCAAACCATAAAGTCTAACCCCTTACCCCAACCCTAAATCTAAACCATGATTTTAATAGTAATATAACTTTTGTTCACTGTAGAAGAAAAAACATCGTGATTTGGAACGAGACTGTAGATTCTCTCTCTCTCTCTCTCTCTCTCTCTCTCTCTCTCTCTCCCCCCTTAAAGGGGGGCTCCTGGCGCCCAACGACAGATGAGGAGGGTAAGATGACTCAGAAGATGAAGGATTCGAGGAGGATGAACAGGAGGCCTAGGGGTCGGCTTCAGGGCTGGGACAGGATCTGGGGGCCTTGGGGGCGGCAGCCACAGGGAAGGAACTGGGTCTGGAGGCAGCCACAGGGCAAGGACTGGGCCAGGAGGCCTAGGAGGTGGCCACAGGACAAAGACTGGGCCAGGAGGTGGAACTGCTGGAGGAGGAGACTCTGGGGAAGCATGCGGAGCCAAGGAAGGCAGAGCCATTGAAGGCTCGAGGGGCAAGGTCGAGGAAGGCAGAGCCATGTGAAACGGAGCCATGGGAGGCTCGAGGGACAGAGCCATGGAAGGCAGAGCCATGGGAGGCTCGAGGGACATGGGCAGAGACTGGGGAATGACCTCTGTGGTCATAAGCATGGGCAGAGAATGGGGAACGACCTCCTTGGTCATGAGCAGAGACTGGGGAGGAGGAGTCCTTCTCTTCCAGCCAGCAGGGAGCGTAGAGACAGGGACGGTCGAGGCTACAGGCACTGGGACAGTCGAGGCTACAGGCACTGGCTCATTAACCGTGGCAGGCTTAGGATCTGGTTGCGGCCCGGGGTTACCGCCATAATTCACCGAATATGGGGGAAATGCAACCTCCGTGGTCGGTACCACTGACTGCGGTGGGGAAATCAACCACCGGAGCTTGGAGAGGATGAGCCCCCACAAAAAAAATTCTTTAGGGGAATAGAATGGAGAGGAGTTACCTTGGAGATAGGGGGCGTGGAAGGCGTGGAGACGGGGCCGTGGAAGGCGTTACCTTGTAAACGGATGATATTGAGGGGTAATGGAAGAAAAGTGTGACTCAGACATATTCCAAAAAGGAGAGGTTCTCCACTTGCGGAAGGGCTGTTGGACGATGAAAGTTCAAGCCCATTCCATAGATGGAACAGAGGTATGGTGTCCAAGATAGGAGGAATTGGTGAGTTGACAGAACTTGGCGGTATAGTCCAGGAGAGGAAGGTCTTGTTTAAATAAATCCATGAATAATCAGGTAAACTCCATGATTTATGTGGGTCTGGACGAGTGGGAGAGGATTAGAGGGATTGCTGGAGTAGAGGACGACGTTTGGAGGAACCGGTAAGTAAATCCATATTTATTTGTTGTGGGTCAGTCCTTCTGTAACGTTAGTGTCTTGGAGTGGAAGAGAGGAGACGCAGGAGTAAAAACTTAAAATCCTTTAATCACAATTGTTGGAATAGAAGAAACGTTGGAGTGGAAACAAACACAAGGCTCAATAGTAATCGCTGGAGCGGAACAAAGGCTGGAGTGGAACAAATACAAAACCTAAACATCAAAGCTTTACACAACACTTCATAACGTAACACTACAAGGACTGACAAATGAATTAACAAAACTAGAGGGTATTTATACACAAAGCACTAAATGAAGGAATGGAATACAGGTGAGGAAAATAAGGAACAGGTGAAGTGATTAGGGCAGAGAATTCTGGGAAATGAAGTCCAGGGGAAAACTTCAAAATAAGAGTTCTTGAATAGAATGAGGGAGACAGACTGTGACAGAGACGAGGAAAGAGTATTATAGGTTATTGGCATACATCAGTCATTTGAACTGCATAAATATATGTGGAATGAGTAACCAAATTTGATGTTTTCTTATTTAAAAAAAGAGCATCAAATAGGAAGCTAACAAAAATGTGATGCATATATTGTCTCGATATGTTCTGTTTGTTTATTGGTTGGTCTCTATGGGAATGAAAGTCGTATCTTTTTGTACAAGCCCAATCTTACAATATCTTAGATTCGCCACTTCATACAAATAATTACAAGTTGTCATATGATGTTGGGCTGGTCCTCATTGCAGCTTATTCTGGGCAAGATCTGCCCACTTAGACAGGAAGAGACCAACTGACTGACATTTAAAACTACCAGCCACAATTAGTTTTGTTTTTACGTGTCGTTTATGGGGCAGATTTATTTATCTGAAATAGATTAGACCACAATAATAAAAAGGCGTTGGGAAAAATCAAATAATGGCGTGCCAGTCTCCACCTGTGTGTAGAGAAAACAGAAACAAATTGCAATATAGACTGTGTATAGACTTTGTGATCAGTATTTGTGTCAGTCCAAAAGTAATATTATGATTGTTTCACAGACATAACTCAGTTCTGTACAGTTGTGCTCATGGATTTCTAGATTACTGGCTACTAAGTGAATAAAGATCTGAATATCTCTTAAAGATTTGATGTGACTAACCTGGCAAACTTTGGCAATCCACTGATTATTTAATTCTCAAAAGTGCTCATTGTATCAACATGGACCTTGTAAACACAACTTTGTTTCCTTGTGGACCAATTAAAAACACTTAAAGCCAGCCAATCAGATTAGAGCTTGCCATACTGAGTAAGTGTTTTCCAGTTTTGTGTGCAATATGCATCACCCAGTCAGTAAACTGACTTCTGAGACGTCTGATGCTGAAACTATTTTTATTTGTGCTCTGATCTGAATGCAGATTGTCTATTCTTTGTAAATAGCTTGATACTGTCACTGTCTATTGGCCTCAAATGAGCCATTTCAGAGCTGGTGAGAGTCTACGTGTCATGAATGACACGTGCCTCTTTTTGTTCCTTTTTGTTTATTGTCTACCTCTCTGGATTACCTTGGATATTACTGTTGCTAGTGATTGACCCCTGCCTGTCTGTATTACTACGTTTATTGTTATTAAAAGTTGCATATGGATCTCAACTTCGCTGGCTCATCATTACAGAAGACTTCGCCAAAAATTGATCCAGCGGCTTTTTTCCACTAACCACCGAGGTCTCAGCTCCTTCATCAAACCCAGCGGCACACCCGGCCTCAGCTAGAACAATTCACTGCACCATGGATATAGCAGCATTCTTCGTTCAATTAAGCCAGGCAGACTTATTAATAAGGGAGTACTCCCATTTCTTTTCCACCGTTGCCGCCCACACTGGTTTTGATGATGCTGCTTTGAAATCCATATACCAGATCGGACTCACAGCATGCCAGTGGAGGGAACTGCCAGACTCCGGAGACTACATGTGGGAGGTATATGTGAGGCTAGTACTCGAAACACTCACTTTGGTGTAGCCTCCTCTCTCAATCCCGATCCCGGATTCTAATTCTTCTACGTCTGAAGCCTTCCCATGCCATGTCACATCCACGTCTGAGTCTGCTCCATGCTATGTCACAGTAAAATCTCAGCCTGTCCCATGCTGTATCACAGTCAAACCTCAACTTGCTCCACGCCTTGTCACATCCATGTCTGAGTCTGCTCCATGCCATGTCACAGCCATGCCTGAGTCTGCTCCATGCCATATCACAGTCATGCTTCAGCCTGCTCCATGCCATGTCACAGCCAAGCCTGAGTCTGCTCCATGCCATATCACAGCCAAACTTCAGCCTGCTCCATGCCATGTCATAGCAACCTCAGCCTGCTCCATATCATGTCACAGTCAAACCTCAGCCTGCACCATGCCTTGTCACAGCCACGTCTGAGTATGCTCCATGCCATGTCACAGCCACGCCTCAGCCTGCTCCAAGTCATGACACAGCAATGCCTCCGCCTGCTCCATACCATGTCGCAGTCAAACTTCAGCCTGCTCCATGCCATGTCACTGCCATGTTTGAGTCTGCTCCATGCCATGTCACAACCACGACTCAGCCTGCTCCATGCCATGATGCAGCCACGCCTCAGCCTGCTCCATGCCATGTCACAGCCACGTCTGAGCCTGCTCCATGCCATGTCACAACCATGCCCCAGTCTGCTCCATGCCATGTCACAGCCACATCTGAGTCTGCTCCACGTCATGTCACAGCCACGTCTGAATCTGTTCCATGCCCTGTCACAGTCAAATTTTAGTCGGCTCCACACCATGCCACAGTCCAGCCTTCCGCGACTCATTGCTCGAAGGCCTTCATGGCCCTTGTCTCCAAGTTGAATTATCCACCACTGATATCGGTGCGTAGGGCCACGAAGACCCTTTCCCACAAATTGTCAGTGCCCTTGTCTGCAATGGCCAACAAGCCAATGCCCACACCTGCCACGGCCAACGAGCCAATGCCCATGCCTGCCACGGCCAACGAGCCAATGCCCACACCTACCATGGCCATCGAGCCCAAGCCTGCCATGGCCATCGAGCCCAAGCCTGCCATGGCCATCGAGCCCATGCCCATGCCCACGCCTGCCACGGCCAACGAGCCAATGTCCACGCCTGCCACGGCCAACGAGCCAACGCCCATGCCTGCCACGGCCAATGAGCCAACGCCCACACCTGCCACGGCCATCGAGCCAACGCCCACGCCTGCAACGGCCAACGAGCTAATGCCCACGCCTGCAACGGCCAACGAGTCAACGAGCTAATGCCCACGCCTGCAACGGCCAATGAGCCAATGCTCACGCCTGCCACGGCCATCGAGCCCATGCCCACGCCTGCCACGACCAATGAGCCTATGCCCACGCCTCCCACGGCCAACAAGCCCATGCCCTCGTCTGCCACGGGCAACGAGCCAACGCCCACGCCTGTCACGGCCAATGAGTCATCGCCTACGCCTGCCATGGCCAACGAGCCAATGCCAGCCTCATCCGTCCCAGAGCCTGCACCGCCAACTTTGACCTCACGGAGGAGGAGGAGGAGAAAAGCTTTTGTTTCCAATTCTCTGCCAGTGTACACGACCACAGAGATAATCTCAGAGCCTCAGCCTATGTTCACGACCACAGAAGTCGTTTCCGAGTCTCTGCCCATGTTCGCGACCACAGAGGTCATTTCCAAGTCTCTGCCCATGTACACGACCACAGAGGTCGTCTCGGAGTCTCTGCCTATGTACACGACCACAGAGGCCGTCTCGGAGTCTCTGCCCATATACATGATCACAGAGGTCGTTTCCAAGTCTCTGCCAGTGTTCACGACCACAGAGGTCATTTCCAAGTCTCTGCCAGTGTTCTCGACAACAGAGGTCGCTCCTGAGACTCTGTCCATGCCCACGACCACAGAGGTCGTTCCCGAGACTATACCCATGTTCACGACCACAGAGGTCATTCCCGAATCTCAGTCTATGCCCACGACCACAGAGGTCGTTCCCGAGTCTCAGTCCATGCCCACGACCACAGAGGTCATACCTGAGACTATGCCCATGTTCACGACCACAGAGGTCGTTCCCGAGTCTCTGTCTATGCCCACGACCACAGAGGTCGTTCCTGAGACTATGCCCATGTTCACGACCACAGAGGTCGTTCCCGAGTCTCAGTCCATGCCCACGATCACAGAGGTCATACCCGAGTCTCTGTCTATGCCCACGACCACAGAGGTCATTCCCAAGACTCTGTCCATACCCACGACCACAGAGGTCGCTCCCGAGACTCTGTTCGTGCCCACGACTAGGGATGTGTGAGACTAGTCGACTAAACGGTTCTGATGCTGCTAGTCGACACTGGAATTACTAGTCGGTTAATATTTCCCCCCATTAAACTGATAATAATTTTTACACATTTACGTTTGGCTTTATATTTTTACAGAGGCTGCACTTAAATTACTGTCATATTAATGTTACATATTTTAAATAGAATTAATAATACAAATATTATTTAAAAAAGAGGGTTATCTAGAGCAGATACAGAGTTTAATTTCACCTCAGGCTGCGCGTGCTTCTTCCCTCTCTCACTCGCGGCGCGCGCAGGAAAATGTCCTCTCGCTAGACAAGCAAACTCAGCAAAGTAGTTATGAAATCACTTCGGTGGTGCGGGAATCGGCTTTCCAAATGTTTGAAAGTCCCTAAGGATGTTTTCACATTTGAGTCTTCTTTACATCTGTGCATCTGTGCATTTTCTGCTGAGCAGGCTTTTTCAAGCACAGGACAACCAACTTAGGTGAGTTAAGTCCAGTCTTTCACTGGACCATGTAGATGTGTTAATTTTATTCATCAAAAAAATTATGACTTTGAGTTAGTAGCCTAGAAAATAACTGTTTTAGAATAGGTATGCAATTTTTTAAATCTGCTGATTAAGAAGGCTATTTTCAAAGAGGTGCCGACTGCTTTACGTGTTAAACTATCTTTTATTCTGTGTGCATGTCATGTTTAGAATACATTAGGTTTATTGTAGGCTACATCACATGCATTTTTTCTATCCTATAGCTACTTTTGTTTTTACATCTTAACTGTTATTGGTTAACGTTCTTAACAGAACAGCTGTCATATTAGATCAATGGTTAATGCACGACTGCACATCATGAAATACGCGCAACTTTTCAGCACATTTTCTCTCTCTCATAGATTTGGCTTAGTCTACTGTTAATTATTTTCAACAATGTCCTGACTGTTTTAATATGTTAAGTAACTTTTACTTGGTGATTTCCATTTAGAACAGGCTTTTAATGGTTGTTCCATTGATCCTGCACTATTCATTCAATTGTTTTCAATAAATATGTCTATTACATATTCACAAACGTTGATTCAGTGAATGCGTGTCATGTTCTATATTTAATGTACAATGATCATAATTCAAGGCAAGCACGTCGCAGATAAATGCCCCTTTTCAGTGGAATTTAGCATCGGATTTGGAATAGATTAAGTATTTTAAATGGGTCGCATAAAAACTTTTTTTCTTCACTGTTTTCTGAAGGTTGGTTTCTCTTTAGACTAGTCGACTATTCGGTTATAAAACTTCCTTTTTTTAGACGACAGTCAAATTAGTCGTAGCGCACATCCCTATTCACGACCGCTGAGGTCATTTCCCAGTCATCCTGGACTCTTGCCTCGAACCTGCCATGGCTCTGCCTTCTACGGCTCTGCTCCTCGAGCCTCCCACGGCTCCGCCTTCCACGGCTCCGCCCTCAGAGTCCTCCATGGCTCCAGTCTCCAATCTGGGGTCACCACCCAGGCTTCCTGACCCTGTTTCCTGACTCTGTGGTCGTCAACCAGGTCTTCTGATCCAGTCCCTACCCTGAGATGGCCTCTTGGGTCTCCTGGCCAGCCGCCTGATCTGTTCTGGTCTTCTGGATCTCCTGGCCATCTGTCTGATCTGCTCTGGTCCCCTTGGTCTCATGGCTGTCTGCCTGATCCGCTCTGGTCTTCTGGGTTTCCTGGTCATCCACCTGATCTGCTCCGGTCTTCTAGGTCTCCTGACCGTCTGCCTGATCTGCTCTGGTCTCCTGGGACTCCTGGCCATCCGCCTGACCAGCTGTGGTGTCCCTGGTCTCATGCCAGTCCGCCTGGTCTGCTCTGGCTCCCTTGGTCTCCCGGCCGTCCACCTAACCTGCTCTGGTATCCCTGGTCTCATGGCCGTCCGCCTGGTCTGCTCTGGCTCATCATTACACTGCGTTGTTGTTCTCTGTTTTGCTTGGCTTGTCAATGCTTCAAAAGGAAGCCAGTCAGGTCTAGCGCTGGGTTCAGTGAGCAGATTCAAACAAATGAATATGTCTGGCAATCATAAACACACAGACACACTCTCTTACCACTGTATGTGCAGTGTGAGCTTAAAGGTCTCTCAAATGCCAAACAAAGTGATCTCTAACCTAAAGCATTCTCCTGGCATTTCTCTCAGGAGTGGACTGACAGCAAGGTAAGAACTGTATCTAGAAACCAGAACCTAAGAACATATTGTTTATTGTGTATCCAACAGCTATATAATTTCCATTATAATATGATTAAGTCATTTCTAAACTTGAATGTGATTCTTTGTTGGAGCTTAAACATTTTACTTTATTTTATTTTAAATCCAACCAAAGACACTAGATACAAAGTGAAAATAGTTGTCTGTTTTCATGGTTTTCAAGGTTACATGCGGACTGATAAGTGAAAGGCAATGCAGACGATGAAAGGCTGGGTTTCATGACAGTTGAGCCCGATTTACAGAGCTCTAATGATGCTGCAAGATCTGATTGCAATGATAGTTGGGTGTGTGTGTGTGAGAGCGATAAGACAGGCTGGTAGAGGTAGAGATAGAGGTGTTCGTACCACACTGAATGGGCCTGTGGTTCATTGACATCGCTACACTTTAAACACAGAAGCATTCTGACCGGACAAGATATGGCTGGGGTACAGTGACATTGCCAAAGGTGAACTCCATCATGCTGATTAAGGCAAAATGGAAAGTTGAGGACACGTCAGTCAGGATTTGAGACCAGAGACACTGGAGACATCTCAAGGGATTGTTAAGTTGAATAATTTCTGACTGCAGCTCCATGTGTGCCTTTCTTGCCCTCTCTCTTAAAGTCCAGATGGAAGAAATGAAGGAGAAACATTTGTTACTTGCTGTCTCATTTTACATTTCCAGCACTGGTGACCCGTGTTTATTAGCTTAACCTCTGTTGTAGCAAGAAAAGCAGCCTCATATGTTCAAAACTCCTGCTATTTCTGCCTGCCAGTGGTGACACAGTTCAAAAGAAATCCTCACACCATGCAGACAGTCCCTTTAACATCTTGGTGCAAGGAAGATGCAATTTGTTGTTAACAAAACTCTTTTCTTAGGGCTATTGTGAGCTGTCAGGAACTGCAATAAACATTTCATTGAGAACTTTGTGAATGGAGTGCAAAGAATGTGTATATGGTTTAATCTTAATGAACAAGGCTATACATAAAGTCAATTTGCTACTGGGTTAACAGACTTATTTGAACCAGGGCCAGATTAAGCCTCCTGAGTGGCCCTGGGCATGAATTTATGTCATTTTATGTAATAAAAACTGATAATTGCAAGGAATAATACCAGTGAATGTACATCTGCCTCAGCAGTATCTATAAAAGCATTAATAAAATCCCCATCCATTAATAAACGACTGTGATTGGCCCATCCTTTCCAGAGCTGACAAACGGAAAATGTACCACGTGACAGCACCGGCTATGCTCTGTTTGGTAGTGGTCCGGACCTCTGGAAAATAATTTAAACCTGATTAATGATACTGAAAAACTTTAATAACCATTAAATTAAAAACAGACCTTAGTCAATTTTACAAATGCCGTCGCGTGGTGCCCCCCTGGACGTGGTGCCCCTGGGCACGTGCCCAATTGCCCATATGGTTAATCTGGCGCTGATTTGAACACCAAACAAGCACAAAGAATCCTTCCCTGCCCAAATGGTAAGCTATTGCCCATTATTTCTAGCTCTAGAGTAAATAAAATAAACCATATTACTACTTGTTTGCTTTTGACAGAAAATTTCATTTTTTCACCATCAATAAGAAATTGTGTATTTTCTCTCTCTGACTCAGGAGAGATAAGGCATGATCATGTGTGTACACCTGATTCATTGTGGATATTCAAGAAAAAAATGTTTAGCCAGGTCCAATGACTCACCCTTTATGCATATAGTAATTAGCACAATATGATATCCTAAAGTTGATCATCTCCATTGTTGGCTGTAATACTGTAAGAAAACTTACTGACCCCACTGAACTATTATCCCACTCTGGAAAGAAAAAGTCACATAGAAATACAGGTGGGAATATTGTCTGTGGCATTAAGCCATCTGTTTTCCTTGTTCACATAAGAGGAAACTGAGCAATGCCACCAATTCACATACATGACCCCAACATTGGCTTTGTAGGTCTTCCTTTTACCATTTCCCAATTTAAACCTACTACTCCAAAATGGTTTTCTTGTCCTAGGCATGTAGTTTTGCATGCATTCCAGCATGCAAGGTCACTTACAATTAACCAGAGTCACTTTTTAGGAGGAAATGTGTGCTCATCTCTTGTCCACCATCAATAGAGTCACTGCCAGTCCTTGGCCTTCTTAGCCATCTTGCATTAGCATCAGATAACCATTAAAACTATCTGTGGCTGCAACACTTTAACAAGTCTACTGAGGAAATCTTTATTCACTGATGGCAACAAATCACTGAACGCTTGAATACAATTTTGAGTGTGAAAGTAAAAAAAAAAAAATAATAAAAAAAAAAAAAAAACTCCTTACAGAGCATATTCAGAAAAGACAGACAGAATTAATTGCGCCTCGTAAAATTGGTCTATATCTGCACACGCTGTCTGTGCTGGTTTAGCGCCCAATTCTCTAAAGGAATTATGCAGATCAGGAAACAACAAAACCGCTGCAGAGCTCAATTCCAATTTTGCGGGCCGATTCTGAACACTATATAGTGAAGGATGCAGCAGACCACTGTTTTCTGACACAGTTTGGCAGGACTGATCAGCATCACTCACTACTGTGATCCAGACACCTGAATCATCTCATTAACATGCTGAAGGTGCACTTGACTACACCACACATCTGGATATACACCCACTTACCACGTAGGAACACTATGGTCCTAATAAAGTGCCAGAAGTGGTCTTCTGCTGTTATAGCTCATCCGCCTCAAGGTTCAACATGTTGTGCATTCTCAGATGCTATTCTGCTCACAACAATTGTACAGAGTGGCTATCTGAGTTACCGTAGCCTTTCTGTCAGCTCGAACCAGTCTGGCCATTCTCCATTGACCTCTGTCATCAACAAGGCATTTCAGTCCGCAGAACTGTCACTCACTGGATATTTTTGGCGCCATTCTGAGTAAACTCTAGGGACTGTTGTGCGTGAAAATCCCAGGGGATCAGCAGTTACAGAAATACTCAAACCAGCCTGTCTGGCACCAACGATCATGCCATGGTCGAAATCACTTAGATCATATTTTTCTCCATTCTGATGGTTGATGTGAACATTAACTGAAGCTCCTGACCCATGTCTGCATGATTTTATGCACTGCACTGCTGCCACACACTTGGCTGATTAGATAATTGTATGAATATGTAGGTGTTCAGGTGTTCCTAATAAAGTGCTCAGTGAGTGTTTTTCAGATTATGACACTCTCTCAATCATTTGATACTTATTTGATTAAATATTTATGAAATATCTCAGATCTATAGAAAATGTCAAATTAATTTACAGTAACTGCCTTCTTAAATATTGCGAGACAATTTTTGTGAATAAAGCACAATCTATAATAAGCCTAATTTACAAAAGGGGGCGTGTTGCACAGAAATGAATACAATGAGTTAATTTAAATACTCAAGACGCAGCGCAATTTCAGCGCTGATTGTGGGTGATTAGTCAATAAGATGCAGTATTTTGCAATGAAATACCACATGCAAAAGTGACCCAACTGTTTAGTGAATTTGCCCCAGAGGGTCCAATTGCTGCTCTCCAAATGCATTACCAGGCCAGAAGCAGCTGTTCAAATAAAGGCTAGTTTCCCACTCAGCTTTGTTCTGAGTGGCACTGTCAAAGAATACCCTGTGCATAGCATCATACAACAGTCACACTTTTCGTCTAGGCAACAACCATGTGTGGTTGGCACCTCTAATGTCCTCAAGATAATGATGACAAAGAGTTGAAAAGGTATTAACAACTGAGGAGGCATTAAAAACATTATTTGTAAAACAGATAAATACATTATTGATCTGTTTGAATTAAGAATGTTTACTCACATTCTAAATTAAAACCATAAAAAATTATAGAACTTAGAGGTAATTTCACTCAAAAAGCCTCATTTCTCATTTACTTTTTATAGAATGGAAAAAGATGCAAAGTAATTGGGGACTGAGGTTAACATTCTGGATAACATCTCCTTTTAGGTTCCACGGAAGGAATCTATATAAGTTTGGGAAACCAGTAAATGATGACAGATTTTCATTTTGGGGTGAACTATCCCTTTAATGATTTTACTTCAGAAAATGTCCTGCATTTATGCTAATCACTGAGCAGTCACATAAGCTTTGCCCCTCTTCGGTAAAAAATTAGGTTCTTTCACTCTGTAGAAACTTCCTTCTATTTGGAACCCTTGGATCCAGGGGGTCTCTGTCATAGACCTCCCACCCCCCCTTAAAACTTTCTCACGGACACACATACACGTATACGTACTCACAGAACGTCTCTCAGCCCCTCCGTTTTCCAGCCTAGACCCCTCCCCCTACAACCACACACTCACACAAACACACAATCTTCTCATCACCACACACCTCACTTTCTCCATTCTCTAAAACGGATACAACCCATCAGTACGAACAATATACTGATCTGAGAACTGTCTGCCCTCCCTGCGGATGAGTCGAGAGAAAGTAGCTGGCAGCTGACAGCAGCACTACATGCGGAGCTGGCTATTTGTTTGCAGAGACTAAAAGGAGGAGAGCTAACAAAAACCAGCTGCTGCTCTCCCTGGCTGGAGAGGACACAACTATTACAGAACAGCGCTCGTCTGGCAGGTAACGGATACCAGCTGACCCACATCTGAGAGACCACAACTGCAGACAAGCCCACCACATGTAGAGTTTCACCAAACTACCGGAGATCAGTGATCGGATGAACGCTACTGTGTATACCTCACTGAGAATGCAAGCAGATCTGGAATAATTGCTGAGCTTAAAAAAAATGTGGACAACTTCCCCTATAAACCATAATGAGCACCCTTAAAGAACACATAATGCATTGGTATAAAGACAGCCCTAGATGTCCCTGAATGTGAGACAACTAACATTTAAAGAGCTGTCTGTGATCACTAGTAATATTCAACATGAACTGAATTTATGACTGCTTGTTTTTACAACAGCAATACAAAAGGCAAACATACTTAATATGATTTATTTAGTCTAATTTAGTTTTTAGTCTCATGACTTAGCAATATGAACAAGAAACAGCAGAATTTGCAAAACAAATCAAACACTATTAAACCATAATATGCAAAGAGGAAAGAGTCAGTGGCATTTAACATGCAATTCTCACACTAACAGGTACATGGAAATGACTTTGAGCATCACAGCTTACCTTAATGAGATCAGTCCTCTAGTCCAAGCTCATAGATGTGCCTTTCTATGAGATGCAATGTGGCACCAAAATGAAAGATTGCAAACATCAGTAACTCGGTTCTTGATGTGTTTCTTAATTTTCTTTAAAGAGATGACAGTTCTGTCATTCCCCTCTGTCTCTCTGCTCTAAGTGAGTGTGTTCCATCCAGGCAGTGTGCCTGCTGATGCTGAGAGAGAGGCAATGAATGAAAGAAAGAGAGGGAGGGAGGGAGAAGTCCCTTTCTTTTAAACAGTAGACACTTTGCGGTCAGACCCCACTCCCACCTACCACTCTTATTTTCACCCCCCTCCCCTTTCTCCCTGACTGGAAGCTAAGGAGTTGAAACGGGATGCCTCAAGGCTCCGTCGCAAACTCACACACAAATATACGCGCGCACACACACACACACACACACACACAACACACACACACACACACACACACACACTGAACAGAGAGGAGGAGAAAGAGACAGAAAGAGAGAGAGAGGCCATTTACTATAAAGTGGAGCAGCCAATGATTGGATGAAAGGGATATATGCAAAGCTGCATTAACATACATTTCAGCTTAGAATGAAGAGCGAGGATAAAGGAGGAAGGACCCTTGTGTGTTTGATGATGGCGGATGACACGGCGGATGATGGGATTATGTACGGTGATCAGCATAATCAACCTTTAATCCCAAATCCAACTTCACTATGGAACAGAGTCATTTAAGTCAAGGTTGGTTCCTCCTTTTTAAACATTAAATGTCGCTCACTGTGCTGCAACCTCCGGCTTTTCACGCTCCCCTTTTGCTTCTGTAAACACACAACCCTTCTGCAGAGTGTTTGGTTATTCACCTTTCCATCTGCACTAGACACACACACCTCCCCCCATTTGCACTGCAGGTATAGCAGAGCTCCTGACTACATCAGCTGCAATTACCGGACTCCGCAGCATCCAGCAATTTGTGTAAACAGGAGCCTTACTTCAAATAAACATAGAACAAAGAGCTAAGACCCGATCATCTTCTCTCCAGATGTTTCTTCATTTCAAACAAGCAGTGATGCTCTTCAAACATATTTCATTAGAGCGCAACCAGTGCATGACATGATGTCAAAAACTGATCTTTAGTCCTCTTGGAGGGCTAGAGATCTTGGGAGATCCAGAGGCACCCGTGGAGATGGGGCACTCGCCTCCCCCAGAGAGGAGTCAAGAAGCGTTTTTCTGATGAGAGAAAATCAACCCCCATAGTCTGTGCTCAATAAGTCATGAATCTATGATGATATGCTCGGTCGACATGGGATTTTAATCTAGGTCTCATTTTCAAATCAGGCCCAGGCACTGATCAAATTCAAATGCTGCCTTTTCTTCTGTCGCAAGGCAAAAATTATATCAATTGCAGGTTTTACTTCTGTGGAAAAGTACAATGTGTGGAACAGATGAACATAGGCAGGGTATATTTCCCAAGGTGAACTCCACAGAGAGATGCTCTTGGTAGTGGTGTGTTTGTGTGTGTATGTATTATTCTGTCTAATACTTATGGATCATTGACAAATAAGGTTGTCCAAGGTGTTTTTAATGAGAAATCTTTTAAAAATCTAGTTTAAAACACTTGTGTCATGTTCTCAAAAATGTAATCTTTGTGTCCAATTTGGTTTCAAACATTTTTGCAAAACCTTTATTATTTTCTACAAAAAAATAAAAAAATAAATAACAAATAAAATAAAATAATTAAAACTTTAAAATTGTCATGTGGTGTGACCATCAAGAAAAAAAATATTATAATGCTTTATTTGCAACTATTATACATGAGATTATAAACAACTTAATCATTAATTTCCTAAAAGTTTTCAAACACATTTTTCAAGGTAAAAATAAATAAATAAATAAATATATATATATATATATATATATATATATATATATATATATATATATATATATATATATATATATATATATATATAATTAATTTTTTTGTCAATAATATCAAGAAGTTTTCTCAGGGTTCCACCACATGTCTTGAACGAAATTTGCCTTTTCATAAAAATGTCAAAATGAATATCAGATGTTTTTTAAAACTTCACACTCAGTCTTGAGGGTCAAAAGGTGTCCGCACTGTTTTATGGTTTTTTATGGTCAACAAAATGGCTACCATGTTGGTTTCACCCAAAGACTTTGATTTGGTGGACAAAAGCGTTTTTAAATATGAATTATATTCTAGAACACAAATGTTTCACTGCTTTTTTTTAAATAACAATAACATATTATTCTGCACTAGTCTTGCCAACATTTATTTTTTCAAGAATTTCAGCTTTTAATGAGACTTTTTTGTACTGTCTCTCGTCACCCAAGAAAATACATCAGTATGACTTTAAACTCAGAAATTTAAATTAAGCTCATCATAGAAGAGGTAAACAGTGGTGTAAGAAAGTCATTCTACACACTTTTATAGGTGAAACGCTGTAAATTAAAAACATGTTGTAACTGTACACTAGCCATAGCAATATCTTATGTTATGTTCTCTTCTTTTGAAAGAAAGACAAAATATTTTCTTGAACTGCCCTGTTGACCATTTATGAAAGTGCGTGAAACTTTTGAAAACTTGCATTACCTTCAGTGGCGTAAGTTTCACAAGGAAGGACAAGTCAACCCATCGCTAAACTCCGACATACCTGTTTGCCAGTGTTTTAAAAAAAAAACTGGTGTCTTTTCGCAGTGGAGAGAGAGAGAACTCGAGCTAAAGTGTCACCCTGGCAGAATATTTCCAAACTGTACAAGTGTCAAGATCTAATTGGGGGATTTCACCTATTGAAATTTGGCAACCACACAAATCTTGAAATCTAATTCTGACTGGCTAATCGCCCTTATTTAAAGTCTGCAAACATAGAAAATGTAATATTTTACTTGCATGATTAGTTCTAAGTTATGCATGACACAGTTGAACTAAAGGAAATGGAAAGGGGGGATGGTGGTTTTACAAGGTGTCTGCTTTTTGGTATTTCTTGCAACAAAGGGGATGGCATCCCCACGCATCGCCCCTCAGCTCGACATATATGCAATGTGTTTACGTACTTATATGCAATATGATCAAAGAACATTTTTCAAATCAGCAGTAAAATCTGACAACACTGGTATTATAAACTGACAGCAGATTGACAGGCGATGTCTGTATCTAAAAGGTGATTGGCTGTTTTACCTGTCAAGTGGAACTTCATTTTCTACATCCATTACCGCTGACCGTTCCAATTTCTCCCATTCATTTTAATAGATGTGGCCCATCTCTGCTAAATAGTCTCTGACGAAATCCTACTTGGAGACCCCAGCTGTTAATATTACAAACTAGCAATATTGAATTCACACACATTCACACGCACACACACACAAACTTGTTTTTATATCATTGTGGGGACTCTACATAGACTTCCATGCATTTTATGGATTTTATACAGATCTAACGATAATTTCTATCACCTAACCCTAACCCTACCCCTAAACCTAACCCTCAAAGAAACCTTTAGGCATTTTTACATTTTCAAAAAAATATCATTTAGTATGTTTAATAAGCCATTTCCTTTATGGGGACCACTGGCTGGGCACACAAGGTAGGTGATCTCATGTTTTACTATCCTTGTGGGGACATTTGGTCCCCACAATGTAGTATAAACATGTACACATACACACACACACACACACACACACACACGCACACACACATGTTGGTGCGGCTATCCTTAGACATAATGATTTTTATACTGTATGAAAGATTCTATCCCCTAACCCTAAACCTAACCTCACAAAATCTTTCTGCATTTTTAAAGTTTCAAAAAAACATTGTTTAGTTTTTTAAGAGATTTGAATTATGGGGACACTAGAAATGTCCTCATAAACCACATTTATAGCATAATACCCTTGTAATTACCAGTTTGTAACCTAAAAAAAATGTCCTCGTAAACCACCCAAACCAGTAACGTATTCTAAATACTTTGGATTACTTCTTCAGCACTGGTAGATTTTTTCACTTGTTTTGACTATAAAATTTCTGCCAGTACAGTAAGACAAAATACACATGTTAAAAATACATTCTCTGAAAAACCTAAATATCTTATGCAGTGTTGTTTCTATAACAAGACAAATCAAATTTATTTTGTTTTAATGATTTTTAGATAGTTTTACAGGAAAGTATTATTAAGAATATGATTTTTGCCCTAATATCAAAGATCTTACTAGAAAAAAATTAATTATGATCCAACGTGAACTTTCTTGTTAAAAAAATATAATCGTGCCTGGTTTAACATATCCATGTAAAATGGCTAGAAATAGAATTTTAGCTTAGCGTAAAGCTGACAATTTACACAAGGTTTATTTCTATTTCTTCTGCTCCAATCTTACTTCAAACTTACTTCTCTGTCTGCTCGTATGAATGTAATACATCATAAGAAAGTGTTTCACCGCTGTTCAAATGCACTTTGGATTGCATCATTTATATGTATATATGTTTTCCATCTGAAAGGACTAAATATTAAATGAAACAAATGACAATAAAATGCAAAGTAATCTCTTCAGTAATCAAAATACTTTTTGAATGTAACTGTATTCTAATTACCAATGATTTCAATTGTAATGGAATACAGTTACTGATATTTTGTATTTTAAATACGTATTCCTGTTACATGTATTCCGTTACTCCCCAGCACTGTATATTAGTGTGTGTGTCTGTGTGTGTGTGTGTGTGTGTAAATACATTTAAGCTAAGCTACCTTTGCCAAGTATTGTAGCTTGTAGTATAGTTAGCTATTTTCTTTAAAGGTTACTTTTCAGCTTAGCTCATTTTCTGTAGAGTGGTTGGTACCTAGCTAGCCCTTTATATAATATATACACTATATAATATACCAAATATAGGCTGCAAACTGGTAATTACAAGAATATTCTGCTATAAATGTGGTTTATGAGGACATTTCTAGTGTCCCCATAATTCAAATCGCTTAAAAAACATACTTAACAATGTTTTATTGAAAATGTAGAAATGCAGAAAGTTTTTTGTGAGGGTTAGGTTTAGGGTTAGGGTTAGGGGATAGAATCTATAGTTCATACAGTATAAAAATCATTATGTCTATGGGAAGTCCTCATAATGATAGCTGCACAAACATGTGTGTGTGTGTATGTGTGTGTGTGTGTGTGTGTGTGTGTGTGTGTGTCTTTCTCAGGGTCCCTGCCTTCTGAGAACACATATCACCCCTCTCCATCTGTTTCTACTCTCACCTTTTTCTCACACTCTCTCCTTCACTGAATCACAACGCTTCACAGGGAATAGCAGTGGGAGCACTCCGGGTTTGTCAGGCGTCCCTGTGCTGTTGACATCCACGGGAAAATGCATCCACCTGCTCTGATTTCCCAGCTGACAACAGTGTGTGCAACGTTCCCTGTCAGCCAATTTCTTTGAGCCACAGAAATAGAGGAGCCATAGAGGAGATGTTTGTACTGTAGATGCACAGCCAGAAGGGAATACAGTCCAGTGACAGCAGTGTCAGTGAAAACTTTGCTTGACAAAAATATAGAAAACACATAATATTTTATTATGCTTAATTTCCAATCAAGCTGTAATTTTAGGGAAATTATGCAAAAATTATGATTTATTAGATATTATGTATTATTATATGATCTAATTATTTAATTTCAGGGTTACACATAACACGCATCCAACACATTGCATCCAAATATATACAGTTAACACTCAGCACCATAAACTATCAAACAGTCATGACATTTGCAATATTCATGAATAAAACTGTTTATTATATAAAATGTTTTGCATTGGGTCCAAGTGTTTTTAACTGCCCCATCCTTCAATAATTGTTGCTTTGCAAAGCTTGAATTGTAGTATGACTGGTTCACAAGCAAGCCAGGCTGACATGAGCCGTAAAAACATATAATCCACACTGAAATTCGATGAAGACACATCCACATGAAGCACACATATAGTCCAAAGCACTGTGTGAACTAGACCAGCGGCGCCTGCAGCTATACGGCCGTACACACTGTGCGTACCATGAGTGCTCCGACTGACCTGAGAAATATTTACTCATTTTAATATTTCTGTTGGCTGTTTAAAAGAACTAGCAATGCCCAATTTGTGAATTAATAATTCTTCTGAGTTGGTTCTTTTCAGTGAATTGGCCAAACGGGCTTGCAAAACGGTCTGAATCGATTTGTGATTCAGTACATTTCATTCAGGGCACTCTCTCACTGAATCATTTGGAGCATTTTCTCACACAGTAAAACAGTATTGGGATATTTACGAATACAGCACTGGATACAGTGTAAATTTACCTACAGTCAGCTGAAACAAAAGGCTGACTTTTTGAGAGGTAACTTTGAGAAACTTCAGCTAGTGCTGTGTCATGTGAACAAGGGGCTGTTCAAACTGAACGTGTTATTGCGTCCACTCGCACTGTTTTTCAATTGTTTTCAATGTAAACATTAAGCTAGATGGCTGTCCTTTGACAACTGCGTCACATTTCACAGTGTTTTTAGCATCTCTCACGGGAGCGCTGTATTTTTAGACACTGTGTCAAGTTAAAAAGAACTTCATCTGATAAAAATGCGTCTCGAGACACCTGCGTTCTGCTCTATTCGTTGTGGTGCGTTTTACTTTTTTAGCGTGAAAACGTTCATGAATGCGAAACAGTTATATGAATGCTACTCATACTCAAGAAAAAAAAAATGTTTATCTCAAAGTCACCAGAATTGAACGCTTTGGTGTTGTTTTTTGCAAACCCGGGGCCTAAACAGGCCTACCGATCTTGTTTCACGCACGTGCTTTCAGTCACAGACACGTGCAAATGGACGAGTTAGGGGCCGTTCACACCGAATGTGTTTTTGCGCATGTCTGTTCTGTTTTCCCATTGTTTAAACACTTGCTGGAAGAATGTCTTTGACATTTGCACCACGTCTCGCATTTTCTTCAGCGTCTCGCGCAGGATCGGCATATTTTAAACACCATGTCAAGTTAAAAAGAACTTCACATTTTCAGAAACGCATGTTGAGACACCTGTGCTCTGTTTCATTCTTTGCATTGCGTCTAGATTGTTTTCAGCGCAGGTGTTACAAAGATTCAACAATCTGAACAAGTTCAGGCTGCATAGAGGGGACTGTTGCATTGTTTCATGTTATTCCAGATTGTTCTGCATCAGATGAAGTTACAGCAAATAAACGGTAAGGCAATGTTTTTTTCCCTTCTGCTCTAGTGTACTAAGGGGCTGTCGTGCCTTGTTAAAACTGTGTATGTTTACTGTTTCAGTACTGTTACGAATGTTGCCTATATGCTTACATAAAATACAGCTATACTAGGAGAAGAAATTAGATAGTAAGCGAGTTCGGGTTGGGTTTGAGCTTAAAATCTGACGGTATCGTTCGGGCCGGGTAGGGTAAGGGCCACATGGTCTTGGGTTTGGGTTTCATTTTAAGGTCAGTGCAGACCTCTAGGCAGATTTCTGTGCGTACTCTCAGATTAAATCCTACAGGTGCCCATGAACTAGACACACACACATACAGCATCACATCGCCGGAAACTTATAAAAATGGTCAAAGATGTCCATCTAGCGCATGTTTTCATACACTAACAATTAAAAATAGCGCAGATGGGCGAAATAATGCGTCCATGATGCGTTTGTGCTCAAAACAGCAAGAGGCGAAGCAGCTGAATGAAACCGAATGGAGTATCCTCTTCAGAGTTGTAACTTGACACCACGTCTTTTAAAAGCTGTGCGAGATATGTATCAAGTGATCAAAGAAGTCTGTTTGCTGCATGAATACAGTATATACAAAAATAATCAGAAATAGTCCAGATGTGCCTCTTTGGAGTTCAGAAATAGTGAGGCCACAGTAGGTCCTGCTCTCTGAATACAAACTGAGCACCAGTGGGCTGGGCCAAGTGTGTGATGATTTTAATTAGGCACTGATGTTTTTTTTTTTTGCTGTAAAGGCAGTCATGAACTAATGTACCTTTAGTGATGTAGGGTAGTCACGGAAGTAGAGAATGAGGTGTTTTTGCAGCTTGGTTTCAGTATATGCTTTTATTGAATTGGGGATTAAGTTTTATGATCTTAAAACAAATTTTTAAACAAAAAGGTCTTAAGTTTTAAACAAATTTACATTATGTTTTTATAGTAGAAAGACTTCTTATATGTCAAAATATCAAGGAAAATTTGATTCCTTGTGACATGACATCTTTAATGTCATTTCAGCCACAAATGCTATTAAAAATCATACAAAAATTGAGATGTAGTGGACATTACATTATGGTGCAAAACTTCTTCTAAAACTTTAAGAAAAATGACAATAATGACAGAATTCTTCTGTCTATGTTTTATATTTGTCCACTGTTTTACATTGTTAGTTGACAAATTAAATAAACTAGAGAGTGTGTGAAATGTGTTTTAAGAGAGTTTATTTTCTAAAAGTCCACAAGGCTAAAAGTGCCCTGAGTTGAAGAAACACCCAGATATTTTTCCACATTATTCCACATTTGCAGGCTATAACTAAATCTACCCAAAGGTACCATCTCTACAAATTGAAGAAAAGGTTGCTGATAGAACAAATCTCATACAGTTCATTTACCCGCATAATTGGTGGCAGTCAATTCGAAGAAAGAACGAGGGCTCGAGGGGTAGCAGGGCACTTTCTATCAGCGCCAGTGAGATCTAATTATGAGTGGAAAAGCCCTGCTTGCGGCTGGGTAAAGTGTCAGAGGAGAGCGGAGCAATGATGAGAGAGGAGACAGCTGCACAGACGAACTCACCACTCACAGTCAACCTCATGACCTGAACAGTCCTGTTTACCTCATTAAAAATGAATTCACAGGTAATATTGACTCATCACCCGTGCCCTCCCTCCCTGCCCAAGTCTTATCATTATCTATTATGCAGGAGGGAGCCCGAGCAGGACGGGTTAACTCAGGGAAGGTCACTTGTACAGTTTGCAGAAGTTACTCTGTCTTTCTCCTAGCCAGAGTGTGGCTTTGCCACCAGGGCTGGGAAATTAAAACACTAATGGCTTGTATGAGTGTAAAAAGCATAAATTAAGTGCAGGGAGAAACTGGCCATCAGTAAAATGGGCCTGTGGCTGTAATTAGTTAAGCAAAGGGCTTGATTCATAATTTATAAAGCAAAGTCAGGGATTGGCATGAATAAAGAGACAGAGGAAGAGTTGAAAGGCTTTTTTCTGCCATCTACATTTATACATTAGTCCAGCATTGGTGATGCAGTGAATTATTGTCATTAGGCTTTGGGATATGAAAAACAGCCATTACTGCCCTCCAAAAGAGAGGGTGGCTTTTTATATAATAGCAAGTAGAGAAATATAGAGACCAAAACAAGAGAGGGGGTGAAAGAATTACTGCAGACACATGTGATGTGGTGATAGTGATGGCCAGAGAGAGTGATGCTTTGGACCACACACACAGGTCAGCAATTCTGTATAAAAAGCCTGTAAATTTCAGCAGACAAAGCCAGCAGATTAGGGCTTTTCTGTAACCTCTGTGACCTTACAACCTCTGAGGGGTTTAGACTTCAGGAGCCACCAAAATTGTCTCAGACTTTTCAAGCCAATGGTAGGTGAGTACTCTGAAGATCCATAAAGATTAAAGATTAACTGCTTCTGGGTCCCTTCAGCCCTTTTGATGATGAGATGGAAAATAGGGAGGCATGAAACTATCAAGAACAAGCGTTCAGGGTCATTTAGAGAGCAGAATCTGCATCTTTCCTTCTTCCTCTCGTCTGTATGTTTTTACAAAGATATGGTGCTTTTTATTCAGCAGTTCAATGGAAATGCCTGCACGTTCCTTTGACACCAAAAGTGCTGAACAAATTATAGAAAGACAAATAATTTGTATCCTTCAGACAAGCTAACGACAATGTGATTCCAGTGAAAGCCATGGGTTGGGGGTTGACAGAGATATCTGTGCTGAAAGAGGATTCTATAGAGTGAATAAGAGATGGCTGAATGCTTGCTTCCCACAGCTCCTGAAACACAGAGCTCTGTCAGTCTCAGACAGCACAAAAACATACATCATTAACATTTATGCAAATATCGGTTAAGTTTACAAGCTTGTTAGCGAGAATGCACACTCTGCATGCTGTAGGTTCAGTACTTCTGCATTAGTATATTCAAGCTACATACAGTCTGAAAAATAATTAAATATTCAAGTCTCAATAGAATTCAAATAAAGAAGACACAATATTACTGAGAAAATGTCTTGTCTTGTTTATTACTTATATGCAGAACCACATGGAATCTGCACGCACAGAACTCTGCAGAAAGCACAGCACATTTCCACAGAATTAGAACATCCATTATTCACAAATGTTGTACAAATGCTCCACACCACAGGTGTTCGTTTATTAAATAATATGGTTAACTTGATTATGTTTTCATCAACCAATAATGTGCTATTTTTTGTCACAACTAATTAACTGGTTTCCATGTCTTCAGAAGCTATAAGAGAGGTGTGGGTGAGAAACAGATCAATATTATGTAATTTTTTTACTATAAATCTCCACTTTCACTTACACATTCTTTTCCTTTGTTTTTGCCGATTCGCAATCTTTGTGCATATCACCACCAACTGGGCAGGGAGGAGAATTTATAGTAAAAAAAGGACTTAAATATTGATCTGTTTTTCACCCACACCTATCATATTGCTTCAGAAGACATGGATTTAACAACTGGAGTCATATGGATTACTTTTATGCAAACTTTATGTGCTTTTTGGAGCTTCAAAGTTCTGGCCACCATCCACTTGCATTGTATGGACCTACAGAGCTGAGATATTCTTCTAAAAATCTTTGTTTGCATTCAGCAGAAGAAAGAAAGTCATACACATCTAGGATGGCATGAGGTTGAGTAAATTATGAGAGAATTTTCATTTTTGGGAGTACTATCCCTTTAAGGCAACAATTATTGCAGGTTACCTTTTTACTGTATGCAGAATTTCCAGGCAGAAAGTTTTGGCAGATTTCTTCTAGACCTATATATGTAAAAAAATAAATAAAAAAAATCAAAAAAAAAATCATGCCATATCATCTCCTTAGAGTATCCAAGAATACTTTTGCTCTAGTACAAGATACTTAATTACAATGTCCTTTAAACAGCTTTTGTCTCATGCGACACAATTTTACAAGCTACAGCAAGTGGAGAGACAAGCTACAAAACACAATACATCTGATTCAAACCCCTTCTCTGCCAAGCTTTGGCGATTGATGTGCATCTCTCCCTGTATGTCTAATATTTTACTCCTCTCTTCAACCCTCTTCTTTTCTTTCAAGACACCCTGTGTACGCCTCCATCTGCCTTTCCGCACACAGCTCTAAAGATATTGTACTGTCCCAGGCCTCCACATACACCATGTAATCCCCATTCCCCACCATCACATACAAACTCTGAGAATAAGTGACTTTCACCAAATTTGACAAAAGGCAACACTCTTATCCAGTGTCCCCTGCCTCCCCTTCCCTTTCTCAAAATAAATGGGGTAATACATCAGTTTAGGCATGTTGTGGCACTTTTATCACAATGTGCAGTCTTTCTCTTCACACTATCGACTCAGGAAATATTGAGCCGAATATGTGCGCCTATCCGGGCCCGCAGAGTATAAAGCCATATCTCCGGCAGCACTGGGAATGATACATCGTTGCCTGTGCTGAGTAGAGAGACAGGCCACCACTTTGAATGGATGATTTATTCATACATAACAGGTAGAGGTACAGTTCTGTGTGTCAGGGTGTATTTCTATGGAGATTAAGATGTCCTAGAGGTTTATGTCTCTGTTTCCCTAAGCTAGAAGCACAATAACATGAGTTGACTTAGCACAGACAAGACAAAGCTTTGGTATACCCAGCAAAGCTTCAAAAAGTTATCTTCTCGCAAACATGACCTGACTACACACACTCCGCATATCCTGTAGTAAGGAAAGTCTTTAATTTGCAGTTTCTGGAGTTGATAACCATGCTGAGAAAAAAACAAACACAAAAAAAAAAAAACATCTTAAACCAGCCTGGATTGCTGGTCTTAGCTGGTTTAAGATGGTCTCCCAGCCTGGCCAAGCTGGTGCTCAGCCAGTTTATCTGGGCAGCAAGCTGGTCTCCCAGCTTAACCAGGTGAAAATTGTCCCAAACCCTTCTAAAACCAGCAAGAAGACCAGTTTGACCAGGCCTGGAGACCAACTAAGACCAGCAAACCTGCTTAAGCTGGTTTAAGATGTTTTTTCAGCATGCAACTGTCTAAAACATAATTTTTTTATGTAGTGGTTTTTATCTTTATAGCGTTGATAGTTAGCCGTTGAATGGATTGGAAAAGGGTGCGAGGCTATTGCATTGGCAGCATGACAAGAGATTTCCTGGATAGTCTCATTTAAGACTCAGGCTTTGTGATCTCATAGCCCCACTCTGTCTGAGCTGTGGATCGTCTTCACCCTCACTAGTTCTTTGTCTCCTTTCTGCAATGCATCTCTGCTTAGATGAATGAGAGGGCGGAGAGGAACAAAGAGCAGGATAAGGGGTATTTTACAGGGCAGATGAGCTTAGTTGAGGTTATGGCAGCCATCTCTATGAGAACTGCTGGGAATGCTCCTGATGGAAATTGTCTTTCTCATGCTGATCTTGGGCCAGCTCCATTTTTCCAACTCTATACAATACTTATTATAAGAGAGGCAGCAAAGCAGATCCCAGATCAGTCTGAAAGTGTCTTCTTCACACAGCACTGTATACTGTCAACTCGGTATTACCTACTCCAATGGGAGAGGTAATTGCACAGTGTCAGCTTCAGCAAAGTGTGTGGACAGTCTGTATATACACATCATTTGTATCTGTCTTTCCACACCTGTCTCAACCAACAGGCTTAATGCTGATGAGACTGTGTTCTGCTCTACTGCTACAAATATCCCAACCTTAAATGTGCACACTGTAATTTGCACACTGTAAAATGAATACAACTTTTGAAAACTATGTTTAAAGTCATGAATATTCACGTGAGATGAAGACTGAGTTTTACATGACACTGGGTAACTGAAAATGTAAATAATCATCTACGTTGCTAGGTGTCAGTATGAGTCCAAGACCACTGCCATATCGGCCAGGTGTAGATATAGAATCTATTTAAATATTTAGTATTGTGGACAAACCAAGTCATATGTACAAATATGCTTCCTTTGGTAAGCTTGGGAAGGTATATTTTCCTCTATGTCATGTAAAATTTCATATTTTCAATGTAATAGCATGACATTTATGTATGATAGTCTACCATTTATATATTTCCTATTTCTGTGCTCTTTCTCACAAGATCTCTGAAATATCATTCCATGGCAATGCCACTACTGCATCCCACCTCCAAATAATGTCCTCCCTCAACTCCATCCTTTCCTTTCTCTCTCTCTCTCTCTCTCTCTCTCTCTCTCTCTCTCTCTCTCTCTCTCTCTCTCTGCTTCTTAAAACTACTTCCTTTCATCTGCGTATCCACATATCTTGTGTGAGTAATCCTGCAGGGTGCTAAATAGAGGACAAGTCACACCTCAGCATGTAAGCCAGTACTGTCAACTCCTCAGATCTCTCTCTCTCTCTCTCTCTCTCTCTCTCTCTCTCTCTCTCTCTCTCTCTCTCTCTCTCTCTCTCTCTCTCTCTCTCTATATATATATATATATATATACCTATCTATCTCTCTCTCTCTCTCTCTCTCTCTCTCTACACACACACACACACACACACACACACACATACACATTCACATAAATAAACATTCATACATTTCAACACATCCATGCACACACACCATAAATGTCATGTACCTGGAAGAACAAACTTGGTTATGTTTGAAATGCAGCACTTGATATTATCTCACTATGTTTACAATAACGTCTTTCTGCATTTCTCCTTACCAAATATGAGGGATTAATATAACTAGGTTTTAAGAAGTATAGTTTAGACATACATTCAATTTTTAACATCAGTGTCATCCTTGAAGTTAGCACACAACATATGCTGTAAGGATGCTACCGAACATTTGAATATGGTCAGTCAATGGAAACATGGAGGCTTCTTTGTAGTCATGTAAAAATGTTCCAGCACAGGCTCTAGCACACTCACAGAGAAGTATTTCTTCGTTCTTCGCGTTCTTTGTTCTTCGCTTACCTGAAATAACGTGACATTAAAATGTGTTATCAATAACTTCATGCCTCATTCTATGAGTTGAATTCACATGAGATCAGTCAAAGATTTTTTTTAACCACTTGATGATGACTTAAAGGAATATACTGTTTATGCAGTAGATAATGCGTAATTTGTCTTCTGAATTCATGGCACTAATGCGCTAACACGCTATATGCGGCCATAATATGCACCGGTTAGACACTGTTATTGTAATTTATGATGACACTCATATTACTGCAAAGACTGGTGTATAAAAGAGTGTTAATGGGCAGAATAAAGACAAAAGAATGATGATTAGAGAGGCATATCTTACACTGGGCAAATGGGTGAATGGCTTTCGGCTACAGATGACACATGAGTGAATGGGCACTTAAGAGTATATGAGTAGATTTGATTCCTTTTGTAGACTAATTCAACAACAAAAAAAATCACATGACTTGGTCTTGAAAAACTGCACGCCGGTGTGTTCATGATGACTGATTTTAACTGACTGAATGGGAATTAGTTGTCGGCCTCAAAGTAGGTGGAGCTCCAGATCACACCTACCGATTACGTGGACCAACGGCAGTAAGAAGGTGTTTAGTAGATGGTGAGAAGTTTTCCTGAAAGTTCGCACTGGCAAGCTGTTATGAAACACCAAACAAACGCAAAAACATATTATTTTTTTTTGCCAGATTTTGTTCTAAATGATGTCACACACATTCGTTCTTTCATAGGAAGTGTACAGGAGCCATTAATGGTGCGTTCATTTCCTGTCAGAATTACTGTAATTATTTGATTCTAAAGGCCCCAGCACACTCACAGAGAAGTTACTGTAATTACAAGTTGACAACTCGGAGAGTCATACTCGGATTGCAGAATTATTCGTTTATAAGGAAATGCTCATAACGTCAAAATGGATCCATACGCAGCTTTGTTGATGACAGTCAAATATTTAATCACTACATTCATTAATTCACCTCTATATGTTCTTGCAAAATGTTTAAAAACAAAGAAAGCATTCCAGGTAACACTGTATATAATAAAATTACATCTCATTGACATATTGTGTAAACAAACAAATTATGCAATAACAATTAAAAATATAATTACTACTAGTATTAAAACTATACAATCTATTATTAGCATAACTATTATTTATGTAATACCTATTAAAAATTATTGTAAATTATGTGTTGAGGTCACTGTCATAATGGTTCTATTTACATGACATCAAAACTGTCAATATGGAGCTTTCACAAAATTCCATTTCCAACTTTTTTTATGTTGGAACCTCGTAATTACAGGCTTGACATGAATGCACCATATCGCTCGCTTCATATTAGGAATCCCTAAAAGGTTCCATATACAGTAGAATCCTTTATAATGGTTCAATCAAAAGCAGTAGCCATGTGAAAATTTCTATATAGGATGATTCCGAGATCATGACATCAAACTACATATAGAATCTTTTAGGAATAAATAGTTTGGTCCCACTTTATATTAGGTGACCTTAACTACTATGTACTTAAGCATTTGCTACAATGTACTTATTATGTACCTATGTGTTGTTGGATTGTGCGTACATTAAAAGTACCTGCATTTAATTACATTTTTAGTTACACTGTTAACCTTACCCCTAAACCTAAACCTAACCCTAATCTTACCACTGCTCCAAAACCTACCTGTACCTAAATCTTATGAGAATTTTGCATAATAACTTGTAGTTACACAATAAGTACATAGTATTGTATGTATTTTAATCTTAGTACATAGTAGTTAAAGACACCTAATATTAATTGTGACCAATAGTTCTTTGGAGTTGAGTAAACAATACAAAACCTTTTTTTCCAATATGTACAAGCACAGTACATGGAAAATAATACCAACAGCAATATGCTGTAGTCACACCTTTACCATCTATGAATATTAATGATATAACAAATATTGTAATTTCATAATGTGGAATCTGATATAATCAAGATTGAACTTATTTTTAAGCAACTAATTATGCATTTAAAAAATAAAATTACAATAATTAGGGTTAGGTTAGGGTTATTAAATGTATTCATATTAAATACAGTATGTTTAACTAGATTGCTTTGGTGTCCATTCATCTCATATTTAGAGGTTTATTAATAACACAACTAACTTCCATATGACCAGTCCCAGCAGACAGTTCTGTGTTTACAGGTCATTGGGTTGGGGGAGGTTAGCAGTCAGAGGAGCTCCCAACTTGTGGCCTCTAACCCTGGACCTTAAACATTTGACACTCACAGCAGCATACATTAAGATACTCTGTGTACAGAGGGCAGAGGAAGCACCGGTGTGCATTTGTGATATTGAACAGTATCTGCAGGCCATAATAAATCAGGGATCAAGTGTGAAGCTCATTGCTTTGAGGCTTTGAACAAACAACTTCAGTTTCCAATGTTGATAATTGAGAGGAGAGTCTATTAATAGGGAGTGTAGAGACATGTATGATCTGAGAGAACCGGATAAAACACTGGCAACATTGTGATTTTTAAGACATGGATTGTGGTTTGAGAAAGGCACCATGGAAAGCATGTTCCATAGATCAATGCCAACAGAGGTCTTGGGTAATGCACATTTTAAAAGCAAATTTTTTCACAATATGCTAACAGGGATATACAGTGCATACTGTAAAGAAATCTTGTTCTTTCAGGCCTCTACATAAAATGGCTTCTTTACATATAATGCTTAGTACTCAGAGACAAGTTTTCAGAGACAAGAAAACATTTACAAATTTGCACATATACATGCCCTTAAACTTGAAAGTACAACAGAATAATTCCTTGCAGGTGTTTTACAATACAACCGCAATTACTTTAGAATTACCACATATTTGTGGACTGTCATCAAAACCATATTTACAGCTACAAGAAAAGAGATATGCTTGGCCAAGCCCAGATGTCTCATACTGTATATATCGTCCCTTCAGCTGTCCACACCATTTTGTTGCAAAAGACAACAGTTTTAATGTTTCCTTAACTATCCTTGTCTTAATCACAACTCTAAACACAACACACATCTCAGGTCACCTTCAGGCGCCAATCGCGCCTATTGTTTGCGCTTAAGTTCTCCCCAAGGATAAAGCAAGTGCAATTACAGCCTGAAAAATTCCAGCATCAATGCTCCACAAATCTCCATGGGCTCTCAGAGGAGCCAGGTGTTCTAAAATAACATGGAGAAATCTGCAGTGCATACACCTTAATAGCTCCTTTTGAATGGCTCATTTTTATGAAATTCTAAACAGAACTCTGCAGCGAATAACTCTTACCTTCACCATTCTCTGAATGACTATTTCTCCCCTTTTTACAGGGGGAGTGGGTGGTAGGTATCTCGCTAGTGTTTCCTTACAATTAACTACCAGTTTGGATTTCTAAGAGGCCCCACAAGCCTCCCGTGTGGTAGGTTTATTCTTTATTTTCATACCCTACATATGGCCCTTAAAACCATAATGAAAGCATGTTTTGAATTATCTACATGTTAGGCAAATCTACACAGATTTGCCAGTTGTTTTAAAGCAAATATTATGTTAAAAAACAAATAGCACTTCAAGAACACAAAGTACCAACACATATGTTGGAATATACTGCTGGAATATACTGCGTATAGTACTACATTATATTCCAAACAATGCCTCAAAATCTTAGAAATCTAATGTTTAGGAAGACATTGCTAGTCAGATGATCAATATATTCATGATAAATATGCCATGATTCATATAGCTATATAAAAAAATAAAAATAATAATGAGTTCATTACAATTGCGATATGCAGGAACATTTGTAAGGATGTAGAACATCACACACAGCATCTGCTTAATAACTGCTGCATCAGCCACAGTCATATAACAAATGTACTAAGATAGTGAATACAAATAGTTCCCTTTTTATGTTTTATACCTAAGAACATGAAAAATATTTTATCATGGTAAATTGTGGATTTACCATATATACGTGTGTCTGGAACATGCTGTTTTGTTATACAGTATTGTCATGTGTCTGCACACTGCATAATTTTGCAAATATACTGTAAATCAGAGAATGTATATAAAATATATTTCTTATCCCACTGGCAAATAGTTTTTTCTTGTTTTAAGTATAAATCTAGAAAAAACTTGTCAATGGTGTAAGAACAATAAACTAATTCATCTCTAAAAAGAAGTCTTAATATCTTACACAATTTTCAAGTACATTCATAATTGAAAGAGGTTTAGATATTTTTTTTACTGTAAAGCCAGAAAACAATACTGACTAAGAAAGTTATTTTTTTTTTCTTTTTGCAGTGAAAGTCTGTTTCAGACATTCTCCTTTCATGTCATTATGTTTGTGGAACAGGTATATAGTTTGTAATATATCGTTCAGGGGTTTGGGCTGTAATTACAGCTCTGAATTCTGTTCAATAATGGAGAGCCAAGGCAATTTTCTCCTCAAGACTCCAACACCACTATGTATTTAAATGCACAGACAGAAACTTTAAAAAATCTGTGCCAGGAATACATTTTTGTCAAATTTTGAACCTTACTTGCTTCCCTCGCCTGGTATTAAATAACATATAGTCAGATCCATTTAAAAAATAAATAAAAGAGGGAAAGATTTTTCTCTTGTGTAAGCTGAAGGAGAACAGTTCTTTGTTTTCCAGAATTCTGCTATTATGCTTTCTTCATGAAAATAAATAAGTAATGTACAGCAAGATGAGATATGGGTTTTATAACACTGTTAACCTCTAAAGCATTTTTGGTCTCCCTTTGTGAACAAAGCCAGATCAGTATCATTGAATCTCATTTTTCAAAGACTGCATCTCTAGGAATTATGAGGTACATGGTGACCTGCACCATACACATGCACGCTAAACCCCTCCCTGAGATATGTAGTAGCTTGCGAAATGTTACACTATTGTCTGAAAAACCTGACAATTTATGACATCTGAAAGTTAATATATAGCCACCTCCTGTGGCCTCTAGAAGTTCACTCTGCCAAATGTCAAGCCATGTACAAGAAAGACAAAGAAAAACTGCTGGCCAAATGGAAAATAATCTGCAACATATTTTTCATTGATATGTTTATGGTGCATGGCGTCATCTGTTAAATTGTGAAGTGTAGAGTGGCATACACAAACATCTTTTCTGTATTATTATGCTGACCATAATTCATCTGCTGTGCTCTTATAGTTAGAAACACGTAACTTTTAAAGCACCAACAAAATGCAAGTCGTATAGCCAAATTGTGTATGGTTTTGTTTTAATTAATTGTGTAAATACATTTTCAATTTACAAGTTAAGTTTCCATTCGAGTTCTATTCAGAGAATGGCATTTATGTGTACATGGCATTTATGTTCTTGCTAGACTCTTTCTTCACATAGTAATTTACAAAACCATACTGTATATACAGTATGTTGAGGAAAAAAAATGATAATCTGAACTGAGCAATTTTTGAAGGGAAAACCCCTATCCTAAAATGTTCCATTATATATTCCATTTTTACAGTGAAATAAATCAGTGTGCTAAAATCTGTGGCAGTTTTTTTCCCCAACTTTATTTAATGTTATGACTGGGTAAATTTTAATTTCACTTGCCCAAATTTCTTACCCCTCAGGCAAGCTGTTAATGAAAATTTATTGAGAAAATACCACCTGGTTATTCGAGGAAAATTCTCATGTCTTTTCGAAGCAATCACAGAGTGATATATCACCTACCATAGTTACCATGACAACATATTACTTTTGTGTTTTGATTATTCAGGGCAACCAGTTCAAACACCAGATCTACAAACCATGAGCATGACACCCCACCATTACAACCTTTACAAATATCCTCATCCATTCACAAACATGTCATGCAATCACTTGAATATAAATCTAACTTACAGTGCAAAATACTTTGATATTGGTAGTTTTTTCCTTGGAATATTTTTACTTCCTATGAGGGGTTTAACGTGCAGCCTAACAGGAATTAGAGATATGTGTGGACTGCTGAGCTTCAAAAGTGCTATTAGGTGTAATTGGAGATGCACATTTGCTTGAGGCCATGACCTTGGTTGTATAGTCGGTGAGGTACAAAATTACAATAGGCCCAAACAGTCTTTTCCTCGATCCATCATCCAATAGACATCATCATAACAACGCAACAAGGTGAATCTGAATCCTAAAGTTGATGGATCTATGATAATCAAATAAGCCTACAGAGATTTTCACTACTGCGTTTCATAGCAACAAGCTGACACTGAGCAGAATCTCTGTCCTTCAAAACAACAAGCCTTTAAAACTCCCCAGAAATTTAATGGATAATTTTAAAGATGAGGTTTGATTCATGAACATGAAAACAAAGTGGTGGCCAGAAACTATAATACATAGTTTAATGATTGAATTTTCTTCATCTCATCATAATGCCATATTCTCACAGAGCTTCATGTCTCAACCTACAGTAAGAAGAGAAGAATACACTGGCGATATATGAGTGACTGAAGACCCTTCACTCAAAAACTCATCAAATGAGTCTGAGCTATTCAAACATCAGTTAAATTAGCAGTTCTTGTTGACTGACTACCAGCTCAAACATTCACAAATATGCAGCAAACAGAACATCGCCACATATGTGAGTGCAAATGATGGATAAAACAGCATAGGTATTTTTGTGGTGTATTTCAGAAACAATGAATAATTTCATGAATTCCAATAAAACTCAATAATTCAAAATATATACAGTATTAATAACAAATATATTAATAAAATATATTAAAATACAGCTGGGTCCAAACGTACGAGACTATCACTGACAATGTTTTTTTTTGCCATTTTTCTAATTTAATAATAATTAAAAAAAAAAGATAATCTCATGAATAAGAAAGTGTACAGGTGTTCGTAATAAATTGGCCAGTGAGTGTATATTATCAACATAGCAATTTGAGTGAAAAGTTTAATTGAAAAATGTACAAACATTTCTGAATTTCTGAGTATATAGGACATGAGCTGGCATGGACTGCACAAGTTTGTGATAAACCTGATGATCCAAGTTATTCCAGTTATGATTTGGGTGTTAGGAGTCAACATAGTCAATATCATAAATTTGCTTATTTAATTAGTAACCTAGAAATAGTAGGTAATCTTAATTTTTTTCGTATTAATTTTACATAATTATATTTCTTTGTTTTACATTTTTCAAAATTCAAAAAAAAAATTATTTCAGATTTCAATTAGATTTGAGTCCCATATTTTCAATGTGGTTTCAGACTTGCATCCCACTGTGTAATCTAGATGCATGTTCAGATATACTGTATTTAACTTAAGTTGAATGAAATGTACATGGGAAACCCATAAAACCAGATCTCAGCATTTCCACTTTGGCTCACTCATGAGTCATGTCTTACAAGCAATGCAAAAAAACAGCCAAAACCCACAGTCCCTGCACCCAATAAACCTATCTAACATCTGTAGATTATTCTTTCTCAATGGCACAGCAAGTTTGAAAAAAGAAGTGGACATCTCTAAGGTGCATTAAAACTGGAAGTCAAGAATGTCAAAGAAGCCCCAACAGTGAGTAAAAGGGAATCAGTGAGGAAGCGATTTGATGATAAAGTGAAAAGGTTTTTCAGTGAGAGAGCATTAACGACATTGGAGTGCAGCAAGGCAGCTCTGCTCTCACCTCAGCTGTCATCAGCTGTCCCGTCAGACGGGCCTAAGACCTCAACACCATTCGTATTCTAAATTACTCTTGCTCTCTCCTCCGAATCCCTCATTTCTCTTTCCACCTGTCAATCACCATGGGCCAGCTTACGTTCCTTACTGCAGTTTTAAAGCAAGAAAAGGTCTAGCAAGACACAGAGGAAAAGTTCAATCAGAACATCCTCAGCTCTGTGCTCTGAGGAGATTAACAGAGGTAAGTAACTTAAAGTTCAACTGTCTTCCTGACAACCCAGTGGCACATATGTCTGGGCTTTTTTTTTTTTTTTTTTTTTAACACACAAACACTGTGTACTAACCAGGCACAATGTGATAAGATTCCAACGACAGGCAATTTGTCTGGTCTGCCAAAAATGAACATGAAACTGTAGTGCAACAACACACAATCACAACCAATTAAAACATTGCTGCAAAATTACACACAATCACAGCCCAATTAGAATATATTTAATGTTTAGCGCTAAATTATGTTGAGATTTCACGGGTAATAGGACACAGTGTAACTAACACAACGTGATAAAGCAACAAGCCATCTCTTTTAAACTATACTGAAAAAAAGTGTTAACCTTCGATTGTTACCTACAGGATCTATTTCTACTTGATCTAACCAATACTGTATATATTATATTTGTTGGTGTAACCTAATTTGCCATGAACTTTTTGTCAGATTAACAATTAATTGAATTGAATTTTTAATGACCACTGAATTGAATAAAACCAGTAAATCTAGATGTTACCACATAACTGTATAAATCTTGAAACAAAATCTCTTCTAAGCTTTATAAAATCTATATCTTAATTTTTGTCCTATTCAACAATGACAAAACATTTTTTTTATTAATTGGTTTCTATATCTAAGGTATTCCACTGGGTAGCCCCACCCATCATAAAATCTCATTGGTCCAAAATCCTGCTCTTCATTACTGAACAGTACATTAAACATTAAATATGTTGTGATTGGCTGTGACTGTGTGTTGTCACGTAGAAATTCTATATTCAGTGTGGACAGACAAAATGTTTGTCGCAAAATGCTGAAATCTTCTCGTTTCGTGCCTGGTTCGGGCACTGTGTATACCAAGAGGTGAATAATGTTACTCTGTATTCAGTGCTGTTTTTACCCCCCACCCAGCTCATCTAATGACTGGTGCATCCATTTATCTCAATATTCACTCGGTGGCATGAAGGAAGACTGAAGGGGCTAGGCTTACAGGGTTCTTTCATGTGTGACTGACATGCACAGCAGACCCCTGATCCCATTGTGGGCCAGGCTGCAGACGCCTGCAAAGTCCATTAGAGAAAGGGGTGTGCATTGAAATGCTGAGAGAGTATCACACAAGGATGAATGGACATGGTGGTCCTCTTGTTTTTGTTTCTGTAACTTCTACTGTGTATGCCACTCTGTATGGTTTAAGACAAAGAACACACTGTTTTGGTCTTCGTCTGTGACTGCTGAAAGACTTTGATTACTTCCAGCCCTGTCCCAGAAAACTCTGTTCGCACTATACATTTCAGTGTACATGTTACTGTGTAATAACATAGGTAAGTACCAATAATAGTAATTAGGGCTTTCGATTTAATGCATTAATTCAGTGAGATTAATTATATAAAAAATAACGCATTAAAAGAATTAATGCAATTAATCATGTCCCCAGACTGCAATAAGGAATATTCCTTCCATATAAGCAATTCAAGAATGGAGTACCACCTGTTTTCTCCAGGGGGCAGTAAGCAAAACTCATACAGACAGAGAACAAACCACACTTACCGAGAGCAGACATCACAAGATAAGAACATATTCTTGCGTTCAAACACAGCTCGATGGTGCGCAAATCCGAATGTAGGCATCTTAAGACCTATTTTAACTTGACACAGTGAACTAATAACTGTATTTTTATGGCGCAATGCAATGAGATGCTCCAAAAGCATTCATCTGATGCAGGTGTACATTGACACTTGTTTGTCTGAAGAGTGAAAGAGTGTGTGTCTACCCATTATTAACCTTCCTCCACACAACCCTGTTTGAGAGACATTTTTATCAAGATTCCTCTTCTGGAGACTGGCATATGGCTGTACCATACTGGCCGTCTGTGATGTGCCCTGCTATTGAAACACCGGTTATTATTGCCTCCAGGGAGCTCTTAAAGTAGCAGCAGTAAACACATCTCCATGCTCTATTAATCTTCTGGTATGATTGCTTGTATTTGTGCAAAACCGGAATGCACATGAACACAATATGTGCATGTAACTTTAAAGATGTGCTGTTTTAACTATTAAGATAAAGTCATGATAAGGGGAGCACAAACAGGGTCATTTTGATGATACAGTGTGATATATCCAGTCCAGGTGTTGTGCTGTATGTTGTGTTTAATTGAGGTACAGTATACAAGAAAGTCATTTGCTCTGTTCTAAAATCCATTACTACAAGCTCAATGAAAAAGGGCAAGATGAGATAAATATTAATTATAAATATGCTTATATTTATTTTTTGCATTAATACTGAAAAGTAGTGATACAAAATTAGTTTAAACGTTATTATAAAAAAGTGTTAACATTACTTAATGCATAAGGTATCATGAATTTACATTGAACAATATATTTTCACAGCATTTATTAATCTTTGTTAATGTTAGTTAATAATAAAAAATGTTTATTGTTAGCTAATGTTATCTGTCACTGTACATAAGCAGGAAGAAGGACCCAAGCGCAGGAATGAGTGAAAAACTTTATTTAACCAACAGAAACAAACAGGCAACACAAAACTCTCATGAGGGAGAGGAAACAAATAAAACATAACCCAAAATAATATACAGTAACTAGGACCGACTGGAAACAGTAACAGGACTGGAACTGGAACAGACGAACATACTGACAAACTCACATATCTCACAAAACGATTCAACAAACACAAGAGGAAAGAGGGCACAACATATAGAACCAAGCACACAAGGAACAGGTGCAGACAATCAACTTGACGAGGACTAAACGAGGCGTGGCAGGAGGAAACAAGCAGGCAGGGTTAGGAGAGCGCATGGCAGACAGAAAACAAAACAGAGCCATGCGCTAAAACACAAAACAGACACAAACACATTAACAGGCAACAGAAAGGAGAGGGCTGTCAGACCGAGGTTGTGACATTAACATATAGAACTTTTGATTTAAAAAATGTATTACTGTATGTTGAAATTAACATTAACCAAGATTAAGATTATAACCCAAGGATGCCTCTTGTAGGTGGATCGGAAGGCCATGGCGGGGCCGGAGAAGGACCCGGAGGCCTGGATGGATCGGGAGGCCAGGGCCAAACCAGAGGGGAACCCGGAGACCAAGGCAAAGTCTGAGCCAATGAGCAGCTGGTGAGGTCAGTGGTGGCCACAGAGGACTGGCAGACTGGTCAGTAATTGCAGGGGACAGGACTGGGTCAGACAGATCAACGACCGCTGGGGACAGGACTGGGTCAGACCGAGTGAGAACTGCAGAGGGCTGGTCAAACTGGGCAGGGACCTCACAGGGCTGAACAGACTGATCAGTGATTGTTGGGGACAGGACTGAGTCAGACTGGTCGACGACCGCCGGGGACAGGACTGAGTGAGTGGCACTCACTGGGGACTGAACAGACTGAGCAACAGACTGGTAGCTGGTGTCTGATGGGTGCTGGTTACTGGGCTGAGCAACAGACTGGTGAGTGGTGTCTGATGAGTGCTGGTTACTGGGCTGAGCAACAGACTGGTGGCTGGTGTCTGACAGGTGCTGTTTACTGGACTGAGCAACAGACTGGTGGCTGGTGTCTGATGGGTGCTGGCCACTGGACTGAGTAAAGGGCTGGTCGACAGCCGCTAGGGACCGGACAGGATAGTTGACATCATAGGGGACTGAAAAGGCTTGTTGAAGGTCATCGGGGGCTGGACAGGATCGACGACGGTCACAGGGACTGGACAGACTCGTCGACAGTCATGGGGAACTGGACAGGCTCGTCAATGGCTTTAGGGAACTGGACAGACTCGACCATGGGGAACCGGAAAGGCTCGTCAATGCCCGCCGTGGCCGGGAGCGCTGACAGCGACTGGGAAATGGCCTCTGTAGAAATTCCAGCGAATACTCCCTCACCGGCTGGTCCCCCTGACGGAGACCAAAGAGCTTTTCAGCTTTAGCAGCTCTTTGGGGAACCAGAGACTCAGAATAAAAATAATAAACTAATTTCTTAGGGTCCATTTGTGGATGAATCGTTCTGTCATGGTACATAAGCAGGAAGAAGTACCCAAATAAAATATTTTATTAAACAACAGAAACAAACAGGCAACACAAAACTCTCACGAGGGAGAGGAAACAAACAAAACATAAAACAGAATAACATGCAATAACTAGGACCGAACGGAAACAGGAACAGGACTGGAACTGGAACAGACGAACATATTAACAAACTCACAAAACGATTCAACAAACACAAGAGGAAAGAGGGCACAACATATAGAACCAAACATATGAGGAACAGGTGCAGACAATCAACATGAGCAGGACTAAATGAGGAGGTGTGACAGGAGGAAACAAGCAGGCAGGGTTAGGAGAGTGCATGGCAAACAGAAAACAAAACAGAGCCATGCGCTAAAACACAAAACAGACACAAACACATTAACAGGCAACAGAAAGGAGAGGGCTGTCAGACCGAGGTTGTGACATTAACATATAGAACTTACAGTAAAAAATGTATTACTGTATGTTGAAATTAACATTAACCAAGATTAATAAATTCTGTAAAAGTGTTGTATGGAATGACATATTGATAGGATATTGGTCTTGGCGGACTAGATCTGCTACGCTGCTGCACTGCTGCAGAGCAAGTACTGAGACTTGCTACTGCTATAAAATACACAGACATACTAAGTCAAGCATGTGGACATCCTGTTGCTGCTGCACAATTAGACCAAACGCAAGACATGCTGCATTGAACATGTAGGACATGCTGCTGCACAAATAATGCTGACACACAAACAATCCCCATATAGCAGATCAAGACACATTTAGCTGGGGTGGAGGTGGGTTTCAGAGAAAAACTTTTGCAGCGCACTGCAGTGAAACCTGCTTATCTGCAAAACTGAGCAATTTAAATGTTAGACAAAGAGAGAGAGGAGTTGTCTGGCTATCCGATTACATTTCAAAGGACCAATCAGCTTACACCATGCGAGTGGATTTGTTTAACATGTCACATGTGTGTGAGCTAATTTGCAAACAGACAACAAGTTTAAAGAATATATAAGCTTGTGCCACATGGAGTTTCATGGCTGAACTTTTTTCATTCAAACAACGTGGTCACACAGGAACTTGTCATGATGCTACTGAATGTTCTGGTACCCTGACATTGACCCCATTCTGAAGAGTTACTGACAAGCACCATCTACCATTGGACATCTTGGCATCAAACATGTCTACCTTTTCCCGTGGCGCAATGGATAGCACAGTGCACAAGAAGTATCACAGGAAAAACACCATTTCTGGTCCCATGGAAAACCAGGAAGAAATCATATTAATAATCAATGATGAGCGCAAATCAGAGGTTGTATTTTTCCTCCAAGAATACATTTTTACTCCACTGACAGGTTTAGGGTTTGGGTTACAGTGTATGGTTAATAAAATATACATTCCTGTTCACTGTCTTTATTTATTTACAACTAAATATGACTCGCTTTTGCAGCTACTTTGTGGGTATTTCATCCGCAAACGTTCAACAACACTTTCAGCTTCAGCCACGGGGGCTGAGATTCGAAGTTTTGTAAGCACAGACTGACTTCTGCTGAAGAACTTTCAACCAATGCTGGCACGTGTGCCCTGGGTTGCCGACCCCTGCTGAAGAAACTAGTTTTCACTAAGATATTAACAGATGTCCTCTGTTCTTCTGAAATTCTTTCCTAAGATACTGGTGTCTGGCAGAATGTTCTTCTGCCAGACACCAGGTCCATAGTGAACTGAAATGAAGAGACATGTAATATCTACACCTCATCCCTATTGAGACATTTGAAACTATCTAATAGCTTATGTAGCAACTTGTTTTTAACATGATGTCTTGAGAGTGAAAATATGAGGGGACACTTAATAATTCTACATGTTACTTACACAAAGAGTTGGCCCAATCTTACAGATCTATGGAATTAATTTAGTCTGTAAGCAGCTAGAGTAGATGTAATTAGCATATGTTGACACACCCCTGACCCTGGAAGCATGTATCATCTTGTCCAAGACTTCCATGTCTATTCTGTGTGTAGAGAGGTATATTTGTTCAGACCATTACCCACATCATCTCTAATGTTATGGTACCTTAACTTCTAGGCATGAGTCACCACAGGCATGTCTCTCTCTCTCTCATTCTCTCTCTCTCTCTCTATCTCTCTCTCTCTCTCTCTCCCTTTCTTTTTGTAATGAAAGTTTATTTTCACTCTTTCAATGAAGCTAAACACTAGTAACTGATTTGCGCTGTCATTGCAATCCTCATGTCTGGTCAAGTCTAACCATCAGATGAAGGATACCTTTTCATGTGTATTAGTAGGGGACAACCGGAAAATGACCTCACTGTTTGAAACTGCCCTAGGAAAGCTGAGGAGATTATGCTTCTTATTTTTTATTTTATTTTTTTTGGTTGGGAAGAGAGCAAGCATGCAAATCATGCTAAACCCTATGTCTCCTCCAGTGCAGACAGACTTCTCTGATTACTGTAGGACCCAGCTAGTATCTGGCCATTTTGAACAGTTGAATGGTGGATGGTTAAAAAAGAAAGGCCTTGAATGAGGCAACATAGAGACCTAACACAAAGCAACAGAGCCAGGAACATGACCGATGGCTGCTCCACAACTCTAGAGCACAGATCTGCATTATTTTGTCCTTAAATGGTGTGCTTTTTCTGCTGATGCCAATAAATATACAATATGACCTTAAATTGACTTTACAGGAGTAGTATACACAAATATTCATATTCTGTCATTATTTACTCACGTACATCTCATTCCAAACCCACACATTGTTTAAGTTCCATGTACCACAAAAGTAGAATTTTGAATAAATTCACGCAGGTATTTTCCATACAGAAACAGTTTACAGTGACCATGGCTGATAAGCTCCAAAAATGCAAACAAACAAACAAAAAAGTAACATAAAAGTAATCGATACAACTCGTACACTATATTCCAAGTGTTCTGAAGCTATATTATAGCTTTGTGTGAGGAACAGACCAAGATTTAAGTTATTATTCACTAATAATCTTCCCTTCCAGTGAGCTGTTAACTTGAGAACCACTGTGGACTAGATCATTACTTTTTTTTCAATGTACTGGTTGATGTGGTTCACAAATTGATCTGAACGATTTGATCACGTGATAAGATGCGTGGATTAAAGGTCTCAGACACAGAGGCAACTGAGATTCGTCCTCCGCCATCTGGATTGAGGCGAGTCACTACGCCATCATAAGGACTTAGAGAGCATTGGGAATTGGGCAATCCAAAATGGGGAGAAAAGTGGAGAAAAATAATAAAAAAGAAAGAAAGAAAGAAAGAAAGAAAGAAAGAAAGTCATTCAGGTCAGGAAGGACATGAGGGTGAGTAATAATGACAGAATTTTCATTTTTAGGTAAACCTTTTTCTATAAATTTACCATATCAAATGATAGTTTGGAATACCTTGCATGCAAGTATCAGGAGTTCACTCATTTCCCATCAGGAGTGCTCATCTTCAGCTGAAGTTCTGTCTGGTTTTGTGAAGTAATAGAATGGTCATCTGCTACCCAAGAGTGTCTGAGAGTGTATGATGTCAGAATGCTTAACCACAGTCCCATGGCTCTGGAGCTCTGAGTGTTGTTGAGCATATGAGCCTGTTTTAGCAACAAAGCAGACTAAATACTGCCATCGGTTGTTGTGACGCATGAAAAGGAGCTGGCACTGATGCTTTTCAGCTGGCACTGGATCCTATGGCAGAATGTTTCACTCTCTCAGAAAGAAGAAGAGGTCCTCAATAGACCCATGCTGTAAATAACAATGAAGTGAGTTTCAAAACTCACTTTCTTCAGATGTTTTCGAATTTTGTAGAAAGGAAAACAATTTAATTGAGTGTGGAGGAGACCACTGCTTTACCTGTCTTTTTTAAGAGCTATTTTTCTACTTGTCCAAGGAAACACAACAATGAAAAGTGCTGTGGAAGTTGTTTTCCCTCATCATTTTGTCATTAATTGGCTGCCAAGCGTACTTGACTGTGGAAAGATGAAGCTGGCTCTCCATGGACACTGTGTTCATTTCAGGGGAGCTGGGGCCAAATGAGTTTTGTTTGTGCCAAAGCCCAGTGGGGCGCAGAAGGACAGCTTGGTGGTGTGTATTCAGTGCGTGTTCAGTGGTTGTAGATAGCCGTTAAGTGTCATACAAACTCAGCTCACAGCCCTCTTTAGATTCATTATAGGAGCCAAGATGGGCATGTCATCAAAGAAAGGACATTTCATTGTGGACATTCAGTCTAATTTATGAGGAGGCCAAGAATGTTGTTCCAAGACCAAAAACAAAACAAACCAAACAGCCTAAGAATGGTCAAGACTCAAGACATTTGAAAAGTACAAAATCTATTTGAGTTTGTACTAATTGTTTCAATGCAGTTTATTATATTTTTGAGCTTAAAGGGATCGGTCACCCAAAAAAATTAAAAAATAAATCTGTCATTATTTACTTACCATCATGTTGTTCTAAACCTGTATTCCATAGAAGAAAGTAATAATGGGTTTGAACTGATATGAGGTTGAGTAAATGATGACATTTCATTTTTGGGTGACCTTTCCTTTAACCTCACATTTTTTTTGACATTTCGTCAAATTGCACTTTGTAGACTATGTCTGCCTTGATCCATGGTGTTTATCGGCTTTCTGGACTGCTGTCTGTATTACTGACATACTGTATGTTGACTTAACAGTGCTGCACTTGAGGTGGGCTACCTCATTAACTTATTTGCTTCCATAAGTCATCCTCTGCTCAGGAGACTCCTGTCACTTTTTGGCTTTTAAAGGCAATTATATTCTTGATCCTGCCAACTATGACCATCCCATTAGGATCAGCTTACAGAAAAAAAGCTCTTGGCAGCCCGGGAAAAGGTCTGGACATTTATTCTGTTTATTTAACAGAAACCATGGAGCCAAAACATCAATCCAATACACTACAGCAGTCTATCCTTCAATCAAAAGTTGCTATTAGGGCTGCTCAGATCATCTAGTGTTGTGCAAACAAATGCTAACTATTAAACATCTTATTTTGGCTAGTTAAAATCACTTTTGTCTAGCACAAATTAATTTACCCAGATCACAGAACATTGTGGTTTGTAAACTTTTAGAAAGATGCACAGAACTCCTCCACCATTTTACATTTCAAATGAGAGGTGACATACTACCATTCCCCTGTCTCAACAACTCAGTTACAAAACTATATGCTTCGCTACGCCAGTCATGCTTTTTCTGGTTCAGCGAAACCTATCATTACATGCTTGAATCACTGATTTCCATGGAAACTTCTGTCTAATGCATCACTTGACATGCAATAATACAGTATAATGGTAGTTATTTCTCATACACACAATTTGTACTTTATATTGACATGATAGAAAGCATGTGTTAGATGAAAGGTGCAATATCCATTATTAGTAAGTTGATATACTCTGTTATTATAAATTTATAAAGCCAGTTATTTACTTATTCATCCTTATAAGAAGTGTGTGCTAATTTGGGCAGGTGTATCGGGTTACAAGCTTTGCCACAGGAACAATTAGGATGCATTATTTTCTTACAGTGCTCGTGGGGTTGATTGTATGCATTAGATGAGCAGAATACTTTATAAAATCATTAAAAATACAACATGCATAAATTCCAATGAGTACATAAAGATCAATGTGTATACATGCTCAGGCAAATGAAAAAGAAGAAATATAAAAGCCATTAACACAACAGTATAGGGCTTGCAAACACAATGAACACTGCAAACATGATAGCATAATGATACCCACTGCTCTCCTGGCATCAGTTCTTCTCCCCGTCTGTGGAGTGTAACCTGCATACTTGCCAAGGTAATTGAGGAGCAATACTGCAATCAAATACCTCAGAAAGCCTCTCTTGGCAAGCTACTCTCCTCAGTGTCTCTCTCTCTTAGCGCATTGTTTTGCTTTGGACATCCATGATGCTCATGGGTTTCCTTTGTGAGTTTTAGCCAATAAATGCATTTCGGGGGCTCAGGCGTCTGAAATCAGATCAAATTTACAAGTGCTGGCTAAAGATAAAAGTAGATTTTCTAAAATTGTTATTCATGTCGGCACTAACGATGTTCGGCTTCGCCAGTCGGAGATCACTAAAGATAATATTAAAGAGGTGCATGAACTTTCAAAAATTATGTCAGACACTGTAATATGCTCTGGCCCCCTTCCTGCCTGTCGTGGTGACAAGGTTTATAGTAGAATGTGTCACTGAATGGCTGGATGTCAAAGTGGTATCCGGAGAATAGCATAGGATTTATAGACAATTTGAAGAGTTTTTGGGGTAGACCTGACCTGCTAAAGAGAGACGGACCCCATCCCTCCAGGGAAGGTGCCGCTCTCCTCTCTAGTAATTTGGCTCATAGACTTAATAGTGATAGTATTTGATCTGCTAGCTGCCTTGAGATGTCACAGAGGTCACATAAACTACAACACATAGAGACTGTATCACCCAGATATCACATAGAGACTGTGTCTGTTCCCCGAACTACCAAACACAAAACTCTCACAAAATTATTTAGAAAAAATTTGATTAAGGTAAGACTTAAAAATAACATGAAATATGAAGATAAAAATCATATAAAGGTAGGGTTACTAAACATTAGATCTCTTTCAACCAAAGCACTAATTGTAAATGAAATGATTACATATCATAGTGTGGATGTGCTCTGTTTGACTGAAACCTGGTTTAAACCAGATTAATATATTAGTTTAAATGAATCTACTCCCCCATGTTATTGTTATAAACATAAGCCTCATCTGAAGGGTCGATGAAGTGTTGCTACAATTTACAATTAAGTTTTTGGTGTTACTCAGAGAACAGGATATAAGTTTAAGTCTTTTGAACTAATAATGCTTAATGTGACACCATCAGATACAAATGAAAAATCTCTATTGTCTTTTGCCCTTGCTACAGTATATAGATCACCCGGGCTGTATTCTGATTTCCTTGGTGAATTTGCAAATTTTCTATCAGATCTAGTATTTACTGTGTATAGAGCTTTAATTGTTGGTGACTTCAACATTCACATGGATAGATAGAAAATGACACATTGGGATTAGCATTTATCGATATTCTCAACTCTCTTGGAGTCAGACAAAATGTGACAGGACCAACTCATCGCCATAATCATACGCTAGATTTAATTCTGTCATATGGAGTTGATGTTGATACTATAGAAATTCTGCCGCAGAGCAATGTCATCTCAGATCATTACCTTGTCTCTTGTATGCTGTGATCAGCTAATGTTACTCAATCTACAACATGCTACCGTTCAGGTACAATTATTCTTTCAACCACTAAAGATAGCTTCACTAATAATCTTCCAGATCTATCTCATATAAGCCCTCAGTAAGCATCTCAGTAAACCACAAAATCTAGAAGAACTTGATGTAATAACAGAACATTTTAATACAGTTTCTCTAGCACTCTTGATAGTGTCGCCCCCTTCGATTAAAGTAAATGAAAGAAAAAAGTCCCACACCATGGTACAATGATCACACTCATGCTCTCAAGAGAGCAGCACGGAAAATGGAGCGCAAGTGGAAGAACACAAAATTAGACGTATTTTGTGGTGCCTGGAAGGATAGTGTCTGTAGTTACAAACAGGCGCTAAAAGCTACCAGGTCAGCATATTTTAGCAAACTCACAGAAAATAACCACAACAATCCTAGGTGTTTATTCAGCATAATAGTAATGACTTCATGAATTTCTTTATTGATAACATTTAAATAATCTGAAATAAAATTGGAATTATGCAATCATCTGTCACAGTACCTCAGAAAACAGTGTCTCATAATTTTCCTCACGAGCAGCCGCAATCCTTTGCTGTCATAGGTTATGAAGAGCAAACAAAACATAGCGAATCATCAAAATCCACAACATTATGTTAGATCCAATACCAACTAAGCTCTTAAAAGAGGTATTTCAAGTAATCTCAGAACCTCTTCTTAATATTATTAACTCCTCGCTATCCTTAGGACATGTCCCAAGAAACTTTGAAATGGCAGTTATCAAACTGCTTATTAAGAAGCCACAGCTTGATCCTGGAGAATTGGCTAATTATAGACCAATTTCAAATCTCCCATTTATGTCAGAAATATTAGAAAAGGTAGTGTCCTCCCATCTATGTTCATTTCTACAGAGAAATAGTATATATGAACAATTTCAGTCAGGATTTAGGCCTCACCACAGTACAGAGACTGAACTTATCAGAGTTACAAATGGCTTGCTCCTATCATCTGATCGTGGCTGCATTTCTCTTCTAGTGCTTTTAGATCTTAGTGCTGTCTTTGACACCATAGATCTCGACATTCTCTTGAAAAGGCTTGAGAATTATGTTGGCATTTGTGGACTTGCATTAGAATTGTTTAGATCATATTTAGCAGACCGTAACCACTTTGTCTATGTAAATGAGGAATTGTCAAATCAGACAAAAGTTAAGTATGGAGTGCCACAGGGATCAGTTTTAGGGCCTCTGCAATTCTCCTTATATATGCTTCCCCTGGGAGATATTATCAGGAATCGTGGAATAAGTTTCCACTGTTATGCCGACGATACCCAACTTTATATTTCTTCGAAACCCGACGAAATTTCACAATTCTCCAAATTGTGTGTTTCAATGAAATCAAAGATTGGATGGCCAGAAATTTCCTTCAACTCTATTCTGACAAACAGAGGTACTAATTATTGGACCAAAAGCCTCTAAAAATAAGGCGCTAAAATATAATTTGACTCTTGATGGATGTACTGTTACTTCATCTTCTACAGTGAAGAACTTAGGTGTTATATTTGATACCAATCTGTCCTTTGAAAATCACATTTCCAATGTTTGTAGAACAGCATTCTTCTACCTCAGAAATATTGCTATGTTATGACACATGCTCTGTGTACACATGATGCTGAAAAACTAATTCATGCATTCATGACCTCAAGACTATTGTAATGCATTAATGGGAGGATGTCCAGCAAGTTCAATAAATAAACTTCAATTGGTTCAAAATGCAGCAGCCAGATTGCTGACTAGAACCAAAAAATATGATCATATTAGCCCCATTTTATCATCGTTACATTGACTACCTCTTAAATTTCGTACTGATTTTACAATTTTGTTAACTACGTACAAAGCTTTGAATGGTCTAGCTCTGCAGTACTTAAGTGACCTACCACGCTATATTCCATCACGTTCATTACGATCGCAAAATTCTGGCCTGTTAATAGTTCCTAGAGTATCAAAATCCACAAAAGGAGGTAGATCCTTTTCCTATTTGGCTCCTAAACTATTGAATAGTCTCCCTAACACTGTTCGGCATGCAGACACACTCACTGAGTTTAAGTTTAGACTAAAGACTCATCTATTTAGCCTGGCATACACCTAATTTATCCATCAGCTCACAATTAGGCTGCTTTAGTTAGCTGGAACCAGAAACATTTATCATGATCTATTACTCTGCAAAAAATGTAATGGCATCTACGCTAATATTATTCTATTATCCCTAGTAGTCCCTATATATAGTATCCCTGTCTCAACCTCGGGATTCCTATGCCGAAGTCACCAGAACCAGCTAGATCCAGCTCCATTCTTGCTTGGTGTCGGAATCCACTGCTACGTGTCTCTGAGTGATGACAACTAAATGCAGCTGGTTCCAACCAGACATCACTTCAGTCTATTACGATGAACTTCAGAGGATGAACTGATGCCAACTCTAACCAAAAGACATGGTATACTTTGAACCTTGGACATAGGATAGACCTCACTGAAATGGCCGGTTGAACTGCGATGCACCTCACTCATCTCTGCCTGCATCACCTTGGTCTAATGAAAGACTACACTCCTGAAATGGAATAAATAGACTATCAATTAATTGCCAACAAAAGCCTTCATCAGCCAACTAACAAAGGACAATGCATCTATGTAAACTTCTGCAGGTAATCCAGGATGGACTTCAAAGACAGTAGTCATTCATCTTACAATTCATATAAAATCTTTATTTAAACCCTTGCCCTTAACACTTACTTAGTTTACTCATTTTAAACCATGACTTGCACTTCACATAAATAAGTAATATTGGCATTATATTCATGCTGTTAGCCAGAGGGGAACTGGCCCCCACAGTGAGCCTGGCTTCTCCCAAGGTTATTTTTCTCCATTAACCAACATCTTATGGAGTTTTGTATTCCTTGCCATAGTCGCCTTCGGCTTGCTCACTGGGGTTCTAAATACAATTATTATTTAATTATTTATTTTTATACAAAATTTACAATCATATTTAATCAAACTACACAATGATGACTCTAAGACTTTATAGATATTACAGTTTCATTGTCTGTTAATGCAAGATTTTCTGTAAAGCTGCTTTGAAACGATATGTGTTGTGAAAAGCGCTATACAAATAAAAATGACTTAACTAGCCTCCTACTCATCTCACATATTCTAGATTGGAAGCTGGTTAGCCCTTAGCCGCACTCATTTTTCACTGAACACTCATACTTAACAGCTTTCCTTGCTTAACTTATAAAAGTTTACTTTTCAGAGGCTGTACGAAGACACACTCATATGTATACTCACTCATCATTTTATTAGGAACACCTGTACACCTACGTATTCATGTGATTATCCAATCAGCCAATCATGTGGCAGCAGTGCAATGCATAAAATCATGCAGATATGGGTCAGGAGCTTCAATTAATGTTCACATAAACCATCAGAATGGGGAAAAAATTTGATTTCAGTGATTTCAACTTTGGCATGATCGTTGGTGCCAGACGGACTGGTTTGAGTATTTCTGTAACTGCTGATCTCCTGGTATTTTCACGCACAACAGTCTATAGAGTTTACTCAGAGTGGTGCAAAAACATAAACCATCCAGTGAGTGGCAGTTCTGCGGACGGAAACGCCTTGTTGATAAGAGAGGTCAACGGAGAATGGCCAGATTGTTTTGAGCTGACAGAAAGGCAACGTAACTCAGATAACATTCTGTTCAATTGTAGTGAGCAGAATAGCATCTCAGAATGCACAACAGGTTGAACCTTGAGGCAGATGCGCTACAACAGTAGAAGCCCACATCAGGTTCCACTTCTGTCGGCCAAGAACAGAAAGTTCACCAAAACTTGACAGTTAAAGACTGGAAAAACTTAGCCTGGTATGATGAATCTCAATTTCTGCTGAGGCGCACAGATGGTCAGAATTTGGCACCAACAGCATAAATCCATGGACACAACCTGCCTTGTGTCAACAGTCAAGGTTGCTGGTGGTGGTGTAATGGTTTGGGGAATTTCTTGGCACACTTTGGGCTTGTTATCAACAATCAGTCATCACTTTAATGCCACAGCCCATTTGAGTATTGTTGCTGACCATGTGCATCCCTTCATGATCACAATTTACCCATCTTCTACTGGCTACTTCCAGCATGATAATACACCATGTCACAAAGCAAAATTCATCTCTAACTGGTTTCATGAACATGACAATGAGTTCACTGTTATTCAGTGGAATTCTCAGTCACCAAATCTGAATCCAATAGAACACTTTTGGGATGTCATAGAACAGGAGATTCACAGCATGAATGTGCAGCTGACAATTCTGCAGAAATTGTGTGATGCAATTGTGTCAACATGAACCAGAATCTCAAAGGAATGTTTCCAAAATCTTGTGGTATCCATGCCACGAAGAATTGAGGCTGCTTTGAGGGCAAAGAATATAGTGCTCCAAATAAAGTGCTCAGAGAGTGTAGAACATTAATTGTGACAGCTCAGAGGCTTATTCAATATTTGCCAGGCTATCTGCAGTTTGCTGTACATTCATCTTCAGATATTTGGTTTCTCATACCCTGTGTATTATAGCTAAATCAATGCATATAGGCAACTTCCTAGCTTTCGTTCCTATTAGCAACTGTGAAAGGGCTGAACTTTAAAAATACCAAAGTAAATTTTATAGAGGGTTTGTGATCTTAGGGTTTATGAATTTTGGTAAATCATCCTTTCATTGACATATATTTGATTATTTGCTTTTTAACGTTGAGAAAACCACAAGGCAATAACCACAACATTACTATTTTAGCAGATGCTTTTAAAAAACAATTATTTCTCAGTGGAGTGCCAGTCTTTAATTAAATCATGTACAGAAGATAATTAAGATCATTCCAACTTCATTTAATTTACCAAGGTTTAAAAAAAGCTAATCTCTAATTATTTACATTTAATTTTGATCAAAAAGAACAATCCAGATATGCCAGAAATCACTTCATATTCAAAAAATACATTTGGAAATAAAAAAAAATCCATTTTACCAAGGTATTCTCAATTTTTTCCTCTTACTTTAAAGCTACTGGAAGGTTGTAGTCCCTCAAGCTGATTAAAAAGTGCAGCTCTCTGCTTTCTGCCGTGCAAACTTCAGATTTAAATGGCAAGTTATCAGCTTTTCCATTCTATTCCTGAACATCACCACATCCTGATCATCATGATGACATGCACAAATCACCAAAGTGAACATAAGCAATCATGCTGAACTTCAAAGTATGTGTGTGCTGGTTTGTGGTTGAACGGATCTCCAATACATCTGAAAACTTAATGAGATATATCAGGCCACACTATTTGGAATTTTAAATGGACCCAACACAAAGGAAGCCACAAAATAATCCCTCTTGTTGGGTGGTTAGAATAGTGCAATACGTATTCATTGCATCATACAGCAACACTCTATCCATAACTCTAGTGTAAAGACAACTTTGAGCCAGTAGACATTTGAACTGATTCAACAAGTAACCACACCACTAATATAGGGTTAGTAATCACAAGCAGCCCATCTTCGCATGCAAAGTCCTTGAAGCTTTTGAGCTGTCTAAAAACCTTCATCTCCCTCCTCACCCCTTAATTCCACGTCCAGACAGACGTACAGATTTTAGCTCAAAGAATGACACTGCTCATCTTCGCCCATTTGAGTCCAGATAAAGTGTGCGGTGGGTATATCTAACCAATGAAAACTAAGTATCATTGATTTGCTTTGAAAAACTGCTGAGGAAAAGATTGCACAGATATGTCCAGCTGACATTTATAGAACTTAGTCTTTTTAGCCAATGAAAAGAAGGATGTAGGCGACATACAGTGGGGTCCAAAAGTCTGAGATCACTAGTGAAAATGCCTCTATTTTGTGTTTTCTATTTTAACACAAATGTTTTCTGTTCAAATTATATTAGCATTAAATCTGAAGAGTTTTTTTTTTTTTTTTATCAAAAAGAATTTCAGAATATCTTAGTGTTTGGTATGTCCCCTTTTTGCTTTACAAGTTTTTGCAAAACCTGATCCATGTTATCCCAGTATGATTTGTGAATGTTCCAAAAAAGCATCTGGGGCAGGATTCATGAAACGTTTTTGTAACGTTGCTAGCATTAACAGACAGACGAAGACTATGAAGTGCGAAGAACCCAAGTGCAGTGTTTATTTACAAAGTGAATATCCAACATAAACTAGAACAAACGACTTGACTTGACTTGACTTGACTTGACTTCATTCAACATCATTACAACAAAACAATACCTGACCACTGACAAGGGCAAACAAGTGGACTTAAATACATGAACATGCATTGACAATGACAACCAATCAACAGACAGAACTGTAAACAAGATAACAAGACTAATACATTTTAACCAATGAAAAGACAAGACTGCTAATAAGATACTCAGACAATGAACCAATGAAAACAAGACACATGAACAAGGGAAACACATGACAGTATCACATGATAAGATCACATGAGGGAACAGGAACTAAACTATCAAAATAAAAGACATGAACTCATGAACTTATAATTAACGTTTAACAAACACAGATTTATACGTGACAGTTCTTAAGAAGAAATGTCTTCTTAACTACTTGCTAACTGAAGAAAAAAGTTACGAATATTTTGTATTCCCGAAAAAAAACTTCTTAAGAAAGTTCTTATCATTTTTTCTTAAGATTGTTCTTAAGAAAAAACTTAAGAAGCATTCAAATTCTCGAAAGAAATGTTCTCAAAAATCATCATAAATAACATCTTAAAGATAGGATAACCTCACAGTTGTCTTAAATTCTAAAAGGTAAGATGTTTCATGAATTTACTGAGTTGTTTTAAATGTGATGCATTCTATCATGTTGAGTCTGAAGTCGCAATGGGCTGTTTATGTAGAAATGTGATTTTAGACCAAAACACTTTTCTTGTTTTGTGATTAATTATATTTTTATTTTCAGCTTTCAAACCATGTAAATGTTATCACTGAATTCAAACAATAATAATTAATATGGTGACCAATCATGCTAATTCAAACGGATGCGCTGCATATAGTGCTCTCCGCGATTTTTAGAGTTCATAGTAACATAATAATTATAACATTAGAAAGCTGAGACTTTCTTTTTCACCCCCCATCCACATTCCTATTGGAGTTGTGCACACCCTTTCCCATCTACCCGCCTCTTAATTTCTGACGTGATATAGTAATTATCAAGCTTCCCAAGGAGAACATTTTCCTCAACAAGAACCTCTTGTCTACTAAAGTTTTTGTTTTGTTTTGTTTTCCTCCATGTCAAATTAAAAGTTATCAAATTGTTAGCAGCAAGTAAATTCTCTTATGACAGTTACTGTCATTAAACTAACACATCTCACGCACTTTACATTCCAAAAAATGATTGCAAGATGCTTGCTATTTAAAAAATAAAAAAAAATTAAAAGATACATTTATTGTTACGATTGACCAGTGTTGAAGTATTGAATTTGTTGTAGGCTATTAGACAAGGCAACTCCATTAGCAGGCTGATCATGTCAAAGCCTGTCTTTTTATTCTTAGGAAAAAAAATGAAGATGTTCTTAAGAAAATATTTGAGAACTTAAGACTTTTTCAAGAATTGCTCTTAGGAATGTGCTCACGAACTTCTTATAATTTATCCTAAGAACTTTCTTAATTTTTTTCTTAAAGGTGCAGTTTGTAAGATTCAGAAACCCTTGTTATTAATGGCACCTGTGGCCGTTAAGCGAACTGAAGCCAGCTACCTGTAGCTCGTGCTCGTGCACACACTCCACAGGGATGCGAGCATCGGCCAAAACAATGACGTAACGTACAAAGAGGCTGAACGTGATTCAACGGCATCATGCTGACAGATGAGGTAGCATAATTAAAATTACAGTTATGATTGTTTTACTACAAGCTTTGAGACTGTATATTATATTTGACTCTCCAGTGCTGGAACAGGGCTAAAACAATGTGTGGATATAGGTCTGACTATACAAGACTGTAGTTTGAAGTAATCACTTTTCTTTGCATGATACATTGACTGCATTTATACAATAGCCTATGTCGGCATTAGCTAGCTAGCCAGCTTTATCAATAGCTGTTAGCTAAATCTGGTGGATGATGACAGTAGCTGTTTATAAAATAGATTATACATTATAAATATGTTGATGCAATTCAGTATTAATGTGATTCCATCACAACTGTCATTTTGATATATCGATGTGCTATTGTTTTATAATAATAGAATGTATATATTTTCTGTATAAACAACGTTACACTAATAAATGGGTCTTTTTGCATTATCTTGAACATTGTCTTGAACCCGCAGGGTTCTCCGTGCACCGAGCGGACAGAGCGAAAGACCTTTCAGGTAAAAGCAGAGGTGGTGGTGTATGTTTTATGATCAACAAATCCTGGTGTGATCAGAGGAATGTACATTCTATCAAGTCTTTCTGCTCTCCTGATCTGGAATTTCTCATGCTTCTGTGTCAACCATTCTGGCTACCGAGGGAATTCACAGCAGTCATTATCACTGCTCTGTACATCCCACCACAAGCCGACAGAGACTGGGCACTCAAGGAACTGTATGGGATTATAAGCAAGCAGGAAACCGCGCACCCTGAGGCCACGTTCATTGTGACCGGGGACTTTAACAAAGCCAATCTCAAATCAATCGCACCAAAATACCACCAACACATCAGATTCAACACATGAGGGGACCGGGTTTTGGACCATTGCTACTCTCCCTTCCGGGATGGCTACAAATCCCTCCCCCGCCCACCATTTGGCAAATTGGACCACTCTTCCGTTCTGCTTCTGCCTGCTTACAGGCAGAAACTGAAACAGGAAGCACCCACCCTCAGAACGATCCAGTGCTGGTCGGACCAGTCAGACTCTACGCTACAAGACTGTTTTGATCACACGGACTGGGAGATGTTCCGGTCCGCCTCTGATGACATCGAGCTTTACGCTGATAGCGTCACGTGTTTCATCAGAAAGTGCGTAGAGGATGTTTTTCCGACCAAAACAATACGGATCTACCCGAACAAGAAACCTTGGATTAATAGCGATGTTCGCGCGGCACTTAATGCGTGGACCTCCACTTTTAATTCCGGGAACATGGAGGAGCATAAACAAGCCAGTTATGCCCTCCGAAAAACTATCAGAGCAGCAAAATGCCAGTAAAGGAACAAGATCGAAGGACAGTTTAACACCAACTCTAGAAGCATGTGGCAGGGAATTAACATCATTGAGGGCAGTGGTGGCTCAGCGGTTAAGGCTCTGGGTTACTGATCAGAAGGTTGGGGGTTCAAGCCCCAGCACCGCCAAGATACCACTGTTGGGCCCTTGAGCAAGGCCCTTGACCCTATCTGTTCCAGGGGTGCTGTATCATGGCTGACCCTGCACTCTGACCCCAGCTTAGCCGGGATATGTGAAAAAAAGAATTTCACTGTATATGTGTGATAAATATAATTATAAATTATCATCACGGACTTTAAATGGAATAAAAACTCCACCGTGAACACCACTGCCTCTCTCCCGGCTAATGAGCTAAATATTTTTATACTCGTTTCGAGGGAAATAACACTGCCCTCGCGGAGAGAGCTCTCACGGCCGAAGCTACAGAGGTTAGTTCACTCTTCATCTCTGTACCGGATGTAACCCGATCCTTCTGACGGGTGAATATCCGTAAAGCCGCGGGTCTAGACGGCATTCTGGGCCATGTCATCAGAGGAAAAGTGAGAAAAAACCTGGAAAAAATGAACACTTATGTGAGAATGCTGTTTGTAGACTACAGCTTAGCATTCAACACCATAGTGCCCTCCAAGCTTGATGTGAAGCCTTCTCTATAACACTAAATGCCAACAATGCCCCTTCATTGTTTATACGGAATAGAAAGAATCTCATTGTGATTCACTACCCTATCATTCGCTTTCTCACTCTCTGTTTTTATTTCTTTGGGACGAAAAACAACGATAAGGCCACCAGTCCCTTTGTTTGCAGTAGATTTTTATATACAGGACAAGCATAAGACTAGGATTCAATATCACTCTTGTGCATGCCTGGAATCTTTATGAGAGCTCCTCCTAGTAATGTTAACCATCTTCCTTTATGATCTATCCTCGCTTCTATTCACCATTCCTTTAGAGACTGATCCATGTCTTCACTGTGCCTTTGAGTAAACACTGTGAAGTTTTTGTCAGTCTTTCTGACATTTACAGTCAGCATTATACACAAAGCACAGTGAGAGCTTTCAAAATATTCCCTCTGAGATGTTGCATGCATTACTGGTCATATGGCTTTTTAATCTTATTTTCCAGGTCAAGAGGGGGGAGAAACAAGCAGATTCCTGGCCAAATCCAACAAGACAACTAAAATTTGAGGAAAGAGTTGTGGTTAATTTAAGATGGGTAGGGATCAATACTTCATAAGGATTTTGTTTTTGTTTTTCAGCCTGGTTAAATTCAAATATTTGTTGAAGCCTCTTTTTACTTTGTTGTGAGAACAATATAAATATAGAGCATGACAATTTTACATGGTTAAGATGCAGTATTGTTTATCTATGGACTGTAAGAGAGCTCCTAAAATTGACTCACACACTAAAAGACCATTCATGAATGAACTAATTTCCAATTGTAACTCTCTTTGATAAAGAATTTGCCATTCCCGTCACCCACCCCCAAAATGCAATACAGCAAGTTTCCTTCAAAACACCTTCACACAGAGTACAGTAATAAAATTCACCTTTCAACGAATGAAGTTCATCAGTGCTCGTCTTCAATTGTCAGAATGTTGCTGCTGATCTGCTGGTGGTTCCCCTGAGAACTGAGACATATGTCAGTGGGGACACCTTCTTGAGTTAAAGCCCAGTCCCCTCAACAGCTTTAGGGCCACAGGATCAGACGCCTGCCCCAAAATAGTTCAAACCCTCCACATTTTGCTAAATGCATTTGTGTGTTTTCTATTATATGTGAAATGTCGTTATAGTTCTCAATAGGAAAGGCATTGCCTTTTATCCTTACTCTGAAACACTAGAGGTGTGACATAACCAATGAGAAAATCCATCTTGAGGCAGGAATCAATCAGAATGGTTAATGCACAAAGATTAAGAACGCAGTAAATTGTGGTGAATTCTGCCTTAGTCTGGATGAGGAGTTTAAACAAATCTAAGGGGCTTATGGTATCTTACCAATGGTTTATTTTAGGGGTTGTGGGGGGAGGATGCAGAGCCTTCATTCTCAAGACTCCAAGCCATCTGTTTGGTCAATGTTTGGTGGGTCCATATCTAGACCAAAGAGTTTGATTGACAGGTCTGTAACACAATCCCACTTGTTCTACTTGTTCTATCCACTTGTAAATTTAATGAAGATATAGTATCTCTTTCAGGCCTGGCTCAGCAAAGCAAGGGGAAATCATCAAGGGTATCTCTGAATTTTAACAATTTATGAAAATGAATGCCTGCAGAATTTAGGGCATATGGGTACAAGAATGTAAAGTGAATTAGTTTGCTCACATCAGATCTTTCTGGAGATGTACTGCATTCATTTATTAATATTTCACACCATATCCTGTTATGAGTTACATGGATAACCTGGATTTGGCCTATGTATTATTCCCTGATTAGATTTTGTCAATGCAGTAGGGGCTATATTAAATATATAAATTACCATTCTCAGCAATTTACATGGAAATTATTTCTCAACTAGTGAACATCTAATAAAATTTGTTTTATTTTTTATTTATTCCCACATTTCCTCAATGAACTCCGTGAAGGTATGTGCTCTATGTGTTCTCTCTCTCAGTTTCTCACTCACAATCACTTTCTTTCTTTCTTCCTGTCTGTTCAGGTCATCAACTCACAGATTGGTTGTGCTGTACTAAAGTGACAAATTATGGCCTGGTTAACCCCGCAAGCCATCAAAGGAACTAATGGGACTGTCTTGTACAGAAAAAACATCTGGTTGATATAATAGTAGTAACTTGGCTCATCATAATCATAAGACATGTGCCTACATTAAAGGAGTTTTAATAGACAATTTTACCAAAACATATACATTTGTAAAAGTATTATCCTCAAATGTCTGATATTTACAACAAGAAGTTCTGTTGGAAAGTTTTTAAACACCAGTGTTTTGTTCTTTGGGTTTGTGTCCTGCTTTGGATTCAGATCAGGCCTACGTTATTTAGAGGGCAAACATTTTACAATCTGCCACAGCAGATGGCTATTTGTAAAAATAAATAACCTGTCGCATTCCCTACACATGTTCAGAGACAGATCCAGGAGGAACTGGCCAAATTGTCTAGTCTTGTAGACCTTTCCTGAAACTTCTGTTTGAGATTATCCAGAATGACATGATAGATAGTCTCCTCCCTCATTACACATTTGATAGACATTACTCACACATGGTCTTAATTTCCCTCATTGATTTGTACTTTGCAAAGCATCTTTTTAAAGACAAAGAGGAGGACATCTTTTAAGTTTTTCAAAACATGCACTATGAATTATGGCAGATGTAAACTGTACAGTATGCATTGTCCCTATCAGATGTCAGACTACACTGCTAATCAGACAAAATACTGTATAATTATTGTGCATAGACACTCATACTCACTACAGTATTATTACACAAGTTAAGCAATATTCTTCTCTTTCCAAACTTTACAGAGGGAGGAAATATATATTTCACAAATGTCTTTCAAAGCGTCACAGTTTCCTTAGGCAATACCCTTGATGTGGAGGGAAGAGGCTTTGGTTTATTCTTTGAGTAAACTACCCCAAATATTTCCAGAAACCTTTTTGAAACAAAAGGCTATCTGAAGATCAAAGCTTTTTAAAAGCAAATGCAAAAATGTTCACCATTTGTCAAATCACGGCAAGGCATTTTGTGCAGTTAAGGAAACACATTCCTTACAATCAGGTATGTCACTAGGCCTATTAATATTCATTAGCCCCCCTAAATAAATCAATATATCAGTCAATATATTTTCCCTGTGATTTCTTGTTTTTTTTTCCATCAACCATTCCATCGCATCTTAAACTTCATACTGGGCGGTCACTAGGACCTGGGGGAGGCTGCTGCTACAGAGGCTGTTGCATGCGCTAGTGTCTGTTAAGCTGCGTTCCATTTCAAATTTGTATCCCCTTCCCTCGCAAACTTCACTCGATCTCATGGACTCGGATTTAAGTCACTGCTTATGTTGCGTGAGTGTCCACTACTGCCGGTGTCAAATCACCAGGAGAGTAGGATGCAAGTGCAGTAGGACAGTTTTAATGAAGTTAGGGCAATAATCCAATACAGACGATAGGCAAAATCCAATAGTGAGTGCAGGCAGAAGGTCAGGCGATCGGCAAACAGAGGTAAACAGGCTAGAAGCAAACTCGTGGTCAATAAACAGGCAAAAGTATAGCAACAGCGAATCAGGCAGAAATATGTAAGCTTGGTAATGTCAAACACTAGGGAATTGAGCGTATACTTCACAAGGACTGAATGTGACCGAGTTTCTTATAAAGGGTGCAGTGATTGCTGTAGTGATGATGTGCAGGTGAGGCTGATCAGAACTCTGGTGATTGAGATCGGATTGATATTGGGAATTTGAATCTGGGATGGCCATATTTGAATGCTGCTGTGACTGCTGGGAATCTGAGATCATGACAGGCGGAAGAAGTGCAGTGGGTTTAACTGGAACACTCTTAACCCTTGATCACTTGGAGCATGTTGAAGGCTGATGGCTGAAGGCAATTTGTGGAATTATTTAGTGATTTTTGCACCTGAGAAAACAATGCTTTCGAGATTGATTTCAGAGGCTTATGTATAAATCATATGTTTTTTTTTTTTTTTTTTTTTTTTTCTTCATTAGAATGAATTAGCACTTGAATTAGAATTGTTAGACAGGATTAATCAAAATTTACACAAACGAAAATGTTAACATAACAATGAACACATAGGCTATAACTGTGTGATAAACAGTTTAAGGTAGCTACAAGTATTATGCTGTTAAATCTCAATATAACTTTTCTAAACTGCTTAATTGACCTAACTTCACTTCCATCATACATTAGAGTTGTGTGGGGGTGGGGTTTATGAAGTGCAATCTGCTGTCACGTCACAATCGAGTTGCATTGTGGGATATGTTGCTGCCTGAAGCATACATCATAGTAGGCTCGCTCCCTCGGTCAAAATCGAGGGGTTGAGGGTCTGTCAACAGAAACATCCCTCGCTCACTGAACAAAATGGAAAGGACTTCCAAAATGGCAGCAGTGATTCCCCCGAGGGGAAGTGCTTAGGGGAGTTAGCGAGTGGATGTTAAAAGTGAAGTGGAATGCAACCTTAGGCCTACTTGCAGCTAACATTTTGGTTAATGTTAGCTACTTCTGTTGCTTGAGACTGCTAGCTAACAGTAAACAGACAGTAAAAGGCTCGGACGGAGGACGGATTCATGGAGATAGGCTACGATGTGAATTTGTGGTAAGTTAGAACAGAGAGAGAGAGAGAGAGAGTATTCACTACTATAGACTTTGGTCATAATCAAAGCTTTGTTAACCAATACGTTTTTATGTGAGGCTGCCTGTAAGTTACAGTGTAACAGATGTTGCGAGCTTGCTAGCAGTAACGTCTTTTAAATTCAACATAAGTTATGTGGCGATGATATCTAATTTACGTTGTATTTAATACAACTTGCTATCTGTGCCAGGCTATAAATGAGACAGATGACATAACATCATGCACATATCTTTTCATACTCAGTTGCTTTCATTCAGTAGGCCATTGTAAAATAATTATCAGTAGGTCATGTGTAGAAAAGGTGGCATAGTGTTGATCACAATGTCATTGTATTATCTTCAATTTCTCAAATGTAGGCTAGCTAACGACTAACGTTAGATGGATATATGGAAATTCTTCAAGAGAGGCAGTGCCAGAAATGAAAATTTTACCAGTTCAAACATACAAATTAAAACTGATTAACCACTTATTAAGCCTTGAGTTATTGTAAATATGAGTTTAGTAACAATACATGTCAAAACACAACAGATAAGAATGAGGGAAAGAAGCTGGAGGCTGACAGGGCTGAGGGGGCATGTCTGATGAAGGTTAGTGATAAAAACAAAAAAAGAGAGAGTAGATGTTTAAGCTTTCAGTTAAATTTGTACAGCATATGACAGCATATGTCTTACTTTTGTTAGGCATAGATAAATTATGTTCATGATATCTTAAAGGGTCATGCAGAAGAGAGGCTTCTGTGCAAGGCAGAGATCAACATGCGAGCTGTATAAGTGAGAGAGAGCAAGCATGCCCAGAGAAAGAGGGACAACAAACAGATCCAGAGAAAGAAAGTAATCAAACCGCTGCAGCAACTCCTTCCAGAAATGAGAGTGATTTAGGTGACAAAGACACTGGGCCCAGACAAGTGAAGCTTAATTCTGTCTACCCACACAAAAGTTTTGGTACACAGAATAAAGATATTTTTCTAATGGTATAATATGACCTGCATGTCTTCTCATTTCTCTTTCTTTCTCTCTCTCTCTCTCTCTCTCTCTCTCTCTCTAAAAAAAAAAAAAAATTGGCTACATAGTACAGCCATTTTTGTGCCTTTTGTTGGTGTTGGATGGATGGGGACAGAGTGGACTTTCTTTATTTGAATAGAATTAAGATTAATAGAAGTAAGTCATATTAGATCAGTGTCTAACACAAACAAGGAGACAGGTATACATTTAGCCAACCTTGACCAAAAATAACCTTATTTCGATAGATTTTACACCCGTTGTTACTCTAAAATTACATGATGAAAAGACGTTTTTGGGGAATTATGCCCAGACCCCCCTAAAAGAGGCTTAGCCCCCTATCCATGAATCTGTAGTGATGTCCCTGCTTACAATAACATTGCTTAATTTGAATATTTTTGAAAGGTAACATCACAGTCTTCAATCACTTATGCTTTTATTACCAGCAATTACATATCGGTAATATTCCATTATTTACAGGTATTCGTTTTCCAGCCCCCTCTATCAGCATTATAATCATGTCTATCTATTTACTCAAAGCCTTGCCAGCCTATCTCTACTCTGAGTAGTAACATGGAATTCTAATAAACTGCTATCACCGAACCACAGGGGGAGTCTCTTATCTGAAGGGGCCCAGCTTGTATTACCATTAAGGGTTATTTCTTCCACCCTGTGAAAAAAGACCAGATTTCTCTTTTTGTTTATATGAGTCCATCTAAAACTCATAAAGCATCTATACTTTGGGCAGTGTAAGCCATTTTTCTTATCCTTTCTGAGATTTTATATTTGGTTGCCAAGGGAACAGAGGACACATGCTCTAAGTCTAGAGGGCTAAGATGTCTGTAGGATATTAGGCTGAAGCTGGCAAACACACATGCGCCCATAGTCCTTTCATTTATTTATGTCAATAAGACCACATTTTGCACCTATATAGTGGTGAGACCACCACAAACTGGTGATGAAATCAGGTCAAATTGTTCTGAATAGAAGCCTGTGCTCTATATTGTTGGACAGAGTGTCAGTGCGATATGGAAAAATCGGGAGTGACAGCTGCAATGAGCGAGGGCTATCTCGGAAACTCGTGAAAATAAATGAGCAACTGAAATGTGTTTTTCTGCAGACTAGGGCAAGACTAAACTGATTGAGGATCATTAAGGCCTAAGAGCTGATAGACAGAGAGAGATTCACACTGTCGTCCACTGGGAATCATAAATGACCTCTCTCGCCTTTGATTGTGCCATTGTCATCCCAAAATGAAGGGAAATTCAATCTTGTTCTATTTCAGCTTTTCATTGAGAAATTTATGAGATGAATGTGGAACAGAGGGCCAGGTCTAATTCAAAATTACCTGTAACATTTTCTCTCACTAAATTGTTTTTATTGTCTCGGATTTAGGCCACTCTTCAGAGCAAGATTCAGTTTCTGATTAATGCCGAGTAAAACATTGGCTGGATCTCATGCTAACAGTGCTTATTTAATGGAGGTGTATTATCAGAGTTCTATTGTTCATGCTGCTCACAGAGTTTTTAATCACTTTTCCAGCTGAGGCCATGTTTAATTTAGATCTCCACTAATATATTTATGGGAGAATGTTATTGAATACAACCTTCCCGTTAACACAATTTTATAATCACTGGCTCCTGGTATGAACAGGCTATTGAACTTAAATAACATTGTCAAAATAAAGAAGAAAACACGCAAGACACTTAATCTCTAATGGCATACAAAATTACTTTATTGTGCAACAAAAGCCAACACGTATCGCCAGACTGGCTGCCTTCATCAGGGTATAAGAAAAATACACACCAGTTTCGTATTTGAGTGATCCCCAACTGGCAGCAGCCAGTAAACTTCAATCATTAATTGCTGCATTTTTGATGTTTGTTGCCCAATAAATAATTTTGTATACCATTGGAGATTGAGAGTAGCCCCACTTGGCAATGGGCACCTCTCCTCTCTTGTGATAATCTTTTTGATTATTAATGAAATCCTTTTCTAAGCCAAGGTAGCAGTCTTTCAATGGGTCAAAAAGTTTCTTGTTTAAAAAAAAAAATATTGTTTTAGAATAAACATAGTTATTACATCCTTAAAATAGACCTGTTTTATTGGTGGATTGCTTTCTAATACTAAGACATTAATAACATTAAAATCTGTATATGTTAACTAATTAATGCAAACAATAAACTAATGCATTATGCACTAAGATGGACTAACAGTGAACAATTGTATTTTCATTTATTATCATTAACCAAGATAAAAAAAAAAATTCTGTATAAAAAATATTTTTAGTTCATGATACCTAATGTATTTACAAATTTGAACAAATAGAACCTTATTGTAAATTGTTACTCTATATTTGAATGTGTTATTTATATTGTAATTCTATGTGAAAGTCAAAATGTGTATTTATATCTATGTATATTTGTATTTTATTGTTAAGAGATATTTTATTACTAGCGTTCCAATGAAATGTTGAGGGAGTTTCTCACTGTTGCTTTGTTGCTATGACATCCGCTCTACAATAACAATTCCATCTGTGTATTTTTCTTCCCTTCATCTTTCACCAAGTAAAACACAGTAGCCAACACAGAGACTTTCCGGAGCTTTGAGAACTAAAGGGAAACGGGTAAAAAAAAAAAAAAAAAAAATCACAGAAAAAAAATGAATGAACCTTATGTGAATGACTGTCAGATTCACATGGACAGCTAGACAAACTCGATGGTTTGGAACGTAAATGCTACCATTTTTGCAAACAGTTCTTAACATGAGCATCTGTGAAATCTCAGGAAGCACATCAGCAAATATCATCATAATTCAAGGAGCACCATCTGTTATGTTGTGCAAAAAAAGAATGATATTGCATACTTTGGCAGTACTGGTTATGTTGCCAAAAGTAGACTTCACTGAAATCTAATGGTTATACGCTCATTTGTTTCTAACTTCTGTCCTAAAGCATGAAATACATGAAACACATAAAATTACATTACATTTACTACATGACATCAGCAAAGCCACTTAAACTTCATTAAAGTTCATTTGCTCTTCAAATCACTGATATGCAAATGTATTTATGATTGTTAAGGATATCAAGGGGATATTGAGTACATCTTATTTGATGATACATTCTGGTTCCTTTTCTAGTGCTTGAGTGGCAGAAAAACTGGAGCACACTGGAGGCTAAGTCATTCCCTAATAAGGGAGCAAGGGAGCATCCTAAAGCTTTCCTTTGCAGCTGACATGCATTCACTCCTAACATATGGTCGAAAGTTCCGTTTCAGCCTGTAGATGATGTTTGGACAACTCAACATGTTTGGCAGACATGGGACAATGGTAATCAGTACATAGATTCAGAATTTTTAATTTCATAAAAATTTTATTTTAACAAGGATGTGCAGTGATTGGATGATGCTGGCCATTACTTTGAATCGGAATTATTTATTCAGCTTTACAGAAAATCAGCTGTAATGGCTAACATCTCAAAAACATGAATAACCAACACTTCATGGAAACATAATAAACAATTTGATAAAAAAAAAATCTGACAGTCTATAGCTTGGTGTTATTTAAAATTTCACACTTTAGACCCACTGTCCACATATGTGGACATAAATTTTTAGGAAAATTATTTGGTCTATTGGTCTATAACTATTTCTTAGGGCCTACTAGAAATGGAAAATGCAAACAGCAGTCACACTTGGGTCTCAGGAGGTTAAAATGTGAGAAGAGAGAGATTACAGAGTGCTACGAGAGACATGACACTAACACAACTATGTAGGAAATTGGTTGCAAGGGACAGTTGTCAAATATACAATTGACCTGCCATTCTGCAAAAACTTCACAATTGACCACATTGGAATCAAGTCTTCTACATAATCAAGTCTACATAACCTGTCTATTAGGGTATATCTTTTGAGTTTGATGGCTTTTTGACAAATGCTGATGAATGACTAGGAAGATGTTTACACAGTTTAAGCAATGTTATTTCTTTCACTTAGAGCCTAAAAAGTATCTAGAAAGAAAGCTTAAATATTCCATCCTTCTTACTCTTGGACTCCTGCTTTGAGGTCATCTGGTTGCCTCATTAGCAGCAGAACAGCTTACACTGCTGTAGAGAATACACTACAAGAACTTCACCCAATAAACTCTGAGCACAAGGCCTGGAGGAAGTACCCCTTCCCTAAGGAGACGCTTCCTAGAGATCATGCGGAAAAAAATGCTTTCGCTCTCCAAAGGTAAATGCCTAAAACATTTTCCATATATGCTTTGTGGATGCATAGCCAATAAATAAATGGTCTGTCTCAGTAGAAAAACATTTAACACCATGGTTCCACATGGTCTTCTATTTATTGGAGTTAAGCAACAAACTGATTTAAAATGTTGGGCAAATTTTACATTTCTGTGTTCATGTTATCATGTAATTATTGAGTTACACTAATGATCAATATGTACTTTTATATAATTATTTTGTATAGTAATTTGCAATTACATAGTGCTATTCTTGAGGGTATTGAGGCTAACTGTATTAACAGGTGATGTCTAACATGGGAAATGTAATGTGTTACTAAACTTTCATCATTGTCATAAGATATGTTTGGTTGATTTAACAGAACTACTCTGGTGACATACCTAGGTGCATTAAGAATGGAAATATGAGAAGGGTTTTGGAAAAATATGTACTGTGAAACTGCAAAATAACAGACTTTTAAACCACTTTGTCTTTAGAATTTCTCTCAACGGGGCCTATAATTCCTATTCAAACATTTTAATAAATTTCAGATACTATAAATGTCCTACTACGTAACTTGAATGATAAATTGCTCTGATGCAAGCCAGTGAACGGAACACTTCAATCCATCTTGCTTTGTGTTTTGCTGCCTAAGTGTGACAAGAGCTTGTGGTATGAAATGAATCAGGATAGTCAGGCTCAATAGAGCCACTGTGCTCTCTCTAGTACTGTGTACATGTGGAAATTGGAGCTCTCAAGAGATCAGCCACTCTACTTTCAGCTCCTGACTGCCCTTTAAGACCCTCTGGAGAGTGTGGCTAACCTCACGCCTCACGCTTCACAAAGATCTTATCGTCCTCTGACTCTGGCCCCTAGTAAGTCACCTTGGAGAGGTTGGGGCACTTTACAAATGGCTATCAATTACCACAAACACCCTCTACCTTCTAAACTTAGGTTATCTGTATGTCAACTATCATAATTAGTGTTTGGAAGTCTGACTCATTGTCAGGTATCTGTATTTCAGATATATGCTGTCTGTAAAAATGAACGGGAAATATGGTTGCAATATTAAACCTACAATGGAAGGCAAATAGGCAAGTGGGCTGCATAGGTTAAAAGCAGAAATGTCTTATATTTTTGTTAAAGGACTTGAGTTATTTAGTAAAAAAATTAATAAATAAAATTGTTACATTACTTCAGCTGTAAATTTGTCTAAATCGTCTTTTTTTGCAGTGGGACTACTTTTCTAGGTGGAGGTACTTCTGGTTATGTGTTTGTAATGCAATTCTTCTCTGTGGAGTTTGCAAAACAGCAAAAAAAAAAAAAAAAATAAGAAAGCAAAGAAAAGAAAAAAACAACATGTCTCTCCCATGTCACTTTGTTTTATAATTGTGTAAATAATAAGTGAAAGTAATGGGGTTTACTTTTTAGCTAGTCTGGACATGAGTTGAAAAATTGGATATAATTTTGCACTGACATGTTTGATAACAGTAGTGGCTCGTGACCACAGTTTTGGCTTGGGCAGACTAAGTGTTAAGATTAAGATTAAGAACCCTAGGGATGAGAGGGAGTTAAACAGAAATATCTACATGCCATTTATACATTTCCACAGTACTAGAAACTAAATGCTTTATAATGATATTAATGTTTTAAATCACATTATATTTAAAACAGAAAGTTTCAAGAGCCAAGGCTTTTTGACATACAATTTGTCATCATACAAAACATACAATGTCTTATCACCTACCTTTATCTTTTGATTGCCAAACAATTTTTTATGACTGGCTCTTCAGGACCAAGTTGATTTATGGTCAATTTGTCTTGCATTTGCAATAGAAACGACTCACTGTTTCACACGTTCATCGATAGAGCTCACCATGTTCGCAATCTGTCACACTGCTGGCGCACACTAGTACTAAATTACCATTGGTTTGGCACTACACTTACGGGCAGATTAATTTCTGCCCCAATGGGTCTCAAGGAGGGCTCATTGCAGTACCATATTTGACCACAGATTTCCATTGGAAAAATTAGGGGCACTGTGGAGTTCGGGAGGGCAGCAGACTCTCTGCCCCACATGCTTGAATGAATATCTATATGTAACGGAGCTTTCAACTACTTTACGTTTTAAAAATAGGATAAAAACGTATACAAGGCCTGCTTTTAAATACATATGTCAGCATTTTGAACAAATTTATGGGCAAACAAATTACATTATTGGCAGTTTATGGATCTATGTTTTCAAGTGGATGAATATTTAGGTGGGGCTCAGCCCTACCTGCCCATATAGACGAGCCGTGCCTGGTTGGTAAGCAATTCTATCAGTCTCATGCTCAACATGTGTAAGTGTTATGGTTGCATATTAAACAACTCATAAGTTTGACTTAATGCCTGAGACTTAATAACTAAAAAATGTAGTTAATTTTGTCTTCAGTACAGGCAGGAGAGGTCCCTTAATTATGTGAGGAAATTTCAAACTGCTGTTAATGTTGAAAGCTTTATTGGTGTTGGGTAAAAGTCCTCAACCAATGAAGCAAAAAATATGTGTATCCTGTGGTTTAATTTTGTGCAAGGTTTAACAGATTTACAAATGTGCTGGGCTTTTAAATGTAACTGTTTAGTATAAGCTGTTAGTAGTGATATAGCTTATGAACTGCGGCCAGAGATAAAATTGCACAAACAGAAATGAAAACAATCTACTTGGGTTTTGTTACATGGCAGGGGTTCTGGTTACATAAATCGTCAACAAAGATAATTACACCTTGAACCACATCTGCTTCAGATAAATGTTTGCAGCTTCTGCTATCACCAGGCTTACCGTGCTTGCAGGATATTTCTGATAAATGGGAGATGTTATGGCTCTTGTACTGCCATGGCACTTGTTATAGATAATGGAAAAGGAAGTGAATTTAAGTGCTTAACTCCCCTAAGATGTTGGCCTTCAAAACAGATCAAAGGTCAAAGGATACACAAACCATATGGCATTTCTTATACTTCCTAGGTGGAGGAATTATTGGTGCCTCTGTCTATGCTTATGTACAAGGTACAATAAGTTTAGTCTACACTTCAAACCCAGAAACAACCAACTAAGGGAGTAGTTCACCTAAAAATTATAATTCTCTTATCATTTACTCACCATTATGCCATCTTAAAGTAAAGATTTTCTTTCTTCTGCGGAACACAAACGAAGATATTTGATGGAGATATAATGTGAAAATATCCATACAATGCAAGTCAATTAGGACCACAGGGTTTGAGACATCAACAGTCTCCTTGGCGAGATCATGATTTGAAGCTCAATTACACTTCCTCACGCTCAGAGGTGGGTAGTAACGCGCTACATTTACTCCGTTACATTTACTTGAGTAACTTTTTGTGGAAAAAATTTACTTTTAGAGTGGGTTTAAAAGTGGGTACTTCTTACTCTCACTCAAGTACATTTCTAATGAAATTTTTTTACTTTTACTTCTATACAATGGGTGGCGTTCCTGTCATTACATTACTGGGTTTAATTTGAATTAATGCATAATTTATTGAGAGATTATTGAATGGGACTTTTACGAGAGCGGAAGTTCACACAGAGGCGTGCACTGCTGTCACAGACTGTCACTCAAGTCATTAGTGCTGCAGCATCAAACTCTTCAAAGTGAAACACTTTCTTCACTCTGCACAGTGAAAAAAATAATAGTTTCGTCATGCAATGCCTTCATTTAACACCAAGACAAGCAGATATTTCAAAATTCACAGCTCCAATTTAAGGCAGCATGCTGAGGTATGTTTTGGCTCTGATGCTAACACGGGCTTTTCTGTGTGAATGTGATGGTCATTTTCAGGGTGATTATGTAACTGGGCTCTTATGACATCAGTTTTTAAGTGTAAATTTTTAAATCAGTGCAGCGATATATCAGTGCTCTTTGTCCCGCATCCCGCATGTCATGAGCATTTACGCATTTACCCCGCGCCCTTGTTGGGGTACTGGAAACTATCTCAGCTACTTCAGGCGGATTAACTATCAATCCATGTAAACATCTAAGTTAAGTGTAAATAAATGCCTTAGCTCTGCTGTTATCGTGATTGACAACTGGAGTACGAACAGACAGCATTTAGTTAGTGCACTACATCTCAGCAGTGAGTGAACGAAATGAGTGAGTGAATTCGGATGCTGACATATACACTGAGTGTCGGAGCTCTGGGGCTGTCACAGAAACAACATCACATATGAACTTTTAAAATACTTGGGCCTTATTATTTCTTATTAAATAATATATTAATACAATAAATCTTCATTCTGTTTGTCATTTTTAATATATACTGTGTGTTAATATAAAGAGTAAACACATTTTATCAAATAAAGAGTACATTTTAAAATGTATCTGTATGTTTTGTCTCTCTATATGTTATTATGTTATTTTAATCAAGTAATGATTTGTCAAAAAGTAATTTAATACATTCAGCATGAAAGAAAACATTGCAGGAGTGAAGGAAGCAGTAAACTCCCAGCTGGTACGTCTTCCCTGTGGTGGACTGTGGGCAATTAACCGTCGTCGAGTGTACATCAAATGTACACTCGAAATTAGAGTGCATTGGGGGTAATAATGAAAGTAAGGAACGAGTGGCTCACTCAGAATTCAGATAATCCTACAAAATGGCGGACACTCGAAATAGTGCACTGTATAGTGGACAGGGGGTGGTTTCAGACACAGTGAGTGTTCCACGACTGGGGTTGGTGCCCTACTCACTAGGCTGTGTACTCTGCATTTAGAGAGCTGCAGTACTGCTGTACAGAACTAAAGATCTAAATTCCTTAGACTCTGAAAACTGTAACTACAATGAAAAAAGAATCCGCGCAGGACTTTAAAAGCTATGAAATAGCAAAAGAAGGCATTAATAAAACATGATCTTGCTTTGGTTTATATTTCAGCATTATATATAATGTCCTTGTGGGACATTTTCACGTTTTCACTGTAATAATTACTAGAAATGTTTCCAAACCTCTCTTATTGACAAATTCAACCAGATCTGACAAGAGCCCTTAAAGGGATAGTTCACCCCAAAATTTACATTCTCATTATTTACTCACCCTCATGCCATCCTGCTGAACTCAAATGAAGATTTTTAGAAGAATTTCTCAGCTCTGTAGGTCCATACAATGCAAGTGAATGGGTGGCAACATTTTAAAGCTAAACAAAATCACGTAAGTCAGCATAAAAGTCATCCATAAGACTCCAGTGGTTAAATCAATATCTCCAGAAGCGATGTGATAGGTGTGGATGAGAAACAGAGAAACAGATCACTTTCACATTCTTCTTTTTGTGTTTTTGGTGATTCACATTCTCTGCATATCGCCCCTGCTGTCTAGCAAACAATGACAAATATTGATCTGTTTCTCACCCACATCTATCATATCACTTCAGAAGATATGGATTTAACTACTGGAGTCATATGGATTACTTTTATGCTGCCTTTATGTGCTTTTTGGAGCATCAAAAGTTTGGCCAACAGAGCTAAAATATTCTTCTAAAAATCGTAATCTGTGTTCTGCAGAAAAAAAGAAGTCATACACATCTGGGATGGCATGAGGGTGAGTAAATGATGAGAGAATTTTCATTTTTGGGTAAACTACCCCTTTAAAGTGATAACTCAGCCATAATTTAATATTCTGTCATAATTTCCCTACCCTCATGTTGTTCCAAACCAGTTTGACACTTTGCATTATGTGGAACACAATACATGTTAGACAGAAAGTTAGGGACTGACAGTCTCGCTCACCATTCACTTTCAAAATATGGAGAAACAAAAACCACTGAAAGTAAATAGTGACTCAGGCAAACATTCTGTCTAATATCTACTTTGTGTTGCATGGAAGAAAGAAAGTCATACGGGTCTGGAACAACATGATGGTGAATGATGACAGAATTTCCATTAATAATAATAATAATACTGTAATACATGTTAAATGTGTATTATGTAATGGAATATAGGGGAGTTAAAGTCTATTATATAATTTGTGAAAGTAAAGAGCTACTCACTACTTGAGTACTCTTTTAATTGGATACTTTCTTATTCTTACTCAAGTAATTATTTATGTTAGTACTTTTACTTCTACTTGAGTATTTTTTTTTTTTTTTTAAGTAATTGTACTTTTACTTGAGTACAGTTTTGGGCTACTCTACCCACTTCTGCTCACGCTTGATGCATGCATGGAGCCTTGTACAGCGCGTGTGAACTACATATTGGTTCATACTCTACTAGGACAATAGCAGTGAACTTGAGGGGAATCTGACTTCATACATCCACTTAAAGTGACCTTGAGATCAGTTTGTTAAAAGCAATCTCAAAAATGGCTTAGAAAATTGAATTTTGTTCTAAAAACAAAGCTCTAGCATAATTTGCTTGCAGATGCCACTACTTTGATATTTTGTTATCTAATGCAATGTCATTAATACATTTTTAGTGTGACTTAAGTGTTCAGAAGTGTCGTAATTGTGAGGCCAATGTATATAAGATACTTTATATACAATTGTGTATGATTCCCTCCAAATAGTTACCAATACGGTGCTTTAGCTGCATTAAGGCTGCATCCTAGAGTAATTTGTCTGAATTGTAATAATTGTGATGCGTGATCATCAAGTTTAAACTCTTTTCCCAGGCATTTGGTGTCTTGGCTGAGATAAGGGAACTCCGGGAGCCTGTTCACATTAACGCACTGAAGTAAACGTCTATAATTAGGCAGAAATACTTGAAGTGAAAATCATCTCTAAACACATACACAGCTGGACCTCTCTGAAGTATTCTCACTCCAGGCGCGACTCCTGCGTGAGCGTGCTGCAGAGCCAGCAAGAATAGAGGCCGGATTGAGGCGTTTCTGCGTAATTATGTATTGAACCAGCCACGGGGAATGACCTAGTTTTATTGTAATTGCCAGCAACGCTGTGCGTGTCCAAGGCTGACATCTCTTCCCTGTCAGCTCACATCTCCAACAGCTCAACAAAGACACTGTATAATTGTTTGTTCTGGGTTGGAGGAGTTTCCAAATGTGGACACTCATGACGAATAAGTGACAAAGAACCAAATGACAAGCAACCAAGCAGAGGTCAGACTGATGCACTGGTCGCGTGTCTGAGTAGCTTCATGACTAAGATCATAATTAAAGCTCTCCTCCAGCACCATAGAGGAGTTTGAACAAATAAATGAAATGCATGGATAGAGTATCCTGGAAAGAGTGGGAGAGACCAAAGCCATTGATTGAGTGAACACTGATTTTTAATGAAAGTCATACAGACAGATGAATGATATCAGTGTGCAGAGTGCAGTGCAGTGTGCAGAGTCAATCAGAGACCACATACAGTGCACGGCATATGGCCAGATTCAGACTCAACATTCAGACTTAAGGACTGAATTCAAATAGTTCTGGTAGAGCTAGAAGGGTAGTAAAACACCATGTGATGACCATAGTTCTGACCAAAAGCAGAATCCATGATATATTTGCATACAAGTTTACCAATTCATTCATGCTGGTAAGCAAATATGTCAGATCTATTAAATACAGTAGACTTTATGAAAAGTACATTTTAATGGTATATTAATATTATCATAAAAATGCCTGGAAAAACAGCAATCTTCAACCTCAAGACAAGAATTTGTTCGCGATCTGTCCTTGTACTCCTTCCTACTGTACTACAACATTGTACATAATCACTTTAGTATTTAAAAGACTGTAAACTGTAAAGAGTAGGAAAATACTGTATATGCCAGTAGGAAAAACACATGCATTACACGCCTCAGAGTGGGAAATTAATACAAGATTATAATGACAAGTCTTACATACTTAGAATCCTATTAGACATGGGTCAATACACTGAAAATTAGAGTCAGGTTTTCCTTCCTTCCTCTCTCTCTCTCTCTCTCTCTCTCTCTCTCTCTCTCTCTCTCTCTTTCTAATATTAAACTGATGGGATTAGCATGTCACTGTTATTGTTCAGCAGATCCTACCGCCCTGTGCTGTATCAGTCATGGCATTAAGCCTTTACAGTAATATGAGGAACAGTGTACAGTATATAGAGACATTACCTCCCATTAAACAGTGACAGTAAAGAACATAAAATGCATGCCTTTCTTGCATTGAATAACTAGATAACAACTCGACAGGTTGCTACAGAATGTTCCAGTACCCTGAAATCAACCCTATTCTGCAGAGTATCTGACAAGTGCCATATCCCATCAGACATTGTTGCATCAATTCAAATGTGTTTACCTTTTCCTGTGGTGCTACTGATAGCGCATTACTCTAGCAGTCTCAGAGACGTAGGTTCTGTTCCCATGGAAACCAGGAAGCAATCGCCTTCACAAAATCAATGATGAATGTGATTTGGAGGTTGTATTTTCCCTCTAAGACATTTTTACTCCACTGACGATTAGGTTTAGGGTTGTGGTTAGGACATTTGGTTAACAAAATGTGCATTTCTGTTGACTCTATTATATAATTTACAGTTAAAACAACTTGCTTTAGGCACCACTCTGTGGACATTTTACCTGTAAACAGGAGCTCACATGTGCCCATACTTTCAAAAACACTTTCAGCTTCAGCCAGTGGGGGCAGTGATTGAAATTTCGGTAAGCACAGAATGATTTCAGCCGAAGAACTCTCAACCTACTTTCGCCAATCTACTTTCGGTGAATTCACGGTGAGATCAGACTGACTGATTGACAGGTTTTGCAAAGATCATCTTTAGATTTTGCTTCTATCATTGACTTGAATTCATTTTGAGAATATTGTTCTACATCTTGCAAAGATGCTGAGGAGATTCTGTCATTGAACCTGAATGTGAGCTGTAACACTGCATTAGAGAACTAAAGGAATATTCCAGGTTCAATACAAGTTAAGCTCAGTCAACAGCATTTGTAGCATAATGTTGATTACCACAAAAAATTATTTTGACTCATTCCTCCTTTTCTTTTAAAAAAAGCAAAAATCAAGGTTACAGTGAGGCACTTACAATGGAAGTGAATGGGTCCAATTTTTGGAAGGTTTAACCCTTTCATATGTACCGTCACACATATGTGACGGTTAATAACTGGGCCCTGCAGAGTAGCGTCACACATATGTGTTTCTGCAACAGCCAGTTACGTTACAAGCTGCCAGATTCAAATCGGCTTTCTTGTCGGTTTGCACTGGTCAAGTGTCTGTTATTTATATTCGCTCAAACAGTTACTCATACAGTCTTTTAAACCACAGAATAAGTTTATTTTATATATATACACTGGTGGCCAAAAGTTTGGAATAATGTACAGATTGTGCTGTTTTGGATGGAAACTGGTACTTTAATTCACCAAAGTGGCATTCAACTGATCACAAAGTATAGTCAGAACATTACTGATGTAAAAAACAGCACCGTTGCTATTTGAAAAAAGTCATTTTTGATCAAATCTAGACAGGCCCCATTTCCAGCAGCCATCACTCCAACACCTTATCCTTGAGTTATCATGCTAAATTGCTAATTTGGTACTAGAAAATCACTTGCCATTATTTCAAACACTGCTGAAAGCTATTTGGTTCATTAAATGAAGCTTAACATTTTCTTTGTGTGTGTTTTTGAGTTACCACAGTATGCAATAGACTGGCATGTCTTAAGGTCAATATTAGGTCAAAATGGCAAAAAAGAAACAGCTTTCTCTAGAAACTTGTCAGTCAATCATTGTTTTGAGGAATTAAGGCTATATAATGCTTGAAATTGCCAAAAAACTGAAGATTTCATACAAAGGTGTACACTACAGTCTTCAAAGACAAAGGAAAACTGGCTCTAACAAGGACAGAAAGAGATGTGGAAGGCCAGATGTACAACTAAACAAGAGGATAAGTACATCAGAGTCTCTAGTTTGAGAAATAGATGCCTCACATGTCCTCAGCTGACAGCTCAACACCGGTTTCATGTACAACAGTAAAGAGAAGACTCAGGGGTGCAGGCCTTATGGGAACAATTGCAAAGAAAAAGCCACTTTTGAAACAGAAAAACAAAAAGAAAAGGTTAGAGTGAGCAAAGAAACACTGATATTGGACAACAGATAATTGGAAAAGAGTGTTATTGAGATTTTGTGGGATCAGCTAGACTGTAAGGTGCGTGAGAAGTGCCCAACAAGACAGCCACATCTATGGCAAGTGCTACAGGAAGTGTGGGGTGAAATGTCACCTGCGTATCTGGACAAACTGACAGCTAGAATGCCAAGGATCTGCAAAGCTGTCATTGCTGCACATGGAGGATTTTTTTTTTTTTTTTTTGATGAGAACTCTGAAGTTTCAGAATTTTTTTTCCAATTGTAATAGTAATTTTTCACGTTATTAATGTCCTGACTATACATTGTGATCAGCTGAATGCCACTTTGGTGAATAAAAGTACCAATTTCTTTCAATACGAGCAAAATCTGTACATTATTCCAAACTTTTGGCCACCAGTGTACATCCAACTCATCACCAAAGTACCACAATAAAAATTTTACAGCTCTTATACGCACAGTCAAAACATCAAACGCGATCTTCCTCTGATGCATGCTGCCATTTATTTACATTTGCAGCGGTTGCTATTCGTCAAACAAACAGCTACTCAAAGACTCTTTTCAAGCACATAATATGTTTATTTTATGTAACAAACAGCCAAGTTGTCACCAAAGTACCATGATAACAGTTCACAGCTTGTATATGCACAGTCATCATATCTTAATGCGATCTTCCCATGCACACAGCCACGTCTACTTATTAGGTGCAGATGAGGTTCAATCACACAAACAGCAACTTCAAAAGGTCTTTTCAGGCATATAATAACTTTGTTTTCTGAAACAGACAGCCAAACTATCACAAAAGCACCACGATAACAGTTTAAAACTCGCATACTCACAGATGCTGATCGAGCACGATTATCCATGCACGCAGCCAAGTCTGTTTATATTAGCGCTTGTCACACACACACATACACACACGCTGTCTGAGATGTCAAACAGTGCATAGACAAACCAGACTGCTGATATTATTTGTTCATTTGATTTTTACAGCTATAAAAATTAAATAAATAAAACAAAAACAGTACAGCAGACATAACCCATTTGTTCACATGTTAACTATATTATATACAGTATTTATTTATGACAAGAACTCACAATTTAAAATAAAATAATAAAAAAATACTTGTCCACACTCTGCCTCCTCTACTGGCTGTGTAGTGTTACGTGCAAAAATAACTCACTCCGGGGGGCACTGCAGAGTAATTTAGACCCTACTCATGAAAAGGTTAAAGACTGAAATGTGAAGCTTATTATTTTATAAAAGCAATTACATTAATTCTTCTGTTAAAACTCATGTATTATTTGAGCTGGAATGTTATTTAAATTATCATTTTTACAGTCATTTTAGGGTTTGGTGACATTACATCGTCATGGCAGTGAAGATGTAAAATTGGCTATAACTTTACACAGAAAAGGTTAGTAAGCGATTTTATCACACTAAAGTCATGTTAACACACCTATTGTTATGTCTTGTGGCTTTACTTCTGAAACAGTAAGTATTTTAACATTTATGGATTGGCCCCTTTCACTTTCATTGTAAGAGCCTCACTGTAACCCAGATTTGTGCTTTTATTTTTTTTTTTAAGAAAAGGAGGGGCAATCAATTTTTTGTGGTAATCAGCATTATGCCGGAAATGCTGTCGATTGAGCTTAACTTGTATTGAACCCAGAATATTTCTCAAAGTATCTAAACTGTTACATAACTGGCCATGAGGGCAGACATTAAACGTTGATGCTTGAGTTGCAGACATGGTGCACGCACACATGAACGAATGAAGTAGAGTGTGGAGCCTTGTCACCTGAACTGCAGCAGGAGTCCAGTTGATTTATACTCAGCTAGTCTTTCTGTTCTAATCACAGGAGCAAAGCAACAGTGGACTGCTTTCCCAATTACCAACAACAGAATACTGCAGGAAAGAGCACATCTGTCTCCTTCCTTTCTTTTTCTCAGTCTAGCTGGCTTTTTCTGACTTCTGTTTCCCCTTACTCATGGTCTATGGAAATTGTCTATTCATTCATTTATTTATTCATTCATAAGTTCCAATGTTAATAGAAAACAGCAAAAAAAGAAAAAAAGAAAGTGTCTGCAGAAATGGAGGCCACAACCTCAGAAAAACTGACTCATCGAAACCGCCAGTATGCATTACTGTCTAAATGAAATCACTGGATACTTAAGGAGCCAAATCAGGTTTAAATACAATGGCGGATAGACAATGGTACTCTGTTCCAAGCAGCTAGGCTCCCCTCCGTAGCCTTTGTTTGAGGTCAGGGCTTCCCCAATGACATCACTGCTCAGCTGATTTCAAGCACCGGTTTTTCATTATTTTAAGGCAGACATAAAGGCCTCCTCACACTGGCTCTCTATTCACATTTGGCAGACAGACTTGAGACTGAATTTCAGTTCAGGTCACAAAAGGACTAAAGCAAAGGGAAGTCTGTTTCCGAATTTGAATTATAAAAACTTTTCCAGTGTAACATTTTCATTGTGCATTTATTATATTAGAATGATATTAATAACAGTTAGTCTCACTAAATTATTACCTCAATTATCACCTTTTTTTATTTATTTATGAGAAAATATTGATTTATGAGGCCTTATTCAACCTAAACTGGAAATTATATTTCAGATCATTAATAATATCCCAAAGCCCGTGCCAATGTCCTGTGTTCAGTCTAGTGCTAACATTTAATGGCAGTTTATGGGATTTTGGAACAATGGGAACAATAACGTAACCCAACTGGTGTGTTCCCGCTCCAGATTTGAGAGCTTTTAAAAGCCCAGGCCCGGAGCCATGGAGTGAACTCTAAAATAAAGAGACAGAATGAGTGTAGACAGAGAGGAGAGGAGAGAGAGAGAGAGAGAGAGAAAGAGAGAAAGAGAGAATAATGGAAGAGTAAATGTTGTATAGGAATGATTCGTTTTGTAGAGAAAGAACACTGTGAAAGTTAATCAATACTAATGGCGTGGATTGCCGCTGAAAACACAAACACATGGTAGACACATGATCTAATGATGTCTACAGTAGATTCTCAGCACTGAACCAAATGATTGCTCCAGATGAAGACCACGAAATTTGATTTTTTAAGTAACAAAGCATTCGAAATGTTGAAATGTTGAGATCATATGACCTAAAAACTATTACTTGCTTTCTCTTGGTTGTGAGTGCACTTTTAAATAAAATGGGTGTTTATGTCAGACTATATTTTGAAAATGTTTAAATGGTTCTTTTTTCAATGAATGAGTTACGAGTTAATTCTTGCTCATATTTGCTTTGAGTTTTTACTGTTTGTGTCCTCTCATAAGGACATTACCTTACCTGTCAAATTAGTTTCCAAAGATAACAAAGACGTATTGTCACAATGCAACCAATATGCACTGAATTGGCATTCTAAAGAAGACAGAAACATTTTTGTAATCCATCTTATTTAAGGGTGAAAGTTGAAAATCACCTCTTAGATAATTATTTTTCAAAAAGGTAATTGCTTCTGTATGATTGACAAAAATATTGTGCATTGTTAAGCTTGAACGTGATTTGCATTATAGTTGCTGTAGCTCAGGGCGAGAACAGTAAACAGCATCTGGAAATGATCAGGTTTCCAAGAGTAAATGGACAATATTTTCACAGGCTTAACTTTTAAAACAACGGTATCCCGGATGCATGGCAGACAGATGGAAAATTGCGTCGTTCACCTCTATTTCTCATGTTGTCAGACCCAATGAAAACTATGCAATAATGGTGTTGGGATTGGGTTTTATTGCAAACATATGATTTGGTCAATTTAGTCAGAAAATATTGTTGATCAGTATTTTGGTTTTTAACCAGTACAATTAATTTGATATAAACAGAGCAACCCAAAGCTGGACTATGACTGTATCATTCCAGTTAAATGAGAAGTTTAAACCAGGTCAACCGATTCACTGAAAAGATATGACTTATTGCAACTTCTCTCATGAACATTCCTACAAAATGTATCCATGTTTGAAAGAAAAAAAGGGTGAATTCTTTCCTCAACCTGTAGAAAAGTCAAGTCATTTTTATTTGTATAGTGCTTTTCACAACACACATTTCATTAACAAAAAATAAAAATAAAAATAAAAATAAAAATAAAAAATGAAACTGTAATATCTATAAAGTCTTAGTGTGATCATTGTGTATTTTTATTAAATATGGTTGTAAATTGTGTGTAAAAATTTAATAATTAAATAATAATTGTATTTAGAACCCATGTGAGCAAGCTGAAGGCGACTGTGGCAAGAAACACAAAACTCTATAAGATGTTGGTTAATGGAGAAAAATAACCTTGGGAGAAACCAGGCTCACTGTGTGGGCCAGTTCACCTCTGGCTAAATAACATGAATATAATATTAGTTTTTTGTGTGCTGTGCAAGTCATGGTTTAAAATGTGTAAATTAAGTAAGCATTAAGGTCCAGTGTTTAAAAAAACAAACAAAAAAAATTTTTTTTTAATTAACTTTAATATTAATGACTAATGTCTTTGAAGTTAACGTTTCTGCAGTTAATCCTGGATTAACTGCAGAAGTTCACATAGATGCATTGTCCTTTGTTAGTTGGCTGATGAAGGCTTTTGTTGGCAATTAAATGATAGTCTATGTTTTCCATTTCAAGAGTGTAGTCCATCAATAGACATGCAGGCAGAGGTCAATGAGGTACATCGCAGTTCAACCGGCAGGTCATTTCGGTGAGGTTCGGTGGGGTCCATCCTAAGTCCAAGTTTCAGGCAGTGGCATATGAATTATCCGATGTCTTACAGTTGGAGTTGGCATCAGTTCATCCTCTGAAGTCAAAAGACTGAAGTGATGTCTGGCTAGTACCGGCTGTAGTTTGTCGTCATCACTCAGCGACACGTAGCAGTGGAGTCCGACACCAGGAACGGAGCTGGATCTGGCCGGCTCTGGTTGAGACATGGAAACAAATAGAATAATATTAGCGTAGATGCCATTCAATTTTATGCAGAGTTATAGATCATGATAGATGTTTCTGGTTCCAGCAGACCTAACTAAAGCAGCATAATTGTGAGTTGATGGATAAATTAGGTGTATGCCTGGCTAAATAAATGAGTCTTTACTCTAGACTTAAACTGATTAAGTGAGTGAGTGTGTCTGCATCCCGAAAAGAGTTAGGGAGACTATTCCATAGTTTAAGAGCCAAATATGAAAAGGATCTACCTTCTTTTGTGGATTTTGAAATTCTTGGAATTATTAACAAGCCAGAATTTTGTGATCATAATGATCTTGACGGAATATAGCATGCCAGAAGGTCACTTAAGTGCTGCAGAGCTAGACCATTCAAAGCGTTGTATGTAGTTAACCGAATTTTAAAATTAATACGAAATTTAACAGGTAGTCAATGTAACGACAATAAAATGGGGCTAATATGATCATATTTCTTGGTTGTAGTCAACACTCTGGCAGCTGCATTTTGAACCAATTGAAGTTTATTTATTGAACTTGCTGGACATCCTCCCAGTAATGCATTACAATAATCTAGTCTTGAAGTCATGAACGCATGAATTAGTTTTTCAGCATCAGCAACAGAGAGCATGTGTCGTAATTTAGGAATATTTCTGAGGTGGAAGAATGCTGTTCTACAAACATTGGAAATTAGATTTTCAAAGGACAGATCGGTATCAAATATAACACCTAAGTTCTTTGCTGTAGAAGACGACATAACAGTACATCCATCAAGTCAAATTATATTTTACCGGCTTTTTCTTTTTTTCTTTTTTTTAGAGGTTTTTGGTCCAATAATTAGTACCTGTTTTGTCGAACTAAGTAGAAGGAAATTTCTGGCCATCCAGTCTTTGATTTCATTGATACACTGATAATTTGGAGAATTGTGAATTTTCGTTGGGTTTAGAAGAAATATAAAGTTGGGTATCATTAGCATAACAGTGGAAACTTTTTCCATGATTCCTGATAATATCACCCAGGGGAAGCATGTATAAGAAGAAAAGCAGAGGCCCTAAAACAATTCCTCGTTTACACATACAAAGTAGTAGTGGTCTGATAAATAGGACCTAAACCATACTAATGCAAGTCCACAAATGCCAACATAATTCTCCAGCCTATTCAAGAGAATGTTGTGATCTATCGTGTCGAAGCACTAAGATCTTAAAGCACTAGAAGAGAAATGCAGCCGTGATCAGATAATAAGAGCAAGTCATTTGTAACTCTGATAAGTGCAGTCTCTGTACTGTGATGGGGCCTAAATCCTGACTGAAATGTAGAAATGAACATAGTTGGGAGGACACTACCTTTTCTAGTATTTTCGACATAAAAGGTAGATTTGAAATTGGTCTGTATTTAGCCAATATTCCAGGATCAAGCTGTGGCTTCTTAATAAGCGTTTTGATAACTGCCATTTTAAAGTTTCTTGGGACATGTCCTAAGGATAGCGAGGAGTTAATAATATTAAGAAGAGATGTCTTTAGATGAAAGAAGAAGATAAAATACATCCCTATGCAGTTCTGTGGATTCCAGAAGACATTTGGGAATTGAAAAGGAGAAATGGAGATCTATGACCCTGCACACCGTTTATCTTTCCACTTGGGGTCATTCTTACCTAAAACTTGCAAACACAGGTCAGTGCGCATGGCACCAATTAAGAGTTCAACAAGGTGTCTACAGACATTAGGTTGGGGTTTGTGAACAAGTGAGCCAGACATGTATGTGTTTTAAAACTGTGCAGAGACAAGAGTGAAGGACCTGAAGGAGTGAAGGACTTAATTAACATAACCTCCAGTTTCATGTGGAAGTAGTGAATAACTGAATATAAACATATCTTTTAATTGTAATAGTATTCAATAAAGAGGTCATTTCAGAGAGTGCATTCATAGAAACATTTCATCTTTGTTTTCCCTCTGAGGTCATGACCTCCTGTGGCTTTCCAGAAGGTCTGCAGACACTGCACATATTAGGTAAATCCCTGCAACCATATGTATGTTTATACAAAGCAGTGTACCATATTACTGGGTTTTATTGAGACTTTTAGTCATTCATCAACATCTCTCCTAACATCCTCAGTGTCATTATGTCACCATTTAATTCATTATGTATTTGCTTTCTAAAACACACTCATAGTCATATTGCCTTTAAAGGGATAGTTCACCCAAAGATGAAAATGCTGTCATCATTTACTCACCCTTTTGTCATTCCAATTCCAAACTGTATGACTTTTGTTTTTGGTGGAACACAAAAGAAGATATTTAGCCTAATGTCCCAAGCTTCTCTTTTCTATACAATGAAAGTGGATGGGAACCAGAGACAATTTATGTTATGTATTGTGCAAGAACAAAAGGCTGTAAATGATGACATAATTATCATTTTGGGTGAACTATCCCTAACATTTGTTTTGTTTTATTTACCAGTTTGCTCTTAGATGCTCTCACCTTGATTATAGCATCTCAAGGTTTCAGATTCAGGGTGAGGAAAAATATTGAACTGATTCACACAAAAACTGTTTCCTCACATAAGTCCCGCAAGGTTTAAACATGGAGGGAAATTGACTTGAGCTCTTTCTCTTTAGAGTAACTGAAACAAAATTTTGTGCATGAGCATTCACAGCTTTGGGCCTGTGAAATCCCCAATCTATTACTGCATTCAGCAGTAGGGCAAAATTAGTTCACCATGTTGCAGAAGTGTCCAGTCCTCCACTCAACATCTCCCTCTCTCTCTTTCCTCAGAACCACAGAGGGACCACTTATGCCTGTCCACTCCTTTTCTCAGCATCCTTCGTTATATAATGCAGTGCTGCTATTTAAATGCCTATACTGCAGCCTTACAGTAATCAAAGTGTACACTATCTAAAGGGTTATCTAAACTGAGAGGCTTATTCAGATATTTGCTTTTAGCTTCTGGCTTTTGCAGATTTGTGGTCTTAAATCATACCATTCGCCTCATTAGACCATGTCCCCATTCCTTCCTTATACCTCCTGAGGGCTGACAGACTCCACGAATCCTATACTTTGCTCTGTTTTTATATTCTTAAAGTCTCTCCATTTTTTTTAAGAAAGACATCCTATATATTTTCAAATGACCCACTTTTGTGCACCTTGTGTTGTGGTTTTCGTGTCCCTCTCAATTTCCTCAGTAGCTGTTGGATCCGTGGCACAGTGGGTGGTGCACAGGCCGTCAGCATGTAGAGGAGTGTTGCACTTACAGCGATTCAGGTTTTGGCCAGCCATTTCCTGATCCAACCTTTCTGTCTATTCTTCCTCAATATCACGTACATTCTGCAGCGAAAAAACAACCTAAACCAGCATGGTTTTTCCTACAGTAACCATATTTTAACCTTGATATCCATATTAAAACCAAAGTACTAATACAGGAAATCAAAAACTATGGTAAAAATCATAATTTTGTGGTTATTATGGTTTTACTACAAATACCATGGTAAAGCCATAGTAACCACGAGATTAGCCATGGTTAATCCATAGTAAACCCATGGTTACTATATGGATACGGTATACTGTATTAAAACCATGGATTCCACCAAAAAAAACATACTTTTCTTAGTTACTACAATATTACTATAGTAAAAACATGGTTTCTGTAAAAAAAAAAAAAAAAAACATTGTTAGCCTACAACAGTCATTATAACAATATTACTATAGTAAAAACATGAAATCCGCCAAAAACTGTGGTTACTACAGTCTACAAAAAACAAAGCATGGAACAGTCATGGTTACATATAGTAAAGCCATGGTTTTACTACAGTAACCATAATTTACCTATGGTAGTTGTATTGTAAAACCATAATAACAACAAAATTGTGATTTGAATTACCACAGTTTTTGTTTTCCTGTATTATCACTACGGTTTCACAACGAATATCATGGTTAATATATGGTTACTGTAGTAAAACCATGGTAAATTTATCGTGAAGTAACGCAAAACTATTGTGAGGGCACACAAAACTATTGTGAGGGCATGCAAAACTATTGCGAGGAATGCAAACTACTGCGAGGTCAAGCAAAAATATAAATAAAAAAAATACAAAATAAAAAAATACTCTATAAGGGGATCTGCAGTAAGGCACTTACAATGGAAGTGAATGGGGCTAGTCCATATACGCTAAATAAATTACACACATTTTCAAAAGTATAACCACAAGACATACACTTTATACCTGGGGTACTCAATTAAAGTTCCAAGAGGTCCAGTCTCTATATTTCCTTACCAGCAATGTTCTGGATATTAATATGTAGCTTACATAGTGTCATGTGGCTATGAAATTATATTATATATATATTTTTTGAATAGTTTTTATAACTTGCCATATTGGCAGAAATAGTACTTTGTAAAAAACTTAAAAAATAAATCCTTAACAGTCAAAATAGTCTCTTCAGAACTCTCAGAATAAGATCAGCAGTTCATTTTGAAGCTGAATGACAGCAGTTCAGTTTTTGTGTTTAAATATTTTTAAATTCAGAATATGAATGGGACATAGCATAGGAGGCCTTTTGATGGTTAAAAAAAATGTGGATGGGGTTCAGGGGTGTCCCCTGAGAGAAAATTTATAAAAATGTAAAAGTCTGAATGGACCATTTTTATATTTTCCTTAAAGTGAGAATCTACTAACAAACAATGTACATAACAACAGTGAAGCATAAAAATACTGTTTAATTTAATTTAAGTATAAATAGGCTTCCCCTGCCACCCATGCCATGATTAAATCTCTGAATAATTTTCACAAAATTAGAATGAAAATCTGTTTATTATGAAAGGCTTACATGCTGATTAATGAAGCTAAATTTAGACAGAAAAAAACGTTATAGTGGCACTTTAACTTGTCCTGACACAAACCTGGCTAAACTGAACTACATCAGACAGTTGAAGATAGTTTCACTTCATTTTTGTTTTCTGCAGTGTGTTTAAGCGAAAGATGCCAGTATCTGTAGCGGTGTCTCTACCACTGTTGTTAAAATAACCACGCCTTCAACTACGTACAGTTCAGGCTTTATGCGGCGCCTCTATAGCGGGGAGAGGCAACGTGTGCAGAACGGGAATAAAGCACGTTCAGCGAGGGAATAAGCGTGTAGTGCTGCACGCCTGTACAGGTATGCTTACACAATCGCTTAGGCAGGTGTCAGATAACTAGCACAAAAATTTAGATCTCCGACCGGATTGAATTGTCCTTCGGTCCGGATCCAGATCGGAGTCCGCCTGTTGAGTACACCTGCTTTATACAGTACATGTTAACATGATTTTAGTCTTACTAACCTTATTTGTTTAAAGATATTCCCAACAATTTCGTTGTCACAACAACGAAATCCTGTAATGCCAGTATTAGATGTAACTTTACACTAAAGACTAGTATGAGGGTGAAGATGGATGAAGACAAGTAAACCAGTTTAGGCTGATTTAATATCTCTTTTTCAGAAGGGGAGGAAAGGCAAAATGTCCTGTGCACCCTGCTGAAAAAAAAAAAAAAACCTAATCTTAAGCCAGTATAAGATGGTTTGCTGGTCTTATCTGGTTTGAGGTGGTCTACCTGGTCTCCCAGACTTGCCAAAGCTAGTCTTCAGTTGGTCTAGCTGTTTTACTACACAGACCAGTCTGACTGGGCTGGAAAACCAGCTAAGACCAGCAAAAAAACTGCTGAATACACAGCCGAGTAAAGACTACTCTGTGCCTGCTCAAAATTCTGTTTAAAGATGCAATGCCGCATAAAAGCCAAACTAAATGATTCCTGCTCTGACCCACCTCAGCCCCAGGGATGAAAGGCAGTTCTGATGGTGTTTTGGCTCTTTTAAATTAAATGCAGCATCAGAGCATCCCTAAACTTGGCTGTTGTTATGGTAGAGCTTTAATTAATATAATATATAGTTTAATTTTTTTAAGTTTAATTTAATTTTTCATTAATTTCCTATTTCTTTATTCATAATTTTATATTAAAAAAATTAATCTCATATCATTATTTATGCAAATGTAATTGCTGTGTAAATGCATTTATGCCACCTCTGAGCAGCATTAAACAGTCTGTGTAAATGCACATTTTCTTGGTATGTATATATATATATATATATGCCACTTCAGATAAAGCTTTGTGTCACTTTTGCAGTGTAAAGATGGCTTAAGTTGGTTTGCTGGTCTTAGGTGTTTTTAGATGGTCTAGCTGGTCTTCCAGGCTGGTCAAGCTGGTCTAGCCATTCCCCAACTGACCAGATGACAAATGCCTAAAACCCCTTTAAAACCACCAAAACCAGACCAGCCTGACTAAGTTGGGAGAACAGCTAACCAGTTTAGGCTGGTTTAGTTTTTTTTTAGCAGAGCAGGAAAAAAAAAAAAAGCCCTGTAAACCCTGCTGAAAACAAAACTGCTTAAACCAGTCTAAGCTGATTTAAGATGGTCTAGCTCGTCTCCCAGGGCGGCTACAGTATGTTGGTCTTCAGCTGGTTTAGTTGTTTTACAAACTGACCAGCTGGCAAGTGCCCCAAACCCCTTTAAATACATGCAAATCAGACCAGTCTGACCAGGCTAGGAGATGAGCTAAGACTAGCAAAAAAGTTTAGGCTGGTTTAAGCTTTTTTCAGCAGAGAAAGACAGGCAAAATGCCAATACATACATTTTTACTATGTTCCGCAATAGCTGAGGTATATGTGAAGTTCACCCTTCCACCAAGAAAAGCATATGTTACATGATGTTTTAACTCATAGAACATGATGAGCACTCTGCTACATCACAGTCAACAGGCGGCGATATGCGACAAAGTGCTAACATCTGTGAGACCGTCTGCTCCAAGATGAACATACTGCAGACATACAATAAACCCCTGCTTATACACTTCCTAATGAGTGCCATATTGAGTTCCCGCTTTCGTATGATTTTCCCCTCTCACAGGCTTTTGCAGATGTCAAGGGAAACTCTTAATTTAGCACCAAGCCTCTCCACGTCAGCAATGCTCGATCAGCGAGAACGCAAGGCTCTCTAACAAAAACAGTAGCCGTTGACAAGAAAAACACAGCCCTTTCAAGAGGCCCTCCTGTCTCACAGTAGCCGTGCTCATGAAAGGAAAATAAAGCCTGGTGTTCCAGGGGGTTGAGAGACAGAGCCTCTTCTATATCCAACCACACAAACCTTTGCTAGGTTAAAAAAACCAATGAGAACAGATTAATTGTTGAGTGCAAGGGCACCTTACATGAATGATCCGATGAAGATGAGAGTTGATAAATGAGCCTGAAGAACTACTTAAGGCTCAAGGACATCAAACTTTCCCAACAAACTTTAAATCTTCATGAAAGTCTTTTTTTTTTCTTCACTTACAATCACATTTAAGATTAAACTTGTAGTAAATGGCTATGGCAATAATCAAAATTACTTTAAAATCCTTGGATTATTGATGCTTCTGAAGTAAATTATTTAAAGATAATGTGAGGACTGCCCTACCGAATTAGCTTGAGGTTTCATAACATCAACTATACAGGTATCCTTGTCCATGATGAAACTAGTCTGGAGTTGTGCTTTGCTCTCTAAAATATTATTTTTTTTTAAGTAGTTTGTGACATTAACTATACAAAATGGTCCAAGGTTCTATTATGTATGATGTGTTCTCATCTTTAGACATTTTTAAGCATAACTAGATTTTCTTGGATAAATTCTTTATAAAACAACTTTACGGCTATGTTCCTACGGTGCATTCCGAGCACCTAGTGTTCCAGAACATTTCAGGTTCACTTCAATAAATCATTCTAAATGCCAAAAATTGTCAGTTTTCAGTTGGCTTCAAACTTTTTAAAAAGTCATATTGAATGTGTACAACGCAGAGCGGCTCTGAAACAGCCTTTGTGTTTTACCAAAAGGTGTGTAATTCATAGTTTTAAATGAGAAACCCAATTTGCAAAATTGGCAACGGTAGAAGTCCCAGCCATTGTTAAAAAAAAAAAAAAAGCATCTGGAAAAAGCATACAGTAAATGTATTGTACATGATGTCTCAGGAACAAACACATCTCAACAAAGACCTTTGTACAGACCACAGTGGAATAAATATCGAGCATAACACTAAGGAGAAATTGACCACCTTCTGTAGACAATCAAAGCAATGCTGTTATTGAGATGAGTTTCAATGAGCTTTGTGAGCTGCCCATACTGAAAGACAGCAAATGATGTGCCTGATAGCCTCATAATTCACCCTTTCCTGGCACAAAAGTATGCTAGTTTTCTTGCCATGCTTTAACTCTTAAAAATGACAAATGGTTCCCTTCCTCTAAGGAATTTATTTTAACCTGCCTGAGTTTCTAGTGCCAATAGCACATTTAGCCACAAACAGATGGGGATTAAAAAGTACAAAATGTGTAGTCGCTCCCACATGTAACCATATAAGGATATAAGGATCACCATAAATTATACAAATGTTATAGTTTGACAGCCTTCTGTTCACTCAAGGAACAACTGGTTTTACAGGATTCCCTCTACAGAAGATAAACTAAAGACTATCTTTAGAGCATGTTCAGTCTATGCTCTGCACACATGCATTGAAAATGTTGATAAATCTCAATGAGAGGAAATGCTGCACTGCTCTGTTTGGATTTAAATGGCATCATTAGTGGCTTTTGAGAGTTATGTATATGCTGGAATATGGTCATGGGAGAAAATATTCTGGAGGTTTTGCCATAAGTCTACTGTTTGATATCAGTGAACTGTTCAATGGAAACATTTTGCAACCAACCGCAGCATGGCGGTAGGTGTATTTGGTATAAAGCAAAGGGACTGGACTCTTACTTCCAAAGCCCATTGGAACAGAAACTGGTCATCCTCTCTTTTTCTCTTATGAACGAGCCCACTGGCGCAGATGAAACCCACGCAATACCTCCCAAACCCAAAGAGATCTATGATTGTGGTCTATGACTGCATTCAAATCACATTCAATCATCATACAGTTGTGCTCAAATGTTTGCATACCCTGGCAGAAATTGTGAAATTTTGGCATTGATTTTGAAAATATGATTGATCATGCAAAAAACATGGATAGTGATCATATGAAGCCATTTATTATCACATAGTTGTTTGGCTCCTTTTTAAATCATAATGATAACAGAAATCACCCAAATGGCCCTGATCAAAAGTTTACATACCCTTGAATGTCTGGCCTTGTTACAGACATACAAGGTGACACACACAGGTTTAAATGGCAAAGGTTAATTTCCCACACCTGTGGCTTTTTAAATTGCAATTAGTGTCTGTGTATAAATAGTCAATGAGTTTGTTAGCTCTCACATGGATGCACTGAGCAGGCTAGATACTGAGCCATGGGGAGCAGAAAAGAACTGTCAAAAGACCTGCGTAACAAGGTAATGGAACTTTATAAAGATGGAAAAGGATATAAAAAGATATCCAAAGCCTTGAAAATGCCAATCAGTACTGTTCAATCACTTATTAAAAGTGGAAAATTCAGGGATGTCTTGATACCAAGCCAAGGTCAGGTAGACCAAGAAAGATTTCAGCCACAACTGCCAGAAGAATTGTTCGGGATACAAAGAAAAACCCACAGGTAACCTCAGGAGAAATACAGACTGCTCTGGAAAAAGACGGTGTGGTTGTTTCAAGGAGCACAATACGACAATATTTGAACAAAAATGAGCTGCATGGTCGAGTTGCCAGAAAGAAGCCTTTACTGCGCCAATGCCACAAAAAAGCCCAGTTACAATATGCCCGACAACACCTTGACACGCCTCACAGCTTCTGGCACACTGTAATTTGGAGTGACGAGACCAAAATAGAGCTTTATGGTCACAACCATAAGCGCTATGTTTGGAGATGGGTCAACAAGGCCTATAGTGAAAAGAATACCATCCCCACTGTGAAGCATGGTGGTAGCTCACTGATGTTTTGGGGTGTGTGAGCTCTAAAGTCACGGGGAATCTTGTGAAAATTGATGGCAAGATGAATGCAGCATGTTATCAGAAAACACTGACAGACAATTTGCATTCTTCTGCACAAAAGTTGCGCATGGGATGCTCTTGGACTTTCCAGCACGACAATGACCCTAAGCACAAGGCCAAGTTGACCCTCCAGTGGTTACAGCAGAAAAAGGTGAAGGTTCTGGAGTGGCCATCACAGTCTCCTGACCTTAATATCATCGAGCCACTCTGGGGAGATCTCAAACGTGCGGTTCATGCAAGACGACCAAAGACTTTGCATGACCTGGAGGCATTTTGCCAAGACGAATGGGCAGCTATACCACCTGTAAAAATTTGGGGCCTCATAGACAACTATTACAAAAGACTGCAAGCTGTTATTGATGCTAAAGGGGGCAATACACAGTATTAATAACTAAGGGTATGCAGACTTTTGAACTGGAGTCATTTCATTTTTTTCTTTGTTGCCATGTTTTGTTTTATGATTGTGCCATTCTGTTATAACCTACAGTTGAATATGAATCCCATAAGAAATAAAAGAAATGTGTTTTGCCTGCTCACTCATGTTTCCTTTTAAAATGGTACATATATTGCCAATTCACCAAGGGTATGCAAACTTTTGAGCACAACTGTATATGCACGATTATTGTTGGAAAATGGAACTTTATTTCAGAATGCTCAAAGTATTTACAGTATAGTGTCAATTTAATACAAATTTGTTAACCCAGACAAAGCTTAGCCATATTGAAAGCATGCAAACTGCACTTGAAATCTGAATTAAATATACAGTAGTAAAATATAATAATGTGAATCCATCAGAAACTCCAGCACTATTAGTAGATTTTTCGGTCTCACTGCTTGCTCTAATTTACTGTAGGCCTTACAATCCCCCACGCAAGCCTGTTGCTCAGCTCCCACAGAAAATGAATTGTACTGTTGAACTTTCTCAAAATCCTTTTTAAAAAGTAGCATACTGTGATGGTATCAAGAACTCCAAGCTACTAAAGTGAATATCATAGTACTACTATGGTACATGTAATGTCAAGACATACTAATATTGGGAGGGCCTGGGTAGCTCAGTGAGTATTGATGCTGACTACCACTCCTGGAGTCGCGAGTTCGAATCCAGGGTGTGCTGAGTGACTCCAGCCAGGTCTCCTAAGCAAACAAATTGGCCTGGTTGCTAGGGAGGGTAGAGTCACAATGGGTAACCTATTTGTGGTTGCGATGAGTGGTTCAGCTCTCAATGGGGCACATGGTAAGTTGTGCTTGGATTGCGGAGAACAGCATGAGCCTCCACATGCTGGGAGTCTCTGCGGTGTCATGCACAGCGAGCCACGTGATAAGATGCGTGGATTGACTGTCTCAGAAGCGGAGGCGACTGAGACTTGTCCTCCACCACCCGGATTGAGGTGAGTAACCGCGCCACCACAAGGACCGAGTAAGTAGTGGGAATTTAAAGTAATGCCAAAATTGGGGAGAAAAGGGGAGAGAGAAAAAAAAAGACATTAATATCATGCTACTTTTTCTAGTACTGTTTTGATACCCTTTAGGGTGGAAATGTGCAGAACAGAACAGAGTTCTTCAAAAGCTGCACATGCTGCTGTTGATTTTAATAAAGCTGTTTCTGCTATTAGTGGCCTCTTTGTCTTTTCAACTTTTTTGTTGCCATATTTATGAGTTTTGGTTATGTTAGCTGACCAAAAAACAAAACAAAAACAAGTGTCAGGTCAAGATTTGAACCCGGAACTCCATTCACTTTAAACAAAAACACTGCCACTGTGTAACAGGGTTCATTTGTGGAGACAAGGAAGAAATGGGAAACGGGACTTGAACTCAAACAGTTAATCTTTTATTTTCATAATTCAAAAACATACATTTTGTGTGCTAGCTCTCTCTCTCTCTCAGTCTCTAGCGTGGTTCCTCCTGATATCAATCTCCCAATTGCTCACTGCAATCAGAAACAGGTGTTAGACATATTGTGCTCAGGTGTGTGCACCCTTACCGCTTATTTCTCTCCGGATGAATGCTCCAACAAGCCCCCCATCTCCACATACCCCCCACCCCTATTTCTGGAGAGAAAGTCAGCAACAGCCATCCACGCCCCCGGTCTGTGGACCACTTCGAACTTAAAAGGCTGTAAAGCCAGATATCAACGGGTGATCCGCACATTAGTATCCTTCATGCGGTGGAGCCATTGGAGTGGTGTGTGGTTAGAACAGAGGGTGTTAGTATCGGAGGGTGAGAACAGCCCATTTGATGGTCAGACATTCCTTTTCAATGGTGCTGTACTTGGTCTCTCTCAGGGATAGCTTGTGGCTAATGTACAGCACCGGCTGCTCCTCCACTACCTGCGAGAGCACTGCCCCCAGCCCCCTGTCTGAAGCGTCCATCTGTAAAACAAAATGGGAGAGAGAAATTAGGTGCATGTAAAAGTGGCCCACCGCAAAGTGCAGCTTTCACCTGTATAAATGCCTGTTGACACTGCTCCGTCCACTGGACCAGGTCTGGAGCTCCCTTTTTAGTGAGATCAGTCAGCGGGCTGGTGACAGCCGAATAATTAGGCACAAACCTTCTATAATAGCCCGCCAGCCCCAGGAACTGTCTCACCTCCTTTTTGGTCTTGGGTCTCGGGCAATCCGCAAACGTTGCGGTCTTATCAATTTGGGGGCACACCTGCCCATGACCCAAGTGGAACCCCAGATACCTCCACCCGTCCAACTGCGCACTTCTTGGGGTTTGCCGTGAGTCCCCCTCATCGCAGCGACCTCAGAACAGCCCTCAGATGCTGCATATGTCGCTGCCAATCATTACTGTATATAATGATGTCATCCAGATAGGCAATGGTGTAAGCAGTGTGGTCTGAGAACTCGGTCCATCAGGCGCTGAAATGTAGCCGGGGCCCCCGAAAAAACTGAAGTATCACCAATTGTTGTAAGCCAAACGGTATAAAAAGGCCATTTTTATACGGGACATCAGCATTAAGGGGATCTGCCAATAACCCATTGTTAAATCCAGCGTCGAGTAAAAGCGAGCTGTGTCTAACCGATGGAACAGTTCATCAATATGAGGCTTTGGATTTGCATCAAATTTAGATACCGTGTTGACTTTTCTGTAATGCACGCAGAACCGAACCGACCCAACGCTCTTAGGGACTAGGACGACCGGGCTGGACCAATCACTGTGGGATTCTTCTATTACCCCCATATCGAGCATTGCATCTAATTCTTCCCGCACTACTTTTTTCTTGTGCTCAGGAAGCCGGTAGGGATGACTATGACCACTACCCCGGGCGTAGTTTCGATGTGGTCCTGTATGAGGTTTGTATGACCAGGTAGAGGTGAGAACATGTCTGAGAATTCTTTCTGCAACTTGGCAACCTCTGTGACATGAGATGGTGAGAGGTGGTCTCCACAAGTGGTGACATGACTGGCTTTTATGTTCACCTCTGGCCCAAGCTCTGCCCTCTCCGGAACTACCATTGCCAACATCACAGAGACTGCCTCCCTCCATAATTTCAGGAGGTTTAGGTGGTATATTTGACGTGCGTCGCGTGCGAGTAATTTGGAGCTCGAGGTTGGGAGTAATACAAGCACTTTATCTCCCGGTGTGAATTCCCATAGCCAAGCCCTTTCATACAGCCGGCTTTGTCGTTCTTGTGCTTCGAGCAAATTCTCCTGTGGCCGAATCACAGCAGTGCTGTTGTAGGGCCATATCGCACTCTTGCTCGTGTGGTATTACTTAAATATATTTAATTGTTTAGTTTTTTGCAGATAGAGTTGATTAGACACATTTTTACGATTTAAATCTTTGATAAAAGTATTTGTATACATGCCATAAAATCAGTTGACATCCTGTAATTAAAATCTGCTGCCATTTTCCAGTGGACTTTTTTAATAACAGGATCAAATGGGCAGATTCAATTCATATCAAGCTTTAATGGCAAGATAAACTTAAATGTAGGCTTCTTTGCCAGTGCATTATTAGACACGATACATACAGATATAAAACAAACTGAATGCTGAAGTTTAAAATCTCAAAACTCAAAAAAAAATTTCTTTGGTTGCTGTTAAGACTCTAAGGTCTTTTTCACGCAGTTTCGTTTTTGACACTGGTTCAGATAACAGTGAGTGAGCGTTTTCAGGCAATGCGAAGAGATACAGCAGCTTGCCCTTATCTCTCCCACACCTGGCTCACTACTTGTTTGTGAAGTCTCTATTCTCCATACAGTAAATCCACTCCTGTGTTTATTATTGCCGGGACATGTGCCACACGTAATGAATATGCGTACACTGCTACACACAATCAGTTTCTGCGTTAGAATGTGCAGTAGAGTCGAGTGTGTGGAAATGTATACATGCCCATTTTAGCCACAGAAAGTGAAGCTTCAGGAAGTGAAATGTTTTATTTTATTTTAACATGTTAAACAGTCAACTATTAATCACAGAAATTAATGCATTAAATTTCCCAGCCCTGGTTTTAACACTATACTACAAATTATAGCAATGCAAATTAAAGTTTTCATAATCATTCATAATAGATTCATATTCATAATAATTTCATGCTATGCACTTCATTTACATATCATCCTCCTCATAGAATTTAAGCATAGGTGACTAATTATATTTATTATATTACATAACTGAAAGGTTTCTAAAAGACAAGTGAGCTGCCTATCAAGGCAGCATTTTGAAGGCATCATAGGAGTACAACACGAAGACCAAAGGTAGCCTACAACATTATGTTCTGAGATACCTCATTTTGGTGGCATCGCATGTATCCTTCACAGATAAGGCAATCCTAGAACACGAGGAGCTCAGTGGAAGAAAGGCAATCCCAGAATGCAAGGAGTTCAGTGGAAGAATTCATGCAAACCGGCTGACGGAATCAAGAGAAATTTTTATTATAAATATTCTTTTATTTCATTATATTTCATTATATATTCTATAATTTCATTAAATATTTCATTAAAAATTTTTAAAAAATGTGTGTGTGATGTGCTTTTATGCTTAGTGTTTGTGCTGTTAGCTTAGCAACAAGCTAACATCAAATTCTTTTGGAATAAATAGTGATTCAAGGCTCTCCAGCACTTTGGGCACTGGATGCTATTTGTGTGGCGTGCGGAGTTGCTAACTGTGTAGAGTGTCCCTTATCAGCTACTTATGAGGTTTCACGACATTAAGGATTAAGGATGCGGCTTTAGAAGGTAGCTCTCTACGTAGTTGACAGAAAGGCAACTCACTAAGATTTGGAACAGGGCCATTATCCTATAGAGATCAAGTTTACTAATAATTTCTATACAAATCATTTAGAAAAATGGGCAAGGCACACTGGAACAACCAGAACTCTGAGACACGCATTCCTCCATGTGGCATGGGGAAAACCACTTGGTTTCTATACAGTCATTCATTACTCACGTTTGATTTTGTGAACAGTTAAAACTACCGGTAATGTGAATGTAGTGCAAAAACAGACCGACTATGTTTTCAAACTAAATGTTTTCATTCCAAGGAAAACTGATGCATACAGTGAGGAATGGCCATATACAGATTCATACTGGTCATATCAAGCAGGGTAATGAAAGAATTTTCAAATCTTACTACAATCTACTACAAGGTAGAGCAGCAGACTTGAAGCAGCCATGGAAGTTAAATCAGCCAAAAGGAATGCTTAAAATTTGGAGGTCTACCACATTAAAAGATCTCCCATGGTTTAGTGGAGAAACCACTGCTTTTCTCTAAAGACAGCCTCCAACAGTTTTAGGATGCTGACGCAAAACTCACTTCCCATTTGAAAATTTTGTCACCAAATAATACTTTCAAGTTCCAGGAATATTTGATTTAGGAATTATGGTTCTTGGTATCAATTAGTCACATAATGTAACTGCACATATAACAACTCATTTTATGACATAAAACATTTTTGTCTGCCTTAAACACAATTATATATCTGACAGAGTGCTGTTGCCTATGCAGATGAATGACAGGAAAGTCCATGATTACAGAACACACATTTTCCATCTAATGTACAAAAGCTGCTGGTCACAGACGTATTAAAGCAGCGATCAAAGGCATGGAAACCTCCATGTGGGAAAAGGCTTAGAAAACTCAGTCACTCTCAGCATGACTCAGAACTGAGCCCGTTCTCTCAGCAGGTAGATCCATTCAGTCCAGTCCTTTTCCCCAACACACCACTCAAACTTTCCCCAGTGTGAGCTGAAAACCAGTCATGCTTACCACCAAACCCCTGCCTCAGTGATGCAAGAGCACTGTCTGCCCACGTCAACGTGGAGGCAGACAGAGAGGTCCGAAATAAACTTTAGAACTGGCCACCTTCATTTTTCACACTCTGACTTTTAGGGTCATATCACCTAAATCTGCCAAAAAGACTTACGAAGCTGTGATCAGCAATATACAGTGCATCCGGAAAGTATTTACAGCGCTTCACTTTTTCCACATTTTGTTATGTTACAGCCTTATTCCAAAATTGATTAAATACATTATTTTCCTCAAAATTCTACAAACAATACCCCATAATGACAACGTGAAAGAAGTTTGTTTGAAATCTTTGCTAATTTATTAAAAATAAAAAACGAAAAAAATCACATGTACATAAGTATTCACAGCCTTTGCTCAATACTTTGTTGAAGCACCTTTGGCACCAATTACAGCCTCAAGTCTATTTGATTATGATGCTACAAGCTTGGCACACCTATTTTTGGGCAGTTTCTCACATTCTTCTTTGCAGGACCTCTCAAGCTCCATCATGTTGGATGGGGAGTGTCGGTGCACAGCCATTTTCAGATCTCTCCAGAGATGTTCAATCAGGTTCAAGTCTGGGCTCTGGCTGGGCCACTCAAGGACATTCACAGAGTTGTCCCGTAGCCACTCCTTTGTTATCTTGGCTGTGTGCTTAGGGTCATTGTCCTGTTGGAAGATGAACCTTCGCCCCAGTCTGAGGTCCAGAGCGCTCTGGAGCAGGTTTTCATCAAGGATGTCTCTGTACATTGCTGCATTCATCTTTCCTTTGATCCTGACTAGTCTCCCAGTTCCTGCCACTGAAAAACATCCCCACAGCATGATGCTGCCACCACCATGCTTCACTGTAGGGATGGTATTGGCCAGGTGATGAGCGGTGCCTGGTTTCCTCCAGACATGACGCTTGCCATTCAGGCCAAAGAGTTCAATCTTTGTTTCTCATGGTCTGAGAGTCCTTCATGTGCCTTTTGGCAAACTCCAGGCGAGCTGTCATGTGCCTTTTACTGAGGAGTGGCTTCTGTCTGGCCTCTCTACCATACAGGCCTGATTGGTGGAGTGCTGCAGAGATGGTTGTTCTTCTGGAAGGTTCTCCTCTCTCCACAGAGAAATGCTGGAGCTCTGTCAGAGTGACCATCGGGTTCTTGGTCACCTCCCTGACTAAGGCCCTTCTCCCCCGATCGCTCAGTTTGGCCAGGTGGCCAGCTCTAGAAAGAGTCCTGGTGGTTCCAAACTTCTTCCATTTACGGATGATGGAGGCCACTGTGCTCATTGGGACCTTCAATGCTGCAGAAATGTTTCTGTACCCTTCCCCAGATCTGTGCCTCGATACAATCCTGTCTCGGAGGTCTACAGACAATTCCTTGGACTTCATGGCTTGGTTTGTGCTCTGACATGCACTGTTAACTGTGGGACCTTATATAGACAGGTGTGTGCCTTTCCAAATCATGTCCAATCAACTGAATTTGCCACAGGTGGACTCCAATCAAGTTGTAGAAACATCTCAAGGATGATCATTGGAAACAGGATGCACCTGAGCTCAATTTTGAGTGTCATGGCAAAGGCTGTGAATACTTATGTACATGTGATTTTTTTCGTTTTTTATTTTTAATAAGTTTGCAAAGATTTAAAACACACTTCTTTCATGTTGTCATTATGGGGTATTGTTTGTAGAATTTTGAGGAAAATAATTAATTTAATCCATTTTGGAATAAGGCTGTAACATAAGAAAATGTGGAAAAAGTGAAGCGCTATGAATACTTTCCGGATGCACTGTACAAGCAAATTGCATATTGACCTGATTCTTCTACTAGTAATCAAATCAAATGAGAGTTTTGTTGACAAGCCATTCTTTATTTCTTGTAATTAGAATAAAACAATATTAACAGGTTAGTTCACCAGAAAATCATCATCATTATCTATAAAGTACCAGAGACTATTTAGCAAAGACGGGCCACTTCTATTAAAATGAATGGGCGAAATTGGGAACGCCCAATGTTCAACGGATGAAGAAAGAAATTCCCACCTTACAGGCAAAAGAGCCAATCACCTTTTCAATAAAGACATCGCTTGTCAATCAACTCAAGAACACGCATGCGCATTAGCTATATAAACCAGGAAAACTGTGTTTTTTAGCATAATCTGAGGTAAAGATGCAAAATGTATGATACCAGTGTTAGCAGATTCTACTGCTGATTTTAAATATGTTCTTTGATCATAATCTCAACTAACCATTTGGAGATTTCAGCCATCCCCATTCAAGTAGATAGGAGCTGCACTTGTATGCCACTTGTTTACATAATAAAATTGCTGCCCAAGAGCTTTTCAAACATGGCCGCCAGTAGACTGACTTGCTAGAAAGACTTTGATACTACCCAGTCATTCCACACCTGTAGCCGACTGCATGACTTTTTAAATTTTAAAGATTATGGAACCTATTTCATGTCTGGGTTTGGAACGCAAAAGTAAATTATAGTGAGGTAAACCTCTAGTTTTCTACTGCAGTAAATGGGAGACCAAAGAATGTTTTTTGTATTTTTATTTGCTCAAAAGTCCACTATTATGCAAAAAATGTATTTTGAAAGTCCACAACTTTCAAAAAATGAACAAATTTTTTTTTGAAAACAGTGGATAACAGCAGTCAGAAAAGTGAAAGATGCCACATTTCCTAAAAGTGTTGCGAAATCCACTACAAATTACTTATTACTTCTCTAAAATTTTAATCAGATTATTGACTAATTTAATCAAAAAGGTAATCACATTATTACTTTTGAGTTACTGTCTAAAAACATTTTTACATACATTTTGTTTTGTTTTTCTCCTCACCAAACTCTAAATAATATCTATAATTCTTCCTTTTTACATTGTTACATGCCAGTCATTAACAGCAGATGTTTCTCCCTCACAAAGACTCGTCACCAAAACGGCAACAGATTTATGTATTCTACATTCATATTATTTTGAAAATGTGTAACCCAAGTAATGTACTTAAAGTAATCTTAATTGAATGTAATTAGATTGCAGTAATTAATTACTTTGTAATTAGATTACACCCAAAACTGCTCCCTCAGCAGCTATTATTGAAACTCCAATGCAGCAGTGTTGACTAGTTTTTTTTAATTATACCAGGGTAATAACACAAGGAACATTGTTATACTGTAAAATACGGTAAATAATAATTTGCTCGATTTACGCTAATAAATAAGTCGGAAAAGCGTAATCACAGTCTTTTAAAAGGGTACTTTGAATTCTTTCAAATGAATCTGAATGGCAACTAAGGTTGTCAATCTCTAACATTCTATTTTTCCATGGAGTCAAAAAGGTCATATGGGTTTGTAATGACATGAGGTTGAGGAAATGATGAGAAAACGTTTATTTTTGGAACTATCCCTAACATTTTGTGTATGTGTATCATTCATGGATTCCAGATTAATTCTGTCATACAGCACAGTAGCTATTGCTAACTCCAATCAGGCACGTTGTCTTTTTTGAATTGTTTTATAAACAGACTTTGAATTAAAAAAAAAGTTTAAAAAAAAAAAAAGTTTAAAAAAAATTACAATGTAACCTTGTATTTTTTTTATTTATTTTTTTCATCTTTGATGGTTGACATTGGCATCAGGTGTAATACTTGAAGGAGCCTGTGGAACAGTCAGTTTAGTCTGTGCCTAGTAAGATTAATCAGCAGTTCTGGGCTCCAGGAGAATGTCTAACTCGGTTTCCTTACGTGAGTGAGAGTTCTCTTTGTTCATCTCTAAATGGTAATCTCTGCCTGAATGAAGTAATATTACTCAAAAATAAAGATGATTAAAGCTGCACTTAATCTTACTTGTACTGAAGTAAACAGGACAAAAGAAGCATGGATACCTATATATCTTAATCCATAATATCCTAATGGGGCTAATTTGGTTAAAAATCTGTTTGGCATGTAATATGCTGAATATACATATAAAGAAAATTTTATAATATATATACTTACTAAAATAGAAATTACTAAACAGATTAAACACGGTGTACCTTGTGTCTGAGCTGAATTGTCCAATCCACAGCTCCTGACAAGCTGGCAATGTTGGACAGATTTGTGTTTTTCAGGACCATAATTTTCTGTCTGCTGACTACACACAGAGAGGGAACCCTCATAGAGGTCCACATTTGCCCAGGGGAAAAGTCATGGACAAAAAGCCAGCCTTACTCAAGACCGCCCCTCAACCAACATGGTGGCAGTGGGAAATTTATGTGTACAAAATACACTGATCTCTCTGATCTGAATTATTTAAACGAATGGTTCATCCAAAAATTTAAATATTCTGTAATGTACTCACCTTCCTATAGTTTCAAATCATTTTGATAGTTTTTTAACTTTCTTCTGTGAAACACAGAAAGGAGATATTTTCAAGAATTTCCATGCTGATCTTTTCCATACAACAAAAGCATACAATGACCATGGGCTGTGAAGTTCCATAATCCAAGTCTTCTAAAGTCATACAATAGCTTTGTGCATTGTCTAAAATCTCTGTTGTGGTTCACAAAAGAAATGGTCAAATGGGACCACATGAGGGAGAGTATATAATGACACAATTTATATATTTGAATGAACTACTTTTTTTAAGATCACCTATGATTTTATATTAGATTTTCACTGGGTTCTAACTAACTGAATACATTTAAGTTGAATGTATATGTATAAGGTTTTCTTAATTGACACATTTCCCACAGAGAAAAGGCCATCTTGGGTAGACTGAGGTGTTGGACGTTGAATAATAGGCAGTACACTGTTCCAAAAGTCGGATCTATGGGAGAAACTCATTACAAAAAGCCCATATTTCTCCCAACTTCAGTCATGAGGCATAATGTCTGTGGCTATTTCTTGAAATCTTTCTTTGTATACAGTGAAAAAAATGGGAAAATGCAGGTTGTCCAATTTACTAAATCATATTATTTGTGATCTACATAACAAACTTGTTTTCAATTAATAAAATTCTCTAAAATGTGCACTCTACTACATTAGATTCCATTATGTAGGGTGAATGTGAACCAATCAAGTAACCTTTGTTCAACCAAATGGGCAAGGGAATTTGAGCAGGGAATTCGTAGTTCTAAGCACACTTTTCATTGGACTTGATGCAGAGAGAACACGTTAAAATTTATGTTAGTGTTATTTTATGCCTTTTTTTTTTCTTTTTTTTTTCGGATACACACAACATTCTGTATGTTGCTTTAATCAAGAAGCAATTACTACTTAGCATTTAGCATTCTAATGTATACTTTTGCTAGATAAATGTTAGCTAACTAGCATAACCTTACAACAGAAATCAGCCATGTGACAAAAATATTATGTAAAACTAAGAAAATGTATTATGTTAGGGGCAGATATAAAATAATTTTGAGGTTACTTAGTTGGGTCTTTTAAAAATAAATGTAATCCATCATGTTTCAATTACGTGAACAAATGATGTTTTCTGACAATTAGTGAGCTAACCGAGTGGAAAAAATATGTTGATGTATCTTATTTAATTCATGTGGAACTGATGTACATAATTAAATCATGTACATTCTAAGCATTTTTTTTTGTGTGTAGATACACTATATTGCCAAAAGTATTCGCTCATCTGCCTTTAGACGCATATGAACTTAAGTGACATCCCATTCTTAATCCATAGGGTTTAATATGACGTCGGCCCACCCTTTGCAGCTATAACAGCTTCAACTCTTCTGGGAAGGCTTTCCACAAAGTTTAGGAGTGTGTTTATGGGAATTTTTGACCATTCTTCCAGAAGCGCATTTGTGAGGTCAGACACCAATGTTGGACGAGAAGGCCTGGCTCGCAGTCTTCGCTCTAATTCATCCCAGAGGTGCTCTATCGGGTTGAGGTCAGGACTCTGTGCAGGCCAGTCAAGTTCTTCCACACCAAACTCGCTCATCCATGTCTTTATGGACCTTGCTTTGTGCACTGGTGTGCAGTCATGTTGGAACAGGAAGGGGCCATCCCCAAACTGTTCCCACAAAGTTGGGAGCATGGAATTGTCCAAAATCTCTTGGTATGCTGAAGCATTCAGAGTTCCTTTCACTGGAACTAAGGGGCCAAGCCCAGCTCCTGAAAAACAACCCCACACCATAATCCCCCCTCCACCAAACTTCACAGTTGGCACAATGCAGTCAGACAAGTACCGTTCTCCTGGCAACCGCCAAACCCAGACTCATCTATCAGATTGCCAGATGGAGAAGCGTGATTCGTCACTCCAGAAAACGCGTCTCCACTGCTCTAGAGTCCAGTGGCGGCGTGCTTTACACCACTGCATCCGACGCTTTGCATTGCACTTGGTGATGTATGGCTCGGATGCAGCTGCTCGGCCATGGAAACCCATTCCATGAAGCTCTCTACGCACTGTTCTTGAGCTAATCTGAAGGCCACATGAACTTTGGAGGTCTGTAAGCGATTGACTCTGCAGAAAGTTGGCGACCTCTGCGCACTATGCGCCTCAGCATCCGCTGACCCCACTCTGTCATTTTACGTGACCTACCACTTCATGGCTGAGTTGCTGTCATTCCCAATCGCTTCCACTTTGTTATAATACCACTGACAGTTGACTGTGGAATATTTAGTAGCGAGGAAATTTCACGACTGGACTTGTTGCGCAGGTGGCATCCTATCACAGTACCACACTGGAATTCACTGAGCTCCTGAGAGCGGCCCATTCTTTCACAAATGTTTGTAGAAGCAGTCTGCATGCCTAGGTGCTTCATTTTATATACCTGTGGCCATGGAAGTGACTGGAACACCTGAATTCAATTATTTGGATGGGTGAGCGAATACTTTTGGCAATATAGTGTAGATATTTTTGCACTCCAAAATGTTCAGTAGACTCCATTTTGTCACTGAACATCAAAAGCTTGACTACTTTTTCCAGAGATTATATGACCATGAGAATTTTCAGTTGAATACATTTAAACCAGATTAAACAAACCACTTTCAGCCGTGTCTCCTCTTAACATCAAGTTATGTGGGATAAGTAAGACTGGCTAAAAGTGCCATTGCTCAGACATCATCCTCTTCACCTCTCAGTTCTCAGTCCAAGGGGGAAACCCTGACCTGAACAGACTGAACTCAAGAACCCTTCACTGGACTCTGTGAAAGCCATCAACAGAGGAAGCCCTTATGCAGTTGAAGTCAGGAGTTTACATACACTTAGGTTGAGGTCATTAAAACTATTTTTTTTTAACCACTCCACAGATTTCATATTAGCAAACTATAGTTTTGGCAAGTCATTAAGGACATCTACTTTGTTCATGACATGAGTAATTGTTTACAGATTGTTTCACTTTTAATTGACTACATCACATTTCCAGTGGGTCAGAAGTTTACATATACCAAGTTAACTGTGCTTTTAAGCAGCTTGGAAAATTCCAGAAAATGATATCAAGCCTTTAGGCAATTAGCTTCTGATAGGCTAATTGGCGTCAATCTGCGGTGTACCTGTGGATGTATTTTAAAGCCTACCTTCAAACTCAGTGCCTGTTTGCTTGACATCATGGGAAAATCAATATAAATCAGTAAGACCTCAGAAAAAAATTTTTGTGGATCTCCACAAGTCTGGTTCATCCTTGGGAGCAATTTCCAAATGCCTGAAGGTACCAAGTTCAACTGTACAAACAATAGCACTTAAGTATAAACACCATGGGACCATGCAGCCATCATACCACTCAGGAAGGAGATGCACTCTGTCTCCTAGAGATGAACGGAGTTTGGTGCAAAAAGTGCAAATCAATCCCAGAACAACAGCAAAAGACCTTGTGAAGATGCTGCAGGAAGCAGGTAGACAAGTATCTATTTCCACAGTAAAACGAGTCCTATGTAGACATAACCTGAAAGGCTGCTCAGCCACTGCTCCAAAACTGCAATAAAAAAGCCTGACTACAGTTTGCAAGTGCACATGGGGACAAAGATCTTTCTTTCTGGAGAAATGTCCTCTGGTCTGATGAAACAAAAATTTAACTGTTTGGCCATAATGGCCATCGTTATGTTTGGAGGAAAATGGGTGAGGCTTGCAAGCCGAAGAACACCATCCCAACCGTGAAGCATGGGGGTGGCAGCATCATGTTGTGGGGGTGCTTTGTTTCAGGAGGGACTGGTGCACTTCACAAAATAGATGGCATCATGAAGGAAAATTATGTGGATATACTGATGCAACATCTCAAGACATCAGCCAGGAAGTTAAAGCTTGGTCACAAATGGGTCTTCCAAATGGACAATGACCCCAAGCATACCTCCAAATTTGTGGCAAAATGGCTTAAGGACAACAAAGTCAAGGTATTGGAGTGGCCATCACAAAGCCCTGACATCAGTCCAATAGACAATTTATGGGCAGAACTGAAAAAGCATGTGCGAGCCTACAAACCTGACTCATTTCTGTCTGGAGGAATGGGCCAAAATACCATCAACTTATTGTGAGAAGCTTGTATAAGGCTATGCAAAAAGTTTGACCCAAGTTAAACAATTTAAAGGCAATGCTACCAAATACTAACAAAGTGTATGTAAAGTTCTGGCCCACTGGGAATGTGATGAAAGAAAGAAAAGCTGAGATAAATCATTCTCTCTACTATTATTCTGATATTTCACATTCTTAAAATAAAGTAGTGATCCTAATTTACCTAAGACAGGGTATGTTTTCTACGATTAAATGTCAGGAATTTAAACTGAGTTAAAATGTATTTGGCTAATTTGTATGTAAACTTCTGACTTCAACTACATTACACCCCCATAACCTGCTTGCAATTCCCGTAATAGAGAGCGAAACAGCATATCAGAGGCTCTCTCTACAGAAACCTTGTATTGACTCATTAATCTGCACAAAATAATGACATGTCTTAACAAGAAACAATTTTATGTTTAACATCTTCCTAATTTGGGTGATTAGCACATGAAATCCGTGTCTTAGTACGCCACCATTAATTGCGCATTAGCACCTCCAAGTGGTCATTTGTGATATACAGCAAATAATACATAATAAGAGAACAAAAAGACTTTTATTTCATTGAGGATTAAATTGTAACACAGAATGAATTACACAGAGGTTCCTTCCTTGGCACATCTACTACCACAATTTGCAGAAGAAACCACAGTGCCATCACAATAACTCTCTCTCTGTAAAACAGAATCAGGAAGATCAGTAGCACTGACACCATGAGAAAACCATACAAAGTTACGTACAAATTTTGATTATTAAAGCAACTTCTATGAAAAGCAAACCCGGATATAAAAATTATACAAATATTAGTCAGCTGAAGAAGAAAAAAAAAAAATCAATCCTAGTTTCTGTAAAGTATGATTATAGTTTTAATCTCAACTGTATGCAAAAATGTAAAAAATATCACATTTATAGTGTAATGTGTGTTTATCCAAAGATACGGCTATGTTAACAGTGAAATAACTTATTACAGATAAAGGGGCTCTCACCCATGTAAGAGCAAGCATTTCCTATTCACCTCTTCAGTGTATGAATATGAGCCCAGATACAGTGAAGGCAAAAAGTAGATTTCACACTCAAAAACAGGAAGGGCACTTGTATAATTGCACAAGCTAAAATGTGTGCACTACAACAATGTAACAACTACTCAAAAAATAAAATGTGATTAAAAAAAACTTCAAAGAATAATTTGTATATGATTTACAATACACCACCCTTGTCACATGCAATGTTTAGCTAAAGCTATGAAAAGAGAACATTTGTATAGAAGCAGTTATGCTACAGAGGCACGTTACATCTGTAGAACAATTCACAAATATGTTGAAATCTCTTTGGGGCAAAAAGTAAGCTGGGAAATCTTCAACGGAGAGATTTATTAATGTAGACAGGTTCTTGAGAGAGAGAAAAACCTGAAAGATCTTTCAAAATCTCATTCCTTCAGAAGATGCTGCCAAAGTGGAGGAGAACTTACCAAAGCCCAAAATGAGCCCAAACACATTTTGAAACCATCCCATCAGGAAATAGTATGTTTATTATCAATATAAATCTATTATATATACTTATGATTCATATGTATTATATCCACAGCTACAGCAGTCATAAAAACTGTGTACACTGTTTAGGTTATCTATTTATACTTAAATAAACAATAGGCCTATACCACACTCACATTTATAACTGTCATATTCTGCATCTCAATCAACAGATAAAAAAGGTAAAGCAATACAAATAAAATGTTGGTCTACAAGGTAAACCGATAATTGACAATATGCTTTTTTCTTCTCTACCAAAACATCTCATGCACAGAGATGTTTTGATATCTGTGGGAACTGGTTTGAAAATAGGCTGGGTCCAGGTGCTTTGTTAGTATGAAGTCATCTTAAAAAGTGTCTCAGACTCCATTTCAGGAAATAATCAGACCGGAAAGCTCACATGGAAGACATACTGTATACTAAAAGCCCTTATGTAGAAGTTATGCATTGTGTATGTTTAAAGTAATGCCTTCTCTGGTTGCAAATAAACAAAATCTTCTCATTAAACAATCTTATGGACATCGATGTATCGAACTGTCTATTAAGGACTGAGGCTACTTTAAAATGGCATTGACAATCACATTCCTCATTTTCTAGCACATTTACAGAATGCAAATCCCACAGTCTTTCTGGGATAAAGATGACAGGAATCACTGACTATGAGTTCTCAAACACCTGTTTGGTTTATACTGATCGACACAATCCAAAGCAAGTCATATAGTTTTAAATGGCATCTGTAACGTTTGCCCAAAGCAGCACAATATCAACAGAACACCCAAAACACAGGAAAACATCAAAATGCTAATAAACATCAGCTTCTCCAAATCACAATAAAGCACACGGGGTTATCTGTCCTACTTACACTACCTTTATGCTAAAAGCTGCATCTTTTGTTCATGTACTGTATAACAACATCGGCTGATGAGGCATTAGAGGTCTAAAAGAACTGGATGATTTTAACACCAGCATGATTTTGTTGTTTTCTTTGACAGCGATTTACAATGAAACTGCCTTCGCTTCTCAGGATCAGTATATAAACCTGGTCTGTTGCTAACTTGAATGTATCTTCCACAGATCCAACATGCAAACTAATACATCATAGAACACCAAAATGGAAACGAAGGCCAAAAACACGTCACCTTCACACAACTCCTCTACTCGCAAGCAGCTATCAAAACCAAAATTCTGCGCTTTGGACTTCAGGGAATTCAAGCAATGTCCACCACTACAGAGAACCAATGAGAACTGGACTTTTGAAACATTTGATTGCACACAATGCTAAGAGGGACTGTCCGGAGACTATTGATGCGCATACTTAGATTATGAAAGAAGTTAACTATGTTGTTGTGTCAACATCATTCATTAGTGTGACTCCATGTCCGTCTATGCACAAAACATTCACTTACGAGTAGGTCGAACACTAAGAAAGGAAAAAGTACCCAAACAGTGACCGTAACACAAGCCCTGCGCTTGCAAATGGAATGGTGTCTGTCTTGTAAGGAAAGTCTTCCCAATCTCTATAAAAGGCAAGGTGCCACGTCTATGGCACAGGCAAGTAGTTAAGTTACAATCACAGCTGACAGCTATCCCACTACGAGAGAGGGAGAGTTCCCAAAGGGCAACTATATTACAGTAAAACTGCACAAACTCTGGGAACAATTTTGGTACATAATGCAGAGTAGTATCAAGCCCATAGCAGTACTGCACTGGGTCCTGGAGTCTCTTTAGGCTCATACAAGCACAGCAAAGAGCTCGAACTGAAGGAACAGGGCTTAGGATAAATTACTGCATGGGAACCACTAAAGGCTGGAGAAAGGAGCATTGCAAAGCAGCGACACTGTACACCTTAAAGGCCTGTGAGGTCAACAATGGTCTTGATGAAGATAGTGTCATCTCGGATGTAGGAGTTTTTGGAGTCTAGTTTGGAAAGAGGGCAGAAGAGTGGGCAGCCGCTGGCAATGTTCATGTCACTGACAGGCCTCTGGAAGGAGGAAGAGGAGATGTCCGGCCGGAAGGCATCAATAATGTGCTCTCTGTTGTTCTGATCAAGCAACATGAGTGTGACCTATGGACCAATAGAGGTTTTGGTTTAAAGAGGTATGAACAGATCCCATAAATGAAACCAATCATTCATGACTGCATGAAAAGAACATCACAAAAAATAAGCAAGAATACATATTTCAATGAAATGATGAGGCCTGTCAGGATTTCAGGAAAGAAAAAGGACCAGGTACAATGGAATAATAATGTTACAGATAAAGACGCTCTCACCCATGTAAGATCATGCATTTCCGATTCACCTCTTGAGTGAGTGAATATGAGCCCAGACAGATTGAATGTAAACAGTAGATTTCACACTCAAGAGAAGGAAGGACACGAGATTCATGATTCAATGAAAAGTACATTTAGGAACCACACTAAAAAAAATTAAATAAAAAAAATTGTAAGAACACAAAATTCAATGAAATGATGATGCCTGAAAGGATTTCGGGAATGAAATATCAGTTGGATTTGTTGATCAGACTAACCTTCTGGTTAAAAGGCCACTTGATCAAGGCATCACTGTGTCCCCTCATCACCACGAAAAACAGAGACAAGTGAGTACCACGTCCCGTCCCATCCCCATTCAGATAGATGCGCAAACACATCTTGTAGCCATATTTGCTTGTGTAAAATGCTGTAAAACACAACATGGTGCCTCAGAATGAGATGTCATACTTCATGATTGGCATATCAAAGCTTTTTAAGCAACATAAAAAGAAGCAATTCCTCACAGTAGCTAATAATCAAATAAAAACTAGAGCTGAGAGAAACACATACATCAATGCAAACACCAGTGGATGACTTTGCACAGGTCAGCGGCATCTCTACACATCATTACATCACTACATCATTAAGTGTGGGAAAAGTTGCCATACTTTCTTACTACATGTATCCATGTTTGCCTGTGTGTTCTGATGCAGTTTAAGAAAACAGAAATTTGAGATGGGAGACCAGTAAAGAGCACTGTTGCATAAATATACTTTGAGCATTAGGGCTGAGACTGTCGCCATGACAACCGTTCCACCGCGGTGGTGGAGTGCCACCGGCAGTAGTGTGCACGTCACACGACACATGAATGTTTCTGCTTGAGTGGACACTATGACAAGTATAAAGTACAAAGTTTTGTATACAAGTGTAATAATAATAATGTGGAGAAACCTGCCTTCAAAGAAATGCTCCACTCGTTCGATAAACAGTATGAATTGCCAAGCAAAAAATATTTTTCAAACACTGTTATCCCCCAGCTATTCAAGGAAACTAAGCAGAACATCATCACAGAACTGCACAACTGACATGTGGTCCAGCATTAACATGACTCCATATACGAGTCTGACCGTGCATTTCATAAATAAAGACTGGAAACTGAAGATCAGGAGCCTGGAGACTGTTTTCACGCCTGAGAGCCACACGGCCAATAATTTATCGGAATCTCTCCGCTGTGCATTCAAGGAGTGGGGATTAAATGGAAAAAAAGCTTGCCTGCATCACCACAGATGACGGGGCTAATACTGTGGCCACTGTTAAGAAGTTAGGATGGCCTTGGCCGAACTGTTTCGGCCACAATCTTAACCTGGCTGTCACAAATGCAATGTCAGCCGAAAAGGCGAGGACAGCCAGGGCCATGGGGCTGTGCTAAAATCTGGAGACTGCATTCGCCCACAGTTGGCAGAAAAAGAAACAACTTTGAGAAGCAAGAGTTTGCAAGAGGCCCTAAACCTACCAACGCACAGTTTGATAATGGTGAGTTGAAAGAATTACAGGAAGGGCGTTTCCATTGTCAATTCCAGTTAGAGGTGGGCGAAATAGGCAAAAATGTATACATCGGCCGAGCGATAATCTTGAATTTGACACGGACCCTGTTATAGCGTACATTTTTTTAATCAAAAAATAATTGAAAACGCCTGAAAAATAAAGTTTATATTTTATATTTATATATTATTTTATACAGAATTTTCTTTATTTTTAGGCTATATTTAAAATGTCCAAAGTAGACCTTCATACATTTTAAAACCTTTTATTTTATTTAAACACTTGTTTACATTCCAATGAAACAACTTTATCAGTAAAGAACAAAATATATATAAAAAACATTTTTATAATATTTAATCTATTGTACTGCTTTGCTTTCTAACAAAAAAAAAAAAGAGGCTTATTTATAGTTTTTACATTATAAGCATTTGTTTTGATTCTAAAGCAAACCTGCTTTTTATGATAACAATGATGGAATGCTGACCGTCATTTTGACAGAAAAAGAAAAGGGGGAGAGAAATTAAAGAAAGAAAGAAATTAATTTATGATGCGTGAAAAAAATCATCAATCATTTGCTTTATGGCATGGCAAATATTTGTATATTCATATAGCCAAAGTGACTAAGCTCCATACAAGCATGTAAAACAACAACAACAAAAAAAATGGTTTGTAATTTTGTATTCTCTTATTCCTTCACTTTGCCAACAGGATTGTCCCATGCGATGGGGAAGCAAACAAAAAATTATAATGATTTTTCAGAGAGTTTTGGAGCAAGCCCATGCAACTAAATGAGTGCTGGATGACCGACGCCATCAACACCTTAACATGACATGGCAGGACATGCATGTCGATAAATGCAGCACTTAAGCCAGTTGCAGAATTTACCATTGTTTTATCTAATGAGACAGTTGTCACTGCATCATCGGTAAGACCTGTGCCGAGACTGCTGACCAATGATCTCCTGGACCCTTCGCCAGAAGACAGTGACTTAAAAAATCTTAAAGCAAAGATGATCGCTGTCTTGGAGGATAAATACAAAGCTTTAGAAGGACAAAAAATGCTATCGAAAGCAACTACTTTGGATCCTAGATACAGGTATAACTTGAAGATGTCAAGGAAGAACTCATCGAAGAGATAATGCAGATTACCAAAGATCTGCCAGAAAACACTGAAACTGAGGAGTCACTGGATGCAGGGAAATGAATCTTGGATAGCTACTCGGGAAAAGAAAAGCGAAGGCCACGATTCCAATTCCAAAGAGAGTGCATGTTTTTCTGTCAAAGAATTTAAAATCTGAATAGAAAAGCCAAGATAGGCTTCAACCATTTAATTATTATCCACCTGTTTACTAATAAGCTTCAAAAGTTGACAAATTTATACATTAGTACACTGTTTTTTTCCAGCATGTGACTTAAGTTGTTACTGCAATCTAATGTTTCTTTAATTTAATATTTAACTTTTGTTAATTATTTAGGTTACCATTATTTACTGATATTTATTTCACTGTTTTATAGGTTGTATTGTGTTGTTTCATTGACAGAAGTGCTAAAATAAACACACAAGTTTGTTACGAAATGGATGTTTGAGCCTGTTTGATTTCAATTTTTATTTAATTTAGACCTATATAATTTTAGACCTAATAATATTTATATATATATATATATTTTTTTTTTTTACATATATATAAGCCCCACACCACGCTCACTGCCGGTAGTTGGTCATTTACCACTGCGGTGGTAAAAACTGCCACCGTCACAGCCCTAATGAGCAATATCCATACATATTTCCGAACCTACATTTACAAACTTTTTTTTTGTTTTCTTAGAACTGAATGCATTAATGCGTTAACTAAAAAAATTGAGTGATTAATCATGCTTACATATTTTAATCGATTCACAACCCTAATAAAAACACAATATGAAACTACACGAAATACAAAGTACCAGGAGAGAACATAGCTGGCGCCCGTCCAGCTACAGCATCCTGTCTCTTTTTTGAGAAGTCAGAAATCTTCCAGACAAAGACGCCATCGTAGGTGGCAGCAGACATCTCCCTCATCTTTGACTCCATCTCCACGATGGAGAGATCCCTTAGGCCTACCGTCCTCTCCAACTGTCGTACCTGCACAAGGATCCATGCACAGTAAGATCTAGTCCTGAATGAATCTATATCAGTAGACTAAGACATACAGTTGAAGTCATTAGTTTACATACACCTTAGCCAAATACATTTAAACTCAGTTTTTCACAAATCTGACATTTAATCGTACAAAACATTCCCTGTCTTAATACAGTTATGATCACTACTTTATTTTAAGAATGTGAAATTTCAGAATAGTAGTAGAGAATTATTTATTTCAGCTTTTATTCTTTTCATCACATTCCCAGTGGGTCAGAACTTCACATACACTTTGTTAGTATTTGGAAGCATTGCTTTTAAATTGTTTAACTTGGGTCAAACGGTTTGGGTAGCCTTCCACAAGCTTCTCACAATAAGTTGCTGTAATTTTGGCCCATTCCTCCAGACAGAACTGGTGTAACTGAGTCAGGTTTGTAGGCCTCCTTGATCGCACACACTTTTTCAATTCTGCCCACAAAATTTTATATCGGACTAAGGTCAGGGCTTTGTGATGGCCACTCCAATACCTTGACTTTGTTGTCCTTAAGCCATTTTGCCACAAATTTGGAGGTATGCTTGGGGTCATTGTCCATTTGGAAGACCCATTTGTGACCGAGCTTTAACTTCCTGGCTGATGTCTTGAGATGTTGTTTCAATATATCCACATAAATTTCCTTCCTCATGATGCCATCTATTTTGTGAAGTGCACCAGTCACTCCTGCAGCAAAGCACCCCCACAACATGATGCTGCCACCCACATGCTTCACGGTTGGGATGGTGTTCTTTGGCTTGCAAGCCTCACCCTTTTTCCTCCAAACATAACGATGGTCATTATGGCCAAACAGTTCAATTTTTGTTTCATCAGACCAGAGGACATTTCTCCAAAAAGTAAGATCTTTGTCCCCATGTGCACTTGCAAACTGTAGTCTGGCTTTTTTATGGTGGTTTTGGAGCAGTGGCTTCTTCCTTGCTGAGCAGCCTTTCAGGTTATGTCGATATAGGACTCGTTTTACTGTGGATATAGATACTTGTCTACTTGTTTCCTCCATCTTCACAAGGTCCTTTGCTGTTGTTCTGGGACTGATTTGCACTTTTTGCACCAAACTCCGTTCATCTCTAGGAGACAGAATGCATCTCCTTCCTGAGCGGTATGATGGCTGCGTGGTCCCATGGTGTTTATACTTGCGTACTATTGTTTGTACAGATGAATGTGGTATCTTCAGGCATTTGGAAATTGCTCCCAAGGATGAACCAGGCTTGTGGAGGTGCACGGTTTTTTTTCTGAGGTCTTGGCTGATTTCTTTTGATTTTCCCATGATGTCAAGCAAAGAAACACAGAGTTTGAAGGTAGGCTTTAAAATACATCCACAGGTACACCTCCAATTGACTCCAATTAGCCTAACAGAAGCTAATTGGCTAAAGGCTTGACATCATTTTCAGGAATTTTCCAAGCTGTTTAAAGGCACAGTTAACTTAGTGTATATAAACTTATGACCCACTGGAATTGTGATATAGTCAATTAAAAGTGAAACAATCTGTCTGTAAACAATTGTTGGAAATATTACTTGTGTCATGCACAAAGTAGATGTCCTTAACGACTTGGCAAAACTATAGTTTGCTAACATGAAATCTGTGGAGTGGTTAAAAAATTAGTTTTAATGACTTCAACCTAAATTTATGTAAACTTCTGACTTCAACTGTATTTGCCTGGCCTCACATTAAACACTTTACCTTGTTGTTTAGTATCTCAATCTTGTCCTGGTCAAGCCGGTGCTGGCGGTTATAGGCCTCCATGGTGGTGGCAGAGCGCTCCATCTCACGGTTGAGCACGCAGACGATGTTCTCAAAGGTGCTTACCTTCAGCTCCAGCTCCTGACAGCGACGGCTGAGCTCCGCCACTTTGGTCTTCTCGCTGTGTAGCTGCAGCTCCAAGGCTGCCCCAATGGCAGTAGGAAGGGGGGTGAAAGATGTACCAAGCGTTGGAGCTGATGGTGGAGGCAACAGTGCGCAGGCCCCCTGCACAGAAGCCGCCGCTCCATTCAGCTGGCCCATTTTCAGCTCCAGCTCCTGCAGAGACTGACGCAGCTCATGGATCTTGAGGCTGGCCAACTCCAGACTCTGAGGCTGCAGACTCTCCAAGTTCACCTTGATGCCCATGATGAAATGCAGTAGGAGGTTTAAGTGCTCGTAGGAACAGGCTTGCTCATGGTCATGGATCTTCTCCTTTTCCACCTACAGGTAATCAAGGGCCCTGATGCTTAGGATTTTTGTGGAAGTCAAATTAGCGAAGATGGAGGCATAAAAGGGACTAAGTACACATCCATATAAGGAGTTTACCCACCGTCATATCACAGCCTACAACATGAAATCTGCAGGGTGTTCTGAATTTGGAACACAGTTTAATGTGGTCCACATACTGTAGAAGAAGAAAGAAAAGACACAAAAACATCAATTTAAAAGTCTACCCTAGATACTACATGTAAACATACTGTGCATACAGTATGTAAATAGTTTATAGGGCTGGGTAAAAATATAGATTTTCTGCTGCATCGATTTTCTCGATATTCTTAAATCATTCTTAAATCCCAAGGTCGACCTTTCACTCTATGTGGCAACCCTCTATAATGCAAGTAAATCACTTGCATGTACAACCAAATCTCACGCTATGTGACTAAAAATGTCTATGATTAGCCACTGGCAAGTAAATGTTCAGATTTCTCCCACCAGTAATTTAGTATAGTGGAGAAGTTATTAACACCGAGGTCAATTCACTGCATGTTGAGGGTAAAAGAACTTGTTCTGTGTGTCCAAAAATGGATCCAAGGATCCTTCCGTCATTAAATGTAATACCCTTTCTGTTTTTTACTGTTAGTTGTTGATTAAAAACAACAACAAAAGAAACATTTCATTCTAATCACACAAGGATGTGCTAAAGAAATTATGCACATCTCTCATTATGTGCACTTACTGGCTGATGCCGCTAACCATAAAGAGAGAGCACCGATTAAGCACGTGTTCTACATATCAATGTATACTTGTAAATAGTACAAATTATGCAAGCAACAACAAAAATTTTACAAAAACATATATGCAGCATAATATGTAATTTTAAGACATTAATTGTTGGAATAGACTGAATTAACTAATGATGAATTATAATTTGAAAAATTTATATTTTCGAATTGTACCTAGATGAGTTGCCTAGAATATTCCTTTATAATTAAGAGCATTAGCTGAGAGAGAATTTATTTTATATGTAATCAAAATGGACATTGTAACAGAAATGTACCCATATGGATCAATATTGAGTCGAATCAAACCAAGATCAGAATCAAACTGAATCAAGAGCTTATGAATCGGAATCAAATCAGGAAATCTGTATCAATACCCAGCCTAATAGTTTAAATGATGTTTACTCACTTTCTCTCTGGGGATTTTTTTCTTGGCACAGCCTTCGCAAATCATTGGATATTTAGGGCATATCTCATCATGGGCCTAAAGAAAAACAAATTACATTACATGGCTTTTAGTTGTCACGCCACATCATTATAAAGTTCCAAAAAACGACATAGTCTCACATCATACCTTCATAAAAAAGAATAAATGGTAGGTGTTATAATATAGAATAGGGCTGAAATAAAATCGAAATTGCAATATGACCTTGTGCGATTATTAAACCGCAAAGGGCTGTGATTTATGTAAATAAATAAATAGGCTGCTCGTGCTGCTCCCTTCAAATTTAATGTGCGCTGCTCTGTCCTGTCTGTATTGTGCATTATTACAGTGGTTTCACAGCGGTTCTGTGCTCCACAATACTCAGAGTAACAAATGTGCCAGATTCCAGATTCACTTTAATTTCAATATTGCTTAATTTCAAATATTAATGTACAAGTGTATATACAAATACAAATATCCACCTAAAGGAACCAGGTATTTGTGGACAGAGGAGGAGATGTTAAAATGAGGAGCATGTTATACAGCTTTTGTGAATTCAGCTACATACAAACATTTTCTGCTGTTTCCACCAAAATAAAAGTTTGACAGTTTAGAACTCTTTGGTTTAACTGAATCGCATAGCAACGCCCTGTGCAGGTTAAGATTTTATTACAGAAATGAATTACTATTGTATAGAAATAATAATAACAACCAATATAATATTATAATATTATAAATATACAATTTTCAAGTTGACTGTGTTCCAAAAAATAAAGATAATGAATAGTGGGCTGAGATCTTATCACAAAGTGGACAAATATGAAGAAAGTGTGTTTGGTTCTTTTTAAGAGGACTCAAGTGTGAAGCCTCAAAGAGAAGCCTTTGTCTTTTTATTTGCAGCAAAGCATGGGCAAAACATTACCTTATTTAGGTCAAAGGGGATCACTTACTAGTTTTTTGTTTACCGTATCGCAATTGAAAAAAAATTCAAAATGATTGAAATATGACTGTTTAAAACGTGCAGCATTAATGGTGTTTTCAAGTCATGTTGGAATTACCATATTTACAAGTTGAACGCACATGAATGCCACTTCAAAGTCGTAATTACGAGTGGGAAATTCTGGATTTTCTTTGGATACTTTTTCTCGGGAAACTCGGGGTAGCCTTGTCATTCCGGGTTGGGGGCGTGTCAATTTAAGAATCATGGTCGAAGCAAATTTTTATTGGTAATAATTCCGTTTTGCTTGTGGATTTTGACTGCAGTTCAGTCTGTATGCATTTTTTGTACTTGTAATGAAGAATAACAATAACGCTTGCCAGAAAATAATTTGCTGGTTTATGCAGCAACAGGCTTTTGCAATAAAACTACATTTCCCATCATTATATGTAGCCACACAAGAATGATAAACTAGATAGATAAATAATTAATTACACACCTAATGTGCTGCTTTCACTTCATTTTGTTAAAATGGTACTAAAAAAGCATCCTGTTTTCACTAGTGTGAGAAAGAGAAATATGAAATTGCTAAATGGGTCCATTCTTTCCAACTAAAATAATTTGAACGCACATCACATCGTATTTACGATCTCCGACCTCGTAAGTACAAACTTCCCAGGAGGACTTGAACGCACCACAATATAGAATAAAGGATTGATTCCATACTTAATTATTTTTACTGCATAGCAGTTTAAGATTTAGGAATTCAGCAATTCATAGATTAAAAAAAAAAAAAAAAAAAATCTTACCTTAATATTTTTAAAATGAAAAGGCTCCTTGCAGTATTTACAATTCAGAGTCCTTTCTGGGCATTCTCTTTCATTGTGTCGCTCAAGTTCGTTGGCTCTCAGAAGCTCTTTGCATGATGGGCAGGGCAGGATTCTAAAGTCACACTTTCCCTCATGGTTTGCCTTAGAGAAATGAACACCAGGTCAGATGGTGGACTTCTGATATTTAAAATGCTGAACACGAAATACACACTACCTCATATTCTTTGATGGTGCCTGTCCAACTACATTCTTCATTGATGCAAACTGCTTCAAGAGCTTCAACTTCTCTTTTGGCAGCATTATCAGGAAAAGCCTAAGAGATTGCAGATAGTCAAAGTGAGATCTCCTTTCAAATTTCATGCATCTCATTACTAGCAGTGACAAATGGGTTTGCAATCAACATATAGGCTAGCCTAAAATCTGGGAAGCCAAAATAAATCTTTTAAATTATTATAAGAAACTTACACACTGCATGCTTTTGATTTTATAAAATCATACACACTCAAAAAGCTATTACACATTTTGTTAACACTTGACCCTTATAAGAATTTACCAAGAAAACCATGGTTTCCACTAGCATAGTTACTACAGTTTTACTTAGTAAAACTGGAATTCTTTATTTCAGTATTAGATACCACTATCATCAATAATATCAGTAAGATAAAAAAAATAAAAATAAATACACTGCTTGAACGAGATCCCATTTTAAAGGAATGGTTCACCCAAAAAAAAAAAAAAAAAAAAAAAAAAAAAAAACCTCTCATCATTTACTCAACTTCATGCCATCCCAGATATGTATGACTTTCTTTCTTCTGCAGAACACTAATGAAGGTTTTTAGAAGAATATCTCCACTCTGTTGGTCCATACAATGCAAGTGAATGGTGATCTGAAATCTGAAGGTCCAAAAAGCAGACAAAAGCAGCATAAAAGTAATCCATAAGACTCCAGTGGTTAAATCGATATCTTCAGAAGCGATACGAGAGGTGTGGGTGAGAAACAAGTCAATATTTAAGTCCTTTTTTACTATAAATCTCCACTTTCACTTTCAGATGTGAAAGTGAAACTAAAAGGCACCACATGTGACTTTCAGATGTGAAAGTGGAGATTTTAGTAAAAAATGACTTAAATATTTATCTTTTTCTAACCCACACCCATTATATCGCTTCTGAAGATATGGATTTAACCACTGGAGTCATATGGATTACTTTTATGCTGCTTTTTGGACCTTCAGATTTCTGGCAACCATTCACTGGAGCTGAGATATTATTCTAAAAATCTTCAGTTGTGTTCTGCAGAAGAAAGATCCGGGATAGCATGAGGGTGAGTAAATGATGAGAGAATTTTCATTTTATCCCTTTAAATGATTGTGGTTTACAGTAGTAACTATAATTTCTGTTGCTCCTGGATTTTCGGCAGAAACTATGGATACCGTGGTAAATTGTTGAAAGGGTAACCACTTGCAGTGAAACATTTTTAAGGCGGTTTTCCCAGAATTTAGATCTTACTGAATATTAGAAAACCACATAACTTACACAGCCCTGTTTCAAAATTGATGTTGGCTCTTCAAATATGTCCTCTTTTATACAGGCACTGCATTTCTGTGGTTCGGAGCTACGACGGGAAAATGGAAAAATGGTTTCAGACATTTCACAAAAGCACAAGACATTTCGCTGACAAAACTAAAGGCAAACCACACATACAACAAGAGTTGCTTTTAACAATGCTGCAACCTGTCTGCTACAGTGTAATTTACAGCTCGCTCAGCAAACCGAAAAGAACCTGACAGCCTCCATTTATTTATGTTCCCTCTTATGGACCAACGCTTACTGCTCGTTTACTCGTTAAAATATATAATATACCATAAAAATGGCACGGAAGGCCTGAAAGGTCGTATTCATCTTTTGTAGTGTCGTGTCAGGTGGGCCATCTGGACTGAATGTCGCTTACCTCACAGCTTTATTAAAACAATATGAACAGAAACGATGTCCGCACTGCGCCTGAAAAGGTCTCCGAAGGATTTTCTGACAGATATTGCACAGATGCTTGTCCTCCAGCTTGTTGGCGAGTATTTTCTTGGGGAAGCCAGGTTTGTTGCCTTCTAATGAAGATGGTGGTGAGGGATCCTGTGCAGCCATTATTCCCGAGCGCGCATGTGACCAGGCTCCGGAGAAGAGACGGGGATCTTACTACACATTTCACTGAAAGGGTTGTAAACAGAGGATTACTCAGGGGGACATTACGATGTGACACATAAAAGGATTAACTTAATCTGTGTCATTTAATACATCTAAATTCACGTAAAGTGTAATATTCAAGCAGACATGACAACCACAGCCAAATACAATCTTCGTCGCAATAAAGTTTTACATTTACTGTTATTGGTATGTCAAACAAAAATCCATAAGAATAATTAGTATTATATTTTTAAATTGACATATGTCCTACCATACTATGATCCAACGAACACTATAAAAGCTGCTGTGCTGTAAAACATTGTATTAAATGTATTCAGCGTTCTTGTCGTGCGTAGTCATAAGTGTAATAATCATATTTTATTTTTATTTATGGTGTTGCTCAGAAATGTGAATAACTGCAGGCGTCGTGCTCCCCATCTGATCATGGACGACGATGACGAGTGGCGTCCACTAGGGGGCGAACAATGATCAAATATGTGAAGATAGAAACTGCACAGTACTGCAAAAGGATAGAATAAAAGTTTTCTTATGGTTATTCCAATGTCAAAAATGTCAAAATATCTCATATTTTTTTAAACTTCACTGTACAAATAGATTTTAATTTAAAATGTTGTTCAGTTGTTTCTTTTAAGGTTTATATAGTTAACAGTACTCTAATACTGGGTAGAAAAATACACTGTCAACTTAATGCAAAGTAAATATTTTCCAAATAAAATGTTGTGTTTATGTTGGCTTTAGTGCAATGGCGGTTTAACTGGCAATTAATTAATGTTTTTCTTACACAGTATAAATATATATGAGTCTGCATTAAAATAAACAGTTGCCTTCATATTTTAGGGGGTACCAAGGGGGTCCCTCTCAAGGAGACTGGCATATTTGGGGGTCCTTGGCATCCAAAAATTGGAAAACTCCTGGGTTACTCCACCTGACTTTGATTTGACGGAGAACTATTTAAAAAAAAATATTAATAATAATTTAAAACAAAATTGCTCCACGGCTTTTTTTATTTATTTTTTTATTATTATTTATTTATTTATTTTTTTTTTTTGAAATAATAATAAATGTTTTTTTTTATTATTATTATTATTTTGTCGAGTGTCTTTTATTTTGAAAATAATAGCTATCGGCATCGCCATCTGTCAGCGTAGCTGTTTTCACGAATACCAACGCTTGTTGACACTGTCACGAAACGAAATCTGAACTGATCATTGCGCTTGTTGAAACAAAACTATCTCAGGCTAGTAGTATTTTAATAGTTGTTTTTGTGTATGTGTTTGTGGATTTACAGAGTCTAATGACTCGAGTCTCATGACCCAATATAGTGAGCTTTATAGCTGACCAGAAAAGGACTTTACATTTGGCAGCGCAACCGGCAACTAGACATTTAAACCAAGCTAGGATAGCTTTTTTTAAAATACCTTTTGTGCCTATCTTCGTGTTGTGTAGCCATAATAAGGTTTTATATCTTCATATCCTTAAATAATTCCGCAGTATTTCGCTGTTGGACCGATAACAAGGTCCTTGTGAATAGTTCACTTCTCTACCGAAACTGCTGCTTCAAGTAGTCGCTGAAAGCTTCGGCAATAATAAGGTAAGTGTGCAATGTTAGTTTAGTCTTCTTCCAGCAGTAACATGTATTAAGGACAGGATGGTCGATTTTGAACTCAGTGTGCAGCTAAAATAATAAGTCAATACTGTGTCCCTTTTTCTTCGTTATCAAACGATATTTTAACGAGCTTGAGCCAGGAACTGTTTAATTGAGCGAATGATTATGCTGTACGTGTAACTAATACGTTGTACTTAATGGGATTTTCTTTCTTCATACAAGGTATGGCTGAGGAAAATACCCAGTTCTGCAGTAATTGGTAAGTTAGTTAAAGTCCTAAGATAAGATATGTTGTTTCGGCTAAACTGACAACTTTTACTTTCGTTAGGTGTGCTTTCTGTCCCTCCCATCAACTCTCTTTCGTGTACTTAAGTGTCCTCCCTCACTCATTATCATAACTACTAATTACTCATTTAAGATGACGCTTTTATCCAAAGCAACTTCCAATTCATGTATTTTGGGACCATCCCCCTAGAGCAACCGAGGGTGACTTTTCTTGCTCAACATTGAGGGATTCGAACCTATAACCTGTCAACCAACTAACCGTGCTATCCTGTCTGTCTCTCCAGTAAGCATGACATTCCAGAGGCCAACTTTACAACACATGAGATTCACTGTCGGCGGAACATTGCTCTATGTGATGTGTGCCAGGAGCCCTTTCCACGTTCCGAACTTGTGCAGCACAATGAGCTGGATCATGCAGAGGTACGATCCAGCCATGATGTACGAATCCATGATGAATAGATGATAAAATCCCTATTAATCTCTTACTGTATATAAAGCTGTGCATTGTGCATATTGCAGATATTTCAGAAAATCTCATTGGAGCAATTCTCATTCTCACCAGGTTGATAAAAAATAGATAGTAAATAGATATCTTTTTTTATAGGAACAATGCAAGTGTGGATTAAAAATAGAGAAACAGTTCATGGAGACTCACCAGGTACTATTGTGCAACACAAACTGTTTTCATATTGATGTTTTAATGTAATTGATGAATTTTATGAATTTGTCTAGTGACTTTTGCTTCCAGTGGGTTAATTTGCTGCAAAATCCTAAAGTTTTCACAATTTGAAACCTTTGAAAGGAATATTCAGGGTTTAATACAAGTTAAGGTCAATCAACAGCGTTTGTGGCATAATGTTGATTACCAAAAAAAGTATTTAGACTTAAAAAAAAAAAAATCGAGGTTACAGTGAGTCACAAACAATGGAAGTGAATGGGACCTATTTTTTTGAGGGTTTAAAGACAGAAATGTGAAGCTTATAATTTTATAAAAGCATTTACATTAATTCTTCTGTTAAAACTTGTGTATTTGAGCTGTAAAGTTGTTTAAATTGTCATTATAGGGTTTGTTGACATTACATAGTCATGGCAATGAAGTTGTAAAATTGTCTATAACTTTACACTGAAAAGGTTAATAAGGGTTTTTATCACACTAAAATCATGTTAACATGCGTATTGTTTATACTGTGGTTAATAGTTTGAAATAGTGAGTATTATAAAGTTTAAAGATTGGCCCCATTCACTTCCATTGTAAGAGTCACTGGAACCTAGATTTTATTTTATTTTTTCTTTAAGAAAAGTAGTGGCAACTCAAAATTAATATTTGTAGTAAGAAATATGACACCACAAATGCTGTCCATTTTTCTTAACTTGCATTGAACCCGGAATATTCCTTTAATTGTTTTGATTGCCATCTAATCCATATTCATGTTACCCCTCTCAGAGGTCAGAGTGCAGTCACCGACTTGTCCCATGTCAATTCTGTGATCTGGAGCTGGCCTTCTGTCAAGCTAAAGAGCACGAGGAATACTGTGGGACCCGCACTGAGCCCTGCACGGTCTGCAAGTGTAACGTTATGCTGAGAGAGCAAAATGACCATCCAGCCCTGTGCGGTAGCTTCATGCCCCCTCGAGAGAGGAATAGCGGTAGGGCAGTCTCACAGTCTCCTGGAGCTTGGTTTGACACTCACTCCATTCATAACCTGTTGAGGGCCCAGGAGAGAAGCCACAATAACAACAACATAGGGGCAGCAGACCGCAGGGGCCCACCACGACCCTTGGAGGACAGACTACATAATAGCACCAGAGGAACAGTGAGGGCAGGAACCAGGACAAACACACAAACAAGGAACAATGAATTTGCATACTGTATGTATCAGTCTGAATGTTTAAGTACTTACTTTAGAAACAGTGCTGTTCAAATTTGTTCAGATTTTAAAACAAAGAAACATTACAACAAAAATGAATTAGAAATATTTAAGATACTGCACAATTTCTAGATCACTAAGCAAATAAGCAAATTTGTAACATTGACCACTTTAACTCCTTTGTGTAAAAAATTAGATTTCCTTGCTTCCAATAAGGCACACAAGATGCTTTTTGCATGCTGGGATAACATGGAGCATCAGGTTTTGCACAAACTTGTGTTGTCCATGCCAGATCAAGTGAGTGCTTTCAATAAAGCAAAAGGGGGACATGCCAAATTCTGAAATTTATGTTGATTATTCAATTTAAACTTTGAACTCGTATTGTTATTCTGATTAATATAATTTTGTAATTAAAAGGAATATTCTGGGTTCAATACATGTTAAGCCAAATCAACAGCATTTGTTGCGTAATGTTGATTACCACCAAAATTTCGACTCGTCCCTCCTTTTCTTTAAAAAAAGCAAAAATCGAGGTTACAGTGAGGCACTTAGAATGGAAGTGAATGGGGCCAATTTTTGGAGGGTTTATAGGCAGAAATGTGAAGCTTAGAATTTTATAAAAGCACTTACATGAATTCTTCTGTTAAAACTCATGTATTATTTGAGCTGTAAAGTTGTTTCAATTTTAATTTTTACAGTCATTTTAGGGTTTGTTGGCATCACATCATCATAGCAACAAAGCTGTAAAATTTACCATAACTTTACACAGAAAAGCTTAGTAACTGATTTTATCACACTAAAATCATGTTAATACACTTTGTATATGTCTTGCAGCTATACTTTTAAAATTGTGAGTATTTTAATGTTTACAGATTGTCCCCTATCACTTAAAAGAGGGACAAGTCAAAATAAATATCTGTGATAATCAATATTATGCCACAAATGCTGTCAGTTGAGCTTAACTTGTGGTGAACCTGGAATACTCCTTTAAGAAAACTGTATTAAATTAGAAGATGCAAAATAAAAGCATTTTCAAAAGTAGACTCAGACCTTTGAACAGCACTGTAATTTACAATTAATATAATGGGGTGTTTTAAATAAACTGCTTGCATATTTTTTGGAATATGATAAGTTTTCTCAGGGCATTAACAGGATGCTGGCACATTTTTTCAGCACTACAAAAAAAATAAAATAAAAAATAACCTTCTACTCTACTCATTTCCTCAGTGCTGGATCAGGAAGGAGAGCTGGGGAACAACAACAACAGCCTGCTGTGGTCTCTGGGCCAGCTGCCAGACTATGACTCCTCCAGTCTGGACTACATGCTGGCCCTCAGCCTGCAAAATGAAGGTGACTTGGAGGACCCAGGGGGTCAGGAGGGTGTGTGGACTGATGTGTGGGACTATCACCCGGAAAGGACATCAGCCCATAGCAATCTTACTACCCAGCTCCCTAACAACACTAACAACAACTGCACTGCAGCTCCCCCTAAATCCAATACAATCCCAGGCCATAGCTCTTCATCAAATATCATGCTACCTTGCGAGTTCTGTGAAGAGCTCTTTCCAGAGGAAGACCTTATCTTACACCAGGTAAGTGCTGAGGCCTCAGTTATCCCATCATGTTACACTCCCTCTTGGTTTGATATTTAAGCCAGGCCCCTTTGTTTAGATACCACTAGTAAGTATGAAGTTGCATCAGCCTCTTAAGTGCCTCTTTTGAGTTCTTTTGCATGTTTATGTTGAAAGAGTACAACATAAGCGAAGGCTGTTGTCATTTCAGCACGGATGTTTAATCTTCCACTCTATTCCTTCTTGTTAGATCTCTATTGTTTCACTATGTGGTGTTTAGTTTCCATGGGAACCTCCTCAAATTTCAGCCCTCTAGTTTCTCCCACAGGCTGAAGCCTGATCAGATTCTTCTCCTCTTTCTTAGACCGTAGAGAAGTATTTATTTATCTGGGTTAGTTGTTTTGGATTTTTTGCCCTTATTGACCACCATAATGTAAATACTCTGTTTTCTGTATCTTTTAGACCGGCTGCAGCCCGGCCTCTGCTATCGCTTCCTTCAGTAAACAGGCTCCCTCTTTTCACTATGAAGACATCATAGCACAAGGGGCTGATCATGCCATTCCTCCCTGCACACCCAGTCCACCCACCCTGCCCCTGTCTGTCTCTCCACTCAGTTCGTTATCCAGTCCTGTTGAAGTGCTCATTCCTTGTGAGTTTTGTGGCGTTGCCTTGGAAGAAGATGTGCTCTTTCACCATCAGGTATTGAACATCTGTGAGGTGTAATGTCTTTAGATGATGATTCTAGTCATTATATTAAAAGAGTGGGTGATATGTTAAGTGAGAAAACAATTAAACATTTTCATTGCTCTGTAAGGAGAATAATTATATAAATGTTAGCTTATTTTAGATGCCCACAAACAAAAGGAACTCTCCACTTTGCTTTAGTTGTGACTCAGCATATGTTGCAAAGTTATAATTTCTGTAGTTAATTGTTTAGAGAACTTTCATGTGGGGGTGAATTGTCCCTTTAAGCAAGGAACGTCTATTAGCTTTTTATTACTTTTCAGCTAGTATGTTGTTTATGCACTTTTGTAAATGTAGAGTAGAATTGGAGCTATCCATTCAGTTGATTAACATCACACTGAGCCAAAAGGAATAATCCAGATTCAATACAAGTTAAGCTCAACTGACAGAATTTGCGGCATTATATTGATTACCACAAAAATTATAAGTTTCAATAATGTCTGTATGTCATTGTAATGTGTGGTCATCAATCACTTTTATACATAATTAATCCAGCCCCTTTTCTTATTGAATGAGATTGACGATAGAAACTAACGAAATGCTGCTCCTCCTCTCATTCGCCCGGTCAGCATTCATGATGACTGATTCATTCATATCAGTCGTGAACAAGTTTACCAGTACATTCAGTTCGTCCACATCACAAATGAAATGACTGTCTAGTTCATTGAAGGGGCGTATTCGATCAGTGGGTCCAACAAAGGATATACTCCTTCACAGCCCGCTCTCAACTGCTATTGGCTCACACAAGTCAGTCTTTAAAAGCGAAACAAAAGGAAGACAAATGGAATTTGCATGTCTAAGAGTTTAAATACCATAACCGTTTTCACCACAGGTCTTATTTTCCCTATATTTTGTTAAATGCTGGGCTTAATTATTACCAAGACAAAGAAAAGGTTTAAGAAAATCCTAAATATCTTGCACTGTGAATCAAAGCAACACATTTCCATCCTTAATTCATGTCATTTTTATTGTACTGTCTTCAGTCATTTTGACACATTCATAAATTGGGGATCATGTTTTGAGAATACCTATAAACTTGTCAAGTGCATTTCACCAGTCTCTCCTTGTTGAACGCAATTGACTCGCACACCTCCTATCATTCAGCAGATCTTCGTTCACAAATCATTCACAAACAAGTTTACCAGTATATTCAGTAGTGATGGGTCGATCATGAACGATTTGTTCATTTTGAATGAAACTTTTGTTACTCGGAAGAACGAGTAGTCTCAGAGAGTGATTAGTTCATTTTGTGTTGGCCGCGCATGTGCATTGTGCAGCCTCCGTTCGTCCGTCACGTGACAGCCGTATACGCTATGCACTGACAAAAGAATGAATGACTCGGACAAAAAGATTCCAGAGGTGAACTAATTCTGTTTCTCATCATTTGTCCTTGGCTGCATTATCAATTTTTCCTTATTGGGGCTGTAATCAAAGTTTGCGTAAGTAGACATGTTGGGGTGGGGTGGGGGGGGGGGGATTTGGCTATTGAAAATGTAACATTTTAATTTAATTCTGCTCAAATGAACAAAATGACTTGAATAAAGATTCGTTCATTTTGCTAAACGAGACTCAAAGATTCAAATCAGTAAAATGATCCGATCTTCCAATCACTAATATTCAGTTCGTTCACCACCTCAACTCTTTTGGACTCAAATGACCGACTAGTTCAGTCAAGGGGTGTATTCGTTCGGCGGGTCAAACCAATGATATGCTCCTTCACAGTCTGCACTCGAATGCTATTGGTTTGTGCTATCCACCTTATTTTTCAGCGAAACTAGTGTCGCCATTATTAACCTTGAATGTGGACCGCTTCCGGTATCAGCCACTTCCAGCTATTTTAGTGATACAAAAATACTACATTATGCTGCTTTATATTACAGGCTGGCAATATATGTTGTCATTATATCATTTATTATGATTTTCATAAACTCACTACTGGATATCGCATTTTACCATTGTTTTATCACAGTGTTGCACAGGCAGAATGAATGAGAGATCAGGTCTCAGGACAGAAACAGGACAGTCCTCCACACCGTCCGACACACCTCAACCAACAGAGAGCAGAAAGCTGCTGGGCAAATGCTGCTTTAACTTTCTTTGCACCAAAACTGCATCTTGTTTCATCTTGGCAAATAAATAAACGCATTTTACTCTCCGTTCTTGTCAGAGAGCATTCTCTCTTTCTTAGCGGTGTATAGTAAACTGACACGCAGATAAGGCATTCAGCATGGCTTATGAAACATCACCTTTGGAAATGCACAAATAAAAGGCATCATTGGAGGTTATGCAGGTACATATAAATGGAGGTTTACATGGAGACAAGAAACACTGCATCGTCAGGATCTCGTTAAAATAAGAAGCAGATTTTATTACGGTCTCTTCGATACAACACACAGCAACAAGTGAATGATTTACTTACCCTTTTACTATAAATGCTGAAGTTAGAAAATTATCCGACATAAGGCCATTATTCTGCTGTACAGCCTGTGGTTGCGAGATAGTTTATAAACTTATCACTAAATTCTGGTATTATTATCCTTCTATTCATTTATATTGTGGTCAATAACAGCAGAACTTTTACACATTCGCCAGAAATGCAGCTGCTGCTTCCGCATTGCAAAAAAATATGGATAATCAGACTTTACAGGCATCGAAAGGGAGAGACGTCAGTGAACAAAAACAAATATGAGTCAGTGTATGGAGGTTAATGGACTGACTCGTTCAATTAAAAGATATTAAAAGATAAAAGATGATTCGTTCACGAACGAAACGTCGCTAATCTGGGTTCCAGTGAGGCACTAAAAATGGAAGTGAATGGGGCCAATCCGTTAACATTAAAACACTCACTATTTCAAAAGTATAGCCACAAGATGTAAATATGCATATTTAGTGTGATAACCTTTTCTGTGTAAAAGTTATAGCCAATTTTACTACATTGCCATGATGATGACAAACCCTAAAATGATCATTTAAACAACTTTACAGCTCAAATAACACATAACTTTTAACAGAAGAATTAATGTGCTTTCATAAAATTATAAGCTTCACATTTCTGCATTTTAAACCCTCCAAAAATTGGCCCCATTCACTTCCGTTTTAAGTGCCTTACTATAACCTCAATTTTTGCTTTTTTTAAAGAAAAGTAATCAACATCATGCAACAAATGCTATCGATTGAGCTTAACTTGTATTGAACCTGGAATATTCCTTGAATAATATTGTCCTACTGTATAGGATAAGTGTGACCTCCGCCCCCAGACAGCTTATTCAACAGATGAAGTGTCTCCACGGAAACCACACCACACAGTCAAAGCACATGAGTGGAGCTCTCCTGAGAGGCAGAGAAGCTCTCCTGAGAGGCAGAGGAGGGTGGGACTTCAAGGTGAGATGCCAGAATAGATAAACACAATCTCAATTACATTGTTAATCATATTTGTAATCTGCTTATACATTTGACTTCTTGTTTCCTTTAAAAAAAGAAATATGTGCTTGGCTTTTGATTTAAAAGGGAAATCAACAATTCACCTACAAATGAAAATTGTCATAATTTACTCCCCCCTAATGTTGTTCCAAACCTGTATGAAAGTAATACAGGTTTCGTACAACATTAGGGTCATTAAATTATTATAGAATTGTCATTTTGGGTAACGATCCCTTTAACTGTAACCAGTCATACCTGTACATCTTTTTGCAGCTGACCCAGGTGAGGAGCTCCTGCAGCAGACAGCTCAGGGGTGGCGGAGAGGCACGTCAGGTTTGGACCAATGGAAGCCCTCAACCTACGGCTATACAAAGAACACTAATGCTGAGCAGCAGATAAAGAGCAGGAACCAAAGGCGCAGAGCAGTCGAGGTTAATACCTATCCAACACCACTCAAAGAAAGCCTCAAGCCCCTTTCTACAGCCACATCAGGGTATGCTCAGTGCTCTATTGGGGTGACGAACAAAATTATCAAGTTATGATTACTTTCATGTTTATTGAATAATTTACCCTTTTTTGGCTGCTTCAGATATGGTATGTAGCCTGGATATCTGACAAACTATTTTTGAAGATATTTTTCTGAAGTAATTACATGTAGTTATAGCTGAAATCAGAAGTTTACATACACCTTAGCCAAATACATTTAAACTTAGTTTTTCACAATTCCAACTTTGTTGTCCTTAAGCCATTTTGCCACAACTGGAGGTATGCTTGGGGTCATTGTCCATTTGTAAGACCCATTTGCTACCGAGCTTTAACTTCCTGGCTGATGTTTTGACTGTTGCCTCAATATATCCACATCATTCTCCTTCATGATGCCATCTATTTTGTGAAGCACACCAGTCCCTCCTGCAGCAAAGCACCCCCACAACATGATGCTGCCATCCCCATGCTTCATGGTTGGGATGGTGTTCTTTGGCTTGCAAGCCGCACCCTTTTTCATTATGGCCAAACAGTTCAGTTTTTGTTTTATCAGACTAGAGGAAAATTTTTCCAGAGAGTAAGATTTTTGTCCCTATGTGCACTTGCAAACTGAAGTCTGGCTTTTTTATGGCAGTTTTGGAGCAGTGGCTTTTTCCTTGCTGAGCAGCCTTTCAGGTTATGTTGATATAGGACTCATTTTACTGTGGATACAGATTTAGATTTTCCCATGATGTCAAGCAAAGAGGCACTGAGTTTGAAGTTAGGCCTTAAAATACATCTACAGGTACACCTCCAATTGACTCCAATTAGCCTGTCAGAAGCTAATTGGCTAATTGCTTAAAGGCTTGACATCATTTTCAGGAATTTTCCAAGTTGCTTAAAGGCACAGTTAACTTGGTATATATACTTCTGACCCACTGGAATTGTGATATAGTCAATTAAAAGTGAAACAGTCTGTTTGTAAACAATTGTTGGAAAAATTACTTGTGTCATGCACAAAGTAGATGTCCTAGATGACATGCCAAAACTATAGTTTGCCAGTATGAAATCTGTGGAAAAATAATTGTTTTAATGACTTCAACCTAAGTGTATGTAAACTTCTGACTTCAACTGTATATGGTAGCTATGGGTCTAGTTAAGCTCTACTGTAAAATATTTAATTACCTAAATACTACTCTTGGTTAGAGCTTGTGTGGTGTACAACTGACCTGATCCTCTTTATGTAGGTTATTTTCAGGTAATTGTTCGAAATTGTTCACAAAGTATTCTAAGTGATTCATTGGCAAATTGTTCTGATTAAAATTGATTCTTAAAAATTGGTTTTGATGGGAAAAGTCATGGAATTTCATTGGTTAAAAAGGGTGGGAACCCTGAACATATTTGTTTCCCCCATGACAGACCTCCCTACAGAGGAAGGCTAGAAGGTCAAGGGAGTGAGAAAAATACAGAGACACCAAAGGTATATACCTATTTTATTAAAGTGTCATGAATTGAATTAAGTCTTGTCCTTTAAAAAACAAAAAAAACTAATAAAGGTTACAGTGAGGCACTTACAATTGGAAGTGACTGGGGCCAATTATTTGAGGGTTTAACAACAGAAATGTGAAGCTTATCTTTTTATAAAAGCACTTACATTAATTCTTCTGTTAAAACTCATGTATTATGTGAGCTGTTAAGTTGTAAAAATTTTTATTTTTACAGTCAGTTTAGGGTTTGTTGCCATTACGTCGTCATGGCAACAAACTTGTAAAATTGGCTATAACTTTACACAGAAAATGTTAGTAAGCGATTTTTATCAAACTAAAATCATGTTAACACGCATTTTTTGCATCTTGCTTCTATACTTTTGAAACAGTGAGTATTTTAACAATTACAGGTTAGCCCCATTCACTTCCATGAGGGGCATGACAAAATGAATTTTTGTGGTAATCAATATAATGCCACAAATGCTGTCGATTGAGCTCAACTTGTATTGAACCCAGAATATTCCTTAAAGTGAAACCTCCATAGTACATATTATATGATGTTACCAGATATTTTAATCCTTGAATCTTCAAACACTTTTGATGTTTTTTTTTTATTTTTTATCTGCAGGTGCCTAAAAAACATAATGTTGAAAAAGAAGAGGAGTAAAAGAAATCAAACAAACTTTTGTTACTCAAACAAATGACCTCTTATTACTATTGATGGGCTGTTATGTTTGTGTCTGTTTTAAACATCTGTCTCTGTCCAGGTGAATTAAAAAATGATTTGGCTTGTACATGTATTTCTATGATTGCACTAGTTTTTTAATTCTTTTTTTTTTTCTATGGTGTTTGTCTGTGATTTAAAATCTTTGTTTTAAGCTTCTTATTATTTCCTTTCATAGACATACTTGGAGAAATGTCTAAAAACTGTACACGTTGAAAAATGCTTGTATAAAAATTATAAATTCCTATTTGATCCTGATTGTGAAGTAATTTTCAGTGCACAGTTACAAAACACCAAGTAGTGCTAAAAACAAGACATGCACTGTTCAAATTTGTGAATATTTGAGAAACATTTAATTGTATTATTGTAAGGCTGTCTCTAAGGTGGCGCATTGTTGTCGCATAAATATTTTCTTCAATCGGTTATGTTATGTATCAATCACATGTCTTTTCAATAAAAAAGATTTAACTGGGGCTGAAGGCTCTCTTAACCCAGCCTACGCAGTGATGCCTGTCCATTTCAACAATCAGTAGATCAATATGAGTACATCTTTATCACTCCTTTGTTGGCATGCACCCTGTACTACTCAACACCAGAAAACAAGCCATGCAGGGGTTCTTAACCCAAGTAGTGTCAACATCATTTCATGCAGGTCGTGAGTTACAAAAAGATTTGACTTGTGTCTGTACAAGAACATTGCGAGAGAGCTTCTATTGATTGTACTGAATTATGTCCATTAGTTAATGTTTAAAGTATTTCCAGCAATTCAACATAAAAGTTAAATAGTGTAAAGGTTATTTTCTGGTTTAAACTTAGGTAATTAGACTTGTAACAATTCAGTCCAGTTTGGGAAGAGAGACAGCAGCTGTCTGGTACTGGTGGGAAATTTGTGCATTCACATAAGGAATTCCATTGCGTAACATTTTATAAATACATACTGTTCATCTGTTAGCAGAACTTAGGGAATGGAAAATTGGATGACGTAATAAGAAACAAGTTTTTTTATTATTATTATTATTATTATTTGTCAATGATGTCTTAAACTACTTGATTTTTGCTTCTCTGTGTGGCATCATAATGTTGCAAAACAATGTTGTTTTTGTAATGTTTCCTCAGGGAACTTGAAAAGGGATAATGGAAATGAACATCATATGTGGATTTGTGCTTTGGTAATCGTTCACCCAGTAGTCAGTGGAAATCAAGAGACTTCAACACAGTCTCCTGTCTGTGATAAACTCCCATCATTGTCAAGGATGAACAATGATTTTGCTTTTCGCCTGAACAAGAGGCTTGCAGAAATGTCTGAGTATCAGTCCAAAAACATATTTTTTTCTCCATTAAGTGTGTTCATGGCTCTCTCAGCACTGTCTTTAGGAAAAGTAATTTAACCCAAGCAGGACCCATGAAGCTCAGTTCCATTTGTATGATGAGACCACTGTTCCAGCACAAATGATGATGCATCAATTAGATTACCTCAAATTCTGACCTGGAACTCAACACCAAAGTCCTCTGTCTTGACTACAATGACTCTTTCTCCATGTTCCTGGCTGTCCCAAACCATGGATCTAGAATTAAAGGAATAGTTCAACCAAAATGAAAATTTGCTGATAATTTACTCACCCTCAGGCCATCCAAGATGTATCTGAGTTTCTTTCTTCATCAAAACAGAATTTCTAAGATTTTTAGGATTTCATTTCAGGACTCCTCCTTTAAACAATGCAAGTGAATGTACTCCAAAATGGTCCAAAATGCATATTTAGGGTGCATCAAAATAATCCACACGACTCAGTCGACAAATAAAGTTCTTCTGAACCCAAACAATTGATTATTTTTAGAAACAAAACAATACTTATATACTTTTTAACTACAAATGTTCACTTCCGTGACACGCGCTCACGAGAGGGATGGCATAAGCTCATTGTTAATGTCACGTGTCATGTGGAGGAGGAGGCAGAAAGCCTGTCATTGTTTACAAGAGAAACTTGCACAGACCATGTGCCTTTCACAAACCAAAACATTCCAAAACAATTTCCAAATAATAATAATAATAATAATAATAAACAACAACATTATTGCAGTAAATAACCAGCCTTTATTTCAGAGCAATGCCATTGTGTTATCTACTTGTGCTTTTTCTTTAGCAGAAATATATAGGCTATATGACTGTCAGGAATTAAAGCCACACAAGTTGTAGTTAGTGAAACCAAGCGCGAGAGCATATACTGAGATTCACAGGATTTACACAGTGAGATTAATGGTACAGGTGATATCACACAGAAGAGAAGCTTCACAAACTGAAGAAGAGAAATCTGGCGAAACAGCAGGGTAAGCACTAAACAGATATCGACGAAGATCAAGAGCAAATACAGACAGGTAAATAAACACTGCGAGTCCTTTGTGTGAGACTTGACAGTGAAGTGGCGTGAAGGTGAGTTATTTATGCAGGCAGTGATGAGAGAGTGAACTGAGTGCAGGTGCGGTGAATTAGAAATCGAGTGATGAGGAGCTGAGGGAGGTGCAGAGCCCGAGAGAGGCGTAACAATGACAAAGTTTTCACACATACCTGAGTTCGTTGGAAAAACAGCACGGGCACAGCCGATGAATTCAGATATCGACCCTTTGTTTCTTTTGATGGTCTGAAATCCTCAGGGGTAAAATGTTCACTACACACCCTCCAATGTTTGAAAGAATGTAAGGGTGTACTGATATCCAGGTTCAGTGCGATAAACCAGAGCTTCAGTCGCTCATGATCATGTATAGGCAATCGATGAAAAGATCATATTTTTCCTGGCGTGCATTTTCTTTGGAGTTTCTGAAGGTTGAAGCATCCAGGATACACACACCAAATGACTATTTTGAACAATACACTTATACAAATACAAATCTACAGCAAAGACAATAAAATTTTGTACAGCGCTGCTCCTCTTGTACACAATGACGCGCTTCCTGCCTCCTCCTCCACGTGACGCGTGACTTACCAATGAGCTTACGTCATCCCTCTCATGAGTGCGCATCACAGAGATGTATGGAAGCGAACATTTGTAGTTACAAAGCATAGAAGTATTGTTTTTTTTTTTTTTTTTAAATGATCAATTGTTTGGGTTCAGAAGAACATTATTTGTTGACTGGAGTCGTGTGGATTATTTTGATGCACCCTAAATATGCATTTTGGACCATTTTGAAGTACATTCACTTGCATTGTTTAAAGGAGGAGGCCTAAAATGAAATCCTAAAAATCATAAATTATGTTTTGATAAAGAAAGAAACTCAGATACATCTTGGATGGCCTGAGTGTGAGTAAAAAGTGGAGGTGAGCTGTCAAGAAAAGGTTAAAAACAAACATTTATGTTCCTAGTTAACTACATTGTACACAGTAGTGGTTTTAACCACCACGCAATTGCGTGGGGCCCCGGACATCGAGAGGGGCCCCACCCCGGTAGGAAAGCTACGCAAAAACCGCTTACATGTTGTTCTGGGTACACGCACGAACATGCCATTGTCAGCGCTCTCAGAGTGGTTCACGTTAGAAGCTGCCGGGTTCAGGTCAGTAGGACTTTGGATTTGTGTTTGTAATTTATGAAAAAATGTATAGGCCTTCCGAACTTGTTTCACTCACACGCTCAGATACGCGCGAACAGATGAGTTAGGGGCCATTCACACCAAACGTGTTTTTGTGCTCTGTTTTATCATTGTTTTCCTGTGTAAACACAGGACGAACGTCCTTGACTGCTGCACCGCATCTCTGTGTTTCTTCAGTGTGTCACGCAGTGACCGGCACATTTTTAGACACTGTTTCAAGTTAATAAGAACTTCAGGTTTCAAAAACGTATGTCGAGACACCAGCGTTCTGTTTCATTCGTTGCACTGCGTCTAGACTGTTTTTAGTGCAGGTGTCACACAGATTTAACGTTCTGAACCAGTTCAGGTTGCAAAGAGGTGACTGTTACGATGCTTAACATTATTCCAGATTGTTCTGCACCAAGCAAAGTTTCAGCGCTTGATAAGCGGCAATGTTTTTTCCCCTTCTGCTCTAGTGTGCTGAGGGGCCACCGTGACTTGTGAGTTTACCGTGGTTGGTTACTGTTATGAATGTTGCCTACAATGCTTACATAAAGTACTGCCTTTAATAATAATACTATAATACTATTGTATCCAACAAATCCTCAAAGTAATAATAATAACACTGTATCATGTTATAATGACAAACTGGACAACAATAATTAATTGATGGGTTATAATATTAATAAATACCAACTAAATTCCAAAATGTTACTGGGAGAAGTAGTAGGTTTTGCACACCCTGTTCACACACGCACACACACACAAAAAAAAAAAAATAAATAAATAAATAAATATATATATATATATATATATATATATATATATATATATATATATATATATATTTGTTTTGTGCAAATGTGTTTGTAAATATTGCTTTTTTTTTATCTGTGGAAAAACTGGAAAACATGCATTAATAACATTTAACTAGATTTTTATTTCATTAAACATTTTGAATGTATGTACAGCTTATAGGACGAATTAAAAATTATGATTTAAATAAATTTCATGCAATTTTTTAAGCAACAATTTTCAAAATGGGGCCTCAGGTTGGTCGGTTGATTGGGGCCTCAGAAATCATAAACCCGCTCCTGATTGTATATTGTAATAACTCTTTGCAGCAACAGATTTAACATTATCTAAAACATTAAGGTCTTCCCTAGGCTAATTCATAAACATTTTTGTTAATGTCACTTTAACTGTTTTTTTTTCTACAGTAAAGCTGACATCTATGTGCCAAAACTGTCTCTTAAATCACCATTTTCCCTAAACGATATTTTGAAGGTAATGGCTAATATGTTTACAAATGCAGGTGACTTCACTGGAATTTCAGAGAAAAGGATGTTCATTACAGAGGTAAAAAGACAAATTAGTTGGCTGATAGTGATAAAAAAAAAAAAGACAAATAACTGATACCTAAGTTATGCAGAACGAGTATATCCAGTGATCATGACACAATTTTAAATTGATTCTATGATGTACTTTCAGGCTTTGCATCAAGCCACTCTGGATATACAGTAGATGAGGAAGGAACCACTGCTGCGGCGGTGGTAACAGTTCAGATCAGATCATTTTCCTTCAACATAATGAGTGTCATACGTTTTGACCGTCCTTTCATGGTCTTTATCATAGACCAAAAAATGACAACATTGGAAAGGTTGTCTACCCGGCAGAAAAACAGTGACATGAGATTCAACTGGAACAGACATCAGCTAGCAGGTGGCCATGAGTTAACAATTGCCTGTATTTTGAGAAGGGTCTGCCTGTGTCCTGCAAGACTACTACAAGGCATGCCAATATAAGTTAGCTATGTGTACTACAAGTGATGCATGTGGACAGAGGATTTTCTTTATTTTATACTTTGCTAATATGATATTATGCTTGGAATCAATTATAATCAGCTATGAATTCATATTCATATATGCAAATAAATGTAATTGTTTATGTATACATTTATGTAATCAGTGTACTTGATAATACTCAAAATGTATGCAGGGATAGATAAGTATTTCTTTTGTTATTCAATGTTCAGTGACCATGTTTTTGTTACTCATGGTGCCTAGTGCTAGAATTAATTAAGGTTATGATAAAAACTGTTCTGTCTTTAAAAAATACTGCTTACACAGTTTTAGGCCCTGAATGTCATCGAGACCCAGGCTGAATGTGTTGTTTTCTCTGTCAGAACAAAAATATTGAGATAAACCAAGCTTACATGCAGGCCTCAGTCTATCTTAATCCTTTCCTATACTTAGTTCATTAGATGAGACAACATACTATAGCAGTGGTTGGCAACCTTTTTGACACGGAGTGCCATTTTTTAATTTTTTGGTCAATGGCTGTGCCGACGTATAATAATAATATCTGTTTATTATGGGTGAAGTCATTTTCAGCACCTATCTAGATTCTAACACCCTAATTTTCCGGTGTGCTTAGATTTGTTTAGCAGAACTTCACCTGAACCATTTAGATTTAAAAGGGTGCACAATTTCTTTTACAATGCATAGTGTACATTGATGGAATTAGAGCATTCATGTTATCCTTCTCACTTTAATTGGTTATTTTTAGATGACCTGAGCCAGCTGTGCCATGGCTATGGGGAGGAAAGTGGTGATAATAATTGGGTAATAGGGGTGGGCAATATGACCAAAATCTTATATCACAATATGAGTAATTTTATATCATGATAACGATATATATCACTATATAGTTTTCTGTAAAATAAATAAAAATGGATTTAGATATTAAATAAACTTATTGTAATGACTGTTTTTTAAACTCCAGTCAGTGAATTAAATACTTTATAATAAAAACTACTTCCTCTTTACCAAAAAAAAAAAAAAAATCAACCTTACCAAAATGCCAAATTTCACAGTATGCCACATTTCAGTTTGAAATGTGTTGATTGTTGATTATTATTATTATAAACTTTCCTCAAGAAACTTAAGATCTTCTCAAATCAGTGTGAGAAAGAAAATAAAACATTAGTAAATATATATATATATATATATATATATATATATATATATATATATATATCCAATGGAAATAAACACTTCTTGAAGAAAATAAATATCAAATAGATATAACATCTTGCAAAATAAATAAATAACCAAATTATTGCAGAGTTCATCTTTTGGCTTTCATAATATTCTTTTGCATGCTTCATTTTGAGGTGGTAAAACAAATTGCTTGTATTACGAGTGAATATATCATTGTGCGACACAGTTTTCAGATTAAATTTTTCTGCTCTGTGCTGGCTTTTGTGAACCCACACCACAGATGTTGCACCAGTTTTAATAACAAGCTCCTCTTCATTTTCTTTACCTGTTTGGGAGTCGTCCTGTTCTGTGAAGATTCTACCTCCCTCAATAATCCAAACCTATTTTTATGACTATCTGAGCATCCAGCTAAAAGAATGAGGGAGGTAGAATCCAGGCAGGTGGGAAAATATGACCTCACACAGTTTTTACCCCCCTGAATAATAAGACTAAGTCCAAAGAGTCAAATGCTTTATGGGACATACAGTGTTGGATTTATTAATCCACCAAACCTATTTTTATGACTATCTGAGCATCCAGCCAGAAGAATGAGGGAGGTAGAATCCAGGCAGGTGGTTAAAAATGACTCTGCCCAGTTATTACCACTCTGAATAATAAGACTGTCTATGTCCAAAGAGTCAAATGTTTTATGGGACATACAGTATTGCATTTATTAATCCACCAAACCTATTTTTATGACAATCTAATCATCCAGCTAGAAGATTGAGGGAGGCAGAATCTAGGCAGGTGAGAAAATAAGACCTCGCCCAGTTATTACCCACAGTTTGCAGATTAAATTTTTCTGCTCTGTGCCAGCTTTTGTGAACCCACATCACAGATGTTGCACCTGTTTTAATAACGAGCTCCTCTTCATTTTCTTGACCTGTTTGGGAGTCGTCCTGTTCTGTGAAGGTTTCTTTCTCCATTTGTAGTTTTCCTGAGTCAATAATGATTTGAGTTGCGCGAGTGATCCCGCTCTAAGTTCTCCTGTCTCTGAAGCACAAATATTGGACAGCCTGCTGTATTCATGCACACTTCAGAGCTCCTGAGACAGCATGCGCCAGAGTCATGTGAAACATTTGCCTGTCAGATGAGAAGATATTTAGAAGCACCAAACGCGCAATGAAGGTTATTAAATTTGCTTGGGCGGCGGCAGAAAAATGTTCAATTCTGGAAAAACCCTGTCCATGTTTCTTCAATTCTCTCAGTCTCACATGAAGCCCTGCCCACAGATAGAAAAGCTCACGCTGTGCACATGGATATTTACATATCATACACGATATAGCAAAATCTCTATCGACTGACACTTTATATCATCGCCACAATATATATCGTCATTTTGCCAAGCCCTACTAAGTACCCAGTCCACCAAAAGTTACAGTGTCTGTCCGTAACATTGCTGAAAGATCATACATTTTTTGCCTAATTTCAGATTGCCTGTGACTGCTGCAATCGGTGGTACCACCAATCTTGTGTTCAGGGACATCAAAAGTGCATTTTCTGTGTCTTGCCTGTTACAAGTATGTAGACATGAAGGACACCATCAAACAGGCTTAATGCTCTATATCATTCGAATAAGATGAGGTATAGGAAATACAGTATAATGTTGCTTTTGTTACTACACCAAACCTATTTTTATGACTATCTGAGCATCCAGCCAGAAGAATGAGGGAAGTAAAATACAGGCAGGTTAGTAAAAATGACCCCGCCCAGTTTACCCCACTGAATAGCAAGTTTGTCTATGTTATTCAAATCAAATGCCATAGGGGACATATAGTGTTTCTTGTGCTAATATACCAAACCTATTTTTATGACTATCTGAACATTCATCCAGAATATTGAGGGAGGTAGAATCCAGGCAGGTAGGTAAAAATGAACCTGTCCAGTTATTACCCCCCTGAATAATAAGACTTTCTATGTCAGAAGGGTCAATTGCTTTATGGGACATACAATGTTGCTTGTTTTAATCCACCAAACCTATTTTTATGACTATCTGAGCAACTAAGCAGAAGAATGAGGGAGGTAGAATCCAGGCAGGTGGCAAAATATGACCTTGCCCAGTTTTTACCCCACTGAATAATAAGACTGTCTATGTCAATAAAATCAAAGGTGTTATGGGACATACAATGTTTCTTGTGTCAATCCACCAAATCCATTTTTATGACTATTTGAGCCACCAACCATAAGAATGAGGGAGGTATAATCCAGGCAGGTGGGTAAAAATGACTCAGCCCAGTTTTTACCCCCTGAATAATAAGACTGTCTATGTCAGTAAAATCAAAAGTGTTATGGGATATACAGTGTTGCTTGTGTCAGTTCATTAATCCATTTTGAAGACTGTTTGAGCACCAAGACAGAAGAATGAGGGAGGTAGAATCTAGGCAGTTTGGCTAAAATGACCCCACCCAGTTATTACCCCCTGAATAATGAGGCTATTTATGTCAAAATAGTAAAATGCTCAATAGGAAATAAAGTGTTGCATTAATCAATCCACTAAACCTATTTTTATGACTATTTGAGCATCCAGCCAGAAGAATGAGGGAGTTAGAATCCAGGCAGATAGGTTAAAATTACCACGCCAGGTTATTACCCACTGAATAATGAGGCTATTTATGTCAAAAGAGTCAAATGCTTAATTTGACTTATAGTGTTGCCTGTGTTAATTCACCAAACCTATTTTTTATGACTATCTGAGCATACAGGCAGAAGAATGAGGGAATTAGAAACTAGATAGGTGCTGAAATTGACTTTGCCCATAATAAACAGATATTATTCTGGTATATGACAATGTTTTTTCCCCGCCAATGTTGCAAGACAGGCAATTACAGCACATTTTCTGTGACTACTGCATGTATCATTTAAAACTAACAGGTTTATGAAATATAATACTAATAAAAAAATTATAATCATGCATGTTAAATACAAATTTGTGAATTTGTACAATATCGTTTCATTGCATGAGTTAGTAGTGTGTAATAATGACAAAGAAAATATTTATTTCTTAAATGTATTTATTTTGTGAGCAGCTGACACTGTAGTGTAAAATTCTCCTCATACTGATTTTACTTTCAAGCAGACCAAGAAAATGACCTCAAATGACCCATCAACGTGTTAAATGACATGCGTTGTATAGAAACACTATAAAAACATATAACTGTGGTCATATGCACGTTTGGCAAAGACGTTTGAAATGAGATTTGAAGGCCATTGAGTTTAATTTCTGAGTCTATGGTGCCATCTATGGCATGGCATGATATGTTCATCATGATGGCGTCGCAGATGGCTGCCTTGGTGTGGAGCTCCTCAGTTCTTTCGTTGTTTTTGTTTGTTTGTCCTGTGTTTAGTAATTTTTTTCAAGTCATTTTTAACAGAGACGAACTGCTGAACATTCGACAGCATGTACCAGACAATCTTTTCCAGGTTTTCGAATATTCAGACATTTTGCTAGACATTTAGTTGATATTTAGTTTAGTTGCTGTTCAAGAGACGCTCAAAACGGTGGAGATCAAAATCAAATCAAAATCAAATCACTTTATTGTCACACAGCCATATACACAAGTGCAATGGTGTGTGAAATTCTTGGGTGCAGTTCCGATCAACATAGCAGTCGTGACAGTGATGAGACAGTACCAATTTACAATAACATCAAATTAACACAGCACAATTTAAACATCTGATATACACATAATTACACTCAACAATACACAAATAATAACATACACTGTACAGTATACAATACGCACTATATAGATACACATTATTCAATAAAAATAAAAAATAAAAATATATAAAAAAGTATATATAGTATATATAGAATGTACAGTATTGTACTGTATTGACATTCAGGCTGTCGGTTGATAGTCAGTTGTTAAGAGAGAATATAATCTAATAATAATATAATTTATGACAGTCCGGTGTGAGATATAAGAGTAAGGGTAATAAAGTGCAGTGCTGATAAATTTTGATCGTGGGAGATCAAGAGTTCAGAAGTCTGATTGCTTGGGGGAAGAAGCTGTCATGGAGTCAGCTGGTGCGGGTCCTGATGCTGCGATACCGCCTACCTGATGGTAGCAGTGAGAACAGCCCATGGCTCGGGTGGCTGGAGTCTCTGATGATCCTCCAAGCTTTTTTCACACACCGCCTTGTATATATTTCCTGGAGGAAGGGAAGCTCACCTCCGATGATGAGTCTGGTAGTTCGCACCACCCTTTGCAGTGCTTTGCGGTTGTGGGCGGTGCTATTGCCGTACCAGGCGGAGATGCAGCCAGTCAGGAAGCTCTCTACAGTGCAGGTGTAGAACCATGTGAGGATGTGGCGGTTCATTCCAAACTTCCTCAGCTGTCTCAGGAAGAAGAGGCGCTGATGAGCCTTCTTCACAACAACTTCAGTGTGGATGGACCATGTGAGTTCCTGAGTGATGTGGACACCAAGGAACTTGAAGCTGCTGACTCTCTCCACTGGTGCTCCATTGATGGTGATGGGACTGTGTTCTCTGTCTTTTCTTCTGAAGTCCACCACAAGCTCCTTTGTCTTACTGACGTTGAGGGAGAGGTTGTGCTCCTGACACCAGTGTGTCAGAGTGTGCACCTCCTCTCTGTAGGCTGTTTCATCATTGTCAGTGATCAGACCTACTACCGTCGTGTCATCAGCAAACTTAATGATGGCATTGGAGCTATGTGTTGCCACACAGTCATGTGTGTACAAGGAATACAGTAGTAGGCTGAGAACACAGCCCTGTGGGGCTCCAGTGTTGAGGGTCAGTGATGAGGAGATGTTGCTGTCTATTCTAACCACCTGGCATCTGCTTGACAGGAAGTCCAGGATCCAGCTATACAGCGAGCTGTTTAAGCCCAGAGCCCGGAGTTTCTCATCTAGCTTGGAGGGCACTATGGTGTTGAATGTTGAGCGGTAGTCTACAAACAGCATTCTCACATAAGTGTTCTTTTTTTCCAGGTGGGAGAGAGCAGTGTGTATTGTAGATGCAATGGCATCATCAGTGGAGCGGTTGTTGCGGTAAGCAAACTGCAACGGGTCAAGAGAGAGAGGCAGCACAGAGCAAATGTAATTTCTGATTAGTCTCTCAAAGCATTTGCTGATGATGGGGGTCAGAGCAACAGGACGCCAGTAATTTAAGCAAGTTATTTTTGATTGCTTTGGAACAGGCACAATGCTGGATGTTTTAAAGCATGTGGGGACTACAGACAAAGAGAGGGAAAGGTTGAAAATGTCCGTAAAAACACCAGCCAGCTGGTTCGCGCATGCTCTGATGACGCGGCCCGCGGATTTGCGGATATTCACCCATCGGAAGGATCGGGTTACATCTGCTACAGAGACGGAGAGTGAACTAACCTCTGTAGCTTCAGCCGCGAGAGCTCTCTCCGCGAGGGCGGTGTTATTTCCCTCAAAACGAGCATAAAAAGTATTTAGCTCATCCAGGAGAGATGCAGCGGTGTTCATGGCGGAGTTTTTATTCCCTTTAAAGTCCGTGATAATGTTAATTCCCTGCCACATGCTTCTAGAGTTGTTGGTGTTAAACTGTCCTTCAATCTTGCTCCTGTACTGGCGTTTTGCGGTTCTGTTTTTCGGAGGGCATAACTGGCTTGTTTATGCTCCTCCGCATTCCCGGAATTAAAAGCAGAGGTCCGCACATTAAGTGCCACGCGAACATCATTATTTATCCATGGTTTCTGATTCGGATAGATCCGTAATGTTCTGGTCGGAACCACGTCCTCCACACACTTTTTGATGAAACACATTACGCTATCAGCGTAAAGCTCGATGTCGTCATCAGAGGCGGACCGGAACATCTCCCAGTCCGTGTGATCAAAACAGTCTTGTAGCGTAGAGTCTGATTGGTCCGACCAGCACTGGATCGTTCTGAGGGTGGGTGCTTCCTGTTTCAGTTTCTGTCTGTAAGCGGGCAGAAGCAGAATTGAAGAGTGGTCCGATTTGGCAAATGGTGGGCGGGGGAGGGATTTGTAGCCATCCCGGAACGGAGAGTAGCAATGGTCCAAAACCCTGTCCCCTCGTGTGTTGAAACTAATGTGCTGGTGGTATTTTGGTGCGAATGATTTGAAACTGGCTTTATTAAAGTCCCCGGTCACAGTGAACGCGGCCTCAGGGTGCGCGGTTTCCTGCTCACTTGTACTCCCATACAGTTCCTTGAGTGCCCGGTCTGTGTCGGCTTGTGGGGGAATGTACACAGCTGTGATAACGACCACTGTGAATTCCCTCGGTAGCCAGAATGGTCGACACAGAAGCATAAGAAATTCCAGAGCAGGAGAGCAGAAAGACTTGATAGAATGTACATTCCTCTGATCACACCAGGATTTGTTGATCATAAAACTTACACCACCGCTCTGTCCGCTCGGTGCACGGAGAACCCCGCGGGTTCAATGGCTGAGTCTGGAATCTCCGCAGACATCCAAGTTTCCGTAAGGCAGATAATGCAGCAGTCCCTTGTATCTCGTTGGAAAGAGATCCACGCTTTCAGCTTGCAGAGCTTGTTATCCAGAGACTGAACATTTGCCAGTAGAATAGTGGGTAGCGGGGGTCGATTTGAGCGGTGTCTTACTCTGATGAGAACGCCGGCTCTGTTTCCCCTTTTCCTTTTGCGTTTCCGCGGCCGGACTGCCCAGACAAAGGGCTCCGCTTGCGTGTTTGTAAACAGCGGGTCAGCATTGAGAAATTTTAAGTCCGGTTTATGGTGTGAAATTGCTGAACCAATGTCCAAAAGTGTTTGTCTGTCGTAGACAATAAGGCAGACAACATCCAAGACAAAAAACATAAGAATTGTGAACAAAACAAACAAAACACTACTATGTTGTGTCGGAGCTCGCAACGCAGCAGCCATACTCGGCACCATCTTAAGTCCAGATGGGACAATGATAAGATCATTGTGGACTTTAGGAGAAACACTCCAACACTGACCACCCTCACCATTCTAAACAGCACTGTGGCAGCAGTGGAGTCATTCAGGTTCCTGGGCACTACTATCTCACAGGACCTGAAGTGGGAGACCCACATTGACTCCACTGTGAAAAAGGCCAGGCAGAGGTTGTACTTCCTTCTCCAGCTGAGGAAATTCAACCTGCCACAGGCGCTGCTGATACAGTTTTACTCAGCAGTCATTGAGTCTGTCCTCTGCACTTCAATAACTGTCTGGATTTGGTTCAGCTACAAAATCAGACATCAGAAGACTACAAAGGACAGTTCGGACTGCTGAGAGGATTATTGGTTGCCCCCTGCCCCCCCTTCAAGAACTATTTCCCATTCAGCTGATGAAAACAAGCTGCGTGAGCATGAGGAAGGATTACTTTAAGATGTAGATTGGAATGCAGGTGCAGAATTTCATATGAATAAAATAGTCTACTCCTGTCTCGCCAATGCTGGCACACGTGCCATAGGTTGTCGACCCCTGTACTATAGACTTAGTTTAGGGGTTATATCTTTAAGACCCATTTACTCAATATTCAAAATTGATTTCTTCATTATTTTTGCATTATTTAGTGGTCAATATAATTGATTTTATTTAATGTATTAAAATTTACCAATAAATATTTTTATCCCTTCTACAAACCATCTGATTTATTGGAGTTATTTCCATCTGCTGGATCACCTTGCATCAACAAGTCATGTATTATTTTAAGTAAACTGAGTAGATTTTTGGTGGGCAATATTTAAAACTAAAGGATATTGGACTTTGAAGTCCATCCCGAATTGACTACGAAAGTGCAAGGACATATCAAGGAAACTAGGATGAAAGTAAAGAGCACCACTTGGAACAAACACTTAAAGTTGCTATTTTTGCCATTTCTCCACTGTGCGGCACGGAAAGAAATGAAATACAGATATATATATATATATATATATATATATATAATAAAAGTAGGATGAGTCGAAATGAAATTTTGTGGTAATCATCATTATGCCACAAATGCTGTTGAATGAGCTTAACTTGTACTGAACCCAGAATATTCCTTCACACATAAGACCCAGGCAATAGAAAATGCAACATCCCACAATACATACAGACAATATACAGGTGGAGGCTATGTAGGCTACAGTACAAGTGAGCTTGGGCACTGAAGATAAACTGCAATATATCCGGTCAGTACAGTACAGCAATGTATCATCTCCTTTATAAATGCATATAGGCAACCTGGTCTCATAGAATCATGTTACTGTACTCTCGGTGGGGCGCGTGGTGAGTTGTGAGTGGATGCCGTGGAGAATAGCGTGAAGACTCCACATGCATTATGCGGTAAGGTGCTCAACAAGCCACATGATAAGGTCTCAGACGCGGAGGCAACTGAGATTCGTCCTCCACTACCCGGATTGAGGCGAGTCACTACGCCACCATAAGGACTTAGAGCGCATTGGGAATTGGGCATTCCAATTTTTTTATTAAAAAAAGAAAAAAAAAGAAAAGAAACAGTAGATAAAATTAATATGTATGTAAAGGAAAAACACATGGCAAAATAAATAAAGCTGTTTATCATTTGGATGCTGATACTTTGATGATCCTTTTGACTCACATATATTTTTAAGGTAAATACACACATGGAATAGTCTCAACCTCTTGTAGTTCTAGCAATGCCATTGTTTCAAGGTCCCTTTCAATAATCCCACACTTTTATTTCTAAAAGAAAATGGGACATGCCATTTAAGAGACCACTGTTCCAGTACAAATGATGCACCAGTACGACTCCCTCAAAGTGTATTATGATGTGGAACTCTCCACCAAAGTCCTCTATCTTGACTACAGTGACTCTTTCTCCATGTTCCTGGCTGTCCCAGAAATTGACAACAGAGAGAAGACCATCACTGATCTGGAGAAGGCTGTCTCTCAACAACACATAGACGAGTGGAGGGGAGCTGTCAAGAAAATGTATATATATACAGGTGCATCTCAATAAATTAGAATGTCGTGGAAAAGTTCATTTATTTCAGTAATTCAACTCAAATTGTGAAACTCGTGTATTAAATAAATTCAGTGCACACAGACTGAAGTAGTTTAAGTCTTTGGTTCTTTTAATTGTGATGATATTGGCTCACATTTAACAAAAACCCACCAATTCACTATCTCAAAAAATTAGAATATGGTGACATGCCAATCAGATAATCAACTCAAAACACCTGCAAAGGTTTCCTGAGCCTTCAAAATGGTCTCTCAGTTTGGTTCACTAGGCTACACAATCATGGGGAAGACTGCTGATCTGACAGTTGTCCAGAAGACAATCATTGACACCCTTCACAAGGAGGGTAAGCCACAAACATTCATTGCCAAAGAAGCTGGCTGTTCACAGAGTGCTGTATCCAAGCATGTTAACAGAAAGTTGAGTGGAAGGAAAAAGTGTGGAAGAAAAAGATGCACAACCAACTGAGAGAACCGCAACCTTATGATTGTCAAGCAAAATCGATTCAAGAATTTGGGTGAACTTCACAAGGAATGGACTGAGGCTGGGGTCAAGGCATCAAGAGCCACCACACACAGACATGTCAAGAAATTTGGCTACAGTTGTCGTATTCCTCTTGTTAAGCCACTCCTGAACCACAGACAACGTCAGAGGCGTCTCACCTGGGCTAAGGAGAAGAAGAACTGGACTGTTGCCCAGTGTTCCAAAGTCCTCTTTTCAGATGAGAGCAAGTTTTGTATTTCATTTGGAAACCAAGGTCCTAGAGTCTGGAGGAAGGGTGGAGAAGCTCATAGCCCAAGTTGCTTGAAGTCCAGTGTTAAGTTTCCACAGTCTGTGATGATTTGGGGTGCAATATCATCTGCTGGTGTTGGTCCATTGTGTTTTTTTGAAAACCAAAGTCACTGCACCCGTTTACCAAGAAATTTTGGAGCACTTCATGCTTCCTTCTGCTGACCAGCTTTTTAAAGATGCTGATTTCATTTTCCAGCAGGATTTGGCACCTGCCCACACTGCCAAAAGCATCAGAAGTTGGTTAAATGACCATGGTGTTGGTGTGCTTGACTGGCCAGCAAACTCACCAGACCTGAACCCCATAGAGAATCTATGGGGTATTGTCAAGAGGAAAATGAGAAACAAGAGACCAAAAAATGCAGATGAGCTGAAGGCCACTGTCAAAGAAACCTGGGCTTCCATACCACCTCAGCAGTGCCACAAACTGATCACCTCCATGCCACGCCGAATTGAGGCAGTAATTAAAGCAAAAGGAGCCCCTACCAAGTTTTGAGTACATATACAGTAAATGTACATACTTTCCAGAAGGCCAACAATTCACTAAAAATGTTTTTTTTATTGCTCTTATGATATATTATAATGTTTTGAGATAGTGAATTGGTGGGTTTTTGTTAAATGTGAGCCAAAATCATCACAATTAAAAGAACCAAAGACTTAAACTACTTCAGTCTGTGTGCATTGAATTTATTTAATACACGAGTTTCACAATTTGAGTTGAATTACTGAAATAAATGAACTTTTCCACGACATTCTAATTTATTGAGATGCACCTGTATATATATATATATATATATATATATAAAATATACTCTGGTTGCCAAAAGTTTGGAATAATGTACAGATTTTGCTCTTATGGAAATAAATTTGTATTTTTATTCACCAAAGTGGCATTCAACAGATCACAATGTATAGTCAGGATATTAATAATGTGAAAAATGACTATTACAATTTGAAAAAAAAAAAAAAAAAACTTAAACTACTTCAAAGTTTTCTCATCAAAAAATCCTCCACGCGCAGCAGTGACAGCTTTGCAGATCCTTGGCATTCTAGCTGTCAATTTGTCCAGATACTCAGGTGACATTTCACCCCACACTTCCTGTAGCACTTGCCATAGATGTGGCTGTCTTGTCGGGCACTTCTCACACACCTTACAGTCTAGCTGATCCCCCAAAGCTCAATGGGGTTAAGATCCATAACATTCTTTTCAATTATCTGTTGTCCAATGTCTGCATTTCTTTGCCCACTCTAACCTTTTCTTTTTGTTTTTCTGTTTCAAAAGTGGCTTTTTCTTTGCAATTCTTCCCTTAAGGCCTGCACCCCTGAGTCTTCTCTGTACTGTTGTACATTAAACTGGTGTTAAGCAGGTAGAATTCAATGAAATTGTCAGCTGAGGACATGTGAGGCATCTATTTCTCAAACTAGAGACTCTGATGTACTTATCCTCTTGTTTAGTTGTACATCTGGCCTTCCACATCTCTTTCTGTCCTTGTTAGAGCCAGTTGTCCTTTGTCTTTGAAGACTGTAGTGTACACCTTTGTATGAAATCTTCAGTTTTTTGGCAATTTCAAGCATTGTATAGCCTTCATTCCTCAAAACAATGATTGACTGGTGAGTTTCTAGAGAAAGCAGATTCTTTTTTGCCATTTTTGACCTAATATTGACCTTAAAACATACCAGTATATTGCATACTGTGGCAACTCAAAAACAAACACAAAGACAATGTTAAGCTTCGTTTAACGAACCAAATAGCTTTCAACTGTGTTTGATATAATGGCAAGTGATTTTCTAGTACCAAATTAGCAATTTAGCATGATTACTCAAGGTGCTGGAGTGATGGCTGCTGGAAATCGGGCCTGTCTAGATTTGATTATATTACATTTACATTTATTCATTTGGCAGACACTTTTATCCAAAGCGACTTACAAAAGAGGAATACATTATATCAAAATACATTTGATCAAAAATGACTTTTTTCAAATAGTGATGGTGCTGACTATATTTTGTGATCAGTTGAATGCCACTTTGGTTAATGTAAAGTACCAATTTCCTTCCGAAACAGCAAAATCTTTGCATTATTCCAAACTTTTGGCCACCATTATATATGTTATCTTTGAAATACTTGTTGTTTACACATTGAACATCATATGTATTTCAAAATTAAGGTTTTCCCTACTGATTTATTATACTCTTTAGTCTCTTTAACTTCAATGTCTTTCATCACACCTAGACTAGAAAATGTGAAAACTGATTTTATGAAGTCACAGTCAGTCTGATTTAATACAAACACACTTTTTTTGTCCTACAGCAAGACTTTCACTGCCTGGCCAAAAAAAAAAAAAAAAAGCCCTGTTTGGATTTAAATAAGCAGATAATTAAGAGCCTATGATTGGATCATTATTGCAATGATTAATGTTTCAGCTGGCAACAGTTCTTTTAACCCTAACTGATGCAGTGTGTAGCTTCTCTCTTAAACAACCATGTCGGAAGACGTATCCCGTGGACGTGGAAAAGATGTTACTGTGTTTCAGAAGGGGCAAATTATTGGCCTGCATCAAGCAAAGAAAACATATAAGGAGATTGCTGGAATCACTGGAATTGGGTTAAGAACTGTCCAACGCATGATTAAAACCTGGAAGGATAGTGGTGAACTGTCAGCTTCGCGGTAGAAATGTTGTCGGAAAAAATCCTGAATGATCGTGATCGGAGATCACTATAATGCTTAGTTAAGTCACATCATAAAAAATCGACATCAGAACTCACGGCAATGTTTAATAGTGAAAGTAAGAGCATTTCCACAAGCACAATGCGACGAGAATTTACAGGATTGGGACTAAACAGCTTTGTGGCCACAAGAAAGACACTAGTTAGTGAGGCTAATCAGAAAAAACAACTTCAGTTTGCTAGGGAGCATAAAGATTTGACTGTGGAGCAATGCAAAAAGGTAATGTGGTCTGATGAGTCCAGATTTACCCTATTCCAAAGTGATGGGCGCATCAGGGTAAAAAGGGAAGCACATGAAGCGCTGCACCCGTCATGCAAAATGCCCACTGTACAAGCCTCTGTAGGCAGTGTTTTGATCTGGGGTTGCTTCAATTGGTCAGGTCAAGGCTCAGCAACATTATGCGGCAATAAAATGAAGTCAGCTGACTACCTGAATGTACTGAATGACCAGGTTATCCAATCAATGGATTTTTTCTTCCCTGACAGCACGGGCATATTCCAGGACGATAATGCCAAGATTCATTGGGCTCAATTTGTGAAAGAGTGGTTCAGGGAGCATGAGGAATCATTTTCACACATGAATTGGCCACCACAAAGTCCTGACCTTAACCCCATTGAAAGGCTTTGGGGTGTGCTGGAGAAGACTTTACGGAGTGGTTCAACTCTCCCGTCATCAATACAAGATCTCGGCCAAAAGTTAATGCAACTCTGGATGGAAATAAATGTTGTGACGTTGCATAAGGTTGTCGAAACAATTCCACGATGAATGCGCGTCGTAATCAAAGCTATAGGCAGTCCAATGAAATATTAGAGTATGCAACTATTTTTTGGCCAGGCAGTGTAGCATGAGTATCATCGGTGATCTGTATTTGCAGATAAATACTCACATTTTAAAGTGAACTCTGATTTACTTTCAGGCTATGCATAAAGCCACTCTGGATATAGATGAAGAAGGAACCACTGCAGCAGTGGTGACAACAGCTACATTCAGACCAATGTCCTGACACCCTGTGAAGGCTCTGAGGTTCGACCGTCCATTCATGATCTTTATCATTGATCAAAAAAGTGACAACATCCTCTTCTACGGAAAAGTTGTCAACCCAGCGGAAAAGCATCGTACTCCTAGACCTAGAGGCTCATCTCCCTTCTTGCAAAGTTTAGATTAAATAAACTAACACACTTAAACCAGAAAATCAAGGTCTTTGGATGTATTTGACAACAAACAGTCAGGTGTCATAGAAAGAGGACACGCAGCTGCTGCTTTACTGTCAGAACGTTGTATGTATGACTTGAGATAAATCATTAAAAACAAACAAAACACAAATTCTCTGCATCGAAAGATTCCATTCAGGACAAACTAGGAGCGACAGAGCATTGTTTTAGAATGAAATAAAAGCACAATAATCACATTAGTTTCCTCACTTCTTTTAATTTTTTCTGGAACAAATAGTTTTCCTAAAAATGTATGTACACATATGTGGATAGCAGGATTAAGATTTAAATAATACCAAGCTATAGAAAGTCAGATTTTTTTTTTATCAAATTGTTTATTATGTTTCCAGGAGTGTTGGTTATTCATGTTTTTGAGACAATGCAGACATAAGAGCTGATTTTCTTTAAAACTGCTCTGGAACAACGTGTATTGGGAAAAGCAAAAAAAATAAAATAATAATAATAAAAAAAACTATACAAATAAAAATTATTTGACTTGATTTGACATTTTTTTACAATGGTTTTTTTCTACTTCGGCAACAAAATCTCAGTGTTATCTCTTTGCACTGTCAAACAAACAAGTGATAGCTGGTGCTGGAGCATTTTACCAATCACAAATTAGCATTGATCTGATACAAGTAAAGACCAGTATCGTCCAATCTAAGTACTGATAACCACTGTTTCATGTCTGCTAACCAGAAACTGAACTTTTGATGGGAAGTTTGGATTGAATGCAAAGGCAAAATACATCGTCCATGCATGTGTATTCTGGGTCACACAAGGATATATATAATGCTGAATTAACTATATATATATATATATATATATATTGTTAATTCAGCATTTCACAACTTCATTTCCATGCGTTTTACACTTAAATAATTTATACGTTCACACAATTTAAAGTTAGAAAAAATATGAACTCATATCTTGGCTCATACATGAACTTTGCTAAATGAACGCATAAATATTTTTAAAACACCATATTTGTAACTTAAAAACCGTAATTGTCTATCTCTATAAATGTGCTACCCGTCAGACCATGTTGTGTCCATCATTAGCAAAGTGTATGCACATCTGATTAGTGTGCAATAATGAACACGTTGTGAAATGTTTTTTGTTTTGCACTGTAAATACTTTATTCATAAGAACAAATTTATCAATACTTTGCCCAGGTTTGATGTCTTTCTAGTTGAAATAACCCATAAAATAGAATCTCTTAAATAATAGCAAGAATAGCACATTTCTCAAGTTTTATGAGCTTGTTTTTCTGTCTGATTGAGTTTCTATTTATTTTCATTTACATTTTTATAAAACGTATCTATTTTTAATATATAAGTATAGATCTGTAGACTATTTCCTCAGTGTAGTGCTAACTGTTCTGTGTTGCGCATGTTGAACTTGAAACGGAACTCCGTTTAAGCATCACTTCTCATTCCCCTTTAACCATTACATTTATTATTTTAAAACCGCTGACACTTCATAACCACATTTCAATTTTTGGGGGGCTCTCGGGTGGGGCGTGGAGAGAGTACTGTAGTATAGTTTTTAAGTGAGTATGATTATTATGTGTGTATATGTATATGTATGTGTATGTATGTATGTATATATATGTGTGTGTGTGTGTGTGTGTGTGTGTGTGTGTTTATTGTTATTATAAGATTTAATAAAAAATGTTAATAAAAAAAAAATAATTCCCATTCTACAATACCGGTAAGTCTAATCAGGTCCTGTGTGTCCTGATTCTCGTAGGAATGTAGATCTGCTGAATCAACTAAAAGGACAAAACAGCAGTGATTTCTTAATATAAAGAGAAAAAGAAGCAGTTAGACTTCTATGTAGGCCTGAGAGAAAGTGGAGGCCCTGCATTACTTAAATATGAGTGGCTAGGACTGGCATACCACTAGACTGGCATATGATTAAAGAACTGAATGTGCTACCACATGGCACAAACAAACACAGTTTGGCTCACATTCTAAATGCTGAAAAATTATAGGTACTGTACAGAAAAAGAAATAAAAATTAAAACATGAACTGAAACAGGACACTCCTAATTTTATAGAATCTACCCTAGTCAGGAATTCTAGCCAAGCTATAGAGAGAAGGGCAACACCCACAGTCCCGGGGACGAAAAGACAGGAAACTTGCACAACATAACATTTTGCATCTTGCTTTATTTCTATATAAAGAAATGTCTTTCCAATTGTTCTATGAAACGTCTTAGATATTCAAATGTCTCTTTACATTCAACGCCTTACCCTGGGCCTAATCAGATTCAACCCTAAACTTTTTATGTTTTTGTCTTTCAGAAAAGTGGACATCTTTGTCCCCAATGTGTCTCTTAAAACATCATACTCCCTTAACAGTATTTATTTTAAATGCAATGGAAATGACTGATATGTTTACCGCTAAACCCAACGTCACAGGAATGTCAGAGGAAAGGATGTTTATTTCAGAGGTAAAGAAACTAATTTTAAATAAAAAGAAGAGAAATTAGTGAAACTTTATTTCTTTCATGTGCTTTATCTGAAGTGGACTATCTGATTTACCTTCAGGCAGCAGCGGTGACAACAACTCACATCAAATCTGTTTCTTTCGACCCAGTGAAAATGTACAGATTCGACCGTCCGTTCATGATCTTTATCGTCGACCCAGTAAATTACAACATTCTCTTCATGGGAAAAATCGTCAACCCAGCGGAAAACCAATGACATTATTTTAAAAATGTCATTACTCACATTAGCCAGCAGATGGCCATGGTTGTTTTTATGTCATTATTTTGCCGACATCTTTTAAATTTGTTACTACTGTATACTGCTGATAATAGTGTGTCTGTTTTCTGATAGCACACGTAGGCTACCTCAACCAGACATCTATTTGTGTGTTTTTACATCTGGAAACGTATTCTTTAGGTTGTTTGCTCATCTGCAGTACGCCTGACCCAATACTCAAAACAAGCAGGTATTCATGTCCAGTAAACTATGTTGTCTGTGTCAATTATTTTTCTGTATGGTCAAATGTGTTACCAAGATTTTTACATTATTTTATTTTTATTTTATTTTTAAACCTCAGCTGCATCCTGTACAGATATGTGTTGTGTAAAGTGATGTCCAGAAGTGTGTTTTTCCATGTAGATCACTTTCTTCCAAAAGAGCACAAAATTCGACTTGCTTGAGAAAATGCGAAGACCATTGACTTCCATTTGTGAAACTAGACAGGTATCATCCCTCTAAATATTTTTTCTATTAAAGTGTTGCTTTTGGTGAGTGGTCACATCATCTATAAAATCAGGTTGCTATGTTAATTCTTGGTATTTTCAAAAACTGTGAAAAATTACTTGGCTGGTCCGTAACATAGTTGACAAATTAAGCAGCTAAAATTTCTAATTTTTGAAAAAATATCTGAAACCAGGTTATCCTGAGTTTGGCTTATACCAAATATATTGATTTTTAAGGGTGCTATGTAAGATCATGTTTGAGTTTTGAGGAAAACGTAAACTTTTTTCTTCTCACTAACAAATGTCAGATGTACCCCTAATTATAAATTGACCTATATATGTCAATAAATAATTAAAAAAAGACTAATGTGTATACTGTCAATAGGCCTATTTACCTTATACTGAGATGGCCTTTGGAAAATTAACTAGACACAAAAACAGATGCTCACTTTATCTACCCTGTTCAGTGCGAAAATTACCATGGTTTTGCAACAGTAACCATAGCTTTGCCATTGTATTAGTAGTGAAACCATAGTAACCACAAAATTAACCATGGTTACTACAATATTACTGTAGTAAAACATTGTTTCATTTATCCACAGGTGTGTCATGTGGTTAATAACCTGTTAGATATTTTAGCACTAATATTCTGCTCGTTTATTTAGTGCCCACACAAAACTTCTGTTTTGATTTCTGTTATGTTTAATATAAAAGACGGGACATATATATTATTTGAGCTGATATAAATATTTATTTCATTCTCTTTATATATTCCATCTTTACATGCATGTCAGGCAGTCTCAGTAGTTGAAAAAGGTTCAGTAGGCTCTTTCAGACCAGACTAGACCAGCATATACGCCGACATTTATTTTTAAAATTGTAGGTCATATAGAAGACTATTAGAGTACTCGCCACAGTGAATGTCTAACAGAGCAGGCTGACTACAGTTGTTGGATGATGGGGTCATTGGCATGCTGAGGCACATTTATAATTTTACAGTCTTCCCTCTGCATCAACGCCGCATTGAGACACCAACAACACTGTCACAATGTTTAACTACTGTAGAAGTCTCAAAGGTACAAGATTCAGAGGAACCTGAAAGCAGCAATGCACGCTCCAAAATCAAACGATATCATATCACCGATTGGTAAATCCTGGCCTGCTTCATCCACTATAACAGCTATATACATTGCAAATCAGGTACAGATGTTTGTTTTTTTTTTGTTTGTTGCTGAGTTTGATAAAAAATTATTCCAACTAAAATTTCAGTTACAGTTCATATGTGTTTTTGTTACATCATTTGTGTGAACCAGAAATGCACACGGACTCTCTTTATTATTAGCCTATACAGTTTCAAACCATGCATAGTATGACCATTCTGATTATACAGAGGCTACATAATATAATATAGGATTATTTTTGTGAGCACGATCATAAAAAAATATAAAAATCACCATTGGTATTTTACAAAATACAGTCACAGACATAGTTGGTAGAATTAAACATAAAATATGGTAATCATATCATTTATGTTGCTTATGAAATGAAAATGAGCATCTGCATCTTCCAAATCTGTTCTAAATATACAGTATGACTAGTGTTTGCAGGCAAGATATCTCTACAGAATTAATTCTATAAATAGGTTTCCTTTTCATTTCACAGTATTCACAATATAGTACAGATTAAGTCAGAATAAAACTGAGCAATGACCTGATATTAAATGAGCCTTGAGCTGGTATCAAGTGCACTGACAGATCACTTATGTTCAAGCATTGTGAGTGTAGAGACACTCAGTTCCTTGATGCATGTTTATAGCAGACAGTACTATCAAACTGGATAGTCCAGAAGGCTTAAAGGAATAGTTCACCCAAAAATTACAATTTGCTGATAATTTACTCACCCTCGGACCATCCAAGATGTATCTGAGTTTTTTCTTCATCAAAACAGAATTTAAGATTTTTGGGATTTAATTTCAGGCATCCTCCTTTAAACAATGCGAGTGAATGTACTCCATTTTTTGACGGTCCAAAATTTATATTTAGGGTGCATCAAAATAATCCACACGACTACAGTCGACAAATAAAGTTCTTCTGAACCCAAACAATTGATTACTTTTAGAAACAAAACAATACTTCTATACTTCTTAACTACAAATGTTTGCTTCCATACATCTCTGTTATGTGCGCTAATGAGAGGGATGATGTAAGCTTGTTGGTAAGGCCACGTGTCATGTGGAGGAGGAGGCAGGAAGCGCGTCATTGAAATCGTCAGGGGTAAAATGTTCATTGCACACCCTACAATATTTGAGAGAATGTAGGGGTGTACTGATATCCAGGTTCAGCGCGATAAGCCAGAGATTCAATCGCTCATGATCACGTATAAGCAATCGATGAAAAGTAAAATTTTTATCCGCCGTGCATTTTCTTTGGGGTTTCTGAAGGTTGAAGCATCCAGGATACACACAACAAACGACCATTTTGAACAATACACTTATACAAATACAAATCTACAACAAAGACAATTAAACTTTTGTACAGCGCTGCTCCTCTTGTAAACAATGACGCGCTTCCTGACTCTTCCTCCACGTGACGCGTGACCTTACCAATGAGCTTACGTCATCCCTCTCAAGAGTGTGCGTCACGGAGATGTACGGAAGTGAACATTTGTAGTTAAAAAGTATATAAGTATTGTTTTGTTTCTAAAAATAATCAATCGTTTGGGTTCAGGAGAACTTTATTTGTCGACTGGAGTCATGTGGATTATTTTGATGCACCCTAAATATGCATTTTGGACCGTCAAAAAAAGTCACTTGCATTGTTTGGAGGAAACCTGAAATGAAATCCTAAAAATCTTCAATTCTGTTTTGATGAAGAAAGAAACTCAGACACATCTTGGATGGCCTGAGGGTGAATAAATGATAAGCAAATTTTCATTTTTGGGTGAACTATTCCTTTAAGGAAACACAGGCAGACAAAGACTCTGCGAGGAAAAAACCTGCCCTCAAATGTCCATAAAAACCATGAAGACCATGATAAGTGCAGAGTGTCTTCATGACCTTCACTGCATGGCTACCAATGCCTGAATGGATCAGATGGTGTAAGCACACCTTTGTGAATCACAAGTGTTCATGCGTGTTTGTGTATGCGGTGATCTTGCTGAGATGATGTGTCCTCACATTCAGTTGTAACTCCTCTGCAAGTGAAGATGAAAGGTGGAGTCATCAAACAGTGGATTCTTCACTTCCATCTCACCAGTCTGCAAAAATAAAGAAACCTTCAAACACTACAGCACTACAGGAAACCTCATAGCACTGTGGGTGACATATAATACCATAGATTACAGCTGCAGGTGTCTTGATTTATAAGATCTGTACACACATGTACACAGACATATGTTGCCACACTCAGAATAATAATGTTGTGCTCTTACTGGGGCGAGTCCAGGGCACTCATACACAGTGAAGTCTCCATCTTCATTTTCCTCATCTGAGGTGGCTCCTGACTCCAGAATCTTGGACTCCTTTCTTTGCCTGAAAGTGGTACCACCAGCAAATGAGAGACACGCAGTATAAAACACACTAAAAATGACACAAAATGCTTTATAATCTAATGGGTAAATCGCTCAAAAACTGATTTGGTGTAGATATTAGGTGTGACTGTGAAGATACAATCTAACACAGTGGTTTTTAACTGGTTTTGTTTCAGCACCCAGATTTTACATTGATGACCCAACACCGTGCTGAAATAATTTATCGTACAAATTAAGTAAACAAAAATGTCATTATGGTGGTGGGGGCGTGGTTGAGCGCCGGCTTGTGAATGGAGAGCGAGATCAGGAGATGAGAACGGTAAGGATCATCACCTGGAAATGATTGTCTCTAACAGCTGTTTGTCATTGCAGTGAGAGTGGAGACGGTTTTAAGAGTGAGCCAGACACCAGTGAAGGCAGAGAGAGCTACCCATGCACACACACCCAGAGAGAGCATGTATTGACAGTCCACTGACAGTGAGTTTTGTGTTGTAAAATAAATTATCTTTTGAGTTGAATTTTGCTGTCTCCCGCTTCCTCGTTGCACCCCATTATGAACTTTGTTACAATCATACATTTAATGAACTGCAACAGGCACAACAACATGCAAAATTATTAACATGACATGGGTTGAATAGGAAAATCAACAAATTTGGTTTTTAATGTCTCTTGAATTTCATGTTCTCGGCAGCCAATAATTCACCGCACAAAACAAATTGCACAAACTATGTTTTTCCTTGCTGCAAGTGAACCCATATTTAATGCAGACTGGGCCATATTTTTTAATGTTTCATTTTGTTCTTGGTTTTTTGAGGATGAAGACATGTCACGCAACCTGTATATGTTGTCATCTGTTAAATTCGGGTAGCTTTTACCATGTGATTGATACATTTTTGCCAAAATACTGTAAAATTAATTATTGATTTTATATCAGTGACAAAACATAAGGTAAGCATTATCCTCTCCCTTTTAAAAGTTTAAAATATATATATATAATTTTTTTTTTTTTTTTTTTTGCTATTCTAACTCTTCAAAATTATATGGTTAGTTGCATTTCATTATTTGCATTAAGCATTGTTTTTTTCTTTTCTTTTTTTTTCTCCCTTTTCTCCACAAACATATTAGAAAAGACCTGTGACCCACCAGCAGAGAACCACTAATCTAATATACTCTAATAATTCCAGGCAGAAAGGTTGAGGATGGGTTATAAATCAGTTGTAATGATGAGAGTTGGATGGCTGGAGTTTATTAATGCTGTTTCGAGATTACTCACTTGAGTGACATCATTTGCTGCTTCTGAAGGTGAAAGTGGTACATCTGGGCACTCTGAGCAAGTGTCTTATCTCCAGGCTGGAAATTAATAATAGGAGGGTGTGTGATCCTATGAAAAAAAGGTAGCTCACTGGATGTTGTGTTGTCATTGCGCATATAGGCTCTACTCACCATGGCACCATCATAAGAATGGGGACCTCTTAACCCAAATGCAGGATACTCAACCTTCTGGTACAGATGATTTCCTCTCTGCATTCTAAGGAGGAAGATGACATGGAATCAGTATTTTTCATGCCTACTTATTCATGCATGTCTTTCAAGCACGTATGACTTTGAGCACAAAAGGAGTTATTTATAGCAGACTGTCCAAACTGCTCTTTTCCATACAGTGAAAGTGAATGGTGCTTAACGTCTGTCAGGCAAGAATTTCCAGTAAATAATAAATTCCATTTCAACCTGTTTCTCAAACAAAACTATAATAGGATAGGACAAAAAGTCATAACAGGATAATTTTAAGATGCTTTTTGGAGCTTGAAAGCCCCTGATCCACATCCACTATGCAATGAACAGCTTGGACATTCTGCTAAAAATTCTGGTGCTTCAGGGAAGACAGAAAGTCATTCAGATTTGGAATTCCATGAAGGAGAGTAAACAATGACAGAATTTTCATTTTTGGGTGAACTATCCCTTTAAGTTGATCCATTACTGAGAGACAGTAAAAAATACAAGCCAGTCTGGTCATCCTGCAAATAGATGAATGCTCACCTGACCCAATACAGTCCAGTCAAGACCATGGCCACAGAACCCGCCATGAGAAACACACCCAAAAATACTAAAGGAGAAAAAAAGGAAGTGTTGTCATGAAAAAGTAACAGAAGGAATGCACGGAATAGGCACAATAACAAACAAATATTTGTTTATTAATATCAATAAACAATAGTGTCCATAACGCACTGATGAAAGAGTGGTCCTCAGAGGGGTATGGGACGATAAAGGGGTCATTGTGCACAGCAGAGATGATGGGAGCATGTGAGGCTGGGCTGATGGTAGAGAAGGAGGAGGTAGGCAGGGCAATTGTAAGAGGCTGTTCAGGTGTAGCAGAGGTAGGAGATGGCTCTGCTCTGAGCTGACTGCTCGGTAAGGAATGGTCTTCCTCTGTGACTTTGGGAGCAGCTGGAGAGGGAGCTGAAGAACATAATGAAACACAAGAAAAGAGATTGTCACTTTGAATGGAAAATATTAAGGGGCAAACACACTGTGTAGTCGAGTATACTTTCAGAATTTTGAAGGGATAGTTCATCCAAAAATGAAAATTATTTCATCATTTACTTACCCTCATGCCATCCCAGATGTGTATGAATTTCTTTATTCAGCAGAACACAAACAAAGATTTTTAGAAGAATATCTCAGCTCTGTAGGTCCTTACAATGCAAGTGAATGGTGGCCAGACCTTTGTAGCTCCATAAATCACATAAAGGCAGCATAAAAGTAATCCATATGACTTCAGTGGTTACATCTATATCTTCAGAAGTGATATAATGGGTGAGGGTGAGAAACAGATCAATATTTAAGTCCTTTTTTACTCTAAATCTCCACTTTCACTTTAAGATGTTTGTGTTCTGCTGAAGAAAGTCATACACATCTGAGGGTGAGTAAATGATAAGAGAATTTTCATTTTTTAGTGAACTACAGTATGCCTTTAAAAAGTCGATTCAGGTAACTGGATCACAATGGTGGAATGACACTGTACAGTCCCAGCTAAGTATACCAGATCGTGGTATTTTGCTGCTGCATCCTTCACAACCAAGTATTTAGAACGGGCATGCAAGATTGGGTAATTGTGGCATGCAAAATGCATTCAGCACAGATTTTTTGGGCATGTTTGCACCGTTTCCTGATTTTCATACTTCCTTTTATGAATTGGGTGCTAAAACAACATAGGCAGTGCGTGCAAATAAACCACACTATCAGCGTGTTCATTCAGGCCAGTTAATTCTTAGTGAATGTGGTAAGCAGGGCAGGGCCGAGCAGTGTATGGGCAGAGCGAGGCCGAGAAGATAAGTGGTGAATGAGTTCCACCTGTATGCCACACCGGTCTCGCATTCCAGCGAAGGGTGGTGGGAGGGTTTAAGGAGAGGAGACAGCGGCAAACGGGGAGTGAGAGACGTGTGGGCGTGTGTGTTTGCAACGTGACTGCGGGGAAGTAGTGTGTTTGGTTTTGTCTTTTAAGTTGTATGATAAAAGTTTACGTGTTTGTCAAGCCGGTCCCAGCTTCCTCCTTCCCCATCCTTGAAACGTTACAGTGAATTTCCCCCATTATTCTAAATTTGAACATATTTAATATAGATGTGTGTATTGGGTGAAAAAGAGGGGAATGTAAAGGTTCCATGCTCTTACCTGAGTGCTTCATCTTTGTTTCTTTGTGTTTGCTGCTGATGATGGAGGAGAGAATGTCTATCTCTTCATCTAGCTCTGGGAGATAATTCACCTTGGCTGCTGGACAGGAATAGTGAAAGAGAAATAACATAAGAGAGTTAGATAGATAGAAAGGGATTGATGGAAGAGAGACAAAGAGGAAAACTAAAACTTTGCACTAATTGCTATCTTAGCGCAGTACTATACAGTACTACAGTATAATATACAGTATGCACATACAAACATAATATACAGTATGTCAGAGCAAAATAATTGCTGTAACAGGTGAGTGCTCCTTAGTTAGGAAAGCAATAGTAAAATAACAGTTTGTAAGATTCAAAGCATGCCATTTGTACTGAATATTTGAAACACTGCATACATATTAGTATTCTGGTGTATTCTGGTGTAGTACTAGTACTACATACTTTGGTACAAGAAAATCACTTGCCATTATATCAAACACTGCTGAAAGCTATTTGGTTCATTAAATGAAGCTTTGTCTTTGTGTTTGTTTTTGATTTGCCACAGTATGCAATAAACTGGCATGTCTTAAGGTCAATATTTGGTCAAAAAATGCAAAAAAGAAACAGCTTTCTCTAGAAACTCATCAGTCAATCATTGTTTTGAGGAATGAAGGCTATACAATGCTTGAAATTGCCAAAAAACTAAAGATTTCATAAAAGGTGTACACTACAGTCTTCAAAGACAAAGGACAACTGGCTCTGACAAGGACAGAAAGAGATGTGGAAGGCCAGATGTACAACTAAACAAGAGGATAAGTACAACAGAGTCTCTAGTTTGAGAAATAGATGCCTCACATGTCCTCAGCTGACAGCTTCATTGAATTCTACCTGCTCAACACCAGTTTCGTGTACAACAGTAAAGAGAAGACTCAGGGGTTCAGGCCTTATGAGAAGAATTGCAAAGAAAAAGCCACTTTTGAAACAGAAAACAAAAAGTAGAGTGGGCAAAGAAACAGACATTGTACAACAGATAATTGGAAAAGACTGTTATGGATCTTAACCCCGTTGAGTTTTTGTGGGATCAGCTAGACTGTAAGGTGCGTGAGAAGTGTCCGACAAGACAGCCACATCTATGGCAAGTGCTCCAGGAAGTGTGGGGTGAAATGTCACCTGAGTATCTGGACAAACTGACAGCTAGAATGCCAAGGATCTGCAAAGCTGTCACTGCTGCGCATGGAGGATTTTTTGATGAGAACACTTTGAAGTAGCTTAAGTAGCTTTCTTTTTTTTTTTTTTTTAATTGTAATAGTAATTTTTCACGTTATTAATGTCCTGACTATACATTGTGATCAGTTGAATGCCACTTTGTTGAATAAAAGTAACAATTTGTTTCCTGTTAATTTCTTTCAGTACATTATTCCAAACTTTTGGCCGCCAGTATAAACAAACAAATTACAAATTATTTTTATTTAAAAACATAATTGTTCTGAAATCAGTCACACTGTCAAAAATTCAACCTACTAAAATGAAAACATAAGTTTAATACTATATACTAGTATTAAACTAATACTAATAGTAATACTATAAAGTTTTGAGTAAAACCAAAGTGATGCCACATTTTTAAATTTTGGTCAATTTGAATTTACTTACTAATTAGTAAAATCAAATCGAAACTCAACTAAAAAATGTGAACTTTGATAAAATTTAGTAAAAATTACAGAATTTATTTTGAGAAGTTAAACAGATCAAACAATTATGTTGTTATAATCATGAAAAAAAATGCAGGGCTCATTTATTTACAGAAAAGTCTCTTAAGTGAATACAACATTCTACGTTCACAGGGAATCGCAAAATGTTGTAATATTAGATGGAACATAAACTGTCAGAGTTCAGCCATTTGTTGATTGTATTTTGTTGTCTTTGTGGCTGAGTTCTGACATTCTTGTTTAGTGTTTTGTCTAGTCTTTGTGAGAGTGCATGACTCGTCCTTTTGAAGTTGTCATGCATTCTCTTGTCTTGTTGGTTATTGGCAGGAGTGCATTGCTATTGTGTTATTCTTGCAGCATGCACTCATAGCAATTGTTCTCTGTCTGTCTCTCGTGACCTCGGGCGCGCTTCGTGTGGTGCTCGCCTTGCACTGCGTGTCCGGGTCGTGATCCGTTGCCAGGTTGTGTTGGGGTTCGGCCGCTTTGGTCTTGGTTGCCTGTTTATATGTGGCCAAAACCCCGCACAAATGTCCTGTCTTGTCTGTCGTTTGGCATGAGCACGTGTTGCAGTTGTCTCTGGCGATATGCGCTCGTGTCATTCGTGTGTTTGTGTCTGTGAGAGCGCAAGGCTTTGTTTTGTTTCCGTATTGCCACATGTCTCTCAGTCTTGCATCATGCCCCACCTTATGTCTCTCTCTTTCTTTTGTTTTGCAGGTGCTGCAGTGGTTACTTAATTACCTTGTTAGCTGATCATCTCCGACACCTGTTCTCCTCGTTTTTCCTCCTGATTCCTCTCCCATATATTCTCCTTGCGTGCTCTGTCTGGGGTCAGTTCGTTGTCTCTGTTAAGTCAGATCGGTCACGTCTTCTTTTTCTTCAGTCAAGTCTTTTCAGTCGTGTTTGTTGTATTTCTGTAGGTTTTGTATTTCTTTTGTTTCTCCCTTGTGTGTGTTTTCATTTCTGATTCCTGTTTTGTTTTGGTTTGTTATTGTATTGGTTTTATTTCCTTTCTCTCCACAGTGAGATTTTTGTGTTCTGTTTAGTTTTGGCAAAAGTCAAGAGTTCAACAAGTCAGTAGGCAAGTACATTTAGCACAAGATTAGACCAATGAAGCCATCAGCACAAACATGTACTTTATATAAGTCTAACAAAAAACGGCAGTCATGAAAAAACTGCAAAGCAAACTGGTATTTGTCAAGCCGTACCACTGCAGTGTAGAACAAGACCACCTGAATTATTTCATTAGTTCCCCTCCCTCCTGTTGCATCTGCAGCAATGTGTAGTTGGAGGAGGAAAGCCAGACTGGAGGGTGATGAGGAGTGAGAGGTCTTTCACTGCAGTTCAATGCATACTTCGGCTATCCCAAATCCTTAAGATGGGGAACCCTAAAAATGACTTGCTTATGAAAGATTTACTTTGTAATACTGCATCTAGTATCAGGTCAATATCCCTGAAACTGACTGATAAAATTACAGCAGGCAAAATCACCTTTAGGTCCTTTAATTCAAATATTAATAATGCATATTATGTTTTTATTGTTGTAATTATAATTGTGTAAAGGAGCAGAGACAAAATAATAATTAAACAATGGTTCCAGATGTCACTTGTCAGATATTTTAACAAAAATCTGCATATTATCAGATGAAAAAAAAAATACACTCACTGAGCACTTTATTAGGAACACCTGTACACCTACTTATTCATGCGATTATCTAATCAGTCAAATCTGTGTCAGCAGTGCAGTGCATATAATTATGCAGAGACAGGTCAAGAGCTTCAGTTAATGTTCACATCAACCATCAGAATGGGGAAAATAATTTGATCTCAGTGATTTAGACCGTGGCATGATTGTTGGTGCCAGACAGGCTGGTTTAAGTATTTCTGTAACTGCTGATCTCCTGGGATTTTCATGCACAACAGTCTCCAGAGTTTACTCAGAATGATGCCAAAAACAAAAAACATCCACTGAGTGGCTGTTCTGCGGACAGAAACGCCTTGTTGATGAGAGAGGTCAACGGAGAATGACTGGTTCAAGCTGACAGAAAGGCTATGGTAACTCAGATAACCACTCTGTATAATTGTAGTGTGCAGAATAGCATCTCAGAATGCACAACATGTCGAACCTTGAGGCGGATGGGCTACAACAGTAGAAGAACACATCGGGTTCAACTTCTGTCAGCCAAGAACATCAAGCAAAGGCTGCAGTGGGCACAGGCTCACCAAAACTGGTTAGCTGAAGACTGGAAAAACGTAGCCTGGTCTGATGAATCTCGATTTGCACACAGATGGTAGGGCCAGAATTTGGCACCAACAGCATCAGTCCACAGACCCAACCTGCCTTGTGTCAACAGTCCAGTCTGGTGGCGGTGGTGTAATCGTGTGGGGAATGTTTTCTTGGCACACTTTGGGCCCGCTAATACCAATCAATCATCACTTGAATGCCACAGACTATTTGAGTATTGTTGCTGACCATGTGCATCCCTTCATGGCCACAAGTGAGGCTGTTTTGAGAGTAAAGGGAGGCCCTACCCAGTATTAGTGGCTCTCATTTACTCTCATTATAAACCAACAGCCATTCTTTCTTTGTGGCTTTAGATCCTGTTTAAAACTCAGTCTGAATTTAGCAGTACTTACCAGAGTGATTTCGTCTCCTGAACACACACTTCCCTCGTTTGTTCTCAACAAATGGGTCTAGGCATGGGCCACAGTGTGAAGAGCCAGGCTGACAGAAGTGCCGTCGCTCCCGGGCACAGTCCAGACTCCGAGGACAATGTCCCACAACTAAGACAAAGAGACAATGATGAATGAGTGTCTATCCATCATTTCATCCAGGATCTCAAGACCTATCTCTAAACTCCAAAAGAATAAACAGAGTCATTCATATTCAAGTTAGCATGATATGACTTATTATATATTATACATATTATTTCTATTATATAATACATATGATATTTTATGAATTAACAGATGAATGTAAAATAGAAATGAGTGGAATGAGTGGTAGACCTAAACAAATGCAAGCTGTCCTTAATATAGCCTGCTTTCAAATTATACTATCTATTATGAGACAGCAAAAACAGATATCTGACAGCTAAAGGTCACTACAATGTCTGCAAAGGCATCAGGGTAGGGTTGCACCAGCTGTGCATAAGTTCTCACATAAGTTAGGACGTAAAGTTCAAACTAAGGGCTTAGTAACTACTAGTTAGTTTGTAAATAAGTCAGTGCTTAATTTGGTTGCACCACCTGTTCTTAAGGCAAGACTTAACTAGAAGGTTGTAAGCTCTCCGTAAAGTAATGCATAGTCGCATAATATGACGTTTACCTGTATTTATCCAATAAGCAGCCTTCAAATTTGTACACAGAAGTATTAAAAAGCCGTGAATTTCAGTTTTATCTCATTACGATTGATGTTCAAACCTTGTTTGTTCACGTAACTGTCAGCTGTAATAAATGATATCCCCATTAAAATACGATACGTAATAAAAGAGGATTTCATTAATGATATATTTAGCTTATGTAAATAACAATATTCAGTAACTGTATCTAAAATAAATAAGGGGTGATAAATAAATACTAATACAACAGGCTGGAAAAATAGACATTTATTCATTTTAATATCTTATATATTTGGTATATGCTGAAACTTGACACCGGGCGACGCACCCTGAAAACTGCACCATTAGATCGTTTCATGCTGAAGAGCTGCTTAAAAGTACGTTTTTTTTTTTCCCTCCCGTAAATGTAAACAAGTGTAAATGCCAACACCATCATATATGTCGAAAGGATTTATGCCTGTCACGCAAAACATGAGCTCATTGATGTCTTTAAATGAGTCTGGGTTTTTTTTACTCCATCCGTTACTTCTGGTTGGTGGCTTCTGTAAATATTTAGTTCATACGTAGGGTTACGTCCTAACTAAATTTAATGGTGCAACGCTGAAATATTTAGTAGTGCGTAAATTGTGACTTAGTGCCCATTTATGCCACAACTTGGCTAAGTTGTAACGTATGTAGAGCTGGTGCAACCGGCCCCAGATCAATAACTAGACAGGCCTAGAATATTGTGAAATATATCAATTGTTAGATAACGGATTAAAAAAAAATTTGTTCATATCTAAGGCCTTTTTTGTTGTAGGCTACTTAGTAAAATGTCACTTTTACCATTAGTAATTATCAATAATTTTTATAGCTCACAGTGATTCATAATCTGATTTTGATTTAGGTAGATAGACTACTTTCGATGACTTTTGATTTAAAGAGTTAACTATGGCTATTAGGACTCAGTAAGAGAAAAAACCACTTCATCCTGAGATTATATATATAAAGAAATGTCAGCAGATTAACAAAATACACTTGGCTCTCTGAGTACATCAATTTGTAATAGGAATTGCTCTGATCGATCGGCCACTGATATGTATCGAACGATATTCACTTCCTATGACTCAACTGGTGGTCTAATAACTTGGCTGATCACATCAACTGATCACCCATTTCGCAAAAGATGTGCGACTCCTTTAAGACTTCAGCGTCACTGTCATGCCATCACAAATGTGTGGGGAACAAAAGCCACAATAGCAAGACAAAAAACTTGATTCTGCTGTTAAGAGTGATGCAGTGTGAGAGGTATGGTGATTATAAAAAAACGTGCACAGTAAATGGCATTTCACAAGCGACAGCAAATGGAAAGTGGTGCGGCCTTTATTTTTGTCCGCAGCGGCGGCAGGCATAGGAATCATAATAATAGCGTGGGCTACAAAATGAGGTATAATTCAAAAATCTTTATTAAATAACTCCAGAGCAATCTGTACTAACAGCAGCATCTGTTCTGTCCACAAATATGCACTCTTTCTCCGCTCTGCAACCTACAGTATTTTTGTCAGCAAAAACTAGGTAACAGCTATTGTATTACCAACAGGCTAATTCAGTTAACCATAAGGGCAGAAATATACTATATGCAAGTATGTGAACGCAGATACATCTTGCAACGCAAGCTCGATTTCACGCGTCGTTGCTTTCTGAAATGTGTATGAATGTGTACGCAATTCTTAAATTAACGCAGCTCTGCGTTGCATTCTCAACGTTGCCGCAAGAGGCGCTATAGCGAGATTAGTGTGAACTAAACACTTCTATGGTGAGTTTTCTCTTTCAACTCAACTACTGTTATGGCAGAGCAACAATTTGAAGAGAATATTGCTGAGCAAGTAAGTTAAAGTCAATATATTTATAGCAATTTACCAGAATAATCACACATTCAGTTTAATGGCACAGAATGTAACTGTTTGGAACACATGTGCGTTCACGTACTTACCTACAGCAGAAACCTTATATATAACCGGTTATGACAAAGTTAAATGGTGTCATGGGTTAGTCGACACAAAGAATCAGCCAAAGTAGTATCAAAGACTCTGGAGGCTTCAGTAGTAAATGCAGAATATAGGTTTATTGTAGAGTTAGTTATCGTATTTCTAAAAACTGTCTGCATCATCATAATCACACCATTGTTTTCCCACTATCGTTGATCAGCTTCTTGTATCTATTTTAATATAATGGGGGTTGGCGGATGTGCAAGGGTTACTCCCTGCCTCTTACGCAGTCAACCCTCCTTACATTCCTTCTGTCATTGTTCACTGTCCTCCACTCATTCTGGGTCACATGAGGCTATGCATGAGTTCGTTGGGTTATGTGAGAATATAATGATCACGCGATTACACATTTTGGTTCAACTTTCTCTACCACAATGGTCTGGATCTGTATCAGCTGATGAAATGACAAGAAAATCAGTAATCATATCAGCTGTAAAAATCCTGATTGGACTATCCTAATTTGTAGATGCCCCAGAGCAGGCTTTAGTCTATAGCTGTAGCTTGAGTGATCACATATTAGACATAACATTGTTCAGCTTCCAGTGAACATGGCAGGCTATTCATCAAACAGAATAATTGCTAATTGCATGAACAGCTAACAATAATCAGCCTGCTCATGTTTACACTGGCCTCTCTGAAAAGGAAGGATCCAGTGTACGTTGTTGTTCAGTGAGGATGTCAGGAGTAACAGTGGAGCAGTAATGCACTGTTGTGTGGGAACTGTTGCTGAGGGGAGAACGGGGCAGCAGTTTAAAAACAGCGGGCAACTCCTCCAATACTAGGACACGGTATTGATACAGATTTCCCGATTAAGTTAGATTCTGATTCACAAGCTCTTGATTCATATAGGTATATTTCAGTTATAATGTCCTTTTTGCTTGAAAAAAATGCTCTACCTGCACATGCTGTTAATTAGACAGGGGATCTTCTAAATAGGTACATTACGAAATTATTAATTTTACAAATTATATTTTATTTGTTTTTCTTTATTTTGGTCCCATTTTAGCTTTTTAAAAATTAACAAATCCATGTATTCCTTCAATAAATATAATATTATATTGCATATCTTCTATTTTGTTACATGTGTAATGCATAATTTTCTGTTTTCTATTTTTCTATTTTTACAAGTATTTACATTGATTTGTAAAATCGGCACTGTCTCTTTATGAAAACCGGCAGTTATGTATAGATTGCTGTAAAAAGCACATATTAATGAGAGACGACTCTAATGGCTTCTTTACCTCAACTGTGCTCTTTGTAATTGAAATGTAATGTTTATTTTTTGTTGTTTTTGATCAACAAATGACTGTAAAAAACAGAAAGGATATTAAGAGACATTATTCTATGACAAATGGATTGTGTGGATCTTGTCTTTGGATACACATTACACGGAACAAGTCAAATCAACCTTCAATTCTCAACACACCATAAGCTTTGGATAAAAGTGTGAGCCAAATGCACAAATGTAAATTTTCATCAGAACACCACATGCCAGGGCTAACGTTAAATTTCATTCCAACAAACAGTTTTGATTAAGATACAACTGAGCTGCTAAGCTTTTGTTGGCATTTAAACAGCAGGGGAAAACAAATAATCATCAACAAAGCAATTTAAATTAAAAATTGAGTTCCACTTCTGGAAGACTCAGCCATTGAAACCTCTGCTCCAGTTTCCATAACAACTGCTATGGCAACTGAGTATGTGTGACAACATCAGGTGTGAGTCACTGCCAATGCAGTAGCTGAAAGGGGCCGGGGGAGGGGGGTGAACTCTCCTGAACCAGAGCAAAAAAAAAAAAAAAAAGAAAAAAAAAAACACACGACCATTGAGAAGACGCTATCAAGATTTTATAATCTTTTTAATATATTTAGGGTAGAAGAAGTAAATGGTGTCCAATATGTCAAAATGCCATCGTTATACATTGGAGTTAAAGAGTCTTTTTTTTGAGAATTTTTTTGAAGTAAATTAATATGATTCTGCACTATTTATAAGTCACTAAGCCATAAAGCAAATCTATGAAATTGAACACCCAAGGTCAGATTTTCTTTTCTTTTTTTTCAATGGAGCACAAGATGCTCTTTGGAGAATTCGGAGAATGGATCATCAGGTTTTGCCCAAACTTGTGGAGTCCCTGCCAGTTCGAGTGCCTACTGTTATTAAATAAATTACTAAGTATTACATTTTGAAATTCATGTTAAATTATAACAGAAATAGTTTTGTAGAGAATATAATTTATAATGAAAACATTGCAAAATAGAAGCATTTTAAAAATTGGACTCTTGTACCCCACTATATTCTCCCCCAAAACTAATATTTAATCATGACTACCTTAATCAATTGACTGGATCATTAGTTGCCATCTTTTATAATAAACTTTATGAGCATAAAATTCAATAGTCTTTTGACCACACCATTAGACTCATTAAAAGATCTATATCACCGTATAAATAAAAATTGTTTTCAATGCTCAAAACTACAGTCATTGCCTGTAGTTCAGCCATTTACTTTTACTGGAACTGTCCATTAAGTGTTACAGAGAGGAAGGCGTCATTAAACACAATAAATCAAAGATGCATCATCAGTAATGTTGGTTTTTGCAAGAATCCCACAATCTCACTGTAAACAGTGATGCGGAGATGGACAGACCTGCTCTCTAGTGACTCTCTGTTAGCTTACAGTATGATCTAAACAATCGCATAAAGAGAGAAACAGAACCGCTTTTTATTTGACAATCTTTCAATCACACATACATTCACTTACATGTACACAAGCACACTGGTGCACAAACACACACACATCACACTCAAAATTAATTTCCTGCTCTTTATCATTTGAAGTCGAGGGAATTCATCTGTCTAACTGCCAATTTTTCCAGCTATCAATTTAACATACAGTAATGAGAAAAGATCACTTCCTCAGATTACGCCTGACAAAAATGCATCTGTAGTTCCTGTCAGTAATGTGATATTAGGTCCAGTCTGAAATACCTACTGTAGCTGTAACTGCAATCTTGTTCCAGTTATTCCCAGTCCAGGTTCTTTGTTGCAGTTTTGTGTTTATAAAAAAGACTGTGATTAACCATGTGCGACCCAGGGTCCAATATTGTTCACAAGACTCTAGACTGTCATTTAAGGGTTTAACATCTGCCGGACCAAGTCAAGTGACACAACAACATGACATTGATTTCTATGAAGCGCTTCTATGGATGCAGTGCCAACAAAAGTTCCTCTGGTAAGAAATCTCTATGTTTTTTTCATTGAAACCTGTTTGGTTGTAAATTGTAGTCTCTAGTTTTGTTTGATATGCCGCTTTAAAAAATACATTAATTTTTCAAACGCCAGTGCCCTGATAAACATGTGGAATGTGGAAACTTTTTTCCATTTCCTCAAAAATGCATTTCCTCAAAAATAGAAAAAACATGTTAGTTATTTTGAATAACTTTCTACACATCTGTGGATCATTTAGCTTCATTTTAATATACATTTTGTTATGTTTAATTTTGTTTATAGCTGTGCAATACGATTCTATTCATTAACATTAATAAATGCATTCCTATATATTTACTGTTCAGTTTGACATTGAGAATAAATGGGTTCATCCAAAAGCAGAAAAATGTTGCTTTCAGAGGCTTTATATGGAGTTAGGATGAAAATAAGATGCATTTCAAACTGTTATGAGACCACTGTAGACAGACAGCACACTGGAGGTTAAGTCATTCACTAAATAGGGAGCAAGGGACCAAGGGAGCATCCTATAGCTTTCTATACAGCCAAGTGCATTCCATCCTAAAATCCAACCAAACGTTCAGTTTCAGGCTGCAGATGATGTTTGGACAGTGGCAGGCCATGCATTTAAAGTCTAGGCCTTCAGTGTGATTCATGCCATTAAGAAAACACAGTTTCACAATGAATAAGACACCCTATGCCTTTGGGCATCATACGTTATGTCGCAGCAAACTAGTAATACCAATTGACATTTTAAAAACACATCCAAGCATGAAAGCCAGCACTTGAAATGACATTAACTGCAGCATGACTGTTTTGTGAAATGAACATCAACTGAACAGACATTCAAAAATCATAATTTTTCATATGAATCTAACAAGGGGGTCTATAATACCTGGAAAAATCTATCTAATAATATTTGCGATTTAAATGTTGCTTACAATATATTTAGTTTCATCAGGGTACACGGTTATGCTGTGTTCCATTCAAGTTGGATGTGGGATATTCCCACTTGATATCTCCGACCATAAATGCATTCCATTCCCTGATACTCGGAACTGCAATGCTCCCATTAGCTTAGCAGGGGTTTGACTCTCATTAGAAATGTCTCCTAGCAACCCAACTGATAAACTATGCTGCAGCGCTAGTATTTGTGCTTCAGGTGTACGATTATCAAAAGAGATTATAATAATTTATACACCTGTTTCTGCAGGCGTTTGCTAAACCAGCTTTAATATCATGTAATGTGGAAACAAACTCATTTATCAATAATACTTAATAAAGTGAATGTTTATCACTTACTTTGTATATCTCCCTGAGTGTCGACATGTTTGTGTGACATCATGCCCCTGCATCTCGGCGGAGTTGAGAATTTCTGCACAAGCCTACAAGTTGTAATTCTGACTTCAAGATGCATTCCATTGCACTTTTCCTGGTAGGAAGTTATACAAATCTGACTTTCCGAGTTGAATGGAACGCAGCACTACTTTTCAAAACTTGATCCAACACTGAATGCTCCAGCAGCCTAGTTTACACTTAGAACTAACTTACACTCCTGATGATGCTATAACAATGCAAAAAGCACTTACCAATTTGCTTGAAGTGAAAATCTTTAATAAATTAAGCAATCACATGGTCATGCAGAACATCTCAGGTTTTTAAATCCATAAGGATCTCTTTCTCAATGGCAATAACAGCAGAGATGACAACCGTCTCTCAGACAGCTTGATCTTACGCTTTTCGCTCTTGAATTACGTACATAACTTAAAGCGTGATTGCGTCACTCAAGGCCAGCTAGAAGGCCTCGACCAGGACATATCCTAAAGAACAAATAAATCAATCTGATTGGCTGATGAATCTGACAATCTGACTTTAGTTGCCCATTCATTTGCACTGCTGAGGGATTCTGAAGAAATTCTGAAGGCCTGACGGAGTTTAGACTCACGTGCTGCTTCGGGCATGTGATTTGTGAAACAGTTGTCACATTTTGCTTGTAAGCATCAAGGAATAAATTCTGACTGGATAAACTTTTTGTTTTCTCTATTTGTTTGTAGATTAATTAAGAGTGGAAAGTGATTAAAAATATACAGGCAAAAAGGTGATTGAGAATGAAATTATGAAAAATATTTATTTATTTGGCATGTTAGGACAGCAGAGAAGGCTTTGCTGGCCCTGGGAATTCACCACTGTGTTTGGACCACTCAACATGTTTGGCAGACCTGGGACAACGGTAATCAGTACATAGATTCAGAATTTTATAATGCAGAAAAACAAATAATTTATAATTTTATTTTAACATGATTGGCTGTGATGATGAACATTACTTTGAATAAGAATTATTTATTCAGCTTTACAGAAAATCTGCTGTAATGCCTGTAATGTCTCAAAAACATGAATAACCAACACACCTGGAAACATAATAAACAATTTGATGAAAAAAAGCTGACTTTCTATAGCTTGGTGTTATTTAAAATTTCACAACGTAGTCTCACTGTCCACATACATACATATGTAGGAAAACTGTTTACCCCAGAATTTTTTTTATTTATTTTTTTTTGCTTGTTTATTAGGTGCTACTAGTTACAAATCAAAAATGGAAATGGAAAATGCACAAAGCAGTCACATGGGGGTCTCAGGAGACTAAAAGTAATGGGAAACAAATCATACAGTAATATACAGCCAATCCAGGTTACCCAATTGTTTATGCTTCCAAAGCACTTGAAAGCACAAAAGCGTGTGGGGCCTACCCTTACCTTGGCCTTAGAAATGTTTTGCACTTATAAAAATGTATAAATACATTTTCCAATTCAGGAAGTCTTTAAAGGTAGGTTGTGTCAGAATTAACTCACTTTTGGGCACAATTTTGTCCGTAAACTTTAGCTAAGTGCACACACACACACACACACACACACACACACACACACACTTGAGCTGCTGTTTGTGGACTACATTCATCTCTCACTCTGCCCTGTTCCTGCTTCTGCCAACAAAGGCCAGTGTGTCTCTGCTGAGGGGGGAAAGTGTCTGCGTCTGATCATGGTTCAAACATATGCCTCAAGGTGACCCAGTCATGCTGGTCTTTCTGTGCAGAGTAAAGATTAAACTTATCCAGGACAGATTGAAACAGGCTTCTGTTAGTAAAATCATCTTGGTCAGAAGTACGATATGGAGATTTAGTTCAAAGTAGAACTGGTTTTGGTGTACTTGTTTACCTTATTTTGCATTATGCAGGAAAAGCAGAGAACTGTACTGTATAAGACCGACAATGCAAATGGTACATCTGATTTGAGAATGAACTTGAAGTTCTGACTAAAATACAAAATGAACAGATGATAGCAGAGTGAGCCCATCCATTTTTGTGACGTTGTGATATTTTGTGAAGAACTTTGTGTTATATGTGACATGACAGGTTGACTGAGGAGGGCACACACTTTTATAAACTAGACCGCTGTGCGCTCTTCCTGTCTTTTTGAGGTGTTGAGTGCCTCGATTTGAATTCATTTGAATCATTAAATGGTTAAAAAAGTTTATTATTTTTGAAATGTCAAGAATAAGTTAACAGAGAATCAATAACAATTTCAAATGTGTCGGAAAGATCAAAATAAAATTATTACAATCCTGTCACTTCTCATTATTCATTCTGTCTCCTGTTGTCGTTGTTTCATGCTGTCTGCAAATTAATCCTTCCATTGTAAACTGTTAAAATAATCAGAACACTCAAAGAAACCGATTGCAATCAAGTTTGGTCCTGGTAGTCGCTCAGAAATGACAGATAATCTGTTTAAGCAGTCACCTCACAATCTTAGCATTTTCCTGAAACCTCTAAGTTGACAGAGAAACATGGCATCTGTTATATAAATAGATAAAAGTGATGCCATTAACAACTGTTTATCTGACCAACTCAGAATACGTTAAAAAATAGCACATACTGTACAATGTTTGTGTCCAGAAATAATATTCCTATTTCTTTCATCAACTGTTGTCATGATGAATCATGACAAACATAAAAAATTACCTCTTCTATTTTTAGCTAGCCTACCTCATTTTCTTACATCATTGCCTGCTTCCTGACCTCCTGAATGATCATCATGTATGAATACATTTGTCTTATTCAGGGCAGAAGTTAGGTTGCCAACCGTGTCTCTAAATTAGTAATGAGCTGTAATCTATTGTGTCATTTAGATGGGAAATGTAATGACCCAATTAATGTAATAATGTGCAGTGAATGAAGCACACATTTGCATGTATTATTGACTCAACTGGGAAATAAAAGAGCACCATGTCAGACAAAAGCAAAATGCTAATTTTAAAAGAATCACTTGCCTTTGGAAGTTAAATAAAAAACAAAGCAGCACTTCTTTCATGTGAATACAATGTGCATGCATACAGTATAATACAATACAGAACGGCTTCCTCTTTGACATACCATGTCCTAGAGACTACGGTCAGTGTGAAATGTGGCATTTCAGGAAAATAACTTTAAATTAAGAACTAAAGGCAAAGGCGTTGGTTCAGATTAGCAAAGAATGCATTCTCAGGTAAATTCATGCAGCACGCCAGATTTTATCTTACAAAGGGAGCCAGACAGATTTCACACATGCACTGTGTCAGTGTCAGGATTAAGGTTAAAGGTTTAAGATCATCAAAGGATGTTTGTGGGCTGGGTCTCATGTCACAGAGTTACTTAACATCTGACTTTAAACTGTTGTGTGCAATTTTTTCAAAGTTAAAATACAGTAATTTTGTCAGTATATATGCAGAGACAATTATAATAAGTCATTCATCAGTCAAAGGGTAAACACTGTGGCTTTTTGGCACTTTCGACATTGCTCTGTTTTTCTGAGTGATCTAACACAGAAACATTCAATTTACAAACAAACAATTCCATTTGATGCCGCTAGTGGTGCTAAAAATGACACACTACAGCTTTTAGCACACAGAGAACATTGCTATTTATCCTGACATTTCAAAAAGCTATTGAACTACTGCATGTTACATATATGGGGAAACAGAAATACAAAACCTGTAGCAATTTGTGCCTGACATTAATGAATGCATATAGTACCAGATTATGAAGAAAGGGTTAATGTATCACTTCTGCATTATGCTATGAGAGAGTGGAGAAAAGGGAGAAAAAAACAGGTAGGTGAGAACGAGAGAGAAAAAAAGGGAGGAAAGGAGGAAAGAAAGAGGGAATGGAGAAAGAATATTAGATAAAGGGGGGGGGGGGGCAGGGAGAGCGAAAGAGGAGGCAGCTTCAGAATATTCAAGATGACTATTAATTTCTATGGAGTAACTCTTGAGTGGCAGCTGTAACCTTTTTGTTTTAATAATAATCTCGCAATTGTGTCCCTGTTTTATTTCAGAGGCACATAACAGAACTGAGACAACAGACAGTGACATACCAAAATGCATTTTACTTTCTACCAGACATCTCTCTATAACATTAAAATCTACAAAAAGATTTTAAAAAATAAATAAATAAACACTGTCAAGAGAGCACTGTAAAAAAATCTGTTAAATTTACTGTAAAAAGCTGGAAGCTATGGCTGTGAGAAATTCATCAGAACAAATTCACATAAAAAAAGTGACCATGTTTCAGGCATTACAGTATGTATTTTTGGTGACTGTATATTTTACAGTCCACTATCATATAAATCATTAATGATATCAACCTACTAAACTACAAAAATCTGCTTTGCACTTTTAAATGTATTGTTAAAAACCAGGTAACACAGATGGTAAAAAAAAGGCCACATGATGACTTAAATTTCATCAAGAGTTGCCCTTCCAGGAGCACTTACACAAACAAAAACACAAAACACCATCACGGTAAGACGTGTGACACTAAGACCCCGTTTCCACCTGGCATTAAGATACGTTTCGGGTGATCCGATCACATGTGGTCCGCCCTAAATACAGGTCTAAACAGGGTCTAAAACGTTTTGTGATCGGATCACTAAAACCACATACGAATGTGGTCAAAAATGCATGTGACCAGATCACATTTGAGTTGTAAATAGGCAGATCAATCCTCAGAATCAGAATCAGCTTTATTGCCAGGTATGCTTACACATACAAGGAATTTGTCTTGGTGACAGGAGCTTCCAGTGCACAACAATACAACACAGCAACAAGACAGAGATAATAATAAGAAAAAATAATTAAAAATAAATAAATAAAATAAAATAAATAAATAGAAATAGTATAAGAAAAAAATTGGATGGAAAATAAAGTATACACTACCGTTCAAAATATACCGGATTGAGGCTGGTCACTAAGCCACCACGAGGACCTAGAGTGCACTGGGAATTGGGCATTCCAAATTGGGGAGATAAGGCGAAAAAAACAACAACAACAAAAAAAAACTAAGCAACAAAAAAGGAACATAAAACACCCCAATGTACATTACTGATATATAAAAAAGGAAGAAACAGCTATTTAAATTGAATATAATCAAATGTGATGCCACGTAGGGACTTCTGGGAATATCCAGTTGTTACGTAATTTTAACAACAGTTTACCGGAAAAGTACATGTATTGTCTTATTAAACATACTGTCATATACATTTTTACCATTAACTATAACGTAAATCATACTTTTTTCTTATAAAATGGTTTTTACATTATTATTAATGTAAAATTACATGTATTGTCTTGTTAAATAAAATATAATTTTTCACTGTACATGGTACTGTATGGTGACAACAAGTTAACCAATTAACAGTTTTTATACTGTAGCATTTTTACATCTTTTTCCATTAAAATTACAAACTACTTCTGTGGTGCACATTAATACAATATTTTTTTGTTATAATTATTTAAAAAAAAACTTTATTAATAAATTATTAAAATTATAATTGTATAAAAGAGAAAAATAATTTGAGAGAAGCTCTTCTCGCTCTCACAGCAATGCAGTACAAATCCCAGATTTAGGCATATGCTTTGAAGTGAGATTAAATTGGCAGAACAATCAAAGTCACACACACACAAGGATTATTGTCAGCGCAGCTTGCTGCTTAAAATATCTCACCCTCTTTCACAGCAGCTTAGTTCTGACATGTAGTTTAGCCACTCTCCTTAGACAAACTCACATATACACTTATCACGCAATAGCAGAACAGGAGCAAAAGCACACAGGAAGCAGTTTACACTGGAGACAGAGAAGTTGATAAAGAGACAGACAGCTGGAAACGTACTAGGCTTCCCAGCTCCAGGCATTAAATCAGAAGTGTGTCAAAACAGAGACTTAAATGGACATAACCATATTAAACCTCTACACAAGCACAATTTCTGAGTGATTAAAGGGATAGTTCATCCAAAAATTATTATATTCTATACATTTCCTCACTCTCATGTTTTTCCAAACCTGTATGACTCTATCTCTACAGTGGAACACAAATATAATGTAAGTGACTGGGTTTGTTAGGCTCCAAAATAAAAAGTGGTCCATTGGACTTGTATGCTATATACAAATTCTCCTGATGCCATACGACAGCTTTGTGTGAGGAAATAACTTTTACAATATTTTTATTGTGCTTCTTAGACATTTTGAAGCTTGACCTACCCAATCACTTTAGTAGGTACACCTGTACACTTACTTATTCATGCGATTATCTAATCAGCCAAACATGTGGCAGCAGTGCAATGCATAAAATCATGCAGTTACGGGTCTGGACCTTTATTTAGGAAATGTTCACATCAACCATCAGAATGAGGAAAAAATTAAGCTGAGGCTGCAGTGGGCATAGGCTCCCCAAAACCGGACAGTTGAAGACTGGAAAAACATAGCCTGGTCTGATGAATCAACTTCTGCTGAGGTACACAGATGGTAGGCCCACTGCAGCCTCAGCTTTCTGTTCTTGGCTGACAGAAGCGGAACCTGACATCGACGTGGTCTTCTGCTGTTGTAGCCCATCCGCCCAAGGTTCGAAGAGTTGTGCATTCTGAGATGCTATTCCGGTCACTACAATTGTACAGAGTAGTTATCTGTGTTACCGTAGCCTTGAACGAGTCTGGCCTTTCTCCATTGACCTCTCTCATCAACAAGGCATTTCCATCCACACTACTGCCGCTCACTGGATGTTCTTTGTTTTTGACACCATTCTGAGTAAACTCTAGAAACTGTTGTTCGTGAAAATCCCAGGAGATCAGTAGCTACAGAAATACTCAAACCAGCCTGTCTGGCACCAACAATCATGCCACAGTCGAAATCACTGAGATCAAATTTTTTGGTGAATGTGTATATCAACTGAAGGTCCTGACCCGTATATACATGATTTTATGCATTGCATTGCTGCCACATGATTGGCTGATTAGATAATCACATGAATATGTAGGTGTACAGGGGTACCTAATAAAGTAGTCATGAGTGTGTCTAAAGATGAGGTCAAAGATGGCATGGTAATACCACCACATCTAGAAAACCCTGTTTAGGAAGGTAGCTGTGTTTATTTTAGAACAAAGGTAGCTGATTTCTAGTTAGTCTAATCTGGTCTTTGTATGGTCACTGGCAGACCAGCCACTATGTTCCAAAAATCTGGTTTGTTGCAGGTCCAAGATGGTCTATCGGCTTGGACCAGCTAATAAACATCTTATTCCAGCCAAAAACCAGCTACCATGTTCCAAAACACAGCTTAAACTAGTACTTTGTTGTTACTCTGTAATGATTTATTCAAACAACTCTTGCAGTACACATAAAACAAAATAAATAAATAAATATACCAGTATTGTCTTTTGATTGTCTTTGGTCTTATGTACACTGTAAAAAAAAAAATGAAATTGCATTTTATCCAGCTTATGGGGTTTTTTTTTGAGTCACAGAAACTCAAAATGTAAAATACTTTGCATCTATATAAAAACACATGTTTGACCAACAATAGTACCCCAAATGTTGTCCCAACTGAGTTGTCTGAATGAACAATTTCATGTTGAACAGTGTTCCTGATGTGTGAGTTCCCAGCATGCATTGCAACATGAATAAATTATGTGCCTAGTGTTTTAGTCTTGTTCCTTGCTGTTTGCTGACTTTATGCTTTTTGTTGTTGCTGTTGTTTGGCACTGTTAGTTAATAGTTGTGTGGTAATGTTAGGAGCTCATCTTTTAACTTAATGAGGTTTGTGTGTTAAGAATTGAGGTCTTTTGTGTGTCTACATCAAACAATTGTTCATACTGCCTTGCCTCGCAAGACATACCTCTTCAGAGGCAAAGATTGCTGGTAACTTCATATAAAAGTACTTTAAATGATGACAAAATGAAAGTTCTCACATTGTGAACTGTTAGTTGTCTGAACTAGAAGTTAATAGTTCTCTCAACAAAAATGTTTGCATTTAGTGATCAAACACATTCACATTGACTAAACAAAGCAATGTTACTGAGGACAATTATTTAAACGTCGTTGAGAGAACCCAAAAATCTTACTGCTTCATGTTGCGTTGAATTTTTACGTTTGCTCAACTATTCTTTTTTTTTTAAAGTGGCTTAAGGGACTCTGGTTGGCATCATGTTCACATTGTTCTTATTTATAGCACAGACTTGAGTGACAGAAGGAACATTTCAGGGTCTGAGTTTTCCTCCTGGCTATTTCCATTACACACTGACAAGAGGTTAAAGAATAGCCCCTGGAACGTGTGTATGAATGAATGGCATGACGTTATCAGGACATTATCGCAAACCTTAAGTGCACACAATCCCTGTTTCACTGGGGAACAGACACATGGCCAAAATGTTCACACACGTGGATTAGAGGGGGTCCACATCTCTTCTATCTGCATCACAGAGCCAATCTGTTTTTCCTTGATCAACATTTGCCTCATGTTTAAACAGAAGCTTGTCACCCAGTTCTGTGCCCTGTGTTTAACTGCCTAAAAAAAACCCATTATAACTTCTTATACAGTTTAAAATTAACATAACATTTAAATGAGAGATATAGATATATATATATATATATATATATATATATATATATATATATATATATATATATATATATATTTTTTACACACACACACTCATACATACATACTACAATGTTATTAACAAAACAAAACAAAAAACAAAAAAAAAACAAAAACAAAATAGTTTAATAATAGGCTACTATAATATAACCAGAGACAGAAATTGAAACAATTTAAGTCAGAATTAATTTGGTCCATTTAGTCACAGAATGTGAGCAAAAATATTCAGTTAGTAGTCAAGTCATTTTTATTTGTATAGAGCTTTTCACAACACACATTGTTTCAAAGCTGTTTTACAGAAAATTATGCTCTAACAGAAAATAATGCTGCATTATGTCTGTAATGTCTTAAAGTTGTCCTCATTGAGCAGTTTTAATTAAAAACGTGATTGAAAAATTCTCATGCTTTAAAAAATGCTAAAACTCCATAAGAGTTAATGGAGAGAAAAAAAAAAAAAAAGTTCCCATCTGGCAATACAGTATGATCATAATGCCAATATTAGTTTTCTATGCGTTATAAAATTAATGTATTCATTGAGTAAACTGAGTAGTAGCTTAGGCTATATAATACAAATTACATGTATTTAAAATCATCAGAATACTTGAATGGGCTAATTATGACTTTTAGAATGGGTTTGCAGCGCACATGTGGACAGCGAAACGAATATTGAATATATCCTAATCCTATTGTTACACAACCTGTTTTGCGCTACGGTGATATGCATTGATATAGTTTATTTAACCTAATAACATGCCTGGCATCACAGCCAAGGTGTTCTACTGAAATCATGCGTCTCCGTTATATTATCTCCATCAATTAAACTACTAAAATCCAATACTCTTACCTGCCATTGCAGCGCTGAGGGCGACTGTTGTGATGAAGAAAACCTCGGTGAAGAGCGAGGCCCGACTCAGTGATCGCATCCTGACGAACAGTACAACGGTCCGGGGAATCCGGGGTTTATCATTCCCCCGTCCCACTGGATAACCTTTGACAGTAATCTATTTGCAATTACACTCAGGTACACGCAGTAAGATGAGTTTATGTTGCGGCAGGATCATTCAGCGATGCGCATCCTCTGCCCGGTGCTGATGCTGCTCTCAGTGCGTGCGCTGAGTGGAGACGATCACTGAGTTCGAGATTTGAGCGAGCAATGGCTACGCACAACAATGTCGTCATTACGTCAGGATGTTATTAGTTCCCCACCAACATCAATATCACCATAAGGGCCAATCCATAAGTTGCGCTAGAAAAAGTTGAAAATTACCGTCATTGTCTATTTGTATCAGTCATACTTGTTTTCATTTCATAAATAATAGGGCTAGATTCTGGGGCCTAGCATTCATTAAAGCAGAGTTCGGAACTGCATTCTACCCATACTACTTGTACTACTTCTGCCATGTTGGTCTATAGGAGAAATAGTAATAGCAGTATGGTAATATGCAAAGCACCATATGGAGAATGGCTTGTAGACAGTTGGTGTGAATTGTACTGGTTTGAAATGCTGAAGGAAAATCGATGCAGCCACTTCTGTAAATAGAACAAATGACAGCAGTGTTTCTTAAGAAATTAACGGACCAATGCAAGCAAACCAAAAATGGCTAAACAGGGTTAAAAACTTGGCATTCCAGCCCAAGAAAGAACCAGAGTAAATCAATGTAACAAACCCAGAATCATAATAAAATTCAGTATCTTCAATTTGAATGCAGACAAGGCAGATACCACTAGCGTTAAGCATTAGAGGCAAAATGCAAGGCACCATATGCTATCAACATGAGGTATAACATGGCTGGTTTCCATTGTTTCAAAGCATCCTGCTTCTAGGTAGCTAGACACACAAAAACGGAAAAGTACTGGTTGATATCATATTTGTTAATGGAATGACATTTTGACCTAGGATACAATATGATTATCATTGAGCCCAGCTCTAACTCTAAGAGTGACAATAATTAAGTGCAGAAAAGTTAAATATGTGACAAAAAGATTGCGCAAATGATTGGAACATTGTTAAGACAAAATTCACAAAAGTCTATACAATCATAGTAGTAAGACAAGCGCGTTTACATATAAAAACGCCACCAAAAACTCCTGTTACCAAGTCTTTCTTAGAGCAGTGGGTTATATATTTACTCACTGTTTACAGGCACAAACACACATACACAATAAATGAACAGAATTAAGAGACCCTAGTAAGTTTCACTGGTGATCCATGTGCGCACATTCTCCCTTTCCAGTGTCCTCTCCTGTTTCAAAGCCATTACACTCCTCCTTTGCCGTCTGAAGCTCCTCCACTGCTGCTTCATTAGTGGGAGACTGAAATCCGCTGTTGTCTTGCTGTGACGGAGATATGGAGTCAGTGCTTTGCTCCGAGTGTGAATCTTGATTGCTCTCTGAAATGTGACTTTTCTCCTGTTGGTCTGATGGTGTCACTGCCTCTACTTCCCTTGATGGGGAATCTAAAGGCTTTTCTTTTGTGCCTGAAGGTGTATCTCTGTTTGTGACCAATGCAGGCATTTCCACTTGGTTTAGTTGTGTCTCATATTCATAGTTTGGGGTAAATTCTACCTCTTTATTTGCAATGTCCTCTTTTAACAATGATGACTCTGCAGCTTTCTGCATCCTGACCAATCCACCCAGCTCACGTTCCTCTTCCTCTTCTGTATTATCTATTTCCTGTATGGCACTCTCCATGGCTGACTTGTTTCCTGTTTCCTGTAGTGGCTTTTCCGCTGGAGTTTCTTCCTCTTGTAGTGCTGTTCTATTTGTTAAAGCAGGTGGTTTCTCCTCAAACTCATTTCTATTCACATCCTTTTTAGTTCCATTGGGAACTTTCATCTCCGACTCCTGGGTTGATGTGGTGTCCGAGCGTCTCTCTGCCTCATCTTCAGGATAGTCATCCACGGCAGCCACTTCTAAGGTCGATTCATTGGGCAGCACATGGGCAGTGCCTTCCAGCTGGATCATGGAGACCACTTGCTTCATCCTGTGTCTCTTATGAGCTTCTGTGTCTCCCACTTGTCCTTCATCCTCTCCATCCACCTCCTCTCGGCCTCCTCCATACCCCCCAGCCCAGTCAATAGGAGGGTTCTCCCCCAGCAGGAGAAGATTTGGGTCACTGTTGTTAAGAACGATGCTGTCTCGGTACAGGTTGTGTCTCCGCTGGACAGCTGCTTCCTTCACAGCTGGAAACATAGAAAAAACATGCTTCTTTTAGACGTGTTAAAAATTACAATGTAAAAAAGACATCTGTGTGAAAATGTAGGTAGGAGGTTAAACATTTTATTCTTCTTGGGTTTAACTCTTTAAGCTCAGAAGGTGTTTAAGGTGTTTTTAAAGATTTCTCGTGTCAGTGACATGTCCAAAATAAAAGGCTTATAACTCTACAAAAAAAACAAAAATAAAGAGAGTCAAATGTTTGGTATAATTTTAATGAAAACTTTTCACAATTTTTAATGAAATAGATTATGATAAATTAGCCTAAGAAACAACTGAAAATTCACACAAAAACCTGAGCCAAAAATGAACTTTTATTCTTATTTTTCTGATTTGAAATTGTATATCTCAGTGTGTAAAATTGGTAGCTCCGAAAAACTGCTTTTATTTTGTTCCTAATCATGTCACATGTAACGAAGTAACATTTTTTTGTTGATACGACAAAGCAATCAAAAGTGTAGCATTACAAAAATAATTTATCCAAGTGTCCAAAAGCCTCTCCAAACAAACAAAACAATAATTGTACATAAGAACTAATTACACATGCAAATACAACAATGACTAAAGGTATGCTCTCTCTCCAAAGCATGCAGGCATGAGTAATGAGATCTCATTTAGTGTCATTTGAGCCATAATTGACTCTACTGTATGTTGTGTACTTGACACCATCTCCTGGTGGCCATATGTAATTAGAGTGAATGATCCTCTCTGCCCATATCTGGATGACTTCCACCTCTGGTTGCAGCAATCTGAATCCTAATACGATTGGATTAGCGTTTCATGACACTGGACCACGTACTACATCATTTCCGATGAAGTCATCTGATCCAGGAAAGCCAATGTGTTTTTAGCCAGATAGCACATTATGTGCTGTGTGCACACTGTGCTTCATGTGCATTATCTAATTATCTATGCATCCGATTATGTTGTTTGTGGGCTCGCTCTAATAGGAATCCCCTCCTCCAAGTAATGGTACATGATATTTTATGTTCAGCTAATTTTTCATGAAGTTATAAGTGAAAATGTGGCATATAATCTGCACCTGTTTACATGTAACATGTATGTCAAAGACATATACTTAGCTATTACTAGCTATATTTTTGTCTGTGCATAAACAGATAGGCTGACCGTAGTCTGCTCTTTGAGAGCTTTCCAATGACAAATAACACATGGCTATTTGATCAGTTTGATGTTTTTACCTATTACAATAATATCTACAGTGCAAATTGTTAATAAATTATCAAAACAGAACACTTCTAATTTGACAGTAAATTTCAAAGCACTTGTTCAGTTTTGTTCATAATGCCCACATGCATTGTAAAGTACAGCTTCTAAGCTTTAAAACGAAGCCTATTTTTTTGTCTTGGTCAAGACTTTAGTTATTAATATTTTGATAATTATTTTTTTCTTCCATGGAACACAAAAGGAGGTGTTAGCCAGCATGTTAGTCTCAGTCACCATTCACTTTCATTGCATCTATTTTCCATAAAATGAAAGTGAATAATGACTGAAGCTAACATTCTTCCCAACACCTCCTTTTGTGTTCCATGGAAGAAATAATTTATTTTTGGATGTATTATCCCTTTAAGGTGTCCTTCATTCTATGAAAGACATCTTACCCATCATTATGTCTTTCATAACTGTGTGCAACACCACTTCCTCAAAGATGTTCTCCACCAGAATGAAACGAGAGAAATCCTCAAAGATCAGCTCCTGGAAATGAGGGAGTTCCTGTAAAACATAACATAATGATAATTATTTTATTGCCCATACCAACAAGCACACAAAGCCCAAGATATCTGTTAAAGACTATCATCTGAAAACATTACACAACAATTATTTTATACAAACATCTGATAAACATCTAAGAGCAGATTCACATATAGTACATTCCAAAGACATTTGCTGAATGTTGGCCTATCATATGAAAAAGAACATTGTATAGACATATTGTAAATGCTCTAAAAATGACATATTCCAGATGAAAACACATACATGGGAGTTTCTAACTTTATTAGATAATTTTTTAAAACACCATACTGCTACGAGAGAAGGTCTTACAGCAGAGCATGATGGAGAGAGCTGTTTCAGCATGTAGGGGATGAATATCTGGAGAAGAGCCTCTCTGAAAAACTTCTTACGAACAGTGCTGCTATCGTAGTCAAATTTCTAGAGATGACAAGAGATGAAATCAGTATAAATTTACAAAAAAAAAAATCATTTAAAAAAATCCCCCTACTGGTACAAAGATATCTGATAGGGCAGAAGGACCACTAAAAGTACTGTTTCACCTTGATGACACGATCCTGGCAGCGCTGGATGGTTTTGCAGAGGTCTTCTCCTTCTTGGCCCTCCAGACTCTGGTGCAGGAGCTGCTCAAATGTGTACACTGCATCATCCATTTGCTGCGTAAAATAAATGGATATATCTTTAGTAAAACTGTGGGAGGACTAATGCAAATAATTTTCATAAAAGGTGACTGGATCTACAAAAGGTCAAAAAAAAAAAAAAAAAGACTTCATGATCAAATACATTTGTTTGTTTTTTTAATTACCACACAGCTTTCACAAACAACTACAATTTACTCCATGTTACTCCATATTGCCACAAGAGGGCATATTCTACCACACAGCAATGGCATTAGTCTTGTTTCTCCACTCTCTATGCGGTGAATTTCTGTTCATCCGAGTCTGTAGTAAAAGTTTATTTTAATGATTATAATCAGTCATTTTATGTAATTCTGGTGATTCAAAAAAAATATACATATTTAACATTTGCATTTAAGTGCTAGCGCATGATGGTACAGCTTTCTCATTTTGTGCTCTCAATCAACAAAAGCTGACAGCAGTAATGAGTCAGTGTTTAACAGTAAACTGCAGCTTTATAATTTGGTGACCAAAATGAGGTTTACATGTCTACCACAACAGTACATTCCCCCTCAGGGCATCTCATTTCATACACAACAACAAAACCACAAACCAAAACCCAAGCGGCACACTGATAAACACAAAGCACTTTTTTGCACTTATTTTTATACTTATTCGAACAAGCTGCAAATTAAGAAACCATCTTGATGCATTTCTCTTGCATAAACTGTCACGGTCCTGTCACTCTATCAGTCTGGAGTTTTGTCTGACAGGACCGTGGCATCATCGTCCCATGTCTTGTGTTTCGGTGTCTGTTTTTGTGCGAGTGCACAGTTTTGGTTGTATTCCCTGCCGTGCACTCTTCGGTTCATCTTGTTTCATGTCAGGAGCATGGTGTCTGGATCCTGACTTTCTGTCTGGTTCAGTTTCAGTCTGTGTCGGGATCCGGACACTCGTGCTCCATATCTGTCTGTTATTGATGTGGGTGCATCGCACTTACAGGTGCATCTCAATAAATTAGAATGTCGTGGAAAAGTTCATTTATTTCAGTAATTCAACTCAAATTGTGAAACTCGTGTATTAAATAAATTCAATGCACACAGACTGAAGTAGTTTAAGTCTTTGGTTCTTTTAATTGTGATGATTTTGGCTCACATTTAACAAAAACCCACCAATTCACTATCTCAAAAAATTAGAATATGGTGACATGCCAATCAGCTAATCAACTCAAAACACCTGCAAAGGTTTCCTGAGCCTTCAAAATGGTCTCTCAGTTTGGTTCACTAGGCTACACAATCATGGGGAAGACTGCTGATCTGACAGTTGTCCAGAAGACAATCATTGACACCCTTCACAAGGAGGGTAAGCCACAAACATTCATTGCCAAAGAAGCTGGCTGTTCACAGAGTGCTGTATCCAAGCATGTTAACAGAAAGTTGAGTGGAAGGAAAAAGTGTGGAAGAAAAAGATGCACAACCAACCAAGAGAACCGCAGCCTTGTGATTGTCAAGCAAAATCGATTCAAGAATTTGGGTGAACTTCACAAGGAATGGACTGAGGCTGGGGTCAAGGCATCAAGAGCCACCACACACAGTCGTGTCAAGGAATTTGGCTACAGTTGTCGTATTCCTCTTGTTAAGGCACTCCTGAACCACAGACAACGTCAGAGGCGTCTTACCTGGGCTAAGGAGAAGAAGAACTGGACTGTTGCCCAGTGGTCCAAAGTCCTCTTTTCAGATGAGAGCAAGTTTTGTATTTCATTTGGAAACCAAGGTCCTAGAGTCTGGAGGAAGGGTGGAGAAGCTCATAGCCCAAGTTGCTTGAAGTTCAGTGTTAAGTTTCCACAGTCTGTGATGATTTGAGGTGCAATGTCATCTGCTGGTGTTGGTCCATTGTGTTTTTTGAAAACCAAAGTCACTGCACCCATTTACCAAGACATTTTGGAGCACTTCATGCTTCCTTCTGCTGACCAGCTTTTTAAAGATGCTGATTTCATTTTCCAGCAGGATTTGGCACCTGCCCACACTGCCAAAAGCACCAAAAGTTGGTTAAATGACCATGGTGTTGGTGTGCTTGACCGGCCAGCAAACTCACCAGACCTGAACCCCATAGAGAATCTATGGGGTATTGTCAAGAGGAAAATGAGAAACAAGAGACCAAAAAATGCAGATGAGCTGAAGGCCACTGTCAAAGAAACCTGGGCTTCCATACCACCTCAGCAGTGCCACAAACTGATCACCTCCATGCCACGCCGAATTGAAGCAGTAATTAAAGCAAAAGGAGCCCCTACCAAGTATTGAATACATATACAGTAAATGAACATACTTTCCAGAAGGCCAACAATTCACTAAAAGTGTTTTTTTTATTGGTCTTATGATGTATTCTAATTTTTTGAGATAGTGAATTGGTGGGTTTTTGTTAAATGTGAGCCAAAATCATCACAATTAAAAGAACCAAAGACGTAAACTACTTCAGTCTGTGTGCATTGAATTTATTTAATACACGAGTTTCACAATTTGAGTTGAATTACTGAAATAAATGAACTTTTCCACGACATTCTAATTTATTGAGATGCACCTATATGTCATCTTGGCAGCATGCACTCACGTCAACAGTTTGTCTCTTGTGAACACAGCGCGTGTCGGGCTCACTTTGTTGCGCACCCGGGTTGCGAGATGTCTTCGAGATGTGCTGGGGTTCGGTCACTTCGGTCTAAGGTGTCGGGTGTGTGGCCGAACCCTTGCACAGGTGTCCTGTCTTGTTTTTGTCACCTGTTGCGTGCATCACGTGGTGTTTGCATCGTGATGTATGCTCAGGTTTCGTTTAGTGTGAGAATGTGTGGCATTGCTTTGTTTGGCGTTGCAATGCATTCTCTCCTCTTGTTTGTTGGTTGGCATGGGCGTATATTGCCTAGTTCATCCTTGTGGGAGTTTTATGTTGGATTTTTGTGTTTTATATTTGTATTAAATAAACCTTTATTTTTCACTATGCATTTGGGTCCGGAGCCTCTTATTCCTGACATAAACATCATAAAAATAGCTTGAATTTGTGATAAATATTTGTACTTTGTTTTTTAGTTTTACTTGCCAGTTTTACAGCCTGTTATTTTTAATAGACATTATTTTGACTTTGTTTCTGTTCTGCTTCAAAGATGACTGACCTCTCTAATTAAGATTTGGGCTCTCTGGACAAACACGGAGGGGCTGGAAACGTCAAACCGCTGCTGCAGTCCCTCTAAACTCAGTGTCTCCACCCTCTCATAGCAGCTCTGCATCTTCACAGGATGGAAGGCTAGCATAGAGATCTTCTCCATGTGCTGGACAACAAAGACAAAAGAGTTGAGACCACTGTACCTAGTGGCTGAGAGACCAGCCAATGACCAGCTAGCTACCAAACTGGTCTCTGAGATGGATCTTCCAGCAGGATAATGCATCAAGCAGCCTATTGGAAACTGCAGTACACAGGTGTATGTATATACAGTGTGAAAAAGTTATATTCAGGAATTCAGTTAAACTTTTCATATGTACAGGTTGTCTTACTTCTCCAAGTTTTTCCTTGTTGCCATCATTGAGAAGGTTCTTGCTCATATCCACCAACTCCCTGAAGAACAAGTCTCGCACCTCAAAGAAACCTCTGCTGGTGGGTTCCATCAAAGCTTCCAGGATAGAGCTGATATACGGTTGGATACTCACCTTCAGAAGCTTGTCTGCTTTGGGCAGAACAAGAGCTACAGACAAACACACAATAGTCTTTCTGTTTGTGACACTCACTTTAAAGGAATATTTCACCCAAAAATGAAAATTCTCTCATCATTTACTCACCCTCACACCATCCAAGATGTGCATTACTTTTTTTCTTCTGCTAAACACAAACAAACAAAATGTTTTAGAAGAATATCTCAGCTCTGTAGGTCCTCACAATGCAAGTGAATGGTAACACATAAAGGCAGCATAAACGTAATTCATACAACTCCAGTGGTTTAATATAAGCAATGCAATCACTTTGGGTGAGAAAAAGATCAACACTTTTTTTTACTATAAACTAATAGATTTATAGTAAAAAAGGACTTAAATATTGATCTGTTTCTCACCCACAACTAACATATTGCTTCTGAGGACCCAGAGTCTTATGGATTACATTTATGCAGCCTTTATGTGATTTTTGGAGCTTGAAAGATCTTGTCACCATTCACTTGCACTGTATGGACCTACAGAGTTGAAATTCTTCTACAAATCTTTGTCTGTGTTCTGCAGAAGAAAGTAAGTCATACAAATCTGGGATGGCATGAGGGTGAGTAAATGAGAATTTTCATTTTTGGGTGAACAATCACTAAGCTACAACAAATAGACCTCGCTAAACTGTACTGCGAGTTATGACCAAAATTGTGTCTCTTCGACTTAGATCTGTCCTGTGACAGATTTGGTTTGACGCAACTATGTTCAGATTCAGAGAAAATGGAGTGAGACTGTTATAATCTACATTTGGCTGGACAATCAAAAAACTGTGATGCCATTTTTTCTCAGTTTCAGTGGTGGCACTGTTACTGTGGTTTAGCTTTGAAGGGCAATATAGATCTATATATCTTAATCCCAAAATTATTTTTTGTACACATGAAAGCAGTCACCATAGAAGCAAACAGAGCTTTATGAGTCTTTGATGGTGTCTTGTGTAGCATAAACATAACATGCTGTTGCAAAGTTTACTTGGATTGTGAGAAGGAAAGAAGTTGTTTCAGTGGTTTCAGAAGCACAACCCTGTATATATGTCATCCTTACTCATTAATAACACTGGAGGTGACAAATTATGTCATCCTTTCTTTTCAAAATTCCTAGAAAATGCTGTATACTTCCTTGGAAGTGAATAACCAGAAACCTGATATGGCCTGACATCAGTAAATAGTCGGAGTTAATTTATTTCCTTGATAAGTAAAAAATAGTTAAATTAAAGCTACCTCTGATTTTGCTGGTCACATGTTCTTTGGAAGAGATGATCTGGTCCATGTCTGTGCGGATAGTGTTTTCCAGTGGGGGGCTACCTGCTTCACAGCTCTGCACTATTGCTTCATACTGCGCTTGAGTCTGGCTCTGAACCAGCCCATACACTGCATCTGATATCTGACCACAAATAAGATAGAAGCCATTTTAATACATCCAGGTCATTGTAGAATGTCTGGTAGAATTTGTTCAGGAGCTTATTCAGTACATTCAGTTAGTAATAACACCCTGCTTTTAGGATAGAGCTATACTAAATGGCTAAAAATGTGTGTACATCCAAACACCACACCCATATGTGCTTTATAAGCATTTAATTTCAATTCAGTTGAAACTAAACAGCTTCTAATCTTATGGGAAGGATTTCCACTACACATTTAAACATGGCTGCAGGGATTTGCTCCCATTCAGACACAAGAGCATCAGTGAGGTCAGGCACTGATGTTGAGTGATGGGGCCTGGCTTGCAGTTGCTGTTCCAATTCTTTAAAAAAGGTCTGGACTTCCACACCAGACTCGGTTATAAAAAAAATAAAAAACAAATAAATATATATATATATATATATATGGACCCTGCTTTGTGCACAGGCTGGAACAGAAAAGGGCCTTCTTTAAACTCTCGAGAATGTCATGCCGTAGCATTAACAAAAATTAATTAAATTACTGGGATAGGCAATCCCGTTAATTAGAAGGGGGTGTATACATACTTTTGGCTATGTCGTGTCTTGGCGGTATAGTTACCTGCTCGCTTTGTTTCACACTCTCAATTATGGGGAATTAAAATGAGCAGAATAGAGCGCAACAGTGCCCATCTACCTTTTCAGCCATCTGGGTTTCCCCAAGTATTTTCCCCATAGACTTTTCATAAAACCCTTCATAAGTGTTGTGAGCCATGAACCAAACTATCCAGCTCAGAGATAAACCACAACTTCACAAACTTTGTTTTGAGGCAAAAAAATATTTGAAAATCAGACAAAAAGACAAAGGTACAAGACTGTGTACTTACGTCTTTCATGAAGGCACGCACTTCAATCCCATGAAGCATTGCAAATTATTTAATTGAATAAAAACAATGGGAATACTGTATGTAAAACTATTGGTTTTAAGTTGCTGATTATAGGTATAGAAAAAATATATTGTACGTTTATTGCTAAATATTCCGAAAGGTACAAAGTAATTTAAGGGTGAAAAGACACAGAATCGATTACGTCATACACAATGCGTCATTTTGCGGGCTTGGTTGGCTGCAGTTCTCTGATTGATTAAGCTTTCTCTGCTGGACCATGGGTAATGTAGTTATTTACCATGAATTCCACTATCAAACACTATGTTTAATCAATGAAGTTGAAATAAAGCAGACTGATGGCTTCAACAAAAGCATATACCATTGATAAACAACCTCAGAGCTCAAGGTAGGTCTGTCTTTAAAGGTTTATAAGTTACTGAAAATCAGTTCATCTATGGAAAAATTAATGGGATTTTTACTTCCGGAACCAGAGATTTGCACTCTATAAAAGCTGTTCGAATTCTGCGGAAATGTGTAGAGCTTTTGTTAGAATTCTGGAACTAGTAAAGCTTAAGTGCATGACATACCAGCATCCAATTCCTCTGTCTCTCATGCATTTTGCCCTTCAGTTTGGGGGTGATGAGGTCTTTCAGCTCAGGGAGGAGGGTCTCCATCACTAGATTGGCAAGGATCTGTGAACACAATCAGAAAACAACAGATTGAAGAGACATGAGGATTGCACAACCATAGCTTACCAGTCTTCTTTTAAAAGCAACATGGCAGTCATTCCTGAAAAATCAACAAAATACAAAAGACACAAACAGTGTGTTTGTGTGTGATTGTATGTCAGAGCCAGAGTAATTCTAGTGAAAAAAAAAAATCTTTTGAGTGCCTTAGAGATAACAGAGGAAACCCGGCCTGCCTGGTGCACACTACAACTTTACTAGTTCCATAACGGTCTGGATGCAGATCATATATCATTCAACCAGTTACTGTTTTATATCAAAGGCTAAGAAAAATATCCTGATGTAACGTCTATTATTTAGCTAGGCATATTATGAACATTGCTAATCCAAACCTTAAGAATCTGAGAGAAGAGTAATAGTTAAAAAGAATTGTCAAAGTCACAAGACACTAAAGGAGGCACTCCTACGACTTTCACACGATGTCTCTTTCTATTTGTTTCTCTCTCTCTCTCTCTCTCTCTCTCTCTCTCTTTTCAGACAGAAAACAACACTGTTAAGGAACTCAGCCAAGGCTCCTGTGAAGCTGCCAACATCATCTGATCCCAAAATAACAGTTCAAACTTGACATGCTACATTGTTAGCTTTATACTTCCAAGTTATTTCTTTCAGATATCTGATATAAAGCCGTTTAACCAACCACTGTATAACCAAAGCATGAAGAATAAATAATTCAAAAGCACAATGAAAAAAGATCAGACACCATGTATGCCAAAGTAGAGTTAAAATCAACATTTCTCACGGCTGCCTTCTCTGCTAAGGATACATGCAATGTTACCTTAGATTTTTGGTCAAAACTAGGTATCTTAGGAGCAAGCATAATTAAAATGCCTATGTTTTGGAACACCCTTCACATCTGGAGTGCTTTTATGATGCCATAACATGTTGCATTCATAAGAAGCTCATCAGGTTTTTCAAACAGAACCAATGAGTGTGTGCGTTTTACCTGTTGGGGCATCCCACACATCATATCCCAGGTTCCATAGTGTCCATGAGCCTGTCGATAGAGTCGCACTGTGTCTGTGAACGCCGGGGTCTGAACCTTACATTCTTCAGATAATCCTGAACAAAAGACGACAGCATTACCATCACCATCATCAACATTTTCAATTAACAACAAAGCCATACAAATAACAAAACGATGTGTTATTTTCAACACATTACCAAGAGCCCATTACCATGGCTAGTCATTTCTAAACAAAACATCATCATAGCATTGTACAGTTCCTCTCTATTTAGAGAAGTGAAAAGAACAGGTGGCAAAAATGGAAGAAAGGTCATCATCATATGCATGAACACGATCAGATTTTTACCATTAAACCACAGAACACAAAATCTGCTTTGGTCACCCTCTCAACAGGAAGCATTGCATCATTAGTTACCACGGTAATTCCCTAAACACTGCCATAGTCACCATAGGATACTAAAGTGTCATAAGGATTATGTAACTAAATAGAAAGTTTTAAATAGAAGAATAGAAAAACTATTAACTGCTGCTATTTTCTGAGCTCAGAGAGTGGAAATGCAAATCTACATATGGGTAAATGAATAAGGGTCCAAGAAAATGAAAAGTCTTATAGTTTTATAAAAAACACATGCATGAATTCTTCTAATAGAACTAGAGTATTATTTGAGCTGTAAAATCGTTTAAATCATCGTTTCTCAATCGTTTTAGGCTTACAGCATTACATCGTCCTGTTAACAATGTTGTACAGTTGTATACAACTTTACATAGTAAAGGTTAGTAATCGATTTTATCATGTTAGCACACATACGGTTGACATCTTGTGGCTATACTTTAAAGCATTTAAATGTTTACGGATTGGCTACTTTCACTTCCACTGTAAGTGTCTCACTGTAACCCAGATTGTTTTGTTTGTTTGTTTTTTAATGAGGGGCAAGTCGAATTTAGTTTTTGCGATGACCAACATAATGCCACAGATGCGGTTGATTAAGCTTAGCTTTTACCGAACCTGAAATATCACATGAGTAAAAACCTGAAGTCCCACATGAATGCCTGAAAAAGATCAGCCTCCTGTACAACTCTTACAATGAGAGGAAGTTGGAGCAGGCAGCTGTGTGGGGGCTGGAGGAGCGCAGGCAGGAAGTCCAGCACTCCACATCAGCACAGCATGAGTTTTTGCGAGTGCACGCACACATGGGCAAGTGCGTTTCTGAACATGTGGGGAGCACCAGAGAAGTTTTATGCAAATACAATCGTTACGGGTTGCTTATTCTGGTGCAAAACAACTCATCTCAAGTCAGTCCAGAAACACCAGAGGATCAAAGACCTTTCACTTTCCACTGAGAGAGATAGAAATGAGGGTGTTTTGTGAAAAATTCATCGTGCCCTAATACCACTGACACAAATGAGCTGTTAAATACCTTGCACAACATGAGACCTAGTTTGGATAAGGCCAAGCTGAGTTCAAACATTCATGATCAACATTTTTATCCCTTTCAGTCATCATGTCACAGGGTGTAAATACTTATGGTTTACTGTTGAGGAATTCAAATTATTCCAGTAATTTCCTTGTATTTTACCAGTTTCTGTCAGGTTGTCCCTCAAAGCCCTTTACAATGTCATTCGATAGGCTTTTAAAGAGTAACTGTGTGCCTGGAAACTGAAGAGATTTTCAACCACCTGGACTTAATTCATTAACATGCTTGTAAACCTGTTCAGTTGCCCAATAAAACCTTTTTCCAAGACTGACATGTACCAAATACTGTACATTTTAAGGCAGGGCTCGATGAAAATCTTGCCAAAATTTCACTAGTGAAACCACCAAAAATAATTCAGTTTTATTTTTGGCAACGTATTTTACATGCATCAGAAATAAAATATTCCCTTTTTTTTTTTTTCACTTAACATTAAACTATTTAACTATCCGAAATCCTGCTGTAGCTCGATTAAAACTGTGCATATAAATATACTGCATGTTAGCCAAATAGATAATGTTACCCTAGTGACTTATTTAAATCAACAGAATTTAAACAAAGTTCAATACAATGCTCAAAACATCATACTAAACCAAATGTTTAAGTCTACAACAACACATTATCAATTAACTTAAGATATAGTGAAAATCTCATAGGGCAAATGATAGTTCTGACAAGTGCCCCAAAACTCATTCATCCTTATTGTTATGCTGTGTAAAGCTGTCAAGTCTAGCTAGTTTGCGCAGTCTGCCTCATGACTATAAATGAGATATCTTTCATCAAAGTTAAGCTTTGTTCCTTGCAAAATTTGCAACCTGACCAGGTGCCATTTTAATCACTCCCATTTAGATCCCAGACATTGGATCTAAAAAGCCTCTCTAACCCAAGCCAAAATCACACAGGGTAAGATCAGAGGAACCTAAATTAATTGCAGTCACATACCAGACTTTACTGGGCCGCCCATCCAAACAGATTGCTCATGACAGCATGGTTCTACAGAAATCAGGCCCAACATGCCAGTATACTTACAGATGTGTGCAGTATTTATGGTAAATAAGCATGGATTGTTTAGACAGCCTTTGGATTAGGAGGCCTTAAACATTGCACATGTATATTATGCACTTCCAAAAGCACGCTTAGACTTGCCAGGGTCTAGCCCTGATCTAACACTGTTCATGCATGCTTCGGTTTACTGCTCTGGGCCTCAAGTCACAGAATAACACGATCTTATTGGAGCACGAACATGTTCCTGTACCCCAGAGTTCTGCCACTTTTAGGAACAGTAGATGAGCTTTTACAGTGTTTCAAGCTAAATTCTTCTGTGTACTTAGCATATTGAATTACGTCACATTTAGCTCTTTGAGGAGACCAGACAGAAAACACTGAACAGCCACAATACCAACACCATATCAGACACGTGCCCGGCTTTTGTTTTCAGTTTAGCTGCTTTAACTGCACTATTTGCCATAAAAGATTTCTTTTGGAGCCATCCAACATACATTTAGCTAATGAAGAGACAGAGATTAGTGTACCTAACATGTCTTATAGTTTTTAATTGTCTATTCTTATATGGACAGCAAGGAAATTTAAATAAAATGGAAAACTGCATAGTAGTTAGGATAGCAAAATTAATATGGAAGACTGGTAATATGGCTAATAATAATACAATGATTGGCACAGTGTTTGTTTCATGTGTTAGGCTGTTAAATCACACTTCTGCTGTTTATGCATTTACAAAATTGTCAATTCAGCCTATGTCATGTTAATAATTTAGCATATTGTTGGGCCTATGAAGATCACAGTTATTACAGGGTTCATACAGGCACCACTAAATGAAAATCCAGGACTTTCAAGTACTCTTTCCAGCACCAATGTTTCATTTTTAAGGACATCATACAAGTGAAAAAAAAATAAAGTCAGAATCTAATACAGTAATTTCAACATTGCATGAACAAATGTATAAAATATGTAAACAGCCAAGAAAAGTAACACACTAAATATTTATAGTATGTGCAACAGCCTATATTATTTTATAATTTATCAAATATATTAATTCCACATTCTATCAATTAATATAATGGTATGAAACTGCATGTATAATGATGATTTGAGCAGTCACTGATTGAAATAATATGTATAAGTATCCCAGTATTTACATTAGTTTATGCTCATTTGTATAACAAGCACTAAAATGGCACAGTCTCTTTAAGAAAACCAGCAGTTCAGCCAACCTAGTCTAATAGAATGAACGTTACTATAACAAAATTTTGCAAACTGAGTTTTACATGCTGCTTTCTACATTTTACTGCAGTCCAAACACAAATCACTACTACGATGGCTGATTAAAACTTTAACACCAATTTTTCGCTTTATTACATCCTGCTATGTTATGATTTCGATGCATTTGACTTCAATGCATAATTTGAAAAACTATACATTTTCACACTTTTACAGACCCACCCACATTTACACACTTATTCCAACATGATTAGCTTCCGCAGTAGCTCACCTGAGTGTGTTGGACTTTGATCTCAGAGACCAAGCCTAGAGCCCAGCCAAGGACGCTCCAGTGAAAATGAAGAAAAATTTCATAAAAAGCTACACAAAATGATGTGATTGCTTCAGTAAATGTGCTTTTCATGTCGAATCTGCTTTTAAAACAATGATAACGTTTTAGGTTAGGGAGGTACATTTTACTTATTAAAACATCCATCTAATATTCACTTTAAAGAGATAGTTCACCGAAAATTTTTAATTCTCTCATCATTTACTCACCCCCATGCCATTCCGGATGTGTATGACTTACTTAAATATTGATCTTTTCTCACCTAAACTTTTATCGCTTCTGAAGATATGGATTTAACCAAATGGAGTCTTATGGATAACATTTATGTGGCCTTTATGTGATTTTTGGAGCTTTAAATGTTTGACCACCATTCACTTGCATTGTAAGGACCAACAGAGCGGACAGAGTTTTTGTTCAGCAAAAGAAAGAAAGTCATACACATCTGGGATGGACATTTCACTCACTTTTGGTGCCCCCCACTGGAAATTTCACTGGGAAACTGCAGCCAAATGAAGCCTATAATTTTGGTGTACAAAAATGTCCCCATTGTCAAGTGAATTTCACGAGATAAGGCTGGGGTTGAGCACACATTAACGAGAAAGGAGTCGCACAGTTTCTTTACTGCATCTGTGCTATGTGTGATTAGAATTTGGTTCTTTTTGCCTTTGATCAACAACTGAATGTAAAAAAAAAAGACTATTAAAAGAGAAATTACCGAATATAAATGGAGTGTGTGGAACTTTGATGGACACACATTACAGGGAATGAGTGTTCATGCAACAACAAGCAGTGAAAGGATCTCGAAGCTAAACTTCTTCACCACTACTGCAACTTATGGGGGTCTATAAAATATTTCACTGGCAAGTTTTTTTTTGGAAGTGGCCATTTTTTAGTCAGCTAACTTAAATTTGGTTAAATATGTGAGTGATTTACTCACATTGTAGAGGGTTGTAAATCCACATCGACATTTGACAACAACACAGAAGTGCAGACCATTAATAGTAACAGGCCTCTTAATGTCAAGTAAAAAAAAAAAAAAAAAAAAAAAGAGCTGTGGTTGGTCAATTTTCACTTCGGTCAGATGGCCCCTTCCAATCTTGGAGTGGTAGTGGCATAGTGGGCTGAAACACAGAACTGGTAAGCAGAAGGTTGCCAGTTCGTTCCCCATAGCCACCACCATTGTGTCCATGAGCAAGGCACTTAACTCCAGGTTATTCCTGGGGGATTGTCCCTGTAATAAATGTACTGTAAGTTGCTTTGGATAAAAGCGTCTGCTAAATGCATAAATGTAATCTTGGATGGTATCTGTGCACTGTGTGCTAAAGAGAGCCACAGTGAAAGATACATTAAAAAAAAAAAAAAAAAAAGACTAAATATGACAAAATGATTGATTTATATGAAAAAAGGTTATTTTTTACTTCTTTTTGCAGTTTAAAATGCAGCCTTTTAAGGTTTAGTAATCACAAAAAGCCATATTGCAATTTCAATCTTAATTCAATCAATCATGCAGCATTAATGGTCTCAGAAGTCTGCTGGTATCAAAACGTTTTGGATGGTTTCATCATGTAGCCTAGAGGCAAGATTCTGTTTTCACAACTGTCACGTCCATTTATTGCGTTTTTTCCACATTAACGCGAGATCGAGACAAAACAAAAATTAAATAATTACATGTTCTTAGCAGTGCCAACCCTTCCAGATATTGTGGCTATTATTATTTTTGGATTGTGCATTTGAATTCACAGAGGTTTTACAAAGTGTGTTACTAACTAATTACAAATAAACCATCTGTTGTTCATACCGGTGTTTTCATGCTTATTACCGATATGCAGATGGTTTTAATTTGGTCAATAATTGGCCGATAAATATTAGCAGCCAATACATCGGTGCATCCCTACTTACATAATAAATGTGTGTTATTAAGGAGGTAAAAGGGATGGGCAGTTACATTAATAATCGGATTATGAATCAGTCAATTCCGAATCACTCCCAAATCTAAACTGTTTCTGTAAGGTTTACCTTAAACACTGCCATGGTGACCAGGTACATATCCACTAAAACAACAACTTCTCAACCAATGAATCAGACCAAGGTCACATAATACATCAAAGAGCAGTTGTTCTGCTGTAAAAATCAGTCAATTAAAACATACTGAACAATACAACAACACAGCTTTTAAGCTTGGGTGACTGTGAGGCATTTTACAACAATTTAAAAAATGAAGCACTGAAGTTGATTCTTCAGACAGACAAACCACTTATCCACTCCTATTAGCATCTGTTATAAACAGTGATAAAACCAGATTCCTGCTTATTAAGTGATGTTCCCGGTCATGGTCACCAATTTAAAACCACACAGCCTCTGCTAACAGCTAACTTTTTACCAAACACTTAACATAGTAAATGATAGGGTCTAATATCTTAAAATATTTACGGGAACGATGGCTAATGAATAGCGCAGAACCTCACCAGAACTGAACCGGTCCTTATTTGGGAAAAGAGGGTCTGCAGATGTTGCATACAGAACATACTACAAACAGCAGGGATTTGGATAAGGCAAGCATACACATTCAGCTGGCCACCTTAATCCCACTAGGGACATTACTGCCTTTGCCGCAAGTGTGCATTCCCTCTCGGCAGCCTCCCATCAGATCTGAAATATGGGTTTACGTCCCCAGCTGTGACCACTCTGGAATCTGGACTACAGCAGTGAGAACAGGTCTTGAAGCAGTGGTATTCAACCAGGGTAAATGTACCCCAGTAGGCACTTAAGCAGGTTCCAGGTGTGCATGGAAAGATCTTGATTTTGTTTGTTAATGCCTAAAACAGAAATGATGACTTAAAATATTGGGGCTGTAAATAGATCAAAATAACTAAATGATTAATTTCAGTATTTTTCCTTTTCAGTTCAGGAAAGAAAAAAAAAAAAAAAAAGTTGTTACAAAATAAACACTAATTCTGTATTTCTCAGTCTGCATCAGAAAAGCAAACACAACAAATCTGCAATAATAAAATCATATAATAAGATTATCCACATTTTGTGTCCATAATTAACAAAGCAGAATCACTGTATTAATAAAGATTTCGATAAAATGAATGATAATGCTAAATGATATCCAGTATTATAAGAGTTAGGAAATACTACTGGTTTGTGAAATACTTCTCTACAGTACCTTCAGTACAGTATTTTTTAACACAAGAGTGAATTTCACTAATGCAAAGGGCTCATGACTAAACAAATGGCAAACACAGCTCAAAAACAAGCCCTTTAACCTGAGGCCATGAATGATTTTTTCCTCCATGATGCTAAAGAGTCAAGCACAACAAGTTTGTTGTTGTCACAACTTGCTCACTGAAAAAAAGCACAATAAGCAGGCAACACACCTAAAACAAAGTGACAAAATCTTACCGTACCCTTCAAATAGACAAGTACTCTCTTGACGCGAGTAGTCTGCCTGTAAAATCACATTTAGAGTGAAACCCTCATAGTTTGACCCGGTGGCCCTAGGCATGGCGTAACTATGTTTACACAAGAGCAAATTCTTCTTGAGTAAGTTTCTTAAACTTAAAAGGAGTTTCTATGGGAGTTCTTTGCACAATCTCTTTCTAGTCTGAGAATTAACCTCAAATACTCAAGTACTGTTCAAACAGAATTGGAACTACAGTAGTTGTTCATGAATCACAGAAAGCGATGTTTATATGACATTCACCTGTGAAACACTATTATCTCAACTATTGATATAAAGTTACAGACGTTCTATAGAATAAACAGCCATAAAGCTCAGGGAAGAAAGGATGACAGATAATGACAGCACATCTCCAGTCTTCCCTATGATCTCATCAGACTCTTTTTACAGCCTTGAGCGTTCAAATTCTTTCTATTATCAAAGAGGCCAAATGAATACCATCAACCGTTCCAAACGTACTGCTCGAGTTTCCTCTTTGGTAAATGGATGTCTAAAAAAGGTGATTTAGAAAATAACATATCAGTAAATCAAATAAGTTTGAAAGCAGCTTATTCTGATAACAGTAGAATAACAATAACTGTAATGAAAACAGATGACCTTTTGTAATGAGTCATGTTTTAAATATGTGTCATATGAGTGTTAAAGTAACAATCAGCAGAGAAGAGAGGCAGACAGTAGGATTTTCCTGACTGTACACTTTATTTTGCCTTTGTGGAATAAATGCTATAAAAACAGGACAGTAATTTTTAACAAGGGGTATGATCAGAGACAGTACAAAGAGGAGATGATGGTCTACTCATAGAAAAATGAGGAATTGTAAAACTCAACGTGGCAGCTATAGTAATGGAAATGCTGCATTTCAGTAAAAAAAGAAAAAACATTTTGATGAGACATTGATGTGATGTGTTTACTCTAGTGCGCATGCATGGACCAGCAGGAAAATACAGTTTTTAGTGTGATTTAAGCTAGAGAAGCTAAATATTTAAAGGAATAATTCACACAAAAATTATAATCCTCTCATAATTTACTCACAGTTACAAACTTGCATGACTTTCTTTCTTCTGCGGAACAGAAACAGATTTTTTTGATGGAGATATGACGTGGTTATATCCATACAATGCAAGTCAGTGGGGACCAACACTTTCTATCTCCAAAAAGGAAATAAAGGCAGCATAAAAGTTACACTATTACACCATTGCACTTGTGTATATGGCTGTGTGACAATAAAAGTGATTTGATTTTGATTTGATTCATCATACTTGATGCATGTGCAAATTGCTGTACAGTCATTCTGCACGTTCACACGCTGTACATGCGAGGAAGTGGAATTCAGCTTCAAACCATGATTGGGCCAAAGAAATTGCAGATTTCATGATTTAGAATGATAAACGAGCTACATTTTTGTCTGTTCACACCCAAAACCAATCGGAGCTAGAAGGTGTTGGACCCCATTGACCCATTCACATCTCCATAAAAAAAATCGTAATTTGTATTCCGCAGAAGAAAGAAAGTTATACAAGTTTGAGACTGCGTAAGTGCAAATAAATGATGAGAGAATTTTCATTTTGGGGAACTTACTGTAAGACTCACCGTTGTTGGAGTGCCGGACACAATCCTGAAAGACAGCATTCCATTTCTGCTGCTCCTTCTCGGTCACCACACAGAAAACGTAGTGACGTGCATAAGGGTGCCAGAGGATGAGGGGAAACTGTGTCGCACATTTTAGGAATGGAGAAGTGCCAACTTTAGCTTTTACACCTGGAAAACATACATAGTGCTGCATGACTGGATGATTCATTGTTCTGTTAAATATGCCTGAGGAAGAGGTCACCACATTCATCATGACCACAGCTGCACAACATACAAAGATAACAGTCTATCCCTGTCTCACTCTTTCTTTCTCTCCCTACTTCATCACTTCTTATCTGAGATTCTGGCCCAACCCATTTCTCCCTTTCTTAAAGAACTCCCTTTCCTCCTTGAGGACATCCTGGTATCCATATCTCCATCATTCCTTCTTTCAGACTGACCTGGGAGGCTGGTGTTAAGGAGCTCGAGATATTCCTCCATAGAAGTCAGGACCCTGTAGCCAGCACAATTAATAGTGCCTTTAGGATGCAGGCCTCTGTCATGGGCCTAATTAAAAGAAAGAGATAAAGACATGAGAAAGAGAGAGGCGGACAATTTGTGAAATATGTCCACAGTTAATATGATGAACTACACCTATGGTTAACACCTGTGTCATACAACCCACTAAAAATCTACTTGGGATCACATGGATCAAAATAATTACAAAAATGGCTAAGGAATTTGAAATTGGTTCTGAGAAAAAAAAAAGTTTAGCATCATTTGTTTGCAGATATCCTGGTTTGATATTTTGTGTGGCTTAAAGGGACAGTTCACCCAAAAATGAAAATGCATCATTTACTTTATCTCATGTCATCCCAGATTTGTTTGCGTGATGAGGAGGAGGGAGGGGCCGGGCCGTGAGTGCGCACGGCTGGCCCCCAGTTGGGCTAATCAGCCGAGGAAAGGGATAAAGCCGAGCCGGATGCGGCAGTTCGAGAGAGAGATCCACACGCAGCTGCCGTGTGTGTGTTTGTGTTTTGTGTCTTTTTGTTTCATTAAATATTATTTTGACTGTTTAGCCGGTTCTCACCTCCTCCTTGCCCATTTGAACCATGTTACAATTTGACTTTCTTGCTTCTGCTGAACACAAACAAAGATTTTGAGAAGAATATCTCAGCTCTGTAGGTCTATACAATGCAAGTGAATAGTGACCAAAACGTGAAGGTCCAAAAAGCATATAAAGGCAGCATATAATTAATCCAGACTCCAGTGGTTAAATCCATGTCTTCAGAAGCAATATGTTAGGTGTGGGTGAGAGAAGATGAATATTTAAGTCCTTTTTTACTATAAATTCTCCTTCCTGCCCAGTAGGTAACGACATGCACAAAGAATGTGAATCGCCAAAAACAAAAGAAAAATGTGGAAGTAGAAGTGGAGATTTATAGTAAAAAAAGGACTTAAATATTGATCTGTTTCTCACCCACACCTATCATATCGCTTCTGATGATTTGGATTTAACCACTGGAGTCATATGGATTACTTTTATGTTGCCTTTATGTGCCTTTTGGACCTTTAAAGTTTTGGTCTCCATTCAATTGCATTGTATGGACCTACAGAGCTGAGAAATTCTTCTAAAACTCATTTGTGCTCTGCAGAAGAAAGTCATACACATCTGGGATGGCATGAGGGTGAGTAAATGATGAGAGAATTTTCATTTTTGGGTGAACTATTCCTTTAAGTGACCTAATACTATTTGGGGCCACTGTCTTCGTAATACAGAAATTAATTATAACAAATGAGAAGTAAAATTGTTGAGATCAAATACACCCAAGGAAAAAAAAACATTTACTCTATATTTACTCAAAATTCACACAAAAACAACTTAAATTGTTAGGCTGATGGTAGATTTTGGAATTGCTACAAAGAAGAACTACCACTTATGTTAATTACCGGCATGATTATTATTACTGATGCGCTAATCTCAAATTGGCCAAAAATTCATATTATCTGAAAAGTTAATCCTGTTACCTGTTTGTTTTCATAATAGTTGATGTTGAAGGAGTCAGGTATAAAGAGGAAACCATTCCTCCATTTTTTATTTTCTTCTAGATACTGGAACAAAGCCCCTGAGAAGATGGACTTATTATTAAGAGGCACCTACAAAAGGAAAACAAAAATTAAAGTGTGGTCTAATTTACCACAAGGTCCAGCTTTAAACAGGATTGTTGTTCCTCAATGTTTAGTGAGGAGCTGGCCTATAATTATATACATTGTTAGGACTGGAACTACTTAAACTGTGTTTATTTAAATCTTTGACTGTGTGTACTTCTTGAAGAGAGCCTGTCACGGTCCATTGTCAAATGCAGTCTACAGACTTATATGGTTTAGAGGGGCATACTGAGGTAATACTACATATTTCAAATAGACAAGGATAACATTTTTCAAACAGAGCCAAGGCCTCATCAGTCCACTGAGAAATCCCCTGGTTTCATTTATTATTTCACTCAAATGAGGTTCAAAATACTTTAGTCCCTATTCTGGCTCCATAATAGTCTTGTGAAATGACACATAGAGCTGAAAAAAGAGGAATAGAAAAAGGCAGAGCTTTACCTTCCTGTGCAGGAGCTGGGGTTGAGGGCCTCCCCCACCCTCCATGTCATAGCGCATCTTGTTAAAGAGAGCAACTGCATACTGCTTTTCATATAGTCGACCAAACTCTCCCATCAGCTCCCCTGTCCGTGCTGAGAGAGATAACACACAATTAACGAGCATAAAGAAACCTCAAAGAATCAGCATGGCCATTATGAAGTAAGGCAGGGTAATAGCCAGGTATATTCTGAGTTATAAGACAATGTCTGTGGCATGCTGTCGTTAACACAGACAATCATTTTGATTCATCCCTGAGTTGGCAAAAAATTTGAAATGTGAAAACTCGGTAGGCAAGTGGACTGCACCGGGAATAATTGTTTAAAATGTGCAACTATCACAAGAAAGTATAACCATAACACTTATAAATTACACGTCTACGTGTCTTACCAACCCTGTCTGTGAAAAGTTACATCCCAACATATGAGACTACTAGCTAAAAAGAAACCTGTTTATTTTCGTTTGGTATCTAGATCTACACAAGTTATTTACCCCATCTAGAAAAGTAGTTTCACCTCAAAGGACAATGTAGACAACTTTACAACTGAAGTAACAATTATTTTTTATTGAAGAGGTTGTATAAGGGCTTTAAAATAAAAGCTTAACATCTGGGCTTTTAAAACCACATTTCAAACTGAGGGAACAGTATAAATTAAAGTCTGTACTCTGTAGTAATGACAAAATTATTGTCTGTTGTGCTAATTAACACCATGCCACATACAGTACAGTAAGCTGTCTGTAGAAAAATAAATTTTATTATTAAATTAAAATATAAAATATGGAAATTACAGTAAATGCAGTAATTTAAACACCGCAATAAAAAACTGTAATGGTTGCATTAGCATTTCAACCCTTGTTGCAACTTCTTTGCAGCTCTACTACATAAGGTTGCTGTTCAATGAATTGATGGGCATTAATCATTAACCGCAATTCACACTGTGCTCCATGTATCTGATCAGAAGAGGAGATTACAAAGTTCAAGCTTCACTGCTTTGGCCTTCACATGCATGTGAAAGCACATCAACACTGCATTTGGCATATGAATACAGGAAACTCCTTACTGACTACTTTCAAATGGGATATTTTACAAATGACTCTGTAGGGCTTGTTTGTAAAACTAAGGGATGCAGAGGAAAGAGAACAGAAAAAACAACAACATTCCTATCCATTCACATAAAATGTAAAGATGCCATTAAATTAGGGGGAAGCACGGCGAATGAAGCACTTAGTGATGGTCAAAGTAAGGCCCAAAACGTCTTCGCAAGTATGTGAATCCAAACGGTTCTAGTTATACAAGTTCAATTGTGCGTTGGCATGTAATGCAATGTGTCAGACCACAGTTCCGAACGCAACGCAAGTACGTGGTGCATTCTCAGCACTGTCACAAGGGGAGTTATAGCAGATATTAGCGTAAACGTAGAGAACGTGAATGTAACAAGGTTAAGGTTGGGAAAGGTGGCGGCGGGAACCGGACGAACCATCAAAATAATGTTTAATGATAAATTAAAACAAAGACAAAACAAACACAAACGCACACACTGTAGCTGCATGTGGCTCTCTCTCTCCCAAACTGCCGCATTCCGCCACATTTATCCCTCCAATTAGAGGCCCTACGCCCTCCTCCTCGTCACTGTCCTCCCTCCTTTGCCTCAGGCCAGGGAACCCCCGGCATGACGTACATCCCCCCCAGGGAGGGAGATGAGGGGAGGGAAAAAAACAAAACAAAAACAAAAAAGAGGAGAGGGAAAGGGCAAGGCAGAGCAACAGTGAGAGAGAGAGAGAGGAGAGAGAGAGAAAAAAAAAACTTGCTTGCCGTTTTCCCAGACACGCCATTGCCTGGTCCTCGATCACTCCTTCACCCTCTGGTGGACGACAGCCGCTCCTCCCCGGGCGGACCGGAGCCAGTCCTCCGACCCCTAGCGGATGGAATGCCCCTCCGCATTTTGGCAGCCAGTAGAGAATTCCTCCGCCCCTGGCAGCGGCTCCACCGCTCCAGGCGGCCGGCAGCGAGCCCCTCCTCCCCTCGTGGACAGCGTCCATTCCTCTGCGTCCAGGCAGTCAGCAGCAACTCCTCCGTCCCCCCATGGATGGCCGCGGCTGCTCCTTTGGGTGGATGGCAGTGGCGAGGACACCACGACAGCACATCCCTCCTCCTTCCCGGGTTTCGGCACCAATGTAACAAGGTTAAGGTTGGGAAAGGAGGAGGTGGGAACCGGATGAACCATCAAAATAATGTTTAATGAGAAATTAAAAGATAAAGACAAAACATAAACACAAATGCACACACTGCAGCTGCATGTGGCTCTCTCACTCCCGTACTGCCGCATTTATCCCTCTCCTCGGCTGATTAGCCCAACTGGGGGCCGGGCGTGCGTAGTCACGGCCCGGCCCCGCCCTCCTCTTCATCACAGTGAAACTAAGTTACCTAGGCCTAATTGACTTTGTATGATTACAGATAGGTCAGTGAGATCACCTGCACATTAACAACCGTATATGATTGTCATTAATCATAGAAATTGCTTTTCATTCTCATGAGTAGGCAGCGAGTCCAACAAATCAGATCCATATAGCTAAATGCTCATGTTCAACAGGACCATTAACATCAAAGTTCCCATAAGAGCAAATTATAAACAGACCTCATGTTTAGCATTTACATAATTTAGTCTGCCAATCTCATGTGCGCACAGGAACACCCTAATGTTCCCTGTCTGAATTTTAGTATGGCCTACACTGCAGTTAAGAAAAGTTTTTGGAGCTCTGAGAGTTGGTTGGGGGAAATCATAAGCAATCCATCATAATTGTTCCATAAAGCCAGAATATGTAATTAAATGAACTGTTAAAGCCATTATACAAATTGTGCAGGCAGAGCTTAAGAGGGGAATGTGAAAAAGGAGACAGGGAGGCTGAGCAGTGGTGCTCGTAGCTGTACGGCCGTACGCACCATGCATACCATGAGTGCTCCAACTGACCTGAGAAATATTTACTCTTATAATATTTCATCAATCATGAAATGTGTCCCGAATTTCTGTTGGCTGCTTAAAAGAAATAGCAATGCCCAATTTGCAAATGAATAATTCTTTTGAGTCGGTTCTTTTCAGTGAATTGGCCAAAACGGGCTTGCAAAACTCTTTGAATCGATTCGTGATTCAGTACAATTCGTTCAGAGCGCTCTCTCACTGAATCATTTGGAGCGGTTTCACACATAGTAAAACAGTATCAGGATATTTACGAATACAGCGCTGTATACAGTGTAAATTTACCTACAGTCAACTGAAACAAAAGGCTGACTTTTTGAGAGGTAACTTTGAGAAACTTCAGCTAGTGCTGTGTCATGTGAACAAGAGGCTGTTCAAACTGAACGTGTTTTTGCATCCGCTCACGCTGATTTTCAATTGTTTTCCACATAAACATTCGCTAGATAGATGTCTTTTGACAACTGCTTCAAGCTTCACTGTGTTTTTAGTATCTCTCATGGGAGCGCTGCATTTTTAGATGCTGTGTCAAGTTAAACTTCAACTGATAAAAACGCGTCTGAAAAACGCGTCTGTGCGTTGTGGTGCGTTTTGCTTTTTTAGCACGAAAACGCATCTGTCTGAACGGTTACTGGAAGAAATGCTTTCGCTAATAGTTACATGAATGCTACTCATACTCAATAAAACGAATGCTTATCTCAAAGTCACCAGAACTGAACGCTTTGGTGTTGTTTTTTGCACACAAAAAATCTCACAGGGGAGCATAACCCCGGACCCCCCAGATATAAGGTTTATCAGGCACATTTCTGTGCGTACCCTCAGATTAAATCCTGCAGGTGCCCCTGAGGCTGAGGTTCACTCTGACCATCTGCATTGTTTTAAAAAGTGTTTTACTGGGGTGATGGGCAATGTGTGCCTATCTTACTGTACATCACAATAATGTAAGAAACAAATAAGCAACGTTCACCAGTTCAGTCCAAGTCAAACTGCTAGTTTGTCACTACAGGGCTTGTCACTTGGTAAAATACATTTAAAATACAATTTATATATAAAACCTAAAGGCGAACTATGCAATTTTTGTGCCTCTAGCGTCACCAAATGAAATTGTAAAAGTAATGACTTCTCAAACAGGTTTTCCAAACACTCCCGTCTGCTATTGGTTAGAAAAAACAGACAGTCCCGCCCCAAACTCACAGCATTGGCTGAGTCAGTGAGTCAGTGCACGTTCTTACACCGATTATGCCTAATAAGCCAATGCATGTGGTCCTGTAAACGCAATAAACGGCATTCCTTTAAGAACAAACCGGTCGACACAGGTAGATTTTTGCCCATTGCACCGATTTCACGTGGCACGTAAACAACTTTACCAGTGTTCTCACCAGCTTATCCAATGTGCGCACATGTTGAGTGCATGTCTCTTCACGGTTTGATGTCAAAAGCAGATAATAACGCGATTATTTCAAATATCATTTAAATACGGTTTTCTTGCTTCGTCAGATTTTTAAAATAAGCTGATATTTGGGAGTAATCAGCATATTGGTGTGCATGTAAACGTGCTAGGTGTTGCTGTGACGAACAGGTCGGGACACACAAACAACGACCTACGAATGGCTTGCTTATAGTTGTCTCTGCATACAAACCTGGGATAGGAGAAAAGTATTTTAACATTGAAACATTTAACCTTTAAGATGCCTATTTTGAATCACACCTTTGTATCAGGTTTTGTATCAAGTCTTTCTGTAGAGGCAATGATGGTGGGAACTAGGCTGGGCAGCTGTAACTGCATCATTGTTTGCACACTTACTAAGCATCAGTCTTAGACAAACATCCTGAGGCAGATCCCACAGTGTTGTTCTCCCATAACAAATCATTCCATACACACTCACACAAGATTTCACAATCCAAAAGTCTTATCTCAAATCCAACTAATGAAGATTTTCGCAGTAACTTATTTCAACACTAGCAAGACAAACAGAACTGTTTTGATGAAAATGTAAAGACCACATGAAATCGCTTGACAAGCCGTTTTCTTTCCTGTGTTGACATTTTTCTTATTGAAACAAAGTTTGTGCAGGACATATCACAGGACTTGTCGGTTTTTTTTTTAATAGCCAATAAGCTTTAGCAAAACTGCTTGAAGCAGGCAGTGGAGCAGGGCGGAGTGCATCCGCTTAAAACTGTGCCACAGTTTTTGAATATAGCAGAACAGGTTCCGACACAACACAGACTATTTCTTTTCTTTTTTGAATCAGAGGTCCTGGAACGCTGCGCCGAGGTGCCGGAACACCATTTCAAACTGTTCCGCCCCATTTTAACCCCTGCTAAACATCCATGAAACATTTGCTACTTGCTAGCAGTTTCAGGTGGTACATTCTCATTCTAGAGAACATTTTATCAGACAAAAATGTATGTAGTGCAAAATAAGGCTGGGCGATATGACAATATATATCGTGGCGACAATGAAAAGTGTCACTCGATAGAGATTTTGCTGTACCCTGTATATCGTGATATGCAAATATCTGTGTGCGTATCAGTGGGCAGGGCTTCACGTGAGACTGAGAGAACTGAAGAGACATGGACAGGGTTTTTCCGGCATTTAATATTTCAATAAAATTCAATGACACTCAACTAGCTTTCGGCGCTTCATGAGCACTAAATATGCTTCTCATCTCATCTGTTTCATGCGAGTGTCGCTTGCTCCAGAGACAGCACGCGCAAGTCCAGAAGGCTTCCTAATGTATGTGCTCCAGAGACAGCAAAGTCCACACTTTCATAACTCAAATGTGAATTTTGAAGCTGCCATGCGTTTTAAAAATAGTATGCAATTCAATACGTCTTCAAAATTCACATTTGAGGTATGAAAGGGTGTAATTTATGTTGTAGAAAAGTAATGTTGATAACAGACCTTATTTTACTCATAAGTTTAAAAACCCCATTATAAAAACTCATGTGTTCCCTCTGGATTTTCCCATAGCGAATTCTCTTCCAGTTTTTTGGACTACAACCAGAACAGCTCTACTGAGTGCTGTTTCTGCCCTGGACAAAAAGTCAGAGTTCGCTGTGATAGAGCTTGTTGCTGTGATTCAGACCGCAAAGTACCGCCGAAAATCATGACAACTCAATCTAAAAATTACAAATAAGCCCCTCTTTGACAAGTTTGTGTATAGTTAGCACTGAATTTCGAATGAAAAGTCACGTCACGCATGATCATTATCGATCATCGCTTTACTCCATACTCGCTTTTGCCCATCCCTGTATGCTATATGATGTTTGGAATGATTTTATACATTTATGCAGTGTTTATATAAGGATTTAGAAGGGTGAAAGGGTGCAACAGCAGACATTTATTTGAGAGGTTTGAGTTCACAAAGCCGAAGTTCTTTCACAAATACTTTATACAAGTAATATTGGCTTGGGGTGTGTCTAACCAATATACTTCATTATCATAAGGAAGAGCTTTGTAGGAATGAAAACCACAAGGATAAGATCATGGACACATGGTAACTGTGAAATAGTTGACTCATGACTGTTGAATATTGGCACTTTATTGTTCACTTCACTTTGAGTCATGGCCACATTACCACCTCGGGTGTGCATATTTCCAATAATTCAATGGTCCATTGTCAATTATTTTGATGATGTCCTCCTCATTTAGCCTGTAAAACATTCTATTAGCACTTTCTAACAAAAACAGTTTAGATAGAAGATTTTGTTTGATGATTATATGTAACTGGTTAGGAAGTTAGCTTTTTGCAGTCTTGAATTAATGGGAAAACTGGCAGGGATTAAGTATAGCTGATATAAGTCTGACACGCAGACATTCTGCAATTGTTACATGCCTTGTTGTAGGAAACAGAGAGAGTCAGTAACAGTTCCTTTCTTCTACAAAAGAAAACTTAATTTCATTGCACAAGACACTTTGACAGGATGAAGGCTAAACCAAATCAAACTCTGATCAAACTCTAACCCATGTTATTTGATGGTCTGCTGTTAAGTGAAGCATGTCTTGATGTGATTTATGAACATGCTGTGCTCTCAATTTGTTTTAATTGTCCTGAGAGCCTCAATGGTGCTGAGTCCAACACTGAGCAAGTCCCACATTCATCATGGAAAATTCCCATTTATACATTCACTGGCCTATGAATGGAGCCACATACTGTATCCCATAAAACCTTACTTAACTGGCTGAATCACATGTCTTCAGCATACTCCTTAATTCCTTCTCAAAAGAGTCATAAATCTGTGCTTCACAGAGACATTGGCACTCCAACTAGGCTAGATGATTTCTGCACACTAACTCTACAGGCACTTCCATTTTGGTCAAAATTCCAGTCAGTTCTGTGGATGACTAAGAATTGTTCATTTGTGAAGTGGATGAGTTAGCATTTGCAATATGTGAAGACACACACACACACACACACACACACACACACTCACACACAAAGAAGTTAAAGTGGGATGGGTTAAGTTCACCCAAGTAACACAAGGCCTCACTATAAAGCTCTATTAGTGTTCCATGGCCTGTTTACAAGTATTCAATAATTTCCCCAGAAACACCCCCCACAGGGCAAACATTCCACTTAAGTATTTCCTGTATGAACCCCCTCTTCTCCCAGCTATTTAAAACAGTGGTGTGGGGATGTCATTTACATCACCAAATGACTCTAAATACAAGTTCATGTGTAAGCAAAAACATGCTTTATTAAGCATTAAAGATATAGTTCACCCAAAAATGAAAGTTCTCTCATCATTTACTCACCCTCATGCCATTCCAGATGTCTATGACTTACTTTCTTCTGCTTAACACAAACGAAGATTTTTGGAAGAATATCTCAGCTCTGAAGGTCCATACAATGCAAGTGAATGGTGGCCAGAACTTTGAAGGACCTTTTAAAGGTCATGGGTGATAAACAGATCAATATTTAAGTCCATTTTTACTATAAATCTCCAAATTAAATATTTATCTGTTTCCTCACCCACACCTATCATATTGCTTCTGAAAATATTGATTTAACCACTGGAGTCTTATGGATTACTTTTATGCTGCCTTTATATACTTTTTGGGCCTTCAAAGTTGTATTAACCTAACAAGCTGAGATATTCTCCTAAAAACCTGTTTGTGTTCAGCAGAAGAAAAAAAAAACATAAACATCTGGGAGGGCATAAATGTGAGTAAATGAGAGAATTTTCATTTTTTTAGTGAACTATCCCTTTAATACAATCATCCATAAAGCCCAGCTTGCAACACCTTAAGCTGTGCCAACTAATATAAAATCAAAGATAAGCAGCTTGTTCAGTTCTGTGACAGGAAGTGTTGAGGTCATTCTATTCCCCACCCTCTATTTTGAGATGATTACCTCATTCATTTTGTAGACTACACTAAGATAGAGGGGGTTTGATGTTATGTTCTGGACACTTTTCAGATTGGGGGACTCCCTCTGTCTCCGAAGTTGAACCATGCTCTTAAACCACAAGATGTGGTCCAAAAGTCCAAGTGCCAACAGATAACAGTTTACTCTAGGCATATCATACTGTCTAAACAAAGTGAATGTGTCTTCACATTATTATAAGAATCTGATAAACTTAGGGCACTTCGCATTTAATCAGTCATACCCTGTATGAATCACCTGACATACTGTGCCTGATTATTGTGCTACAGAGCACAAATCTGCTCACATAGTGAGCATGCATCACCTCCTGAAAGCCATTCAAATGTTATCCAAATGTTAGAGTATGACATATGGTCCAGACAGCCTCCTTACTGCGGTTGGATTCTCCATGCGTTCCTGAGATTCCATATCTGATATGCTTTTTCTCTTCAAATGTGCAAATGGATGAAAGCTAGGAAGTTGTTTTCTCACTCCCAAATGGAATTTCATCAACTATGAATATTTTTACCAAACTGTCCTTGGTGGGTAATCTTCTCCCAGTAAACCACAGTGAATGTCAATTATACAGGCATTTTCTGAAACTCATTACCAACTATCCACACCATACCTGACCTCAGCTCTGAAGTGCAGGCCACATTGGTCCAACAAACCCATTTAACCTCAACCACCAATAGTTGGTTTGTGGAGGTCAGGATCACACATTCATCTTGTAGATCTTCAAGCATTACATTATTTTACTCTTCCTCCGTTTTAACTGGCACACTTTGAGCAAATATATGTATGCCAATGTTCATAAAGTGATTATTTATGCAGCGTCCATTCCAAATGCAGTCCCAGAAAGCAATAACAGGAAATACTGCGCCACGTCGCTACAAAGTTTACTCCAATGAGAGAACAGCACAAAGTTTATTATCCCACACCTTTTTCCTTTTGGGGTGCCATTCAAAACATTTCACGCCGTTCTCCAGCACGATAACGGCTGAAAACAACAGCGGTCTATAACCGTTTGCATTGCAACCCTATTCTTTCGCAACATCATAATTCATCACATAACAACACTGATTATTATCTATCACGTCGTGCTTCTAGTAAGTCATCAGTGGAGGTCTATTAAATGCACTTACATGTAATAACCTCCCGTTTACTTTCATCAAGATGAGTTGAGATCAAATCCCCCATTGCGCCGCTGTTCCTTGGCTGAGTCGATTAACTTCGTCTCCGAAAAGCAGCAGTGTAGTAAAAGGGGCGCTGGTTTCTTATGATATGATATAAACAAAAGTTGATTTGAGCGGCTCCACCCTCTTCTACTCAAGTATCTTGAACGCAGAAAGCAGTGTCAGAGTTTTCACATAAAGGCTGACAGGCGCTCAGCTGAAGTGGGCTGGATAAAGGAAAGCTCAATCTTCTATAACTTCTCTTCATCCGTCTAAAGAACAATCAAATACACATTTTTTTTTTTTTTATTTATTTATTTTTTTTATACAGAAGAGCATGCTAAAGGCGTGGTTTCAAAAATCTGTGAATTCGACAATTCACCTCATAGGGGCCGTTCTCACCGAACACGTTTTTGTGTCTGTTTAGTGTCTTTCAACGGGGCTAAAGGCACACCTTGAGGAAAATATGCTTTTTTATTTTATTTTATTTTTTTTTTTTGGTCACAGAGTGTATAAAAATACATTTCTTTTTTTTAATATTGATGGAGCAACATAATTTGTGTGAAAAGAAAAAATAACGGAATGTTGCTTTGATTATTTTTTTTAAAGGGGGGTTAAAGTAATGTCGTGTAAATATAGGAGCAATAGGGCAAAATGTGTCAACTTTTGAGACAGCGAGTTGCTTTTTTGAGTAACAAATTAAGATAATGCTTATTCAAAATAACCACTTCAGAAAAGAGTTAAACATTTTTTGTTAATTTAAGTCACAGTTGGCATTTCATAACATCTCAGGTATTCTATAAACAAATGAATCTCCATTGTAATTGGATCAGTCAATGTGAGCCCACTTTGAACATTTAATTTGTTTTAATCCGTGAAACAGGGGGGCTTTTTACCACAAATACAAAGCCTGGCCAAAAAAAAAAAAAAAAAAAAGTTGCATACTCTAATATTTAATATTTCATTGAACCGCTTTTAACTTTGATTATGGCGCGCATTCATCGTGGAATTGTTTCGACAACCTTATGCAACTTCACAACATTTATTTCCGTCCAGAGTTGCATTAATGTTTGTCAAAGATCTGGTATTGATGACGGGAGAGTCGAACCACTCCGTAAAGTCTTCTCCAGCACATCCCAAATTCATTCAAGGGGCTTAAGATCAGGACTCTGTGGTGGCCAGTTCATGTCTTTCACAATCTGAGCCTGATTAATCTTGGCATTGTCGTCCTGGAATATGCCCGTGCCGTAGGGAAGAAAAAAATCCATAGATGGGATAACCTGGTCATTCAGTACATTCAGGTAGTCAGCTGACTTTATTTTGCTGAGCCTAGACCTGACTAACTGAAGCCTCCAGAGGCTTGCACAGAGTGCACTATGCTTCCCTTCTTACCCTGATGTGCCCATCGCTTTGGAATAGGGTAAATCTGGACTCATCAGACCACCTGACCTTTTTCCATTGCTCCACAGTCCAATCTTTATGCTCCCTACCAAATTGAAGTCGTTTTTTCCGATTAGCCTCACTAACAAGTGGCTTTCTTGTGGCCACACAGCTGTTTAGTCCCAATCCTGTAAGTTCTTGTCGCATTGTGCATGCGGAAATGCTCTTACTTTCAGTATTAAACATAGTCGTGAGTTCTACTGTCGATTTTTTATGTTGTGACTTCACTAAGCGTTTTAGTGACTTCCGATCACTATCATTCAAGATTTTTTTCCGACCACATTTCTTTCACGAAGCTGACGGTTTACCACTATCCTTCCAGATTTCAGTAATGCGTTGGACAGTTCTTAACCCAATTCCAGTGATTTCAGCAATCTCCTTAGCTGTTTTCTTTGCTTGATGCAGGCCAATAATTTGCCCCTTCTGAAACACAGTCACATCTTTTTCACGACCACGGGATACGTGTTACGGTATGGTTGTTTAAGAGAGAAGCTACACACTGCATCAGTTAGGGTTAAAAGAATTGTTTCCAGCACATTAATTACTGCAATAATGATTTATTTAAATCCAGTCAGTGTGCTCTCATTTCACTTATTGGACAGTTATTAAAAAACTTTGGATTAATCACCTTGAACAGAACTGAAAATTATAAATATGTATTGTCTAAAAATACTGTAAATATGATCATTTCAGGGATTCAAATCAGCTACATATATTTGCAACTTTTAAAAATGATTGAATATGAGATCAAATTACCTCAAAATCAAACTTTCGACACTGCATGCAGTGATCTCATGGATCAGGAATAATTTGCAGTGTATACTGACAAACAGGTGTTAAGGAAAATACTGTGGTAGCCTTTGTTGCTGTTTAGTGTTTTGGGAGAGTATAAATCAAAAGCGCCTTTTACCCCAGGGGCCCTTTAGCCCCATTGTACCCTATACACCTAGATGTAGGTGCCTGCTGACACCATACAGATAAAACATGTTAAAATTGCCAACAAAACATATAAGGAAAACATAAAAAATTGGCAAATTGTTTTTTATTGGAAATGATCACTTTTGCTAAAACCTAGGAGAAATAAACACAAAACAATGTAAAATAATACTGTTTTAACAAGTTAACTCTCTATCACTGTTAATAACTATAATTGCAGGTTCATTATTCCCACAGAAAATTTTCAAAAGGAAATTTGACCAAGAAGAAACTTTTTTAAAGACATGCAGGTTAACAACTCTAACTTAATTTGTAATTATTATCACAAGTTAAGCGTTACTATTGGGCTTTTATTGTTTTTAGACCTTTATCAAATTACACTATTTTCATATAAAATAAGCACATTATTTTACAGTACCTTCTCAGTCAATACCAAAGAAGAAGAATTTTCAAGGTTAGACATTTCAAAGACTATTATTTGTCAAAGGCTTTTTTAAACCACCTGTTTTGAAGTGTCAGTTTTTGCTAAACTGGTAATGGTGTTACAAATAGAAGACTAAGAAGAAGTATTTTGTTACCTACTATGTATTCAACAAACATCAAAATAAAAATAAAAAAGTAAATGAAGTAAATAAAAATGTAAAACAAAACAGCAATCATGATAAATCAATTTGTGAACAATTAGAAGATAAGTATACATTTAGCAATGGCAAACCTGACATTTGTTTTACAAGCATTAAAATACAATAAAGTCAGAGAAGTACAAGTATACAAGATGATTAACAGCAATAAACAATTTATTTGTAAACGGTTACAAACAGGAGAAAAAACTGTAATAAACAATAAAGAATAATAATATAAAGTCTTGTTTGTGCATTCATGCACATGTGTGGCAGTGTGCAGTAATCACAGCATGTGCCTTGCAAATGTTTGTTGTGCATTTTATGTACACCATAGTGGTTTTTATGTCCCTTGGGTGACAGACCTGACACCTTTCCCTCTTGGTGGGGGAAGCTGTTGTGGAAGGGCCTCCATTGTTCATCCCAGTCTGAAACAGAATGTTCTTGTGCTTTCCTCAATATACTGACAGAGGCTGGTGCTAGTGCTGCTGTCTTTCCATGAGGGGAGACCCCAGAGCTCTTCCAGAAAGAGCCTCCTTCTTTATAACCTCCCTCTGTTCCAGCCGGGATTTATTTCCATCCACGCAACAAAATAACTGTAGGCAGAGACATCCAAGATGGTGAAGAAATCACCATGGGCCAGTGATACCTTGGCCTTTTGAAGGTGTATGTGCAAATAACCTAGAAAAAAAAAAAAAAAACACAGACAATTTTAGATTTAGCTAATTTGTTGACATCTGCTGCCATAAGTAACACCTGACATTTCAATTTACTCCAAATGTGCCATTTGGCCTTGAAAGTAGTCAAATAATGCCTTGTCAAAGTTGTCAAATCTGCCTTTGATGTGGTTGTAACTTGTCAGCTAAGATTACATTGAGCTTCCTCTCCTTGTGAAGTGTGCTCATCAAAACACTTTTGTTTTTGTTTTTTTCTGGGACAATAGGACACTGTAAAAGCAAACACAGTGTCTGTGAAAGCAAACATTGAGGAGAACTGCTCTGCCTCTGGTTTTTAGCAGTGAAGGCTTGTTTCTTCTAATTGTTCCAACTATGTTTAGTTTCCTCTGAAGCAGCATACGATGTGAAAAAATTGTCACAGGTAATGGTGTGTCCCTGGAGACCAGCTGTCATTTCAAGGACCACACACATTTCCTGACTGATTTCTTTCTGGCCATCCACTATGCAGGTTTACCAGTATAGACCTGCATGTTCCAATCATAGCTGGACCTGGAATCATATGCTGTCCAGGTTTTTATTCCATACTTGGTCAGTTGTCTTGGCATGTATTGTTTGAAGGGACAGGGACCTCTAAAACTGACCAGGCACTCGTCCACTGTGGCATCCAAGCCTGCATTGCACATAAGTGGCAGATGATCAACCCAGTTATCGCAGATGTCCAAGGTTGGTGCCAGTTTGTCACATTGCTGTCTTGTGGCACGTCTTTTGTCCCTGTTGTCAAAGCAGATGACCCTTGACTCATGACATGGTAACCAGAAAAATTGCCTGTCCTGACTCAGCATGCCATAAACTGGATGTGGCCTCATTGTGGGATTGATATACGCCTGCCAGAATCACCAGATTGATATAGGCCTGTAAGTCTGTCCAGGCCACCTCCCTCCAGCCATCACCATTCACATGTTTCCCCTCTAAATTTGTCATTGCAATCAATGCATTTTGAATTGCATTTGGAAAAAATAATTAAAAAGCTGACTTTATGTCATCAACATGGGAACATTATCTTATTGTTCCAGTGGTCTTCTTGATGTCACTCCTAGCTGACCATCCAGTTGATGCTCTCCTTAGACTCTGAGGAAGAAATGGAGACCACAGTGTCCTATTTTTGGACTGGAAACTGACCTGCAACTCACCACCAGGGCACTCTTCCTCTGAGTCTTCCGCATCAGTTCCACGGTGGTCTCAGTCAAACTCTGTATAGTCTTCAATTTCAGACACTTGTTCCAAGGGATCCTTTGGTTCAGTGTCTGCTGTGCCTTTTTCATCATCAATGGTGTCAAGTAACAATCAGTGGTCTCCTAAACATTTTGGGAACGCAACTCATGTACAGTATTCAGCTATTTCCAATAATAAAAATATAGCTCTTTTCTCCTTGAATAGGGGAAAAAACGAAATCTCAAAAACTGCTTGTCAAACTTAGCCTTCTTTAACATAGGCTACGTAATGTTACGTTTACAATAACACACTGTATCAGCAATAAACTCTTGACTTGAACTGCATCATAAACTTTCTTAATCTTAAATCACGTTTAAGATTTAAATGTATTTTTCAGGTTGGTCCAGCCAGTGCGCACGCGCGTCACTTCAAGAGCCGAGGACGAGCGGTCATGTTTAGAAGAGAACCTTTTGGCTGCAAAAGACTCGCGAGGGTCGCATTTGCTGTTCCTTAAATTAGAGTTATGTTTAGGGTTAGGTTTAGAGGCAAGAATATGTGTCGGGTTTATGTGGGACTCCAAATATACACACTAAGCACAGTGTGAATTTCGCACAAGACTCTCGCGAGACTTTCCCCAGCCAGACGGTTCCTTTCTAGACAAGACCCGAAATAAACTCAGGTTTTGCCACACGGAGATGCAGACTATCACGTCGTGGTCGCCCTCTAGTGGTCTGTCCCTGATAGCACATGTACATCACCCAGACGTCCATTTGATGTCTGTGTTTACATCTGGAACACATTTTTTTTAGGTTGTTTGCTAATTTTCGATTGGATGTCAATAAGACATTCAGCAGATGTCTTTGAGACGTTTATGATTTAGTTTGTTTTGTAATCTGATCTTTTTAAGATGTTTAGCATATGTTAATTAGATTGTGATGCTTTCCAGATGAAAAGATCTAAAAACAGACATCTCAGAGATGTGTGTGCAATCTGGGATATTATTTCTTACAGGAGCATTTTTACACCATTAACTCATTACATACTGGGTACTCACCTGCGTCTCAATCAGCTCCCTAGCTCCATGTGTCGTGAATCAGTATATCATGAACACGAATTTGGGCACTGGCAAGGGTGTTCATCCACTGAACATTGGGACACTTATGCCTCATTTACCTGCGACACGATTACAAGGCAAGCTCGCGAATTCAAGCGCTGTTATTAATAAGCATCATCGCTGTATAAATGACACTATCGTTCATTTTCGTTGAATATATTCAAATGTACAGTGTGATTATGAAAGATATATTACATTAAATAAATAAAAAATATAAAGGAGTGTATTTTAAACCTACTTTTAAAAACTCAAATATTTAAAAGATTGTTTCATTTTCATGGTCATTATGGATGAAAGACTTTACAAACAACATAACGCTTTAAAAGACAAAATAAGGCTTTGACATCATATGCAGTATTTACACTTGTGCCCGTCTTCTAAGGGCTTGAGAGACTTCAGAAGACATCACGACGTTTCCGGTAAGGGAACATAGTGAGCAGATGCTCCCTGGTTTTTACGGTGTATTGTGGGATTTATTTTTTAGGGAGCAAACGTTTCAGTGTACTGGAACGATTTTGCGATTGATACATCCCTAAAAATCGCCGATTCAGTGAGGAAGAGCTACAGTTGGTGTAAATGGGATGTGCTGCTGGCGTTGATGCCTAATCCCGCACGACACGCCTCCGCAGGTCCTCTGTTGACACGGGCTGCATGTCTTTTAAAAAATGTTTATACGTTTTTGATAACTTGACACACATAAAAAAAACACCAGTCAATTATCAGGGTTGAGTGTTTGTTGCTTAATACATACTGGCAGATATGAGGATCAAGCAGATCATAATCATGATCAGGAAGTTTTGCGAATTATTGATATGTCGTACAGTTGTGCTCAAAACTTTGCATACCCTTGGAGAATTGGTAATATATGTACCATTTTTAAAGAAAACATGAGTGAGCAGGCAAAACACATTTATTTTATTTCTTATGGGATTCATATTCAACTGTAGGTTATAACAGAATGGCACAATCATAAAACAAAACATGGCAACAAAGAAAAAAAATGAAATGACCCCTGTTCAAAAGTCTGCATACCCTTAGTTCTTAATACTGTGTATTGCCCCCTTTAGCATCAATGACAACGTGCAGTCTTTTGTAATAGTTGTCTATGAGGCCCCAAATTCTTGTAGGTGGTATAGTTGCCCATTCGTCTTGGCAGAATGCCTCCAGGTCATGCAAAGTCTTTGGTCGTCTTGCATGAACCGTACGTTTGAGATCTCCCCAGAGTGGCTCGATGATATTAAGGTCAGGAGACTGTGATGGCCACTCCAGAACCTTCACCTTTTTCTGCTGTAACCACTGGAGGGCCAACTTGGCCTTGTGCTTAGGGTCATTGTCATGCTGGAAAATCCAAGAGCGTCCCATGCGCAGCTTTCGTGCAGAAGAATGCAAATTGTCTGGCAGTATTTTCTGATAACATGCTGCATTCATCTTGCCATCAATTTTCACAAGATTCCCCGTGACTTTAGAGCTCAACCCCCCCCCCCAAATATCAGTGAGCCACCACCATGCTTCACAGTGGGGATGGTATTCTTTTCACTATAGGCTTGTTGACCCCTCTCCAAACATAGCGCTTATGGTTGTGACCATAAAGCTCTATTTTGGTCTCGTCACTCCAAATTACAGTGTGCCAGAAGTATGTGAGGCGTGTCAAGGTGTTGTCGGGCATATTGTAACCGGGCTTTTTTGTGGCATTGGCTTCTTTCTGGCAACTTGACCATGCAGCTCATTTTTGTTGAAGTATCGCCATATTGTGCTCCTTGAAACAACCACACCGTCTTTTTCCAGAGCAGCCTGTATTTCTCCTCAGGTTACCTGTGGGTTATTCTTTGTATCTTGAACAATTCTTCTAGCAGTTGTGGCAGAAATCTTTCTTGGTCTACCTGACCTTGGCTTGGTATCAAGAGATCCTCGAATTTTCCACTTCTTAATAAGTGATTGAACAGTATTGACTGGCATTCTCAAGGCTTTGGATATATTTTTTTTATCCTTTTCCATCTTTATAAAGTTCCATTACCTTGTTACACAGGTCTTTTGACAGTTCTTTTCTGCTCCCCATGGCTCAGTATCTAGCCTGCTCAGTGTATCCACATGAGAGCTAACAAACTCATTGACTATTTATACACAGACAATAATTGCAATTTAAAAAGCCACAGGTGTGGGAAATTAACCTTTAATTGCCATTTAAACCTGTGTGTGTCACCTTGTGTGTCTGTAACAAGACCAAGCATTCAAGGGTATATAAACATTTGATCAGGGCCATTTGGGTGATTTCTGTTACCATTATGATTTAAAAAGGAGCCCAACAACTATGTGATAATAAATGGCTTCATATGATCACTATCCTTAAATAAAAGACAGTTTTTTGCATGATCAGCCATATTTTCAAAAATCAATGCTAAAATTTCACAATTTCTGCCAGGGTATGCAAACTTTTTAGCACAACTGTTTGTATTACTACTGTAGAGAGCATCTTTGAAAGTCTTAATTTTTGGTGGAGGAAAATGCTGTTCCATTGTGATGAAAGGCGAAAACATGGCAAAATTAATGCGTTTTCAACCGAAAATGTGAATGTGGCCTAAGATTGTAACTTTTTTTGAATATTTTTTTTTTCTTTGCATTATTTATTAATCGATTGTAAAAATTGAGAATGATCTCGGCCATGACCCGGCTCCCCACAACTCCAGCAGGCCCAAGCTTCTCACCCACACCTGTGGTGGCGGGTTCCCTCACCTGGGATGAAGAGAGGGGAGAAAGTTTAGCAAAAAGGTTTAAATCAATTGGCTATTTAGTCCGATTAGTTTGGACTGCTATCTCACTGAATAATATGCAGCAGTTTCTCACTCATTAAAACAGCACTGGGATATTTTAGAAAATGGAACACAAGCCAGTTGTTGGATAAAGTGGATATTTGCCTACAGTCAACAAAAGAATGATTTTTTGAGAGGAAACTTTGAAAAAGTTCCATTGGTGCTGTATCTTGTTAATAAGGGGCTGTTCACACCAAAAGCGTTACTGCATCCATGTTGTTCAATTGTTTTTTTATGTAAACATGTTAAACAGATGTTTCTAACCATTGCATAACGTATTGCTGAGTTTTTGGCATCTCATGCAGGAGCAACACCATTTTTTCTTTTGTCAAGTAAAAAAAAACATCAACTGTTAAAACGTGTCTCGAGACACCTGCGTCATACTTTATTCCCTGATAGCACACGTACAACACCCATACGTCTATTTGATGTGTGTGTTTACATCTGGAAGACGTCTATTTTACATTGTTTGCTATAAGACGTATGTCAGTAAGTATGTCTTGGATGTCAGTAAGACATTCAGCAAATGTCTTTGAGATGTTTATGATTTAGAATGATTGTAAATCTGATCTTTTTAAGATGTTTAGCAGATAAAAAGCTTTCCAGATAAAAAGATCTAAAACCGACATCTCGGAGGCATACATGTGCTATCTGGGTTCGTTGCACTGCCTTGGTCTGAACAGCCTCTAGTCTTTTAGAACACATACTGTATTGAAGAAAATGTAAAAATATTTCTCTCAATGTCATCAGAATTGAATAATTTCTGGAAAACAAAAAAGGTTTCTGTGCATACCTCAAGATGAAATATTGCAGGCAAAAGTAAGTAGAAATGCTTACTTGACTTACAGTGAATGAAATATAGTAGTGTGATTGAGGAAATTGTTAACAAATGGAATGGAAATGTTTATATTCACTTTCTGCGTAAACATTGTCATATTTAATACATTATTGTTTGGGTTTTGGCCCGTTTTAGTTATAGTACAGTAATACTGTATTTTGTGAACCAGAAATGTTTAGTTAGTATACAGAAGCTTATAGTTTTTATTGTCATGCTAAGCCACCTAGGCACTTTAAACCTTTAATTTGAGTTTTTCACTGACATTTTGTTAACACTGACATGTCGTAATTGTAATACCAATTTGTTCACTTAACCTAGGACATGTCATTTATTGAATTTTTATCCTCAACTGGTGAACTAATATAAGGTTAAGCAAATAATAAATTAGGTTTATTTGATATATGCGCCTAGAGTTAATAGTGCTTTAAACTATACATATAATACATTCATAAAAAAACTCTTGTCTTTGACTCTACCTTTACTGGTCTCGGTCTTGACTCAGACTCGGCCCTCTCCGGTCTTGTTCTTGACTCGAACTCAACCTACTCTGGTCTCGGACTGGACTTGGACTCAGATGAGCTCGTCTCGACTACAACACTGACACCATCTACTGTCAGAGTCCTCATCAGATGGCATAATGATTGATTAAGTGTTGGTGTATTTTTCAGAGAATACAAAGACAATTTTGGCCCAGATGCTTCAGGATAAACTGGATGTTTATAAAGCGGATGACCCCACTCTGGGAGAGGTGAGTCTGACAGCTTGTAGCACAATATTTTCTCTCAGGTGATAAAAATAACTCCTTCTGTCTGGCACCATTGACCTTAATTTCTCACTGTCTAACTTTAATTCCTTGCTCCACTGTTTTTGCTCCATCTCTCTCTCTGTCTCACCCTCTCTTTCATAGGGACCTGATAAGGCACGTTCCCTGTTATTGATTCTGGATCGAGGCTTTGACCCTGTCTCACCTCTTCTACACAAACTCACATTTCAGGCCATGGCCTATGACCTGCTGCCCATTGAGAATGATGTCTATAAGTCTCATCTCGAGCAGTTTGTGATATCATGAAATCAGTTTTCTATTTCCTGGTCCAAAGTCACTTAGATCGTTTGAACTGACCCATGGTCAAGTGTTTCACCATTCATGATTGTAGTATCTCTACCCATCACACTGGTTAGTGTCCCTGATGATATATGTGTGTGTGTCTATCAGGTATGAGACCAGTGGAATGGATGACACACGTATTAAACAGGTACTGCTGGATGAAGATGATGACCTTTGGATGACTCTGAGACACAAACACATAGCAGAAGTGTCCACATAAGTCTTGCACTGGTTCAAAGCATTCAGTTTTGGACCAGAAAGGAATATTATAGGGACATGAATCATTTTATTTCATTTTCACTGCTTTACAATTTAATCATTATCTTAATTATCTTTTCTTAATTGTATCAATATGTCTTACTAACATATTAACATTTATTCATTTAAATAAAAAGATTATGAATAAATAAATGTGTAAATAAATAATTTATTTAATAAACACACTAGAATTATACATGTTTTGTAACAAGATAATGTGTACATACGTAAATATCTACATTTATTTAAATATGTGCCTTGCCAGAGGAGGATTGGCTCCCTTAGCTGAGTCTGGTTCCTCTCAAGGTTTGTTCTCTATCTCCACTTAAACATCTTTAAGTGGAGTTTTTTTTTCCCCCTTGGCACATTCACCTTTGACTTACACAATTTTCTATTTAGCTGCTGTGAGGCAATCGTCATGGTTACTGGTGTAACCTCCGTTCCCTGATGGTGGTGTCGATGTAGTGACACTAGGGGTCACTCTTGGGAGCCTGAGACACATCTGGTCTTTGATAAAAGGCCAATGAAAATTGGCGAGTGGTATTTGCATGCCACTCCCCCGGACATACGGGTATAAAAGGAGCTGGTATGCAACCACTCATTCAGGTTTTACACTGAGGAGCCGATATAAGGTCCGGCCATTTCAGCGGGTAGTTCAGCGTTGTGGCAGGAGGGACACAACGTCTCGTTCCCTCCATCAGGGAACGGAGGTTACACCAGTAACCATGACGTTCCCTATCTGTCACTCACTCGACATTGGTGTCGATGTAGTGACACTAGGGGTCCCTATACAAAACGCCACAAGGCAGAACTGTGTTACGTGAACTGGCGGTGTGTGGTGGGCAGACTTGCTGTGTGCCTCATGGCCAGCACACCAGGTTGACACGTAACCTCCCCCAACACAGTTATGAGTGTCGAACGGCCCTTTTTGGGGACAGGTCGACTACCCAAAGATAGAGACAGGCTTAAATCAGTCGTGGCCTCTTTTCCCCTTCTCTTTTTCCACTCCCTAAAAAAGAAGGGGGATTATCCGACTGGGCCTCCAGGTCTAGTCGGGGGTGTCCCTCCCAAGGGGAAGACACCACGGAGACCACACCTCGCCCCAAGAGAGGGGGGGATATTTAAGTGGAAGAATACGTCACATGGTCTTTCCAACCATGTGGAGAGCCTTCAAGGTAGATCCTGCCCAATGGAGGAGGAGTTACTACAAACATGGAGACTGGGGCAGAGGGGCTCTGCCCAAGGAAGACGCAGTTTGCCAGCAGGGAAACTAACTAGCGGAGGATATATATCGCATGGGGTTAGCCTTACAGGGAACCGCCACATGCGGAGCACCTACCCCAGAACAGGGCTCATAGTTAGCACGTCAACCAGGGAACAAATTTTGTGAACACTACTGGGAATTAACGGCGCATATCTTCAGCTTAAAAGGATGTGGAAGGTGCTATGTGCAAGCGATACACCTGACCGGCTATCCTGGCTTATCCGCTTGTGTTGCGTGCCACTACCTGGGACGAAACCGGTTCCACCCGGAGGTTGTAGAACCTTGCAAAGGTGTTGGGTGTTGCCCAGCCCGCTGCTCTGCAAATGTCTGTTAGAGAGGAACCTCTGGCCAGGGCCCAAGAAGCCGCTACACCACGGGTAGAATGGGCTCGTAGCCCTACCGGGGGCAGCATGTTTTGGGCTAGATATGCCATAGTTATGGCGTCAACGAGCCAGTGGGCGATCCTCTGCTTGGAGACAGTACTTCCTTTCCGCTGTGCACCAAAGCAGACAAAGAGTTGCTCAGAGACTCTAAAGCTCTGCGTGTGATCCAGATAGATGCGTAAAGCGCGCACCGGACACAGCAATGACAGGGCTGTGTCTGCTTCCTCCTGGGGCAGCGCTTGCAGGTTCACCACCTGGTCCCTAAAAGGGGTGGTGGGAACCTTGGGCACATAGCCCGGTCGGGGTCTCAGGATCACGTGAGAATAACCCGGACCGAACTCCAGGCACGTTTCGCTGACAGAGGACGCTTGCAGGTCACCTACCCTCTTGATGGAAGTGAGCGCAGTCAGGAGGGCAGTCTTTAAGGAGAGTGCCTTAAGCTCGGCTGACTGCAAAGGCTCAAAGGGGGCTCTCTGTAGACCCTGAAGAACTACGGAGAGATCCCATGAGGGAACGAGGCGCGGTCTGGAGGGATTCAGCCTCCTGGCACCTCTTAGGAACCTGATGATCAGGTCGTGCTTCCCTAAGGACTTACCGTCAACTGCGTCGTGGTGTGCTGCTATGGCGGCAACGTATACCTTCAAGGTGAAGGGGGACAGCCTCCCTCCCAGCCTCTCCTGCAGGAAGGAAAGCACTGATCCGACTGCGCATCTCTGGGGGTCTTCGTGTCGGGAAGAACACCACTTAGCGAATAGACGCCACTTAAAGGCATACAGACGCCTCGTAGAGGGGGCCCTAGCCTGAGTGATCATGTCTACCACCGCGGGTGGTAGACCACTTAGGTCTTCCGCGTCCCGTCCAGGGACCAGACATCAGAGATTCCAGAGGTCTGGGTGTGGGTGCCAGAGGGTGCCCCGTCCCTGAGAAAGAAGGTCCGAGAGGTCCGAGAACCACATCTGGGTGGGCCAGTAGGGTGCTACCAGGATGACCTGCTCCTCGTCCTCCCTGACCTTGCACAGAGTCTGTGCAAGCAGGCTCACTGGGGGAAATGCATATTTGCATAGTCCAGGGGGCCAGCTGTGTGCCAGCGCATCTATGCCGAGGGGAGCCTCGGTGAGGGCGTACCAGAGTGGGCAGTGGGAGGATTCTTGGGAGGCGAAGAGGTCCACCTGTGCCCGTCCGTATCGACTCCAAATCAGCTGGACCACCTGAGGGTGGAGTCTCCACTCTCCCCTGAGGGAAACCTGCCGTGACGGCGCGTCCGCTGTAGTATTGAGGTTGCCCGGGATGTGAGTGGCTCGCAGCGACTTGAAGTACTGCTGACTCCGGAGGAGGAGACGGCGGGCGAGTTGTGACATACAGCGAGAGCGCAGACCGCCTTGGCGGTTGACATATGCTACCGCTGCCGTGCTGTCCGTCCGAACGAACACGTGCTTGCCCTGGATCAACGGCCGGAACCTCCGCGGGGCAAGCAGAATTGCCAGTAACTCAAGGCAGTTGATGTGCCAATGCAGCCGCGGACCCGTCCAGAGGCCAGCGGCTGCGTGCCCGTTGCAAACAGTGCCCCAGCCTGTTTTGGAGGTGTCTGTCATGACCACGACGCACCTGGAGACCAGTTCTAGGGGAACACCTGCTCGTAGAAACGAGAGGTCGGTCCAAGGGCTGAAAAGACGGTGACAGACCGGCGTAATGGCCACGCGATGTGTCCCGTGGCACCATGCCCGTCTCGGGACTCGAGTCTGGAGCCAGTGCTGAAGCGGCCTCATATGCATCAACCCGAGCAGGGTGGCCACCGCTGAGGATGCCATATGCCCCAGGAGCCTCTGAAAAAGTTTCAGTGGAATCGCTGTTCCCTGTTTGAACGCCTTCAAACAGGCCAGCACCGACTGGGCGTGCTCGTTTGTAAGGCGCGCCGTCAAGGAGACTGAGTCCAACTCCAAACCGAGAAAAGAGATGCTCTGAACTGGGAGAAGCTTGCTCTTTTCCCAGTTGACCCGAAGCCCTAGTCGGCTGAGGTGTGAGAGCTCCAGGTCCCTGTGTGCGCATAACACGTCTCAAGAGTGAGCTAGGATTAGCCAGTCATTGAGATAGTTGAGAATGCGAATGCCCACCTCCCTTAACGGGGCAAGGGCAGCCTCTGCGATTTTTGTAAAGACGCGAGGAGACAGGGATAGGCCGAAAGGGAGGACTTTGTACTGATACGCCTGACCCTCAAACGCGAACCGCAGGAAGGGTCTGTGTCGAGGAAGGATCGAGACGTGAAAGTACGCATCCTTCAGGTCTACCGCCGCGAACCAATCTTGATGCCGGACGCTTGCCAGAATGCGTCTTTGCGTCAGCATCTTGAACGGGAGTCTGTGTAAAGCCCGGTTCAGTACTCGCAGGTCCAAGATTGGCCGTAACCCACCGCCTTTTTTCGGTACGATGAAGTAGGGGCTGTAAAACCCTTTCTTCATCTCGGCTGGAGGGACAGGTTCTATCGCGTCCTTCCGTAGGAGGGTAGCGATCTCCGCGCGCAGGGTGACAGCATTTTGTGCGAGCGCCTGGCAAACTGAATAGCATAGCCGAGTCGGACGGTCTGGACCAGCCACCACGACGGATTGGAAAGCGCAAGCCACACGTCCAAATTCCGTGCGACAACGTCGTCGGACGTACCGGCAGGTGGGGCCTCGCGGCGGGGTGGAGCGCGAGGTGCCACAGCATGTCGTGGCCGTGCTGAGTCTAGGGACATCGAAGCACTTACCTGGCTCCTTGTGACCACCCCCGGAACAGCCTGGGACAGGGGAGGAAGAGGCCTGTCCTCGTAACCCGTGGAGGCTGCCACATCGGGGGTGGCTGTGTGCCACAGCTGGGCGCTCAGGGGCGGAAAGGGCACCGCTGGAGCGCCAATCCTGCAAGAAAAAGCCCGTGGACGGTAGTCGTGGTGACGACCGTACACACCGGGTATGTGACCCAGGGAGGAAGGAAGCCGCTCTTTTGTTGAACTGTTGGGTACCGCAGCCACTTGGGCTTGCGGCGAAATCAAACAAAAAGGCAACAAAAGATTTTCCACCCGGCCCTCCATCGGGGAAGGAGTGGTCTTCCTACCAGCTCCACGTGAGTGGGTTCCCTCGTCCCTGGGTTGCCCGTCTCAGGGGCGCTTCGAGGACTGCAATGTTGCCATGGTCATGTTCTCGCAGTGAGAACATGAACCATTCACAAACGCTGCCTCCGTGTGGGTTGCGCTCAGACACAAAAGACAGCGATCATGACCATCCGAAGTTGAGAGAAAATGACTGCAACCAGGAATCACATACGATCGGAAAGGCATCTTTAGAAAGACGCGTCTTTAAAAAGACGTTCCGTATGTGTGCTCTTTTAGAGAAATGTACTCTTTTAGAGGGGAAAAATGTTCTTTCAGAAAATATACTCTCTAGTTTTTCTGCCGAAGCGCCCAGGGGCATTCTCTGCAGTGCACCAGTGCAGAGGAGGGAGAAGCCGCTGAAATGCGCTGTCAGATCCAGCAGAGGTGAATGAACAGTGATATTCAGCTCAATGAGCATGACTGTTCGGCTCCGAAGAGAAAATCTGAATGAGTGGTTGCATACCAGCTCCTTTTATACCCGTATGTCCGGGGGAGTGGCATGCAAATACCACTCGCCAATTTTCATTGGCCTTTTATCAAAGACCAGAGGTGTCTCGGGCTTCCAAGAGTGACCCCTAGTGTCACTACATCGACACTAACGTCGAGTGAGTGACAGATAGGGTAATGTATTTTCTTATCTTGTCTTGTCTTTCTTTTTTATTTCTATTCTTTCTTTCTCTGTTTCTCTCTCTCTCAGGGCTGTGACTAAATCGCTCAAGGACTTCTCAGCAAGCAAAAAGATGAATACAGGAGAGAAGATGTCTTATGTAACAGTGCTCAAACCTTAATTGGTGCTTCTCGATTATTTTCAATAACTAACTACCTTTTCTTTTTAAAATCCTTTTTTTCATCCTACAGACTACCATGAAAGAGCTCTCCCAAATGCTTAAAAAGATGCCCCAGTTCCAGAAGGAATTAAGCAAGGTACTACGATTATGGACACAATTTATATTACTGTAGTCAGTGGTATGATTATCTCTCTGATAGTTGTTCTGTATTCTTGCTGCAGTATTCCACTCACCTGCCCTTAGCAGAAGACTGTATAAAGCATTACCAGGGCAGTGTTGACAAACTCTGCCGCATTGAGCAGGTAAAGTTTATGTTTAATTGGACTGCCTGTCACATGAATTAGGGTTCAAGGAATAGTTCACTCAAAAAGAAAAAAATTCTGTATTATTTAAGGATGGCATTTAATGATTTTACTTACAACTATAACATTTTTATAAACATTTGTGTCCTTAATATTTTATTATGTGGTGACTGTTTTATAAAAGCAATAAGGCACTCGAGGCTGTGACATATTGTGAATTTAGTCACGGCTGAAGGGGTGCCTAACAACGCCTTTCAGCTGTGACTATATTCACAAAATAGCACGGCCTCTCATGCCTTATTGCTTAAATCTGTTTCTCACATAAAACTATAGTACAAGTTTAGAAGACATGAAATATAGTGCACGACGTATGGACTACTATTATTGTGCTTTTTGTTTTTTTTTGTTTCGTTTTTTGTCATTGTGCGAAAAAGACCTGCATGAAGATTCTTAAAAATTCTCTTTTTGTGTTCTGTGGAAAAAGTAACAGCACACAGGTTTGGAATGATATAAAGGTGTGTAAATAATGACAAAGTTTTCATTCTTGGTAAAACTATTCTGAGTGTCTGTTTACTGTGATGTAGGATCTTGCGATGGGCACAGATGCAGAGGGTGAGAAGATCAAAGACCCAGTGAGAGCTATTGTTCCCATCCTTCTGGATGCCAACGTCACCATCATGGACAAGATTCACATCATCCTGCTCTACATCTTCCTCAAAAATGGTAAGGGAGCCTCAAATCAAAACAGCCAATCCTCTGAATTCTATCACTCTTTTGTTGTGTGTGGGTAAGATGGGGGTGGTATGTTTGACATGTACAGTTTGTACAGACAGTCAACCCGGGAAGGAGGAGGGATTCCCGTCGCAGAGGCCTCGACACTGCCGTCCACCCAGGGGAGCGCCGCTGCCGTCCGACGGGGGACAGAGTAGCCCGACCACCCGGACGCGGGGAACGGCCGCCTTCCGCGAGGCGAGTGGGGACGGGACTCCCCGACCGCCTGGAGCGAGGGAGCCGCTGCCGGGGGCGGAGGAGTGCCCTGCCGTCCCCCGGGAACGCGGAGGGGTCGAGAGAAGACCGCCGTCCGCGGGGGGAGGAGGGAAGTGACTCCCCGACCGCCTGGAGTGGTAGGGCCGCTGCCAGGGGCGGAGGAGTGTCCCCACGGGACGCCGGGAACGCGGCGTTCTGTCCGCTGGGGGTCGGAGGTCTGACTCCGGTCCGCCCGGGGAGGAGCAGCTGCAGTCCACCTGAGAGGGTGGAGCAGTGATCGAGGACCACGCGACGGCGCATCAGAGAACCGGTGAGTTTCTTTTTTCTCTCTCTCCTCTCTCTCTCTGTCGCTCCGTGTTGGCCTTTCCCTCGCCATTTTGTTTTGTTGTTTTTCCCCTCCTGTCTCCTCCCAGGTCGAGGAAGGCGGGGATGACCCGCCGGCAGTCGGGGCGTAAGGCACGCCCCCGCCCCACCCCCCGGAGAGGAAGGGTGGGGGATGTACGTCATGCCGGGGGCTCCCCGGCCTGAGGCAACGCCGGGAGGAGTGTAGAGCCGAGGAGGGCGGGGCCGGGCTGGAATGAGACACACCCGGTCCCCAATCAGCCTGATGGGGCGCGCGAGGAATAAAGGCGGCCAGGGACGACAGTTCGAGAGAGAGAGAACACCGAACCCCCTTACAGTAAACTTCCATTTTTCAAATTTAAATGGATAGAACGCAATGAAATTCAAGTTGTGACAAAATGTTCTAGAATTGTGTTGCTCATTTTAATTAAGTTAATTGAACAAGCAGCCAAAATACTTTTTAGTGTAGGCTATATTAGTTATAGAAATATTTACTACATGCTTAAAACAGAAGCCTCTCATAATAACAAAATATAAGCCTCAGTTTTTGCTGGGTAACTGATATAGAAAATGTGGGTGTGCTGTAAAAATGAGACAGAATTCTGGTAATGTAAACAAGTTTTGTGTGTGTGCTTTTGCTTAGGAATTATTCAGCTTTCAATCTGCATTGTTGGTAATTTGGGACCAGTCAACTTTTATGTGTAGCTATGGGTAGATAAAACAAAAACAGAATATTATTTAAATTAACTCAATATTGTTGTGACTAAATCAGAGCATAAGTTTGAGATTTCTGTTTCTTCTTCTGTAAAAAATTATTATTATTATTATTATTATTTTCATGAATCAGAGTAGTTTCACCTCACTATGCACTGGTCTGATGTGTCTGCCCAGTATAATTGTTTCTGCTGTGTGTGGTCATGTTAATATTGAATGTTCCACTGAAAACAAACCGCTCTATGTTGTTTTAACAGTTTGTTTTAATCCCATAAATAGAGTTGGTTCATATAGTAAATATATATTCAGCTGTATAAATTCTATCCTTTTAGATTCCAGTTTTACATCTTCAGTTCAAATAAGAACTGAATAGCTCCGTTCCTTATGTGGTATGTAGTATGTTTGCTTGTTATGTTGTAATCTGTTATTTATTTACACTTACTAAGAATACAAACGTATGCAATGTATATATGCAATACAAATGTCATATATAAGTCTATGTTGAAATTCTGAGCTCACAGGCAATGACGTGCAAATATTGGTCTTGTGCACTGGCAGTTAAATAAACTTGCTCAGGTTAAACATTTGATTATGACATTTGATTTAATGCCATACGCACACATGGATACATTGATGCAAAAAAGTAAAAAATAACTACCTAAATTCAGTATGCAAATTATCAGTATACAATATCATCATCATTGTCGGGTAGAGTGTAAATGCAGAACATTCTATTAAAGGATTAGTTCTAAAATAAAAATTCTCTCATAATTTACTCACCCTCATGATTTCAAGCTCGATTGTACTTCCTATAGTGCCATCTAGCGCTCTTCGCATGCGTAAAGCACTAGGAAGTGTAATTGAGCTTGAAAGCATGATGCTTAGAGACTGCATTGACAAGATGTACAGTGAAAAAGAAGTTATATTTTGCTCTGTTCTCACCCAAAACCAACTGGATCCTTCACAAGACATTGATTAAACCACTGGAGTCATATGGATTACTTTTATGCTGACTTTATCTCCTTTTTGGGGCTTCAAAGGCCTGATCACCATTCACTTGCATTGTATGGACCTACAGAGCTGAGATATTCTTTTAAAAACCTTTGTTTGTGTTCAGCAGAAGAAAGAAAGTCATACACATCTTAGATGGCATTAGGGTGAGTAAATGATGAGAGAATTTTAATTTTTGGGTAAACTATCTCTTTATGGTAAAAAAAAAACCCAAAACAAAATCAATAAACATCTAAATAAAAGTATGAAGTTGATAAAAAAATAATAATAATTGGGTTGAAGTTTGAAATGAGGCTGTATGCTGAGTGGTTGGAGCTGAATTCATTGCAGAACATTTTATGAAATAAAGTACATAAAGAATTTAAATACAGTTCTACTTTATAAGCACTATATGGAGAAATTACTGAATTACCTGTGCATAAGCCAAACAATCCCATGTCCCTCAATTGAACGCATGAGGGCGCCAAAACTCTTTTCCAGAGACCAGAGACTGGTGAACTAAATATCGATTCCTTTTTGAGTGAATGAATAAACATTTTATTTGACCAAATAAAATATATGAACACATTTGCAGGCATGTATATTCAGTCTTTGAATATTTATTTACTTCACCTTTTCATCTTGGCATAAATCATAAATATTTCAGGCAAAATATTGATACCCTCTTCCAGTGCACTGTATATACAACTGCTCCGTAATTAGCCTACGATATTACAGTTCCTGTAAGATTCATTATTATGTATTTCACATTGCAAAGTACAACAAATAAACAATGGACATATGTATAAACTTAATGACAGTCTATATGTATGATGGTTTGTGGTGTATGGATAAAACATCTGAAGGGAAAAGATAGAACATCATTTTATGGGGTTGTAAAGCTATAGGCATCCATGTTTCTAGTCTAACTGGTGATGTTTTGGTTTAATATTTGAGGGTTTTGATGTAGTCATTTAAAACATATCAACAGTATGTGCAAAAAATATATATTACATAAAATATATACAGCTTTACATAATTTTACCTATATACAATAACTCTCTCTGTATGTTGCATAATCAGAAGCCGTGAATTTACCAAAATAAATAAATAAATAAATAAAAATATTGAATATTCCTCTGTTTCAGTACATTGTACATCTGATCTCTTCCCAAAAATACTACTATACACATCTTCAATACTTCTCCGAAACTTGTCTATGACGTATGCAGACTAACATAAGACAAACGGAAAAAAGAGTGTGCATTTTGTGTGTGTGAGCAAGACAGAAGGAGAGAAAGAAAGATAAAGAAGCAATGAGAGAGAAAACAAAGATGTAAAAGAGCTTTGAGATAGCTGAGGCATTCTCCTCCTCTCTCTGTCTGTCCAGAAATAATTCTCTGCCTCCATTCAGTTTTAAAGTAGTAGTGTATGAAACAGTAACAAAAACAATGACTGTATCATTTGATAATATGATAACTGCTATGGGGTTTTCAGTGGCAGATTAGCAATTGCATCCTTTGCCTTGATTTGATTTAATATTCTTCATTGGATAGACAGTTTGTGTCTGTTAGAAGCCTCAATTCTTCGCCATCATTGTTTAAGCGTGATATTCCATTTACCGATAATGATGTCACTCTCACACTGGATTTTAGGTATAAATGCTGTCCATTTGCTCTTTATCTGTGAATGGTGAGGAGTTGTCCTTGAAGCGAGAGGATACCACATATGAATGCTTTGGCTTTAGAGAGATCATATATGTGGGAAGATATAATAGGCTTAAATAAAACCTAAAACCCTGATCTTGTCCTATCAAACTGATCTATATAACAGTCTTGGCATTCATTCAGGGCCTGCAGTTCAAACACTGGGACATACTGAGATCATACAATGTACGTGTGTGGTGGATGTCATTAACCAGGCATGACAGTCTGACTGCTTGCTTTTGTAGCGAGAACAGAGATGCAAGGTGGGTGTATGGTGGCTCTTGAACTGCAAGCTAATTGTGACATAGATATGACAAGTATGACTCATTCCATCCTTCTGTAGGGATAGTGTTGTAAAGTGCATGGTCTTTGCAGTGTCATCTGGTTTGCAAAGTCTCTCAGGGGATGACTTCTACAGAGTGGAGTTGAACTCTGCGATCAAGAAGTCGACATGGTCCTTGTCTTTGGTCTTGAAAGCCTCTGCAATGACCCGAGTCGCGTCCCGGTGCTCCATGCCTTTAAGTGACTCACCGTTCACCTCAAGAATCACCTGACCCACCCGTAACTGCCCGCAAATGTCTGCAGAGCCCCCTTTCTGAGAGACAGACAGAAAGAGAGAGTGAGAAATAATAAGCTGAGTAAGTAGATTAGAACTAGAAAACTGTTCAGAAAATAAGAAATGTAGACACGATAGTTTAAATAAAATAATAGTTGCCCCAGTATTGGAAAATAGGTTTTATCAATCACTATATAATTTCTGCCACTTAACTATTAAGATCATAGTCCGTTTATTATAATTGCTGTGCTAAGCAGGATATTTGCCTGGGAACTTATTTTTTTTATGGGCATTTATAGCGTTTCACCCATAAATTTATATCAAACACTTCGATTGAATCAATTAATTGAAATGGTCACTACAATGTCTAAACCCATAACTAGATATGCCTACAGTAGAATATTATGAAATAATATAATAATTAGCTAATTATACTGTATAATAATAAGAAATGCTGACAAAATATCAGAGGAATTGACTCAGGGGGCGACATTTAAAAAATCTGGGGCATTTTTGCCCCACGCCCTTGTTAATTCCTGACCCTGGTGAATCTACCTTAAATTCAGCACTAAAAAAATCTATATTTGCCGAGCACCAGTGGACACATTTAATCTAATGAGCATGAGCAAGAGGAAAGAAAGGTTGCAAAATGCCTTCATTCTTCACCAAATTTACAGTGAGTCAAGCAAAATTGACTTTGGTGACATTACAGTGTTACCGTGTTCCTATAGCTCAAATGGTAGAGCATGGTGTCAAGGTCCTGGGATTGATCCCCAGAAAACACACATACTGATTATATTGAGTGTAAATTGCCTTGGATAAATACATCTGCTAAGTGCGTAAAGGTAAGAATTACACTGCTGTAAGCTGTTTAAAGCTCCAAAATCTGTTTAAAAGGTGCTTTCCGTAATTTTTACCTCATAAAAAACCTCTACACACACACACACACACACAAAATGAATAGCACTTTTGAAAAAAAGAAAATATTTAACATAATGTACACACATAATATGAAGACTCCAGTCATATCAGTAACCTAATAAAAGCCGTTTTATTCTACATGGAGCGGGTCAACCAACATGTTGAGATCACATGACCAGCTGAATACTCGCTTTATTTTAATAACCCCCTGTTTAGTTTTGGGTGTAATGTAATAACTTTTTTCTAATGACAAATTTTCAAAAAAGTAGTCAATTGCATTTTAAATTCTTGTAATCAGATTACAGTTACTGACTTTCAGTTAAGATAATTACTTTTAAGTACATTACTTGGATTACACATTTCTAAAATAATAGAACTATAATGAGAATATAACGAGTCACTGTAAGGGAGAAACATGTATATGATTTGCATGCAAAAATGAACAATGGAGGAAATATAGGCATTACAAAAACGAACGATGGAGGAAGACATTGTTTTGAATTCGCTGAGCAGAAAAACAAAAATATCTCTGTAAAAAAAAGTGTTTAAGTAACTTAACCCTTATGTTATTTTTTGACCTGGATGACATATTTTGTTTATTTTTTATTTTTTTTTACTTAATCCAATTGGAATAAAGTTCCTTGACTTTGTTCACATATGGTATCTGAAAAAAATGTTTTGACCATTTTCTTTAAAAAAATTTGGTTTTATTTCACTTTGTTACACTTGTTGTGTACCCGGTCAAAAATGACCGGCCATTGGAAATGAATGGATCAGACTACAAAATACAGAAATATTAAATGTTCAGGAGCATCCCAATCCTTAGATGAGCACATACAGTATGTGGATATTTGTTTGCACACACAAAGTCCTCTGACATATGCACACACTAACACACACACACACACACAATGTGTGTTGAGGGCCCATTTGTGCATCGTCTTTCCATGTACTCTCTTTGAGGAATATTTCAAGATCTACTCATTATATTATGTTATGTTTGGGCTTGATTGAATCAGGATAGTCTTCTGTAAGTTACGATATGTCATCTTCTATGTTATATGTATGTATCATGAAGTAACATGGAAAAATGTGACAAAAAGACACTCCTGTTTATTATATTTATGTGTGTCTGTGGGAATTTCATACACTAAAACTCACTGCAGTTTGGCCTCTGAGAAAAACAAATTTACTCATTACGTTCTACAAATTGAGACCTTTCCAACGATACTTAACACATGGCTATCTCATCTTTTTTATGGTTTTACCAACTCTGAATATAAATGTTGTGAAAACAAATTTGTAAATGATGTTTGTCAGCAAATTAAAAATCGTAATTTAAGAATTGGTAGGATCAGCTATATGCGTTGTTAAATCCAGATTCTAAGCTTTAAAATGACACCTTTGTTCAGATTAAGCAAGTGGTTATTAATTATGTAATTATTATATATTTTTTGTTTTCGCAGGGAGTGCTCCCCACTAGCCCGGTATGAGCTCAGTTCAATGAATCTGTCTATCAATAAAAAAATATATTTTTAAATATGTTCAAAAAAATGGTACAAAACCTTTTTTAATTACTAAAATAGAAGTTGATAAAAAGATCTAATCTTGGGAAAATATATGCAATAAACAATCTTAGTGGGCCGGTCATTTTTGACCGGGAACACAAAATGTGTTAACACAAAATGAACACAGCACAAGGGTTAAAAGTAAAGTAATTGTAATGTAATTAGTTTTCAATGAAGTAATCAGTAAAGTAATCTGATTCCATTTTTCGAAGAGTAATTATGGAAATAAAATAGTAATGGTAATGTAAAACTATTGTTACATATAAAAACATTTTTTTAGCTGTCTAAAACTATTTATCAAAAGTGTATGAAACGGACAAGTGGGAATTGGGGAAGAGAATTACCACTTTTTCTCTCCAATGTGGCACTTTATATATATTGAGAGTTCCAAGTATAAAAATAAACTGCCTCAGGAGAGGTAGAAATGCCTTGTTGATGAGAGAGGTCAACGGAGAATGCCCCGTTTGAGCTGACAAAAAGGCTACGGTAACTCAGATAACCACTCTATACAATTGTAGTCAGCAGAATAGCATCTCAGAATGCACAACACGTCGAACCTTGAGGCAGATAGGCTACAACAGCAGAAGACCATGTCAGGAACTTTATTAGGACCAAAGTGATCCTAATAAAGTGCTCAGTGAGTGTAGATAACTAATATCGGCATTATATTTATGCTGTTTAGCAAGAGGGGAACCCCCAGTGAGCCTGGTTTCTCTGAAGGTTATTTTTCTCAATTAACTAACATCTTATGGAGTTTATGGTCATAAATTATATTATTATTATATTATATTCTCTCTTAACAACTTACTATCAACCGACAGCCTGAATGTCAATACAGTACAATACAACCTACTGTACATTCTATTTATACTACTATATATACTTTTTTATATATTTTTTATTTTTATTGAATAATGTGTATCTATATAGAGTGTATTGTATACTGTACAGTGTATGTTATTATTTGTATATTGTTGTGTGTAATTATGTGTATATCAGACGTTTAAATTGTGCTGTGTTAATTTGATGTTATTGTAAATTGGTATATGTCTCATCACTGTCACGACTGCTATGTTGATCGGAACTGCACTCAAGAATTTCACACACCATTGCACTTGTGTATATGGCTGTGTGACAATAAAGTGATTTGATTTGATTGATTGAGTTTTGTGTTCCTTGCCACAGTCCCCTTTGGATTACTCACTACGGGCCTTAAGACAAATAATTTATTCTGCCATTATTTACTATCACGTTATTATATTAAACCACACAATGAGGATTTTAAGATACTGTATTACATACATTACAGCTTCATTTTCTGTTAAATCATAATTTTCTGTAAAGCTGCTTTGAAACGATTTGTGTTGTGAAGAGAACTATACAAATAAAAATGACTTGACTACTGTCTACAGTCAGGGGCAGCTGAGAGAGATAAATTGTGTCACAAAGTGCACTAACCATGATTGGTTACACTGAAGGCCATGGTTCCAAGAAAGGCCATGTTACTGTCTTACAATGAACAATCCTGCTGGAGTCTGATCTAATTTGTCAGCTTAATTTATTGAAAGATAATTCACAACATGACACCTAAGCTGTAAAAATTTGATTAAAGATTAAATAGTGAATGATCTCATAATGAGGGAGCTGTAACCATGGTTACACCTATGACATCGGCTCTTTTACTGTGGCTTGTGCTTCTGTCAGGTGGGATTCAATTCGCAAGAGCACCAGGTGACGTCTGAGATCTCTGGCATCAAGTATGATGCTTTAAAAATGCTGCATTTAAAGAACACCAGGTCATGATAGCCGCTATGCCTGATTTGAATGTCTTTTGTTGTAAAATATGAAAATCAACATGGCATTCAACTGATCACAATGTATAGTCAGGACATTAATAATGTGAAAAATTACAACTACTTCAAAGAGTTCTCATCAAAAAATCCTCCACGTGCAGCAATGACAGCTTTGCAGATCCTTGGCATTTTAGCTGTCAGTTTGTCCAGATACTCTTGTGACATTTCACCCCACACTTCCTGTAGCACTTGCCATAGATGTGGCAGTCTTGTCGGGCACTTCTCACACACCTTACAGTCTAGCTGATCCCACAAAAGCTCAATGGGGTTGAAGATCCATAACACTCTTTTCCAATTATCTGTTGTCCAATGTCTGTTTATTTGCCCACTTTAACCTTTTCTTTTTGTTTTTCTGTTTCAAAAGTGGCTTTTTCTTTGCAATTATTCCCATAAGGCCTGCACTCCTGAGTCTTCTCTTTATTGTGGTACATGAAACTGGTGTTGAGCAGGTAGAATTCAATGAAGCTGTCAGTTGAGGACATGTGAGGCATCTATTTCTCAAACTAGAGACTGCGATGTACTTATCCTCTTGTTTAGTTGTACATCTGGCCTTCCACATCTCTTTCTGTCCTTGTTAGAGCCAGTTGTCCTTTGTGTTTGAAGACTGTAGTGTACACCTTTGTATGAAATCTTCAGTTTTTTTTTTGGCAATTTCAAGCATTGTATAGCCTTCATTCCTCAAAACAATGACTGACCGATGAGATTCTAGAGAGAGCTGTTTCTTTTTTGCCATTTTTGACCTAATATTGACCTTAAGAACATGCCAGTCTATTGCATACTGTGGTAACTCAAAAACACACACAAAGACAATGTTAAGCTTCATTTAATGAACCAAATAGCTTTCAACTGTGTTTGATATAATGGCAAGTGATTTTCTAGTACCGAATTAGCAATTTATCATGATTACTCAAGGATAAGGTGTTGGACTGATGGCTGCTGGAAATGGGGCCTGTCTAGATTTGATCAAAAATGACTTTTTTCAAATAGTGATGGTGCTGTTTTTTACATCAGTAATGTCCTGACTATACTTTGTGATCAGTTTGGTATATATATATATATATATATATATATATATATATATATATATATATATATATTTTTATGTGTATTATTATTATTATTTTATTACAGACTAATTTATTTAATTTAATTTAAACATAAATGATTTATTTATTTATATATTTTTTTATTTAATGGTTATTTGTGACCAATTTTAAAGTACATTCTTTTCATAGTTGTTGAAAATATGTTCTAATGGGAAAAAAATAAATAAAAAACAATATAAATGAATAAATAATTCAATATATAAATGACCAAAACACTTCTATTTTTCTATAGAAATATGCTTTTCTATTTTTCTTTCCCACAAAGGTCAGCATTTGTGAGGTTCAGGACATTAAACTAAGCAGAGTTAAATTGAATTATCATATCATATAAAGCACTTTAACAAAGCTTTTCTTTTAAATTAGGAAACATGTCCAGATGGATTTGTGTTCTCCTGTGACCTTTATTTCCAGTGATAAGATTCATAATTATCACAGTTAGTGTGGTTGCGGAAATTGTCATTCTATGCAAATTTCAAGGATACTCCACCAATCAAAGAATAAACACAGCAACACCGCTACAGCATTGCGTCTTTGGTCAGCAGAATTGGACATCTCTATAAGCACTTCATTAGATATATGTTATGTTGATCTCATCTCTTTTCATACATTGCCTAGAGCTATATGCATTTCACTAGCTGCTTGACCCCCACTGGGCTAGTGTCGAGGAGGAGGGTGCGGCCATGCTGCGAGGATGCACGGCCGGTGCTGAATCAGGTGATTTGCGGGAGAGCGAGATAAAGGGGAGCCAGCTTCAGTTAGAGAGAAAGCGAAAGAGAGAGCAAGAGAGAGACGCGCACGCGGCCGCGCTGCATGTGTGTCTGTGCTTGTCTTATGTTTTATGTTGTTTTAATTTCAGTTATATCATTAAACCTTTATGTTGACTGTTCAGACCGTTCCTGCCTCCCCCATGTCCATCCTTGAACTGTTACAGGGTTTAATTATGCAAGTAAACTAGTTTCTGTGCAAAGCCACTTTGCGCTAAGGGGGAATTTCTCACCTTGATGTTAAGTGAACACAAGTCTGATAACAGCATACACTTACACACTGAAATACACACAGATAATTAAAAGAGGCTGAGCCTCAGTGCTGAATATGTTAATGTGCTCTATTTACTAACAGATGCTGGAATAAAGGTCATAACAGAAATGAGGGGAAAACAAAGTGTCTCCTTCATATTTAAAACTTCACACAAAGTTATGACTAAATACTTATACTTACAGTAGCTGGGGGTCTATGTAATGTAATGAGTCATTTCTAATAAGAAAATTGGGCTTGTTTTTCATGCAAAGTTGTAATTGTAGTTATGTGATTGAGAGGCAGGTTTTACTGACCTGAGCACTCATGTGTCAGTGTGAGAATGCATTTTAAAAGCTTTTTGAAACCACATTATATTCCCCTTTAAAGTTACATTTGTATCTTACAAATTGATGGGTGTAATATTAGACCTTCATGGTACATTAGCTACCTGTTCCAACGAAAGGTATTGTCTGAGAATATTCAACTGTAACTTAAGACTTTTTGATACTTTTTGTAGCATTTCACATTTATTGTTACATACAATTTCTACTTGGCTGAGTTTAGAAGCTATAGAATGTCAAATCAACATACAGTATAGCTCTGTTCTAAAACCTAGCGAGCTGCCTTGGCATTTAGTCTGCTACTGTACATATGCAGCTACTTTGTAAGGTAGCATCCTAACTGAAATGGAAAGAATAAAACATAAGTAGCACCTCTGTACGCTACCAAAATAGAACTCCTCACACATGAAGTGCACAGAAAGACTGACAATTGATGCCAATTGAGCTGCATGTTGCTAAAATAACAACACAATACTCAAAATGAAAAAGTGCACAGAACACCCACATTTCAGGTAAAATAGTCAATTGGGTGAATTGTCCTATTTTAACTAAAAATGAGGGACTAGTTAAGTAGCTTTAAACTTCCAATGTTCAGCACAGTCATGAAATTCAGCATAGCCATGAATTGCTAATGCTATGACCCACCTGTATGGTCACAATGCGCGGCAGTGGCTGTCTGGTGTTGGCACCCCCTTCAACAGCAATACCCAGTGTACTGGCACATTTGCGTACCCGTACAAGAGTAGGCTCTATTATTCCCATCTAAAACAAAAAGAAAGAGAGATACTACTTTAATTATCACATTTAAAGGGATAGTTCATCCAAAAATGAAAATTTTCTCATCATTTACTCCATTCCAGATGTGTATGACTTTCCTTCTTCTGCTGAACACAAACCAAAACTATAGAAGAATGTTTAAGCTATGTAGTTCCTCACAATGCAAGTGAATGGGTACCAACATTTTGAAGATCCAAAAGCACATAAAGGCAGCATAAAAGTAATCTATATGACTCCAGTGGTTAAATCCATATCTTCTAATATAATGCTAAATGATAGGTGTGGGTGTGAAACAGATCAATCTTTAAGTCTTTTTTACTATCAATCTCCAATTTCACATTCTTCTTCATTTGTTTTTTGGTGATTTGCATTCTACGTGCATATCGCCACCTACTGGACAGGGAGGAGAATTTATGGTAAAATTAGACTTAAATATTGATATTTTCTTACCCACACCTATCATTTACCTTCTGAAGATATGGATTTAACCACTAGAGTCTTATGGATTACTTTTATGCTGCCTTAATATGCATTTTGGAGCTTCAAAATTTTGTTACCCATTCACTTGCTTTGTGAGGACCTACAGAGCTGAAATATTCTTCTAAAAATCTGCTTGTGTTTAGAAGAAAAAAAGTCTTACACATATGGATGGCATGAGGGTGAGTAAATGATGAGACAATTTTCATTTTTGGGTGAACTATCCCTTTAAGAAGACCAACAAATTAGAGTTTTCATGAGGAGACATACCAAACCCCTCTTTAAACTCAAACAATTACATTTATATTATAAATATTATATATATATATATAAAACTCTCTTTAAAAGATTTAAATGAATGAATTATTAAAACAACAAAACATCACTTGTGGCTACTAGCTTACCTGTTTTGCAGCCTGTGCAAGTCCTTCCAGTCTGCGCGAGTCCCCTATGACCTGCAGGAAGGGAGGTTTACCAGGCCGCGGACTGCTGTCCTTGCTCAATCCTCCAGCCTCTGCGATGTCCACTCCACTGTCTTCGCTCAGAGTCTGCCCACTGTCTGACAGCTGGGACAGCGTGGCTCCTGGGAATACAGACAAATGAGCACACAAAGCCATAAATAACCATACAATTTAGCTTTCAGAGATCAAAATCTGCATTCAGACACACAGAAAAAATGTATGTAGACATCAAACATAAGCTGGATATGAATAAGAGATATACTATATGGTGGGTAGAATTCCCTAAGTATTGAACCTCATCACAGTTTAGATATACATACACTTCCCACGCAAAAGCATGCTCTGATTCAAACAGATAAACACATACACACCCACAAACACAAAGGTCCTCTTAAAAACAAACCAACTTGATAAATCCAACTTGATGCTATCTTTAGATATACAGTGGGGTTAAAAAAAGTCTTCAAGAATGCCTCTATTATGCATTTTTCTAATTTTAATTTTTTCCCCCATAACTTTAATTATCAGCATAACAAATTTGAGTAAAAAGTTTAATTCAAAAGTTAACATGAATATGACAAAGTATTTGGTATGTCCCCAGTTTGCTTTTATGACAGCATGCACTCAAGCTGGCATGCAGTCCACAATTTTGTGCTAAACCTGATAACCCATGTAATCCCAGCATACTATGAAAATGTTCCAAAAAAAATCATGTGTTCCTCAATGGAAGCAAAGAAATCTGACCTTTTGTACAAACGAGTTAAATGTATAGTTCACCCAAAAAGTATTCTGTTTTATTCTCCCTCATGTCTTTTTCAAACCCATATTACTTTTTCTTCCATGTTACACAAAAGGAGATGTCTGGCAGAATGCATCTTTTTTCCATATAATGAAATTGAATAATGACTGAGGAAAACATTTTGCCTAACATCTTCTTCAGTGTTCCACAGAAGAAAGTCAAAGGGGGTTGGAACAACATGAAGGACAGTAAATAAAGAGTTCATTTTTTCAAGTTTCAACTTTTTCAAGTGAACTATCCCATTGACATGGTCAATGTCACAAATGTGCTTATATTATTAGTGACCAAGAAACAGTGCAGTGTATTTTACATGTAACATGTATAACATTTTCCAAAAATTCCCAAAATGTGTTTATTTCCAGATTTAATTTAGATTTTCAATGTTGACTTTTAAACCCCACAGTAATTGCCGAGTGGCTTCACCTCGTAGCTGTGGTCTCTCCTCTGCCATCTCAGGCTCAGCGTGTAGTGGGCTGCTTTTGGCTGCACCACAGACATGTGTAGAGGGGGAGCCTTCAGGCTTCTCAGGGCTACAGGGGGGTGGCGCAGGCATTAGTAGCGAAGGCGAAAGGGATGGTGAGGAGCGGGGAGAGATCATGGGGGTTGGGGTACCTTCCCGAGAACGATTAGGAGACTCTGGATATGGGGAGAGCACTGCCGCCTGCCTGCTCATCAGAAACTGAACCAGATCTCTCGCCGGCGGTCCAGAGGAAGGGTTTGCATGATTAGAGGACCGCGGAGAGTTATGATGAAGAGAACAAGGTGGTGAAGAGTGATGGACAGAGCAGGTGGAAGAGGTGTGGTGGATGGTACATGGTGAGGTGTGGGCGGAGCAGGGCGGGAGTGAGTGAGGGTAATTGTGGGCGTGGTTTTCCTGGTGCCGCCTACAGGGTGCGGTAAAGAGCAGGTTGGACTGGAACAGCTTGGACGAAGGTCGTTTGGTCTGACCTTTAGGGCTTCCATGTCTAACATTGCCTTGAGCAGGTGGAAGGGGAGGCTTGAAAGGGGGCGGTGACTCGGGTGAGGACTGCACCTTGTCCTGCGATAAAACACAAATGTACTGTCCATTTTTATCTGCTCACTGTCGTTTAGAAGGCAAGCAATTAAAAGAGCTATTATCATTGAGATATGATAATGATAACATCAGGAAAAAAATCCTGACATTTGAAAGCTTTTAAGGTTGACATTTCCTTCTAAAATGTCAGCACATTATGAAAATTAACAGATGACAGAGTTGATGGCATGCATATCATTTTAGCGTATGCATATGAGAAGAGGGTTGATTACTGATTAATCCAAGTTAATGGTTTATGATTACAATAGTTTAATGTTAGGCCACTGATGCTTAATTAAATGAGAACAAGAAAGAGCTTAAGTAAAGACCTACTGAACTTGACAAATACATTATTCAGTATCATGCAAACTGACTATATCTAGTAAACCTAAGATAAATGGGAAATCTGTCACATGGGCAATTTTCTGAATTAACAGCTTGACCTAATTATTTATTTTTTGTCAATTGCATTTTTCTGTGGATTCAAAGTAAATGACATAATTAGGTTAAACTTTCAGTACGAACATCCACAGTTACTGATTTTATCAACAAACACTAAGACCAGCTCTGCGATCACAAAAATAGAGGTATTTCCTACATAGAGTAGCTGTGCTAGTTTTATGTCTTTATCACTCACCTCTCTTCTTACATAATAAATGAATTCTAACTCAAATATATATTTCTTGTCCATTTCTTTAGAGTATTTATTTGGTAAGTAGCCATGTAATAAGTGGGATAATGTGCAGTCAGCCGGTCATTATTGCAAAATAAAACCCCTTTAGGTTGATACTAGACCCTACCACTTTCCTTCCTGGGATTTCAGGGCTAAATATTTATTTGTAGGCCGTAACCCTGACCCTTTATTTTTCCTTTATGAAGTTTTTTACAACTTTTCATCGACAACAAAAACATTTCAATTTTGGATACTTGTACTCTACAAAACATTGATTTCATCCAGTCTATTGCTGTTTAGACACACAGCAAAAAATGTAACCAATGTCAGTGATACTCACCAGAGCGATGTCAGGAAGAGAATTCAGACACTCAAGAGGCATCAAACCTCCATCCAACCTGTACTCACTCTATAAAGCAAAGACATAAACAATCATTAAAATGACTCATCCGTACACAGAAATAAAAACTCCAGAACATGTATAATCAAAAAGCTGTGTTTGAATTTAAGAAATCTATGCTGCACTAGAGAGACAGCCAGTTATTTATCAGAATTTCTCATCAATTACCAGCTTACACTGGGTGCGATTTTACAACTCACAGTAATGAGTGGAATCAACTCATGCAATTAACAAGCCACAGTGGGTGATATGAAGATCTGCATGATCAATGCAGGTACAGTAGAAGTCTGTATGAATTTGGCCATTGTAAAATACAGACCACAAAGTTTTAAGAAAACAGTAAGAAAGAATCTTCTACAAACCTGCAGTGATTTGATTTGATTTGATTTGGTATTAACCCTCAGAGACCCCAGCATTGATAATGATGATGTATTATATTTCCCTCCCATAACCCTTTAAGCTCAGATGGGCCCGTCCGGCGATAAAAAAAAAAATATTATCAAAATATTAATAACTACAGTTTTGACCAACACAAAATAGGTATCATTCTAAAGTTTAGAAGCTCTACTTTACAATGCATGCAGGCATAATGACCAAAACTGAACAAGTGCTTTGAAATTTATAGACAAATCAGAAGTGTTCCGTTTTGACAGTTTATTAATAATTTTGCAATGAACATATTATTGTAATCGGTAAAAACATCAAACTGATCAAATAGCCATGTTTCACAGGTTGTGGAAATCTCTCAGCCTATTTGTTTTACTCACAGACAAAATAAAGCGAGAAATAGCTAAGTATTTGTCTTTGATATACTGTACATGTTACATGTAAGGTGTTGCTTATATATTGCTTTTTCGCTTATAACTTCAAGAAAAATAAAAAGAACATAAAATATCACATCATACCATTTATTAGAGGAGGTGACTGTCTTTAAAACAAGCCCACACACAACATAAACGGATGCATAGATCATTAGATAATCCACACAAAGCACATTGTGCACACAGCACATAATGTGCTATCTGGCTAAAAACACATTAGTTTTCCTGGAACAGACTTCATCTGAAATTCTGTAGTATGTTATCTAGTATCATGGAATGCTAAACCAATTGTATTAGGATTCAGGTCATTGCCACCAGAGGTGGAAATCATCCAAATATGGGCAGAGAGGATCGTTCACTCTAATTATATATGGCCACCAGGAGGTGGCACCAAGTACATGACAAAGACTCAATGATGGCTTAAATGTCAAAGAATGGAACTGAATGAGATTTTGTTACTCTTGCCTGAATGCTCTGGAGAGAAAGCATACCTTTAGTCCTTGTTGTATTTGCACGTGTAATTATTTCTTATGTACAATTCTTCTTCTTCTTCATCTTCTTCTTCTTCTTCTTTCGGCTGCTCCCATTAGGGGTCACCACAGCGGACCATCCGTGATCCGCATATTTGACTTGGCACAGGTTTTATGCCGGATGCCCTTCCTGAAGCAACCCCCAGTGGCTGGGGGACTAGTTCTTATGTACAATTATTATGTTTTATTTTGTTTGGAGAGGCTTTTGGACACTTGGAGACATTTTTGTACACTAGGATAAATCTTTTTTTTTTTTTTTATGCTAAAACTTTTGATTGCTTTGTTGTTTCAACACAACATTTTACATGTTACATGTGACATGATTAGGAACAAAATAAAAGCAGTTTTCCACCCTGAGATATATAATGTTGAATCAGAAAAATAAGAAAAACATTAAATGCTTTAATCAAGTGTTGTGGGTCTCTGAGAATTAAAACACAATCAAACAAGCACATATCATGCTAGTATATATTACCACCACATTACACATGCCTTGTTGAAGCCAAGGGTCATCTGGCAGGCAGAGGGAGCCTGTCCCTCCGGATGCGAAACGCAGATAGAGTCGGGGTGCAGCAGGCCTGGGCCTCCATGCCGGGCTCTCCACGCCTCCATCTCGCGATGTAACACCTGCCTGTCGAAACGCTCCAGATCCTGTGGAGAGATCAGAGTCCGCACCTCGGCCAGCAAGGACAGCTGGGAAACAGGAACGGCCAAAGTGTCAGATCATTATATCTGATATAAATTAATTCCTAATGTTATAAATCAGCCATTTAAATTCAATGCTGAAAAAAAATACACAAAAAAACACCACAAACGATCAAACTAAAAGTTTTTTAAATTGCATTACAGATATACTACATTGCTGGAACCTGAACACCACACTCATACTGTATTGTTTGTTTGAACATTGCTGGTTTGAACATTGCTTGTTGAACACTGAATTATAAAACCATGTAGTTGGTCCTCTCTAACAGCTTCCAATCTTCTGGGGAGGCTTATGTAGATGTTGGATGGGTACCAGATGTTGGAACATGACTGTAGGAATTTGCTTCCATTACAACACAAGATCATCAGTGAGGTCAGGAACTGTCAGTTCTGGAAATTGTGCAGACCAGTCAAGTTCTTTCACACCAGACTCAGTGCGCCCTATTTTAAGAGCGCAATGTCTTAAAGGAATATTCTGGTTTCAATACAATTTAAGCTCAATTGACAGCATTTGGCATAATATTGATTACCACAAAATTAATTTTGACTTGCCCCTCCATTTCTTAAAAACAAAAAACTGGGTAACAATGAGGCATTTACAGTGGAAGTGAATGGGGCTAATTTGTAAACATTAAAATACTCACTATTTCAAAAGTATAGCCACAAGACCTAAAGAATATGCGAGTTAACATGATTTTAGTGTGGTAAAATCCTGTACTAACCTTTTCTGTGTAAAGTTATAGCCAATTTTACAACTTTGTTGCACGACAATGTAATGTCAACAAACCCTAAAACCCTTAAATGACTGTAAAAAATTACGATTTAAACAACTTTACAGCTCAAATAATACATGAATTTTAATACAAGAATTAAAGGGATAGTTCACCCAAAAATAAAAATTCTCTCATCATTTACTCACCCTCATGCTATCCCAGATATGTATGACCTTCTTTCTTCTGCTGAACACAAACAAAGATTTTTAGAAAAATAACTCAGCTCTGTAGGTCCATACAATGCATGTCAACAGGGACTGAATCTTTGAAGCTCAAATAGCATATAAAGGCGGCATAAAAGTCATCCATACGACTCCAGTGGTTAAGTCCATGTCTTCAGAAGCTAAATAAGTGTGGGTGAGAAACAGATCAACATATGTTATTTTTTACTATAAATCTCCAGTTTCACTTTCACTTTCAAAATGTGAAAGTGGAGATTTATAGTAAAACTGATTTCTCACACACACTAATCACATTGCATCTGAATACATGGATTTAACCACTGAAGTCTTATGGAATACTTTTATGTGGCCTTTATGTGAGCTTTAAAGTGCTGATCACCATTCACTTGCATTGCAACCACTAACAGAGCTGAAAAATTATTCTAAAAATATTTGTTTGTGTTCAGCAGAAGAAAGGAAGTCATACACATCTGGGATGGCATGAGGGTGAGTAAATTATGAGAGAATTTTCATTTTTGGGTGAACTATCCCTTTAATGTAAGTGCTTTTATGAAATTATAAGATTCACATTTCTTCCTTTAAACCCTCTAAAAATGTGACTCTTTCACTTCCATTGTAAGTTTCTCATTGTAACCTTGATTTTTACTTTTTTAAAAGAAAAGAACGGATGAGTCAAAATAATTTTTTGAGGTAATCAACATTATGCCACAAATGCTGTCGATTGAGTTTAACTTGTATTGCACCTGGAATATTTCTTTGTGTATATGATGTATTGCATAATGCTGCACTTAAAGTCATTGGGAATGGCCATGAGTTTTTATATTTTGTTTTGCCATCATGTCATCGTACTCCTTCTTGAAGCACTTTTCTAACTGTTGCCAAATCACGTTCTTCAAGGAGCAAAAAGCAATCAGGTCAGATGTCCAAATGCACAAAGTTGTAATGGTCATGTTGAAAATAACTAATTAGTGCTAGCGGGTTTCTTTTTAAGTTACTTTGCATAGCACTAGATTTTCTGTTAAATTTGAAGTCCACTTTGCTTATATTGCAGGTTACTGTAGCATCTGTGCCATCTTTATCAAAGTACATTTGAGCCACTTCACTCTTTCTGGAGTCGTATGGATGACTTCTATGCCACCTTTATATGTTATTTGAGCTTTCAGTGCAGAGCCATTGGCCTCCAGAAATGTAGGATGGCAGAGTAAAGCGATAACTAATTGGACGATTCAATAATATTCATCAGGAAAGCACTACCTGATTGGACAGAGAAACTATAACCCAACCCCTAAACCCTAACAAATCAGGAATAGCTTCCCTCATTAATATGAATGAGTCTTCCCTTGCCATCCTACATTTCAGAAATCACCCACCTCCTGTATTTCCTACAGACGCATTTTGTAAATCACATGAAAAGCAACTAGTCGACTTCAGGCTGACAATGTCGACTAGATTAGTTATAGTCGACTATGCTACCCCTAATACAATACACCCACAGATTGCATGCATATGCCCACAGATAGCGCAAGCACTCCCAGTTCTCACCCACGCCCACTTGCGTGTTGCGTTGGCACTAATGTGCACTCACAAGAACTGGATAAGACGCATTTGACGCTTTGGTACACCCCTTCTACCTTAAATGTTTGTCTAAGGAAATTTCATAGCTTTATGCTTGATATTAGGCACCTGTTAGTAATGGATGTAGCTGAAATTGTCAAAACAATTCATTAGAAGAGGGTGTACTGTCCACATACTTTTTGCCATGTAGTGTTTGCTAGCACAGACAATGCTGTTATAAGTTGTTAGGAATTCTTGTTAGGTTCTGTGTTGTCAGTCTCACCTTGGCATGAGTGTTGAAGAGTTCAAACAGGGCCATCGCCAGAGGCTCTACTCCAATATGGCTGCACTGGTACTCTTGAATGTAATAGCTCATAGTCTGTCTCTCTGTCTCTGTCAAAAGCATGACCGCCTGTTCCTCCAATGAGCTCCACACTCCGGCACGCACTGCTCCGACAGTAGGCACAACACCTTTACGGCAGACTGACTGCAAGAGAGAGAAGTTACAGTACAACATTAGATAGCATGTCCAAATGAGCTGTAATGGTGATCAGGTGTGTAAATGTGAATTATGTAATTAGTAAAAAAAGGTAAGCTTCAGCTTCTTCTTCTGTGCACTCTTGGTATTTTCTCAACCATCTTCATGAAGTATTCACCTGGGATCCTTTTTAAACAGTATAGAAAGAGCTCCACTGTCTGCAAGGCACTTGTTAGCTTGTTTTTGTTTTTTATTCACTATGCATTAATTCATACATTCAAACAAATATATAAAATGTTTAGTGTTGTAAAGAAATTCATACATAGGCACGATTTATATTTGTCTACAAAATTACTTCCAAACATTTGAGCATAAGCCTTTAGATCAAAAGGTTTTTAAGATAATGAGAAACTCAGTCAAGTGTCCAAACGTTTAACTGATAGCTCATAACTGAAAATAAATAAATAGTGCTACAGTAGTGCTACAGTGCTATAAAACAGTTGTGCAATCATAAGTCAGAGCATGAAGTTGATATGATGTGATGTAATATGCATGTTGTGGTCAGTGTGTGGGCAGTTGGCACTCATGGGGAACAGAGATTAGCAGCTGCAGGACAGTTTCTGTGAGACTTCACCAGTCAGCCATGTCTAATATGTAATACTACACACCCTGGGGTAACAAACTCTATCTCTCTCACTGGCTTATTTATGCACCTTCTTCTCAAAACATGCCCCTCCTTTGCTTTCTACTTTTAGACTTTCTCCTTATTCAGGCCTACATCACAAAAAACTGCAATCTCTGTCTAAAACCTTCCACTCCTTCTCTCTCTCTCTCTCTCTCTCTCTCTCTCTCTCTCTTCCTGCCTCCCTCTATTCATCCATCTCGCTGTGTTCCACACCTCTCAGTGCTACTATTACTAGAAAAAAAAAAACACTGAAAACACCATGCATTACATATCTAAAAACTCATATGCCCCCAAGTATCTAGCTCAGTGTTTCTTATAGGATTTTATTTTTGGACCAACCCCAACCCTGCTAATCTAGGCCTAAAAACTTGCTAGACAATAACATATCATAAATTAAAATTCCCTTTATTCCAACAAAACTCTCAAACTGACAATGCGATATAAACAAACAGTCAGTAATTAGACATAGGTTAAGATTTAAGTTTCACTAACCTTACAAATGTGCATTTTTAACATTGCTTTCGATACAGATTACACAGTAACAGGAATAACCTGTGGTTCAATGACCTTGTGAGTTGTCTGACTGATTCAGTCCATGATTCAGACAGCTAATTCATGTGATCGATTCAGTTTGATTCGTCAATCATTTGATTAATTGAAAAGAACTGCACCAATCAAGCAATTTCTTACTGAATTGGACAGCATGTTGTGCTGTATGTTTGTATGTGTGTGTGTGTGTGTGTGTGTGTGCAACCAACAAGTACAACGCAATATCAATGCAACACAACTCGGCATAGTGCATAATGTATATTCTTTTATTATTATTATTTTTTGTGGTGCTGCAGATTAGGTGTTCCTGACTATCGGTGAAGGAAACACTGATGTAGCGAACAACTTACTGAAAAAAAACTTTGTAACAATCAAGCTTTGATAACAAATAATGCAATGTTCTGTGTGAGAGAAAATAGAGATGCACCTGTTCTGCGTACCATAGCTAGTTACATAGTATTTGTGAGTGAAACTCTGTCTAGAGCACATGAAACTGAATAATCACATAAATATGTGCTACTGACTGATTGTGATTGAAACTGATTGTAAGTGGAATGAACGGGGAAGAGACAGCGAGAGGGAAATCAGAGATATAAAAGACAAAGAGCAAGAATGAGAGAGACAGAAGAAAAAGAACCAGAGGAGAGGGAGGTTTGCTCTGACAAAAGCCATGGTTTGCTTCCAAATCAATAGGCCTACATTTCTTAAAAGTCTGTCGGTTGCATCTGTCCTTGAGCGCTTCCATTTCAAGAAAAACAGGGGTGTCTTTTCCCTCCTCAAGGATTTCCTATTCTCTTCCTGTACTCACAAACGGTCAATGGTACAAACTTCTTTAAACCAATTGAAGATCAGACACAAAATGCTCAATATGACTTGAAATGTGTATGACTGTAACAGAGGCAGTCTCATTATAATTGATTTGTTGTGCCTTTATGGTTAACTTGGTTAAGTCTTCCAGATAAATTCTCCAATTCACATCTTGCTGCACTTTGTGCCTCTTTTCAGCGTTCTAGAAAGCACAACTCGATCTTTTCAGCCTGCTGTCATCAGAAAGTACATCTCCTCCTCTCTCACGTCCGGTCATGGACAACGTCCGGTCATGGACATCCCCATATAATAGTCTTACAAATCAATGCGGGTGACACACAGATAACAGAGCATAGGTTTTCTTTTAGGTATTGTCTGGAGGCTATGGTGTTAGACACAGATTCTAGGGTGCTTATGCATATGGGTTATTACACCCAGGGGTTAAATTGGCGCGGAACATCCGAAATGCATTATGGCACTTCCGATTCAAAAAAGAAAAAGATATTGCCAGTTTGTTCATCACTTCATTTTATTTCCTGCAGGCAGGCTCCAGTTCAGTTTTCTTCTTAAGCATTCCATTTCCAATTAGTGAGTGAGATCCAGGTTGTCCAGGTTGCTTACTTCTAGGCCAACAGGCTATCAAATGCCATTGAGATCAATGGGAATGCTAACGGATGTCTCTCTCTAGGTATGTTAGAACTCCTTGGAATTGTGCCCAGTGGGAACAATATAATTTCCAATTAAAACTTATTAGCTTGAACAAATAGATTCAGATATCCCAGATTCTAAATCATATCAACCAAAAAAATCTCATCATACATACAGTGGCAGGTTTCATATGGCAAGCTGGCATGCACTTTATCTCAGAGGGCCTAAAATGTTGATTCCAGGAGTCAAGAGAGAACCATCCATCCCTCATTACTGCCCTCATTCCTGGATAACGCTGATCCACAGCCCTTGATCACTAAAACTGTCCTTGGTGTTTCACTCTGCCAGCCTTAATCAATTCCCCAGCATGAGGGTGCCTCTGCCAATTTAACTCTCAAGTTTAAACGCACATACACAACGACACGGATGACAGACTGTTCCTCCAAAACAGGCATGCATTGCTACTCTCAGTTACTCTGTGGTTTATGGATAGATTGAGACACTATAGTTTAAAGTAGAAAAGTCATTGCGATCTACAGGAAGAATATTGCACTGGAATAGCAATGACTATAGATGCTGATGTCAGCATGTCTGACTTTGTTGAAATTAGTTATGACTCAGAACAGGATGAAGGACTAAGAGCATTACGTCAACAACAGGAAGATGAGACAGACCTTCTGTGTCACGACAATGTATTGATGAATGATGTTAGAGCAGTTTAACAATCTAAACAACCGTGGGTGTGACACAGACAAAGAAAGAAATGCTGTTCCCTGTAAAACACAATTGCTGCTTAGTTCACCCAAAAATGACAATTCTGTCATAATTTACTAACCTTCATATCATTCCAAACCTATATGACTTTCTTTCTTCCGTGGAACAGAAAAGGAGACATTTTAAAGAGTGTCAGGGACTGACAGCCTCAGTTCCATTTCACTTTCATTGAATGGATGTGATGAAATGAAAGTAAATGGTGACTAGTTTTATCAGCCCTTAATATTCTGCCTAACTTATCCATTTGTTCCACAAAAGAAAGAAAATCATACAGGTTTGGAAGGACATGAGAGTGAGAAAATTATGACAGGATTTCAATTTTTTGGTTGAACTATTCCTTTAAAGCTAAAGTGTGTAGTTTCTGCACCACTGGTGTCACCAACCAGAATTGCAAAAATAATGTTTTGTTTTCAAAGCAGGTTTCCCGAACACTCACCTCATTTATTGTAAGGGAGAAAAACAGATAGTCCTGCCCCAGCTCATGCCATTGGTTGAGCCAATGTTTCTGTCTGGCTGGTCAGGATGCTCAAAAAGAGCAATGTTTTGAAAGCACAGCAGAGACAGTGTTTACACTTTTCAGGGATATCAACCAACAAATATTTTCATTATAACGGTCTCTGCATATTAAGCTTGGATTTGAGAAAATATTTGATGTTGCCATTTGTTGTTGTTTTTGTTGTTTTTAATTATACACTTTAGCTTTAATTGACAATAATTTATTTGCTTTTGTATCTAATACTGCATGTTTTTGCTCTGAGTTAACTCTATTAAATCAAGTTTACGATTTCCATAACATACATACAGAAGATAACAGTGAACATACTACATTATTCTAAAATCACTTCCTCATCGCTGACAGAGAGAGAAGATTGGCACTCAGGCACACAATAGTATTCAACTAGGTGCATTATGAATGACCTACATAAGACCCATTCAAGTGGTTTGCTCAGGCTTGCTGAAACTTTGATTCTTTAGGCTACACATGATGGACAGCTTGTATTGTATCTGTTCTGTGAAGCCTTTTAGAATGCCATGGCCCTCTTGCCTATTGTTCAATGGTGGAAGGCTCAGGTTCATTCCAATAAAATAAAAGTATGCCTGAGGCTCAGGGGACAGGAGGGGAGGGCAAGAGGCAGCCCAGCCTAAAGCACTGTGTTTGAGACACATAAGAGGGGATAAATATGGATATTTATGCACCACCAAGCAAGCTAACCAAACTCCTTAAGGTTACTCTGACAAAATATAATTTGACTCCAGCTGCCATTGAAAAAGTCTGATGGTCTCTGAACCAATAACAACTCCACCTTTCTTCTTCCTTGACCCTCCTCTTTTCTCTCCTATAAAGGGGTCATGTAATGCATTTTATTTTTACATTTTATTTTTTTCATAAGGTCCACTTATGATTATAGTCATAATTCATGACCCTCTATTTAAAGCTGAAGTGTGTCATTTCTGCACCACTAGCGCCACCAAACGTAATTGCAAAAATATACATTGTTTTCAAACAGTCTTCTGAATACGTCCCCTATCTGCAACTGATCAAATGAGCAGAAAATCCCTCCCACAACTCACACCTTTGAGGCTGTCAGGTTGGACAAGTCACTCAAAACAAACAGAGGAATTTTTATAAAGCCACAGAAACACAGTGTTAACAATTTTCTAGACAATCAACCTACAAATTGCTTACTAATAGTTCTAAAGTTGGAATCCTTCAAAAGGATATGAAGGTCAGAAACCTTAGGATTTCAGAATGAGCTGTTTGTTCAGCTTAGTCTCAAAAGATGGTGTTTTTGATCTCTCATATGATCAACAAAAATTTGCTTCCTGGTGATATGACCCCTTTAGGTTAAGCTTTAATGTTCCATAAAATTATATCACTCCCCTGATCCTCACGTTGAGGATGATGAAATAATCATCTATACTGTACTAAAGGGCCAAATATACTTCATACGAAATCGAAGAACAAACGGGTGTGATGTAATTTAGAACAAAATCTGGCCAAAAAGATGTTCATTTTGGTGGTTCGTAACACCTCGCCTGGGCGAACTTTTAGGAAAACTTCTAACGACGTCATGCAATTTTAGTTTTGTTTAATTAGTCTACAAAAGGAATCAAATCTACACAAATACTCTCAAGTACCCATTCACTCATGTGCCATCTGCAGTGAAAGCCATTTACACATCAGCCCAAAGTAAGCCTATCATCATTCTTCTGTCTTTATTCTGCACATTAACACTTTTATACACTGATCTTTGCAGCAGTATCATCAGTGCCATTATAAATTACAATAACAGAGTACAAACGGCACATTTTATGGCCATGTGTAGCACATTAGCACCATGAATACAAAATGTAAACAAGACAAATTAAACATTTTCTAGTGCATAAACAGTATATTACTTTAAATCATCATCGAGTGGTTAAAACAGCTTCTTATACTGACCTCATGTGAATTCTACTGATAGAATGAGGCATAAAGTTATTGATAGCACATTTTAATGTCACATTAGTTTATGTTTTACTGAGCGTCCTCATATTTAAATGTACTTCTAAACACCTCCCACAGTGGTGTGGCGGGTGTCTGAATGTTCGGGAACAGTATACTGTTGTTCGGCTGTTTAGAACTTGTTTTTACCTCTGAACGAAGAATGAATAAGAACTTCCCTGGAAGTACACCGATCAGCCACAACATTAAAACCACCTGCATAATATTGTGTAGGTCCCCCTTGTGCAACCAAAACAGTGCCAACCTGCATCTCAGAATAGCATTCTGAGATACTATTCTTCTCACCACAATTGTGCAGAGCTGTTATCTGAGTTACCGTAGACTTTGTCAGTTCGAACCAGTCTGGCCATTCTCTGTTGACCTTTCTCATCAACAAGGCATTTCTGTCCACAGAACTGCCCCTCACTGTATTTTTTTTTTGGTTTTGGCACCATTCTGAGTAAACTCTAGAGACTGTTGTGCGTGAAAATCCCAGGAGATCAGCAGTTACAGAAATACTCAAACCAGCCCGTTTGGACCAACAATCATCCATGCGATTATCTAATCAGCCAATCATGTGGCAGCAGTGCAGTGCATAAAATCATGCAGATACGGGTCAGGAGCTTCGTTAATGTTCACATCATCCATCAGAATGGGGAAAAAAATTGATCTCAGTGATTTGGACAGTGGCATGATTGTTGGTGCCAGATGGGCTGGTTTGAGTATTTCTGTAACTGCTGATCTCCTGGGATTTTCACTCACAACAGTCTTTTTTTTTGTTCTAAAAACAAACCAAAAAATCCATTGAGCTGCAGTTAAGTGGATGGAAATGCCTTGTTGATGAGAGAGATCAACAGAGAACTGCTGCCACATGATTGGCTGATTAGATAATCGCATGGATGATTGTTGGTGCCAGACGGGCTGGTTTGAGTATTTCTGTAACTACTTATCTCCTGGGATTTTCATGCACAACAGTCTCTAGAGTTCACTCAGAATGGTGCCAAAAACAAAAAAAAAAGTACAGTGAAGGGCAGTTCTGTGGACAGAAAAGTCTTGTTGATGAGAAAGGTCAACAGAGAATGGCCAGACTGGTTCGAACTGACAAAGTCTATGGTAATTCAGATAACCGCTCTGTACAATTGTGGTGAGAAGAATAGTATCTCAGAATGCTGTACTGAGATGCAGGTTGGCGCTGTTTTGGCAGCACGAGGGGGACCTACACAATATTAGGCAGGTGGTTTCAATATTGTGGCTGATCGGTGTAAATCCAGGCCTTAATGCTGCCTTCATGTGCTTTCAGAATTATCCTACTTCCCAGAAGTTCCCATTTCTGAAGTGGTAATTATGAGAACTTTGCATTCAAGTGCTTTGTCAGAAAGAAAAGGAAACATGGAGGACACAAGGTTAATTTTTGCAAATTTCGAAGGAAACTCTTATTTTGACACCGTAATACACGCTTCTCAGTCAGTTTGCTGACAATAATGGAATATTAGTCAAATACATGCTATATATTTGGTGTACAAATGTACAATATGGATCAAATGGATGCTGATAAGTGTATAAGTGTAGGACCAAAACGACAAGCACTAACAATTAGCTGTATTTAGAAAAATGAATAAAACCTATCATTCACTAGAAAAACCATACTCTCCTCCACCATGTTGAAACTCAGAAACTCGGGTATCAACATTTTTCATTCGTAATTACGACTTGAGGGGTCATTCATGTGCAACTTCCGAAAAGGAAATTTGTATTTATGATTATTCCAATAGCACTTAAAGGCAGCGTTACACTCTAAAACTCCTTAACAACTAAATAAAAATAAACAGCGTACTGACATCAACATTCTCCTTTTCAGCAAAAAATTATTGTTTTAATTTATGTTTCAGCATGGATTGAAGCATCTGTTTTCCTGTTCTAATTCAAATTAACTTGTGTAAGCCTAAAGCAGTGTTGATTCAGATTGTTTGAGCAATGATTAATTAGTATGCCACATCTCCAATCGATAATTATGAAGTTAACTAGCTGATCACTCTGAGAGGAAACACAATAAGTGGCTGCTCTGGATAAATTGATTACATAATTTTAGAAAAGCTTTTAATCTACATTTGTCTGAACAACATCATGGGTTTAATTGTTTGCTGTGCAACAGTTCCATATTTGACCAAGCTTTTATCCAAAGCAACTAACAGTGCATTACTAGCACCATGCTCTACAAGTTATGCTACTGGAAACATTAGAAAATGAATTCACTTATATGGTTAACAGTCCCTACAAGAGTGGTTCTTGCTCTTTTCCTCACTGTTTCCTAACCTACAGTATATCTTATTGTTCTTATAAAAGAGTGGTTCTCAATTTTGTTCCTGAAGTACCACAGCACACCACTAATGGGCACTCTACTGATGGGTTGAATCAGGTGTGATAAATAAGAAAGATATCCAAAATGTTCAGTGCTGTGGTATTTCAAGACTAGGATTGAAAATGGCTTATTCCTGGGTTTTTGTAGAAGGCACCTTTCTGAAATATAATTTGAATGTGAACACTGTTTTTCTTATGCCGATTAAGGAATTAAGAGAAAGCGGTTTAACACACCTTCAGTAGGTTTCTGGTAGAGAGTGTGGTTTACAAGCACTTAGTACTTTATTAGGAACACTATGGTATTAATAAAGTGCCTGACGTGATCTTCTGCTGTTGTATCCCATGCAGCTCATGGTTCGACGTGTTGTGCATTCTGAGATGCTATTGTGTTCACTACAGTTGTACAGAGTGGTTATTTGAGTTACCGTAGCCTTTCTATCAGCTCGAACAAGTCCGGCCATTCTCCGTTTATCTCTCTCATCAACAAGACATTTACATCCGCAGAACTGCCGCTTACTGAATGTTTTTTTGTTTTTGAGACTGTTTTGAAACTCTAGAGACTGTTGTTTGTGAAAATCCCAGGAGATCAGCAGTTACAGAAATACTCAAACCAGCCTGTCTGGCACCAAAAATCATGCCACGGTCAAAATCACTGAGATAAATTTTTTTCCCCATTCTGATGATTGATCAGTTAAACATTAACTTAAACTTCTGACCCATATCTGCATGATTTTATGCACTGCACTGCTGCCACACGATTGGCTGATTAGATAATTGCATGAATAAATAGGTGTACAGCTGTTCCTAATAAAGTGTTCAGTGATGTATGTGGCTACATAAACGCTTAAGCGACGTTCTTATGGGTTTTTGAAGACTGCGCATGACACCAGATAACTACAGTAACCTCACCGGATGAAACGCTACATCAACTCAAGTCATCATGGTGGCAATAATTTAACATTTCAGGGAAGTACAGTGGGAAAACAAATTGCACACACACACACACACACACACACACACACACACACACACATACACACACACTATTAACTAAAACACAATATCTTTAAATTTCGACTACTGTCTCTCACATCTGCGTATATGCTTAGGTCCGCCGGGGGAATCCCGGAGTATGAAGTGAGAGGGCAACCCCAGTAGACCTCTGAAGACTGTGATGCCATCTGGAATTATTATACAACATTACTGAGCATAAAAAGCAGCTAATACAGCGCATGTACTGTAAATGCAAACACCGCCTCATGTTTTCAGTGGCTTTCATGCAATATATTACTTTCTGGTGTCCATGTAAATTAGCTCAATGTGCAGGAATGTATTTATACAACACTACAAACCTGCATATATAAAGAACATGCTTTATTCATTATCTAGAAGTTCTTCAACAAATTCAGTACATACTCTGACGCAGTGCTGGAGGTAGAGCACAGAAACTCCTGCCTTCAAACTTCATAATCCTGTCCTGTAAATGAATGTATCTCATTCTCGTCTGCAGGTTTTCTCAAACCATGCTTTACTCTCCATGGATAAAATATAAATCCAACCATGTGGATAAACATCATGTGTGTTCCACAGCTTAGGGCCACTCAAACTCTGTAAGAGCTTTGATTTGCCCAGCAGAACTCAGTGAGACAGGCTCTTTTACACAGTCAGAGTTGTTTGATGTTTCCAAGCTCAGAACTGTCCTCTGCACTCAATAATAGATTGATGTGTGTGAGTTAGACAGAGATCACAGCCTTACAGCTGTGCAAAGACAGCCCTTTAACAACCATCAGATATAATCTCCAAAGACAATAGACCATGCAATTTGTGGTGATGGGTATGCAAACCATAAACAGGAATAGACACAAATATGCACACTCTTTATGCTATTACAATGTGTTTGCTCGAGATAGCAGTGTTTATTTAATTTGTACACTCAAAAAAGCTTGATTGTTTTGATCTCCAGGCAAATTGCAAAGTAACATGACATCTGGGGCCAATATATTCACACTGGACTTACTATCAGCTTTTGTTTTCTTAGACACATTATTTAAAAAAACAACCATAAAATGGAATTTGGTTTCACATATTAAAGAGGCCATTATTCCAGGACCCTCTAATGCAGGGGTCGGCAACCTATGGCACGCGTGCCAGCATTGGCACGTGGAGGAGTAATCACTGGCATGCCAGCAACAGCGAGAGAGGAATAGACTATTTTATTTATATAAATTCCACACCTGCATTCCAATCTACATCTTGATGTAATCCAACCTCATGATCCCGCAGCATGTTTTTATGAGCTGAATGGGAGGCTAAACAAAAAGTTAACATGTGACGAGACTGCAGTATACCCAACAGACTCGTGCAGCGCGTGCAAGTAGCACTTCACTTTCTGTTAATTTTTGCTTTCAGAACAACACGTAATGCAATAAGAAAATCATCACTATTAATCCTTGAGATTTCCAACCCACCATACAGGAACACCCTCCTTAAACCATTGTCACACTCAAAATTACATTAAACGATTAAAAGAGAAAACATAAACCCACATGGTGGGGTTCAAAAATCTGAGTCTATTCAAAATATAAATTAAACCTGGAAATTTTGCAACATTGACCAGCCATTGACCAGGAAAATAAAAAATGGCACTCCATGTCAAAAATGTTGCCGACCCCTGCTCTAATGAAATACAAACAGGTGAAAGTTCAAAAATGTTTGTACATGTAAATGATTGTGCATTTTGTCCCTTACCTTTCCTGAACTTGCTCCAACATCAGCAGACAGACCACTGTGAGAAAGAGAGAGAGAGAGAGAGAGAGAGAGAGAGAGAGAGAAAGGACATTTTGTTGAGAGATTATAGCTAACAAAAGACATTAGGCAAAATGACATCCTCTGTCACCATTCACTTTCATTGCATCTTTTTTCTGTACAATAAAGTGAATGGTGACTGAGGCTTTCATTCTGCCTAACAAGTCCTTTAGAGTTCTATGGAGGAAAGAAAGCCATATGGGTTCAAAACAAATTGAGGATGAGTAAATGATAACAGAATTTTCATTTTTGGATGGACTATCCCTTTAAGTACGCAGAGAAAAATTACCTGGACAGTAATCAGAATGCAGTTTGCTTCAGGTTTTGGATGACAGGACTAATGAAGTGTGGAACAAAAAGGCACCTTGCCGTATTTTCAAGGGGAGCACTATAGAAATGAGCACATCCTCCAGAGATCCCAATAAGCCCATTTCCATTTGGGCCATTGTATGAGAAAGAGAGACAAGACCCCTGCTGTGAGTCATCCCACTACTGTCATCCCACTACCATGTCATAAATACATTTCAACCATCCTTGCTTATGGCAAGCCATCTAACAATAGCGTTTACATCTAGCTTTAAAATCATCTCAATGCTATTTTTAGAGAACCTCTTTCAAATCCACCATCTGTATGACTGGACTCACTGACCTGAGTGTAATGTCATTTAGTGAAAGGAATGAGACCACGACCGAAATTCAGAGGAATGCTGAAATATAACATAAAGTGGGGCTATTACATTAATGGAATAAAATTAATTCATTTCCACTTAATTGCCCAGATTACAACAGGTAAATGATCATTAAATGGTGTTAGCTCAATATATTTTATTTAAAAGTGACATATTGTACAGAATGACTCTTAAAGGACTCTCAGATTTCAGCATGCAGTGAGAAATAGTCCCATTGACCATTGTTTCACCTCCAAATATGCAATCACACCTTTTTTCCACCAGGCAAGTAGAAATCACTAGAGTGGTTCATTAAATTTCTAACAGAAAGAGAATGTGAAAGTGGCAGAATAAAGAAAATCAAACCAAAGTAAATCAAAGGTTTCAGCCCACAGGAAAGAAAAATCACAATGGAGAGCACTTTAACTCAACCTTTTCTCCTAGACATTAATGAGATTAAATGGTAGTAAAGAAGAAAAAAAAACTAGTAATCTCCAATGTTTTCTATAGAGTTTCAGAAGTGATCTCTACAATGTCACAAAGTGTTTTGTCAGATTTGCCAAGATACCAATGTCTTCCAATAAAACCAGAGATTTTAATATGAATAAAACATTTCTATTAAAATTCTTACAAGTCCAAATTATTTGAGATATGCTACCCACATTAATTTTAAAGCTCTTTAGTCATACTGTATTTCAACAGAAATCTCTTTTGTGTTTATTTTTGTTTCTCCCTTGCTGAAAGGCCAGTATTTTACCTTGTTACCAGCAAATGTTGTGTTTTGGTCACTGGTCCCCAGACTGGGATGCTGGTGTCCCTAAAAGGCTTTTTAACCAGCAAGAAATCCTTGTTTAACCTGCCTCACCAGAAAGATCTTGCTAGTAAACCAGCTTCACCAGCTAAGTTTTCAATGCTATGCTGGTCCACCAGCTAGACCAGCTTGGAACAACATGGAAATTCATTTTAGTCTAAGCTGGTCTTTTCAGAATGGTTCTGAAGCATTTTAGGACAAAAATGAGAGACAAAGTTGATACTTAAATTAATCAAAAGTGACAACTCTATTTAGTCTCCTGAACTCTGAAAGAGCATCCTTGAAGCAATGCAATGTTCTTCTATGAGTCTCTGAATAAAGAACACTAATTAAGCCTCACCTATGGGCGTTGCTATTGGCTGAGCTCTCAGCAATCTGTGAGCTAGGGATCCACTTGGTCTCATCCACCACAGTGCGTGCATGAGGCAGCCGCCCCACATCCTTTATGGTCATCAACATGTTGCGGGAATTCTTTAAGATTTGCACAGCCTCGTCATGAGGAATACTTCGGAAACTATGGCCATTGACATCCAGTATCTGATCCCCTACCTACAAAGAGAGAGAGAGAGAGAGAGAGAGAGAGAGAGAGAGAGAGAGAGAGAGAGACCTCAGAGACCTGAGAATACTAAATAAGAGAAAATGAAAAACACAATGATGCCTGGCACAATGGCACATAGCCCACGCACCACAGGAACGTGTTAGAAAGAGCTGAACTCAGATAGAGATTTCAATTATGCAACATTTTGTAGTGATAAACAAGCCATCCTTCCAGCAAACAAAAATCATGATCTGTATACGAACAGTTTAAATCTGCATCACCAGAATGACCATTGTTGTAAAACGTTGCAGATTCAGAACGTTGTAGACTCTGTTATGAGAATTATCTGTCTCATTGCCAAATTCCCTCAGTAACAGACTGAGGAGGGAGGGAGTAGAAAATAAAGAAAAAGATAAAAAGAGAGGGAGTGCAGATATTGCATTCACCAGAAATGATCTGGTTACAAGCCACAGACAAAAGAGACCAATCTGTTTTCATTAAAACTACTTGGCCAAAACAGAATATCAGTGATGTGCTGTAAATCAATGCAATGAAAATAGCTCATAAAAACTTTCTGTGTGCAGTTCAGCATGGAGGTACTGCAGTTGATGACCACAACATTATTGTTTTAACTCTAGATTCATAACTCTTGATGGCTTCCCTGCTCTAAACCATCCAGATTACAGACTCCACATTCAATTCAAACTTATTTTTTTGCAACAAACTGTTAAATCTCACTTATATAAAGGCTGCAGTATATGTGCTCTGTTCCAAAACATAGTAAGTTGCCTACAGAGGTGGCATTTTAAGGCATCATAGGTGCGCTACAGAGGCCTAGATAGCCCTGGGCTTTCGAGCCTATAGCCCCGAATAATTTTTCTCTAGCCCGAACACTTTCTCCTTCATCATCGTACCATGCATCTAATATTTCCCCTATGGTTGCTAGGAGCTGTGGCATTGCCCCTCCCCCACTTTAATATGAGTAGAAAGTTGGCTGTGCTTACAATAGCATACAATCATACTACTCTTACTGTTTCTGCAATATGTAGATAAGGCCGAACTAGTAAGAGTAGCATACTAGTATGCACTGTGGCATGCATCACTCTTGCATATTTGAGTGAGAGACTGAAAGCCAAATGTATTGGAGAAACAGGGTGATTTGAAATGTATATCAGACAGTTTGTGCTAAAAAACAAACACCACACAATTTGTCAGATGAGAAAAAGGATGAAGAAGCAGTAAAAAACCTCCTCAGGGTTTGGGTGGCTGCAGCCCCAACCCGAAGCTTCATCTGACCCAGGTAGACTGTTTATGCTCGGGCAGGTTAATGTTGTTCCATAGCAGCTTTAGGCTGGAGACAATAAACCAGAGGCATATACAGTATATAAACTACAGCTAACTTCCTCGAAGCTTGTGAATGAATGAGGCTGTATTATTATTTTGTTTTTTATGTCTTCTGTTATAGCAGCTGTTTTAACACACAATATTAGCTGTTATTATCAACATTTATCTGGTCAGTCCCAAATATTTAGATATATAACCCTTAAAACAAAGAGTAATTTACATGTGCTCGAGGAATTTGAAAACTTACAGTCATGAGCCAGAACATTAAAATTTTTTGCAAAACTGTTTTATGATGACACAATGCCATGAACTTTGCAATCTTTGCCAAATATAGCAACAATTTTTTTTTATTCTTATAAGCACATATTTTAGCATATTTACGTCCTGGTTACTTTCGTAACCTCCATTCCCTGATGGAGGGAACGAGACATTGTGTCAATGTAGTGACACTAGGGGTCACTCTTGGGAGCCCCAAACAACTCTGCTTTTTTGAAAAAAGGCCAATGAGAATTGGCGAGTGGAATTTGCATGCCACTCCCCCAGACATAGGGGTATAAAAGGAGCTGGTATGCAACCACTCATTCAGGTTTTGTGCTGAGGAGCCGAGACCAGGTCCCGGCCATTTCAGCGGGTAGTTCAGCTTTGTGGCAAGAGGGACACAATGTCTCGTTCCCTCCATCAGGGAACGGAGGTTACGAAAATAACCAGGACGTTCCCTATCTGTCACTCACTCAACGTTGTGTCGATGTAGTGACACTAGGGTTCCCTATACAAAACGCCACAACTAGCTGAACTGTGTTTACGTGAACTGGCGGTGTGTGACGGGCAGACTGCTGTGTGCCTCGTAGCCAGCGCACCAGGCCATCACGTAACCTCCCCCAACGCTCTTATGGGCGTCGAACGGTCCATCAGGAACAAGTCGACTGCCCAACTACAGGGACAGGCTAGCTCAGCCGAGGCCTCTTTTCCCTCTCTTTTCTCCCCAAAAAGAGTGGAATTTGTTAACCTACTGGGAGCCATAAGTGTCTGCATGGGGGGTGTCCCTCCCAAGGGGAAGACACCACGGAGACCACATCCTGGTGGAGTGGGCTCGTAACCCCGCATGTCCTGAGCCTGGTATGCCATCGTCTGTTTGGAGACAGCGCTTCCTTTCCGCTGTCCACCAAAGCAAACAAAGAGCTGCTCGGAGCTTCAAAGGCTTTGCATGCGATCCAAATAGATGCGTAAAGCTCGCACTGGACACAGCAACACCAAGGCTGGGTCTGCCTCCTCCTGGGGCAGCGCTTGCAATACTGGAGTACTGGAGTACGAGGTCCCTGTGTGCACACTGCAACTCTCAAGAGTGAGCTAGTATTAGCCAGTCGTCGAGATAGTTGAGGATGCGGACGCCCACTTCCCTTAGCGGGGCAAGGGCAGCCTCTGTGACCTTCGTGAAGACGCAAGGGGACAGGGACAGGCCGAAGGGGAGGACCTTGTACTGGTACGCCTGGCCTTCGAAGGCAAACCACAGGAAGGGTCTGTGTCGAGGTAAGACCGAGGCGTGAAAGTACACATCCTTCAGGTCTACAACCGCAAACCAATCTTGATGCCGGATGCTCACTAGAATGCATTTTTGCTTCTTGAACGGGAGACTGTGCAAAGCCCAGTTCAGTACTCGCAGGTCCAGGATTGGTCGCAACCCACCGCCTTTCTTCAGTACGATGAAGTAAGGGCTGTAGAAACCTGTTTTCATCTCGGCTGGAGGGACAGGCTCTATCACACCCTTGCGCAGAAGGGCAGTGATCTCCGCACGTAAGGTAGCGAGCCATGCGCCCAAACTCCGGGTGAGGGGGACCAAGGGAATGATCACGTCGGATGTACCGGCGGGTGGGGCCTTGCAGCGGGGCGGAGCTCGAGGTGCCACGTCGAGGGGACTCGAGCCCCATGGCTGTGCTGAGTCCAGGGACATCGAAGCACTTACCTGGCTTCTGCCACCCACCATAAGATTGGCCGAAGAGGGAGGAGGAGGAATCTCGTCCCCATAGTCCACTGGAACCAGTCCCGTGTGGGCGTTTGTGCCACAGCTGGGCGCACAGGGGTGGGGGGTCCGCCGCTGGAGTGCCATACCTGCCAAAATGGGATGGTGGACAGTGGTCATGACGACGGCCATGCGCACCGGATATGTGACCCAGGAGACAAGGGAACCATTCTTTTGTCAGGCTTTTGGGTGCCGCAGCCTCCTGGGCATGCGTCGACAAAAGATTCTCCTCCTGGCCTTCCACCGGGGGATGGAGTGGTCTGTTGACCAGCCCCAGAGAAGTGTGTCTCCTCGCTCCTGGGTCACCCGTCTCAGGGGCGCTTCGAAGCCTTCCTCAGGTTCTTAGTGGCCGGGCGCGAGACGGGTGGCGTCTGCTTCTTACGGAGGGCTCCACGCCGGTGTTGTTGCTGCAGCAGGACGCCCTTGGCGACGAACAGAGAGGGTGCGGGGTCTTAAGCCGCGACGGGGCAGGATTTGTTGTAAAACCACCGTTTGCTTCTTCACCGCCGAGAACTGCTGGGCAAAGTCCTCGACGGCATCGCCAAACAGGCCAACCTAGGAAATGGGGGCGTCAAGGAACCGTGCCTTGTCCGCCTCTCCCATCTCGACCAAGTTGAGTCAAAGGTGGTGCTCCTGGACCACCAGGGTGGACATCGCCTGCCCGAGAGACCGCACCGTGACCTTTGTCGCCTGGAGAGCGAGTTCGGTCACCGAGCGCAGTTCCTGCATCAATCCCGGGTCAGAACTACCCTCGTGCAGTTCTTTTAGCGCCTTGGCTTGGTGTACTTGCAGGAGAGCCATGGCGTGCAGGGCGGAGGCGGCTTGTCCAGCGGCACCGCAGGCTCTAGCCATCAGGGACGACGTAAACCTACAGGCCCTGGACGGGAGCTTCGGGCGTCCACGCCAGGTGGCGGCGCTCTGTGGACACAAGTGCACCGCAAGCGCCTTATCCACCTGGGGGATCACCGAATACCACCTGGCCACTCCGCCATCGAGGTTAGCGAGAGCGGGGGAGCTGAAAGATTGGGACCAGGCAGTAAAAGGTGCCTCCCACGATCTTGTCAGCTCCTCATGCACTTCCAGGAAGAAAGGATCGGGGGTGGGGTGTGGCCGTGGGCAGCGCCCCGTGCCCAGGAACCGATCGTCGAGCCGCGAGGTTTCAGGGGAGAGTGGAGGGTTCCACTCTAGCCCGACGCTCGCGGCCGCCCGGGAAAGCATGTCCATCATTTCCGCGTCGGCGTGAGACTGGGCGACCGTTTTCTACACATATTCCAAGCTAAGCTGGGGTCAGAGCGCAGGGTCAGCCATGATATGGCACCCCTTGAGCAGATAGGGTCAAGGGCCTTGCTCCAAGATGGTGAACAAGGTGAGAGAAATGTTGATAAATGTTTATTACTCTAGTTCAGTGTAATTGGAAAAATTCAATATTTATGTGTGCTATGTTTTTATACACTTATTAGAGTATCGTGCCGTTGGCTTAGCAACATGCTAATGTCTTCCATTCAAGGAAAAAACAGCAGTCATTGCAGGGTTTATTGCATTTGTTCTGTAGATTATTGTTTCACTGTTTATTTTGTGTGTTTTGAGGCTGAGAAGAATTAAAACTCACCCAGAACCCAGACGTATTACTTTTTTCATGAAGCCTATAAAATAAATACCCTGCCAACTTTTGTCTGGGCAAGACAAGTTCTAAATGAAGGCTGGAAGAGCCCTGTGATATGAAAGTGAGAGAGTGAAAGAAAAGTCTAGAGTTAAAACCTTGCCTTCCTTTGTTCTCCTAAGCAAAGCAGAAATAATAAAGAGAGATTAGTTATCGATGTGTGTCTGTTTTGTCTGTGAAAATGTTCTTCATGCAGTGGAGTCAGCAGACGTAGCACATCATAACTTACTGGAGCCCGGTGCAAAGAGAACAGAGAGAGGGATAGTGAGAGAGAGAGAAAGAGAGAGAGAGGGTGGGTGGGGCTGATTTATAAGCTGCAGGAACTCAAGGATCATTCATTTACTCACAGAAGGGAAACCACTGGCATTCTTCTACCAAGCTCTCTCTCCCCCTTCATCACAATGTCCAATGCTCTGCCATGCTCTGCATTCCCCTATTCTTTCCTGACTACTCCTCCACACTCTGCACCATTACTCCACTTTCTCCTCCACTTTGGCAACTGCTCCATCCCTCCTTCCCACTCTCCTCTAAAAGCCCTATTTTGTTCCACATAAGTAGACACTTTATTAATCCTCGGGGGACAGTCAGCAGTAACATTAAACATACAGTGCATACATGCTCAAAAACATATGTCATATTCTTAAACAGCTGAAGGTGCAATAATGTTAGAGTAACACAATGGAACATTCCTGTTTATATTTGCATTATCGTAATGTAGCTAGATGGTTAACATGACAAGAGTGTCATTAAAAAAATAAATAAACAGATTTGCAAGTAAAATTTGGACCAGAAAGAGAAAGCTAGCATAATCCTGCTCCATTAACCATTGGCCACGTACACACTGCTAAGTTTTGGGATAACAAATGCATTTAAATGTGGTTGTGATACCCTAAATTATAGTTCCCTATCTGTCACTCACTCGACGTTGGTGTCGATGTAGTGACACTAGGGGTCACTCTTGGGAGCCCGAGACACCTCTGGTCTTTGATAAAAGGCCAATGAAAATTGGCGAGTGGTATTTGCATGCCACTCCCCCGAACATACGGGTATAAAAGGAGCTGGTATGCAACCACTCATTCAGATTTTCTCTTCGGAGCCGAACGGTCATGCTCATCGAGCTGAATAGCACTGTTCATTCACCTCTGCTGGATCTGACGGCGCATTTCAGCGGCTTCTCCCTCCTCTGCACTGGTGCACTGCAGAGAACGCCCCTGGGCGCTTCGGCAGAAAAACTAGAGAGTATATTTTCTGAAAGAGCATTTTTCCCCTCTAAAAGAGTATATATTTCTCTAAAAGAGCGCACACACGGAACGTCTTTTAAAGACGCGTCTTTTTAAAGATGCCTTTCCGTTCGTGTGTTATTCCTGGTTGCGGTCGATTTCTCTCAACTTCGGATGGTCATGATCGCTGTCTTTCGTGTCTGGGCGCGACCCACACGGAGGCAGCGTTTATGAATGGCTCATGTTCTCACTGCGAGAACATGACCATGGCAACGTTGCGGTCGCGGCTTGCTTTTGTAAGAAAGCAAGCCACCCCAGCGGCTCCCCGCCTTGGTCCTCCTACCTACGGGTTTGAGGTCAGCGCGGCTGGCGCTGGGGGCGATTTGGGGACCTCAATGGGATCGCCTCCGCCGGGTATCCCCCCGCGGACCTCCCATTCCCCAGCACGCTCGTCTGCCCCAATCGGGCTTCCGGATGAGTTCGCCGGCTTGTCGCACGGCGAGTCTGGCTTCTCGTTCGAGGCCCGCGAAGATGATGAGCTTTCGAGCGCAGCGTCGGAGAGCGGGCTTGTCCAGTCGGACGCAGAAGCCTCAGCTGGGCTTCCCCCTTCGGGGACGGTCGCCCAGTTACAGGCCGACGCCGAAATGACGGACATGCTTTCCCGGGCGGCCGCGAGCGTCGGGCTAGAGTGGAACCCTCCACTCTCCCCTGAACCCTCGCGGCTTGATGATTGGTTTCTGGGCTCGCCGCGGCGCTCAGACCGGCCGCGCCCCGCTCCAGTGCCATTCTTCCCGGAGGTGCATGAGGAGCTGACGAAGTCATGGGAGGCACCTTTTACTGCCCGAACCCGACTCCGCAGTTCCCCCGCTCTCACTACCCTCGATGGCGGGGCGGCCAGGGGCTATACGGCGATTCCCCCGGTGGATAAGGCGCTCGCAGTGCACTTATGCCCGCAGAGCGCCGCCACCTGGCGTGGACGCCCTAAGCTCCCCTCCAAGCCCTGTAGGCTCAAGTCATCCCTGACGGCCAAGGCCTACAGCGCTGCTGGACAAGCCGCCTCTGCCCTGCACGCCATGGCTCTCCTGCAGGTCCACCAAGCCAAGGCACTGAAAGAACTGCACGAGGGTAGTTCCGCCCCAGATTTGATGCAGGAACTGCGCTCGGCGACGAAGGTCACAGCGCGGTCTCTTGGGCAGACGATGGCCACACTAGTGGTCCAGGAGCGCCACCTGTGGCTCAACCTGGTCGAGATGGGCGAGGCCGACAAGACACGGTTCATTGCTGCCCCCATTTCCAAGGCGGGCCTATTTGGCGACACCGTTGAGGACTTTGCCCAGCAGTTCTCGACGGTAAAGCAGCAGACGGAGGCAATCCGGCACATCCTGCCCCGGCGCGGCTCAAGACCCCGCACCCCGTCTGCTCGTCGCCAAGGGCGTCCCCCTGCGGTGACTGCACTGGCTCCGCCGCAGCCCGCCCCTCCGGCCCGGCCCCGGCGTGGAGCCCACCGCAGGAAGCCGACGCCACCCGTCTCTCAGCCGGCACCGAAGAACCCACGGAGGTCTTCGAGGCGCCCCTGAGACGGACAACCCAGGGATGAGGGAACCCACTCACCTAGAGCTGGTAGAAAGACCACTCCATCCCCCGGTGGAGGGCCGGGTGGAAAATCTTTTGTTGCCTTTTCGTTTGATTTCGCCGTACGCCCAAGTGGCTGCGGTACCCAACAGTTCAACAAAAGAGCGGCTTCCTTCCTCCCTGGGTCACATACCCGCTGTGTACGGTCGTCACCACGACTACCGTCCACGGGCTTTATCTTGCAGGATTGGCGCTCCAGCGGTGCCCTTTTCGCCCCTGAGCACCCAGCTGTGGCACAAATCCACCCCCGATGTGACAGCCTCCACGGGTCGCGAGGACAGGCCTCTTCCTCCCCCGTCCCAGGCTGTTCCGGGGGTGGTCACAAGGAGCCAGGTAAGTGCTTCGATGTCCCTAGACTCAGCACGGCCACGACGTGCTGTGGCACCTCGCGCTCCGCCCCGCCGCGAGGCCCCACCTGCCGGTACGTCCGACGACGTTGTCCCCTTGGTTCCCCTCGCACGGAATTTGGACGCATGGCTTGCACTTCCCAATCCGTCGCGGTGGTTGATCCAGACCGTCCGACTCGGCTACGTGATTCAGTTCGCCAGGCGCCCGCCCAGGTTCAGCGGTACTCACTTCACCTTCGTCAAGGGCGAAAACGCTGTTACTCTGCGCACGGAAATCGCTACCCTCCTACGAAAGGGCGCGATAGAACCTGTCCCTCCAGCCGAGGTGAAGAAAGGGTTTTACAGCCCCTACTTCATCGTACCGAAGAAAGGCGGTGGGTTGCGGCCAATCTTGGACCTGCGAGTACTGAACCGGGCTTTACACAGACTCCCGTTCAAGATGCTGACGCAAAGACAAATTTTAGCGAGCGTCCGGCATCAGGATTGGTTCGCGGCGGTAGACCTGAAGGACGCGTACTTTCACGTCTCGATCCTTCCTCGACACAGACCCTTCCTGCGGTTTGCGTTCGAGGGTCGGGCGTATCAGTACAAAGTCCTCCCTTTCGGCCTGTCCCTGTCTCCTCGCGTCTTTACGAAGATCGCAGAGGCTGCCCTTGCCCCGTTAAGGGAGGTAGGCATTCGCATTCTCAATTATCTCGACGACTGGCTAATCTTAGCTCACTCTCGAGACGTGTTATGCGCACACAGGTACCTGGTGCTCTCGCACCTCAGCCGACTAGGGCTTCGGGTCAACTGGGAAAAGAGCAAGCTCCTCCCGGTTCAGAGCATCTCTTTTCTCGGTTTGGAGTTGGACTCAGTCTCTCTGACGGCGTGTCTTACGAACGAGCGCGCCCAGTCGGTGCTGGCCTGTTTGAAGGCGTTCAAACAGAAAACAGCGGTTCCACTGAAACTTTTTCAGAGGCTCCTGGGGCATATGGCATCCTCGGCGGTGGCCACCCCGCTCGGGTTGATGCATATGAGGCCGCTTCAGCACTGGCTCCAGACTCTAGTCCCGAGACGGGCATGGCGCCACGGGACACACCGCGTGGCCATTACACCGGTCTGTCACCGTCTTTTCAGCCCTTGGACCGACCTCTCGTTTCTACGAGCAGATGTTCCTCTAGAACTGGTCTCCAGGCGCATCGTGGTCACGACAGACGCCTCCAAGACGGGCTGGGGCGCTGTTTGCAACGGGCACGCAGCCACCGGCCTCTGGACGGGTCCGCGGCTGCGTTGGCACATCAACTGCCTCGAGTTACTGGCAATTCTGCTCGCCCTGCGGAGGTTCCTGCCGTTGATCCAGGGCAAGCACGTGCTAGTTCGGACAGACAGCACGGCAGCGGTAGCATATGTCAACCGCCAAGGCGGTCTGCGCTCCCGCTGTATGTCACAACTCGCCCGCCGTCTCCTCCTCCGGAGTCAGCAGCACCTCAAGTCGCTGCGAGCCACTCATATCCCGGGCAACCTCAACGTTACAGCGGACGCGCTGTCACGGCAGGTTCCCCGCAGGGGAGAGTGGAGACTCCACCCCCAGGTGGTCCAGCTGATTTGGAGTCGATTCGGTCGGGCTCAAGAATCCTCCCACTGCCCGCTCTGGTACGCCCTCACCGAGGCTCCTCTCGGCATAGACGCATTGGCACACAGCTGGCCCCCTGGCATTCGCAAATACGCATTTCCCCCAGTGAGCCTACTTGCACAGACACTGTGCAAAGTCAGGGAGGACGAGGAGCAGGTCATCCTGGTAGCACCCTACTGGCCCACCCAGACATGGTTCTCGGACCTCACGCTCCTCGCGACAGCTCCCCCCTGGCAAATTCCCCTGAGGAAGGACCTTCTTTCTCAGGGACGGGGCACCCTCTGGCACCTGCGCCCAGACCTCTGGAATCTCCATGTCTGGCCCCTGGACGGGACGCGGAAGACCTAGGTGGCCTACCACCCGCGGTGGTAGACACGATCACTCAGGCTAGGGCCCCCTCTACGAGGCGCCTGTATGCCTTGAAGTGGTCTCTGTTCGCTAAGTGGTGTTCTTCTCGACACGAAGACCCCCAGAGATGCGCAGTCGGATCAGTGCTTTCCTTCCTGCAGGAGAGGTTGGAAGGGAGGCTGTCCCCTTCCACCTTGAAGGTGTACGTTGCTGCCATAGCAGCACACCACGACGCAGTTGAGGGTAAGTCCTTAGGGAAGCACGATCTGATCATCAGGTTCCTAAGAGGCGCTAGGAGGCTGAATCCCTCCAGACCGCTCTTCGTTCCCTCATGGGACCTCTCCGTAGTTCTTCAGGGCCTACAGAGAGCCCCCTTTGAGCCTTTGCAGTCAGTAGAGCTGAAGGCACTCTCCCTGAAGACTGCCCTCCTGACTGCGCTCACTTCCATCAAGAGGGTAGGTGACCTGCAAGCGTTCTCTATCAGCGAAATGTGCCTAGAGTTCGGTCCGGGTTATTCTCACGTGATCCTGAGACCCCGACCGGGCTATGTGCCCAAGGTTCCCACCACTCCTTTTAGGGACCAGGTGGTGAACCTGCAAGCGCTGCCCCAGGAGGAGGCAGACCCAGCCCTGGCGTTGCTGTGTCCGGTGCATGCTTTGCGCATCTATTTGGATCGCACGCAGAGCTTTAGACTCTCTGAGCAGCTCTTTGTCTGCTTCGGTGCACAGCGGAAAGGAAGCGCTGTCTCCAAGCAGAGGATCGCCCACTGGCTCGTTGATGCCATATCTATGGCATATCTCGCCCAAGACATGCCGCCCCCGGTAGGGCTACGGGCCCATTCTACCAGGGGTGTAGCGGCTTCTTGGGCTCTGGCCAGAGGTGCCTCTCTAACAGACATTTGTAGAGCAGCGGGCTGGGCAACACCCAACACCTTTGCAAGGTTCTACAACCTCCGGGTGGAACCGGTTTCGTCCCAGGTAGTGGCACGCAACACAAGCGGATAAGCCCGGGATAGCCGGCCGGGTGTATCGCTTGCACATAGCGCCTCCCACCTCCTTTTGAGCTGAAGACGTGCGCTGTTAATTCCCAGTAGTGTTCACAGAAGTTGTTCCCTGGTTGATTTCCTCCGAGCCCTGTGGCAGTCGAGTCTTCGGAGAAACTCACTGCCGGCCCAGTACACGTGCTATCTAAGAGCCCGGTGCTGGGGTAGGTGCTCCGCATGTGGCGGTTCCCTGTAAGGCTAACCCCATGCGATCTATATTTTCCGCTAGCTCGTTTCCCTGCTGGCAAACGGCGTCTTCCTTGGGCAGAGCCCCTCTGCCCCAGTCTCCATGTTGTAGTACCTCCTCCCCCATTGGGCAGGATCTACCATGAAGGCTCTCCACATGGTTGGAAAGACCATGTGATGTATTCTTCCACTTAAATATCCCCCCCTCTTGGGGCGAGGTGTGGTCTCTGCGGTGTCCTCCCCTTGGGAGGGACACCCCCCGACTAGACCTGGCGGCCCAGTTGGATAATCCCCCTTCTTTTTTAGGGAGTGGAAAAAGAGAAGGGGAAAAGAGGCCACGACTGGGTTAAGCCCGTCTCTATCTTTGGGTAGTCGACTTGTCCCCAAGTAGGGCTGTTCGACACTCATAACTGTGTTGGGGGAGGTTACGTGTCGACCTGGTGCGCTGGCTATGAGGCACACAGCAAGTCTGCCCACCACACACCGCCAGTTCACGTAACACAGTTCAGCCTTGTGGCGTTTTGTATAGGGACCCCTAGTGTCACTACATCGACACCAACGTCGAGTGAGTGACAGATAGGGAACGTCATGGTTACTGGTGTAACCTCCGTTCCCTGATGGAGGGAACGAGACGTTGGTCCCTCCTGCCACAACGCTGAACTACCCGCTGAAATGGCCGGACCTTATATCGGCTCCTCAGCGTAAAACCTGAATGAGTGGTTGCATACCAGCTCCTTTTATACCCGTATGTTCGGGGGAGTGGCATGCAAATACCACTCGCCAATTTTCATTGGCCTTTTATCAAAGACCAGGGGTGTCTCGGGCTCCCAAGAGTGACCCCTAGTGTCACTACATCGACACCAACATCTCGTTCCCTCCATCAGGGAACGGAGGTTACACCAGTAACCATGACGTTCTCTGTGAGTACAGAATGCAGCAGTCACTCTCAAAAATGCAACCTGGTCTCATAGAATCATGTTACTGTACCTACATTTTTGCAAAAGGATTTTACGTGGATCGTTGTAGTATGTATCATGACAGTTTCCTGGTGAAATAAACACTATAGGCACAAAAACAATTGCTTTTATTCACTTTCACACAAATAACAAATAAAACGGCAGATTACAGGTTCATTAACACATACTTTTCACCCTGTTCCTCACAATACGCTATTTAATGACATCAACACATCAAAACTTGTTTTTGTGTGAACAAATTGCACAGTAGCTTAACTAACAGAACGTTGCACTTGCAATGCAAAAGCCTGGAAAACAAGTCCTGAATGGCACATCAGTTGACAAATTAGCCAAAAGTGTCACGGAAGCACAACAAAATTACTTTTAGGTAGGTAAGTTTTTGTTGACTTAAAACTCGATAGAGCATTAACCTTCAAAACTTCATCAGTTTGGGAGAATATTTAACTCATTTTTAGTGCCACACAGTGGATATTTTATGTCGGAACTGCCGCAATATGTGTAATGAACCACGTAATAACATTGTGCAAAAATCTCACCACAGACACGTAATTTTCACGAGATTGCAAGGGTTGACATACTCATAACCATAGCAATGTTTTGGCACCTTTCTACTGTTTGCTTTTAAACATCAACATCAAAAGGAGAGAGTCCTAAAGAGAGTGGCGTCACTGCATTAACAACTAGTTATTCAGTATGATGCTGAACACGCAGATGTAATGCAGTTGTCATTATCGGAATATTTCGGGAGTTAGTTGAAATATGCAGTTGTCATTTCTGTAAATTAGCTAACTCTGTGTTTACAGAACATGATATACAGCAGCAGTCAAAAAATGAGTGACAACTGTAGTTATCTGCAGTGTGTGCATGGCCATTATGCCGCATAGTAAGTGCCTCTATAGCAAAAGGGATTTTCACATGTTACTTGTACTGTACTTCTTATTAGAGCTTTGACCTACCCCAAATCAAAGCTAAAACACCTAAGGAACAATAGCATTTTAAATATGCTAAAATAAAAGCATGACCCATTTTAGTTCTTGCGAGGCTTCTGCCCAGACCGTTATGTAGGTCTATTTCATCCTTAGATGCCTTTGGCTGTCTTCTTTGTGGTCTCCAGGTGGGACTAAATTAAACAACTATAAAAGACCTAGATAAAGATGTTAAATTGCATAAAGGCTAGCCCCCAACCCCCCTCTTCCCTTATAAAAACCTCGCACATCCATCTGTCGGCTACAGTTGCACCGGACACTGCCAGCGGCAAGGGACAGATAAATGTGTCTGATGGACGTCCGCCACAGATCCAGATGAGCCCCGCTCATCTCTGAGGGGAACAGACCTTAATTGCGCCTTGTGTTTAGCTACGCAAATGGGACAGATGCCAAGCCATCAGTCAGTTCTACATCCAGCACTGCTGAAGTTTCATCTGCATGGCTCTTCGTTAGGCAGACAGAGGAAAGGCTTTTGGGAGAGGGTGGGGATGGCTGCTTGAAGGGAAATATGGTTCAGAGGAGAAGAATTATAAGATGAGTTCAAAAGTCAGGAGTTTTGCCATAAACCCTATCTGCAAAAAGAGCTGTTAGGAGGATCCAGCACTTTGCAGTATCTATAGAGCCACATGTTCCATGAAAAGGTGGTTTACACTGAGGCAGACTGCTTTGTACTGCACTGTATTAGTAATAGACTGGTTTAATAGTCTAGTATAAAAAGGTGTAGTCTGTTCTAGATTCCACGTTTGCATTTGGACATCCTTCAATAACTAGTGAAGCTATTGAATGTACTGTATATCTCATATACTGTATCTTCTAAAATGTTAGGTTTATTTTTAAAGAAAAATGTCTGTATAGGAACATACATTAAAGGAATATTCCTGGTTCAATACAAGTTAAGCTCAATCGACAGCATTTCTAGCATAATATTGATTACAACAAAAAATAATTTTGACTTGCCCCACTTTTTCTTAAAAAAAAAAAAAGCAAAAATCTGGTTTCCAGAGAGGCACTTATAATGGAAGTTAATGGGGCCAATCTGTAAATGTTAAAATACTCACTATTGTAAAATGATAGCCACTAGACATAAACAATATACATGTTAACATGATTTTACTGTGACAAAATCACTCATTAACCTTTTCTGTGTAAAGTTATAGCCAATTTTACAACTCCGCTGCCATGATGATATAATGTTTACAAATCCTTAAAGCCTAAAATGACTGTAAAAATGACGATTTTAACAACTTTATAGCTCAAATAATACATGCGTTAATGTACAGTTAGTACTTTTATAAAATTATAAGCTGCACATTTCTGTCTTTAAATCCTCCAAAAATTGACACACACATTCACTTCCATTGTAAGTGCCTCACTGTAACCTTGATTTGTGCATTCTTTAAAGAAAAGGATGGGTGAGTCGAAATTATTTTTTGTTTTAATCAACATTATGCCACAAATGCTGTCAGTTGAGCTTAACTTGTATTAAACCCAGGATATTCCTTTAAAATTTTGGCTACAAAAAAAGATTTGGAAAATTTCCACAATTATTGCCTTTTATTGTCAATTATAGACACAAAGATACAACACTAGCCTTTTGTGATAACATGCCCCAATATGGGGGTATGCTGTAACACAATGGGAACTTGCGTGATAAGTAATAAGTTGTGATAAGTTGTCACAATGGGAACCTTCCATTAAAAGGTCAAATAAAATCTATTTCATGACAATTTAGCAAACATTTATGCATTTAATTAGGATGCAAAAAATAATTAATGAAACTGCCAAAATATAAAAAGTTACATACCAAAATATGAAACTACTATTTTGGCTAAGTGAAATTGCAATTAATCAACTGCATGAAATTACAATATTTAAGCCACATGTGAAAACTTGACCCAATTTGACATTCATGAAAAATACTCTTATAATAAGAATACAGTTCAACCTTTCTATTCAAATCTGCCTATGTAATATAGTTAATCTTAATTAATTTTATTGTGCTCCCTTGTTCACCCAAGAGCTATTACAAAAGTATATTTTATTTATTAAAAATTATTTAAATTGCAATATACTGTATGTTTTCATTTAAATTGTACTCCACTCTAGACACTTACTGTATGTGGTTTGTATGTTGTGCCATATTGTATTGCATCATTTTGTACAGTATATTGCATTATGTTGTATCATACAGTATATTGTTTATTATTCACACAGTATTGTACATCAGTGTATGGTAATATAGGTCAATGCAACACCCACAATTCCTCATAATTGCAAAATAACTTGGCCAATAAACCCTTTGATTAAAAGAGAAAAACACATTTATCTCTGATTGTCACCACTCTTTAAACGTCATTCAAGTGCTTCATTAAAGGTGAGTGTGTCTACAAGTCTTTAATCTCTGGCCTTAGGTAGTTCTGCTTTTAGTGGCTGTGAGAAAGGGAGTTTTTCAGTGGTCTAGACATATAAATAAGGAGACTGAGGTTTAAAGGGGCTCAGTATCTAGTGGGACCTCCAGTCCACTGATGAGAGGACCAAATGAAGCAGCAACCTGTCACTGAAACCCAAACAATTACAGTGAGGGAAAAAAGAAAAGCCTCTTCCAAAAAGCAATCAATCTTTCATCTCCTCATTGCAACCACCACACTCCATTACAGCAGTATGTCAACAGTTGTGCGCCCAACATAACGCACTGTTGAGCCCAGTGGGAGATTTATGTGTTCCTGTAATAGAGCAGGGTTCAAATGCATCTCCAGGAAAGACTCATAATTATTGGGGTCGATAATTGCATTATGCAATTAAAAGAAAGTGAGACCTTCTCCCAGTTCCTGCTGGGAAAATTGCAGTGTAGAGTTCAACATTTCTGAGTGGCATTCATAGCATGGGGTATTAATAAGCAAAGTGAATACATAAGTGAATTAAATAGCTTTTCTATGTCTAGATTACGCAAGAGCAACTATAGCATAGCACATTTTTTTCTGAAGTTAGTCAAAATACAAGCAGAGAAGTGATTTTTGACTTTGGCTTTTCATAAGCTTTATAGTAGTCAAAAACCCAAATGTTCTCTTATTACAATTTCTTACTGCCTGCAAGATGGATCTCTTGGAAACATTAGAAGCATATGTCGGAGCTTTGGTCCCATTACTTTAGCATCAATCTCTACAGTTTTGTTAATTAAAGGAATATTCCATGTTCAATACAATCAATAGCATTTGTGGCATAATGCTGATTACCACAAAAAATAATTTCAAATCATCCTTCCTTTTCTTTAAAAAAAGGAAAAATCAAGGTTACAGTGAGGTACTTAAAATGGACATGAATGGGGCCAAATTTTAGAGGGTTTAAAGGCTGAAATGTAAAGCTTAGAATTTTATAATATTACATTAATTCTTATGTTAAAACTCATGTATTATTTTAGCTGTAAAGTTGTTTAAATCATCATTTTGACAGTCATTTTAGGGTTGCAAACCTAAATGTAGGACATCTGATTGCTCCGTCTTGAATATACAGTATCTTACCACAAGTGGTTTCATCAGTTTTTGGGTGGTGGAGATTCTCTGTCATAAGCAAATTATCAAAGTATGTGTAATCACAATAACATCATAAGAAGCAAATGGCTGTGACAGTTGACCCTCTGAAGGCAGGGATACTGTAGATTTGCTATAGGGAGCAATAGGCTGATCTACTTCTGGCTGTCGAAAACGTCCTGGTTACTTTCGTAACCTCCGTTCCCTGATGGAGGGAACGAGACATTTTGTTGATGTAGTGACACTAGGGGTCACTCTTGGGAGCCCCAAACACCTCTGCTTTTGAAAAAAGGCAGCCAATGGGAATTGGTGAGTGGAATTTGCATGCCACTCTCCCGGACATATGGGTATAAAAGGACCACCAGGCCATCACGTAACCTCCCCCAACGCTCTTATGAGCGTCGAACGGTCCCTTCGGGGACAAGTTGACTGCCCAAAAAAGAGGGACAGGCTAACCCAGCAGTGGCCTCTTTTCCTCTTTTTTCTCCCCAAAAAGAGTGGAATTTGTTTACCGACTTGGGGCCACAAGTGTCTATGTCGGGGGGGGAAGGTGTCACTCCCAAGGGGAAGACACAGCGGAGACCACGTCACATGGTGTGGAATTACGTCACATGGTCTTACCGAGTCTTGTTGGAAGTATGTCATGTGGAGAAGTCCCATGGTAGGTCCTACCCGAGGGGGGAGGAGCTCTACAAATACGGTGATCGTGGGCAGAGGAACCTCTGCCCAAGGAAGACGCAGTTTACAGTCAGGGAAACGAATTAGCGGAAGATACTGTATATCAAATGGGGTCACCTATGGGGAAAAATGCATGTGGAGCACCTACCCTTGCACAGGGTCTGTGCAAGTAGGCTTACTGGGATATATGCATATTTGCATAGTCCCGGGGGCCAGCTGTGTGCCAGCGTGTCTATACCGAGGGGTGCCTCGGTCAGGGCGTACCATAGCGAGCAATGGGAGGATTCCCGGGAAGCAAACAGGTCTACCTGCGCTTGACCGAATCGACTCCAAATCAGCTGGACCACCTGGGGGTGGAGTCTCCACTCTCCCCTGAGCGTAACCTGTCGTGACAGCGCGTCCACTGCAGTGTTGAGGTCACCCGGGATGTGAGTGGCTCGCAGCGACTTGAGGCGCTGCTGACTCCAGAGGAGGAGACGGTGGGCGAGTTGTGACATGCAACAGGAGCGTAGGCCACCTTGGCGGTTGATGTATGCTACCTTCGCCATGTTGTCCATCCGGACCAACACATGCTTGCCCTGGATCAACGGCCGGAGCCTCCGCAGGGCGAGCAGTACTGCCAACAACTCGAGGCAGTTGATGTGCCAACGTAGTTGCGGGCCAGTCCAAGAGCCGGCGGCTGCGTTCCCGTTGCATACGGCACCCCAGCCCATCTTGGAAGCGTTTGTCGTAACCACGACGCGCCTGGAGACCTGCTCTCGGGGAACCCCTGCCCGTAGAAACGCTAGGTCGGTCCAAAGGCTGAAGAAGCGGCGACAGATTGGTGTGACGACCACGCGATGTGTCCCGCAGTGCCATGCCCATCTTGGGACTCGAGTCTGAAGCCAGTGCTGAAGCGGTCTCCTATACATCAACCCGAGTGGTGTGGCCACCGCTGAGGATGCCATATGCCCCAGGAGCCTCTGAAAAAGTTTCAGTGGGACCGCCGTTTTCCATCTGAATGCCTTCAGACAGTTCAGCACTGACTGTGCGTGCTCGTTCGTGAGGCGCGCCGTCATCAAGACTGAGTCCAACTCCAAACCGAGAAAAGAGATGCTCTGAACCGGGGAGAGCTTGCTCTTTTTCCAGTTGACCCGAAGCCCCAGCCGGCTGAGGTGCATGAGCACCAGGTCCCTGTGCACACACAACACATCCCGAGAGTGAGCTAGGATTAGCCAGTCTTCAAGATAGTGGATGCTCACTTCCCTTAGGCTGCCTCTGCAACCTTCATGAAGACGTGAGGAGACAAAGACAGGCCAAAGGGGAGGAGACAGGTGGTGTCTGCTTCCTGCGGTGGGCTCCACGCCGGGGCCGGGCCATGGGGGCGGGCTGCGGCAGAGCCGGTGCTGTTGCTGCAGGAGGATGCCCCTTGGCGACGAGCAGACAGGGTGCGGGGTCTTGAACCGTGCCGGGGCAGAATATGTTGGATAGCCTCCGTCTGCTGTTTCACCGATGAGAACTGCTGGGCAAAGTCCTCGACGGTGTCACCGAACAGGCCAACCTGGGAAATGGGGGCATCAAGGAACCGTGCCTTGTCAGCCTCCCTCATCTCGACCAGGTTGCGCCAAAGGTGGTACTCCTGGTCCACCAGGGTGGACATTGCCTGCCCGAGAGACCGCACCGTGACCTTCGTCGCCCGGAGAGTGAGGTCGGTCACCAAGCGCAGTTCCTGCATCAGTCCTGGGTCAGAACTACCCTCGTGCAGTTCTTTTAGCGCCTTGGCTTGGTGTACCTGCAGGAGAGCCATGGCATGCAGGGCAGAGGCAGCTTGTCCAGCGGCACCGTAGGCCTTAGTCGCCAGAGATGACATAAACCTACAGGCCCTGGATGGGAGCTTTGGGCGACCGCGCCAGGTGGCGGCGCTCTGCGAGCAAAAGTGCACTGCGAGCGCCTTATCCACCTGGGGAATCACCGAATACCCCCTGGCCGCCCCACCATCGAGAGTAGTGAGAGTGGAAGAGCTGAAATACCGGGATCGGGTAGTAAAAAGTGCCCTCCACGATCTTGTCAGCTCCTCATGCACCTCCAGGAAGAAAGGGACCGGGGCGGGGCGTGGCCGTGAGCGGTGCTCTGGGCCCTGGAACCAATCATCGAGCCGCGAGGGTTCAGGGGAGAGTGGAGGGTTCCGACGCTCGTGGCCACCCAGGCAAGCATGTCCGTCAGCTCCACGTCAGCCTGAGACTGGGTGACCATACCCGAAGGAGGAAGCCCAGCCGAAGCCTCCACATCAGACTGAATGAGCCTGCTCTCCGATACTGCGATCGAGAGCTCATCGTCTTCCCGAGCTCTGAATAAGTGGTCGAACTCGCCCTGAGACGAGCCGGCGGTCTCATCCGAGAGCCCGATCGGGGCAAGCGAGCGTGCTGAGAAATGGGAGGTCTGTGAGGGTTTACCCGGCGGAGGTGTTCCCACTGATGTCCCCAAATCGCCCCCAGTGCTAACCGACGTGGCCTCATACACGTAGGTAGAAGGACCGAGGTGGGGAGCCACTGAAGTGGCTTTCCTCTTACGAGGGAAAGCCGCGACCGCAACGTTGCCATAGTCATGTTCTCGCAATGAGGACATGACCCATCCATGAACGATGTCTCCGCGTGGGCAGCACCCAGACACGTAAGACAGCAATCGTGTCTGTCAGAAGCAGAGAGGTAACGACCGCAACCAGGAGTAATACAAAAACGGAAAGGCATCTTTAAAAAGACGTTCCCGTAAGTGCCACTCTTTTAGGAGAAGAAAATATATTCTTTTAGGAGAATACACTCTTTTAGTTTGCCGAAGCACCCAGAGGCGTTCTCTGCACTCCACGGGTGCAGAGGGGAGAAGCCGCTGAAATGCGCCGTAAATCCAGCAGATTGAGGTGAGTACAGGCAGTGGAGGAATTCAGCTCACTGAACACAACCGCTCGGCTCTGAAGAGAAAATCTGAATGAGTGTTTGTGAGACAGCTCCTTTTATACCCGTATGTCCGGGGGCGTGGCATGCAAATTCCACACGCCAATTCCCATTGGCCTTTTTTCAAAATCAGAGCTGTTTGGGGCTACCAAGAGTGACCCCTAGTGTCACTACATCGACACAACGTCGAGTGAGTGACAGATAGGGAACCAAATTTAGATATAAAGTAAACATACAATGATTTAATGGAAAAAAGTTACAACAACATCACGGCCGCCCATTTAAACCAAAGCTGTGGATCATGGCATAAATGACATATAGAACTGCTCTTAACCACCTAACCATTTAACATTAAATTTACATTTAGTTACAATTTTTTGTATTATTGTTCAATTAATTTGAGCTGCCTTTGTAACATAAAATGGCAAATTAAAACATATCAAAATTACAGTGAAAATCAATATATATAGAGTAGAATAGATAATACAGCAGGCAATAGGCCAGCATAGGTCTCTGGCTGTTTTTTATTCCCAGTCCATCCCTGTCTGTAGGTGTAAACAGTGTTTCCTGTGTGAATTAGGACAAATTGCCAGGTTAAAGATGTAAAAATGCCATTTTTACAAGTTGTGTGTCTACAGGCTGATTTAGTTTTACCTAGATGGTCTCTTTCACTCATCTGTTGAACCATCTGTTATCCCTGTCCAAAATCAAATTCGCCTTTGGACGAGTGATCCTTGTTATTTTAGAGTAGGTACACAGCAGACACCTGCCCGAATGGGTTATCTCTCACATCACCACCATTCTACTGATCCAGAATACATTCTACAAGACACTCGCAATGTTGTTGTTGTCTCAGTATCCTGTGTTTTGCCAAATTATAAGAAATGCCTGATTTTATCATCAGCAAAAGGTAAACACCAGCTCTGACACGAGAGGATTACAAATCAACCCTTTTGTTAATATTTTTACCATTGGACAAAGCAAAGAGAATACAAATGAATGTTTGTGGACATGCAGAGGCACGGAGCTGCATTACCAAAAAGGTGGAGTGAAATATTTATCTGCCTCTGGTGGAGCTGTTGAAGCCTAGTCACTGAATAACTAAAGCAAATGAGGTTATGTAGAGGGAGATAGATAGAGAGGTCTGGTTTACACAGAATACAACACAATGGGAAAATTATTAGGAGCAAAACATATCATCTTCATTTCAACAGGTAAAAGGCCAGAGTTGTGATGAAGAACCATGCCTGTGATATTCTGTGGCCAGTCCAAAAGCCTGCCTGGCCCATTTTACAGTCAAGTGGAGAAAGAGGAAACATCTTTCATATTTCTATCCACTGCCAAAATGTTAAAAGCTCACTCAATCTTTTATGCGTTCAGCCTTGGATTTAGTGCCTCTTTGTTTCTACATCTTCCCGTCTGCCAGGGGCCACCTCACACAATATACTCACACAACAAATTTCATTAGACATTGTAAAAGCAGTCATGCCAAGCCCCAGCATCATCCTTGGCCAATAGTGGAAACAAACAAACTGCTTCCGATAATATCAGATTAAAAAATAAAATAATAATCTTCCATTTTAAGGGCTTCACTGTAACCTTGAATTTTGCTTCTTTTTTTCCTTTTTCTTTTTTGTGGTAATCAACATTATGCCACAACTGCTGTCGATTGAGCTTAACTTGTATTGAACCCGGAATATTTCTTTAAGCTGTTTTTTATTTATTTTTTTTGCAGCAGGATCGTCTTATGCTACGTCCACATTAATCCAGATACATTTGAAAACGGTGTTTTCGTTTTCAAAACGCTCTCCATCTACACTGTCATTTTAAAATGTTTCTCATCCACACTGAAATGTATGAAAACCATTAAATCCCCTTACTGGGCATGTGAAAAATCACCATTGCATGTACAATCTGATAGAGTTGGGGTACTCAAATTCGGACTCGGAATCAAGTCTGAGTCATGAGTCCAGTTTTAATGGACTTGGACTTGTCACATACTTGGATGCCTTTTTACTCGGACTTGACTCGGACTCGAGCCTTTCGACTCGAGTCCGGCCGAGTCCATGGCATTTGTGAAGCAATGAAAAACAAACAAACAAACAAAAAAAATAATGTAACAGAGGGTGACAATACGTCCTCTTTTCCCCAGACATATCCTCTTTTTCAGACTTGAAAAAAGCATCCGGCCCCAATTTCAAAATTGCCTCTAAATGTCCGGGATTTGGCTTTGTCTTCATATTGATGTGTTCTCTACAGTTAGTACTAACATACATTCAGTGTATTTGATACTGCGCATCAGTTTTCACATGTATATGTCCTTATGTGTGATTATTCTGGCTGAGATCGGCAACGCGCACTCTTTCAACATACTTTTCTAACTCTCTCACCCGCGCTGTATGTGTGCAGGAAAGAGATCGCCATTCACCAGACCTGCTCTGCCGCTCTCATCCAGAAATATCAATAACGTAAGTACACTTTAAAAATTACGTTCCCCAACTCTACAAATTATTAAATAGAACACGTTTTATCAGACTCACGCTTACTACGCAAAGTCATTTCTAATTGAAAATGTTGACTATATCGAGACAAAATCAAATTTAACATTTAAACTAATATGATGGATGAAATAGACCATGATGGAAATTGTACAACTCAGTCCGTCACATATTTGTAGCACGACATCTGTGTGTTACCTGTAAAGCTGGCACTTGCGTTTCAATGGCAAAAAAGTCAGAAAATACAATGAAGAACAAGTGAGGGGCGAAGTCTCTATTCACCTATTATCCATACTAAATATAATGTGAAAAGTACGAAGCTTCAGCCAAGGTGAGTTTGTCAAAAATTTTATCTTGACTTTAGGGAAGTAGGTTACACCTGGACAAAGCTGGAGGACTGAAAAGTGTGAAGTGTAGTACTGTAGTATATAAATATTTTTTTTAAATTGTATCAGATCTCTTCTGTTTTTATTTTATGTTGTTGTATTTAATTTTATGGGCATTATTAAATGTTTTAATATTACCATTTATTAAATGTATTAAACACATAAAAGTATTTAATTAATTTTAATGTATTTAATCATAATTTTAGATAAAACTAAACTAAATTGAATGGACAAATTGAAAATGAAGTAGAAATAAAAACTCAATTAAAATTCTAAATAATAATAACTCTGGTTGTAATGACTAACGCAGCTTTCACATTCTTTGGTGTATGTTTGAGTGGAGGGGAAAAGCAACAAATAATTGAAATGTCAACAGAACACAATAAGTTTGTCTTCATACACCTAAAGCATATGCTTTCATTCTGAAACCACTTTGAAATTTGTTCAGCAGGATACTAATCTTGTTTTTTTTCTTTTTTGCATTTATTTTGACAAATTGTTTTTCTTAGTTGTGAAGGTTAAAATAAGCTCAAAATATTGATGTTGAGTTTACGGTAACAATTTTAATCCAGATTCTTGAACAGATTCATTCAGACTCGACTTGGACTCAGCCTGTTATGGACCCGGTCTTGAGTCCGACTCTGCCCCTTTTGGACTCGGACTCGACTCGGACTCGATTGTTTAAAGACTCGGACTTGACTCGGACTCGACTAAGGTGGACTCAAACCCAACACTACAGTCTGAAATGCAGTTGTCCTTGTGTTTCGCCGTCAGACAGTAATTCTGAGTAAACTTCCCATCGCCTTTGAAGGAATGCAATTATAAAGTTGTACAAAGTAACATTTATCTTTAACAAAACCTATCAAAGCGGATAGCAGGTTAGGTACTACATGGGCCACCATCTTGATTGTTTTGTGTTGAATGGATCACATGACTGCACTACATGACAACAAATACGTCATCGTTTTTAGATATCTCAGTTTTCCCTGTCCACACCAGAACGTGAAGATGGCGTTTTCAAATGTATCCACTTTGGAGAGTATTTTTGAAAAGTTCTGTTTTCGCTGTCAAAAATGCCATCTCAGTGTGGACGGAAGGCCAAAACATAGAGAAAACATATAAGTATGGATGTGGCCTTACATTCAAATCATGTGGCATGTAAGTCAAAGTGGAGTCTTATGTATTGTACAACCCCAATTCAGAAAATTTGGGACAGTATGAAAAATGCTAATAAAAGCAAAAAGGAGATATTTGTAAATTATTTTCACTCTTTGCTATATTGAAAGCACTACAAGTACACATTATATGATGTTTTACCGTGTGAATTTCACAGTTTTTTTTATGTACAGTTATTTCAAATCAGATGATTACAACACGCTCCAAATAATTTGGGACAGTCGAGTGTTTACCACTGTGAAACATCACCACTTCTTCTAATAACACTTATTAAGCATTTAGGCACTGAAGACACAAGTTTGTTAAGTTTAAAAAGTGGAATTTTTCCCCCTTCATCCATTATGCAGGTCTTCAGCTGCACAACTGTACGGGGTCTTCATTGCCATATTGTGCGCTTCATAATGCACCACACATTCTCAACTGGAGATGGTCAGGACTGCTGGCAGGCCAATCTAGCACTTGCACTCTCTGCTTATTCGGCCAGTATGTGGTTTGAAGTTGTCCTGCTGAAAATGCTGGGACATCCCTGGAAAAGACGTGCTGGATGGCAGTATATGCTGCTCCAAAATTTGCACATATATGTCTGCATAAATGGTGTCCTCACAGATTTTCAAGTTACCCATGCCATGGGCACTGACACACCCCTGGCCCATACAGACACTGGTTTTTGGACCTGACACTGATAACAGCTTGGATGGTCCTTTTCCTCTTTGGCCCAGAGAACACGACGGCTGTGTTTTTCAAAAACTATTTGAAATGTGGACTCATCAGACCAAAAAACAAGGTTCCACTGTTCTACTTTCCATCTAAGATGAGACCGAGCCCAGAGAAGTCGGCAGCGCTTCTGGACAGTGTTGATGTAGGGCTTCTGCTTTGCATAGTAAAGTCTTAACTTGCATCTGTGGATGCAGCGGCAAATGGTGTTGACTAGGGTTGCACGGTATACCGGTACTAACAAAATATTGTGATACCAAAAAATTTTAAATGGTACGATATCATCTTGTTGTTAATTTTGGTACCATATTAAAGTATGCAGCCATTAGCAAAATGTAATGTAATGTGAGAGTTCTGAGATGAAATCAAAAACTATTTGAAAATAATAATAAAAAAGTCTCAATATGGCCAAGTGTGATCATTAAACATCAGAAGGATGTCATTTAATTAAAAAATATACAGTCACATGCACTGTGCACCACAGAATGAATGAGAGGCTGCTGTCATCTCTTTGATACACACACGCGCACAGGCACGCATGCGCGCAACACACACAACTACTGCTTGATTTTCATGCAGTGTGTCCAATAGTATCTATCTGCAGAGCCGCAGAGCAGAGTGTTTAGTGTAAAATCAGCTGTGAACTCTCAAATGACCTTTTTCACTGGAGATTTCAGCTCGCGAGTCGCAGAAAGTTTGATATAACAAACCCTTCAGAAACAGGAAGAACTTCAAAGGTATTTTAAAATAAAAGTCCAGCTGAAATGAGAGCTTTATTTAACTGGATGCGTGAAATTGAAGACATTATGACAGAAAAATACTACTACTGTATAAAAGTGTAATATTCAAAGTAGTATCAATAATACACATAATAAAAATAATATAATATTAAATGGTTATATTAGTAGTATTATTATCTGTAAGCAATATCACAAAAGCTGAATACTAGTACTTAATATCAGCATGTTGTGATTCAGCCATGGCAGCCTCAGGTAATCAGATTATTTTCATTTAATGTTTTCATTAATAATGTAAAGCTCTGTTGTGCATCTTCTCTTTTTTTTTTTTTTTTTTTTACCAAAAATAATTATTTATAAATTATTATATTTTTAATTAATCAAAGCTGTACAGTAGGTATTTGATTAAACACAATTTCATCATAATGTTTTATTAAAACATTTAACATGGAATCCAGAAAGGCATAATTTTTTATCTATAAGACTTTATGCAGTTCTTTTTGGCAATCATTTTCTGTGTAATTTCATAAAAAATCAGAGGCTTTTTTATTTGTTGTGTAAGTATCGAGTTAGTATTGATACCGAGGTACCAGGGCTGGTATTGTACTGAAACCAAAATTTTGGTATCAGAGCAACCCTTGTGTTGACTAACAAAGGTTCCCTATCTGTCACTCACTCGACGTTGTGTCGATGTAGTGACACTAGGGGTCACTCCTGGGAGCCCGAGACACCTCTGGTCTTTGATAAATGGCCAATGAAAATTTGCATACCACTCCCCCGGACATACGGGTATAAAAGGAGCTGGTATGCAACCACTCATTCAGATTTTCTCTTCGGAGCCGAACGGTCGATGTTTACTGAGCTGACTGTTCATTCACCTCTGCTGGATCTGACGGCGCATTTCAGCGGCTTCTCCCTCCTCTGCACTGGTGCACTGCAGAGAACACCCCTGGGCACTTCGGCAGAAAAAAGAGAGTATATTTTTCTAAAAGAGTATATTTCTCTAAAAGAGCGGCACACACGGAACGTCTTTTTAAAGACGCATCTTTTTAAAGATGCCTTTCCGATTGTGTGTTATTCCTGGTTGCGGTCGTTATCTCTCAACTTCTGACGGTCACGATCGCTGTCTTTCGTGTCTGGGCGCGACACACGCGGAGACGTGGATGGATCATGTTCTCACTGCGAGAACATGACCATGGCAACGTTGCGGTCACGGCTTGCTTTTCGGTCCTTCTACCTATGGGTATGAGGCCAGCGTGGCTAGCACTGGGGGCGATTTGGGGACCCCAATGGGACCACCTCCGCCGGGTATCCCCCCACAGACCTCCCATTCCCCAGCACGCTCGTCTGCCCCGATCGGGCTTCCGGATGAGTCCGCCGGCTTGTCTCATGGTGAGTTTGACCTCTTGTTCGGAGCCTGCGAAACTGATGAGCTCTCGAGCGCAGCATCAGAGAGCGGGCTCATCCAGTCGGACGCAGAAGCCTCAGCGGGCTCCTCCCCTCGGGTGCGGTTGCCCAGTCACAGGCTGATGTGGAAATGACGGACATGCTTTCCCGGGCAGCCGCGAGCGCCGGGTTAGAGTGGAACCCTCCGCTCTCCCCTGAACCCTCACTGCTCGATGATTGGTTCCTGGGATCGCAGCACCGCTCAAAGCAGCCACGCCCCGCTACAGTTCCTTTCTTCCCGGAAGTGCATGAGGAGCTGACAAGATCGTGGGAGGCACCTTTTACTGCCCGGTCCCGATCTTTCAGCTCCCCCACCCTCACTACCCTCGATGGCGGGGCGGCCAGGGGCTATTCGGCCATTCCCCGGTGGATAAGGCGATCGCGGTGCACCTATGCCCACAGAGCGCTGCCACCTGGCGCGGATGGCCAAAGCTCCCATCCAAGGCCTGTAGGTTCACGTCGTCCCTGACGGCCAAAGCCTACAGCCTACAGCCTCCGCCCTGCATGCCATGGCTCTCCTGCAAGTCCACCAAGCCAAGGTGCTGAAAGAACTGCACGAGGGTAGTTCCGCCCCAGATTTGATGCAGGAGGCTCAACCTGGTTGAGATGGGTGAGGCCGACAAGGCACGGTTCCTTGCTGCCCCCATTTCCCAGATTGGCCTATTTGGCGACACCGTCGAAGACTTTGCCCAGCAGTTCTCGACAGTGAAGCAGCAGACGGAGGCTATCTGGCTCATCCTGCCCTGGCTCGGCTCAAGATCCCACACCCCGCCTGCACGTCGCCAAGGGCGTCCCCCTGCGGTGACTGCACCGGCTCCGCCGCAGCCTGCCCCTTCGGCCCGGCCCCGGCGTGGAGCCCACCGCAGGAAGCAGATGCCACCTGTCTCACGGCTGGCCGCCAATAACCCTCGCAATGCTTCGAAGCTATCCTGAGACGGGAGACCCATGGACGACGAAACCCACCTTGGAGCTGGTAAGCAGACCACTCCATCCCCCGGTGGAGGGCCGGGAGGAGAATCTTTTGTTGCTTTTTAATTTAATTTCGCTGCATGACCAAGTAGCTGCGGTACCCAACAGTTCAGCAAAAGAGCGGTTTCCTCGTTCCCTGGGTCACATTCCCGGTGTGCACGGCCGTCATCACGACCACCGTCCACTTTTCCATCCTGTGGCACAAATCCGCCCCCTATGTGACAGTCTCCACGGGTCACGAGGACAGGCATCTTCCTCCCCCATCCCAGGCTGTTCCAGGGGTGGTCACAAGGAGCCAGGTAAGTGCTTCAATGTCCGTGAACTCAGCACGGCCACAACATGGAGTGGCACCTCGAGCTCCGCCCCGCCACGAGGCCCCACCTGCCGGTACGTCCGATGAGATTGTCCCCTTGGTCCCCCTCACTCGGAGCTTGGATGCATGGCTTGCGCTTTCCAATCCGTCGCGATGGCTGAACCGGACCATCCGACTCGGCTACGCGATTCAGTTCGCCAGGCGTCCGCCCAGGTTCAGAGGCATCCACTTCACCTCGGTGAAGGGTGAGAATGCTGTTACCTTGCGCACGGAGATCGCTACCCTCCTACGGAAGGATGCAATAGAGCCTGTCCCTCCGGCCGAGATGAAGAAGGGGTTTTACAGCCCCTACTACATTGTACCGAAAAAAGGCAGTGGGTTGCAGCCAATCTTGGACCTGCGAGTACTGAACCGGACTTTACACAGACTCCCGTTCAAGATGCTGACGCAAAAACTAATTCTGGCGAGCATCCGGCATCAAGATTGGTTCGCGGCGGTAGACCTGAAGGACGCGTACTTCCACGTCTCAATTCTACCTCGACACAGACCCTTCCTGCGGTTTGCATTTGAGGGTCAGGTGTATCAGTACAAGGTCTTCCCTTTTGGTCTGTCCTTGTCCCCTCGCGTCTTCACGAAGGTCGCAGAGGCAGCTCTTGCCCTGTTAAGGGAAGTTGGCATTCGCATTCTCAACTATCTTGAGGATTGGCTAATCCTAGCCCACTCTTGGGATATGCTGTGTGCACACAGGGACCTGGTGCTCTCGCCCCTCAGCCGACTAGGGCTTCGGATCAACTGGGAAAAGAGCAAGCTCCTCCCGGTTCAGAGCATCTCTTTTCTCGGTTTGGAGTTGGACTCAGTCTCATTGACGGCACGCCTCACGAAAGAGTGCACACAGTCAGTGCTGACCTGTTTGAAGGCGTTCAAACAGAAAACAGTGGTTCCACTGAAACTCTTTCAGAGGCTCCTGGGGCATATGGCATCCTCAGCGGTGGCCACTCCGCTCGGGTTGATGCATATGAGACCACTTCAGCACTGGCTTCAGACTCGAGTCCCGAGATGGGCATGGCACCGTGGGACGCATCGCGTGGCCATCACACCGATCTGTCACCACCACTTCAGCCCTTGGACCGACCTCACGTTTCTACGGGCAGGCGTTCCCCTAGAGCAGGCGCGTCGTGGTTACAACAGATGCTTCCAAAATGGGCTGGGGGGCTGTATGCAACGGGCACGCAGCCGCCGGCTTATGGACGGGCCCACGGCTGCATTGGCACATCAACTGCCTCGAGTTGCTGGCAATTCTGCTTGCCCTGCGGAGGCTCCGACCGTTGATCCAGGGCAAGCACGTGTTAGTTCAGACAGACAACATGGCAACGGTAGCATATGTCAACCGTCAAGGCGGTCTGCGCTCCCATTGTATGTCACAACTCGCCCGTCGTCTCCTCCTCTGGTGTCAGCAGCACCTCAAATCGCTGCGAGCCACTCATATCCCGGGCGACCTCAACACTGCAGCGGATGCGCTGTCACGGCAGGTTACCCTCAAGGGAGAGTGGAGACTCCACCCTCAGGTGATCCAGCTGATTTGGAGTCGATTCAGACAGGCACAGGTAGACCTGTTCACCTCCCAAGAATCCTCCCACTGCCCGCTCTGGTATGCCCTGACCGAGGCACCCCTCAGTATAGACATGCTGGCACACAGCTGGCCCCCTGGACTTCGCAAATATGCGTTTCCCCCAGTGAACCTACTTGCACAGACCCTGTGCAAGATCAGGGAGGATGAGGAGCAGGTCCTGGTAGCACCCTACTGGCCCACCCAGACATGGTTCTTGGACCTCACACTCCTCACGACAGCCCGCCCCCCCCGCGACCAGACCTCTGGAATCTCCATGTCTGGCCCCTGGACGGGACACGGACGACCTAAGCGGTTTACCACCCATGGTGGTAGACACGATCACTCAGGCTAGGGCCCCCTCTACGAGGCACCTGTATACCTGTAGTGGCATCTGTTCGCTATGTGGTGTTCTTCCCGACGCGAAGACCCCCAGAGATGTGCTGTCGGATTGGTGCTTTCCTTTCTGCAGGAGAGGTTGGAAGGGCAGCTGTCCCCCTCCACCTTGAAGGTGTATGTAGCCGCTATAGCGGCACACCACGACACAGTGGATGGTAAGTCCTTAGGCAAGCACGACCTGATCATCAGGTTCCTGAGAGGCGTCAGGAGGTTGAATCCCTTTAGACCACGCCTCGTTCCCTCATGGGACATCTCTGTAGTTCTTCAGGGTATACAGAGAGCCCCCTTTGAGCCTTTGCAGTCAGCTGAGCTTAAGGCACTCTCCTTGAAGACTGCCCTCCTGACTGCGCTCACTTCCATCAAGAGGGTAGGAGACCTGCAAGTGTTCTCTGTCAGCGAAACATGCCTGGAGTTCGGTCCGGGCTACTCTCACGTGATCCTGAGACCCTGACCGGGCTATGTGCTCAAGGTTCCCACGACCCCTTTTAGGGACCAGGTGGTGAATCTGCAAGCGCTGCCCCAGCAGGAGGCAGACCTAGCCCTGACGTTGCTGTGTCCGGTGCACGCTTTACGCATCTATTTGGATCGCACGCAGAGCTTTAGAGTCTCTGAGCAGCTCTTTGTCTGGTTTGGTGGACAGTGGAAAGGAAGCACTGTCTCAAAGCAGAGGATCGCCCACTGGCTCATTGACGCCATAACTATGGCATAACACGCCCAGGACTTGCCGCCTCCAGTAGGGCTACGAGCCCATTCTACCAGGGGTGTAGCGGCCTCCTGGGCCTTGACCAGGAGCGCCTCTCTAACAGACATTTGCAGAGCAGCAGGCTGGAGAACACCCAACACCTTTGCAAGGTTCTACAACCTCCGGGTGGAACCGGTTTCGTCCTGTGTAGTGGCACGCACAAGCAGGTAAGTCCAGGACAGCCGGCTGGGTGTATCGCTTGTGCATAGCACCTTTCACCTCCCCTGAACTGAAGACGTGTGCCGTTAACTCCCAGTAGTGTTCACAAACTGTGTTCTCTGGTTGATTTCCTCCGAGCCCTGTGGCTGACGAGTTTTCGGAGAGACTTGCTACTGGCCCAGTACACGTGCTAACTAAAGCCCTGTACTGGGGTAGGTGCTCCGCATGTGGCGGTTCCCCGTAGGTAACACCATGCGATGTATATCTTCCGCTAATTTGTTTCCCTGTTGGCAAACTGCGTCTTCTTTGGGCAGAGGCCCCTCTGCCCCAGTCTCCATGCTTGTAGTTATTTCTCCCCCGGTGGGTAGGACCTACCATGGGACTTCTCCACATGGCATACTTCCGACATAGCTCGGCAAAACCATTTGACATATTTCCACTTAAATACCCCCCTCTCTGGGCGAGGTGTGGTCTCCGCGGTGTCCTCCCCTTGGGAGGGACACCCCCCCCGACTAGACCTGGTCGGCCCAGTCGGATAATCTGCCTTTTTTTGGGGAGTGAACTGGGCCACGACTGGGCTAGCCCGTCTCTATCTTTTGGGTAGTCGACTTGTCCCAAAGGGCTGTAAGACACTCATAACAGTGTTGGGGGAGGTTACATGTCGGCCTGGTGCACTGGCTACGAGGCACACAGTGGTCTGCCCGTCACACACCGCCAGTTTTCATTGGCCTTTTATCAAAGACCACAGGTGTCTCGGGCTCCCAAGAGTGACCCCTAGTGTCACTACATCGACACAACGTCTCGTTCCCTCCATCAGGGAACAGAGGTTATGCAAGTAACCAGGATGTTTACTAAAGTAATCCCAAGCCCATGTTCATGATATCCATTACAGATGAATGATGTTTTTTAAGACAGTGATGTCTGAGGGATCAGAGATCACAAGCATTCAGAAGTGGTTTTCGTCTTGCCCTTTACGCACTGAGATTTGACCAGATTCCTTGAATCTTTTAACTATATTTTGCAATGTAGAGGGTGAAATGCCCAAAATCCTTCCAATTTGTCTTTGGGGAACATTGTTCTCAAAGTGCTGGATTATTTGCAGAAGCATCTGTTGGCAAATTGACAAGTCTCAAATGATCCTTGCTCTTGAATTCCTAGGCTGTTTTTGGAGGCTCCTTATATACATGATACGAATGCCTCACCTGTTTAACATCTCCTGTTTCACATTGCCTTGTTATTTTAACTTGTCAAATTGTTATTAGTATTATATTGCCCCTGTCTCAACTTTTTTGGACGGTGTTGCTGTCATCTGATTTGAAATTACTGTATATAAAAAACTAAAAGTAAATTCACAAGGTAAAACATATAATGTTTAGTTGTAGTGCTTTCAATATAGTAAAGGGTGAATATAATTTACAAAATCACTCCTTTTTGCATACTGTCCCAACTTTTTTGGAATTGGGGTTGTAATATTTACCAAGTCAAGTCCTCAAAATTGTGACCCAAGTCCAAGTCAGAAGACTCTTGTCCACATCTCTGACGTGCATTTTGTTTTACTACTTTTACCTTTAGTCCGCCATACTCTGCAGCTGAGCCTCGGTCCACTCCAGTGATGTAGATGCCCAGAGCATACTCAGCACCCCCACGGATCATAAGACCTAGAGATCGCCCGTCATTCAGTGAGATATTCACCTATAGGGAGCACACATACATTTACATATTACCCTGCTCATTTCACTTGCTAATGCATATAAGCAGGCAGGACATATACTGTATACTCCGAGTTATATTTGTGGTTGCACACCACATCCTTCCTGAGTGAAATATCAATAGGATTCAGCACAGCCAACCACTGCACCTTCCAAACAAACTACAAATAAATACCAACAAATCAAATGAAGCTACCTTTATTATGACTCAGAGCAGCATGAGAGTTTTAATCTTTGAAATTATTATATTTATCAGTTCTTATTTGTCTTGCATCATTTAACACTAAAACAATCTTAAAATTCCCAGAATTCAGACATAATATTACTCAGCATTATTCTGACTAATTATTTAGGAAGATTCTGCATATATCTGTAGGGTTTGACAGGTTTAAGATGAAGTAGACATTTCTGACCTTTATACAGAGCCATGACCTGCCCCTATAGATGTGTCTTGATTGCTTAAATCGATATGCTATATGCTATGTAGTGTAATGCTTACTAACAGGTTTTAGTTGGAATTCTGATGACACTAAAGGTGAGCTCTACAAAAAGTGTTAAATTACATATAAGTAAACAAACATCCATATTCATACCTGATGCTTTACACGTAGTGTGATAAATTGTTACTTTGGGTCTGGCAAGTTCAACTCAACTCAGATGATAGTTCAGATGGTTCATATCAATCACACTGACATAAAGTTTCATTGACATTTAAAGTGACAAAAAAATTTCAGGTGTGTCCGGCCCAGAGCGTGCCTGAAATACTCTTTCTAGCTCTCCTTAGAGCCAAGAGCCAAAACAGCACAGACCCCACTGAAGAGTCTCTGCTCTATACGTGCTCCACTGCCTCCACCCAAAACACATAGATCACTGTCAGTGTTTATAATTAGGACTACCTTAAGTCATCCATAATCAAATCTTTGTTGTTGTTGTTGTTGTTGTTGAATTGTCTGGTGTTTATTATTTATTCTGTTACACATTAGCTTCCCAAAGTGGTCACTAATCTTCCTGATGTCCACAAAACAATATACAGAAAGTCTGGTGTTTAGACAGTATGAGTGCTTATTTGTGTGTTTGAGTTTAAGGCTTTATAGGCGTGTTTACAGACCAAAAGCAATGTGTTTAAAGCAATTGTGTGCTCTCCTTTGGGTGTTTTTAGCTGAAGAGGAAGATTTTGGGATGGATGTGTCAGAGGACATAGAGGGATGGAGGGCTAGTGTGTGTGTGTGTGTGTGTGTGTGTGTGTGTGTGTGTGTGTGTGTGTGTGCGTTAATGCACCTATATAGAAAAAACAGCAGACCTGGTTCACAGTTAGCAGGGAGGAATCACTGAGGCATTCTAAATAATTTTTATGCTTGTTACAGCTGTCATCTCTACTATTAAAGTGAGCAACATACTGTAATCCCTGCTTGATATGTAGTGGGAAGAACCACAGATGTTTAACACAGCTTACTAGAGGTACTATCACACTGAATTTTAATGGCTGAATACAACTGTGGGTATACCAAAAGCTGCCATTGGTACTTTCCACAAAAAGAGTACAATAAGTCATTGAAACTCTTGAAAAATGACAAATTTGCCACATTTTTCAAAATGGTCAGTGTTAGGAAATGCTTAGCCTCCAGAAAATGTTAACCATAAACCTCAGGAGTTCAAACTAAATATTATATGAGCTGTTTTATTTTACATTTATCTTAAATGTGGTTCCCAATTTTTGCAGACCTGTTACCAAAATTTGGAACATGTCTAAATACAGTTTAAACCCCTAAAATAATTTGTGAGATTTTGTCATTTTCTTGCAATAATCTTACAATAAAAATAATTAAACAAAATTTATAAAATACATAAAAAAATAAAAAAAATAAAAATAGAAACAAATAAAAAACATTGCAAGTAACAGGGTTGTAAATTAGCCTAAATTAATTGTAAGTTCAGTCTTTGTCTCTCTGTATTGAAGCTAAATAGTTTGAGACCAACTGTTGGTTTGAAGTTACATATAAGCTTATAGGTCCATGTGACGCTTTACAATAACCAATCCAAATGCAAAAACAGAAAAACAGGTATGTAGTTAACAAATCTTATTGCATATTATTTTATTGTGGATTAGTATTAAGTTTAATATTGCAAATTGTCTTAGCTGCATGCTTAAAGTGATTCTCCATAATTTGGTGTGGAGATGGCAGAGACAACGATTTGATAAGAATGATAGGGGTCATAAATCTGACAGTTGTCAATGGATTGTCCGATTCATTATAGTAAATCGGTTTGTTCTGATTATTCAGATACTGTAAGCGAACCATTTCAAATAAATGATTCACTTCAGCCCATGCGCCCTGTGTCTTCTTTTTTTAAGTAAATTATTTATGTAATTGCTGCTATTTAACACTCTTGGTAAAAAAAGATTATAATATTAAAGTGTTTTTTTTTTTTTTTGGTTGTAGCCTATTTGTTATAAATTAATGTTCAGTTTAGTACACTCAAAAAAGCATGCTTTTGTAGAATGCTCAAAAACTTTTTCTGCATGCCAATAATTGTTGAGGACCAGAACCAGAAATGGGAAACCATGTCATACTCTGTGTATGGTTTAAACTGTGAATGACAGAACTCACATTGTCTTATTTGATGTCTTATATGAACTATGCAATTCTGGTTATGAATGAATGAATTTGTTTGTTTTTTCTTTTTGATATTTTGAAGGTTTTTGAAGTCTGAGCAAAAGAGGCACATTTTTTATGATTCAATGAGGATCTACACTTCTATAGAAAAGGAAGACATGGATATTCTGAAGTAATTCATTTTTCATCTTCACCAGTATATAATATCTCAATAATCCATTTTTTATGAGAATAATATTTTGAACATGTGAAACATGCTCATCTTTCATTCATTGCTGCATGTTAGGGACTGTGTTTACCATAAAAAAAAAAAAAAAAAAAAAAAAAACAGGAAAAAAGGGTGTTTAAAATTGTCTATGAAGTGTGCACATTTTAGTGTGCATCAATTGCAAAGTTTGCAATGCTATGTTCACTTCATCTATACATGATCTGTTTTAGAACCCTGCATCCACACATCAAACAAATGCAATGGGTTCATTGTGACCTATACAACAGATGGTTACACACAGATTGTGCTGGAACAGACCCTACAACAATTTCAAGTGACACACTTCCACTTTGTATGCGATCTAATAGAAGAATATTCTTATGAAATGTATAAAACATAGCCATGACACAAATATATGATCAAATACAGTATATGAACATGTGGAACTACTAATTGATGCAAATGTCTATTTTACAGGGCACTCATATCTTTGAAATAAGGACTTTTGGTTGACACATTGATGAAGGATAAAGAAATTACAGTAAGCTTTATTATTTAAAACTTTTAAATTAAATATCAACTAAATATGTTTATTTAATGTATGAGACATTTAAGAATTAATCAAAATAATTCTTTTTTTTTTTTTTTTATAGATATCAATACAAGCAAAAGTTATCATTTATATCTTGGGATAAAATTACTGCTTTCATTTAATTTATTTATTTATGCACTATGACCTCACATCTGGTGCTGTTACATCACACAGAATGTTTCTACATAAATATAACAATTTTGCACCAAAACTGAAGAACCAATGGAACCTAAGGAACTGTGTTTTTGATGATGAACAGGTACAAATAATCTTTATTTAAAAAATAACAATGGCTTATTTACTAAATTATCTTTATCATCAACTTCCTTAGAGAATTAAGTTCAAATTCATTTTCTTAATGGAAAGCATAATCATTTTTTAAATAACTGAAACTGAGTTCAATGTATTTTAAAGACTAATATCTTTGAAGTCTTTGTCATAGACCGAGGCCATCATTAAAAGCGTGTACCGTGTTTTGGTGCTGTTCAAGTCAGAAGCACTTCTTATGCTTTGGAAGTCATGACACCAGAGGTACAGTACATTTGAAAAAGGAAAAAATATTATCAAATATTGGATAAATTCAATGGAACATATGTGTATTATGGTTTTCAAAGTGAACATTTATGATCTCAAAAATATTTAATCTTTCTAATATATAATAAGTGATGGTATTTTTTTTACTTGTTTGAAGATAACCATCCTGATTTTCAGAAAGATGGAGGGGTTCCATAGATTCCAGGCAGAGATAGCCTTTGCAACTTCAAGATTGTTGGAATAGTACTTGTAATAGCTACAAGAACCACTATCACAATTGTATTACCAACATAGTCTTGTTTTAAAAATAACTTATAAATAACATTCTTAGTAATGTGAGAATTTATTGTATAATATACACTCTTAGAAGAAACTATTCTATACAGAACCCAAAGGAGTTCTATTCTTTGCTTCATATTTGGTACCTCTGAAAGGTTCTACATGGACCTATTTTCCAAACTGGTTCAAACTCAAGAGTTGGAAACATTTTCACATTTTCAACTTTGTCATTATACATAAAGTATATTATGTTCATCAAAATCAAAATGCAAATTTTCTCTGTCAAATACAAATATTTGATCATACTGATTTGAGAGTAAATGATTTATGAAATCATTCATTATCATAAAATGTTAGTTCATAACTTAGTTTCACTTTATTTTTGACAAAACACTAGGGGTTTCGCTAGTGACCGCAATGTTGTGGTAGTGACCATAATATTTTGTTTGCAAGGTTCTAACATATTCCTCAATTTGTTGGACTTATATTAACTCATTTAATGTTTTATGTTGAAAATATTAGAAACACAAATTTTTATGGTGCTTAGTTGTACAGCTTGTTTTCCAAACAGATGAGGAATGGTTTAAAATAATATCTTTGAGTTTTCAGTTTAAAAAATAAATAAAAGCTCAACAATAACATTAAAAGTCTTAGCTTTCTGACTTTCTGGGCTCTTTGTTAACTAATAAAAGTTAAAAAAAAAAATAAAACCAGGAAAAGAGACTGCATACCTATCCATCATGGCCATATGGTGAGTAATTAGATCCCATGATGAAGTAAATACTCCAAAGTCTGAAAATCAGTGTGTAACTTTAAGAATAGTCACTACCGAACACTCTCTGCAGTTCAATAAACTTTTGGGGGTTTTAATCTAAAATATTATTATTTTTGTGTTTGTACAACTGTTCACAGCCTTGATTATTTCCTTACAATTAGTGGTTTAACATTACATTTTATCACTACTAAAATAATCATGTTACTATGTTACATGTTTCAGACTGTTTATGTGTTGACTTTTTTTAGCTAATTTTAATTTGAGCTAATTTTAGCTTGTGATTATTGAGAAATAATCATAAACTTTGAACAATTGTACCTTCAGAAAACAGAATATTTCAGATTAAAACCCAAAAATGTGTATTATTGCAGAGAATATATGTTCGGTATTGACCATTCTACACACTGATTTTTCTGACTTTGGGGCACATTTACTTCGAAGTGATTGGAACAACTTGTCTATGTATATGGCCATAATAGTCTCACTTCCTGTTCCCGCTCAAAATGCAGGCTAAAATCAGGCTCAGCCAATGGACTACTAAAACATTCAGTATTTCAGTAGTGACATGACAGCCTTTTTAAATTGAATTATTTAAAAATGTAACCCTTAATAGAATGTAAATATTTTCCTTCCTCTTTAAAAGTAATCAAAAATATATTTTAATTGTTGATTTAGAGGTTGGAAAATAGAAAGTACCCTAAAAATTATGGTTTTGTATATATTTTAGCTTATTATTTCAATCAATGCCTTGGGTTTAAATGGAACATATTCATATCCAATATCTGAATTCTTTTTTTGTTATAGTTCTTTTCATTGTGGAACCACAGTTTGAACTAATTCAGCAGAATGAACCATATACAGTAGAACCTTTTAGGTGTTCCAAACATGGATTCATAACACTTGTATTTTTTTGGTTTAGTTTTTGTTTTACAGCAATTTACGTTCAAATGAATAGGTAAATTAAACAATTCATATAAATACAACAACACAAAAATCATATAAAAACACATTTAAGTAATAAACGCATTTTGAATAGTCTGTATTTACAATAATAAAAGCAATAAATAGATTCATAATGCAATAGTTATAAGAATCAATAAATCCAGAGGTTTGTCATGAAAAGCTAGATAGAAGTGCTTAATCCTACATTCTTAAAAAAAAAAAAACAAACAAATTGCACTCTAATCTCTATCATGATAACTTTTCTAATAAAACTTTGTATTGCATAACTTTTCATGTTACTGTCTCCTTAAGATGAATCGCTTATGTTGTATATCTTTCCTTATTTTATAAGTCACTTTGGATAAAAGCGTCTGTAAAAATAAATAAATTAAAAATGTTAATGTAATTAGTAGTAGCCTCACATTAGGTCCATTTATTTATATTAAAATCATAATGATTAAATAATTTAGCAATAACCATGTTATATTTCATAGCAAATATGAACAAAACAAAAAACAAAATAAATATGAAAGACTAGAGAAAGTATTTAATAATAATAATAATAATTATGATTATTATCTTTTATTAATATTGTTATTATTAATACGCAAACATAAAACATTATATTGGCTTTGACTAACCATCACGGTGATTAGACAGCTTTAAAAGCAAATAAAAACTGTAAAGTCTTAAATGTATAACAATAGATCCAGAAGCAAAAATTGAAATCATTCTTTGGGACTGATTATGGAATGAGATTGTAAAAATCAGGGTTGTTTAACGCAATAGCGGCTGGCTGCACTGACTAACCAGGGCCTCATTTCCCAAAAGCATCGTAAGCCTAAGTAGAATGTAGAAACGATCGTACGAATCTTAGAATTACGGTCCGTTTCCCAAAAGTATTGGAACTTACAGTAAGTAGTAGCCTACTTACTACATCTATGAGGGATCTGGAGTTATTGTGGACGTAGAATGCTTAAGAGCATCATAAGGACATAGACATATGCTGACACCTGCAGGACAATTGCGAAATCACACTTCATTCAATATAATACAGTTAATACATTTCAGTTAGGACAACTCTCAGAGTAGTATAACATCTTTTTTTATTCTATATATATATATATATATATGACATGGTATGGGCTTGGTCTTGGCAGACTAGATCTGCTCTACGCATGCAGCTGCTGCTGCTGCGACTTGACATGAGTAAATATGCTGCTGCTGCACGGAGCCCGTGCACTGCTGCTGACATAAAAGCGTGCTGCTTCTACTGAACAAACATAAAATCCCTAAACCGCATTAAAAGAAAATAAATACACAAGACAAGCAAATAAGGTGATCTCTCCCCCCAACAAGCAGATCTGACTGCCAGACATGTGGGCTGCAGTGAGGTGGATTTCAGTCGCGTGTAGCTAGCAGTGTATCCCTAGCGTGTGTTAAAAATGTGTTCCCACTGGGGTTTGTCTAGTTTATCTAGTTATTAGTTGTTTGTTTGTTTTTTGGTGGGGGGGGGTTTGACAGCACATTTGTGCTGTTGCAGTGTTGACCCGTAGATGCTGTAGTTGCGGATTCTGGACAGCACATTTGCAGTTTTTAGTTTTTTATTCCCTTGGCTTGAGCCAAGTTAGACAAGACTAGCATGGAGCAAGCTGACAGCATACCCCAGCAACCACTTGAGCAATTGTATGATCAACTGAATCGTATTCAGAATAAACTGAACTGGTCTAAGGTACATGCTGCTGAAAACCAACATTCCATTCTATTAGACAGCCGACAAGGTAACTCTGGGTGCTGAAGTGATCTTGCTCTGCCTTTGAAGAGTTCAGGTGTATTCTTCTGCATACAGAGTCCCTTCTGTATACAGGGTCCTTTGAGTAGATATATTTGCTTCACTGCAAGCGAACCATGACTTGTCATGGTTTTCCGTCGACCGTTAGGAATAGAGGGTCATAAAGAAGCCAGAGTTCTGGTCTCAGGTCCAGAGACATGTGGAGAAAGGGCAGAACTGTGTTAGTTTGGGTTAGGCAATAGGTGACCCTTATTAAAGTACAGAAGTAAATAATATATATATATATATATATATATATATATATATATATATATATATATATATATATATATATAAATAATTTTTTTTTTTTTTTTTTTTTTTTTGTGGATGCTGCAGTTGCGGCGCCTGAACAGCACATTTGCGCTGCTTTGCAGTGTCGTGAGAGGTTTAGTTGCTCGGCCTAAAGACGCTGCAGTTGCAGCACCTGAACAGCACGTTGTGCTCAGCAGGCCGGGTAGATGACAAGCATAATGAATTATGATTGGACACCACTGATTGTGAATTAAGAAGTGTAAGCCAAAGAGGGAATATTCTTCTATTTAATATCTTACACTGAACAGTAGGTGTGATCATGCGATACAGCCTCAGACCCTGCAGGATATTGGTAGGAATTTGTTGCTGCATTACACAAATAGCATGTCTTTCAAGCTTATGTGAGTGACCCTAGATGATACATACTGATTTATGCAAATCGAATGTACGCCTAACTAAAAGTACGGACAGGAGAATGCTGACCGTGCAAATAAAGTCATCATATCAACAGGATCTTATGACATAACTGGATGTTTCAAATGCCAAAGCATTCAAAATACAGCCTTGCATCCAATTACTGCATGCCTGCTGATTTTGATTTAATGATAGACTGAAACCATATGTGGAAGGAAGCTTCCATAATAGTCGGTCTGATATTACCATGAGAGGGTCCAAACAGTATGTCTCTGGAAGATGCCTAGCAGCAAGGGTTACTGCCAGGGAAGACTCTAGACCGACACTGAAAAGGTGGAATAAAATTGCATCTAAAACAGTGGTCACCAACCGGGGATGGGGACCCACTAAGGGGCCTTGGCACACTTCCAGGGGCCTCAAGATCTGTAAAATTATTTAGATAGGAAGTTAAAATTTTTATTACATTATAAAACTTACTGAAAATGCTCAATTTAATACTCCCTTCAACATCTTGCTTTAATGAAGAATATACAGTTCTAGACGTTCTGGAGTACAAATTATAATGATCAATATTTTTAATCTATTGTCGATAGTAGTTTCTTTCATTAAAACTTGAAAACAGGCTTTGTCGTTATTACAGCAGAAATAGAGGAAATATCTTATAATAATAAAATAGCCTATATGGAAGGCCTTTGAATATTTTCTCTGACAGTGGGGGGCCTTGAAGTCAAAGGGTGGAGAACCACTGATCAAAATACATTCAGGTACATTTTCAAAACAGATTAATGGTATTCAGTGGGCATGCATGCATTTATACATCAATTACGTTGCAACAACTGATGATGGCCATTATGCTTTAAAATATAAAATAAAATATGCTTATATGACAAGTTTAAAACAGCTCTAAAGCTGCCATCATTTACGCAAAACCAGCGTACAAAACTTACACCGAAGCCGAGTTTGTAGAGTAGGGAGATTTATGCAGAGTTCGGAATGGCACACTACCACTACTGTGTATCAATGGCAGTGGCGGCCTGTGCATTTTAAATCTAGGCCTTCAGTGCAATTCATGCCATTAAGAAAACAGTTTCACAATGAATAAGACACCATATGCCTATCATACATTATGTGGCAGTCAACTAATAATACCAACTGACATTTTAAAAACACGTCCACACACGAAAGCCAGAACCAAGGAGGTCTAATACCAAGAAAAAGCTCTCTAATAATATTTGCGATTTAAATTTTGCTTGCAATAAATTTTGTTTCGTCAGGATACAGGGTTACTTTTCAAAAGTTGATCCGACACTGAATGCTCAAGCAGCCTAATTTACACTTAGAAAACTCCTGATGTTGCTATAACAACGCAAAAAGCACTTACCAATTTACTTTAAGTGAAAATCAGTCCTCCTTTCCTGTTTGATCAATCAGTCGCATGATCATGCAGAACATCTCAGGTTTTTAAATCCATAAGGATCTCTTTCTCAATAGCAATAACAGCAGTGACAGCCGACTTGTCAGCAAGATCTTGCGCTCTTCGCTTTCAAATTACGTACATCACTTAAAGCGTGATTGCGTCATTCAAGGCCTGATAGAAGGCCTGGACTGGGACATATCCTAAAGACCACACCCACCAAGAACAAATAAATCAATCTGATTGGCTGATGAATCTGACAATCTGACTTTAGATGCCTATTCACTCCAGTGTTGAGGGATTCTGTGGAAATTCTTAAGGAGATCAGCGTCACAGTTGAGATGTTAACACTCAGTCTAGTAGGCTCGGGCATGCCCGGAAGATGACATTTATTTCGGTGTGTTTGCGAATAGGGGATTCCAGGATCTCGTACAATACTTGATCAGCTCCCTGATCTTCTAGGAAAAGGTACTTTCTGGGTCTGAAGCTCAAGATGAGGCATGGACGTGGGAAACCAAGGAGAAAATAGTGAAAATGATGACTGCAGGAGGCTTGAGAAACACTGCGTGCTACCATGCAGTAGCAACCGTGCCACTACTAGTGATGGGTCGTTCATGAACCATTCATTCATTTTGAACAAATCTTTTATGTGACTCAGAAGAACGAGTATTGTTCATTTTGTGTTGGCCGCGCATGTGCATTGCGCAACCTCCGTTCATTTGTTATGTGAAAACCGCATAGGCACTGTACAGGAAACAGAAATGATTAGTTCACCTCTCGAGTCTTTTGGTCCGAGTCGTTCGATCTTTTGTCACGTGACAGCTGTATACGCTATGCATTGCTCACACAGGAAACCGAAATGATTAGTTCACCTCTCGAGTCTTCTGGTCCGAGACGTTCATTCTTTTGTCACTTGACAGCCGTATACGCTATGCAGTGACAAAAGAACGAACGACTCGGACAAGAAGATTCCAGAGGTGAACTAATCTTTCTGTTTCTCATAATTTGTTCTTGGCTGCATTATCAATTTTTCCTTATTGGGACTATAATCAAAATTTGTGTAAGTAGATGTGTTGGGGGGGATCTGGCTATTGAAAATGTAACATTTTAATTTAATTCTGCTCAAATGAAGGAAATGAACGAAATGACTTGAATAAAGATTTGTTCATTTTGCTGAATGATACTCAAAGATTCAAGTCAGTAAAATGATCCGATCTTCCCATCACTAGCCATTACAATGCCTGGGTGGGTTATATATAATTTGATGAGAAAAAAAGGGTTCTGATTGGTAATCGTAGCAAGGTGTGCCGGGGTGACCTATTATCCTGCGCCACAGAGTTTCCTAACTGAATTTAATTTGTCATTTATTTTGAGATTCTCAAACTGAGATTTATGTTTTATGATAATTTAGGCCTAAATCAATTAAACACATATTGGTATGAATGACCAGTGACCAATGACCACCAATTTTCTACCAGTCTAGATCACAGTCATTAGACAGCTTTCATTGCTAATAAATACAGAAAAATACCTTTAATGCATAAGAATAGATCCATATGAAAATATTTGTATTATTTTGAAGGAGAGATAATATAAGGAATATTGCACAAATCGTGGTGGGTTGAACTGACTAGTACGAGCAGAAATTTTCTGTCAGTTGGGATCATGGTCATTAGACAGTTTAATGTCACATAAATACAGACAGGACGGCTTTGGTGCATAAGAAAAGATTCATACAAATAAAATTATATTATTCTTTGAGAGTGAAATTGTAAGGAATATTGCAAAAATCACAGTTATTAAACTCAATCGCGGTGGGCTGAACTGACTAACCATTACGAGCGTAAACTTTCTGTCAGTTGGGATCACGGTCATTAGACAGCATTTGTAACAAAGAAATACATTTTTAAAAGCATTTAATGCATAAGAATAGATCCATACGAACAAAATGATATTATTCTTTGGGAATGAAAATGTAAGGAATATTGCAAAAATAGTGGTTATTAAACGCAACTGCGGTGGGCTGAACTGACTAACTAGTACGAGCAGAAATTTTCTGTCAGTTGGGATCATGGTCATTAGACAGCTTTAATGTCCAATAAAAATAGACAGGAGGGCTTTAATTATAAGAATATATCCATACGAACAAAATGATATTATTCTTTGGGAGTGAAACTGTAAGGAATATTGCAAAAATCGTGGTTATTAAATGCAATCGTGGTGGGCTGAACTGACTAACCAGTACCAGCGGAAATTTTCTGTCAGTTGGGATCATGGTCATTAGGCAGCTTTAATGTCACATACAGTAAATACAGACAGGAGGGCTTTAATGCATAAGAATAGATCCATAAGAAGTAATTAATGTTATTCTTTTGGGTTGATAATGGAAGGAATATTGCAAAAGTCTGGGTTATTAAACGAGCGGCCGCTATTGCGACCAAAGCGAGCTGATGTTTCTTACCAGTTGAGATCATGGTCATTAGACAGCTCTTAGGACAAATAAATTCCATAAGAATAAATTAATGTAATTCTTTGTAGAGAGCACAAGGAGGAATGCAAAGTTCAGAGCTCTTAAACGCAATAGCGGTGGGCTGGTTGATCATGGTAATTCGACCGCTTTAAAGGCAAGTTCCAAAAAACAACGTTAGATCCATGATTATATTCAAGATTAGATCCATAATAATAAAGGATTCAAATTCCTTGGAGTGACAATAGAAGGAAGGGAGCAAAATTCGGAGCTTTGTAAATAGATTTAATAGATTAAAAATCCTCATAAATCTGACAGTTGTCATTGGTTCCAGCCATTTGACGAAGTGGATGGTCACGTGACCTGCCACTAGGTGGCTGCCTCCTGCCAGTACGGACTGCTAGGTCTTGTGAGCTGCCACTGTCATCTTTCCATCTACCAGTGGCTGGTGGCAGGTCACCATTGAACCCCTTCTCTACGAATCTGTGGGAACGGATTGCAAAATTGGGGGTACGGTTTATAAATCTGAAAGTGCAGATTAGCAAATTGCCATGGTTTATAAAACCGTGGACACGATTCGTTAAAAGGAGGGAATGGTTTAAAAATCTGTGAGCACGGTTTATAAACTAATTGCAAAATTACGAATCTAATTTTTTTCCTCTTTCCAGACTTCCCGGGCTCTGTAATTTTTCCATATTTGTGTCTTGCAGTTTGCGCTGTGGGCTGTACCATTAGCATGGGGTTATGGGTTAGGGAACGGTCTGCTTATTACTGCATGGACGTTGAGGAGTTTAAAAGGCTAGTAGAGGTTGCAAACTAATTAATATTATTATTATTATTATTATTATTATTATTATTATTATGTATTAAGGCCTTTATACTGAGCGTATTCTTTCTATTTACCATTTTTCCTTGTATGATATTCACTGGAAGAAATCTGCTGCATGGTGGCTGGCTAAATGAAGAACTCAATATTCCGAAAGTTATTTGCAAGTAAATTCCTTATTAAGGCGTTAATACATTAGAATAGACCCATACAATACATTTAAGTAGCCTAATATTTTGGAATGATAGTGCAAAATTCTGAGCTCTTTAGCGTAATAGCGGCTGGCTGGACTGGGCAGTTTTCTGCCAATTCCTTAATTCGACCGCTCTAATGGCAAGTAAATTTCTTGGAGTGAGAGTGAATGAGGAGGGCAACATTCATACATTTATGTAGCCAAATTTTTTGGAATGATGTCATAAAATTCTGAGCTGTTCAACGAAATAGCAACAAGCACTCAGCCAGCCACCAATGAGCAAAAGTTTCCTTCCAATTAGAAATGAATATCGTACAAGGATAAATGGACCTGGTAAATTGCAAGTAAACTCCATATAAATTCCTTAATGCATAAGAAAAGATTAATAACCTTTAATTTAAAAGGAAATGAAAAGCAGTTCAGAAGAGGTCAGCACTGTTTAGCTATTGCTAATATCCTATGCTTTGTAAATAAACTTAGAGAAAAAGTGATTTGGCAGGAGATGGCATGAGGACTGACACATGTGATCCATCAGTGGCAGCTTCTGCCAGCTAGTGAGAGATCAAACCCCTATCATCCACTGCATGGAGCTAACAACGCAAAGCCGAACCCTTTATTCTTGCTTAAAGTGTAGAGACGTGCTTGGCGCCAAGTTGGCACTCAGTGGGTCGCACAAATGGTTTGTCCACTCTCTTGCTACTGCCCACGTGCCTACCCCTCCACGTGGGAAAGGTGGCATGTGTGCCTGCAGTTGTCGAATACTGGGCAAACCTTTTAAACTACTTCTCAATGTATATGCAATCCATTCCCTAACCCACACCCCCGTGCTAATGGTACAGCCCACAGTGCAAATTGCAAGACAAAATTTGTAAAAAAAAAATTTAAACTGATGATAAATCAATTATTCAAAAAATAATTTCTAAAGTCACAATTTAGAAAAAGTAAAATTGAAGAACAGTAGAGAAAAGGACAATTATCCATTCTTGAAGTAACCAGAAAAAATGTCAAATAAAAGTTTCAAACCGTTTTTCTATTTTTGCATTTGGATTGGTATGATCTGAAAAATGAATTGTAAAGCATTACATGGACCCTTATATGTAATATATAAAAGAAAATATAGAAAAGAAAAGAAAAGAAAAAATATTTGTTTGATCATTTTTCTTACAGTTACATTGGTAAGAGGGTTGAATGTTAAATACTGAATGCTGAATGTTTGGTAAGAGGGCTGAATGCTGAATGTTTGGAAAAAGGGTTGACACTTGATCTGTGCAGTCAACTCTACAATTTGTGTAAAAACTGTGAAAATGAAAAGAGATTCTTATTTACTTGTCTTCCAATCTTGATGTAGAAAAAGTTCAAATGTTTATTTCTTGGATGTGTGTGACACAGCTACAGTAAACATTGCGTTTTTGGTGATTACAATTAATCATTAATTCATATTTTGTTAGTTTTACTACAACTAATTGAATATCAATTCAATAGATTATGTCAGAATTATGGCACTTTAATATGGTTAATAGTAGGGGTGTGCAGTGAAGCAATTATCTGTATCTCTATCTGTATTTGTTCATATGACAAAATTATCTGTATCTGTCTCTGTATTCAGATAGAAATGTGTGTGGGCGGGGCTTAAACCGGAAGTGCTTCAAAACTAATTTTTAAGTGTTACTCTTACATTTATAGTTTTTACTAATAAAATATGCCTTGTATATGCCTTTTCATAGTAAAAGCCTAATAATAAGAAGAATTATTATTATTATTATCATTAATTCATGTTAAATTCTTATAGTGCCTTTCCAGAGCTCAAGAACACTTAACATTCTCAAATTTAGCCAATTTTCTTTTAGGGCCTCCCTGGTCCAATTATCCGGGCCAGTTCCCAGGGGCCCTTGACCACCAGGGGCCCGGGGGGGCCCTGGGCTGTAAGGTCTTGCAGCCTATCAACTTTGAAAACAAATGTTTAATATAAGCTTGAATATGTGGGACCCACAGCTTATACAAGGCCCCCTCAATAGGGCCCTTTGACTATGAGGGCCCCCAGCCCTGTTATAGGACCATTTTGCATTACTGTTTCAAATTAAATTTTTTAAGCCACACATTTAATCCTATGATGCATATCATATTTGATACATGACTTTCTATAGCATGCTTTCTATGCTAATCACTGATGTGGATATAAATGTGTTCAACTTTAAGAGACGGATAGACGAGCTCCGACGTGAAATCATCACTTCAGGTCAGGAATTTAACATTGCGCTCAGGTTTAGGCTATAAATGAATACAGTACATGGGAATCATATGATATATTAACATAGACATTTCAAGAAGTTGAAAGTGTATATGTTGTCGTATCTTAGTTAATGTTACACTTGATAAGCTCTAGACCTGCACAATTAACGGAGACCGCAAACAAAGTTAAGACCGCGCCCATCCGATCTGAAATCACACCGTGCGCTTTTCCATTCATTACACTTTAGAAATATTGGCTGCACAGATTCATACATTTGTTGTAATTTTGGATATGTTTATTTAAAATGTTGCTTTTTTCTTGTGCTTCTTGGATAATTAGTCAAACGAATATTTTTTATATTATTCGGATGAATACGTTATTCGATTTGAAGTCATTATTCATGCCTTTCCGAATAGGGTATTCGGCTTTGGGTACATCCCTAGTTAATAGGTTGATAGGTTTAATAGGTTAAGATCTCTCAAGTGGGACATTAAAAGTAGTAGCTTATCTAACATATCTAATAGTTCTCAAAAACAGGTTTTGTGCCTCTACTGCTCTAAAGTGCCTCAAAAATCAGTAATGGGACACCAAAGTGCACCCTATTCATGGAAAGTGCCCTTCGCTGTATAAATGCTCAGCATTTGTTTTGCTGTCTTGTGGCACACAAGAAGTCACAGACACTCACCCTCTTCTCAGCAGGCTCGTGCTGTAAGTGTGTGTAGCCGTGTTGCTGGATGTCCAGGTGTCTTCCTCCTGAGCCATGCTGCTCCACCAGGTCTGGGGGTGGGGACGAACTGCGACCCTGGGGGTCCACCCATGTGTATACATGATTGGTAACATAACCACCTGGGATCCGTCCCATGGAACAGACAGACATGGAAAGCTTTTTAGAACCTTTCAATACCTGTGAATGAAAAGCAGACAAGGCCAAAAAAAAAAAAAAAAGGAGGGAAAAAGGGAGGAACAAAATTAACAAAACTGTCTGAATCATGACTTTCCAAATTTATTTCTTCATACAGTATGTAAATAGAAATTATAATCTCATTTAAATCTTTAAAGTGAAATTAAATGCTATTCACAACTCATTTTATCTCCATAATGTCATCTATTTCTGAGTGAAGTAGCATATTTAATGAGAAAAAATATAGGGTGACTTTATCCATTGGGGATAAACTGTATTGTGAAAAGTGAGTGTTACAGTGTTAATAGAGCCAGGTGGTTAGAGGGGAGGGGTAAGAAAGTAAGAAGGATTCATGACATCAGGCAAAAGGAAAGTCATTTCAAAGACAGAGCAAATTATTACATTTTGATAAAAGATTCTGAAGATTTTGTTTAAAACTTGAAAAAACTTGCACCGATGAATCATGCTCGATAAGACCAGGAGTGTGCATTAAGAAAGTAAAAAAGGTTTAATTATGATTTCATAATGACTTTGAGATTAAAATCTAAAAGCCACCATTTAGATTCTAAAAATAATTCTCCACATTAAGCTTTCAAATTAAAGTTGGTTGTATCTCTCTCAGCTGTTTTATGTTCCTCCTGAAGACTGCATAGTGCTTTGACCTGCTGGAGAGGTAATTTGGCATTCATGGCCTTTAAGAGCCAAACAAGTCCTATAAAAGCTCACTGACTCTACTCTCAGGTCTCTTGTGGATTGACTCAAGCCTTGTAAATCAGTCCCACCACTTCTCTGAGCTGCTCTCATCTCCACAGACATCCATCTCTGACATTTAATATTCTTCATAGGGACAGAGCTGGAAGCTTCGGTGGAGTGGAGAGTATTTTTAGTGTGACTCCTGATACAGACATCATCTCCCTGTGCAGAGCAGATGATTCAGAGAGATCTGCAAGAGATCTGACTCAATTCGAACACTGGCTCTCCACATTAATTTTTATAGCTCTGTACTATTACAGCATGTCAACAATTGTGTCATTTGTTTCAATTTGTATTCCTCCTAAGGAATTTAAGGGAAAAAACTGAGACAAAGTTGATACTTAAAAGAAAAATGAATGACAACACCACTAAGTGTCCTAAACTGTGAAACTGTGAAGCTACCTCTGAACAATAACATTTCTCTCTGGGAACATCTGTTAAAAATCGGAACCCACCCAAATCTATACTCTCCACTTTTACAACACTGAATGACTCTTACTGACTGTATAGAACATGAGCTCTCACAGAAATGTACAAGAAATTAAATTAAGAGCAGGATGAAAAGTATCTATTGGCAGAAATATATCAGCTAATGAATAGCAGAATTGAAGACTGGGCCATCTCCATTAGCACAGCGCTTATAACAGTCTAAGAAATGCTCATTGTTGTGAATGAATCCCTCTGGCTCACTTGCAGAACAAATAGCTTTCCCATGTTGGTCATTTGCATGGATCTACACAGATTAACATAAATGTTTAACTGGAACGGAACGACATATTCAACATTTCTTTTCTTAATTGTTGCTGCATGAATTATGAACAATGGCATGCATGTCCTCATTTAAATATGCTGCCAAAACACTTCTGAGAAAAAGATGTAAGGAGCTAAAAATAAGAGCAACAAACCTGTGAAACAGCATAAAGCATTTCATTTGTAGCCTCTGAATGGAGCACTTGACCAAATCTGGTCAGATATATAATAACACCTCAGTGTGCAACAACAAGAGCATGGACAACTATTGAGCAAATCTCTTACATAACGTACAGTATGTGAGGAGTTCTTAGCCATTAAGTGAGCGAGAAAGAATGAGGGGGGATTGAATGCTTTGTGGATGTCCAAAGGGTAGGTCACATTGTTCTATCCTGAGAGAGAGAGAGAGAGAGAGAAAAGCTTCAAAATGTAGGGGAGACCAGAGGCAATTGTAAAAAAAACAAAAAAGCAGACTACAACATATATTCCATCTTGGAATAAGAGACATTTATACAGTATGTGTCAAAAATAACTATACCAATAACAGACTTATAGTGAGCATATTAACATGCACAACCTTACATTGATTATATTTAATAAGCTGACAACATGCAAGCTCATGTAAACACCTTAAATGGTCTTTTATTGGGGAAATTTCATAAACAGTTTGAGCATAAAAAGACTAGCACGAATAGACTTTTGCTCATTAAACACCCTGCATGAAAGCACCTTTAGCAGCGTTCTTGAGGCTTATCCAGTTTTTGTTCTTGCGGATTAATGTGCACATGTCGTGCGCATGCATGTTTGATTTTGACAGTTACAATTTGACATCAAAATCAGAGAATAACCCGATGATTTTAAATCTCATGTAAACACGGTTTTCTTCCAATGTCTTATTTTTGCTGATTTTTGATAGTTATCAGCATAGGGAAATTTCTTCGCCACCAAAATCCATCAGGCAAAATTCCTAATTGTGCTGATTCCCATTGAGATGTCTGTATTTCGCCTGTGGAAATTAGCAATGTAAAGGTAAATCTGGCAGAGCCCTAAGTCTTTAAATTAAGCTTATTTGTGATTGAATACATTTTAGTGTTACAACTGCCCCCCTATTACAATTTCTCCTGGTCTCCCCTTTCTTTGAAAAGGGCAAGCTTTTCAAACTTCCAACAGATGCAAAATGTCTTCCTTTTAGTTAGTTACTCATACCCACTGACGGCTTCCCAGAATGTGAGCACCAGTCTGAGTCGATTCCCCAAGCGTCAGTATGAGAGTGACAGAGCAAAAAAGCGGCAAAGGCTCCGAAACAGGGAGAAGTAGACAGAAAAGGAGAGAGAGTGAGAGTGAAAATGAGGGCATCTTACAGGGCTTGAATAAACCATAAGCCAGTGGTCTCTTCATCACAGTGGCAGAGGACACACCTGACATTTCTGTGCTGAGCCTCAGTAGACGCAACCCTGTTCTGATAAGAGTGTGTAACAAACCTGTTTCACGCTCACTTCCAGCCACCAGACCAGACACCAATTGAGACCTGTGGTGACATAGATATGATTGATGGTGACAAAGATGACGATGATTAGACCGTGAGGTCACAGCCTGGGGTGGTGTGCTTAATCATTTTTGAAGCTATGCAGATCTGTTGCCACAGCTGCTTAGCTGAACGTTAACTGTAAAAGGATTTTTAAATAATAGCAGTATGTTGAGGTAAAAGGTTCCAAATACAATAAAATGGAAAAATGGAAATTTAGAGCGAAAACGCAACCTTCAAATTCACCTTCACCTTTCTTCAAGTGTACACAATTACGTCCTGGTATTCATGGAACCAGAACCCGTGACTCTGCTTTGCACTGTAAGTAGTGCAAGAAGGAAAGATGATCATATTTGAACTGATGCAAAAATGTCTGATGGGGGATGGTGCATGTCAGTAATTTGGCAGAACGGGGTCAGTTTCAGGGTACATGAACATTGGGATGCGATTTCCCATTTGATCTCACTGAGGAGAAACAATTGAGATATTGAGGAGTAAAAAAAGCAAATAATAGTGCAAGACAGAAAGGAAAAAGAGTTATCATGAGCATGGACAAAAAAATCCCTTCTTGTAGCATATATTTCAAAACCAATAATAACCAGGAGATTTCACTACAGTTTGGGACTATCCTCTGGGCATTCAGTCTGAGCTCATTATGCTCTCAGTCTCCTTTTTGCCTCTGAATCATCACAATTGTGAATGAATGGTGCCAACAATCGAGTAATAATAGTTAACCGAAAAAGCTACACCAGCACAAGCATCTTTGTGATATACTGTATAATTAAACAATGAAACCCTTTGAATCTCATGGGTGACCTTCTAAGGGATAACCATAAAAAGCACTACTTGTAGTGTAATTCAGTTTTATGGGTGATTAATAATTAAACAATGTTGTTTCTGTTTTCTGTCACAATTTCCATGTCCTAACCCACAGGGAGGAAGAACAGCATCTGCGGACAGTTCCGGAATGGACCGTAAAAGCTTGGCAATATGCACAGTACCCCCTGAAGACTTCAGACCTAGAAACACCATTAAACAGTAAAAAAGAGAAGAAAAGTAGGTCTTCTTCAGAACCGCTCCATTGAAAAAAGTCAAGACAAGAGTTGCAATCTTCACTCGCTAACATGAGGTACTTTTTAAAGATACAGCTTTCCTTTGTCAGCTTAGCTTAACTCTGAAAGCATGCTGATGCTGGTAAATATCTTACATAAAGATCTGTAGGAAAAACATAGTACTAAACCTGACAGATATGTAAAAAAGAAACATAAAACCAGTGTTGTAGTCAAGACCACCTAAACCGAGACCAAGTCAAGACCAAGACCAGAGTGTATCGAGACTGAGACAAGACCAAGACTTTGAGGGGTTGAGACCAAGTCAAGACCAAGACCGAGGCAGGGCGAGACCGAGTCAAGACCAAGACCAGACCAGTGCGAGTCCCACACTGCATGACACACTTACGATAAAATGTGGAACATGCAAACCATAGGCATTCCTCAAATTGATCTGAAAGATCCACATTCCAATAAAAACACCCACAGAATACAAATGAAGATTCCTCTTCATTCACCTCTTTTATTGCCATATATATACATTTTGTATGTGTGTGTGTGTGTGTGTGTGTGTGTACATGTTTATACTACATTGTGGGGACCAAATGTTCCCACAAGGATAGTAAAACCTGAGATCACCTACCATGTGGGGCCCAGCCAGCGGTCCCCACGAGGGAAATGGCTTATCAAACATACTAAACTATGTTTTTTTGAAAATGTAAAAATGCAAAAAGGTTTCTGTGAGGGTCAGGTTTAGGGGTAGGGTTAGGAGATAGAAATTATTGTTAAATCTGTATAAAATCTATAAAATGCATGGAAGTCTATGGAGAGTACCCACAATGATATAAAGTTTGATATAGTTTGTGTGTGTGTGATTGTGTGTGAGTGTGTGTGTGTGTGTGTGTGTGTGTGTGTGTGTGTGTGTGTGTGTATCAGTGTACCATGAGAAATGTCTTGATAAAATAATCAAAAAGCATTGCAGAGGTGAATTTTATGTGTGTGAATTTTCCTTTGTTTTCTATGAGCAAACAAATACAAACAAACACTAAGGAGCTGAAATCAACCATCTTTGTTCAACACTCCTTTACAAAGTTGTACCATCCACCTAAAACAATACAATTTTTGTGCAAGCATCGCATCGGGTTTTCTGGATGACACTTCCCCTAGAAACCATCAAGTACAGAATATATCAAACAATTATTCAATACTTAAGTCTTCACTTTTCTCTATCTTTTCTTAAACATTCTAGTAAGTTTTTGTTGTTTTTGATCCAACAACAAGCCTTGTATAAATGTGTTCAATTTGCTAACCACATAGCTAAATCTAGAAAATAGAACAAAGAATGCCATACGTAAGCAAAGCAGCCTATTTAAAATGTAAATGTTTCATATAAGTGGAGGCGCATTACTCAGTCTCCACTCTCTGCTGTCACACTCTGTTGATATAACATAACTTAATATACATTAGCTACATAGCTTTATGTGGCCTGTCTCGTCATTGTTTATCACAAGCAAAAATGTAACTTGGGAACAACAATTTGTCACTACATGCCCTGTCCCTGCAATCTCTCACAAAGTTGACACTGCATTAGCAGGGGTGTAAAGTAACGAATTACAAATACTCACGTTATTGTAATTAAGTAGTTTTCCCCAGGAATTATACTTTTTTTAAGTAGTTTAAAAATGTTATACTTTTACTTTTACTTGAGTATATTTTAAGTGCTGTAACTGTACTTTTACTGCGATATTTTCCCATTGTCTGTGTTTGCTACTCCCCTGTCCTGATTTTATTTTTATCTATCAACATGATTGTCTAGGGAGAGTCTCGTGACTCCCATCAAATCAAATCACATGTAAAAAACTTGAACAGCAGCTATAGATCTGGCACCATCTGTTATGGGTGTGCAGGATGCCTCAAGCACATTTCAACACAAGGGCTTTTCGCAGTGGAAAAGGCCAATTGCCTGACTGTGTCATGTGAGTTTAACTTGCTCAAGCCAGATATCATCATTAATCCTGCCTCTAATTTTAAGAAACATATCGAGCTAAATTTCATATTTCTGCTTACTAGATTCTGTGGGTCTATAATGTAGCCTGTAAATAAGCTTATTGAGATTATTGGGTTGATGTGAGAGATTAAGGTGATGTTATCAATAGAGCTGGGCGATAAAACAATCTTGATGTTTTCTGAAAGAAAAAGAGACCGATATCGATGATAAACTTTTGAGTAATTTTCTATACTAGCCTATGATCTACATCTAGAACAGGGGTGTTCGTTACATCGATCGTGATAGCAAGACAACCACTGGTTGGTTGATCTAGATAAAATATAAAATATTGACTTTTTATTTCCTGACGTCCGTAGCTGCGTGCTGTTTGATTGACAGGCGGCTAATGTTTGAGCGCTATTGCGCCTAAATGATCCAATGCACTTTATAATTCCGCCAATGCCCGTCTCGATGAGGCGTTAATATAAGCGCAGACGGTTTGGTCTAAAGTGAGTGTAAACAGTGGGACAAAAAGTGTATTTGCATCAAAATGTTGGACTTGAAGTGTACATGTAACCGAATAGAGCACTAGGCTATGTCATATAAAGGCTATTAATCAAATAACAAGGAAATGAGAAATCCACTCTCTGCTTTTGGCTGAATAACTTGAAGTATTAATGTAATAGAATAAATCTGTGATATTTTTTAATAATATATATATTTTTTTATAATACCAACCCCTGATGTAGAGAGTGTGTTAATTTGTATAATAAATTACCAGGAAAGTAGAAATGATAAAATATTTTATAATTATGCTTAGCCTTTATCAATTTTTTTTCTAATGCCTGATAGAAAAGTATCAACATTTGTAGAGCTATACTTCAGGCAGAACATTCCACCAGTTACAAACTTCAGAAAATTGTGCATTATGCATTAGAATGAGAACACAACTATTTCTGGGCTTAAAAGATACAAGAACTAAATCAATGTGGAACATTGTATCTCAAAAGGAGGACAATGTGGCCCCCCATGTCCTACTTAAAGAAATAGTTCACTCAAAATGTGAAAATTCTCTCATCATTTACTCACCCTCATGCCATCCCAGATGTGTATGACTTTCTTTCTTCAGAAGAAAACAAATTAAGATTTTTAGAAGAATATTTCATCTCTATAGGCCCATACAATACAAGTGAATGGATGCCAAAATTATGAGGCTCCAAAAAGCACATAAATGCAGCATAAAAGTAATCCATATGACTCCAGTGGTTAAATCCATGTCTTCAGAAGTGATATGATAGGTGTGGGTGAGAAACAGATCAATATTTAAGTCCATTTTTGCTAGAAATTCTTCTCCCTGCCCAGTAGATGGCGATATGCATGAAGAATGTCACCAAAAACAAAAGAAGAAGAAAGTGAAAGTTAATGTGGAGACTGACTGAGCAGGGAGGAGAATTTATAGTAAAAATGTACTTAAATATTGATCTGTTTCTCACCTAACCTATCATATCTTTTCTGAACACATGGATTTAACCACTGGAGTCACATGGATTAGGCTACTTTTATGCTGATTTATGTGATTTTTGGAGCTTCAAAATTTTAGCACCCATTCACTTGTATTGTATGGACCAAAAGAGCTGAGCTATTCTTCTAAAAATCTTCATTTGTGTTCTGCTGAAGAAAGTCATACACATCTGAGATGGCATAAGGGTGACTAAATGATGAGAGAATTTTCATTTTTGTGTGAATTATTCCTTTAAAGCCCGATGTGGCCCCTGTACCAAACCACTGCTCTACCCCCTCTATTGTGCGGGACATAACGCACCAAGTGACCCTGCTTTTTTGCATTCATTGCATTGTTTTGAACATGTTTTAAGCACAACAGTAACTCTCTCTGTTGGCATTAAGGAAAATTTAGACCCTTCCCATAAACTGATTTTAATGTAATTGTTTCATACATTATGATATTGAAAATAACTTTTTCATTTTTTCATTTCTGTAATCATGTCGCCCTTTTATTTTTTAAATCAGATTCATGTAGTGTTTACAGTATCATAGATAAGTGATGTATTTTAAAAGTTGTCAATCACAAACACCTATAAAATACCTATTTTTTTTATTCTTACAAACCATAAAAGGGAATGTAAATTACGATATGTGTGCTACATTTTTAAATTGCAGCATCAAGTTTTTATTATAAAGGGGCATAGCTTTCACAGCTCAGTACTCAATACTCACTACTCTTGAGTACTTTTAAATGAGCTACTCTTTTACTCTTACTTGAGTAGAGTTTAGGACAGGTACTTCTATTCTACTCATACTACATTTTTTAAGATGTAACAATACTTTTGCTTGAGTATTAGTTCTCAGTACTCTTTCCACCCTTGTGCATTAGCTACATCCCTCAATATATATTATCTAAATTGAGTAGCTTGCGCACCAAGCTAGGTGGCAAATAGCTGGCAAGCAACTGAAACTAGCGCCCTGAAACACAGTAAATACATAGGTAGCTAATATGTATAGCTAATACTCTCTAAATCTCTTTGGGTGAGGGATGATGATGAGTTTAGGTACAGATGCTGCATTCCATTCAAATCAGATGTGGGATATTCCACTTGATATCTCCGATCTCTGACTAAAGGCATTCCAGTGCCAGATGCTCGGAAGATGACGTTAAAGGAAACAAAACTACAATGCTCTTGTTAGCTTAGCAGGTGTTTGACTGTCACCAGAGATGTCTTCTAGCAACCCAATTCATAAACAATCTGCAACGCTAGCATTTGTGCTACACGTGAACGATTATCAAAAGAGAGTATAATTTACCATGTTTTGAACACCTGCTACTCTGCTAATGTTTGTTAAACAAGCTTTAATATCATGTAATGTAGGAACTTTGACTAATTTATCAATATTATTTAATAAAAGTGAATGATTATCACTTATTTTATACATCTTCCTGGGTGCCGACAAGATTGTGTGAAGACATGCACCCACATCTCGGTGAAAATCTGAGTTTAACATTTCCGCACGACTTTCCAAGTTGTAATTACAACTTCAAGTGCCGTTCCATTGCACTTTTCCCAGTAGAAAATCCGACTTTCAGAGTCGAACGGAATGCAGCAAGAGGCAGATTGCTAATGTTAGCTAGCTAGCTTTGCTATCATCACTTACAAGAAGCTTACCTTTCTTTATGCTTCCTTTCTAAGTGCCGATAAAAGTTTGACGTGGTCCCAGCTGTCTCGGTAAGCATTGCACTGCAGAATTTACATACTGCTGTGTGTTTTCTTTTGGACGCTTTTTTGCAGATGAACTCATTTGCTCATCTTGCTTTTGCAGATGAACTCTGGTTTAGGTCAGTGTGTCCCAACATTTTTTCTGCCACAGCACACTTTTTACGATTAAAAAATCCCATAGTACACCACTATCCCACATAACCATCGTCTATAGTTTTCCTTTTCAAGAACTTGTTTTTGTTCCATGTTTTCTGTCTGTCTTAGTAGCGTGAACTCGTAATGTTTGAAATTTGGCTATGCAAAAAATGCAAGTAACATAGGTATGCTGTATAATGAGGTCACAGAGGCCAAGAGTGCTAATTGGATAATGAAAAACCAACAAATATGTGTCTTTTCCACTTTGCAAATTAATTCAGTAAATATATTTTTATTTATTTATTTATTTACTGTATTTATTAAGTCATACCTGACTATAAGTCGCAGCGGGTCAAAATCACGTTGTTGATAGAGAGAAAAAATAAGTCACATAAACAAATAAGTCGCACTGACAGAGGTTGGATTCGGCAGGCACTAGGACCCAGGAGCAGCCACCCGGCCTCCATTCACCTGGTTCAGATGTCAAACGCGCTCCGTGAAGATTACAGTACTACAGAATCTACACATCATATAACAGTGTTTTTGGACTTGTTTAAAACAGGAGAAATTGCTTTTACTAATCGTATTTAACAGATTCTCATATTCTTTTTATGTTTCATGAGAGAAACACGACAAGCCACATCTGTTCATAACATCTGTAACTCTATGCTGTGCACAAATAAACAGCTTTTAGTCTTTGAGTAAAACAATACACCTGTTGTATTCTATTCATTCAGTCAGTTCACAGACTGAATGTTTTTACTACAAGTGTGATGATGAAGCATCATTTTGTGGGCATGTGAGGAGTTGCGTTTGACAGCGGACTAGAGTTTGTTAGAACAATAATGTTATGATGGACAAAATATTTAAACTGGTTGCATTAAATACTTTGTAATGGCAAATATACTGAATTAGCAACTTTAAAACACTGTACTACCGTCTCTATGCCTTCATGGGGGGGGGGGGGGGGATCTCAAGTACTACAACACTGCTTAAAACATTCTATCTCCCAAGATAAATCAACTTCCCACATTTCATTCCCGCCTCTCAGTTTCATCTCTAGCTCAGGTCATGTGCCCAACTTCATATGTCACTCTTTCTCTGTACATTTGGAAGGAGCTCATATACTGTGGAAAAGGAGGCCAGCGAACTTCTCAGATTTCCTCACCCATTCAGAATGGAAAAGGTCAAGAGTAGAACGTATGCCTCCAGGGAGACACAAAAATATCTTACTTGAAAAAGTTGAAAGCAGCAAAGGTAGGTGAGATAAATATAAACATGTTTTCTCTGTCTGACTTTGCAGAGAAGTTTTATCGTATATATGTGCATTTTCAGCTGCTGATAAAAGAGCGTGCAAACTAGCCCAAAGGGGAGCTAATAAGACAAGGGTACTTTACTTACTGTGAAGTACAAATCTGAAAACACAACAAAGACTTAATTGTTTCCAACTCTCCTCATGCAACTCTAAATTGTTTAAAAGAACAAATTTGAGAGTTGGGGAGTCATGGAGTGTATTTGAGTCACTTGGGTTGCCAATATTTTAATTTGCTTGTTTATTGTCCCATTAAATGTGACATCGCAGTGTGAAGGCAAGCAAATAAAAGATGCACACTCCATTAAAGCACTCATAGCAGCTATTACTGTTGGTATAAATTCTGATTATAGATGTGTTCGGTACACCGTCACACAACAGCACTGGAAAGAAAAAAATGGTCCTGTATGGCCTCTGAAAAAGGAGAATTACACAAACATTAGCTGACCTAGATGAAAAACCCTCACTTTCCACCATATTTCTTTAGTTTCCATTATTTTTCAGCATAGCTCTGTTCAGCCACAAAGGTCTAAACTCTGGAGCATTAGGTAGAATAATCTGTATTGATTAGATAAAGGCACAAATACATCTTACAGTGAGTGAGTTCTATTTCAATGCTGTTCTGTCACTGTGTAGTTTAACCCTAACTCTAACCCTAACTTTCTATATGCAGTGCAACTCACATACACACTATGGTACAACTGATGCTATGTTGAACATGTTGTAAATTCACAGTTTTATACACACAGCATTACTCAGAATAAGGCTTTTTCCATAATTCTTCACTTACTTTTTAACCAGTGCTAAATTAACTTATGCACTTCTAAGCCAATATACTGTATGTCTAATTAATCACTGCTTAACCCACAATTCTAAATTGTCTCTCACATTGTATACACAGGGTCCAAAATTAACACTCGCCAAACACAGAATGCAAGTACAACGCCAATTCCAAAAAAGTTGGGACAGTATGGAAAATGCAAAAAAACAAAACAAAAGGAGAGATTTGTAAATTCTATTCACCCTGTGCTATATTGAAAGCACTACAACAACACATTATTTGATGTTTTACCTAGTGAACTTACTTATTACAGTATATATACTATATATATATATATATATATATATATATATATATATATATATATATATATATATTCTAATTCTAATAACCATTTTAAGTATTTTTAAGTTTGTTAGCAAGTCGAATTTTCCCCCATTCATCCATTATGCTGGTCTTCAGCTGCACAATTGTAGGGGGCCTTCATTACCATATTTTGCACTTCATAATGCACCACACTATCAACTGGAGATAGGTCACTACTGCAGGCAGGCCAATCTAGCACCCGCACACTTTGCTTACACAGCCACACACTTGTAATCTGGGCAGTATGTGGTTTGATGTTGTCCTGTTGGAAAATGCAGGGACGTCTCTGGAAAAGACAGTATTTGGATGCAACCGGTTAGGACAATAACTATGATTAACATAGAAAATATAACTTTTATCGTGTGTCATTTGACGTCTGGTTAAGACACGGAGCTGCCTTTAGGCTTTTCTATCTCTCTGTTTGATGTCTGAGTACTCCGGTTCAAATAAGTAAGGCTGGGCATAGAAATGCATCTATTCTTCGATCTAAAACTCTCCAGACATGTTTTCTAAGTTCTGTCCTCTGGTTTGTGTGCAGCTGTTTTGTGTTTTCTGTCGTTAATATCACTGCTAGTCCGGTTGAAGTGAAACAAAGCGGTTTCTCGCTTGAACGGCTCATCTCGCCAACGGGGGCTGTATGAACTGTTGCTCATGTGTGGACTCATAGGTGCATACAATAATTTATTAGACTTCTGAATTATAGTTTTGAAGTATGAAGATGTATGTGTTCACCATAAACTGCCATTTTATGACATCACTGAGCACAACATTTTTTCACAATTTCTCCCTTTGTGTTAAGAAATAGAAAGAAAGTCATAAAGGGTTATAACAACACAGGTGTAAGTAAACAATGATTGAATTTTCATTTTTGGGTGAACTACCCCTTTAAGTTACCACGTTTTTGTGACTGTAACAATTTACAGAGACGGGGAGTGGATCATGGTTGCAAGGAATATGTAAGAAATAAAATGCTTATTAATTTTTAATTTTTTTAAATTTATCCCCTTTTCTCCCCAATTTTGGAATGCCCAATTCCCACTACTTACCAGGTCCTCGTGGTGCTGTTACTTACCTCAATCCAGGTGACAGAGGACAAGTCTCAGATGCCTCCGCTTCTGAGACCGTCAATCCACGCATCTTATCACGTGGCTCGCTGTGCATGACACCGCGGAGACTCACAGCATGTGGAGGTTCATGCTACTCTCCGCGATCCACACACAACTTACCACGTGCCCCATTGAGAGCGAGAACTACTTAATCGCGACCATGAGGAGGTTACCCCATGTGACTCTACCCTCCCTAGCAACCGGGACAATTTGGTTGCTTAGGAGACCTGGCTGGAGTCACTCAGCACACCCTGGATTCGAACTCGCGACTCCAGGGGTGGTAGTCAGTGTCAATACTTGCTGAGCTACCCAGGACCCATGCTTAATAATTCTTGCCATTAGGATAAAAATATTTTTTCTATAAAAAAAACATTATGCAATATACAGTTTTATGGCAGGTATGAAATTTTCTTAATTTACCTGCCACTGATTTGTGTGGAAAAAGTTTCTTTTTGGACCCTGTGAATGCATACACACTGCGTATAACACAAACCTCTACAGCTCAGCAAAAACTACTACTATTATTGACAACTCTCAGTCACTATGAAATCAGGAAAGGTATTCCTTAGCTTTATCAGTCTGCCTCCAACTTGTCTCCTCGCGCAACTTGAAAACACCCCCAAACAGCTGGAGGCTTTAACACTGAAAATAGTTAACGACCGATAAGGGTTTTTTAATGGCCAATGCCGATATCCAGAGAGCAGAGTGGCCGATAGGCCGATACAATGCTGGTATATCATACAATTTAATACAGTAAATAACAAAAACATAAAATTGCTAATAAAATGAATAAACTCTTATTTAGCACTATATTTATTCAATTTAACACAAAAGTTTAACTTTGTAAAAAAGAGTCTAAAAAATTATATTGTATTTTAAATAGTAGATAGCAGTTTCGTCTGATTTCTGTTTAGTCATCAAATTTTAATAATTAATTTGCCCATGAAGAAATTGTTAATATATTAGGAAGAAGGAAATAACAGTACACACAGTAGTCCAGCAACCATGGATGGCATGTGCGCATTAACAATCGCATTTTCTAAAAAAATACTGAATCAAATCAATTGTACATACAGTGCATAGTGAATAAGACATTTACTTATAGCAAACGTGAAGTGCTTTTACTTTGAAGCTGCACTCATATGCTTGTGCGGATCCAGTACAAGCAGCAATCTCCTGACAGTTTAAAGGCCTGGATCGCCTGCTTGGATTTTCGTGAGGTTTGTGAATTACATCTATTTAAAAGAGATATCTGCATATTTGCAGATAGAAGTTTTATTGATATTTGCCTTTTATCATTAGAAACGAAAGTTAAAAGTGACAGGAAACTGCTGAGGAGAGGATGATAGTATACGTGCTTCAGAGGAAGATTTATGAGCGTTCCACAGGATGCTGGATCTGTTCAAGTTGTGAGAGGTTGGTTTATTACATCTGTTTAAACGAGAATTGTGCATATTTGCAGACAGTATATGATATTAGTTTTATTGATATTTTCCTTTTATCATTAGACTAGACAGTTAAAAGTTACAGGGAACTGTTGCGGAGAGAGAGGGAGAATGAAACAGGTGCCACTTTAACATTAGTGCTCTGCTGCGTCTGCTGCGGCTCTGATATGCAGACCATTTAAATTAGACTGTTGCACACAGGTCTATTATTGTAGTAACACAATAGCACTAAACAACAAAATGAACCATGACTGGATTTTACATGTCTCAGTTGCTTCTGTGACGCTCTTGTTCTATTCGCTCCGCCGCTACCCGGCGTCTCCGGCATGGGAGGCGGGTGCGCTAACAAGGAGGCTAATACAGCCTCTAATGTCAGTCACTAGTGCACCTCTTGAGGTCAGTAGAGTGAGGGTTATACACATTGCACAGCTATCTGTCAGCTGGCTCCCATTACACTTCACATGCAAGCAGCCAATTCTCAGCGCCCTCAAGAAACAAATCGGCCAAATGGGAAAATGTATCGGCCAATGCCGATAATTAAAAGATTCCGAATATTGGCCGATTTATGGGCCTCTGTGATTTATATTGGTCGACCACCACTGAAAAGCACCACTTGAAAAAAATGTATTACTTGAAAGCATTCAGCTTTCACTACTCTAAATTTCAACTGAACAGCAGACAGCTTTTTATGAGTCGGAAAACTAAGCGCTTTATCCTATTCTTCAAAGTATCATAAATATGCATACTAATAAACTGGCTTTTCACAGGTACAGAGAACAGATGGCTGTGTCCTGAAAAAGGTAAACAAGTGGGCTGTCACCTTCAATTTGCATTGAGAATTCCTTTTGTCCACCATTTGCAATTGCTTGTTCTCTCACAGCTCCTTGCCTTAAACTCAGTCATTTCACTTCAATTTCTACAGAAACAGGGCTATTGTGCATGCTCACACAAACAATCATCTCTCAAATCCCTTGTGCCTCACTGACGATTCATTCACATGATTCAGTGCAGTTTATGCAGCATATGCATAGCTAAGCACTTAGTAAAGATGGAATATATGTCATTTCCAAGAGTAGCAACCAGGCATGTTCAGATGTCTCTATTCAGAGGCTTACGTATTCTTTATCATTTCACGGTGGAGCATTTCCTGTGTGAAGACACTCCAGCAATCTGAGTTAGCAAAGATTGATCTAATATCTGCAAAGGACAGCAGGCAGCAATTACAGTGGACTACTTTACCAAGTCATCAGGACAAAACTGCTGTCCTCACAGTGGTAACAGCTTTTTTTGGGATGTGAATGGAGAGAGATCAAAAGGAGACAAACATAAAAAGAAAACTTAAACAGGCAGCAAGAGGAACAACATAGGCCAACCTAAAGAGCAGAATAGCTCATCAATAGCCAATCAAAAGCCTCTTAGTTTATAACAACTCAGTCTGGCATTCGAAATCACACAGTTTTAATTACACATCTCTGGAGAGATGAACAAACTCACTTATGCTCTTAAAATGAATAGTTGATAAAAAAAAGAAAAGAAAATTATGTCATCAACTCATCCTAATGTTGTTCCAAAACTATAAGACTTTCTTTCTTTCATGAAAGCAGACAATGACCACACACAAGTTATATTGACTACTTCTGTGATGCCGTTATGTTTCTTTTTTTTTTTTTTTTTTGGACTGTTTGGAGCTTGACAGCCCCTGATCACTGTGTTTTCTCTGAATAGAAAAGAACAGCATGGGCATTCATTAATATACCAAAGTAAATGACACAAAATGTTGTGTTCCACATAAGAAAAAGTTCATATGGGTTTGGAATGACATAAGGGTGAGTAAATTATGACAGAATTAGCATTTTCAGGTGGCTTATAGGTGAGTAATCAAGTAAGCTGTGTTAAAAGCAGCAGTTCTACATTGTGAAACTCTTGCAGTACCAAACATGAGATCACCATTTTATTTAAAAAAATGTGTATTTTGTTGATTCATGTCTTTTATTTTCAAAAGTTTAGTTCCCGTTCCCTTGTCGTGTGATTTAATGTTTTCCCTCCATGTTCATGTGTCTTGTCTTTTCATTGGTTGATTGTTTAATTAGCTTGTTATCAGTTCTGTTTGTTCATTGGTTTGTGTTCTCCCATGTCTTGTATTTAAGCCCTCATGTTTGCCAATGTCAATGGTCAAGTATTGAATGTATGTGGATGGCTCTTAGCCAAATCAAGCCATGTTATGCTCAAGTCAAGTCAAGTCTAATCAAGTTGTTTGTTTTGTTTAGTCATCACATTTGGATTAAAGCACTTTGTAAATAAACTGCACTTGGGTTCTCGTCATTGTCTTCGTCATTGCCAGCACCGGCGACGTTACACTTACACACAAATTGCTCCACACTAAGGACATCTGTTACATGCACAAGTCTATAACCACAAAGAGCAATCTGGGATCAGATTCACAACAATTTATCTACGCTTTTTGATTGATGGAACATAATCAGCACTTTTCATCACTATCTGTTTTTAAGAAAAGATACTTATTTCTATTGGTTAATGTCAATGTTTGTCCAATAATGGAGCACAAGATTTAAAAATAGCAAAGCATTCAGATTACATAATGTAGGATAAATATGCCAAATCAATACCAAAGACCTTAACCTTTGTGCTTAGCCTGCTCGAAGAACCAAAATAGAATCCAATATATAGTACTGCATGTGGGTGTGTGTGTGCCGGATGTACTAACTGTATGTGTTTAACTGTGTGTGTGTGAGACAAAGAGTGAATTGTTGCATTTGTATTCAAAATGAGTGCAGGGTGAGACACATAGTCATTCTCCAGGGATAACATGAAGCAGAGGAGAGACAGGGCACATGCCAGCAAGCAAAGAAAAAAAAGAGTGATGATCTAGCTCATTCAAACCCAGCAAAAAGGCCTGAGGTGCACGCTCAGCCAAAGACTACAAACTACAAATTTTAACACAAGAAGGTAATAATAAAGAACAGTTTTAATTCCCTTGGTGTGGACTCAAACGCCAAACAGATCACTGTGATCTCAACAGATATTTTTAACCTCAACCAAATGTCTTTGAGATTCTCATTCTCTTGTGGAACCATGAAGCAAGCTTTTGGTGTCAATGATTTAGAACAATCACTTTGTCATGCTCTAATTTTCATAATAGGATGTTTTAATTGTTTATTTAGTTTCACGTTCATTTGTGAGTTGGATTGTCAAGGAGGAAAAGTAACTTGGCAACTCATCTTCTTTCTAGACTGGTTTAAAGGTTTTAAAGGTTCAGCCATAAATACAAATTCTGTAGTTTACTTTTTGTCATTTAATTTAAAGAATGTACTAGTCGCTTTATAACATGCAATTACAATAAATGGGCACTAAAAGCTTCAAAAAGGATGCAAAAGCACCATTAAAGTAGTCCATGTGCATTGTGACAAATTAGGGATGTGCACACAAGTAATGGATCAATCCAGTGCTCGTTCAGCTTTAAATATTCAACTAGTGAAAACGTCATGGTTACTGGTGTAACCTCCGTTCCCTGATGGAGGGAACGAGACGTTGATGTCGATGTAGTGACACTAGGGGTCACTCTTGGGAGCCCGAGACACCTCTGGTCTTTGATAAAAGGCCAATGAAAATTGGCGAGTGGTATTTGCATGCCACTCCCCCTGACATACGGGTATAAAAGGAGCTGGTATGCAACCACTCATTCAGGTTTTACACTGAGGAGCCGATATAAGGTCCGGCCATTTCAGCGGGTAGTTCAGCGTTGTGGCAGGAGGGACCAACGTCTCGTTCCCTCCATCAGGGAACGGAGGTTGCACCAGTAACCATGACGTTCCCTATCTGTCACTCACTCGACGTTGGTGTCGATGTAGTGACACTAGGGGTCCCTATACAAAACACCACAAGGCTGAACTGTGTTACGTGAACTGGCGGTGTGTGGTGGGCAGACTTGCTGTGTGCCTCATAGCCAGCACACCAGGTCGACACGTAACCTCCCCCAACACAGTTATGAGTGTCGAACGGCCCTTTTTGGGGACAAGTCATCTACCCAAAGATAGAGACAGGCTTAACCCAGTCGTGGCCTCTTTTCCCCTGCTCTTTTTCCACTCCCTAAAAAAGAAGGGGGATTATCCAACTGGGCCACCAGGTCTAGTCGGGGGGTGTCCCTCCCAAGGGGAGGACACCGTGGAGACCACACCTCGCCCCAAGAGGGGGGGGGAGGGGGTATTTAAGTGGAAGAATACGTCACATGGTCTTTCCAACCATGTGGAGAGCCTTCAAGGTAGATCCTGCCCAATGGGGGAGGAGTTCCTACAAACATGGAGACTGGGGCAGAGGGGCTCTGCCCAAGGAAGACGCAGTTTGCCAGGAGGGAAACGAATTAGCGGAAGATATAGATCGCATGGGGTTAGCCTTACAGGGAACCGCCACATGCGGAGCACCTACCCCAGAACCGGGCTCTTAGTTAGCGTGTGTACTGGGCCGGCAGCGAGTCTCTCCGAAAACTCGACTGCCACAGGGCTCGGAGGAAGTCAACCAGGGAACAAATTTTGTGTACACTACTGGGAATTTAGGCGCACGTCTTCAGCTCAAAAGGAGGTGGAAGGTGCTATGTGCAAGCGATACACCCGGCCGGCTATCCCGGGCTTATCCGCTTGTGTTGCATGCCACTACCTGGGACAAAACCGGTTCCACCCGGAGGTTGTAGAACCTTGCAAAGGTGTTGGGTGTTGCCCAGCCCGCTGCTCTGCAAATGTCTGTTAAAGAGGCACCTCTGGCCAAGGCCCATGAAGCCGCCACACCACGAGTAGAATGGGCTCGTAGCCCTACCGGGAGCAGCATGTTTTGGGCGAGATATGCCATAGTTATGGCGTCAACGAGCCAGTGGGTGATCCTCTGCTTGGAGACAGCGCTTCCTTTCCGCTGTGTACCAAAAGCAGACAAAGAGCTGCTCAGAGATTCTAAAGCTCTGCGTGCGATCCAAATAGATGCGTAAAGCACGCACCGGACACAGCGACGACAGGGCTGGGTCTGCCTCCTCCTGGGGCAGCACTTGCAGGTTCACCACCTAGTCCCTAAAGAGGTGGTGGGAACCTTGGGCACATAGCCCGGTCAGGGTCTCAGGATCACATGAGAGTAACCTGGACCAAACTCCAGGCACGTTTTGCTGACAGAGAACGCTTGCAGGTCACCTACCCTCTTGATGGAAGTGAGCGCAGTCAGAAGGGCAGTCTTCAAGGAGAGTGCCTTAAGCTCAGCTGACTGCAAAGGCTCAGAGGGGGCTCTCTGTAGACCCTGAAGAACTACAGAGGTCCGATGAGGGAACGAGGCGCGGCCTGGAGGGATTCAGCCTCCTGGCGCCTCTTAGGAACCTGATGATCAGGTCGTACTTCCCTAAGGACTTACCGTCGACTGCGTCGTGGTGTGCTGCTATGGCAGCAACATACACCTTCAAGGTGGAAGGGGACAGCCTCCCTTCCAACCTCTCTTGCAGGAAGGAAAGCACTGATCTGACTGCGCATCTCTGGGGGTTCTCCCGACAGGAAGAACACCACTTAGTGAACAGACGCCACTTAAAGGCATACAGGCGCCTCGTAGAGGGAGTCCTAGCCTGAGTGATCGTGTCTACCATCGCAGGTGGGAGACAGCTTAGGTCTTCCACGTCCCGTCCAGGGGCCAGACATGGAGATTCCAGAGGTCTGGGCGCGGGTGCCGGATGGTGCCCCTTCCCAGAGAAAGAGGGTCCTTCCTCAGGGGAATTTGCCAGGGGGGAGCTGTCGCGAGGAGCGTGAGGTCCGAGCACCACGTCTGGGCGGGCCAGTAGGGTGCCACCAGGATGACCTGCTCCTCGTCCTCCCTGACCTTGCACAGGGTCTGTGCAAGCAGGCTCACTGGGGGAAATGCATATTTGCGAATGCCAGGGGGCCAGCTGTGTGCCAGCGTGTCTATGCCGAGGGAGGCCTCGGTCAGGGCGTACCAGAGCGGGCAATGGGGAGGATTCTTGGGAGGCGAACAAGTGCACCTGTGCCTGTCAAATTGACTCCAAATCAGCTGGACCACCTCAAGGTAGAGTCTCTACTCTCCCCTGAGGGTAACCTGTTGTGACGGCGCATCCACCGTAGTGTTGAGGTTGCCTGGGATGTGAGTGGCTTGCAGCGACTTGAGGTGCTGCTGACTCCAGAGGAGGAGACGGCGGGCGAGTTGTGACATACAACGAGAGCGCAAACCACATTGGCGGTTGACATATGCTACCGTTGTCGTGTTGTCTGTCTGAACTAGCACGTGCTTGCCCTGGATCAACGGCCGAAACCTCCACAGGGTGAGCAGAATTGCCAACAACTCGAGGCAGTTGATGTGCCAATGCAGTTGCAGACCCGTCCAGAGGCCGGCGGCTGCGTGCCCGTTGCAAACAGCGCCCCAGCCCGTTTTGGATGCGTCTGTCGTGACCACGACGCGCCTGGGGACCAGTTCTAGAGGAACACCTGCCCGTAGGAACGAGAGGTCGGTCCAAGGGCTGAAAAGACGGTGACAGACCAACGTGATGGTCACGTGGTGTGTCCCGTGGCGCCATGGCCATCTTGGGACTCGAGTCTGGAGCCAGTGCTGAAGCGGCCTCATATGCATCAACCCGAGCGGGGTGGCCACCACAGAGGATGCCATATGCCCCAAGAGCCTCTGAGGGAGTTTCAGTGGAACTGCTGTTCCCTGTTTGAACGCCTTCAAACAGGCCAGCACTGACTGGGCACGCTCGTTCGTAAGGCGCGCCGTCAAGGAGACTGAGTCCAACTCCAAACCGAGAAAAGAGATGCTCTGAACTGGGAGGAGCTTGCTCTTTTCCCAGTTGACCCGAAGCCCTAGTCGGCTGAGGTGTGAGAGCACCAGGTCCCTGTGTGCGCACAACACATCTCGAGAGTGAGCTAGGATTAGCCAGTCGTCGAGATAGTTGAGAACGCGAATGCCCACCTCCCTTAACGGGGCAAGGGCAGCCTTGGCGACCTTTGTAAAGACGCGAGGAGACAGGGACAGGCCGAAAGGGAGGACTTTGTACTGATACGCCTGACCCTCGAACGTGAACCGCAGGAAGGGTCTGTGTCGAGGAAGGATCGAGGCGTGGCAGTACGCATCCTTCAGGTCTACCGCCGTGAACCAATCTTGATGCCGGACGCTCGCCAGAATGCGTTTTCGCGTCAGCATCTTGAATGGGAGTCTGTGTAAAGCCTAGTTCAGAACTCACAGGTCCAAGATTGGCCTCAACCCACCGCATTTTTTCGGTACAATGAAGTAGGGGCTGAAAAAATACCCTTCTTCATCTCGGCTGAAGGGACAGGTTCTATCGCGCCCTTCTGTAGGAGGGTAGCGATCTCCGCGCAAGGTAGCAGTGTTTTCATCTTTCACCAAGGTGAAGTGGACGCCGCTGAACCTGGGCGGATGCCCGGCGAAGTGAATCACGCAGCCGAGTCGGACGGTCCGGACCAGCCCTCATGACGGATTGGAAAGCGCAAGCCATGCGTCCAAGTTCCGCGGGGCAGAGCTCGAGGTGCCACACCACGTCGTGGCCGTGCTGAGTCTAAGGACATGGAAGCACTTACCTGGCTCCTTGTGACCCGTGGAGACTGTCACATCGGGGGCGGATTTGTGCCACAGCTGGGCGCTCAGGGGCGGGAGACTGCCGCTGGAGCGCCAAACCTGTCAAATCGAGTGGTGGACGGTGGTCGTGATGACGGCCGTACACACCGGATATGTGACCCAGGGAACAAGGAAATCGCTCTTGCTGAGCTCTTGAGTACTGCAGCCACTCGGGCATGCAGCGCAAAATGCAAAAGGTAACAAAAAGATGAAGATCTGCTTACCAGTTCCAGAGCAGCGGGTTTCATTGTCCCTGGGTCGCCCGTCTCAAGGGTGCTTTGAAGCCTTTCATGGGTTCTGGGCGGCCGTGAGAGACGGGTGGCCTCTGCTTCCTGTGGTGGGCTCCACGCCGGGGCCGGGCCGAAGGGGCGGGCTGCGGCGGAGCTGGTGCAGTCACCGCAGGGGGACGCCCTTGGCGATGAGTATACGGGGTGTGGGATCTTGAGCCACGCCGGGGCAGGATATGCCGGCTAGCATCCATCTACTGCTCTACCATCGAAAACTGCTGGGCAAAGTCCTCGACGGTATTCGCTGAATAGGCCTGCCTGGGAAATGGGGGCAGCAAGGAATCGTGTCTTGTCAGCCTCACCCATCTCGACCAGGTTGAGCCAAAGGTGGCGCTCCTGGACCACTAGTGTGGCCATCGTCCGCCCGAGAGACCGCGCCGTGACCTCCATCGCTCGGAGAGCGAGGTCAGTCGCCGAGCGCAGTTCCTGCATCAATCCCGGGGCGGAACTACCCTCGTGAAGTTCCTTTAGCGCCTTGGCGGACTTGCAGGAGAGCCATGGCGTGCAGGGCGGAGGCGGCTTGTCCAGTGGCACCGTAGGCCTTGGCTGTCAGAGACGACGTAAACCTACAGGCCTTGGATGGGGGCTTCGGGCACCTGCGCCAGGTGGCGGCGCTCTGTGGGCATAGGTGTACCGCGAGTGCCTTTATCCACCGGGGGATTGCCGAATAGCCCTTGGCCGCCCCACCATCGAGGGTAGTGAGGGCGGGGAAGCTGAAAAGATCGGAACCGGGCAGTAAAAAGTGCCTCCCGCGACCTTGTCAGCTCTTCATGCACTTCCGGGAAGAGAGGAACGGGGGCGGGGCGTGGCTTTGAGCGGCGCCGCGAGCCCAGGAACCAATCACCGAGCCGCGAGGGTTCAGGGAAGAGCGGTGAAATCCACTGTAACCGACGCTCGCGGCTGCCCGGGAAAGCATGTCGTCATCTTTAAAAAGACGTTCCGTGTGTGCGCACTTTTAGAGAAATATATACTCTTTTAGAGGGGAAAAATGCTCTTTCAGAAAATATACTCTCTAGTTTTTCTGCCAAAGCGCCCAGCGGCGTTCTCTGCAGTGCACCAGTGCAGAGGGGGGAGAAGCCGCTGAAATGCGCCGTCAGATCCAGCAGAGGTGAATGAACAGTAGTATTCAGCTCAATGAGCATGACCGTTCGCTCCGAAGAGAAAATCTGAATGAGTGGTCGCATACCAGCTCCTTTTATACCTGTATGTCCGGGGGAGTGGCATGCAAATACCACTCGCCAATTTTCATTGGCCTTTTATCAAAGACAAGAGGTGTCTCAGGCTCGCAAGAGTGACCCCTAGTGTCACTACATCGACACCAACTTCGAGTGAGTGACAGATAGAGAACACTACTTGAATATTGCAGTTTGATTTTCCTTTGTGCCTTTGCCTGCCGTGGGCAACATTGAAACTGCTTCTCTCACCTAAATCTTCCTGCTAGTTCACACAAAAAGAAAATTCTGCCATTATTTAAAATGATTGTATCACTTCAGAAGACTTGGAATGTATGTTTCTATGGGTGAGTGCAAATGTTTATTTGTTTTTGTTTTTTCATTTTTTAATTGAAAACTTGTTGTTTATGCATATTGCTAATTTTTTTTTTCACAAGAAAAACAGGTTCAAAAGTTAAATTCTAAATTACAAGTAATCAAATTTTATTTTATTTTTTATGTGTTGAGTACTCGACTACAAATTTACTTGAACTGACCTTTTTCTCTTCCAATCCGATTCCGATATCGGAAATCTCAGTATCGGTCGATCCCGATCTCAACTGTCTCAATGACTGGCAGGCTCTAGCTCACTCTCGAGACTTGTTGTGTGAGCACAGGGACCTGGTGCTCAGGCACCTCAGCCGGTTGGGGCTTCGGGTCAACTGGGGAAAGAGCAGCTCTCCCCGGTACAGAGCATCTCTTTTCTCAGGTTGGAATTAGACTCAGTCTCTATGATTGCACGCCTCACGAGCGAGCGCACGCAGTCAGTGCTGAACTGCCTGAAGTTGTTCAGGCAGAGCACAGCGGTCCCACTGAAGCATTTTCAGAGGCTCCTGGGGCATATGGCATCCTCAACGGTGTTCATGGCACTCGGGTCAATGCATATGAGACCGCTTCAGCACTGGCGTCAGACTCAAGTAACGAGGTGGGCATGGCGCGGCGGCACACATCGAGTGGTCATCACGCCGATCTGCCGCTACCTGCTCAGCCCTTGGACGTGCCTTGCATTCCTGCTGGCAGGAGTCCCCTTAGTGCAAGTACACCAGGCGCGTCATGGTTACGACAGACGCCTCTGAGCATGGCTGGGGCGCCGTGTGCAACGGGCATGCAGCCACAGGCTCCAGGACAGGGCCGCAACTGCATTGGCATGTCAACTGCCTCGAGCTGCTCGCAATGTTGCTCGCCCTGCAGAGGCTTCGGCTGTTGATCCAGGGTAAGCACGTGTTGGACAACATGGTGATGGTAGCGTACAGTAGCCACCAAGGTGACTTGCGCTTGCGTCGCATGTCGCAACTCGCCCGCCGCCTCCTCCTCTGGAGTCAGCAGCGACTCAAGTCGTTGCGAGCCACTCACATCCCGCGGGACCTCGACAGCATGGCAGACGCGCTGTCGCGACAGGTCACACTCAGGGGAGAATGGAGACTCCAACCCCAGGTGGTCCAGCTGGTTTGGAGTCGATTTAGTCAAGCGCAGGTAAGCCTGTTCACTTCCTGGGAATCCTCCCACTTCCCGCTCTGGCACGACCTGACCGAGGCCTCCCTTGACACAGATGTGCTGGCACACAGCTGGCCCCGGGGGCCACACTAGTATGCGTTCCCCGCAGTGAGCTTACTTTCACAGACCCTGTGCAAGGGTAGGTGCTCCACATGTGCTGGTTGCCTGTTTGTAACCCTGTGTGATGTATCTTCCACGAGACGGTTTCCCTGTTGTTAAACCCGTGTCTTCCTTAGGCAGAGTTTCCCTCTGCCACCGGTCACAGTGTTTGTAGAGCTCCATCCCCTCTGGGTAGAACCTACCATGGGGACTTCTCCACATGCAACACTGCCGACAAGACTCTGTAAGAATATGTGACGTATTTCCACACAATTGCCTCCCCTTTGGGCAGGATGAGGTCTCCGCGGTGAATGGACACCCCCCGGACGCGGACATTTATGGCCTCCAGCTGAACGATTTCCATTCTTTTTTGGGGAGAAAAAAGAAGAGAAGAGGCCACGGCTGGGGCGGCCTGTCCCCATTTTGGGCAGTCGACTTGTCCCCAAGGTGCGGGGGACCATACAACACTCATAGGAGCATTGTGGGAGGTTATGTGACGGCCAGATGCACTGGCTACGAGGCACGCAATGGTTTGCCCATCTCACACCGCCAGTCCAAGTAACGCAGTTCAGCTAGTTGTGGCATTTCGTATAGGGACCCCTAGTGTCACTACATCGACACAACGTCGCGTGAGTGACAGATAGGGAACGTCCTGGTTACTTTCATAACCTCCGTTCCCTGATGGAGGGAATGAGACATTGTGTCCCTCCTGCCACAACTCTGAACTACCCGCTGAAATGGCCGGGACCCTGTCTCGGCTCCTCAGCACAAAACCTGAATGAGTGGTTGCGAGCCAGCTCCTTTTATACCCGTATGCCCGGGGGAGTGGCATGCCAATTCCACTCGCCAATTCCCACTGGCCTTTTCTCAAAGATCAGAGGTGTTTGGGGCTCCCAAGGGCGACCCCTAGTGTCACTACATCGACACAACGTCTCGTTCAGCTCATACGTGTATATGTAATTTATTTTTAAAATCTATTCATCTCATTATGTGTAAAACTTTTTTTAATTGAGAACCACTGCAACCTGAAGTTGAGAACAAAAGAAGTCCAATTCATTAACAAATCATTCAGACTGGTTTTGTGAACCAGCTCGACTGATTTGCTGCAAAGATCCGATGCACGAGAATAATTAGTTCCCGAATTGGACATCTCTACTTCTCTCGATAGATGGTGAGGATGTTAAAATTTTAAGAGAATAACATTTTTAGGTGACATGTTCCTTTAAGTATGAGGAAGAGTGCTCTAAGTGACTCTCCATCTATTGGTTCCTCAGGCATGTTCAGCTTTTTAAAATCTCCATGACAGTGCACCAGATGGATTTACTGAAAACTCCACTTCCATCAACCTTTGGACCTTCCATCTAAACATCTCTCTATCCTTGTCTTCCTTCAAGCTATGATTAAAAAAAAAACATCTCTCTTGCTTTGATGAATTGGTCCATGTTATCTTTCATGGACCCATTCACCACTTTGCTTATCTTTGATGATCCTTACTGGTTGGAAAACAAATCAGCTTTTCACTATTTTGACACTTATGTAACCCCAAACTCTGCCCTAACAGCATTTTTAATTACATTCCCTCTCTGTTTAAGTTATACAATGGTAAACGTGCATCTCAATGGTGAAAATAGCAGAACACTGCGCTTTGTTTGTTTCAGAAGTATGAGATTTGGAATGGGTGCTGTTTTGAGCCAATGTACTGTTTACTGGAAGAGAACACATCCAGGGGAGTAGTATGTTAGCTATTTACAGGACTGGGATGGTCTCAATTATTACTGCTAAATCTACTGAGAGAGATAAATAGATAGATATAAATATAGGGGATCAAGATAAGACTTGAAATACAGAGGAGAGCAAGCAGCTGTGTCACCATTATTTGCATTATCAGTACAATTTGTCATTAAGAATGATTACTTCAGCCTTTCAGGTCAATAAGGGTGAGATTCCAACAGAGAGCACAGACAATCTGACTTTACCTGCTGTTCTTCCTTGTCAGATCCCCTGTTGTTCAGCAGATTACTAAAACCCATTATAAAGTTTTAGTTCAATCATCAGTTTAGCTAAAACCTGAATAAGTGAATGTTTGTTTTTTATGTTTGATCCCTTCTACCAAGCTCTACGAAGAGATATCATATTAAATTGGAGTATACAGCAAGTCCATTCAAGTAACAATTCAATGAAATATAGGAATCCCTTGAACTTTTTTAATCCTTTGATCTATTGTTACCCACCCACTGGCACACACATCACCACACACCAAGCTCTCTGTCAGCTCTAATCAAGGCTCACTGTCGGGGTGGCTATGAATGTGTTCTCTGGCTTAAAACACTGCCTGCTTAATTAACGCTTTTATGAATTATTCAGCTCCTAATGGGAAACAGAATGGATCCAATTAATAAACGAGAGCAGGAATCCCAACAGGAGTGGCTCCAAACACCTCAATTAGCCTAGCAAGCTAACAGGAACTACGGCAATTATCTTGGAACAATGACACTTAAAGAAACTGCTGGAATTTAGCAGCAGGCAGAACTCAGTAATCTATTCTTTGAAAGATACTCAAAAGTATTGCTTGAGGTGTTTTATGTCACAGTACGCAAGCAGGAAGGAAGACCCAAATACAGGAATGAGTGAAACAAATGATTTTATTAAACAAAAGATAAAACAAACATGAAACACAAAACTCTCAAGTGCGAGAAAACTTGTAAGAAAACAAATAAAAAGAACAAAAAACGATAACAAACTGAATAACTGATAAACAAGATAACTAACGAGACAGAGGGGTAACACACAAACACTGGTCAACAGACATGGGAATAAAATGATCGGACAAACACAAGAGGAAAGGGAGCACAATATATACATGCAAGGCACAAGAGGAAACAGGTGAAGAAAATCAACATAACAAGGACTAAACTAGGGGTGAGGCCAGAGGGTACAAGGGGGCGGAGTTGGGAGAGCACATGGCAAACATAAGCACTAGACTAAGCCATGTGCTCGTACATAACACAAACTCACACAGACAAACAGACTGGTGGCTGGTGTCTGACAGTTGCTTGTTGCCGGGCTAAACAACAGACTGTTGGCTGGAGTCAGACGGGTGCTGGTTACTGGGTTGAGCAACAGAATGGTAGCTGATGGGCGCTGGCTTCTGGCTTGAGCAACAGAACGGTCAGGACTGTTGATGGTCACAGGGGACTTGACGGGCTCGTCGACAGCCTCGGGGACCTGGACGGGCTCGTCGACAGCCTCGGGGACCTGGACGGGCTTGTCGACAGCCTCGGGGAACTGGACAGACTTGATGTCTTCAGGGAACTGGACAGGCTCATCGACGGCAACAGGGAACAGGACAGGCTTGTCAACGGCCACAGGGAACAGGAGCGCTGGCAGCGACTGAGGAACGGCCTCCGTGGCCGGGAGCGCTAGCAGCGACTGGGGAACGGCCTCCATGGCCGGGAGCACTGGCAGACTGGGGAATAGCCACCGTGGCTGGGAGAACTGGCAGCGACTGGGGAACGGCCTCCATGGCTGGGAGCACTGGCAGCGACTGGGGAACAGCCTCTGTGGCTAGGAGCACTGGCAGCGACTGGGGAACGTCTTCCGTGGCTGGGAGCACTAGCAGCAACTGGGGAACGGCTTCCGTGGCTGGGAGCACTGGCAGCAACTGGGGAACGGCTTCCGTGGCTGGGAGCGCTAGCAGCAACTGGGGAACGGCTTCCGTGGCTGGGAGTGCTAGCAGCAACTGGGGAACGGCTTCCGTGGCAGGAAGCGCTAGCAGCAACTGGGGAACGGCTTCCGTGGCTGGGAGCACTGGCAGCAACTGGGGAACAGCTTCCGTGGCCGGGAGCACTGGCAGCGACTGGGGAATGGCCTCCATAGCCAGTTGCGCTGGCAGCGACTGGGGAACGGGCAACTTACTGGGCTTCCTCCTCCTCCTGGTGGTTGGCAGCACTGCAGCTGGAAAGGCCACCACCTCCTGACGGCCGGCTGCAGGCTACTCCGCCTCCTGGCGGTCCGCAGCGGGAATGACCTCAGGTGTGGAGCTCCGTCTCTTCCTCCTCCTATGAGTGATGGGAAGGGTGCAGCACCCACTGTCGGTGAGGGGGCACTGCTGTCCTCGGGCTGGGATGAAGAGAGAGATCCTTCCGAGACATAAGCTGAGATAATATAATCCCACTTTAAAGCCAATTTTATGGTCTTGGTAAGACTCCCCTCTTCCAGCAGGAATACAGGATTGATGGGCTCAACCAGGCCTGCCACAAAGAGGTTAATGAGGCATTCCTGGTTGAAGCCCAAACCCTAGGCCAACACTAGAAAATCCAGCAAATACTCCCTCACCGATTGGTTCCCCTGACAGAGACCAAAGAGTTTTTTTGGCTTTGGCAGCTCACTGGTGAACCATGGAATCAGAAAAAAAACTAATTCCTGCTGGATCCATCAGTGGTCGGATCGTTATGTCACGGTACACAAGCAGGAAGGAGGACCCAAATACAGGAATGAGTGAAACAAATGATTTTATTAAACAAAAGAAAAAACAAACATGAAACACAAAACTCTCAAGTGGGAGAAAACTTGTAAGAAAACAAATGGAACAAAACACTATAACAAACTGAATAACTAGTAAACAAGATAACTAACCACACAGAAGGGTAACACACAAACACTGGTCAACAGACATGGGAACAAAACAATCCGACAAACACAAGAGGAAAGGGAGCACAATATAGGCAAGGCACAAGAGGAAACAAGTGAAGACAATCAACATAACAAGAACTAAACTAGGGGTGAGGCCAGAGGGAACGAGGGGGCGGATCTGGGAGAGCAGGCTTAGTCTAGTGTTTATGTTTGCCATGTGCTCTCCCAACTCCGCCCCCTCATTCCCTCTGGCCTCACCAATAAAACAAATTCACACAGACAAACAACCGACAAAGACAGAAGGACAGATATAGAAAGATCACGACAATTTATTAGCGAGGAAACTTAGCAAGTAAATGAAAAAAAAGCCTCAAGCACAACAGTATAATAACAGTAATATTTGTTTGTTTGTTACTTACTATTTTTGGACAGCCCACTTAAGCCACATGCTTTTTCTACTAATTCCTTCAGTGTTGTCTTTTCAACCTTTCTCGGAAACTACTCTGCTGTGCTTTTATTTAAATGAGCTACCATTTTGTTACATGCCAGTACTGTTAAAAAGTGAAATTACATTTTAACCAGCACTTGTGTTTTTTTTTTTTTTTTTTTTGGTCACAGATACTATGAAATGTGAATTACCTTGCATCTACATAATAACACATGTAAGACCAACAATATTCCCCCATACGTTATCGCAGTCAGGCTAATAGAGTTGTCTGTACAAACAATTTCCAATGTTTTTCATTTGCGAGTTCCCAGCATGCATTTAAACATGAATTAATTAGTGTTAATAGGCTCATTTCTTGCTGCTTGCTGACTGTATTTATGCTGCTGTTTGTTTTTTTGGGGGGGGGGTTTTTTGGTTGCCTCAGTTTTTTTGTCTGGTGATGTTCAAAGGTTTGTTGATTTGCCACCATTATTGAGGTTTGTGTTAAGTGTTGAGGTCTATATGTGTCTGAAACAAATTTTTGCATGTTTTGTCTTGCCTAACAAGATCTGCATTTCTTCAGAAGCATATATTGTAATAAACTTCATACAAAAGTCATATAAAACCATATATGAGAATGAAATAGTGACAAAATAAAAGTTCTGGAATTGTTCATTAATCATTTTCTGAACAATAAAACTGTAGTTGACTTGACAAGACTTTACTGGCTGAACAAATTATTTAGCATGTAGTGAACAAACTAATTCAAACTGAGTGTTACAGAGGATAATTATTAAGATAGAATTTGAGAGAACTCAAAAGTCTTAATGACCCATGTTGCCTTGATATTTTAACTTTGCTCAACTGTTCCTTTTTTACAGTGATTATTGTGGTATCATTGATTTCAGATTACCTGTCTCTAAAGGTCATAAAACAAATGTAACTGGTTGGTCTCTACATGTCAGTCAGACAAGTGGGTGGTTCTTGGCCAGATCAAGCTGCAATATGGGCCAGACTTTTAGCAATTTGTCAAAAGTCTAGCTATGTGAGAGGAACCGAACACATAAAGCTAAAAGCCATGTTTCAACTGTGATACTATCATATCAGCTTATTTCACACATCTGCCTTGCAGTAAATGATCCAGCCATGCGAGAGACTATTCTCACCTCTTCAATCTTAAGAAATGTTTAGAGGCTGGCATTTTTGGGTAAACATGGTCAAGCATTTTTCATCCCAACATATGGAACCTGTAATCAAGACTCACTCACTCAATAAATCATCATACACAGGCATCAGGCCTTTGAACTACCATTATAGTATACTATATCAAAGGGTTAGTTCAACACAAAGAGTGAGTAAATGATGAATTGTTTTATTTTTTATTTTTTTAATGCTCCCTTTCATGTAAAAGTATCCACTGAATACTTATTATTATTGTTTGTGAGTGAAGGAAAGCAAAAACTATTGTGGCAAGCTCTTGAGTAACTGATGCAGTACTGAGCTGCAGTGTGCTTTTTTTAGCTGTGGATTCAATTCTGATCGGCAGCCAACATTGCAACATGATTATGATAGGCTGTACAACAAAGCAAGGACGATACAAAAGAATGATGCACCTCCCTCGGCAGTTGAAAGTGAATTCTCAAAAAAGAAAAAAGAAAACATAGAATGAGTCTGCCCACACAAATAGTCAAAGAGATAGAAAGCCAGAGAGAGCAGAAAGAAAAGTAAGAGTGAGGTGGCTTGCTGTCATTGCTCTTCTCCTGCACACACTGTTATGTAACCGCTGATTTAACTCTCAAATCTAGAACTAAAATTAGAGATGATAATAGATTCCACCATGGACAATTCTCAGTATGCATGTCTAACTGGACTTACAGTTGATCAAATTGCAATACCTCCAATTCTCTGAGCTCTGCCTGAGGCCAGCACCAGCTCCACATGGGCATTTTTATTCAATTATCTAATTTTCTGAAATTACCCTCAGAGAGTGAGGGAAGATGTGACAAAATGCCAAGATTAGGGCCATTTGACAGGAAGAGAATAAATGAGAGCGTTTGGTCATAATGCCAGTTATGGTTGTGGCACGGGCTATAAGCTACTGCACACCACTGTGCAATCAAGTAGGCAAAATAAAATAAATGATTGATTTTAGTCCTGCTAAAGGCAGTAAGTCTTACTGGACTCCACTAAAAGAATTGTCTGCATGATTTTGACTCTGACAGATAGCTTCAAGGGGAGGGAAGCAGAAAGCAGAAAGAAAGAAAGAAGAGTCAAGAATTTCAGACTTAACATATCCATCCATCAGCTGTTGAGATAAATCAAAAATACTCTTACACATTGGTTCTCAACCTTCTTGACACCAAGGTGTCCTTACTGAACAAGACATAATTTGCAGGCCCTGATGTGTACATATTCAGAGTAAAATTCAATGAGAGAAGGCGAGTATGAAATAAAAAAAATAAAACAAATGTTTGCATGAGAACTCAGCTGTGCATTCATGTTGTAGGCCCACATTAGTGTTTTTGCATGTTTTAATGAAGTTCGATTATTTGTATATAACTTCTTTTTAATAATTTTAAGTCATCTTGCGACCTTTTGAAAATTTGCTGAGGCCCCCTCGCTAGATTTCTACTGTTTTTATATAAAGCTCAATCCATAACCTACACCAAACAAATACAAAAAAAATGTATTCCCCTTTTTGTTGGTGAGAGTGGATTGCGAGGGGGGTTAATACACTTGGTGATCTTTATGAGAGTGGTGTGATGAGATCCTTTGAAAATTTGGTTCAATATTTTGGGATCCCCAGATCTCAGTTTTTTAGGTATCTTCAGCTATGCCACTTGCTCTGTACTGTTTTTGGGAATAGCATGCACCCCCCTAAAGCAGCAGATACTCTAGGAGAGGTGATTTCTGCTTTTGGAAAAGGTCATGAGGCATCAGTGTATTACTCCCTGCTAATTCAGAGTCTGGGGGATGGAGTCTCAACCACTCTCAAGAGATTATGGGAGAAAGATTTAAACTTGGAAATGGAGGAGGGAGAATGGGCTTGGATTTAAAGAAACATAAAAACTGCATCTAGAGATGCAAGGGTGCGCCTTATACAATTCAAGATTTTACATTGGTTCTATTGGACCCCCTCTAAATTGTATAGGCTTGGTCTTAAAGACACAGGCACCTGCTGGCGATGCCAATCAGAGGATGGAGATATAACCCATGTCTTTTTGGGGGTGTATTGAAATACAAAAGTTTTGGTTAAAGGTGCAGAGTCTGGTGTGCAATGTGTTAGGCATTGAGGTATCATTCTGCCCCAGACTCTGTATCTTGGGTGATGGGGCGGTCATTGACATTGAAAGTAGACACCTAAAGAGTTGGGTCTTAACCAGTGTCATGATCGCCAGGCAGATCATTTTGAGGGGTTGGCTGGAGCGCCCTCTTTTCAGGAGTGGTGCTCGGAGATGGGAAGGGTGGCAGCCTTTGAGGAAATGACATTCAGAGGAATGAGGAGGTATAAAGTGTTTGTGGAGAAATGGGGTGGGTATTTGTCATTTCTCGATGTGTGATTATTGGTGTTGTGTTTATCTGTTTATTTATTTATTTTATTTTTTTGTGCATGTGTGTGTGTCTATGTCATTTGGGACCACTGTTATGTTGTTGGAGTTAGGGTGGGATTGGGAGGGGTAATAGTTGGGGTTAAGTTTGATTCTATGTATATATGTTTTGTCTTATGAGTTATATATATGTGAATCAATAAAAATTGTTAATCGAAAAAAAGAACATCTACATTTTTAGAATAAAAACAAAACCGTTATCTATTTTATTGGTAACACTTAACAATAATGTTCCTTTAGTTAACATTAGTTAACACAACATTAGTTAACATGAACTAACATGAAAATTACTTATTAAGCATTTATTACTCTTAGTTAATGTTAATTTCAACATATATTAATACATTTTTAAATCAAAAGTATTTGTTAACATTAGTTAATGCACTATGAACTAACCATGAACAATATTATTTGTATTAACTAACATTAACAAAGATTAATCAGTGATGTACAAAATATATTGTTCATGGTTTGTTCATGATACCTAATGCATTATCTAATGTTAACAAATGGAACCTTATTGTAAAGTGTTACCATTTTATTTATTGATCATTTTTCAAAAAGGGAGATTTAGTCAGATTTAGTAAACACACACACATGCACAGATTAACACAGAGATAACACCTCACCTTGACAGCTTCTCCATGGGTGACTCGGTCAAAAACCACGTTATTCACTTTCATGATCTGGTCTCCAACTCTCAGCCCCTCTCTCTCAGCGGATGATCCCGGCTCCACCAAAGACACATAGATCCCAACTCCATGCTCTGATCCACCCCGTATGCTGAAGCCCAGGCCTTCGAAGCTCTTGCTCCGTTTCAGCGTCACCTGCCGAATTTCATCAGAAGCGTCCTGTATCAACGCCGCACAAGGGCCCGCTGGAGCTGTCCCCTCAGCTGGGGTGCTGAAAACGGGACCTGCGCGCACAGATCCTTGACTGAGACCGGCTTGCTCGCTCTCATGAAGAAAGTGCACTGATGATGCTCCTGCATGGGCATTCGTGTTGCTTATTTCTTCCGAGCACTCATGTGTGACACTGCTTGCTAGCAGATCCGTTTTCAGATACAGACCTTCCGACGTGTACTGGTCGAACAGCAGCTGGTCCGAGCGGGGTATGACCATGCGCAGCATGGGTAGAAGTTGGCGTTTGTTGGGTGTGTTGAGAATGACTTTGAGAGTCTGCACGAGATCGAAGACATTACGCTTAGCGTGGTAAACGTTGAGGCAGTGGATAAACTGCTCCCGTTCGAAGTCGTTGAGCAGTACGTTGAGCGCGTTGTGCAACTTCTTGACGTTAACGGATAACGCGCGGCCACCAGAGCCCAGCGAGTTTGTGCCCGACTTGAGGGAAACGCGCTCCAGATCCGTGCTCATTCTCAGAGACCTACGGTCGCTCCTCAAAACCACAGGGGGACTTCACAACAGGCATTAGAAATACAGCTCTTTCCCTGCCATCTTGTTAAAAATTTAACTGTACCGCGATTCGTGACCACATCCAGGCTCGAGACTGGTCATGCTGAGTTCAAGCTTCGTTTGAAAGCGCTCCCAACATAATAATACAATCAAATTAACGGTTAATTGGCGCAATACTGTTTCTGAACTTTTGATGCCTAACTACATTTACCGAAAAACACGTAAAGTGGTAGTTCTGTCAACTTTGAATGCTAAATAGGTTATATAGTGCAAAAAGTCCACTGTTTCTCAAGAGACAAACAAATCCCACCGTAAACGACTTAAGACCCGCGAGGATTGGATGTCCGTAACAGTGACTTTAATCCTTCTTTTAACACACTGTGCGTGGAAAAACGGCAGGTGACACTCCTCCTAATGATGAGAGAAAGCGAAAACCACAGCTTTGAGCGTTTCAAGTTTGGCAGTGGCGCGCAGATAAGGAGCGCGCGCTTGTTCGGTGCGGCTCGCTCTGATTTAGTAGTCCGTAGTGAGATCCACACACTCGTGCTCAGGAGGAAATGACGCACGCACGCGAGAGGCGACTCTGTTGCTTAGGAACAAACAACACTGAGTAACGCATGTGGACAAATTAAACCACATCTTTCCTGTGCGTGTGGTATGTGTAATGTTCAAGGTTCGCCTAGCCATTGTCGTTAATCAATAGAAAAATAAGACGTTTTCACAGAGGATTGTGAACTTTTGGGGACATAACTTGGTGTTAGTTCTTGATTGCAAGTTTCTCACAGCCACTTTATCTCACATAGCCTTATATTCGTGCCATAGGAAGATCATTTCCATGCCATGTGTTTTAGATAGAAGAATAAACCACCATTAGTAGTGATCTAAATACAACCTTATACTTTATTCGGATTTACAATGACATTTTCTGTTGGAACACTTTTTAAAAGAGATCTACCTGTCCTCCACATTTCCATTTGCTTAGGTATAGTGGGAATGGTTTGAACAGGGCCATACCTAGTGGGGTGAAAGGTGGTAACGATTCTAGGGGCCTCCGCAACAAATTCTAAATTTTATAGTTGTAATAGGAAAGGGGCCCTGACCAATATACAGTCAGGGGGCCCAGAATACCTTGCTACGGCCCTGGGTTTGAACATGGTTTCACCAAATGATGGAAGTGTGTGTTGTATATGTGATATGCTATGTGTGTCTGCTGAAGCTATCTAATCCCTTCTGTCTAGGGAGAGAGAGCAGTATCACATCTTAAACACAGGTTGGTAACTTAGTTGGTGTTGTGAGTGTGACAGGGTCTTTAAATGAATAGTTCACCCAAAAATGAAAATTCTTTCATTATTCACGTACCCTGATAACATCCCAGATGTGTATGACTGTCTTTCTTCAGCAGAACACAAATGAAGATTTTTAGAAGATAGAGCTCTGTCAGGTCCTTATAATGGAAGTACACGGGTGCCAGCACTTTGACAGTCCAAAAGTCATAATTAGGCAGTAATAAAGTAATCCACATGACTCCATTCAATCAATGAATGTCATCTGAAGCAAATCGATAAGTTTGTGTAAAAATATATAGATAATTAAAACGTTATTATCTTTTAAAAATAGCTGCTTTGCCAGCAGCTGACGTGAAGCGTGATGTAAGCATGTTGGCGAGTTCACATGAGAATTTGGAAGCGCCACTTATTTACAACAAAAGAACGAAACGTCATGCGAGTGTTCTGCCATTTCAAAAGGCATCGGATGGAAGTACCAGTTTAAAGTTAAAAACGTTTTAATTATCGACTTGTTTCTTACATAAACTTATCGATTTGCTTCAGAAGACATTCATTGATCGATTGGAGTCATGTAGATTACTTTATTGCTGCCTAAATGTGGCTTTTGGACCGTCAAAGTGCTGGCACCTGTGTATTTCTATTATAAGCCTGACAGAGCTCTATCTTCTTCTAAAAATCTTAATTTGTGTTCTGCTGAAAAAAGACAGTCTTACACATCTGGGATGGCATCAGCGTAAGTGAATAATTGGAGAATTTTCATTTTTGGGTGAACTATTCCTTTAAGAGAGGCTGTGTCTGAAATTGCATCTGATTAGAAATCCCACATAATTCATAAATTCATAGCAGCCCATGTAGTGTCATAAATAAAGTGTAATAATCATCCTTATTATTTTGGTTCAGCCTATTTTGTCTCAAGTCAAGTCATTTTTATTTGTATAGTGCTTTTCACAACACAAATCGTTTTAAAGCAGCTTTACAGAAAATTTAAAACGACAGTGTTTTAGGCCAGACTGTGGATTTCTGTTGCTGTGGAAGCTCAGTAAAAACACATGTGTCATCCTCTAAGCGCATAAAGAGGAATTAGAAAGGCCTGTCAACAGACATCCACAACCTCGTCTCACCAACGTCTTACTGTGAGCTATTAATAAACTCATATGGACAGACCGTTGCTCCTGTTAAGGCTGTATTTAACTTCATCCTTTTCAACTACTGTGTATCTGCATTGATTCATTTTCATTTCAATTCATCAAGCTTTATTGACGTGACATTGGCAAGCCTGTGCACCTGTGCTGCATTAGATGCAAGCAGTGGAAATGCTTTTATAATGGGAAATGATGCAATATAAGAAAACTGATGTAAAATTACAATAGTGTGAATGGAGTAAACAAGTAATATTAACAAATAAAATATCAATATTACAAAACATTTAATAATTTGAAATACAAAATATGAGTAAGTATATCTTCTTGTGTCCACTTGTACACGTGTGGATGTTGTATTTTGACTTTGCTATATGTAATGCATAATTTAATTTAATTTAAACTGACTGATCTCAGTTTAGGAGACTCTGGGCTGTCAGTACAGGGTAAAACTTTCGATGTACCGAGTCATGTGACAAAACAACATGGCGCCAATCACAGCAGAGTTTGTCTTTGGGTGAAATGCCAACAAAACTACATCTGGTAAGAAACCTAATTAAGCTTTTACATTGAAACCTGTTTAAGTCAAAAGATTAGAGTCTCTAGTTTCATCCGATATGCCATTTTTTACATTTGAGCAATTTATCACGAAACGCCACGCTGGTAAACACAATGTACACTAATGCGTACAATAGCACAAGGTTTTCATTAGAAATCCTACTGTATATTAAGTGTGCATTTTCACAATGAGAACATTTATTTAGCTTTCAGAGGCTTTATATGGAGTTAGGATGAAAATATGGTGCCTTTCGAACATTTGTGAGACCAGTACGGACAGACAGCACACTGGAAGTTAAGTAATTCACTAAATAGGGAGCAACGAATCAAGGGAGCATCCTATAGCTTTCCTATAAAGTCAAATACATTCAATCCAAACTTCCTATCAAAAGTTCAGTTTCAGGCTGCAGATGATGTTTGAACCACTCAGCATTTTTGGCAGACATGAGACAGTGGTAATCAGTATAGAGATTCAGAACTGATAATGTTAAATTTTATTTTAACATGGTTGGCAGTGATTGGATGAAGATTGCCATTACTTATATCAGAATTAGTTATGCTAATTTCTGATTGGTAAAATGCTTCAGCAATGGCTATCACTTGATTGTTTAACAGTGCAGAGAGAACACTGAGATTTTGTTGCCAAAGTAGAAAATAACATTGTAACATAAAAGTCAAATCAAGTCAAATTATTTTTATTTGTATAGTTTTTTTATTTGTGCTTTTCCCAATACACATTATTCCAAAGCAGCTTTACAGAAAATCAGCTGTAATGTCTGTTACATCTCAAAAACATGAAAAACCTACACTCCTGGAAAGATAATAAACCATTTGAAAATTGTACCAAATAGCTTGGTATTATTTAAAATTTCACAACTTAGTCCCACTGTCCACATATGTGGGCATAAAAAGACTATTTGTGCTAGAAAAAAAAATAAAATAAAAAAAAAAAATATATATATATATATATATTCATGATATATATTCTATATTCATTCGTGATATATATATATATATATTGCATGTTTATTAGGTGCTACTAGTTACAAATCAAAAAGGGAAATGGAAAATGAACATAGCAGTCATGTTTGGGTCTCAGGAGTATATTTGTATTTTTATAAGAAAAGAGTAAGTTTACAGAGTAATACAACTGAAGTAAGAAATAAACTTAGAAAGAATATATTAACTTTAAAGTAATAAATGAACAAAAAGATTAAAGTAAGAGTAGTTATAAGATTAAAGATGAAAAATAAAACTATACATGTTTTATTTTTATTGTTACGTGTGCCAAAAGACTCCCTATATGCTGACTTTTCTTTATCCTACTTGATCTCCAACCCACTGATTTACAGCTCTTTAAGATGCTGCCATTGGGACAAATGAGTCAAATTCATCGTTAATGTGCAATTACTGCTTCTGGCATTAGGCCGTACTGGCAAAAATTAATGAACAATTAATGGGTCTAGATGAGACAGTAGAGACACTCATTGATCTTTATTCATCTTTATGCATTGTAAATGCATTGAGAGCATTATACACTTCAGTTATAAGTCATACTGTACATAAAGTACAGACTCACTTTTCACACACATACACACTCACAGCACTCCAAATGGACTTCTCATTCCAGAAATTCAATTAGGTAACTATAATTAAACCACCTTAGTCATACAAAATACCAGATAAAACACAATATATAATTCCTCTTTCTTCCTCTCTGTTTGTGACCTTCTCCCTTTTTCTCTCTCTGTCCCTCTTTATCTTCCTTTACCTAAATTATCCTACATTTATGTATGAAAGACAGTGAGTGATTTAAAAAGACTGCGTGTAGAGGGTTTTCAATAATTTATTTGAGTAACTCCTGTACTTGTCTTTAAACAGAGTATTCAAATAGCCAACTATTTACCATCTGACACCATTAATTGGCTGTTTTCTGCTTTCCACTTACTGGATAAAGAGTATCATATGATCTTTTGAGTAGTGAGTTATTGATATACCAAATAAACAAGTAACATTTACAACAGTGTGTGGTCAAGGCCATTATTTTTTAACCCTGTTATCTGCAGTATACTGAGACCCAAGTACAGTTCACTTAATTCCCCTATAAAAACTGCTGCAAGGTTGTTTTCACTTTGAAACATGTTAAGCTGTATAACTCCCTGACACTTATACAACACTATTTACAACAGCTGATAAACAAAACACACTATTTTCACTATTTAAATAAAAACAGTAACAGAAGGCAGGAGGGAAGAATTGATCAGTAAATGTAGAGTTAGGATGAGGTATGGCTTTAATTATTGACCGAATGTTTAATGGGAACTGAGGGAAAAGTGCATCACACAGGGGGATGCCAAGCCCATAATTACTGCAATATAAAAGAGCAGAAGGTCCGTATGCTGCAGTGACATGCCCCAGTGCCCAGTCTGACAGAGCACACCACACCATTAAACACTGCATTACAGATACCTCACTGAGGTGTATTCAGCTTTCTGTACAGGAAAAGGGTGATTTAAAAGCCATCTGACCAAGTCTGAAATAAAATCTGCCAGTGGTATAAATTGTATAGCTGTGATGTAAGTTAAATAATTTTTCTCTTTAGCACTGCTGTTCAGTTTATGTATGATAGATACAATTCAGTTGGAGGTTAAGGGGAAGTGGGTGGTAATGATGTAAACCAGAGTTGGCATCCCATGGAACACTATTTAAAACTCTGGATTTGGCCAATTTTTTTGTGTGATCTCTGAAAGTACCCGAAAGTACCTTTTCTATTCATAATAAATGAACTCGCTCTGCAAAGAGAGCCAAAAGACTCCTGTTGGCTTTTAATTTACAAAGAATTCAGGCATTCCGATACCATTATACAGTATTTTTCACTTTAGACAGCTTAAATTCCCAAATGCTATTACTTTCCAGTTAACAGCACTTAAAGAGAGTAGCTGTAATCTCTTCAAGAAAAGGGAAAAGTACACCTTATTGATACTGTAAACCAAGGAAAAGGTAATAACGGGAGATTTGGATCAGGAAAAAATAAGGGAGAAACAAAAGTATCTTATCAGCTTCCTTACCATCAAACTGACATTTAATGACTTAATTTAATATGATTTAATCTGTTTAAACCAATGCTCGAAAGTTCTTGTTCACTTTCACTGAGATATTAGCTGAAGGCACACTTTGGAATCACTTCACTTCAGCAGAAATGCCTTCTGATAAATACTGTCATTCATTTCAACAGTTATAAGCCCAACTGTTTATGCCCCATTGTTGCTGTCTGTATCCCGATGAGCAAAACTTCGAGGGAAGATGCCAATATTTCCAGCATTGTGGCCTTCTAACCACTCCTCATTCACTGTAAAATGGAGAAAAACACATTTCTTGCACAAACAATGGAAAAATATAAACATGTATAGGCAAAGTTAAATTGTAAATAATAAAACATTTATTTGTCTTATCATACCTTCACTGAGAATATCAATAGTGTCCCCTTCACTGAATTCTAGGTCCTCTGGGCCTTGTGCAAAGTAGTCATACAGTGCCACCATCTGATAGAGAATGGTCCTGTTGGCTAGAGGGTCCTCAGTCTTAGGGGAGATGGAAAGACAGGAAGTAATGAACACTGGACTATTACCAAATATTACTAAATTGTTGGAACATCTGTACCAAATTAAGAAATAGCTAAATTGGTGTAACATCTGTACTTAAAGGTGAAGTATGCAATTTCTGCATCATTAGTGTCACCAAATAGAAGTGTATATTATGATTTTCTTCCAACAGGTTTCACAAACATTCCCCCCATCTGTCATCTCTCCCCAAACTCATGCCATTGGTTGAGCCAATGTTGCTGTAACGGTCTGGTCGGGACACTCAAACAAACAGAGCAATGTTTTGATAGCGCCGCAGAGCTACAGTGTTTAAAGGTTTTGGGCAAATCAATCTATGAATGTCTTATAATTGTATTATTACTATATTAAGCTGGGATAGAAGAAAGTATTTCAAACAAACTTAAAGGAATACTCCAGGTTCAATACAAGTAAAGCTCAATCGACAGCATTTGTGGCATAATGCTGACTACCACAAAAATAAATTTTGACTTGACCCTCCTTTTCCTTTTAAAAAAAGCAAAAATCTGGTTTCCAGTGAGTCACTTACAATGGAAGTGAATGGGGCCAACCGTAAACAATACAATACACACTGTTTCAAAATTTTAGCCACAAGACAAACAATATGCGTGTTAACGTGATTTTAAAAATCGCTTACTAACCTTTTCTTTGTAAAGTTGTAGACAATTTTAGAACTTCGTTGCCATGATGACGTAATGCCAACAAACCCTAAAACAACTGTGAAAATGATGATTTAAACAACTTTACCACTCAAATAATACATGAGTTTTAACAGAAGAATTAGTGTAAGTGCTTTTATAAAATTATAAGCTTCACATTTCTGCCATTAAACCCTCCAAAATTGGCCCCATTCACTTCCATTGTAAGTGCCTCACTGTAACTTCTAATTTTGCTTTTTTCTTTTTAATAAAAAAAAAAAGGTAATCAAAATTGTGCCACAAATGCTGTTGATTGAACTTAACTTGTATTGAACCTGGAAAATTCCTTTAATATCCTTCACTGAGCAGTTTCATTCAAAGATGGCAATTAGTGAGGTTACCTGACACCAAATTGTGGCACGTCCTGTTTCAGCCACGTCCTCAAGGCTATCCAGTCCATCATCTCCATCCAATGGTGTCAGTACTGTGGTACCATGCTTCCTGTATCTGTGAGAGGAAGCAGCATGCTTTAGGGTTGGTGTAAAGAATTGTACAATGAAAAAATATACCTGCTCTTACAAGCTTTATTACTGTGAATTTATGGCAACAAAAAGCAGGTCGGCCAGGCAGCAGGTCTGCAATATTACCTGAGGCGAATGTTCGTTGCAGGCTGTCCTAATTTCTGAGCGATTTTCTCTTGCAGGTCCCAAAATGGAGTTTCTAAAGGGACTTTCAGAGCCATGGTGTATGTGTAGTGCACCTTGACAATGACTGGCCTGACAATTGGGGCCTGAGAAATGTGGGTCACATTTTTGGTTAATGTTAAGATAACTGAGATATACACTCACTGAGCACTTTATTAGGAACAATATGGTCCTAATAAAGCACTTGACATGGTCTTCTGCTGTTGTAGGTCAAGGTTCGATGTTTTGTACATTCTGAGATGCTATTCTGCTCACTACAATTGTACAGAGTTCTCTGAGTTAGTGTAGCCTTTCTGTCAGCTTGAACCAGTCTGGCCATTCTCCATTGACCTCTCTCATCAACAAGGCGTTTCCATACGCAGAACTGCCACTTACTGGATGTTTTTTGTTTTTGGCACCATTCTTTTTTTTTTTTTTTTTTATATTTATTTATCACACATATACATTTGCACATATACAGTGAAATTATTTTTTTATTCACATATCCCAGCTAAGCTGGGGTCAGAGTGCAGGGTCACCCATGATACAGCGCCCCTGGAGCAGATAGGGTCAAGGGCCTTGCTCAAGGGCCCAACAGTGGCATCTTGGCGGTGCTGGGGCTTGAACCCCCGACCTTCTGATCAGTAACCCAGAGCCTTAACTGCTGAGCCATCACTGCCCCATTCTGAGTAAGCTAGAGACTGTTGTGCGTGAAAATCCCAGGAGATCAGCAGTTACAGAAATACTCAAACCAGCCCATCTGGCACCAACAATCATGCCATTTTCGAAATCACTGAATCACATTTTTTCCCTAATCTGATGGTTGATGTGAACATTAACTGAAGCTCCTGACCAGTATCTGCATGATTTAATGCACTGCACTGCTGCCACACAATTGGCTGATTAGATAATCGCATGAATAAGTAGGTTCTCTGTTCTCTGATTTAGAAGTATATTTTCTCACTTTAAAAAAAAAAAAAAAAAAAAAAGTTTTTCCATTTTCAAAGCTCCCTGTTTTCCAAAGTCCTATCATGTGCACAAGGTATTTGCATACTAATTTATAAGAAAATTTTGTCACAAGGTAATCAGGTCTCTCTGCCAGGCAGTGGTTTCAAACAGTCCTCTTAAAAATTTTGTGAGCTTTCCTTTCCTCCCCTGGGTGTATTTGTGACTGAATCAAGGCCAAATCAAAGGTCTGCTGCCTCAACACTCCACTCCACTTCATCTCTGAGTCACAAAACTCATTTTATCTCACACAAAAGATCAGTCATGATGGCCACTGCATTAATCATGCTCTGCTTCTATTTCTATCTCCAAAACACTGTCAGAAATATTAGCTTTCAGGCTTGCCATATTGAACTGGGAGATCACTTTGCAGAAAAATATAAAACAGTACAGAGCACACAAACATACTGTAGACTGTGAAAACATGCTCTAATTAATTAGTAGAATGTTGGAAAGACCATTCCTGGCAAAAACTGCATGTGTAGGTTTAAGACATCATTGGAGTTTCTGTTTTAAAGGGATGACTGCATTTTCCTGCCAAAAGGTCAGCATTCTTTCGAGTGCATTTTATTACTCACCTGCTGGGTATGGACGCGGGTGGAGTTGCTGTTCATTGGAGGAGTTGTGTGGGTAGCACTGGCATTGAAAGAGCGCAACTCTACAGGAGAGAGGATTAAACTGACATCACTTCAGAATACAAGAATAATGAAACACAAATCTTTTTTTTTTAATTTTTTTTATGCATTTTGCTTTCATTAAATAGGACAGTTGGAGGAAACTTAAGAAAGATATGAATGTACAGAACAAGCCGTTTTAGCAGCTTAGTTTCAATAAAAGGTCTTTTTGCACTGGGGTGGAAGTTTTGCATTATGAAAGTTTTCCCCATGATATAACCCCTTTACATTAGATACTGCCACTGCATTTTAATAATAGCATATATCAAACACCAGGGAAAAATCATTTTCAGAATTATAGAAAACATGTTTTCTTTCATAATAATGATTTTATCTACTAACAAGCAATTCCAGTTTAAATGTTTCGGTAATACTTTACAATAAGGTTCCATTTGTTAACATTAGTTTACAACATTAGTTAACATGTACTAACAATGAACAATGCTTATTAAGCATTTAATAATCTTATTTAATGTTAATCTCAACATATAGTAATACATTTTTAAAATCAAAAGTTGTATTTTTTAACATTAGTTAATGCACAATGAACTAACAATGAACAACTGTATTTTTATTAACTAACATTAACAAAGATTCATAAATTATATTAAAAACAATATATATATTGTTCATTGTATATTCATGATACCTAATGCATTAAAGGGATAGTTCACACAAAAATAAACATTTTCTCATCATTTACTCACCATCATGCCATCCCAGATGTGTATGACTTTCTACTGCAGAACACAAACAATCCCCACTTTCACTTTCACATTTTTCTTCTTTTGTTTTTAGAAATTCACATTCTTTGTGCATTTCACCACCTACTGAGCAGGGAGATGAATTTATAGCAAAAAAGGATTATAAGGAAATATTGATCTTTCTCTTACCCACAACTATCATAGTCATTTTGATTACTTTTATACTGCCTTTATGTGCTTTTTGGAGCTTCAAAATTGTGGTCATCATTCACTTGCACTGTGAGAACCTACAGAGCTAAGATATTCTTCTAAAAATCTTTCTTTGTGCTCAGCAGAAGAAAAAAAATGGCATTAAGGTGAGTAAATGAAGAGATAATTTTTATTTTTTGTGAACTAACCTTTTAAATAATGTTAACGAATGGAGCCTTATTGTAAAGTGTTACCAATGTTTCTGTGTTATTGTCAAAATCTTTTCTGTACCTGTTGGAGGTTGAGATGGACCTTGGGGTCGATTCGGGGGTTTTAAGTCTGGTGGGTGTGGGATGCCATTGGCCAGTTCCTTCCAAGGAAAATGCAGAGAAAAGCAGTCTGTGTTTTATTACCTAAAACAACTTTGATTCAGTTATTGAACAGAAGCTCAGAGTCTGAAGAACGAGGTCACTAGTCCTTCTGCAAGCCATAATTCTTTCTAATATTTGCACAGAAGAAAATGTGTATCCCTTTTCTTGCTCAATTGATCATCAAGTCTCTGGCAGAAGGTGTAACAAGCGATAACCTTTTAAACCATTTTTATTTTCATGGTAGCTTTCTCATTTCCTTGCAACTATATTGAAAGTGGCAAAGTGTGCTGAGGCAAAGCTCAGACTTTGCCAAGTCTTTCTGTTTTGCAGAGTGTGCAAGCAAACTTTAAGCTAGCATTTAAGGGCCCTTAAACCTGTCTGCATTCATAAAATTCATGCATTAAACAGCAAGCTCAACACATTTAGGAGAAAAGCTGGATAAGTCTTGACAAATTAAGGCCCTATGAAAACTCATAAAGCACATACTATATGAAACAAAGATGCAATGGGACACTTACAATTCGCTTGTTTTTACCCTTGTTTTTCTTGCCCCTTGCATCAAGTAGGTACTTGGGAACCAGACCTCTCTGACATGTTAAAAGAAACAAAGGAGAGATATCCTGTGGGTTATTCTAGATTCTGAAAATAGGTTTTTATCACACATTTACATTATTACTCAAGCTGCCTGTGTGAGCGTATGAAACATAATTGGACACTATTGTCATAATGAGGGACAAACATTAAGTGTGCCTTCAAAATCATTGGTCATAACAACAAAATCAGGCTCAGTAATGTACCATATCATTCTAGAAGGGAAGAGCCCCCCACCTTTCCATCATATATGACTATTGCCAGTCCATCTCTGTCCTCATCACCGTACACAAACACTTCTGCTCCAACAGGCACTGTTAACTCCCCTGGCCCTTTTGCCACATATGCACTCTTCGTTATCATGTAATGGGAGTCCCTATACAAGAACACACAACTTAATGAGATATGCTCTTTTTTTTGTATTATCTCAATTCATGAAGCCAGATTTGTTACAGTTGGAAAAATGTCTGAATATTGAATACTTACTGGCCTTCTTCTACCTTTGGCTCATAGTACCCTGGTTTCTGCAGGAAGATACATCATCAGTATGGTCTAGTCAGGAACCAAAGCCAGAGCAAATATGTGGGATAAAATATGATAGTAACTGTACCTGTGGTCTGAGAGGATCAAAGCCTCTGAAGTCATCATTTGGAATCAAAGAAGTGATGACCTGGAAAAAATAATAGAGTTTAAAGAGGAGTGAAATTGTCTTTGATGTCTTCTATTGTGCTTCTAGTGTATTTGTGATTAATAGTGTTCATGGGAATGGTCTATCTAAAAGCAAGTAACTTTAAGAATAGAGTGAAAAAAAAATTATAATCTGCAGATTTGAAATTGGGCAGAGTTTTAGTTCATAATGTGCATACTATATATTATATTTAAATTAAACAAAAATGTTTATTTTGTCTCAAAATATACTTATAATGGGGTTTTCTTATCGTTAAAGCACCTACAAGATATGCTGTATGCAAATTGTCTCTATAGAACTGAAAGAGAGGTTTTGTTTTAAAGGGATAGTTCAACAAAAAATTTAAATTCTCTCATCATTTACTCACCCTCATCCTCCCTGCCCAGTAGGTGGCAATATGCATGAATAATGTGAATTGCCAAAAACAAAAGAAGAATGTTAAAGTGAAAGTGAAAGTGGAGATTGAAAGTAAAAAATGACTTAAATATTGATCTGTTTCTCACCCACATTTATCATATTGCTTGAGAAGATATTAATTTAACCTCTGGAATCTTATGGATAACTTTTATGCTGCCTTTATGTGCTTTTGGAGTTTCAAAGTTTTGGTCACCATTCACTTGCATTGTATGGACCAACAGAGCTGAGAAATTCTTCTAAAAAAAATTCAGAAGAAGAAAGAAAGCCATACACATCTGGGATGGCATGAGGGTGAGTAAATGATGAGAGAATTTTCATTTTTTGTTGGACTATCCCTATAAGCCACTGGTTGTTACACAACTACTGAGAGCATTCACTTAAAACATTCACAGTTTGCCTTTTTTTTATGTCCTGCATATATGCCACCATATTTAATTTGTCTTTAATATTTGATTTTGAGAACAAGTTCCTTGTTTCACCACTCCTTTTGCTCTCAAATGTTGTGCTACACAGAAGTTCATTTTCAAATAGCTAATGATAAAATGTACAGTAAAGATGTGTCACCTTTGCTTCACCCAGAAAGTCCCTTGGCATCAGCTGCTCTACCTCCTGCTTCCTGGGACGAAACACTTCACCCTCTGGAACTAGAAGAGGTGCCAAAACCTCTCTGCTCTAGTGCAAATATGGACAAATAAATTAACTAAACATTAACAAAAACATAAACTATTGACAATATACTGTAGCAATATACTGTGTTTGCAGTGTGAGTAAAATTTTATGCATTATTGGTAAAAGGGCAAATCATAAGCTAGTGTTGGATGTATTTTTTTTTCTTACAGAAACAGTTTCTAAAGCCTTGTCTATAAGGTTGACCCGCCCTCCTCCTCTCTCACGTGACGCTGCCAGCAAGATGTCCCTGGCTTTGTCCCATTGCTGCAGTTTAGAGTGGACTGCTGCTGTGTTATAAAGGACCTGTCAACATACACCGATCAGCCACAACAATAAAACCACTTGCCTAATATTGTGTAGGTCCCCCTCATGCCGCCAAAACAGCACCAACCTGCATCTCAGAATAGCATTCTGAGATACTATTCTTCTCACCACAATTGTATAAAGCGGTTATCTGAGTTACCGTAAACTTTGTCAGTTCGAACAAGTCTGACCATTTTCTGTTGACCTCTCTCATCAACAAGGTGTTTCCATCCGCAGAAATGCTGCTCACTGAATGTTTTTTGTTTCTGGCACCATTCTGAGTAAATTCTAGAGACTGTTGAGTGTGAAAATCCCAGGAGATCAGCAGTTACAGAAATACTCAAACCAGCCCATATGTCACTAACAATCATCCATGCGGTTATCTAATCAGCCAATCGTGTGTCAGCAGTGCATAAATTCATCAGATACGGGTCAGGAGCTTCAGTTAATGTTCACATCAACCCTAAGAATGGGGAAAAGATGTGATCTCAGTGATTTCGAGCGTGGCATGATTGCTGGTGCTAGAAGGGCTGGTTTGAGCATTTCTGTAACTGCTGATCTCCTGGAATTTTCACACACAACAGTCTCTAGAATTTACTCTGAATGGTGCCAAAAACAAAAAACATCCAGTGAGCAACAGTTATGTGGATGGAAATGCCTTGTTGATGAGAGAGGTAAACAGAGAATGGCCAGACTGGTTTGAACTGACAAAGTCTACATTAACTCAGATAACCGCTCTGTACAATTGTGGTTAGAAGATTAGTAATGCTATTCTGAGATGTGATTTGGTGCTGTTTTGGCGGCACGAGGGGTACCTACACAATATTAGGCAGGTGGTTTTAATGTTGTGGCTGATCGGTGTATACATAGTGCACACACACAGTGTTAACTGGTATGTTATAGACATTGTGAACTGCATCATTCATATCAAGAGAACATTAAAAGATGTAATATATACTGTACATGACACTAAAATAAGATGATAACAAGATGTAATTGATCTGTCTTACTGCCATTTTGGGAATCAGTAAAATTTGTAATTTCCTTGAACAGGAACTTCATCCTGAAAGTATCAAATCTGTATATCTGTTAAACCTTCAGTAAATTGTATTAGACGTACCTACAGATTTTTGCTTTGTGTTCTTTAATTAAGACCCCCTACGTCTTATGAAGAACCAAAACTTACATGCACTTGTTGTGCACTGACTGTGCAGGAAGTTCTATAAAGTGTGCTGACAAACCTTTCTTTTTTATGCTAATCCACATTTGGGAATAGAAATGTTGCTTCACCTGTTCAGGCTAAACTCAGTTTAACATGACAACTGAGGAATGCTGCTTATGTCTTATCTTCTTTCAGCCTGGCATTTGACATTGCATAACTGTGGAGCTTTTTAACTTGGCCCTCAAAGAGGCCTTGAGATATTTATCTGTGCAGGTGAATTCTACTAATGTTCATGTTTGATGGCACAAGGTAAAATAGAGAATGCCAACAACTTCCTGGCTTAAAATAAAATGTTACTAAATAAAAGCCCAGACATTCTGCTTTAATACTTTTATAGATGGTTATGTCTTACCTATTTGCAATATGGATTTAAATATGCATATGTTCTCACCTGCCAACTGTACATTTTATATCGTAGACCCAGCTGTTTATAGTCAATGACAGGGTTTCCCCTCATGTATTTCTGAGCCCATATACAATCAGACAATGCCTCCTCTAGTCTAGGGTTAGAAAAAATGAGATAATTGAGAGAAGAAAAAAACAGAAAGAGAGAGAAACAAAGAAGCAATATCAGATGAAAGTATTCATTTTAAACGGTCCAAAATGTTACATTTAAACAAAAGAAATCCATTTTAAGGTGTTCCTGTTGTGACATGCTGTGGCGTATGCACCAGACAGACTGGTTATTCCTTTACAAAGTGTTTAGGTGACATTCTATGTAAACAGTCAGAACATATTAATGGGAGTATATTTACCTGTTTGCAATCATATGAACTGCAGCCCTCTGAAGAAATCCAACAGCAAGACACGGATCCTTTGCAATTACCTGGTCTAATGCCTAAAAGGTATGATTTGACATTGACAAACATCAACATTTTCACCCTTTTATCCAACTTACAATATAGTAATCATGACAGTTGATGACACAACATCAACTGAATAAAAGCAGTTACTTAGATGTTACCACATGAAGCACATTTTTTATGTTAACATTTCATTTTCAGTGAAGAATGTTTATTTTATGGTCAATTTAACAAGTGACATGACTTGTCATGATTTACAAAGAGCGAACGATTTAAATGACTTTTATCTGAGGTTTGAATCCTCGTGGGATGAAGATGTTGAGGAGGTCAAGTTGGATGAGATTGTGTGTAACTCTGATCAAAGACTGGTGGTAATGCCTGGTCTGGTCACGTCGTTATTAAAAGGTGTACGAACTAAAAAATCTACAGGCCCTGACAGCATCTCAGCTTTCCTGTTAAAAAATTGTGCATATGAACTCTCCAAAGCTTTCTGTCCGAATTTTCAAAAGTCTCTTGATTCGCATATGATTCCGTCATTATGGAAGAAAACAACTTGTATTCTGAGGTGAAAGTAAGTAACACGGGCGCTCTGCAAGGTTGTGTCAGTTCTCCGTTTCTGTTTACATTATATACAAATGACTGTGCAAGTAGTCAGGACACTACCTTTTTTATTAAATTTTCGGATGACACAGCAATTTTGAGTTTATTAAATAGGCACGCAATACCCTCAATGCATTTCTACGATGAAGTTTGTTCAGTGGTGTGATAATAATTCATTGGTCTTAAACGGAAAGAAGACTGTCAAAATGATTTTCGATTGTAGATCAGTGGGAGATCACAGTCCATTACAAATTCATGGTAATACTATTACGCAGGTTGATTCACATAAATATTTGGGTGTTTATCTAGACAATCAATTATGTTGGTCTTCTCAAATTGATAACTTGTTTTCAAATACTGCAACAATGACTGTATTTTCTGCGTAGGTTAAAGGTATTCGGGGTTAACCGGAGTGTTCTGTTTTTGTTTTATCAATCTGTTTTGGAGAGTCTGATAAAATATGGTATCACAGCATGGTATGGTAACTTGTCCTTACAGTCCAAATCTAAAATTGAATGACTAATCCTTGTAACTTTAACAATTATTGGGGGAAGGAGATTCGATCTATACTAGAACTGTACGATTCATCCATACTAAGGCATGCCAAGAAAACTGTGGCTGATGATACTCATATTTTACACAATGAATTTAAAACTTTACCTTCGGGGAGATGATTTAGAATTCCATTATGTAAATGTAATAGGTACAAGAACTCGTTTATCCCGAGTCTATTAGATTATTAAACAAGGTTGCATATACTGAAGGCTAGTGGAGGTGTGGTAACCATGGTGTATATTTTAGGTATTTATTTATTGAGGAGTGGTAACCTGATGTATATTTTAGGTATTATTTATTGTTTTATTGTGTTTTATGAGTGTTGTAGTGTATTGTGTGGTACTGTAGTCACTGTCCAATGTTGAGGCTGCTTGTGTCACTGAAGTCCAAGACAAATTTCCCAGAACGGGACAATAAAGTATATTCTATTCTATTCTATTCTACTTTATTAACCAACTGATGGCTCTCTACAGGAAATGCTGTACGTTTAACAACTAAAGGATCAGATTAGAGCCATCTCTGTACTGTTCCTATACAGTTAATTGTCAAAATGTGGTTTATACCTTGATGGCCAGGTCCACCTGACCCAGAGCAATGTGTGCCGAAGCAACCACAAACAGAGTTCGACAGTTGTGATCAGTGATCTGGTTGAGCTTGGAGAGAGCGTCGTGCCAGTGATGGATGTCTATTGCCTTCACTGCTTCATCCCACAGCCTGATCATCTCTATGTACAGCATGGCTCTCTACAGCAAGAGAGGACCAGCTGTTATTTTTTATACATCAAATTTTCATAAAACTAAATTTATTCAAAAAGAGACTTTATACTGAGCTGTACTGATAGTTTGGTCAATAATAACTGTGATTAGTCACAACAGGGCAGAACAGGGCAGAATCTGACAGCTGTCTGCATGTACAGGTGAGACTAGCTAGGCAAGTTCTTGTAAGACAATAACAACATTAGTACAACAACCAATACTAATACAACAGCTAATACTTACCACTGTGCAGAAAAAGACAGAGATAAGTCAGGAACTTGGATTGCTTTCTGGAAATGATCAACCATGAACTTGAGTTGAACAAGTGTAAGCCAGAACTCTCTTACTCTACTCACAGGGAAGTGATATTTGTAGTGTGACACACAGCTGTGGTTCCCGCCCACTCACCATGCCAGCAGGAACTCTTGTATTCCTGGGAGAGAGACAATGAGCAGTCTCCAGCACAATAGTGTCATATACTGTAAAGTGTGTGAATTTCACTACATGGAAGTATGTGCACCTGACTATTGGATTTTGCCTGACCTTTCTTTAATGTGGAAACAGACAAGAAAGAGAGAGAGAGAGGGAATACCATTATTACTTTATAGTACATTAAGGTGACCAGATTTCTGAAATGAAAAATGGGGACTTTTGAAGTTCAGTGGTCAATAGGTCAATGAAATTTCATGTTACTTATTAAAAAAGGGGACAAATCGTATTTTATGTATTTTGACCATGGTGAATGTGGTAATGTGCTGAACTATGCACTGTAAGAAATGATTTTGGTTTAACTTAAAAAAGTAAGTGACCTGGTTGCCTTAAAATTTTGAGTTCATTTAAAATAAAATTTGATAATAAAATAAAATAAATAATAATTTAAATAAAAAGGTATAGTAAATAAAAGTTAGAGGAATTATTATTTATTTATTTATTTTTACATTATATCAGTGCATTGCCATTGTGCCATTAGTTTACTCAATAAAAACACAAATTCTTATGTTATCTGAACACATTAGTGAATCTAAGTTGATTTGGCAAAAAATATAAAGTTAACAAATCATGGAAATAATTTTTACGGTGTGGTATATCATGCTCTGTTGAATACTGTAGACTTTGTCTCAATAAAATTCATACACGGAGGTAAAGATGATCCTTTTAGTGGTCTAATAATAATAATAATACTAATTATCATAATGCTATTTTACCTATCTGTTTGCATATCTCATATGGACCTGTTTTTCTTAATTACCACCTTTTATTTTGATAGTCTTATGCATTATGGTGCTCCTTTTCAGTCAATTGTTTCCCTGCAAAGCGCAATGTAATCTATGCTGTGATGTACTGACTTACTGTACATTTCTTTGCAGATATTTTATTATACATTTTTATTCATTTTTCCATGTTATTAATGTCATATTCTTCTTTGAAATGTATTTCGGGTATATGTTAAAACAACAAATGAGCAAATATATGAGAAGGTGCTTCCTTTAATGTGTGAATATTACTAGTGCAGGAGGGAGGGACAGGGGGCGATAGTGCTGATATACACAACACACACTGATTAAAAATAAAATTATTGATTTTATTTGTTCATCTGTGGGGATTAATTTGACTACTTTTAACCAGCATGTGTTTGTGTGGTCTGTGCGGGAATTCCAGCATTATGAAGGCCAAACTTTCAATACAATCCCGCACCGAATTCAGAACCTATGAAGTTACAACAATATAACTTTATAACAAAAGTAGCTAGTATGTGCCTTACCTTGAAGTTTATAATAATGATGATAATTCTCTTCAATTGCCTGGTCCGGTTCTTTAAGGTGCACTCAGTAATTCTAATCCAATACACTTTTTGTCAAATTCTGCAAATATCTCCTCACAGTCTGCTAACTGTCCGTTCTGTGGGTGGGCTGAAAAAAAAAAAAATCTGATATTTGTACACAGTCCTGGCTCTGTAAATGGGACAAAAACAAAGTGGATCAGACCGATCCACACAACACTACTCCAGCCAATCAGCAACAGGGGGTGTTTTTTTTTTTTTTTTTTATTTTATTTTATTTATTTATTTATTTATTTTTTTATTTTTTTTGCGTGCACAGGATGGGGGGGGGGGGGGGGGGGGGGGGGGGGGGGCAGAGCGAGAGGGATATTCATTAGAAGAGCGACGGCAAATCTGGCTGATGCGAACTTTCTAAACTCCAAGAAGGACAAATGGTTGAGAGACAGACCAAGAGAAAAAGGTCAGACCAATATAACCTAAAAAATAAGGATTATGATCAATTGAGGGCGGAGCTTCCAAAGGAGCACTGAAGGGAGGGGTGTGTTTGTTTTGGCAGTTGATTTCGAATATCAACAGCATTTCTCAGGAATCGCTGAGTGCATCTTTAATGGCAAAACTGGCCGGACCAAAGTAATCAGTGAAGGAAGATTTGCAGAACGGGGCGGGGCAACACATGGGGGGCGGGGGCGGGGGGTGGCCACAAGTCGCGCCACCCATAACTTACTCTCATTGTCTTGGTTATCTTTTATTGGTATACATGAGAGGAGGTGCGTTTTAAAATAGTGTAGCCCGATAATTTTTATTATAGTGCTGTGGCTCGTAAGTGATATTAAATTGTGTTGTATCTCATGGTTCATTGCAAACAGATGTAATAGGATTCTAACTGAGCAGCCTGTTGTTTTTGTTTCAGTCGTGTTGAAAGCGGAGGGCAAAATTACTAATCCTACTATGGTGAAGATTCAACTCTAATGCGGTCTTAGTCAGTGTTGAAATAATTAGGAAAGATCATTCTGATTTTAGTGCTATGACTCGTAAGTGACTATGTTGTACCTCACGTGTCATTTCAAACAAATGTAGTAGGACTGAGGCGCATGGACTGGTGAACAAATTGTGTTGATGTGTCTGCTGTCATTCAAATCTGTAAATCAAAAAGTTGTGAAATTTCACAAAGCCTTCATTATAACGCATGGTTAGATAAATAAATTATGAATTAAATTAATTATAAAATATGTTATTTTTTAAAATATCACCATAGAGTGAAAATGAAAAAGTGTATCAGTATTGTACTATAAACATTTTCATTTATAACCCGGCATATGGGTTATGAAAACCAACAGCGCCATCTACTGTAAATTAACTGTAATTTACACTCCAATTCTCACAAAAGTTATAAAGATGTAATATAACCGTATTTTCAAATATCCTAATATTGGGGGACAGAATACAAAAACCCATGTCGTTCGTTCGTTCATAAGGCATGTGCTTGTATGCAGCGGGCAATTCTCGAAAAAACCGAGAGCATGCATGCAATTTTAGTCTCCCGGTTTCTGCCATAACAGCTCATTATCAAGCGAGGTTCGTTTTGTTTTTTAAATTCCAGACACATTCAGCGATAAACGGCGATAACTCTTAAGTGGCTTAGCAAATACTTTCCAAAAGAATATTACTGTAAAACGTGGAAAGCTAATAATATTCCACAAGCTTGTTTTCATTATTTTCACTCGATATTATGAGCATTAGCCTGCAAAAGCCGTAGCAATGTGAGTTACCCCTAGACGAGTTCCACTAGTCTTAACGGTAAGTAAGGGACCGTGGAGAAAGTGCAATTTTCCTTCTTTCTTTTTTCTTCTTCTTCTTCTTCTTCTTCTTCTTGTTTTTTTATTTTTATTTTTATTTTTATTTTTTTTTTTTTGTAATAGCTTGATGTGTGAACTGGATGTCCAATATAACCCTTCTTTTTGTAATAGATATATTTTTTTTTTTTTTTTTTTGAAGGACATAGACACACGAAACTACTCAATTCAATAACTGTACATACCCCTACCTTGCACATAGGCTACATTACCACTTGCACACAGTGTGAGAATTATACAGCGACCTAGAGAGACATCAACCAGTTATCTTGTCTAAAACATGCAAGCGTGTATTTAGTTGACTAAATTTAGTGAAATAAAATGTTATCTTGTTTATTAAAAAAAATTTTTTTTAATGCAATGCAATCAATAATATCAAGAACAACATCTTGGGTGCAGACTGTATAAAGTACAATGCCAAAAAAATAAAAAAAGAATTCCTTAACACTTACAGCTTCCTCACAGTTCATTACCAGACCATTCAAACTATTTACAAACCAAACAAGCAGGCAGCAGACTCACAAATAACAACAGCTGGTGTCTTCCCTAAACAATTTACCACAAATATTTGCGTTGACTCTGTTCAGCTTGCCTCCCTGTCAGCCATGATGCAGACAGACGATGACGAACAAGACAAGTTCTTCAAGCTGTTTTGGCTAGTTTGACATGTCAAGGGGCTTCAGTAACTCCACAAGATCATCGCTTGGCAGTCGTTGTTTCAAGCTGTCAATAACTGCTTGAAAAAATTGAGGTCGATTTATTTTCCCCTCTCTCTCTCACCAATGTTGTCCACATCTTTAAACTGGCCAGATGAGATACACTCTTCAGCCTTTGCAGTAGATTTACCTCCCTGAAATTTCAGTGCTTGAAGCACTTCAATGGTCTTCTCAATGTAGTGACTGCTGTCAACAAATGTTGTATCTCTTCTCTGCAGCTTAAATGACAGGCTCTGGAGTTCCCGAAGAACATCCTTCATACATGCCAAATCATATAGAAAACTTGCATTTGTGATTTGCTTCAAAAGCCCTTTGTATTTTTGTCTTTCAACATCAGTCCGAGATATGTCTTCATTCTACATTTGGAAATGTTTTGCTAGTGCAGGGAAACTTTTCCACACTGCTTTTACTGTGTTGAAACTACTGGCTACCCATCTAATTGTGAAGAGCTGGCCAATTTTTTGAACTTGAATGTCCAGATCTTTTGCTGCTTCTCGTAGTAATCGTGCATTCTTGTGGGACTGGTGAAACAAGCTGTACAGCTTTGAGAGGACCACTTCAAATTGACTGCAGCAAGATACAGTTTTGAATGAATCATGCACAGATAACTCCAGCCGGTGTGCCAAGCAATGAATGGATTTAACTCTGGGGAAGTCATGTTTTAGCTTCACAATCACTCATTGTTTTTGGCCTGTCAAAACTGAAGCCCCATCAGCAGCAATACCAATGAGATTCTTCTGCAGAAAATTTTCGTCAAAGCAGGCTTCCTGTAAACTCCTCCTCAATGCAGTGTAAATAGAATCAGCATTGGTACCCTCTTTTAATTCCACCAAATCTAAAAAAAATGTTTTCAACATCACATTCTCCAGTGACATCAGATCTGACAAATATGATTAGGAAGGCAACACGAAATACAGTGCTCTCATCAATTGTTACACTAATGCATGAGTTTTTAGCTTTTATATGGACATCACCCTCTTTTTCATTTCCTTTGATATGTGCTCTATTATCTCAGTACATGAGTGATCTGAGCAGTGAAACTGTCCCATAGCAGTCCCATTCAGTGCTTCGAGCTTCACTAGAGGAGTCATCTTTTTAAATGACAGTCTTTCTTTTGCAATTGTGTATGCAGTCCTAAATGAGCTTGTCGTTTCACTGATCAAGTGTGCATTCATTTAGGTTATTCTGGTAGGACGTGTTTCCTTCTGTTTCAGGTCTGCTATTTCCATAGCCCTCTGATGTGATGTACTCTCCCTATGTTTGTAAATTTTCTTTGCCAGTGTCTTTTTGCTCCTACTACTCACTAGTACTCACTCCATTAATCCACTCATCAGAAAGATGCAGCCCAGATCTTTTGTCAGACAGAAACAATGTCTTTGCATCCTTGCATATGGTGCATCCTATGCTCCCATCCTACATGTACAGCCAGGGATTTCTGTCCTTCCAGCCACACCACTGCTCTCTAGTCCAGCAATCTGGTACATCCGAGTCATGGGATGGTTGAAGTACTGGTAGATCATCACTAGCCTTAAAAAAAAGATGTTGATATATGTATACTTGCATATACCAGGAGTACAGATACATACTAAAAAACCTACTCTGTCCTGTCAGTGTTTTCTCTTGTCTTGCCTCCATATCAGCTGACATGTCAGATGTTCTGGATTCTGCCTGACTCGCCCTCTCTGTTTCCTAAAAACATCAGTGCAAAAACAGTAGTGTTAGAGTCTGACTTATCAAGGCAAGTACCATCACCATTATTCTCCCTATCAGAATAAAATTAAGGTTTATGAATGTGGATGGAACATTAGATGGAAACAGCAGGATTGTTGTGTTATAAGTACAGTGTACTGTAACAAAATCTCAGCCTCATTTCTCACTCACATCAGGGTAACTTATCCTCTCCTCTACCTCCCTATAATTTTGGTCACTCCCTGTGTCCTGTAAACAACACCACATGTACACAAAACTTGAAATATTCCTATTCAAATAATGCTGTTCATCTTAAGACAGCTGGTACCATCCAATGGATACCCTAAAAATATGAATAATCCTGTACTTTCTCAGCTGCTCAAACAACTTACTTTTTGTCTTATGTCTGATCCCTTTCTCTTACTCATGTCTTCACTGATGATTGAAATCTGAGTACAAAAAAGAAGGGTTTGGTTAAAATGGACATGCAGTTCCCTATTCAAGCACTAGGTGTAAAATGAAAGGTTGTGAAAGTTGCGCACTGTCCCACTCTATTGAATGACGCTGGTTTCGTGTCTATATCTCCTTCAACAAAAAAGCTATTACAAAAAGAATGTTAATATTGGGTATGCAGTTCCCAATTCAACCACTAGGGGTAAAATGAAAAGTTGTGATATGTTTCGTGCCTCTATGCTTTTCAACAACAAAAAAAGCTATTACAAAAAGTAAGTAATTGAATTACAGTAATTAATTACTTAATAATGCATTACACCCAACACTGAATATAATTCACTATGCGGGCTGTTTTGAATGCTTGGTAAAAACGGGGACAGCTCCAGTCCGGGACAGACCACCAAAAACCAGGACTGGGGGCCGAAAACGGGGACGTCTGGTCACCCTATCAATAACTCAAAATGTGAAATCTGTTTCTGAGGCATACCTATCATATCACTTCTGAAGATATGGATTTAACCACTGGAGTCTTATGGATAAAATTTATGTGGCCTTTATGTGCTTTTTGGAGCTTCAAAGGTCTGGTCACCATTCACTTGCATTGTATGGACCTACAGAGCTGAGATATTCTTCTAAAATGTTTCATTTGTGTTCTGCAGCAGAAAGAAAGTCTTGCACATCTGGGATAGCATGAGGGTGAGAAAATGATGAGAGACTTTTCATTTTTGGGTGAACTATCCCTTTAAGCTACTCTGATTAAAGGCCACGTTTTTAATATAAGTCATTTTGAACTGTAGGGGTTATATTCAGCATTCCATGTCCACTATCCATTTGACTATTACTAAATTCAAATGAAAATATCTGTGTATAAATTGGTTCTGAATGCCAAGATATCAGTTTGTTCTCAGTTTTTTTCCTGCTCAGTTTATTGACCGTCACTTATTTCAAATTTCACGCAGAGGATTTGAGACTTTTACTTTTAAATGGTTTATGACTTTTGGTTTGAAATAGATTTTTATATTATTGTAAAACTGCGAAGTTGCTCCATTCGTCGCAAAGGCGAACTTAAAGAAAATGTACCTTTAACCCATCATGAATCGCTTATATCTGGCGTAAACAACAGTACAGGAAGAGAGTGATACAGTCACATGATTCATGACGTGATCACATGACAGTCAAAAGATTTGTGAAGATACAAACTCAACTGTATTGCTGACTTGACCTGTGGGGTCTCTGTGAAAATGACTGCACAGTGGCTTTTCTTTGGACTGATTTTGCTGATCCTCGGTGGAAAAACTGAGACACTTTTATCTGCGGTAAGTTCTAAAGCCAAAACTTTGTTATTATCTGCAGCTCTCAGTGATTGATTTTTGAGGGTTTTGTCATTTGTAGTTGTTGTAGTTGTTTTCATGCAGTGTAATACTCAGAACATTCTTGGTTCACTTGTTATTAACTTGTTTATTTCTTTACTTTGGAATTCTCTGATTCATTTTTAGGTGGGAAAGCAAAGTAATGAGGTCAATCCATCTCACAATGACCTCACACCTGATTTTAAGGAGAAGTATTTCAAACAAACTTTAGACCACTTCAATTACAACAGCCTAGGCAATGGCACATATGACCAGCGCTACCTTATCACAGGTAATAAGCTACACACTGTCATGCTACTCGCATTGTTTTTTCAGATCTCTGTGTATTGTATCCAAACTGAGTGCATTGTGTGTTTTTTCTAGACAAGTACTGGAAAAAAGGCTATGGACCCATTTTGTTCTACACTGGTAATGAAGGGGACATATGGGACTTTGCTCTGAATTCTGGGTTTATAACAGAGCTGGCAGCAGTACAGGAAGCTCTGGTGATATTTGCTGAGCATGTAAGATTTTCATTTAACTGTTTAATCATATGACAATGGCGAAATCTGCACTGTGTCATATCTTAATTTTTTTGTTGCGCCTATTCACTTATGGTAACTTTGCTATAAATTCTCCCATAGCGGTACTATGGAAAGTCTCTACCATTTGGAAAGGATTCATTTAATATCCCAGAAGTGGGGCTGTTGACAGTGGAGCAGGCCCTGGCTGACTATGCAGTCATGATTACAGAGCTGAAAAAGGAACTGGGTGCTCAGTCATGCCCCGTCATTGTCTTTGGTGGAAGGTGAGACCTGTCTCAATTAGCCAACAACACTATAGTCCTTTTTGTTTTTCTTCATAGTGAACCCCAAAATGAAAATTCTGTTATTATTTACTCACTTTCATGTTGTAAAAAAAGTAAGTGAATGGTGACTGAAACTAAAATTCTGCCTAATAGGGGTGGGCGATATGACCAAAATCGTATTTCACAATTAGATTTTTTTTTTTTTTTGGAAAACCATTAAAAATTGGTTTATATTTTAAATAACCAGATTGTAATGTCTATTTTTGGATAATCCAGTCAGTGAATTAAATACTTAATAAAGGAAAACTGCTTCCTATTTTTAATTTTCTCTTTATTTAGAACTTGACAAACATAGTCAAAACAAGGTCGCCCCCACCCCCCCTTAAGTAATCTTAACTAAATTTAAGTAAAACATATCCAAAGGAGTTTTTGATATATTTGCTATATTTTGGATTTTATGAGTTGTATCTCCCAGGATATGTTGCCCTATTAAGGTAAAAAAATTATGAGTTTCTGAATTCCCCTCTTATTTTAAAACACATCTTATGTGTGTGTGTGTGTGTGTGTGTGTGTGTGTGTGTGTGTGTGTGTGAGAGAGAGAGAGAGAGAGAGAGAGAGATAGAAAGTGTGTGTGTTAGTGTGTGTGAGAGAGCGAGAGAGTGTGTGTGTGTAACCAGTGATGGGTGGATTACTTGTGAATTGTAATCAGATACTGATTACAAATTTCATGATAAAAAATGCAATTTTGTGGATTAAATTTTTTCTGGGTAATCTAATCTGATTACTTTTGGATTACTTCCAACCTAATTTTGTTTTATTTGATGTTACATGCATCTGAGTAGGATAAACTTGTATCATATTAACTAGGAATGCACCGATACTGGTATCGGAATCGGGTCCGATACCGCACTTGTGTACTTGTACTCGTAAAAATGCTCCAATACCAAAAACCGATACCATCTGATTTATGAATGTCATTAAGTAAATAGTCAGTGCACAGATTAAAATCATGTCATGTCCTAGTGAGATTATGTAACAGCAAAAGCTGTGATTTAATAAAATAAATAGATAGAGTGCTTGTGAATGTGTAGAGCAGGTGTTGTGCAGGCATAGAGACACAAACTGCTCATATCTTTAAGAGATCCTTGACTCATACACGGAAAACACTATTATGAGCATCACATACTCTGTAGCAGATGACAGCAGGCAGAGTGCTAAAATAATAAAAATAATAAAATTTCATGTTGAAAATTATATTTTCATTTGATTAAACTTTTAATTAATTTAAACACAATTTTGATGATAAAATTGAAATAAACTGCTGATATTGAGTTCAGAAAAATAATGTTTATTCTTAAATTTAAAATTTAAAATTAAATCCTTATTAACAATTTAATGCCGTAGCCTTCTTAATATGTAATCATGTAATCCATAAAAAAGTAACTGTAGTCAGAATATGAATATTTTAAAATGTAATTTAATCCAAATACAAGTACTTGATTTTTGTGATCTGATTATGTAATCCATATTATATGTAATCTGTTACTATCCAGCACTCTGTGTAACAAAACTGAGAAAGTTTAGTTTTAAGGTTGCATGTATGACATATGTAAGTGTAATAAATGTGTATGTGTAATATTGTGGATTAACCCTTTTTCTTCCCTCAATCATTTGTATCTCAAGGGATACAAACAATTCATAATGTGCTAAATAACAGCATGAACAACATCTTAAGAAAATGTTCATGATTAATATTAGTAGTTTTATTGTTTTGTTTTTTACTGAAGAAAAGTCATATTAATATATAATTAATTATCACAAAGTCAGAATGTCCTGAACCATGTTCATTGGTTCCAAACTTCTGTGGGAATTGTGCTTTTTTTGTGATGCTTTATTTCCATAACTCCAATAACTGAAGCCGTAGCCTCGATTTTGGGCAAATGGTGAGATTTAGTGATTTTATTTGCAGTCCTTAAGGATTGTGCCTTTTTTTACGCTTGATACAACCAGATGTTTGTACATTTTTAGGTAATCAAGCATTGTTTCAATATTTCAATGTTTGTATTCTATTTCCATGTTGATTTGAGGTCAGTCTGAATTAACAATCACAGAAAGTTTGAACCAAGTCATGTGACCCGCATACTCAAAAAAGACCCAACTATGATAAATGATAAGAAGATGAGAAACTCTTTCTCATACCCCCTATAACAAACTAAAGAGTATGTATCTTGTTGTGCAGGGTTAAATCAGCCTTACCATAATGCTAAATTTCACATTATGCCACAGTTTTGTCTGATATGTTGTTGACTAGTATTATTATTATTATGAACATTCCTCAAGACACCCAGGGCCTTGCAATGCAACAAAGGAAATAATAGATAAGAAAAAAAAAAACACTTATAGGCTCTTAATGATTTAAGTCATCTCTATAGAGAATATATAAATATCTGAAGGCAAACATGGCCGTTTTGTTTCCTAATATCTAACATCATTTGAACAGAATTTTAGTAAGGGTGATGATGTTTCGTTTAAAAACTCTATTTTTGGTCCATGACACAGTGATGCTGTTTTCCTCGTCAGTGGAGGTTAGAATGTTGGGCTTTCTTGCCGTTTGAGATGTTTGATTTCCTCTATAGTGTTTAAAGATAAAAATAAAAATAGAATTCAAATAGGTCACATAAGTTTTGTGGTAAGGTTTGGAACATCACGAGGGTGACTAAATGATGAAAGAATTTTCATTTTTCAGGTGGACATTTCCTTTAATTAAAGGTGAAGTGTGTAATTTCACACATTATTATTTATTAAACATTTGAATTTGATGTTTTTAGTCACCACGTATCCAAATGTTTCTCTCTTTATGTCCTTGTCTGTTTTTCAGCTATGGAGGAATGTTGAGCGTTTACATGAGAATCAGGTATCCAAATATTGTGGCTGGAGCATTAGCTGCTAGTGCTCCCATCCTGTCCACAGCAGGACTAGGAGACTCTAGACAGTTCTTCCAGGATGTAACAGCAGTGAGTTCAATATTTAAAGGTGCACTCAGTAACTTTTGTCTTTGTGTCATCTTGGACTTACACTGATACCTAGCAGCTTGAATGTAGCATAATATAAAATCAATAATTTTCAGTTTCAGATGCCATTGTAGAAATTTAGTATTCACAGTCAGTCATGATTACTTTAATCATTGAGTGAAAGTGTCAAATAAAAGGACGGTTACTGAGATTAAGGGAGTAGTATTCGGCTGGTCATGTGATTCTAACATGGCAGCCCCCATGTGCGGACCCTCTCCATGTAGAATAAAACAGCTTTTATAAGTTTACTGAAATGACTGGAGTCTTCATTTAAATGTGTGTGGTCGTGATTTCCTACATATATTGCAAAATTACAATTAATGTATTTAGGAGTTAAACATAAATTACTGAGTGCATCTTTCATTTTTTACATTAAGACACCTAACTCCCCAAAACGTGGTCTTATAATGAATAAATAACGTTTCTTAATTGTATATGATTTTTTACTTGAGGTGTAAGATTGATGTGTTCTCTGTTTATTTAGGATTTTGAGATGGTTAGCCCTGCCTGCAGAGATGCAGTAAAGGGAGCTTTCTCGAAGCTAAACACTTTGGCACAACAAGAAGGTATTTATCCTTTTTTTTGGACTCTAAAAGCTCCTACTGTTTTCTTTACTACAACTCATTTCACTCTCTGTTTTATGGTCATTAATCTTCTTAGACTACGGACGCATCCAGTCTGCCTTCTCCCTGTGTAAAACTCCTTCCACCTCAAAGGACATTCACCAGCTGAACGGTCTACTGCGCAACGCTTTCACCATGATGGCCATGTTGGACTATCCTTACAGCACTCAATTCATGGGCAGCATGCCAGCCTTCCCTGTGAAGGCAATCCACTTGTCACTAGTTTGAATTTACAGTTAACTCAATCACTTAGAATCATACCGCCACCAACTGGAAATGAAATAGCACACAAAGTAAAAGCCTGTCATTATACTATAGCTAATGACATCACCAGAGGCTTTTACACAGGCTACTGAAAGGTTTCAATGGGACCAAATATAATGCAGAACCTAATGGTGTTATTCAAATATTTCTCATATGCTTCAAGTGAATGGAACCATTCCACTGCACCTGGCCCCATTTGAAATTGCTTATTTTTATGGTGCTCTACAAGTTGAATGGAACAGGTGTGATCGTATTAGTTTCATAAACTGAAATATTTTTACTTCCACAGGTGGCGTGTGAAACTATGCTGAACGGCACTGATCTTATGACAGCACTCAGAGATACTGTTGGTAAATGAAAGCAGCTTTGAACAAATGTAAATTGGATTTTTTTAGCCTTCTGGTCATAAAGAGGCACAACACACTGTTATTCATTAAACAGGTTTTGTCATTACTCTGAAGCATAATAATTCGATTTAGTGTATAACGTGTGTGTGTGCCTCCCTACAGGCATTTTATATAACTCCACTGGAACACTCGCATGCTATGACCTCTACAGTCTCTATGTGGAGTGTGCTGACCCCACCGGCTGTGGCCTTGGTTTTAACAGCTATGCATGGGATTACCAGGTATGTAGATTAGTACTAATTTAACTCTGAATTATCACACATGCAGTACTGTTATACTAAATATCAGAACTCTTGGAACTCAGCTTGTCTAATCAGATTAGATGACCTCAAACTAAGTATTGTATTATAAAGATTGTAGTACATGGTGCAAGTTGTCAGAGTAATATTAATCATGATCAATGATTAGGTCATATTGTTAATGTAATTTAATCACAGACCTTGTTTTCAGATTCAGTTAATAAGTACCAGGATAGCAATGCAAAATAAATCTGCTTTAAAAGAATCGAATGTTTAACCTTAAAAATTGGATTACATACTAATCTGAATAGATTATCCTCCCTCTTGTCATCATGTATATAATAAATGTTGATTTGTGTTTCAGGCTTGCACAGAGATTGAGCTGTGTTATGAGAGCAACAATGTGACAGACATGTTCCCACCTATGAAATTCACGGAGCAGCAGAGAGAGCAGTACTGCTCGAAGAGATGGCGAGTGGTGCCACGTCCAGGCTGGCTCAAGACCCAGTACTGGGGGAATGGTAATTTATAGCAACCAGTGTCCAGACTTGGCCAGGATTCTTAAAAAACTATTTTTAACATAATTATGCAACTTGCCTTTGATCCTTTTAATATTTATTGGCTTTCCATTGTCCATCGTGAGATAGATGTCTCATGCATTTGTGTTTTCTCTTTTCAGATCTCTCCACTGCAAGCAATATTATATTTTCCAATGGTGACCTTGATCCTTGGGCTAATGGAGGGGTAAGACACATTAAATATAATTTTAAACATTTCTATTTAAATTTAAAGGAATATTCTGGGTTCAGTACAAATTAAGCTCAGTGGACAGCATTTGTGGCATAATATTGATTACCACAAAAAATAATTTTGACTTGCCCCTCCTTTTCTTTAAAAAAAGCAAAAATCGAAGTCACAGTGAGTCACTTACAGTGGAAGTGAATGGGGCCAACCGTAAATGTTAAAATACTCACTGTTTCAAAAGTATAGCCACAAGACATAAACAATATGCGTTAACATGATTTTAGAGTGATAAAATCGTTTACTAACCTTTCTGTGTAAAGTTATAGTCAAAAATGTCGATTTAAACAACTTTACAGTTCAAATAATACATGAGTTTTAACAGAAGAATTAATGTAAGTGCTTTCATAAAATTATAAGCTTCACATTTCTGCTTTTAGAACTTCCAAAAATTTGCCCCATTCACTTCCATTTTAAGTGCCCCACTGTAAATACTTTCTCCTATCCCAGCTTAATATGCCGTGACAACTACAGTATAATTAAGCCATTTGTAGGTTGATTTTCTCAAAAAGTGTAAACGCTGTGGCGTAAAGTGCAAAACATTACTGTGTTTGTTTGAGTAACCCAACCCGCCTGACACAGCAATATTGGCTCAACCAATGGCATGAGTTTGGGATGGCCACATCTTGTTTTCTGACCAATGGCAAACGGCAGTGTTTGAGAAACCTGTTTGAAAACCTATCTGCCAGCTTATTTGCCAAATCTGTGACACGAGTGGTGCAGAGATGCAGTGAAGTGCTGATGGATTTATTTTTTTGACTGTAGATCAGAAAGTCACTCAGTCCATCACTGATTGCAGTCAACATACCAGAGGGAGCACATCATCTGGATTTAAGGTACAAGCTTTCAGGAACTTTCAGAGTAAATTATGAGTTGGGCCAAAACTGTGTTAGAGAAAAAGGCAGATTGAATTTTTGGCTTGGTCGTCTAACAATGCTTCATCTATTTCTAAAGCAGTTTAAAAAAAAATTTTCCCCCCAGGGAGTCAAACCCAGCTGATCCTGAGTCAGTTATCTCTGCTCGCAAGAAGGAGGCTGAAATCATTGCTCAATGGGTGAAGGACGCAAGGAAGAAGTCATCATGAGTTACTTTTATTTACAATTTATTTTAATCTTTGTAAACTTGTCAAATATAGAATAAATCAATTTTCCACAGAAAATACATGGACATTAAAAAGATTCCAGAATTGTTGAATTATTGTACATTAAATGTCAAATATATATATATATCTTTTTTTTTTTTTTTTTTTTTTTTTACAGTCAACTACGTTCATTCTTTAGAGACTAAATCCTTCATTAAGAATAATATGCACCACTGTACCACATTATTTTCCTTAGGGTTGTCACTCCCATTACAGACTATTTCTTGAAATTCTTGGCACATCTTTGGTGTATTGAGAACCATGTTGATTTGTCTATGCAAGAGGCAGATGATGATTTACACTACTGAGAGTGTCATGAAAAGCCCTTCATTTGAAATTGGATACACAATCTCATTTCAGTCTAGCTTTGTTCAATTTCTCACATGAAAGATACAAAAAAAAAAAATAAAAAAATAATAAAATCATATTGATAACAAATGTTTATTTAACCCTTACAGACTCTATTATAATTCATCACAAAAGTATTTTATTCACATGAAGCAAAACTGTGAATTGCTTCACAACAGGCATGAGATTGAAATGGACACTTCTCATCATTGCTCTGTATCTTCAAAGGCACACATGGAATAGAACACGTCACCACAGAACGACACTGGTTAATCAATGCTCAGCCCTTTTTGAATATCAGCAAAGGCTGTAGTACACACACTGCCTACACAAATCTCTGGCTGGCTAAAATGAGTAAAATATTCAGCACAGTGAAACAAAACTGCTTTTCAAATACAATGCACATACTACATCTGTGATCATGATACAGACAGTAATAAGTGTATTCTTTGTTTAAAACAAAAATGGTTGCTTAACCTGCTATCAGTAACCTTAAGACATCCTAGCACAAAATTTAAGCTCTGAGCCACATAAACTGATCCACAAGCAGCAGAAAAGAATGAATAACTTAAACATTCCACTTTTTAGCCCATTAGAAAATATTTGGAATTTTATAGAAACAAGTTCCAACAAACCTAGTTTCAATAAAAAAAAATAAAACCGCCATATGAATATAAAATCCCTAAAAAAAAAAAAAAGACATACATATGTTGAAATATACGAAAATACTACTGACAATCGCATCTGATAAAGGTTCCCCTGAAAGAATGAAATAAGTACATCAGTCATAACATCGACTCTTTAAATAACATTGTGCTTGATTAACACTCCATTAAAGAATTTCGAGTTCTGCCACAAAACAAAAACCATTCAAATAACATTGGATCAAACTAAATAAAAACCTGGGATAATAATATGGCTTCAAACAACCACCCACTAGAAAACATAAGGATCAAAAGTAGATATTTGCCTATTTAATAAAAAAAAGCTTAAAAACCCTCACAAACAACTAATTTGAGACCTACATTTTCTCTATTGACAGGAATGACAGTAAAATCCTTCACAGCAAGGTTGGGGTTTTAGGCTCAGAAACAAAAGAGAAATTAAAAATGATAAAACACTTATGATTAAGGAATATACAATACATGTTTCCCCCTTGTATGGGCCTGATTTGTTGGATCACAAGTTAAAATTATTTCCACTTGGGAATTCTGAATGCCGTCTGATAATTATATATGTGCTAAATGCTTTTGTAGATAATCATATGTTCTGGAAAACAGCTTTGACTCGAGGAAAATGTAAAAAGCAAAACAGCAAAAACTTATGAAAGACCCTGTAAATGCCCTTCCCAAACACCATGAAGAAAAAAAAAAGAAAAAAAAAGCAGCAGTTCTTTCATTAAAAAATACATGTATATTAAAATCCTAAACGCACCATAAAGTGCTTGCAGTCCCCATAAGGTTTCACAGTATTAAAGTTTTTTTTTCTGTGTGTGTGGGCTGAGAGACTGCAAACTGCACACACCGATTAAGTGGGCGAATTCACCATCCCAGCTGAGCGAAAGCATCATTTGTACTTCTCATGCAGAGATCATCCCTGCACAGTAATCATCTCACCTGCAGATCTGTGCCTTATAATCAGGCAATGTGATTCCGGCAACATAGCTGACACTGTGTGTATTTTGGTCACTGAAAATATTGGTTTTATGATTCTTAAAAGGAAAATCCTGTCATTTACTCACCATACAGTTCCAATACCATATGACTTACTTTATTTTGTAGAACACAAAATGAGATGTTAGGCAGGATTTTAGCCTCAGTCACCATTCACTTTCATTGTAATGGAAAAAAGATGCAATGAAAGTGAATGGTGACTGAGGCTAACATCATGTCTAACATTTCCTTTTGTGTTCCATGAATGAAAGAAAGTAATATGGGTATGGACCAACAAGAGGTTGAGTAAATTATGAGTAATTTTAATTTTACTTTATTTTAGGAACCATCCCTTTAAAGCATAAATCTAGTCAAAATCAGAAAATCTATTAATAGAAACATACAACAGACCACTAATTCACTCTATATTCAAAAAGTAGACATCCACATTTACATATTGATTTTCTTCATGGGTCTTACAATTATGAAAAGAGGCTTGTTCCTAGTGTAGAAAAAAAGATGGCAGTTTGGATATCAAAAGAATAGAGTATTCTTTGAGTTTTTCACGGCCCTGAGAGGTGTGTTTGGTTAGGTGTGTGAGCTTATGGGTCCATTACTCCGTTTGTGGCCATACTGGCAGGGGATGGGCCTCAGTGTTGAAGACATATTTGTCTAGGTTCATAAGGCTGGGGTCATCTGAAAACAGCAAATAGAAGTATTTGAGCGTCTCACCCAGGAAGAAGCTCTCCATTTTGTCTCGGGGACTGGGATAGGCTGGGTCACGAACGTTGTTTATTGATGTATAACCTCCAGTGGAAACCTGTGGGGAGGGGACAACTGATGAGTTACTACCTGAGAGTCGTTTGTTAGCATGTGAAGTTGAAAAATGCAGAGAGAGACACTGTAAGCAAATTTGGAAATGGAGCGAGGCAATGTTTTTATAAACCAAGCGAACATGAGAAGACAAGTGGCAACAGCTGAGACATGCAAGTCAATATTGAACCAATGATACCAAAGTCAGGTCCAGACAAAGACCCAAGGTTTTACTTAGAGCGGGTGTAGACAATATTGAGGTACTGTAGGGATCTCATTACCCCCCTCCAAACAAGAATGCTGTAGACATACTATAACTTTCAGAGGATAAAACTCCCTCCACAGTAGATGCACCTCAATTTTATTTTTTAAACTACTAAAGGTAACCACTTTGCTGGTGATGGGAAAGTACATCCTTCTAAACAAATAGTAAAAAGGCAATTTCACACTAAATACGATGCAAAGAAGTGAGAGGAATTGCAAACAATTGTACATACACACCAAAAGCAATGTGAATATTGTTGTCAGAGTATTCATGCTGGTACAACAGGAGGTGCTACGCCAGAGGTCTGCCGATCCTACTGCAAATTAGTGGTGGGGATTTTGATTCATCAGTGACTTCAGTCTTTTGAATTGGTTCACCAAAAAGATTTGTTCAGATTCATTCAATGATTCATTCATTGACAATCTTTGCAAAAAAACGCCTTTGCACGAATAGATTTTAAATTTTAAATAAAAAAATAATAATAATAAAAAAAAATGTTCTATTATAGATTTTCTCCCCTTTTCTCCCCAATTTGGAATGCCCAATTCCCAATGCGCTCCAAGTCCTCATGGTGGTGTAGTGACTCGCCTCAATCCTGGTGGCGGAGGATGAATCTGAGTTGCCTCCACGTCTGAGACCGCATCTTAACACGTGGCTTGTTGAGCGCGTTACTGCAGAGACATAGCGCGTGTGAAGGCTTCACGCTATTCTCCACGGCATCCACACACAACTCACCACGCGCCCCACCGAGAGCGAGAACCACATTATAGCGACCACGAGGAGGTTACCCCATGTGACTCTACCCTCCCTTGCAACCAGGCCAATTTGGATGCTTAGGAGTCCTGGCTAGAGTCACTCAGCACACCCTGGGATTCGAACTCGCGACTCCAGGGGTGGTAGTCAGCGTCTTTACTCACTGAGCTACCCAGGCTCCAAACAGAAAGTCTTTTACGTTTTGAACGAGTAATCTTCATTGAACAAAAAGTACGGAGTCATTTACATCCGGAACTATTCAAAAAGACTCTGCACAGCAGAATGTTTAAGTATCATAAGCGTTTCCCCACAAATGACAACAAAGCTTATCATACTGTGAACTTCCGAGCATGACTTTTTATCCTTTTGTCATTGTAATGTGTGGTCTTCACTCACTTTTATTCATAAGTCATCCGGCCTGTTAAATGAGATTGCCGACTGAACGAAGGACTTCCCTCTCGTTCAGTGTGTCAGCAGGTCCTTGTTTATGAACGAGATGACAGTGATTCATTTTGTTCACAAATGAGTTTACAGACTATAATAATAATTTTATTACTATTAGTACCTTTTAGCGATTAAGCACAAGATGCTTCACAAAACGTAAAAACTCACACAGTAAAACCCAAAATATTCACAAACTCAGCAAAAAAAGAAAGGGCCCTTTTTCAGGGCACTGTATTTTAAAGATAATTTTGTAAAAATCCAAATAACTTTACAGATCTTTATTGTAAAGGGTTTAAACAATGTTTTCCATGCTTGTTCAATGAACCATAAACAGTTAATGAACATGCACCCGTGGAACGGTTAAGATACTAACAGCTTACAGATGGTAGGCAATTATGGTCACAAAACTTAGGACACTAAAAAGACCTTTCTACTGACTTTGAAAAACACCAAAAGAAAGATGCCCAGGGTCCCTGCTCATCTGCGTGAACATGCCTTAGGCATGCTGCATGGAGGCATGAGGACTGCAGATGTGGCCAGGGCAATAAATTGCAATGTCCATACTGTGAGATGCCTAAGACAGCGCTACAGGGAGACAGGAAGTACAGCTGACCATCTTCGCAGTGGCAGACCATGCGTAACAACACCTGCACAGGATCAGTACATTCAAATCTCACACCTGCGGGACAGGTACAGGATGGCAACAACAACTGCCCGAGTTACACCAGGAACACACAATCCCTCCATCAGTGCTCAAACTGTCCGCAATAGGCTGGGAGAGGCTGGACTGAGTGTTTGTAGGCCTGTTGTAAGGCAGGTCCTTACCAGACATCACCGGCAACAATGTTGCCTATGGGCACAAACCCACCTTCGCTGGACCAGACAGGACTGGCAAAAGGTGCCCTTCACTGACGAGTCGTGGTTTTGTCTCACCAGGGGTGATGGTCGGACTCGCGTTTATCGAAGGAATGAGCGTTACACCGAGGCCTGTACTCTGGAGTGGGATAGATTTGGAGGTGGAGGGTCCGTCATGGTCTGGGGCGGTGTGTCACAGCAACATCGGACTGAGCTTGTTGTCATTGCAGGCAATCTCAATGCTGTGCATTACAGGGAAGACATCCTCCTCCCTCATGTGGTACCCTTCCTGCAGGCTCATCCTGGCATGACCCTCCAGCATGACAATGCCACCAGCCATACTGCTCGTTCTGTGCATGATTTCCTGCAAGACAAGAATGTCAGTGTTCTGCCATGGCCAGCAAAGTGTCCGGATCTCAATCCCATTGAGCACGTCTGGGACCTGTTGGATCGGAGGGTGAGGGCTAGGGCCATTCCCCCCAGAAATGTCCGGGAACTTGCAAGTGCCTTGGTGGAAGAGTGGGGTAACATCTCACAGCAAGAATTGGCAAATCTGGTGCAGTCCATGAGGAGGAGATGCACTGCAGTACTTAATGCAGCTGGTAGCCACACCAGATACTGACTGTTACTTTGTTCAGGGACACATTATTCCATTTCTATTAGTCACATGTCTGTGAAACTTGTTCAGTTTATGTCTTAGTTGTTGAAACTTTTTATGTTCATACAAATATTTACACATGTTAAGTTTGCTGAAAATAAAAGCAGTTGATAGTGAGAGGACGTTTCTTTTTTTCGCCGAGTTTAGTATTAAAAGCAACACGCAGTAAAACACAACACATTCACATATTAATAAAAGCAAGTCTATAAAAATGAGTTTTTAAACAAGACTTAAAAACAGTCACAGATTCAACAGATCCAATATCCCAGGGCAGGCTGTTCTATAATCATAGGGCCTTCACTGCAAACGCTCTATATCCTTTAGTTTTGCATCTGGATCAGCCAAAAGTTCATGACAAGAAGATCTAACTGTTTCATAAGGACTACTAGTTGAGTAAAGGGGTGTATTCGTTCAGTGGGTCAAACTAGAGCTCATCGGCTTTGAAAGGGAGAGATGTCAGTGAACAAGAAATTTGAGTCAATGTATGGAGGTGAATGAGAACGATTCTCACTTAAAAGATTAGTTCAAAAAGACAGATTCTGCAAATTCAAGATATTCTATCTAATATCAGCATTAAAAATAAAAACTTGTTTTGAGACTTATGATAAAAAATGTTTGACTATGGTTATAGCAAAGTCACAGCAATAACTGTGAAGACAAGCCACACAAGAACAAAAAGCGCAATGGCGTCTGTTAAAAAAACAACAACAAACAGACATGCTCTGTTTATCAGTAAACTGCTCATTAATGGATATTTCTTTCATGAATGAAACACAGATGGGACATTAAACTGAAGTCAAGCCATTTGTGGTTTTTGTATTATGGAAGTTCATCATTTAAGAAGCAAATATGTAGCAAAACATTGGTAAATAAAAGATTAAGAGTGCTAAGACATGTTGCTAGGGATGCACCGAAATTTCAGCCATCAAAATTTGCAAAAAAAAAAAAAAAGAAGAAAATCTTGGCTGAACATTTGAACTTTTTTTTTGAAGATTTTTACTTTAAAATCCGGTAACAGAAACAAGCATTGTTTACATTCCACATTAATGTGAAGTGAAGTGATTTCTCTCCTAGTCATAAGCACATTAATAAAGCGTGTTTTCCAGTGCTCTGGTATTGCGTGTCATGTCATTACTGTTAAGCTGCAATATGACATTAAAGCATAAAGGAACCATTAAAGTAGTCCATATGACTCGTGCATTATATTGAAAGTCTCTTCAAGCCATGCAATAAATAGTTTTGTGAATCGCAAAGGATGCGTTTAAAAAGTAATTATACAGTCTGCATGCGCAGCACTCTGTCAACAACAGAGCAAAGCTCATTCACTGACTCATAGCAAGTATTTGCACGGCTCGTAAAGCGCTACTGTTTTTAGCTCAGCTCAAAGTTCTTCCTGGAATGTTCCACCAAAATAAAAGCCAGAGGGTTTTAAAGTTGAGAAATTATGACTGAAATGTTTTTATTGTATAATAAAACTGTATTACTATTATTAAATTACAAGAATATTTAAAATTGACCAAGTAATGTGATATCCTATCAAAACTAAAATGAACACAAAAGAGATCCACTAAAGAATCCATTCCACATTCCAAGTGCACATACAATGTAGGGGGAAAAAAGGGCCATCAGAAATGGAAGATCATTGAAGATTTTCATTGGATTTCATTACTATTCATTTTTCTGCTGCATTATCCAGTAGAGTAGTTAACATTAAAGGTTTTCTTAATAGGCTACAATTTTTTTATGTAATTCTTCTCTGTCTACTCTATTTTATAATTAAATGTGTAGCAAAGTGGTTTCAGTGTACCCCTAATAACTTTTAGAATTTGTTCAATTATACCAAACAAAGTCTAATATAAAATATTCATTTTCGGTTTTCGGCCCACTTTTTCCATTCCATTTTCGATATCGGACAAGGATTTTTATTTCAGTGCATCACTTGTTGTTATGTTATTTAATTATTTCAGTATTATTTAATTACTGCATGTTTGCATTTCCCTGTGCATTTTAAGTTATGACAGGAGTGAGTATTAGGAGTATTATCCTTGTCGTGTACGGTTTACATTTATACTTGGCTTCTAGCTAAATTCATTAACATTCAATTATTACTTTAAGTTTATACATTAAAATGCATTAAATACCAATTCTGAACAACTGAAAAGTTTGAATTAAAACATCCATCTTTGATCTCCTCTTCCATTGAATAACGAGTTTTGAGCGATATTAGCTGGAAGGCATGCACAGATGCACACATTTCAAAGGTACACTGAAAATAGGACACCATCTAGGCACTTTTGGCATACAATTTTTAACATGCTATGATTTGGACCACACCAGTTCTAATCTTGCATACTACTTAGTTTGTAAACTAGGACGCAGCACGAGACATTTTCCACTCTCTATTCTTGCTCCATGTTCTAGAAAACCCCTCAAGGTTAGACAGGAACCATATTATCTCTCCCACATACCCTTGTGTATTTATTGAAGTTCTGCAAGATCTCCCAGCCCCACTGCTGGTACTTCTTATCCTTGGTAAACCTGTACAAGTAGAAGAGGCTCTCCACAGTCTCTGGCCTCAGAAGGTTGTGCCTGTCTGCAATCTGTAAGACATCACACAATCACAAAGGCCATTTAATTTCGTCATTAAACAAGTACCTGTTTAAAGCTGCAAGCTCACCTTTACATCTACATCCTGTTTGCTGCCTTCATGCATGTTGAAGTGAGCTATCTCTGGACTAAGGCCTGTCTCCATCTGGGCATACATCTGGTAGCAGGTCTCCATCAGCTGTTGTGCCAGCTCCATGTGATCAGCAGGAAGACCGTGGTGTGCTCCAAGTGCCAGCGTGCCAGGCAGGAAACACACCAAGTGGTCCTAACAAAAGATAGATTGTAAATAAATGAAAGGGTTCCTATACTTTTTGACCAATGAATTTCCATGACTTTTCCAGTCATTTGTGATTAACAGAGCAGAATTCTTTTTAATAAAGCTGAGTATTAATTTTTCAGGCCTGACAATCATAATTGTAAAATTCCCTGATATTTCTATCCATGACCATGATAACCCTACAGTTAGCTATTTAGTAGTGTTAGGGGGTTAACTACATTAAACACAACATATTTGACTGAAATTGAGGACCTTTGAATCTTTGCAAATAGGCAAACATACCATCTTGGCACTGAAGTATCCATGGGATAGCTCTCCTACAAATGTGAGTCCTAGAGGAACGGACTTCTTCAGCAAGTTTTTCTTCACCCCTTCCACAGCCTGCAGATAGTCCTCCAATAATCTGAACACAATGGAACACAAACAAAACTTTGAACCCCACATTTATCTGTAGTTCAGCAGGACAGAATGCTGGACTTATATTGTAGGGAAAATACTGTGTGCTATTAGTCTATGTTAAGCTCCATTGACTGTGTCTGTTCCCCTGCAAACACAAGCATTTGATTTACTTTCTTTTGCAAATTAAGATTTTTAGAGGAATTTCTCAGATCTAGAAGCCTTTATTTTTGTCACACATTATACATTTTGCACATATACAGTGAAATTCTTTTTTTCACATATCCCAGCTAAGCTGGGGTCAGAGCACAGAGTTAGATCTGTTGGTCCATTCAAAGCAAGTGAATGGTGGCCAGAAAACATATGAAGGCAGGCATAAAAGTAATCCATACGACTCCAGTGGTTAAATCCATGTCTTCAGAAGTGATATAAGTGTGGTTGAAAAACGGATCAATATTTAAGTCTATATATCTCCACTTTCAAGCAGCCCTCCTAAGTGCTCTTCTGTCCTAAGAGTTCTACTTTTGTTTTAAGCGATTTGCATTCTTAATGCATTTCGCCACCTATTGGAAAAAAGGACTTAAATATGGATCGGTTTCTCACCCACACCCATCCTATTACTTCAGAAGACAGAGTCGTTATGTGCTTTTTGGACCTTCAAAGTTCAGGCCACCATTCGCCTGCATTATATGGGTCTACAGAGCAGAGATACTCTTCAAAAAAGCTTTGTGTTCAGCAGAAGACAGACAGTCATTCACATCTGGGATGGCATTAGTGTGAGTAAATGATAAGACAGTTCAATAATAAAATTCAGTGTATTTGTAGAATGAGTTGCTTTATGCTTTCATTCATGCCATAACAAAGTAGTCTGTATTAGGAGGACAATTTTGCCAGTGCTTAGCCACTGGTATCTCTATGGCAATGCTGACACAAGACATTAAGACATAAAAGTCCAAGTCACCGGTTGAAGCAACATTTGGGAACAGTTCTTCTTGTGATGTGTGATGTGTCTTTTCAGGTCGTAAAAGTACTCAAGTATAAAACTGCCATGCAACTATTCAAACAGACATTACAGAAGTATAAACCTAATGGCAAAAGATGAAGAGACATACACAGACTTTACTCACACTTTCTCTTTCTTGCCTCCCTGAATCCATTGCTTCAGCAGGTATTCATAGTAGCTGTCAGCCCTGGCCCCCAACGTGTAGATGCCCTGGTGGGTGAACTGCCCATTATTGGTATTGATAAACATAGGCACTAAACCATCTTGTTTCCCATCCAATTTATGGATCTGCTCCATCACCTCCATCACTGCCAGCTGGAGAAAGAAAGACATGGAAGAAAATGAACCATCTGTTCTAATGAGAAAACAATCACGTAAATGAGTTTCAGGCCAAATGTCAAAGATTCTTTCTACAAATTTTGTCTTATAAGAATAGCTCACCACAAAATTAAAATAGTCATCATTTACCCTTATGTTGTACCACACCTGTGTGACTTTCTTCCGTATAGCACAAAAGGTGATTTTGTTTTTTAAAGAAAATCTTGGTCACATACTTTCCACAAAATCAAAGTGAATGAGACACGAGAGCGATTCATCACAAATCCGACATCACAACTTCACTCACGAACGTTAAATCCGCCGGGGCAGATGTCAAGATTTTCTGTGAATAACAACTTAAATTACTGTATGTCCCTCACACAATCACTACTGTATGGCTTCAGAAGACTTGGAATATACCAACCAAATCACATTGGCCAATTTTGTATTTTTAGAGCTTGATAGCCTCTGTCCTCATTTATGTTCATTTCAAAGATTAATCAGGATAACAGAGTGTCCAGATTCCAGAGGACAGAATGTCATACAGGTTTGGAATGACATGAGCAAATAATGGCAGAATTTTTATTTCTTCTTGAATGCTCGATTTAACGGTGAAAAATAAGAGGTCACAGTATTGACCTGGTATTGAGGATCTCCTGTGAGCCGACTGAGCTCTCTGAACTCCATCTGAATGCTGGTGACTTCAGCTACAGTGCTGTCTGAAGTCCACCGCGGAGGATGAGCGGTCCCCTTCCCAATGTTCACATCAGAGTAAGGGATTTTAGAGGGTGTTTTGAAGGCAGGCATCAGTCTGGAGCCAATATCAGTCTGAAAAATTAGATAAAAAACCATCATCAAATCAACAGAACATAGTAACAGGAGAAAGAGAAGCTCTCTTTCTTCAGCATGCTAATGCTTGACTAAGACGAAGAGATGAATAAGTTTGTGAATGATAGTTCAAGCAGCAGATGATGAGGAGGCAAGACTGAGTAACAGCATCAAGCTTTCTCCCTTCTTTTCTCCTCCATCTCTCTGTTTCACTCCATCCATCATGCTCTCCTTCTTACTCACAGCTTTATCCAGGAACACAGAGTCTCCAGTCAGATGATAAGTGCTCAGCAGGCCACCCAGGATACGAATGGTGCTCTCAAACAGATTAACATCCACGCTTTTATTGAAGGAGAGTTCTTTGGCCACCCACTTCCTGGCCTCTGCAAACTCTTTGTCAACAACATTTGCATACATATAAGCAGCACTATAAACATAGTCAACAGCTTCAGTGATAAACCATCAGCATCATCAACAAAAAAAACAAAAAACAATGCTCTCGAGAATTGGCTGTTTGTTAAAAGATGGGAGGTACTTTTTGTACAAAAGCCCACAGAGGACATACGTATTTTTCTTCGGTCTTGTTTTCTCAGTATAATGACCTTTTTTCTATTCTTTTTTTCCCATTTCTGTTGCATTTTTACAAATGATATTTGTTAAATACTAAATTTATGTCGTATAGTATTTATAGCTGCAGTGTATAATTTCTGCGCCACTAGCAACAACAAACAGAATGTCTGGTTTGAGGGGCTACCTGTTTGGACTTCTTCTAGTGGGGCAAAAATTCCACATTGCAGTCCTACATATTTTGCCTAATAAATGAGACCAACATTTTTATTTTCATAAGAATAACTTATGATCTCAGGAAAACTACAAACTAAAAAAATAATAATGCTTGGCCTGTGTGGGCTTCCATATTTTTTTCTCAACTGAACTAAATTACCCTCTTTTAGACCCAAGATCCACATAGTGTCCAGAGCATCAATTAGGGTTAGCCCAAGTCCAAACCACTCTCCATAAGATTTAGAGATGGGTTTGAGCTCATCGTGACCCCAGGCAAAATCCTTGTAGCCCTTCCAGGCGTGTCTAAATGCTTCTCTCACAGCCTCCAGCCTGCTGTCAGCTGAAACCAACAGAAACAGAGGAAACAGCTGCTTCAGTGCAATTCAGAAAAAGAAACAAACGGGTTAGGGAAATCAGCTACATGGAAGCTGATGTTTACATTGACCTAGTATTAAAAAGGACAGTTTCTCCCAAAATTTTAGTTCTGACATTATTTATCCTTCTCATGTTGTTCCAAACCCACGTGAGTTTCTTTCTTCCATCAAAAACATTTTTCCATGCAATGTAAGTGAATGGTGACTCAGACTGACATTCTGCCTAACATCACTTTTTGTGCTTCATGGAAGAAATAAAGTAAAATGGGTTTGGTATAACATGTAGGACAGTAAATGATGATCAGTTTCAAACTATTCCTTTAATAAATTTGGCAACTGTCTTTCTTCCTGTTCAAAACAAATATAATTGTATGTAGTTGAAAGAGAAACAAACCAAGTGCTAATAAAGATGGGACTTCTTGGTTTTCTTTCTCCTTGGTGTCAGTGTCAGACCCCTGTTCTTCTTCTATCACAGCTCCACCCCAACTAAAAAAAATGAAAGAAACAACAAAACAAAAAACGATACAAACCTTCCATAGGAATATATTGTTCTAGATCTACTCTTTTAATAATCAAGCTCATCCTTGCAATGTAGACAAAACCGGTATACTATCAGCATTTTAGTCCAGCAGACAAAAACAAATCTAACCTTATAACTGCATTCACTCCTTCTGATCCTTTTGCTACATTCTTCAGGTCTGGTCCATCATTTCCATCTCCCAACAACCCCGACACATTTGATTTGCTTTGCAAACGGTTCTTCAAGGAGGGTGGTCCACGCCTACCCTTTTTCTGAGAAAGACACGCACGAGTCACAACAGCCAAAAAATGCAAAATCCAGCACAAAGCATTGCCTGTAACCTTGAGATACCAGGTTACTAATCAAATGAGGCTGTCCAAAACGGCAAGCAAGAAACAAATGGGTCACACTAACCTCAGAGGGCAGTATGGGAAGAAAGGGCCTGTACTCATTTTTCAGGTCTACAACAAATGGCTGTTTTCCAACGTCCCCATTCCCCCCTACTGCGCCATCTGAGAAACATGAGCACAGAAAATGTTTCAATAGCTCTACAATCAAATAGACATATTAGGTTAAATGATAATGGCTCACCTCTCCAATGTACTATAAGAGTGGGATATGTGGATATGCCACAAACCAACAGAAGCATCAGTGTAAACAAGATCAGGCTGCGCTGCAATCTGGACAGCTGTTTCCATTTCTGGAAACAAAAGCTAAGGTGATTAGTACAGTCATAACTTCATCACATCCTCCCAATCAAACATTACCAATGCATTTTATTTTATAAAAGAGGTACTTTACTGGACAAACAGGGCTTTGTTTTCTCTTTTTAAATAGGAGTTTCATGTACTATGTATGTAGACACAAACTTTGAGGACAAAACACTAGGCACGGTTCCAGATCAAAATCACTGAGGGTGCTTCTGAAAATAGTGGGGGTGCTCTGTATAAAGTGGAGATGTATCGTAATTACACATTTTTTTAATAGATTAAATAATGTTTAAATGCTACTAAAACAACATAAATAACAGTTTTTTTAAATGTACAAAACATTTATTGCTTTGTTTTTTTTCCACATGATCTGTCGCTGAAAATGACAGCAAAATGTTGCACCAGCAGATTAGGACATAATGATTTGCAAAATCATACACGTTTAAAAGTTTTGATGCAGCATTTTGTGCATTCACAAAATGCAAGGATTTTTGTGTGTTTGCTGGTATTCAAGAAAATCTGCTTGCCAATTTACAGTATTAGTCTTACATATTCAATTGAGCAGAGGTGTGCAATTATTTTGGTTCAGGGGCCATATCAGCTGTTAAGTAGAACATGGAACAGAGAAGATACAAATTTCTGCATTGTTATATCTTTTAAGCCCAGACATGCACTCAATGAATGATGCACAATTTTCTGAAGTGTATACTGATGGGACCATTCTGCGATTGCTTGAAGTTTTGCTGCTACTTTTCTATCATGTGTTAGTAAAACTGAATAAAGGCTGAATACAATTATTAATTGTTTATTTTACCATTCTTCAAAGCAGTGGTAATTCATTATACAATTTAATACTCTACATCAGGAGTCTGGTTTAATAGTAAAATAAAATATTCTGAAATTAAAGATTCTAAAGGCTTAACGTTTGCCACATAAAGCTGTTTTATTCTCAAAACATTATCAACCCATTTACACGCTCATGGGTCATGATGTGGGTCTCGTCAATGTTTGTTTGGCACCCCATTCAGCACACCACTGAATAAAACAGGCTGCATGACACTGATAAATGATTAATCAGAGTAACATTCACATACAGGTGTGTGTGACTTCAGCATTTCACAAATAACACACAGAACAAACATTTTCCTCTCTCTCTTGGTTTTGCTCCTGTGTCCCCTCCTTGTGTGAATAAAGTGAAGATCTATTGGGATTTTACTAAAGTTCATCACTGAAAGGGTTTACTCACAGACTTGGCACTAAACAGCACATGCAGCCTCACAAATGGACACAGAGTGATTGCATCACACTTTGAGCAGAATATTGCACTACTGAAAAATGAGCACTAAAGAAGAGGAGAAAGCGCAAGCACTCGCATGCATGGTTGCCAGATTGCATAAATTAAGTATGACATAAATATTTCCTATTTGTGCATGTTTAAATCTCTGATTGGGGTGTTGCATCTATTATCTGGCAACCCTGAGCATATTAAAAGCTTGTGGATGCGCGATAGGTGAAAGATCTAATAAAACATTCATGATAAATCGACCCGCGGGCAGTAGTTTGCCCTGGTCTGTAAATGAGGTTGCTCTAAGGTTCATTTGAGGGTGCTTAGCACATCTTCTCCAGCACATCCCAAAAACTTTCAATGGGGTTAAGATCAGGACTCTGTGGTGGCCAATTCATGTGTGAAAATGTTTCCTCATGCTCCCTGAACCACTCTTTCACAATTTGAGCCCAATGAATGTTGGCATTGTCATCCTGGAATATGCCCGTGCCGTCAGGGAAGAAAAACATCCATAGATGGGATAACCTGGTTATTCAGTACATTCAGGTAGTCAGCTGACTTCATTTTATTATCGCATAACATTGCTGAGCCTAGACCTGACCAAATGAAGCAACCCCATATCATAACACTGCCTCCAGAGGCTTGTACAGTGGGCACTATGCATGACGGGTGCAGCGCTTCACACGCTTCCCTTCTTACCCTGATGCGCCCATCGCTTTGGAATAGGGTAAATCTGGATTCATCAGACCACATGACATTTTTCCAGTGCTCCACAGTCCAATCTTCATGCTCCTTAGCAAATTGAAGTCGTTTTTTCCATGGCCACACAGCTGTTTAGTCCCAATCCTGTAAGTTTTTGTCGCATTGTGTGTGGAATTGCTCTTACTTTCAGTATTAAACATAGACGTGAGTTCTACTGTCGATTTTTTACAATGCGACTTCATGCATGTTAGTGATCTCCGATCACGATCATTCAAGATTTTTTTCCGACCACATTTCTTCCGCATAGCTGACAGTTCACCACTATCCTTCCGGGTTTTAATAATGCGTTGGGCAGTTCTTAACCCAATTCCAGTGATTTCAGCAATCTCCTTAGTTTAACTTGATGCAGGTCAATAATTAGCCCCTCTGAAACACAGTCACATCTTTTCCATGACCACGGGATACGTCTTCCGACTTGGTTGTTTAAGAGAGAAGCTACACACTGCATCAGTTAGGGTTAAAAGAACTGTTGCCAGCTGAAACATATTAATCACTGCAATAATGATCCAATAACGGGATCTTAAGTATCAGCTTATTTAAATCCAAATGGCGACTTTTTTTGTTTTGTTTTTTGGCCAGGCAGTGTATGAAGAACCCACAGTGAACCAGCAAATCATACAGTAAATAAGGGGTGTTACTCATTCATTTCACATGTGAAAAGGTCAGCCAATCATACTATGGTCATTCAAATGTAACTTTATAAAGGTAAGTTTTAATATAACACAAACAGCCCACATAATTCCAAGGGGCGGGGAAAAGGTGGAAAATTATTACAGTTAATACTGCATGAATCTTGACTGAACATGTTGACTGAAACCTCTGAACCTTATTTTTATTTCTGATGCCAGTAGATGACAAATATAGCAGCTACAAAGCTTATAGAGCAGTCCTACAAGCTACTCAAACGCAAAATAATGTAAATAAATGTGTTGAATATTAAACCCACCCTCCAGCAGGACTGCTGCCGCCACTGCCTGACGTTTGTGTAGCTGCCACATTCACTCAGAGTCAGAGATACAAAATCCCTTCTTGATGGTGGAAGCATGATGCCCTTCTTTCTCTCCAGAAGCTCATAAACTCAGCGTCAAGATCTGTGTGTACACCAGAGACAGAGAGAGAGAGAGAGAAACAAACACAGGCTTTGGCTCAAAACACTGTAATCTTCCTACCAAGGCACAGCATTTCTGGGTTGTTTATGATGTTTAGATATGCTGCCAAGGAAGGGCGTTCAGACCGAACGCGTTCTTGCGCTAAAAAAAGCTAGAAGAATAGAAGAGAACGTTGGTCTCCTGAGGCGCGTTTTTCACAGTTGGAAGTTCTTTTTAACTTGAAACGGCGTCTTAAAAAGTGGCGCTCCTGCGCGAGACGCTGAAAAATTGTGATGGGAAGATCGGATCATTTTACTGACTTGAATCTTTGAGTCTCGTTCAGCAAAATGATCGAATCTTTATTCAATTCATTTCGTTCATTTGAGAAGAATTAAATTAAAATGTTACATTTTCAATAGCCAAATCCCCCCCCCCCCCAACACGTCTACTTACGCAAACTTTGATTATAGTCCCAACAAGGAAAAATTAATAATGCAGCCAAGGACAAATGATGAGAAACAGAAAGATTAGTTCACCTCTGGAATCTTCTTGTCCGAGTCCTTCGTTCTTTTGTCACTGCATAGCGTATACGGCTGTCACGTGACAAAAGAACGAACGACTCGAGAGGTGAACTAATCATTTCTGTTTCCTGTACAGTGCCTATGCGGTTTCCAATTAACAAACGAACGGAGGTTGCGCAATGAACATGCGCGGCCAACACAAAATGAACGAATCACTCTGAGACTACTCGTTCTTCTGAGTCACATAAAAGATTCGTTGAATCGTTCATGAACGACCCATCACTACAAAACAGCGAGACGCGGCGCCACAGGAAACGACGGCCGCCTAGAGCATGTTTACATAGTAAAACAATTGAAAAACGGTGAGGACGGACGCAAAAACACGTTTGGTGTAAACGTTCCCTTATGTTTACAGTCACAGCACCATGTGGTAAACAGCGAGCCCTCAAGCTAGTCAGACTTGACACTAGATGCGTTGGCAGCAGCTTGGCACATAGCTACTGTACTGAAAACGCGAATATAACTTATGCACCTCTTCATCTGTGTGTAGCTGAGCTCTGATCGGCTCACGGCTGTCCGAGGCATCACTGAAGGGCCTACAGCTCACCAACGATCATTCGTCCTTACAGAAAACTCACCCGACTCATGCTCTGCGCCAAAACACGACTCTTCAAACAACAAGTTCTCAAACGGAAGGATTAAATGTAGCATACTTTAGCAATTTTGGCTGCAGATGTGTCAAGTGATTTCCTGCCGATGAACACCCAGCCAACAGTAGGGAGGGAGGCGGTGAGTGGTGGCTTAAAGGGACAGTTCACCCAAAAATGAAAATAATAATTTACTCATACTAATATGACTTTCCTTCCTCAGTGGAACACAAAACATGATGTTAGGCAGAATATTTGGGACTGAGAACCTGTCACTTCACTTTCATTGCATTTAAAGTGAATGGTGACTGTCTCTGCTTAACGTCTCTTTTTGTGTTCCACAGAAGAAATAAAGTAAATGATGACATAAGTTTCACTTTTGGGTGAACTATCGTTTGACTTGGTACTGACAACTGTCTAATCCCACAAATGCGCAATGTATAAATCAGTAGATTTGAATGCTTCAGTCCAGTTTAATCTCACAGTCACCTAGAATGTTGATAGTTTACCTATTTTGAAATCATCTCGTTAGTTTCCACATAAGACTATGGACAAATTAATTAAATAATTATTAACCTTCAACCAGATAATGTGGCTTAGTGATAGGACCGTTTGCAGTATTTAATTAAAAATAGTCCATAAGAAAGCATAAAAGTTGATTTTGAAGTTGTTTAATTTTTATAAGTGACAAAGTAGCTTGCTTCACTGTTCATACTTAAAGGGAGTTGCATTGATGAAAATGTCATTTTAGTTTCAATGTACACATTTCAATACAGTGTCATCATCAGTAAGAAACTGGGCTAAGTTATGGTGCATTTATTTTTTTAAGTCACAGGAGCACAGTGTAGTCTGTGCAATTGTTTACATGTTTCCTGCAGGATCAGGGTATAGTACTGCAAAAAAAAAAAAAAAAAAAGAAATGGACTCTGCAGTATTCAAAACGGTCAACATTTCATTATTTTGCATTTACTAAATTACATGAGATGCATTATAAACAATGTTTCCACAGCAACTGACCAAACTATGCTTTTTACCTATTAATAATTGTATATTATAAATATAGTGTGGAATTATTTTATAAGTCTGTGTTTCTAAGCAGTTAAATGTGAGGCACATTGTTTATTAAAGGGAAAATCTCTCATCATTTACACCTCATGCCGTCCCAGATGTATGACTTTCTTTCTTCTACACAACACAATTGAAGATTTTTAGAAGAATATCTCAGCTCTGAAGGTCCATACAATGCAAGTGAATGGTGACCAGAAGCTCCAAAAATCTCAAAGGCAGCATAAAAGTAATCCATATATGTAACTGCAGTTGTAAAATCTATGTCTTAAGAAGTGATATGATGGGTGTGGGTGAGAAACAGACCAATATTTAACCTTTTAAGCTCTGAAGGTGTTTTTGAAGATTTTCTGTTTCAGTGGCAAGGAGATCAAGGGGGAAGGAGGATCAAGTGTTTGGTATCATTGTAAAGAAAACTTTTTTTATTTAATTTTTTTATGATATAGATATGATAAATTCTGAGACTCTCAACCTAAGAAACTGCTGAAAAAATCACAAAAAAACATGAGCCAATATTTTTTCTCTCTCTTATTTTTCTGATTTCGCATTATATATCTCTAGGTGTAAATAAGGTGGCTCCGAAAAACTGCTTTTGTTCCTAATCATGTCAACTATAACTGAGAACATTTTTGTTTTGATACGACAAAGCAATCAAAAGTTATAGCATTACAAAAAAAAAAAAAAAAAATTATCCTTGTGTACAAAAATGTCTCCAAGTGACCAAAAGCCTCTCCAGCCAAATTAAACATAATTGTACATTAGAACTAATTACATATGCAAACACAACAATGACTAAAGGTTTGCATAGCGGAGACATGATTTTAGTAATGAGATTTCACATAAGTGCCATTTGACTCAATGAGTCTGCATTGAGTCTGTCATGCACTTGGCGCCATCTTCTGGTGGCCATATGTAATATTGTGCTTTGTGTCGATTATCTAATGATCTATGCATCAGATTACCTTGTGTGTGGGGTCGTTTGAAAAATAATCGCCTCCAAGTAACTGTATGTGATATTTTATGTTCTGTGTTTTTTTGTGTGAAGTTATAAGCGAAAACGCGGCATATAAACAACACCAACATAAATGTCAAAGAAATACTTAGCCATACCTTGCTATATTTTTGTCTTGTATTCTACTCTTTGAGAGCTTTCCAACAACATATGACACATGGTTATTTGAAGAGTTTGATGTTTTTACTAATTACATTAATATGTACAGTGCAACATTTTTCATAAATTATCAAAACAGTTCTGATTTGCCTGCAAATTTAAAAGCATCTGTTCAGTTTAGGTTCACAGAAAGTGAAAGTGGAGATTTATAGTAAATAAAGGATTTAAATATTGATCTGTTTCATACCCAAAACAGTTCTGATTTGCCTGCAAATTTAAAAGCATCTGTTCAGTTTAGGTTCACAGAAAGTGAAAGTGGAGATTTATAGTAAATAAAGGATTTAAATATTGATCTGTTTCATACCCAAAGTGATTGCATCGCTTCAGAAGACATATTAAACCACAGGAGTCATATGAATTTCTTTTATGCTGCCTTTATTTGATTTTATGTAGCTTGAAAGGTCTGGTCACCATTCACTTGCATTGTCTCGACCTATAGATCTGAGATATTCTAAAAAAAAGTAATACACATCTGGGATGGCATGAGAGTGAGTAAATGATGAGAGAATGTTTTATATTTGGTTGAACTATCCGTTTAACATTAGATGTGGGTGCAACAGAGATCACAGTGCTCATTGTCATAAACTGCAACAAAACCTGAAATAAAGGGATTTGAGGAAAGTATGTGGTTTATAAAAATGTGAATTGCATTCTAAGTAACATCTAACACTGACATCATATAAATAAAGCTATTTAACAGAAACAAGCATTGTAAACAATATACAGCAACTCCTTATGAGAAGCTGTGCACCAAATTACTGTTGCCACTGGACAACAGATCAGTTCATTTTACAAACTTAAGACGAAATAAAGAATTCATATGGAATCTCCATTCCTACAGCAAATGGAGAGGAGAAAAGGTCCTGATCTTGGAGAATGCCCTTTCTCCTTTTGATTTTAATTATTTGCTCTGCTTTTCTCAGTGAGAGTCCTGCAGAGCAGTCCAGCAAGTCCCCGAATGAGAGTGTGTTTGTCTAGCTGAAGCAGATGTGTCCTATAGTAAATTTAAATTTTTCTGTCATGTCACTGTGGCCAAATAAAGCCACATCTCTGATTGGTAAAAGCTCCAGGTCTTCACTCTCAAACTGGAACACAGACTCCTGAGGCCCCATATCCAGCACACCTGTAGGCTACAACATAAAGGAAGGCAACATAATAAATTCAAATAAACAACAATGCAATCCATTACAATTCACATTAAAGTCAGTCTGAACTTTCAGAGATTGTCTTTACCTCACAATCTCGTAATGTTCCCAAAAAGCTCTTTCGTCTCGAGTCTGCAAGGAACTTAATCTCTCTCACACTTGTACCTTGATGGCTGTTTGGCTGGCATGAAAATGTGATGTTTTGTCTTGCAATCTTACTGTTTAATCGTAGGAATCTCATCTGTACCACACTGGTTCCAGTGTAATCAAACTATAAAGAAATAATGACCAAAGATACAACAACCAACCAACCAACCAAACATTATAGTTAGAGCTTATTTGGGTTGTTTGTTCTTAACCAACATACCTGAAAGCCACCATCTTTAGAGCTCAACCAAGTAAATGAATCTGGCCTGGAGCCTTTGAGCCAGGATCTCATCGGCATCTGAAGCAGAGAGGTCTCTCATTAACAGCCTAATATTGATAATAGGCCTATACAAAAACTTGTATGCTGAGGAAATGTCTGCTTACTTGTGGCTGCAGGGGTGGCAAGCATGTTTGGCCACCTGAACTAAAGTTGCAATATACTAGTAAAGCATCAGCTGAACTGCCCTGATTTGGGTCGATGTAATACATTCCTGAAACAAACCAAAGAAAAATCATTAACAAAAAGTTACTTTAGTCACTAAGAACAGACTGGTATGCTTAAGACGATAACACCCATGAGAATGATTCTGACCATTAGAAAAGTTGGGATGACAGAGCATTAACTCCAAGCATGTGGTCGCTGGATGCTCCTTAGAGCCATCTGGTGGATCTATGAAGAGTCGCAGGTCTTGCTGAAGGGAGTCCAGCAGCGTCAGAATAAGTGTATAGTTGGGCTTGTCGGATGGGTACATCAGGTCCTGAGGTGTGAGAAAAGCATTTTGACATTTGACAGCTGGACAGTGGGATAAAAGTCCTACTTTCTACCTATCAGAATAAACATGGTGTTATTTTGCATGGAATACAATGAATGACTTCGGAGCAAGCACATCTTGATCAGTTATCACCTACTTACTTTTAGCTGAGTCAGTGTTAGGTTCACAGATAATCCTGGAGGACCTGGAAGACCTGGTGGGCCCTAAAATGGCACAATTAGTTATAGTTATTAACACAGGCATTTTGCTGAATATTTTGTAAAATCCTGTTCAATAGAGAATAATGTATCTTGAGTACTGTCAAACTCACAGTTGGTCCTCTCTCTCCTTTTGGACCAGAAAGTCCTGGATTTCCTTTTAAACCCTAAAAGATAAAAAGTTAACACATTCGGGGCTCTATTTTCGTAAGTGCGCAAAGCGCAGCGATATGACCGTGCGCAACGTCTTATGCAATTTTCGTGAGAGCACTGATTCTAAGTGCAATTTTCGTGCTGCCACAAATCGCAAGTGAGTGGGAGTGTTTGCGCGCTGTTTGCAGGTGTATAGGCGTAAAGCACAATTTGCTGTTTTCCTGAGAAATAGGTCATTGCACTAAGACGTTTCAAAAGCACGTCTTATCTGAGTGCAAAGTCTAAACTCAGTTCCTGCATTTGCAGTTTGGAGATCCACTAGCAGGTAGTAATAAAGTCCATGTCCAAACTCTGAAAATATAGTGGAACATCAAATTAAGTCAATGACGATCACTGTTGTAGCCGTTTTATGAAACAAATATTCATGAGATTTGTGCTAAACTATCTTTAGGTCATGGTTTATTTATCAATTATTATTGTTTATATTTACAGTCGTATTTCTCCACCTGTTGTCATAGGTGTTTTTTAAGTCACCACAAAAGGGGCCGGTGGAAGAAGTTGGAGAGAGAGAAAAAAAGCTTGTATTTGGTATGATTTCTTTGACCACTATTTTGAGTATATTTTCACTTTGTTTGAAGTGTAATTTGAATTAAGAAATATTTTTGGTTTGGGGGGCCTGGGTATTGACGAGTATTGACGCTGACTACCACCCCTGGAGTCATGAGTTCAAATCCAGGGTGTGCTGAGTGACTCCAGCCAGGTCTCCTAAGCATCCAAATTGGCCCGGTTGCTATGGAGGGTAGAGTCACATGGGGTAACCTCCTCGTGGTCACGATTAGGGGATCACACTCTGAATGGGGCACGTGGTAAGTTGTGCGTGGATCGCGGAGAGTAGCATGAGCCTCCGTGCTGCAAGTCTCAGCAGAGTCATGCACAGCGAGCCACGTGATAAGATACGTGGATTGACTGTCTCAGAAGCAACTGAGACTTGTCCTCTGCCACCCGGATTGAGGTGAGTAACCGCACCACCATGAGGATCTACTAAGTAGTGGGAATTGGGCATTCCAAATTGGGAGAAAAGGGGATAACATTTTTTTTTTCTTTTTTTTTTTCAATAAATTAAATTTTACAAAATCAAAATTGACCGGTAAAAGTGAAATTCTTTCTGACACAATCACTGTATATACTAGCAATGATTTGTGTGTCAGTAGATAAATGATTAATAAGCTAATACTTACATTCTTTATAATTTAACAGAGCGTAAATACAAGAAATATGTTTGACATTCAACAGGGACGCAGATAATGCACAATAGAACAGAAATCCATATTTCTGTTCTTCCAATTCATTGCATACAGTCCGATTACACTACCAACTTCTTATGAATGTGCTGTCTTTGTTTTTATTACTGGTGCTTGATAGGGAATAAACTATTTTATAGAACACAGACAGTGTCTGAGAAGAACCTCCAAATTAAATTGCACCTGACCCAGCCCATTAGCGATTTGCACGTGCAATTTCACCAAACCCACTTGCGCCTAGACTTAGCGCATGCTTGCACAAAAATACCAAGACTTCATGGCCATGCCCATTGACTTTGCATGTATGACTTATGGCATAGCGCTGCGCTTAGCACTAGTGCTCTTAAAATAGGGCCCTCGGAATAAACATCTACATGAGAAAATATGAATTATGAAATTATGAAACATTAATTGCAAAAGTGGACAACACAACAAAACATCCATATTAAAACAACTGTTCCAAACCTTTTCTCCAAACAGCCCCTGTGGAATAATGAAATAAACAGAATGAAATTTAATCATGAGTACCACGTGTGCGTGATTTGTGTATGGAAGTGTTATATCATCTTATTGGGTAGTTTTTACAGATTTGTTGTTCCATGTTGTGCATAACAGTTATATTAACTAAGCAGAATAAAAACTAATGATGATCACTTACAGGCATCCCTGGTAGACCTGGGGTCCCTCTTTGACCTGTTGGTCCAATATCTCCCTAAAAGAGGCACAAATTACACTTTACATGCAAATGATCCACATACATACAGTATATATGGTAAATGAATCCAAGTATGCCACCTGCTCTCCCTTAGGTCCATTTCTCCCTTTCTCTCCATATAGGCCCTGCTTTCCCTGAAACAAACAGAGACTTAAACAATCCAAATAAAAAAAGTGAAGGAATTCTGTACACAAAATAGTATTATGTGTAAAATAGGTTATGTTTTTCATTTTTCTCTAGAATTTGATCATGATGAACGCAAGTACCTTCAGTCCCTCTCCCCCTGGAGGACCAAGTGACCCGATTTCCCCCTTCTCTCCCTGCAGACAAAAATAAAAGCAATTCTAGCTTCAAGGTTCTTATTTGTGTCACTAGCAGTTCTAACATAACATTTCCAGGGTTAAGGTCCCATACCTCAAAGCCTTTTTCACCCTTCTCTCCTTTCTCACCTTGAATGCCTGGTAAACCCTGAAACAATACAGAGGAAATCTGGTTATTAATAGCATTTCTGTGATGTAATCCAGTGTTTCTCAAACTTTTTTTACCTTATGTACCCCCTCAGCCCTTAAGTACCTTTTCATCAATACCAAACTATAAAACGTGTTTCCTTTAACTTCATTTAGCATTATCCTTATATTATTTTATAAGTAACTGGTAACTGAGAAAATCATGAGATTCCTTAGATACCATTTTAATTTACAGTGTTTTTCTGTTTTATAAGTTTAACAAAGAAAAATTTAAATCTTTCCAAGTTCGCCCAAGAACCTGCTTAAAATACCCCGGGTTGGGAATCACTGATTTAACCTATGTTATTTAAACATAGACCACTGAAAATATATATTTTTTATGAAATAATAAAACAAAATCAGGGCTAAATTACCCCCCACCCCACATACACTTACATACGATCCTGGTCTGCCTGGAGGTCCAGACATTCCCAGTGTCCCCTTCGGTCCCTGTTACAAATTATACAAGCTGGTGAAATTTCTGATAAATTCTGAAAAACATTCGTCTTAAAATGAGAAATGAATAAAGAAGTACCTTCTCCCCTCTGGGTCCACTGAGGCCTCTTTGACCAGCTGTTCCTCTTTTCCCCTAAGAGTGACAGAATGACTCAAATTCTGCTTCTAATGCTGAGATTGTTCTCCAAAAACCCCAATGAAACTCACTGTACTTACTCTCCTTCCAGCATGCCCAGTTTTTCCTGGAGCTCCTTCTCGACCATCATTTCCCTAAAAAGTACCTTAGTTAATGATAAGTGATCATTTATTTAGAAATGGATAGAACAGTTGGAGTAGGGAAGAGTGAATGGATAAATGACAATAGTTTTATTACAAAGTCATAAGAGATTAAGAGATAAAGATCATCCTGACCTTATGACCTTTCTTTCCCTCTCTTCCCTGAGGTCCAGCTCTGCCTTTTGGGCCCTAAAAAAGTTCAAAAGAAATAGAACAATTAAAATAAAATTTGAAGTTAAGAAAGTGAAAGAATATATTTCACAAACCCCTAACCCTAGGTATTATAGGGATAGTTCACCCTAAAATGAAAATTCTCTCATCATTTACTCACCCTTATGCCATCCTAGATGTGAATGACTTTCTTCTGCTGAACACAAACGAAGATTTTTTAGAAGTACACTGCCATTCAAAAGTTTGGGGTCACTTGCCTGAAATGTTTCTCATGATCTTAAAAACCTTTTGATCTGAAGGTGTATGCTTAAATGTTTTAAATGTGTTTTCTAGACAAAAATATATTTGTGCCACCATATTAATTTATTTAATTACAACAACAGCAAAAAAGTTTTGAAATGGATGAACTGGACCAAATAATTAAGAAAATCAGCCACTAAGTACCAGCATATAGATGGGAACTCCTTCAATACTGTTTAAAAAGCATACCAGGGTGATACCTCATGAAGTTGGTTGAGAAAATGCTATGAGTACATTTCTGCAAAATTTAGGCAAAGTGTGGCCACTTTGAAGATGCTAAAATATAACACAGTTTTGATTTATTTTGGATTTTTTTAGTCACAACATAATTCCCATATTTCCATTTCTATTATTCCATAGTTGTGATGACTTTACTATTATTCTAAAATGTGAAAAAATAAAAATAAAATAAAATAAAGAATGAGTAAGTGACCCTAAACTTTTGAATGGTAGTGTATATCTCAGCTCTGTAGGTCCATAAAAGCACATAAAGGCAGCATACAAATTAGTAAAACTCCAGTGGTTAAATCCATGTCTTCAGAAGTGAAATGGACAAGTGTGGGTGCGAAAGATCAATATTTAAGTCCTTTTACTATAAATTATACTCCCTGACCAGTAGGTGGCGATATGCACGAAAAATGTGAATGCCAAAAAAAACCCAACAACAACAACAACAACAAAAAAAACGTTAAAGTGAGGATTTTTAGTAAAAAAAGGACTTAAACATTGATCTGTTTCTCAACCATACCTAGCATATCACTTCTTAAGACATGGATTTAACCAATGGAGTCTTTTAGATTACTTTAACACCTCTTTTAAATGCTTTTTGGATCTTCAAAATTCTGATTCCCATTCACTTGCATTGTGAGGACCTACAAGGCGGAGATATTCTTCTAAAAATCTATGAATGTGATCAGCAGAAGAAAGTCATACACATCTGAGATGGCATAAAGAGGAGTATATGATGAGAGAATTTTCATTATTTGGGTGAACTATTCATTTTAACTTCAGCTCAAAACTCACCCTGCCCTGTTTGTTCTGTGGACATAAATTACACTTAAAGTGTGCAGCTTGTTGAGGACAGGTGTGCCATAACTATTCTAAGGAAATGAAATGGCAAAAAAAAAAAAAAAAAAAAAAAAAAAAAGTGCAAATTGCTTCATGTTCAGTAATGTTTAAAGAAAGGCATATACTGTAAATAGGTACTTGCACTCAATTTAATCCAAACATTACATCCAAATGTAATCAGATTAGATTAAACATTTAGATAATCTAAATTACTAAATTACTGATTAAAATTTTAGTTATTTACCAAACACTGCCCAAGCCATATCTAGGGGCCAGAATATTATAGAGACTTGGGGGTAGTCTCTTTTAACTTGGCCTAATAAGCAGACACTGAGCAACCACCTACAGTAGCAACAACCTAGCAACAACATAGTAGCAACATGTTAAAACCTCACAGGGTGCCTGGGTAGCTTAGCGAGTATTGACGCTGACTACCACCCCTGGAGTCACAAGTTCGTATCCAGGGTGTGCTGAGTGACCCCAGCCAGGTCTCCTAAGTAACCAAATTGTCCCAGTTGCTAGGGAAACCTCCTCGTCATCGCGATTAGTGGTTCTCGCTCTCAATGGGGCACGTGTTAAGTTGTGTGTGGATCACAGAGAGTAGCATGAGCCTCCACGTGCAGAGTCTCCACTGTGTCGTGCACAGCGAGCCACGTGATAAAATGCGCGGATTGACGGTCTCAGAAGCGGAGGCAACTAAGACTTGTCCTCAGCCACCCGGATTGAGGTGAGTAACTGCGCCACCATGAGGACCTACTAAGTAGTGGGAATTGGGCATTCCAAATTGGGAGAAAAGGGGATAATGCTGACTAGAGCTGGGTATTACCAGCCACTTCATAATACGATACATATTGCGATACACATGTTAGGATTCAATACATCACGATCCATCACAATATCATGATTCAATTACGATTCACAAGCTTTCAATTAAAATTTATTTGGGTATATTTCAGTTATAATGTCCATTTTGTTTACATGCAGAATGAAATAAATTCTCTTTCAGCTATTGTTTTAATTACAGGGGAACTTAAAATATGAATTTTAAGATTTTTATTTTATCATTATTTTATTTTGGTCATTTTAGCTTTTTCAAAATATACAAAGTCCATGTATTCCATCAATAAATATGTCTTGAAATTTCATATATTATATTGCAGATATTTATATTGTTACATGTTTATTTTTTACATTAATAATTTCTACTATTTACAAGTATGTACACTGATATGAAGAGCAAGTGTTAAAACGGTACTGTCTCTTTAAGACCAGCTGCAGGGACTTTAACAGAAGTGTTTGTTTTGGTCGAATGGCTTCTTTACAGCATCCGTGCTGTGTGTGATTAGAATTTAATGTTTCTATTGTTGTTTTTGATCAGTTACTGAATATAAAGAACAGAAAGTGTATTAAAAGAGACATTATTCAATGACAAATGGTTTCCGTGGGTCTCGTCTTTGGACACACATTACACAGAAAGAGTCAAGACTTTTACTCTCAGCATGCAATGAAAAGATCTCATTGCTGAACTTCTGGCTAAGTGCACATATTTTTTGTTGCAAATGCAAGTGATTTAGTGTAAGGGTTGGAGATAGAAAGAAAAAGCGATCTTGGGATTTTAAGAATCAGCATCAGGATCGTTCAAATGAAGATTACAATTAAGTGGAAAAAAAAAAACAATAGTTTTGCCCAGCCCTAGAGCCAAACGTGTGAGAGAGGCCCAGTGTGAGTGCGTCTGCAAGGGAAATAGGCTCAGTGTCAGCCTCTCTTGCACCTCATAGAAGAGTCTCTAACTTCACTGAGGAACGCCGCTTTGAGTTTGTACTTACTGTGGACGACCTGCTTCTTTATTGAAATGCTGGACATGATATGAATACACAAATAGTTGAATATAAATATCGATACATGGATCTAAAGTATCAATACAATATCTTGAGGAAAAGTATCGCGATATATATAGATATTTGATTGTATCGACAAAGCCCTAATTCTGACCTGTGGTCCTGGTGGGCCAACTGGGCCATGAGCACCCACTTCTCCTGGAAGTCCCTGCAAATAAGGGCAAATGAATAAAATTAAGATTAGATTGATGGTGTCTAAAAAAAAAAAACAACAAAAATATTGTTCTGCATTTAACGACAAATTGCACAAATTGTACCTCTGTTCCTGACAATGCAGAGGATCCTTTGGACCCAGGGAGACCCGGTGGTCCCTGGACAAAACCCATTCGTCAGTTGGCACCAAGCATACCTCATTTACACATGATAAAAAAATAAATTAAAAAATCAAATTTATCAGAGTCTTACCATCTGCCCTAGAGGTCCTTGTCTTCCTGGTTCACCTTTAGGTCCCCCTTTTCCTGGCATACCCTTGGGGCCCAGTAAGCCCTCAGGGCCTCTGAGACCCACAGCTCCCTGCAATACCAGTATTATTTGTCTCTTTAAAGTCTAGCACATCACAATTTACCATGAAATGGGTAGTCATACTAACCTGAGGTCCTGGCTTCCCCATAACCCCCTTTAAACCTCTCTGCCCAGCTATTCCCTGTAGACATAAAAAGACGTAATGACTTTAATTTGAACCTTCATTTGAGAGGTTTACCTCAAGCTTTCTGTAATCCCAGTGAGGAGTCAATATACATTCAAAAGGGGCATTGAATGAAATGTTATGTGAAGGGAACTTATGTGGTTTGCACCATCTCATATTCTTGCTCTCAGTTCAATTGTATATGCAAATCAAAAGTTGTTGTTTTACTCAAGTTGTAAGTTTACCTGATCGCCTTGATCTCCTGGATGGCCAGTGACACCATGTGATCCAGTTTCTCCCTTATAAAACCAAGAGCAGGTTGGTTACATTGGGAAATGTATAAAGTAATGCTGATCTATGACAAAGAACACTGATGAAAGAAACAAGAGGCAAGAGCTTTGTGATACCTTTGGACCTGGTGAACCATTAGCTCCTGGTGGTCCCAGTGGGCCCATTAAACCCTGCAACAACAAACCAAACTTATCGACTCAACCAAGTGTTTTCTACATAAAAGAATATATAATCATATAAACTATCTAAATTTATTTAAACTACAACACTTAAATAAAAATTATACCTCTAGGCCTATCAAGCCTGATGGACCAGTCTCTCCCATCAACCCATTCTGGCCCTGGTGAAGACACATTCACCATTCAAAGCACTACAAACTTACAGGAGAAAACTAATACTACATATTAACGATGTTCCCCTTAAGCTAGATGAGTGTATGTGTAAGCCATGGACTTCACTAACTTGTGCTCCAAAGTAGCCTTTGTTCCCCTTCACTCCTCGCTCTCCTCGATCCCCCAAAAATCCAGATAGCCCTTGTCGCCCAGACAATCCTCTATGTCCAGGGTCACCCTAATTGAATAAGAATGTGGCTACTTCACTTTATTGAAGAATTTGTGTAATAATAGATCAGTGTAAATACCTCAGTTATTGAAACACATTTTGCTTATTAATAACAATTATTATACCTTTTGTCCTTTAGGGCCTGGGTTTCCAATATCACCTGGAGGTCCGATACCTTCCTGCATATAAAGATCATACATGAACATCATGTAAATATAGCTTATTGTTATGCAGTTTAAATGAGTGAAAGGTCCTCAAAATTGTGCTTTTTTTGTTGACAGCCCCACTCCTCATTTGCGTTCATTATATGAAAAAGAGGCTTGTGCGTTCCACAGAAGAAATAAAGTCATACGGGTTTGGCACGACATGAGGATGAGATGACAATTTTCATTTTTAGGTAAACTATTCCTTAAGGATAAAGAGATGAATAACTGGACTTGAAGCATCAGGCAGTCAATGAAACTGACCTCTTTGCCACTTGGTCCTGGCTCACCCTGCATTCCCTGAGAGCCCTGAGGCCCTGGCTCTCCTGGAGGTCCATTTGGACCAGGCTTTCCGATGGGTCCAGGTGATCCCTTAGATCAAAAACACTAAATAAATCATTTGACATAAAAGAGCCAAGAGAGACAACTGATGGAAACAATGTTAAAGGAGTAGTTCACCCAAAAATTCTCTTATCATTTACTCACCCTCATGCCATCCCAGATGTATATGACTTTCTTCTGCTGAACACAAAGATGTTTAGAATAATATTTCAGCACTGTAGGTCCATACAATGCAAGTGAATGTACATAAAGGCAGGTTAAAAGTAATCCTCATGACTCGTGGTTAAATCCATATCTTCAGAAGCGATATGATAGGTGTGGGTGAGAAACAGATCAATATTAAAGTCCTTTTTCACTAAAAATTCTCCTCCCTGCCCAGTAGGTGGCGATATACATGAAGACTGCAAATTGCCAAAAACAAAAGAATGTGAAAGTGAAAGTGGAGATTGATAGTAAAAAATGACTTGTATATTGATCTGTTTCTCAACCACACCTATCATATCACTTAAAACTTGGATTTAACCACTGGACTCTTATGGATTAATTTTATGCTGCCTTTATATGCTTTTGGACTTTCAAAATTTGCTGTACACATTTACTTGCATTCTGAGGACTTACAGAGCTGAGATATTCTTCTAAAACACTTTGTGTTCAGCAGAAGTAAGCCATACACATCTGGGATGGCATGAGGTCGAGTAATTGAGAGAATTAAAATTTTTAGGTGAACTATCCCTTTAAAGGAATAGTTAACACGAAAATGAACATTTTCATCATTTACTCACCTTCAGGCCATCCCAGATGTGTATCCCAGTCTTTCTTCTGCAAAACACAAATTAAGGTTTTTAGAAGAATATTTTAGCTATGTAGATCCATACAATGCAAGTGTATGGTGCCAGAATTTTGACGCTCCAAAAAGCACATGAAGCCAGCATAAAAGTAATCCATAAAACTCCAATAGTTAAATCCATATCTTCAGAAGTGTTATGATAGGCGTGGGTGAGAAACAGATCAATATTTAAGTCCATTTTTGCTAGAAATTCTTCTCCCTGCCCAGCAGGCACCAAAAACACAAGAATGTGAAAGTGGAGATTGACTGGGCAGGAATATTGATCTGTTTCTCACACACACCTATCATATCACTTCTGAAGACATTGATTTAACCACTGGAGTCTTATGGATTACTTTTATGCTGGCCTATGTTATTTTTGGAGCTTCAAAATTTTGACACCCATTCACTTAAACTGCATGGACCAAAAGAGCTGAGAAATTCTTCTAAAATATTTGTGTTCTGCTGAAGAAAGAAATTCATGCACATCAGGGATGGCATGAGGTTGACAAAATGATGAGGTAATTTTCATTTTTGGGTGAACTATATCTTTAAGTCTTTGTTGGATGGATATAAACCATCATCAATATGTGGCATTGGTTAGGTATCCTTTAATGAAGGCACTTACATATTCCCCTTTTGCCCCTGATGGACCCTCCAAACCAGGTGGACCAGGATGACCCTATATGCACATAGAGGTCAATTTAAACAGTATATGCTCATTTACTATGAATTTTACAAAAAGGTGGTGGTACAGTAGCTTATGTATAGCACACTAACAAAACTCTCCAGCACTTAAGACTATCTAACTTTTCCTATATTAAACATTCTCCTCATAACATTAAAGTATGATGCTTGCTTTTGTTTTTAGTAACTAGAGAAAATTGATTTAAGGGACTCAAAAGTGACCAGTCCTAATAGCAAATAATGAACTGACTTGTTGTCCATCCAATCCAACAGAACCAGGGTCACCTGGAGGTCCTGGCACTCCCTAAAAATAGAGAATTATGAATCAAACGCTTAGTGCTATGTGTTGTGCAAGTCGTTTAAAAAAATCTATACCTGCTCCCCTTTCTCTTCAGCTTGACCAACCATTCCACTTGCTCCCAGTAAGCCCTGAATAATTGCAGAATAAGATCACATACAAATACTGTATATCAGATACAAACTCAGAATTGTTACTTGAAAGCTATCCTAAAAATACACTGCCTGACCACAAATAGAGTTGCATACTCTAATATTTCATTGGACCTCCTTTAGTTTTTATTACGGCATGCATTTGTCGTGGCATTGTTTCAACAACCTTATGCAATGTCACAACATTTATTTCCATCCAGAGCTGCATTAATTTTTGGCCGAGATCTTGTAAAGTCTTCTCCAGCACATCCCAAAAACTTTCAATGGGGTTAAGATCAGGACTCTGTAGTGGCCAATGCATGCATGAAAATGTTTCCTCATGCTCCCTGAACCACTCTTTCACAATTTGAGCCCAATGAATCTTGGCATTGTCGTCTTGCAATATGCCCGTGCCGTCAGGGAAGAAAAAATCCATTGATGGGATAACCTGGTCATTCAGTACATTCAGGTAGTCAGCTGACTTCATTTTATTGCCGTATAACGTTGCTGAGCCTTGACCTGACCAAATGAAGCAACCCCAGATCTTAACACCGCCTCCAGAGTCTTGTACAGTGGGCACTATGCATGACGGTTCACATCACATTTCTTCCGCGAAGCTGACGGTTCACCATTATACTTCCAGGTTTCAACAATGCATTGGACAGTACTTTTTATTTTGCGTGTGTGGTTTTTTCCCCTTATCTCCCCAATTTGGCATGCCCAATTCCCAATTGGGGCTCTAATTCCTCTTGGTGGCGTAGTGACTTGCCTCAATCCGGGTGGCGGAGGACGAATCTCAGTTGCCTCTGCGTCTGTGACAGTCAATCCGCACATCTTATCATGTGGCTTGTTGAGCGTGTTACCGCGGAGACCTAGCACGTGTGGAGGCTTCACACTATTCTCCGCGGCATCCACGCACAACTCACCACGTGCCCCACTGAGAGCAAGGACCACATTATAGCGACCACGAAGTTGTTAACCCAACGAGACTCTACCCACCCTAGCAACCGGGCCAACTGGTGGCTTAGGAAGCCTGACTGGAGTCACTCAGCATGCCCTGGATTCGAACTTGCGACTACCGGTGTGGTAGTCAGCGTCTTTACTTGTGTTGGACAGTTCTTAATCCAATTCAAGTGATTTCAGCAATCTCCTTAGTTTAACTTGATGCAGGTCAATAATTAGCCCCTTCTGAAACACAGTCACATCTTTTCCACGACCACGGGATACATCTTCCAACATGTTTGTTTAAGAGAGAGGCTACACACTACATCAGTTAGGGTTAAAAGAATTGTTGCCAGCTGAAACAAATTAATCACTGCAATAATGATCCAAAAATGGGATCTTAAGTATCAGCTTATTTAAATCCAAATGGCGACTTTTTTTATGGCCAGGCAGTGTACAATGTTCAAAATGAGGGGTACCCACTCACTGGCAATCCAACTGGACCTTGTTTTCCTTGTGGCCCCTGAGGGCCCTTGCTCCCTGGGGGGCCTCGCTTTCCAATCATACCCTCAGTCCCAGGCAGGCCTAGAGGTCCCTTAATTTACAAATATATGTGCAAGCATGAAAGTACAACAAAGCACACTTGACAATATTCCTCAAATACTATGTCTAATGGTATTTCTGATCATGATACAAAAAGCGATATATTCATCAACATCAGACCATAAGGTAATTTATAATTACCATACAAAACACGCAAACCTTAGAGTAGAGAAATTGAAAATGCATGCTTCAAAGAAGGCTACTTACAGGCACTCCTTGGAAGCCAACAGGTCCTGACTCCCCTTGACGACCCTAAATAATTGAAAACATTATGGAAAATCTAAAAAAAAAAGTGATCATAAAGCTTTAAAATATCTGCATTTGAGAGGAGAAGTAACTTCACCGGTGGTCCAGATGGGCCCCTCTCACCAGCCGGGCCAGGTAAACCCTAAGGAGGATAACAGTGTAAACCTAAACTTAAACTAGAAAGTACTTAAGCGTTATAACATTAGAAACATGAAACATGAAATAAAAGTAAACTTACAGGTGGGCCCCTTGCTCCTGGTGGCCCCACAGGTCCCCTGATTCCTGGTTCACCCTGCAGATTTACACAACATATAATAAAACAGATCCAACAGAATGATCCAATACATCTTAAAATTGCACTGTTATATATTTACAGCAGAGAGTAAGTTCTAACCCTCTCTCCTATGTGACCTGGTCGTCCACGAAGGCCTGTGGCTCCTGGATAACCCTGAGAGCAAGAAAACAGCATACAGAATCAAACTTTTGCTGAAATGACCAGAATTTTCATGCAAGTCAAGGCTGTTTTTGCTGAATAGTGCTCATTTAAAGCTGGTCAAAATGGTGGATCAGCATAGTCATGCTGTGGGAAAAGTCTCTGGTCTTTTGAGCAGGGATCGTAAACAGTATACACTCATGGAGCACTTTATTAAGAACACCTGTACACCAACTAATTCAAGCGATTATCTAAGCAGCCAATTATGTGGCAGCAGTGCAATGCAGAAAATCATACAGATATGGGTCAGGATGATTAGTTAAGATATACTACATACAAAATCGAAAAACTAATGGTATGACGTAATTTAAAACAAAATCTGGCCAAAAAGAAGGTGTTTTTGTGTTCATTTTGGCGGTTCGTAACGGCTCACCTGGGTGAACTTTTAGGAAAACTTTTATCCAGCTGCTAAACACCTTTTACCGCCATTGGTCCACATCATCGGTAGGTGTGACCTGAAGCTCCACCTACTACTTTGTTTACATTGTTCAGTCAGTATTCATCACAAACACACTGGCATGTAGAGTTATTAGCGAGCTGGTGCAAATGTACCTACATCTGTACGATTGTTCGCATAGAAAAATTTTCCAAGAACATGTCAAGCTTTTTTTTTTAAATTTTATTAGTCTACAAAAGGAATCAAATCTGCACACCTATCTTTGCAGTAGTATCTGTGTCATCATAAATTACAAAAACAGTGTAATTGGCGCATATTATGGCCACGTATATATTACTTGAAATCATCATTGAGTGGTTAAAACAGCTTCTTTTACTTACCGTGACTTCTACTCAAAGAATGAGGCAAAAAGTCACTGATAACATATTAAGGTTTCACATGTAGCGTCCTCATATTTAAATGCACATCTAAAAGTCTCCCTCAGCGGTGTAGCGGGTGTCTGAATGTTCGCAAACAGTATACCTTTGCTCAGCTGTTTAGAACTTCCTTTTTCCCCTGAACGAAGAATGAAGAAGAACTTTTCCAGAAGTATATTGGGGCCTTTAATGTTCACATCAACCATCAGAATGGGGAAAAAATGTGATCTCAGTGATTTCGACCGTGGTATGACTGTTGGTGCCAGACAGGCTGGTTTGAGTATTTCTGTAACTGCTGATCTCCTGGGATTTTCATGCACAACAGTCTCTAGACTTTACTCAAAATGGTGCCAAAAACAAAAAACATCCAGTGAGCGGCAGTTCTGTGGATGGAAATACCTTGTTGATGAGAGGTCAGTGGGGAATGGCCAGTAATTCGAGCTGACAGAAAGGCTACGGTAACTCAGATAACCACTCTGTACAACTGTAGTGAGCAGAATAGCATCTCAGAATGCACAACACGTCGAACCTTGAGGCGGATGGGGTACAAGAGCAGAAGACCATGTTGGGCACTTTATAAGGACCATAGTGTTCCTAAAAAAAGTGCTCAGTGAGTGTAAGTGATTAGTTCAATATGAAATCATTGCACTTTATTAACATGAATTGGTCATGGAGAATAATGTGGCTCCTCATCCCACATCAGACCAATTGTTGAAAGGTATCCAAAGTCATAAAGAGATGGCAAAAAATGTTAAGCATCACCACATCAATGTAAGCTAAAGTCATGGTAGTTGACTGTAAGCAGGAATTGGACAGGATGACACTTACATACATGCCTACAGGCCCCTGTGGACCTGCTATGCCTGGTTTTCCAGTGAAGCCCTGATAAAGAAAAACAGTCATGCTACATTTAAAGACCACCTTATTGCTTAGATACTTAAAATTTTAATAGAAAGTCATGAAACTTTGAGATGCTTACCCTCTCACCAGGAGGACCTTGGGTGCCATCTTGGCCTGTTCGTCCAGGTGGGCCCTAATGAGATGAGAAATCATAGCCTGAGATGGATGTTGAACCGCATAACTTGACCAGTGAACATAGAGTCAAAGACAAAACATACTGTACAAGTATATGTTTTGTTTTAAAATGTGGATAGATATTTGTATAAAATGCCTAAATAAATAATTAACTACTTTTGGGAGCACTGAGATGGTCCAAAATAATAATAAAACAAAGAGAGGACATTTTCAATGAACACAAAATATAATGGTTTTTAATAGCACTTCGTAGCCTTTCCCAATCCACAGTTGGCTCTGTGGTTATGCTCACCTGTAGGCCTGGAGGCCCTTGTTTTCCTGACTCTCCAATCACACCCCTGAGGCCCTTCAGATGACAAAGATTACAGAAAAATATATGAAAAGTTCAGTTCAATATCATATATGGCTGACATCACTAAACACGTTTCCAGTACTTGTTTTCTTGCTGAAACAGAGATAATCCTCCCACGATGAAGTCTTGTTAAGTTTAAACTTTTTCAGGCCAATTTTCCCTTTACATGCATATATATCATGTTTCCCTCCTTCTAAGGACTAATATCTGAATGACAAAGTGGAATGGTGGTTATAGCTCTTTATAAAGAAACATGTTACCATTATTAACTGCTCTTTACAACAAGCTTTTATTACAGTAGTAGTCTGCTCTCAAATGACTCAAAATGAATGAATTCATTTAAATTTGTTTATATTTAGCTGAAGATGAAGAACATACATCAGGTCCTTTATCTCCTAGACTTCCAAGAGAACCAGAAAAACCCTGCAAGACACATACATCATGTTAGCACAGAAAAATAATTTTTTATATTTTACTTGGTTGTAATGGTATTTGTAATTGATCTAAAAAACTTGATATTAAGTGCATGAAATGGGAACCTGTGTACCAGGCTTTCCTTCTGGTCCCTCTACACCAACTGGACCTCGTAAACCCTGCAACAAATAAACACAAGCAATGAATAAGGCAATAAACACAATATAAAACAAGTACACATAATTTACTCAATACAACATGAATTTTGCCTCATTATACTGTCAAATCTATTCCCTTACCGTTATTCCAGGTATACCAGGGGGACCATGTTGGCCTGCTCGACCCTGAGCATATTAACACAAGTGAATGTGATGAGGAGTTTCCTTATCTATATTATACATTTAACAAATATATATATATATATATATATATATATATATATATATATATATATATATATATATATATATATATATATACAGTACTGTGCAAAAGTCTTAGGCACATAAGATGTTTCTCAAAAGCATTTGTCTTAAGATGGCCATTTATATCTTCAGATTTAGTGTGTCAATAGGAAATATAAGTGTTTGACTCCCAAACATTACTTTTGCAAACAGAAAAGATTAGAACATAAGAACAGGGAGCCCTGCAACAGATGTCATGTCCGCCACAAAGCCCCCCACTGAACATCGTGTCAGTCTGTGATTACATAAAGAGACAGAAGCAATTTAGACAGCCTAAATAGATAGAAGAACTGTGGCGAATTCTCCAAGAAGTGTCCAGGTGTACCTAGGAGAACTGGTGCTGTTTTAAAGGCAAAGGTGGTCACACCGAAAATTGATTTAGCTTTTTTATGTTTACTGGACTTTGTATGACATTAAGAGATAAGATTAAAAATAATGATATGATTAAGTCATTATTTTTGAAGACATCCTCACTATGCAACATTTTTCACAAGAGCCTAAAACGTTTGCACAGTACTGTATATAGTATATACACACAAGCACACACAATGTCCTCATAAACCACATTTATAGCATAATACCATTGTAATTACCAGTTTGTAACCTAAAAAAAGTCCTCGTAAACCACTTAAACCTGCCCACACACACGCACATACACTCACTTAACATTTTATTAGGGACACCTGTACACCTACTTATTCATTCAATTATCTAATCAGACAATCGTGTGCCAGCAGTGCAAGATACGGGTCAGGAGCTTCAGTTAATGTTCACATCAACCATCAGAATGGGGGAAAAATGTGATCTCAGTGATTTCGACCATGGCATGATTATTGGTGCCAGACGAGCTGGTTTGAGTATTTCTGTAACTGCTGATCATTCAGTGAGAGAGAGGTCAACAGAGAATGGCCAGACTGGTTTGAGCTGACAGAAAGGCTACGGTAACTCATATAACCACTCTGTAAAATTGTAGTGAGCAGAATAGCTATATATATATATATATATATATAGCTATTCTGCTCACTACAATTTTAGTATAATAGTATAATATATATATATATATATATACACACACACACACACACACACACACACAGTATATATTAAATAATTCTTACTCTGGATCCTCTGGAGCCTGTTCTTCCATTACAACCAGTTTCACCCCTACTGCCCTATGTTTCATAAAATAAAAATAATATCAAAAGATAGAGAGGTTATTGACTTGTATGTATAAAGTACAGAAGGACATAGTAAAACAGCCTTTGGCCAACATTAATGTAATTAAAGGATTAATGTAAAAGGGTGAGCTCTTCACTATAAGCATGCTTTAGTGTGATAGCTCCACCTGAAATTCATAAACTGACCTTCTGACCCTCTTTTCCAAGCATTCCCTGAGGACCCACTTCACCACTTTCTCCCTGTGGGGAAAAAATGAAAGAGTTGATTTATGCCTCATGGGTCTACTCATAGTTCATCACTAGGTGAGGCAAGGCATGTCTCTATGCAATCCTACTGAGAAAGTTATGTAGCATACCTGGATACCTGGATCACCTGCCTGACCTTTGACTCCAGGTAAGCCAGGAAGGCCTGATTGGCCCCTCTCACCCTGCGGACCAATTATCCCTGGTGCTCCTTGTGGTCCCTAAAAATATCCAATAAGTTGTGATTTTCTCCAGTAAAGTGTTTAAAGTTGAATCTAATCCAGCATTGTATAACATTTGGATTTATTGATTTGCTGATAATTACTTTTCCCCCCTTGGGTCCTGTAACACCCTTTTCTCCATCCGGGCCCCTATAGCCCTGAATGAGAGACATTGATTAGTAAGCTAATACATGGTAAAGAAACATATATTTGGATAGTTGATGCACAATATGTCCATTAAAATTGATTGATTGATTGATTTATTCAGTCTCAAAGTCAACTGATTATGCCTCTTTTATTTATTTATTTATTTGTTCTATTTAATAATGTATTTTGTTCTTTTAATCATTTTTTTCCCTCTCTCTTTTATTTTTTTAATTTTTCGAAAAATTTCAATTACATTTTGCATTTACTAGTTCATTTTAAATGATTCTTCAGTGGGACAAATTACTGAAGTATGGAATCTCACAATTAATTTGGTCATTAAAATGGCATTCATTATTATAAAATAATTAGCAAAATGCTGTTTTGAATAAAATATCTTACTGTGACACCTGGAAAGCCTTTTGGACCTGGATCCCCAGTCATACCCTATAAACAGATCAATAATCACTGATAGATTGACTATTATTTTATACAAAAAGTTTCTGCAGACTGCCTGCCTAATTATATACACACTGTCAGCAAAAAACATTCATGCATTCAAAGCTGAACATTTAATATTATCAGTGTTTCCTCAGAATAAACAAAAGAAAGAGCTTATGCCATTTCTGATATACAGGTATATTGTGGCATTCTCAAAACATGGTTTCAATTTCTATTTTCTATCCTGCCAGAGCACAATAGCAGCTAGGACTGCTTCAGTTCAAATGTACATTGCTAATAAGCTTGATTCAGGCTTATAATACAGCTGCATTGTGGGCATCTGTGGAAACAAAATAGGCAAGATACAATAACTGCATATTTTTTTACAAATTGAGGTGTGACCTTAGACTATGATCTGTCCTGTGACAGATGGATTTGGCTCAACTATGCTCAGATTCACAAACTAAATGGTCATAATCAGTGTATTGCCATGTGTGCATGTACAACACCTTGGTCTGGACAATCAAAAAACTTTGAAGTCATTAATTGCATTACTCTAAAATAGCGAAATAAGTAGTTATTGTATTTTGCCCATGTAGTGCATTATCAGTGACTGAATAGGCATTTTTAACTAGCTTACTTACCATGGGCCCTTCGATGCCTTGTAGTCCTCTGTTTCCAGTTGGACCCTCTGGTCCCTATGCACAAACAAAAACATCTATAGCATCAACTTCCTAAACACACATTAATTGAACCTCTCATGATGAGTACCTATTCCACCTATCATATCTGCTCATATTTGAACAGTTTCCAGTTCATTGTTACATGGAATTTATTTCACATGTACAAAGAAAGAATGACGATCAGACTGACATTTCAAACTTACAATGCCACCTTTTAGGCCCTGTGGACCATCCTGACCTGGAAGCCCCTGCGGATAGAGCATTCATGAACAACACTATCCTTGATGGATTTTTAGTAGACAGACCCATATTTAGTATCTGTTTCTTTATCAGGACCACTTACATAGGCCTACTTAACTGCTTTAGTTTGCAAGTAGCATACAGTATAGTAATACAATGCATAACACATGCATTGCTAGTCTACACTGACATACATATTGAATAACCCACAGATGAAATGTACCTGAGGGCCTGGGTGACCAGGTGGGCCTCTATCTCCTTCTAACCCTCTAGGGCCCTAAGAGAAGGTCAAGACAAGTTTCACTTTATTATAGCCTCTGAGCATTCTGTATGAAAATGCATCATGAAGTAATGATAAAGTAGATTGCAAGCATGTTTGGGGAGTAACATTATACATGTAAAAGAATTACGTATTTAAAATATAAAATATTAGTAACTATATTCCACTACAGTTACAATTTAAATAGTTGGTAATCAGAATACAGCTACATTCAAAGTGAATTTTGATTGCTGAAGAGATTACTTTGCATTTTATTGTTATTCATTTGACGTAGTATTTAGTCTATTCAGTTGGAAAACATTTATCCATATAAATGATGAGATCAGAAGATGATGTCATTGTGTACACTCTCTGGGTTTTTGATGCAAGTTTGGAGCAGCAGAAGTAGTTAACCTTGTGTAAATTGTCATGTGAACAGTTAGCTTTATGCTAAGCTAAAATGCTATTTCTAGCCCTTTTACATGCACCTGTTACCAGGCACGACAAGTAAAACGTTTGATATTAGGGCAATTATGTACAGCAAAAATCTTATTCTTGATGATCATTTTTGTATTGTTTTCCAGTAAACATATCTGAAAATCCTTAAAACAAGATACATTTTTGTTTAAATTTTGTTTTAGAAGCAACAATGCATAAGATATTTAGGCTTTTTTCAGATAATTAATATAGTGTCTTATTGTACTGGTATATTTGTATTTTTACTTGTTATTAACTTATTTATAGTCAAAACAAGTAAATTAATCTGCCAGTGCTGGAGTAGTAATCCAAAGTATTTAGACTACGTTACTGACCTGGAGTAATCTAACGGAATACGTTACAAACTACATTTTTCAGCAGGTATTATGTAATCTGTAGTGGAATACATTTTAAAAGTAACCCTCCCAACCCTGATGGTAAGTATACCTGAGGGCCTTTCCGCCCAACAGGGCCAGCAGGTCCATTATCCCCCTGTAACAGTAGAAGTGTTTAGGTCTACGATATTCAGTCAGTCCACTTCTACTCACAGTAAAATGTGATTTTCTCCTGGTCGGTGGTGTAGACTGACAACATTGATTTTATTTTTATAATTTGTGCAAGGAAGGTATTTTCAGGAAAGATCACTTAAAATCACTTACTTCTGAGCCGTTAACCCCTTGTGGACCAACCAATCCTGTAGCACCAGGCGCTCCCTGGCAACACACACATACAACTTAACTCAGCGTCATTATCTGGCATTCGTATTTTGTTCTATATACAGTATGTTGCACAAGGTTCAACTGATTATTTATCCTCACCACTGACCCTGGAGGACCAAGTTTTCCATTATGTCCTGGATTCCCCTGAGAAAAAACAAAACAATTTACAACATCAAGATGAATGTAAAACAAATACATTATGAAGACCAGTTTAGACCAGCACAAATTTCCATGCTGGGCCAGGCTGGTTTATGCTGCTCTAGTTGGTTAACCAGCATAGTCTTGCTGTTCACCAGCCAAAAAAAAACAAAAAAAAAAAAAAAAGCAGCTAAACCGACATGCTGAAGCTGATTGTGCCAAGAAGTCTGGCTGGTTAAGCCTAGTGGGGACATCAGCAATATATGCTGGTAATCAGCTATGCTGGTCATTATTATTTGAAGCATAATTATTCATGATTATTAATAACAAAACAAATATATAATTAACTCACCTTAGGGCCAGGTGGGCCAGGAATCCCTTCAACACCTTGTAAACCAACAGGTCCCTATATATATATATATATATATATATATATATATATATATATATACACAAAAGAATATCATGAATAATAACAACTTTGTTGTTTATATAAATTAGTTTGAATGTTTTAAATGTATAAATTCTTTATTGGAACACAAAGCCAAATATTGTGTACTGTAAGTATATGATTTACTCACTGAAGGACCCGCAGAGCCGCTGAATCCCATCTCTCCTTTAGAGCCCTATAAATATTCAGAAATTTCAACACTCAAAATAACAGTAACAATCACTATTTTGTCAAAATAGGTCTACATTTGATGTGTAACATTACTAAATATACTTTAACTGAAAATCTGTGCATCTGTTTTCTGTGTTGAGTGTAAATGTGCTAGTGTTCCCTCCTGATCCACTTGGGGGAGTATAAGTGTTCAATTGCTGTAAATATGCAGACACAATAAAATACACTATTTACATTTACATTTATGCATTTGGCAGACGCTTTTATCCAAAGCGACTTACAGAGCCCTTAGTACAGGGACAATCCCCCTGGAGCAACCTGGAGTTAAGTGCCTTGCTCAAGGACACAATGGTGGTGGCTGTGGGGATCGAACCAACAACCTTCTGCAAACTACACTATAAATATATAAGGTGGAGACCTCCCTTACTTTTTGGCCAGCATGTCCTCTATCTCCACGGGGGCCAGGTGCACCAGGAAAACCCTGCTCATGGAAAGAGAAAGACAGCTTTATGCACTTATGCAGGGTGAAATTATTGTATGACAGTTGCTAGCATGTGTATACGGAATATTATGTATTTTCAAGTTCTACCTCATCTCCTTTGTCTCCAGGGGGCGCTGTATCACCTTTGTAGCCAGGAGGACCCTTGAGCCATAACCAGCAACACACAGCAATTTAAGTGCATATGTCACACAGCATGATTTCACAGCTTTACATGAAACTATCTGAGAGACATATTAGGTGTGAGGGTATAACAATACAAGGGTGAGTGAATGATGACAGAAATATAATTTTTTGGTTGTACCATTCCTTTAAACTTTTACTACAATCGCTATTGAAGCTATCAAATGCCATCAGTAAAGCTCAGTCTCACCTGCAGCCCAGGTACCCCTGGAGGTCCTGTCACCCCATCCAGCCCGTTCTCTCCATCACTTCCTTGAGTCCCTGCCCGGCCTCTGACTCCCTTTGGTCCCATGCCACCCTATTATAAAGTGCTTGGTTATAACTTATTCATAAAGAGTAGGTGCTTTGCATAAGGCCACTGAAGTGATCTGAGCATTGCAACTTTCAAAACATATCAATCAACAGGATTTTTAAGTTAACATGAAATCAAAACTGACCCTACTTAGTTTATGCACATTCTTGGTATGATTGTGCACAATTGATTGGTGCATTTTATTCCAAATAAAAAAAATAATTAAAAAAATCTGAATCTTTCAGCATAATGCAATAACTTGGTCTACTTTTGAAATAATTTTACTTATAGAATGACTCTTTTTCAGCTCCTCGTCCCCAACAACCTGGCTCCATTCTGGTATTTAAGGGCCACTTATCACAATCCAATCAATTCCTGATGCAGGGGTGTGTCTATGGGTAGGCTAGGGTGGGCATAAGTTTGTCTGCCCTGCCAAATTGAAGCATCTCATCCTGGCAATGCCACTGGTGGCAATGCCACCGATAGATAAAATCAAGTTATGTTTTCTCACTTAATATTCTGATTCACTTAGGAATATGTCAGATTATGGAAGCAAAATGGGTTCCAAACAACGTTTCATGTTTAAATGAAATCATCCGTGTTGGAATAACATGTCATTTCTCACATTTGCTATTCTGAATATATGTGCAAACAGAGAAGTTGAAATCCAAATATATTAAGATACCATTTGGAACTTACCATATCGCCTCTGTGACCTGGTGGTCCTGTCTGACCTGGATCTCCGGGTAACCCCTTCAAAGATTGCACATATTTAACACTATTAAAACAGGGAAGTGATGATGTGCACTACCATAACACTTCAGTCTGTATTGATGGTATTCTGTGTGTGATCTGTGTGTACTCACAGGTAGCCCAGGTCTCCCCAACTCACCCACTGGTCCAGGGAGGCCTATTACTCTCTATGGAACATCAGAAGGAAATGGTTTAGTAAGAGAGAACATTTTCTTTAACCATCCTATTCTGTTAAAGAAGGGCCTCTTACTTTACTGTCCGTGGTCATTTTTGAAACAGTACAAGTGTTACTTAAAAAAAAAAAAAAAAACATTTATTTGCCCCTGAAGTAAAAACAATCAAATTATGCACTTATTTTGGGATTTAATGTTTTTTTTAGACCTTGTTGTAAATTTCTCGATATCACCATTCATTTGCATATGCAAATAAGCACATTTATGTAACATAACTTCACTAAAAACCTACACTCCTATAATTTAAAAAAATTAAGAAATTAAGAGAATGTGTCATGTATTGGGTGCAGACTGCTGCCATTTGGTGAAAAAAGAAAAGTAACATAACTTGAAAATCATGTTATGTCAATAATACCCAGAAGATGGCTGCAGTGTTCTATGCAACCACCTAGACATTATCAAACTATTATTTGTCAAAGTTTAGTTTTTTTTTTTTACTGTTCTGAATTGCCAGTTAAAAGTCACCAAGTCTTTTTATGCTCGGATGAGATGAAGAAAACCATTTTTATTACATCGGAAAAAGGGATTTCAGTTAAAAAGATCAAACGTATAGGAAGGTTAAAGGTGCACTCAGTAATTTATTTATGTACTGTATGTTGCGCTTTTGTTGCTGCCTTTGTTGCTGTTGCTGTCGTCTCTGACTTTTACTGACACTTAGTGCCGTGGATGCAGCATTACGCAACAGCAGTAGTCAATAGTCATCCATGCCACTGAGGATTCTTCATCTCAAGTGAGTGTACATCATTTTTAACATGTTTTTCAAAAGTAATATACATTTCTTAGGGGTACAACCATTTTACTGAGTGCACTTTTAATATTCTATTGATGCATCTCAGTTAAATCCAAGTGTGAATACTTACAGGCCATCCTGCTGCCAGCAGCTGATAATAAGATGTTCTCTACAAAACAAACAGATAAAGAGAGCCTTGCGTGACATTATTTGAATGACATAGAGTGAGTTCATGATATCAACAAGAGAGAAATGCCTGACCAGCATTAATGGGGATGAAATCTGCTCAACAGATCCTCAATCTAAGCTCTTGTAACACTTACTGTCTGTGTGTTTCAATCCATCTCAATGAGAAACACAAACCAGGGAGTGTTGAGAGGCAGCTCTCCTGTTCAAATAGAGGTTAAGGACTAAGGGACAGTGTAAGCCGTCTCTGCTGTGTGGGCTGGAAAAGCCCAGTCCTCGAACCCACACAGAGACACATACTCTGTGTTGCCCTTTTATTAAATCACCCAGGCTGCCTCTGCCTTATACAATATTTGTCTTGGCACATGCTCCAGGGCAGGGGTTCCGCTGATCCAATGAAGGCGAGTTTAAGAGGAATCGGACCTCCTCATACAGTTGCCTTTCGCAAGTCCCAATGAACCAAAGGGGGTGAGAGAGAACATCTGTCAAAACCTCCTAACAACACTGTAACTATTATACAGAATGCACAGCAGAGCATCAGAACAAACAAGCATTGCATGTAGCAGTGCTAAGGCTTCAGTTTAATGTACCTCAATGACAAAATTTTACCTAATTACTTCTGAATGCTCAGAAGTCCTTTGAGATCCCATTCAATCATTCCCATCTAATCAGGTTCCATATGCACAAAGGACAAATTATACAAACTAGCTTTGAAATAGATCACAGTGCAAAGTCAAGAGGTGACCAGAGGAAACCTTACAGGTGAAGTTTGTAATTTCCGTGCCACTAACGTCACCAAACTAAATTGACAAAATAATGCCAGTTTTCAAACAATACCCTTGTCTTCCATTGGCCAACAAAACAGAAAGTCAATAAAAGCATTTATTGAAACCAAGCTGCAAAAACACCTCGTTCACTACTTCTGCGACTTCCCTACGTCACAAGGTGGCTCATTACCTCATGACCGCCTCTACAGCAACAATATCAATGCCTACTTTTACATCACTGCACCCTTGGCCCCACCCACTGACACTCAGTTCGTAAAAAGAGGGAGAGCACGACAGACAGGCCAGCTCTGGCCTACTAACTATTCTTGAACACCAAAGGGGAGCCATCTGGACTATTTTGAAATAATTTTGTATATAAACATGCAATGGACAGACATATTTTACCTTTTTCATGTATCTCGCAGCTCTTTTAAAAGATGCAGTGTCAAATTACAACTCTGAAAAGGAGTACCCATTTGGTTTCATTCAGCTGAGCTGCTCTTGCTTTTTAGAGCACAAATGCATCCTGGATAAGTGCTTGCGCCAAGCTGCGCTATTTTTAATTGTTGGTGTATGTAAACATGCACTTGATGGACGTCTTTGGCTGTTTTGATGTGTTTCTGGTGATGTGCACATCAGTGCAGGATGATACTGGATCTGTGTGCGTAATGTGGATGTGTCTTCTAGTGCCCGACCGATATATTGGTCGGCCGATATTATCGGCAGATATTAGCCTTTCACCGATATATCGGTATCTGCGTATATTTTACCGATATGAACATTTTTTTCAGAAAATATAATGCAGAAAACAATGCTTTAGAATTGGTGTCATAGCGTAGTTTGTCCAGCAGAGCGCGCTCCAACTCCATTGTTTACAGAGCTGACTCTGAACTGACGGTGGCTCTGCAGACAGAGCGGAGTTCAGTGGTGTCTCGGTAAGTTAACTAATTTGTGAAATACATACTGGAAACTTAATAAACATTGACCCCACCATTTTCCCTTTTCAATATAACTAATATAACATTAACCTTGTCCCTGACAACCATGTCACTCATGTCTGTTTGCTGTTAGCCAGCTATAGTTTGTCAGTGCAGTAAGTGATGTAGCAGATTGAAAGGTAAACATCAGAGCATCTTTTTGCAGCTCAGCAGACAACGGTGCGGTGGTGGATTGTGTCTGATGAATGTTGATTTCATGCTATGTTGTTACCTAGTTGGTGAGACACAATGCTGGAAAGTAAAATATACAACATCCATCTTTTACTCTCCATAACAACGAGCTTATAGCTAACTAGCTAACTACTTTCATTGTTGTCAGCTGAGTGGAAGCTAATGAGTAAACATGTATTCACCAAACTGTTTTGTTCAGGATTCACAGTTTGGTACCCCCTTCAACCGAACAATTCCAGTTATTGCATTTATAAAATGTAATATTTAGAAGTCTGGTTTTCCACCGTTGAAAGTTTCCCCTGAACTTGTATGTCAGAATAAGGTGTAACACTGGTGCCGCTGTTTATCTTGACTTTAGCTTGACAATATAGTCAGCATTTAACTGATACTAAACAGTAATACTGATGTTTATTTAGCTATTTATTTTATTTTTTATTTATTCTTTATTTAAATGGTCAGCATTTGACTGATACTAAACAGTAATACTGATGTTTATTTATCTATTTATTTTATTTTTATTTATTCTTTATTTTAATGGTCAGCATTTGACTGATACTAAACAGTACTGATGTTCATTTAGCTATTTATTGTATTTTTATTTATTCTTTATTTAAATGGTCAGCAATTGACTTATACTAAACATACAGTACTGATGTTTATTAAGCTATTTATTGTATTTTTTTTTATTCTTTATTTTCTCAGTGTTAATTTCTAGAATTTGTTGACAATGAATAATAATAATGTCAAATATTCTTTGATAAAAATATTTAAGAAAGCAGCCTTCTGAGTACCTTTGCATAGTCATATCGGTGCAAAATCGGTGAAAAATCCACACAGAAAAGGTCTGTTTTCATTCCAGCTCAAAAATTTTATATATCGGCCACCATATCGGTAATCAGTCTCAAAAATCCCATATCGGTCAGGTTCTAGTGTCTTCAGCGTATTTCAGCATGGATTGTGTGTTTTTCAGCTTATATAAGCGTGGATTTCTTGTGAACCAGTCATAATATGATTCAAGCTTTGCAAAGGAACTGTTCTTGGGACAGTTAAAAACATTATTGGACCTGACTGCAAAACTACAAGTAACCAGTTTCATTCGTGACTGTTTCAATTGTCATGACTGTTTGATAGTTTATGGTGCTGCTGTGCTTGAGTGAACGGTTTAATATATTCAGATGCAATGTGAAATTTAGTTTTATAATGTTGTGGACCTGGTTCATTCTCTTCCAATTGAGTTTCAAATACGGCTGCATTCGAGGGGCTGCACAATGTTAGCCAATCAAAACAGTGGGTGTTTACATTGAAGTTTAAAGGAGATGCTGAGGCCAAAACCCTGTGTTTCAGACAGAGGGCCAGAGACAGGGTGAAAAAAGGATCAGACTGTATATTATAAAATTATTTTTTGGTTCTAAAAAAACTTTACTTACATTATCAGTGGACCTCAGGGAAGATATATATATATATATATATATATATATATATATATATATATATCACACACACACACACACACACACACACACACACACACACACACACACACACACTGGCGGACAAAAGTTTGGAATAATGTACAGATTTTGCTCTTATGGAAAGAAATTGGTACTTTTATTCACCAAAGGGGCATTCAACTGATCACAGTGTATAGTCAGGACATTAATAACATGAAAAATTATATTCCATTTTGAAATCAAATGCTCATAAATTCTTAAACTACTTCAAAGAGTTCTCATTAAAAAATTCTCAATGTGCATCAATGAAAGCTTTGCAGATCCTTGGCATTCTAGCTGTCAGTTTGTCCAGATACTCAGGTGACATTTCACCCCATACTTCCTGTAGCACTTGCCATAGATGTGGCTGTCTTGCCAGGCACTTCTCACACACCTTACAGTCTAGCTGATCCCACAAAAGCTCAATGGGGTTAAGATCCATAACACTCTTTTCCAATTATCTGCTGTCCAATGTCTGTGTTTCTTTGCCCACTCTAAACTTTTCTCTTTTTTTTCTGTTTCAAAAGTGGCTTTTTCCTTGCAATTCTTCCCACAAGGCTTGTACCCCTGAGTCTTTTCTTTACTGTTGTACATGAAACTGGTGTTGAGCAGGTAGAATTCAATGAAACTGTCAGTTGAGGACATGTGAGGCATCTATTTCTCAAACTAGAGACTCTGATGTACTTATCCTCTTGTTTATTTGTATATCTGGCCTTCTACATCTCTTTCTGTCCTTGTTAGAGCCAGTTGTCCTTTGTCTTTGAAGACTGTAGTGTACACCTTTGTATGAAATCTTCAGTTTTTTGGCAATTTCAAGCATTATATTGCCTTCATTCCTCAAAACAATGATTGACTGACAAGTTTCTAGAGAAAGCTGTTTCTTTTTTGCAATTTTTGACCAAATATTGACCTTAAGAACATGCCAGTCTATTGCATACTGTGGCAACTCAAAAACAAACCCAAAGACAATGTTAAGCTTCATTTAACGGTCCAAATAGCTTTCAGCAGTGTTTGATATAATGGCAAGTGATTTTCTAGTACCAAATTAGCAATTTAGCATGATTACTCAAGAATAAGGTGTTGGAGTGATGGCTGCTGGAAATGGGGCCTGTCTAGATTTGACCAAAAATGACTTTTTTCAAGTAGTGATGGTGCTGCTTTTACATCAGTAATGTCCTGACTATACTTTGTGATCAGTTGAATGCCACTTTGGTGAATTAAAGTACCAATTTCCATCCGAAACAGCTAAATCTGTACATTATATTATTTGAGCACAATTAAGCACTTCACCTTTAAATTCAGTAATAACTTCGAAAAAATTCCATTGGACACTGTGGACAGTGCGACCACGTAATATAATGCATGATAAAATTCAGAAAAAGACAAGGGCACACATCTTAAATCCTTGTATTATATAATCATGACTGCATGTTGTGAAGATTGATATTGAAAATTCAGCTAAATATTTTTGCCAAAAATATGAGTCATTCTGACAAAACATACATTACACCTCACAAAATCTGATCTTTCATATTGAAGCACTTAGATTACACAACAAACTTTTAATGCTAAAGAATTCACATTGATTTTTTTATAAATAATCTAATAAAATCTAACCATCACTCAAGTGAAGGCATTTTAAACGGTGAAACCTGAATCCAGTGCAGCAACACAGCAAATATAATGGTGTAAAAATATACACATGACCCCAAAATTTACTCAAGCCACATTTAATAAATGTATGAATGCCTTTGTACTATATAAATAGTATTTTAAAATATCAAACAAATGGCATACATTTTAAAGAAATGCAGCACCTTTCAAGCAAAACATTTCACAAAAATAAACTTATTAGGTTTCAAAACAATAGTTATATTGTTGAAAATTAAGTATTTAATTAAACACTTTCTGGTTGTCAAACTTTGTGGAACATGTTTTAAGTTAATGTGATGAACTACACCAGTGGCTACTCTGCTAGGTGTCAAGTTTATGTGTTTTGGTTCATGTTTTTCATGTCATTTATTTTCAAGTTTAGTTCCTGTTCATGTCATGTGATTTCCTGTTCCCTCATGTGATCTTGTCATGTGTTTCCCCTGTTCATGTGTCTTGTCTTTATTGGTTCTTTTTTGATTACTTTGTTATTAGTCTTGTCTTTTTATTGGTTTAAGTTGATTTAGTCTTGTTATCTTGTTTATTAGTTTAGTCTTGTGATTGGTTGTCTTGTTTACTTGTTGTTTTGTTCTAGCCATAGCCATGTTTAAGTTAAGTCTATAGTCATGTCATGTCTAGTTTTTGTCAAGTCTAGTTCACGTTTTTAGTTTTTAGGTTTTTGAATTACACGTTTGTAAAATAAACTGCACTTGGGTTCATCTTCACACCATCGTCTCTTTGTCTGCCTGTTGCCAACATCGCTACACTAGGACACCTGTGTGAACTTAAGGGGAACTTCATACATCCACTTTTAAAATGACCTTGAAACCAGTTGGTTGACAACCATTTAAAATGGCTATGAAAAGTGTCCAAACACTTTTTAGGCCACTGTAAATCCCCTCTATTAGTCCCTTACCCACCACACATGGATCTACATACTGAACATGACTAGTCTCTGGAGGACTAAACTCATCCATCACAGCAGAGCATTCTGCCAGATGATGACAAAAAATTATTGGACACGCTCCTCAAATAACCATTAACTAATGCCGAGAGTCTGCTGCACAAGCACAAGTTGATGTTCACAACAGTTTTGGATTATGAGAATCTACTGGGAGGTCAGACCTGTGGTCTTAGAATTACACTTAAATATATGCACAGAAATAGAGACTCACAAATAGAGAGAGCACAGTGCCTGGCAGGGACACAGACATGACTACAGTAGGTCATCGTACAGCTTGCAAAGACAGGGTGGTGGCTCATTGCATAGTGTACAACTGGTAAATTGATTTATTTTTATCCTTCAAGATCATAGATCTAACATTTTCATGGCTGGTCGGACTACAAAACCTAATGCATTAGCTACCATCACAATACTATAAAGCAGTGGCTCTCAACTGGTGGGTCGTGACCCAAAAATGGGGGGCATTCTGGGTTCAATACAAGTTAAGCTCAATCAACAGCATTTGTGGCATAATATTGATTACCAAAAAAAAAAAAAAAAATGTATATATATATATTTTGAGTTGCCCCTCCTTAAAAAAAAAGCAAAAATCTGGGTTACAGTGAGGCACTTACAATGGAAGTGAATGGGGCCAATCCGTAAATGCTAAAATACTCATTGTTTCAATGGCACTGGCTACCACCCCTGGAGTTCGTTAGTTGACAGTCTCAGACACGGAGGCAGCTTGGATTCATCCTCCACCACCCAGATTGAGGCAAATCACTACGTGACCACAAGGACTTAAAAGCGCATTGGGAAATGGGCATTCCAAATTGGGTGAAAAAAAAAAAAAAAAAAAAAAACTCATTGTTTTAAAAGTATAGCCACAAGATGTAAAAAAATATGTGTTAACATGATTTAAGTGTGATAAAATCACTTACTAACAATTTCTGTGTAAATTTATAGCCAATTTTACAACTTTGTTGCCATGACGTTGTAATGTCAACAAACCCTAAAACCATAAAATTACTGTAAAAATTTGGATTTAAACAACATTACAGCTCAAAGAATACATGAGTTTTAACAGAAGATTTCATTTAAGTGGTTTTATAAAATTATAAGCTTCTCGTTTCTGCGTTTAAAGCCTCCAAAATATAGTGAGTGCCTCACTATAACTTCGAATTTGCTTTTTTTAAAGAGAAGGAAGGACAAGTCAAAATAATTTTTTGTTGTAATCAACATAGTCACAAATGCTGTCGATTGAGCTTAACTTGTATTGAACCCGGAATATTCCTTTAAATGCTGTAAAAGTACTGTTCATTGTTCAAGCTAACTATTTGATCCTTATTGTAAAGTGTTAACAAATTCATATAATCATGCATAGTCTACTATATGTCATGTTAATGGTTTTGCATATTGTTGGGCATATGCAGGTAATAATGATATTGATAAATTTCAGTGTTTGATTTTTTTTAAATTATTTTATATGAAAAACAATTTTGGTACTGTGTTGGGTCACTTGATGTCCAAGGTGAATTCTGGGTCCAGAAGCAAAACTAGATGAAAACCAATACTAAATAGGACAATTCTACAGAATATGGCGTGTGAAGGCATACCCTGAATGCAGCCCAGTCCTCTTCCGTGTTCCTCCAAAGGTAAAGAGTTGGGAGTCCTGGTGGGCCTGGGGGTCCTGTTATGCCTCTTCGGCCATCTGCTCCTCTGACTCCTTGAGAACCCTGTTTAGACATATAAATCACAGTGAATGCCTTCATCTTCACAGAACAAGCTCCTGTTGCCTATACACTGCATTGAGATACTGTGTATCAGGTTGATAATATAGAACTGTTGTATTTAAAGAATTGCAAAGACAAGTGTTTTGTCTTACCTTCTGCCCTTTGTATCCAATATAGCCCATTTTACCTGTGCACCCCTGTGCAAACAACAACAGCCAGATCATTCATTGAGAAACACTTGTAGAATATTAAACTGAGGGTTCTACATCTGAACTTTTTGAGTTTGTAATTTATCAAGGTTCAAACTATTTCACCAAAGAGTGAGAATGTTACTGTGATCTGATGAGGTAATATCAAAGATTTGATCAACCATCAGAGCAATGTTTATGGAAGACTGGTTTCCATGTTCAAATAAATCCAAGGAAATCAAGCCACAGCAGAAGCAAAAGACTTTGTAGATCCATGAGTCTCATGAGCGAATTAATATTTATAGGCCTGTGCCTTTTTAATCTTATGTATATTATGTAATGTGACTCCAATTTGTAGAGTGCTGCCAAACCAAACTTTATTCAAAGTGCACATTTAGAATTTAAAGTTTAATAGAGCATAGTATTAGAAGGCTGCAATTCAGAAAAGGACAGATGTAATAGATGGTTATGTTACTACTGTAGATCTGCTGTGACTAAAGCATCAAAGGAGTGTTCCTAAAATCTCTTTTCAAAGAGAGAAAGATTATACAACATTTAGGTTTTGGCAGTAAAGTTTTCCAAAATATCACTGAAATAGGTTTGGATACATAATGCAATCAAGAATAGTCTAAGAAACATGCAAAGAGGTTTTCAGACTAGCAATTTCATGGGATTTTAGATCATAATTGGCTAGTTACAAATTCTAAGCACTAAAAAGTGAGCAAAGTGTTCAGTTATAACAGACACAGGAAAAATCACAGTTACTGTAAATCTCCTAAAATATTTAATATTTGTCAGACACACCAACCTCTTGAAAAACTGACTAGCCACTTGTAGGCTGCTGTCATTTCAATGCCAAGACAGTTGACCATGGAAACATTATTGCTTTTTCATGTCTCTAACTGTGGGACGTCACTACTAGGGTATACCTGCTCTCTTTCAAAAATATCAGTTGGGGGAGGTCTTTGGGATTTAATTTCCTGTTTGCCACATGCTAAATTCAGGAAATGTACATTTACATCTACTCATTTGGCAGCTGCTTTAATCTAAAGTAATTTATAGTGTACTCACAGTATATATTTTATAAGTATGTGTGTTCCCTGGGAATCAAACCCGTGACACTGTCAGTTGCTGAGCTACAGGAACATTAGAAAATGACTTCATCAGATACCCTGAGAACCCATGCTTTGCCTCATTTCATCATCATATTTGTTGCAGCAACTTACTCTTTTCCCTGGAGTTCCAACAGGACCCACGGGTCCACCAAGGAGCCTGTATCTCCTTCCATCCATGCCTACTACAACATCACCATGTTTACGTGCAACTCTTGCAGCGCTCGAGTGCTTGTAATCAGCTTGTCCAATAACTTTTGGTCTTCCATAGCCGCTTTGTGAGAGGTCATCAACCAAAGCTTGTTTAACTAATTCACTGGAGAACCCATAAGTAAGTAAATAACCTTCTTCAGTCAGCTGGTTTAACTCATGTTCCGAATCCACTGTAGATTTGACTAGATTCCTTTGACCGGTTGATCGCGTCACATTCAACATAGAATCCAGATCAGTGATGTCCCTAGAGGTCTTCAAAGGAAGCAGCTCCAGAAGGCTTTGAGAGGTGAGGTTCTCCTCTGAGGATTTAAAGCTGGTGGACTGGATCTTTCTGTCACTGGTGTCCTTATACCTACTCTGTGTGCTAATAAGTGGAGATGTGAGAAGGTCAGACTCTTCCACCACTACAAAGCCATGAACTGAATGCTTTGAAGTTATGTAAGTATAAGATTCAACACGGAGATCTTCATTCTGAGAGGAGACACTGGAGTTCTGGAAAAGAATAAAAAAATACAAGAGATTGAGAGCAAATCTTTGCATGGCATACAAAATACAATAATAAAACACCCATATTCTGCAATCTGCTGTTAGATCAGGATGAGAAACCAGGACACATCAAGTTCTAGATGGACACCAAAAGGGGTCCCATAGAAGTTAAACCCCATAAAAGGTTTGACAAGCACAGTATTTTCTATTGAAACAGGAAATTTGGTCGGGACATATGAATTGGCTAGTCCCTTAAAAAAATAGCCAATAGGTTTTAGCTACACCACAGCCATGAACCATGATTTGCTACTTGCTACTCAGATGCAGACAGTATTATTGGGAAGGACATTCATGCTCATTCTAGAGAGCATTTGACTGGACAAAATGCTGTGAAGTGCAGGTTGAGCCATCAATATTTTTGGTCAGTCGTCCCAGAAAGGAAAGACTGTAAATTTGAAATGTGCATATTTGCTAATAGTTAATTTTGTCAACTGTTAGGTACACTACCACATAAATGGCTTCAAAGCTAATAGACATGGACTAAAATCCACAAAACTCAAATTTTGATTTCATGAAATCACTTTAAGTGAATACTGCACCAAGCGAAAAGATTATAACTGACAATAGGGCCAATGGTCTACACATGATTTTGAGCTCTGAGACCCAGAGACTCCATCCCACTGTCCTCCTCTCATACTGTAACAAAAAGCTACAGAGAAAGAGCAGTCAGGCACTTAACACTGTGAGGCGGCTGCCTCAGATGAGAGGGACACTTGATCCTCTCAAGGGTGACACAGCTCCCCAAATAATTGTTTTACCCTCCTCAGTGCTACGGGTTACATCTTTGGCTGGAACTGTACCGACCACTGGAACAACTCCTGTGAGATGCTGGAGCAGCACCAGAGACTACAAGACACAATTACACTTTGTTCACTAAATCAGACACTGGGTTGTTTGAAAGGAAGTGAGCTACTAATATAAATGCTTCACATAGTAACAACATTTAAGCTTTAAGTACCACCTAAATGCAAAACATGTTTTTGCAAGTCCACGGTCAGCCCAGCCCCATCTGCTGCTACAGGCAACACACCTCACCAAAACACACTTTCAGAGATCAGGCATAAGAGAATGAAGTAAAGGAACACAGGATGCATGTCCAAGAAGGAGTGCAACAGAATGCAGGGGTCTCAAGATATGTTTTTAAGCTGAACTACTTTTAACTTGCAGTCATAAAAATGTGGTGTTCATTGCGTAAGATGCTACAAAACAGTGAGACATAATAGCAGAAATCTGTTGGTAGCTGCACATTAGACCAACAATGTCCCATGTTAATGGTCCCTATATCTACTGTACATCGGACTAACTGACAAACTCAATTGCAAAATGGACTGTAGGCCAGTGATAGCTTATGTTCAATGAAATGAAAATAAAACAAATAATGCGTTGCGCTCTAAAGGCATTTTTCTAATATCTATTCAATGCTTTAATCATCTGCCAAAATAATAATAATAGTAATAATAATAATAATAATAATAATAATAATAATGTAATTGAATTATCTTTACTTGGGGTCTTTTTTAAGCAAATATATTAATATATTTGATTAATTAATCAGTATATCATATAAGCAATTTGATGAAACGGATTATTTCTACAATAGAAAAATAAAAAACACCAATATTCTGTACTGTTAAAAATCTATACCTGAGAGACTGAGACATCAATATGAAGATGATGCATGGACCACATTGGTGAGAAGGTCTTAACAACTAACTCAGTCTTGAGGTATTCAGAGATATAAACAAATGTTTCAGATAGACTGGAAAATGATAAAACACAGTGTCAGAGCTTGGAGCTTGAGGCGCTGGGCAGGATATTATCAGTGTTCTGCATGGTTGAATAATGAGAAGAGGCACCATAAATCATAGTTAAGACACAGGTATGAGGGAGATTCTTGCAGGTCATTTGTTGAGGGACCCAACTGGGCAAATCTGACACTCCATTAAGAAAATCACCCAGGAACATTCTTGTGGACCATAAAGAGAATAGATCACAATCAGTTACATCAGAGAGAAATACAGGGTGCGGTTGATAAAGAAGAAAAACTCTGTACAGGAGACTACCAATGACCTCAGCACATCAAACCAATCAGATTAACTAGACCAAAACAATAAATGTCCACTTAACGTGTTTTTATTGCCGTCTTACGATCTCCTTAACCTCCATTCAACCTGCAGTCCCCAGGTCTCCATTGTTGATTTATGTAATGGGACCAAGGGATGCAAGCAGAGATCTGAGATAGCCTTTATGAAAACAAAGTGTGTAAGCTTAAACGGCACAAACTAAACCACTGACATGTATAATATGATTACACTTTTAATCTTAAAAATAAATGCCAACCACTCCATAAAAACAAAGGTACTATTTTAATAGACCAAAGAAATAATGATTTAATACTCAAAATATTTCCCTGTATGTTGGTTTAAGATAAGAGATGTGAAAATACTAATCACCAAAGGAATTTCTTTGTTACCATAGCAACACTTATAAAGTGCAGGTGTTATGCACACAAAAACATTAGAACGTGGTCATACAATATGTAGAAGAATAAAAGAAAAGAACACAAAAAATGACTATAAAATACACTACAGTATACTACGACCGGATGCAATATACCAATGAGTTATCATACTAAGCTGATGTCCAGCTATGTAATAAAAACTATTAAATTAAGCATCATTTATTTTCTAAAAATGTCAAAAACTCCTAAAAAATATATCTGTACTCAAAGACATGTATGCATTTCCTACCATGGCTTTCCTTTTGCCATCCACATACAATCCTAGCAAAAGCAGCTCTAGTACAAGGTAACATCCCATACAGGTAAAGTACACCATGGTTACTGGAGATACACACTGCACAACTGCCCCAGTGTCCTTGCTAAAGTTCCCAGACAGTACAAGCTCTCTCCAATGCCCTCCCAGACACAGAACCTCCCAGAGACACCCAAAGAGAAGCTGTGCCCACGCTTCACACACCACAGCCAACTTCAGTAAGCCTTCAGACTTTAAGCCATTGCAATGAATAGTACCATATAAAGTGCAATAGCCACTTAGAGTCCTCCATCAGCTATGTATGTCAGTGGGTTATTGGGTAGGTTGAGGGTGACATAAAAGCCTGTCTAGTGAAGAATTGTGTAAACAGGAGATAAGGGCAATTTGTAGTATCTTCTTCTTGAATTAAAAAAATGGAATACATATGCGGGCTTTTAAGGTGGCAGTGCCTATTGGGATTAAAAGGTAGAAGCTGTGTCTGAAACGACACTATACACTATGCACTTACAAAATATACTATGCACTCAGCCATGTAATGTATGAATTTTCAAAGTGTAGTATCGTCCCAAATGGAACACTTAACATTTTTTTTTACTACACAGAAGCATTCCGTTTAATAGCTGACGGAAGTGACGTTTCAAGCGCACGTGATGTGTTGCCACTAGCTTTAGCACGTTAACCAACCTCAGTTCAACATTTGTATTTTAAACAATGTACATACTGACACAGCTTGGGGTGATGGTAAAGCATTCAACTCACATTTGTAAGGTGTGGTATCCACTGAAATTTCGCTAGCTGCTACATTCTTCATTATTTACAACTGTTTTGTCAGACCAGCAGCACAGCCATGTAACTTCGCCCCTTTCGCTATGTAAGCCTAGCGTGCGCTGAGTGCATGAAGTGTCCAACATTCCACACTCCGTTTTGACAGTTGAAAAAGTGCATCATCCAGGTACTTAAAGTACACTTCTTTTTGCTGCATTTTCAGTGTTATCATCGTACTTGCACTACTTGCACTACAAAATGGCGTAGAATACTGCAGAAGTGTGCGGTTTGGGACGCACCTAAAGTGTGTAATTCTGGTACCACTAGCATCACCCAAATGGAATAATTTTTAAACAGGGTTGCCAAACACTCCCCCTGTCTGCCATTGGATTCTCAAACGGATATAAAATTACACACTTCACCTTTAAATCTGAAAAGACCACATTTCAGACATCTTTTCTACTGATGAGGCATGTCAGTATTTACTTGAATGTCCTTCAAGCTTTCCGGGATATAAGAGAGACACAGAGGACATAAGCTTGGAAACTTTAATCAAATCAGATTAAAACCGTATTAAAACCAAATTAGAGGCTATGTTAGATTTAGCATAAACATAGTGGATTTCTCCATCACTGCCGAACCGTGACGAGCAATAGAAGACACATTCAGAAAACTAAACCCCGCTGACTGACACAAAGAGGCCATAAAAAAGAAACAGATTTACGAAAGCACTGGTGAACCATCAATTAGAAATGACAATCTGCTCCAGAAATAAACTTGATGAGGTAAGGTTGATTCAAAGCACATTTTTTTAAACAGACCTCCAGTGCTCACAATCAAAGCAGTGGAATGGTGAGCGACCACAAGGTCATTGAAACAGGGAGGATTAGTGGTGATGGTTGCCATGGTAACAGAGGTAACTCAGGGACATCAATTACAGATGAAGACTCTGTTCCATGACTTTCCTGTGGGACTATGACTCTGAAGTCTGCACAATTTCAATTTGTGGTGGGTGTTAGAACCCACAAATCCACATTGCCTAATTAATCAAACTGCTGAGACCACAAGGAATGATGAGAGATGGTCTTTACATCTTATAGATTCAATGGGATGTGACGTTATAAATGTGAACATACAATGGCCCCCCAAAAAGCTTGACATATACTGCATAAAATGCATTAATTTTTCTAACCAACATATCTAACCAAGTGGCATTTATTTTAAGGAACGCTAGCACAAGCACTTTCTTCAGTCAAAACATTTAACAAAAAGTAGTTTGTTAGGTTTTAAATTATATTTGATAGATATAGTGTTTAACATTAGGACAAAAGTATTTGGATGCTTTCAGGTTGTCAAACTTAGTGGAACATGTCTATAGATAATGAGCTGAACTACATCTGCAATTTACTCTGCTAGGACACTAGGTTAACTTGAAGGGAATTTCATAAATCCACAAAAAAATATCTTGGGACCAGTTGGTAAAAAGTAATAATAATAATAATAATAATAATAATAAAAATAAAAAATAAAAAAATTGTTCTAAGAAAAGATCTATCATTTGTTTGCAGATGCCACTTGGTTTGATGTATTGATTTCTATGCAATGAAATTCACTGTCTGCAAGAGTTTTATGAAACCATGAGTATTCCAGATTAAACATTAAATAACTTTACACTTTAAGTTTATATCTACTTTATGATGTCAGATTTCTCTTTTTAGCTTCAGAAGGTTTACCAAATTACAGCACAGAGATCATAATTATATGTCTAACCTTTGTGGGGTTAGAATAAATGGAAGATAGAAAAACATTGCCAAGAACATTTCTATGCCATGCTCTGATCCAGATGTAGGGTTGTATTCTTCAGCATCTCTGATGGGATGTTATTGGAATTGTGCATTGTAAAATGCCACCACCTAGAGGGAAGATGTCTAACACAGATTTGCATTGACATGAACACAATGATCTTTCACCTAAAAGCTGTTAACCACTAAATAATTAAACTATTATTTGTTTGTCATTTGGAGTGTGATACTATAACATTGATATGGTTTTCTCACTTACCCTGTAGTGAGAGAGGTTACATTCAGACTTTAATTGGCCAAACAAACTTGTCAAAAACTGGGCTTCACTTTTCTTTTCTTTTCTTCTTTTTCTTTTTTTTTTTTTATTCACAATTTTTGGAGATTTGCATCCATAATGCCGTAATATATTGTGACTGTACTGATGATCAGTGATGATAATTTTGCTATGTTTTGTGACATCAGCCATGATCTAAATGCAGATAGGTTTTTAGATGGATGGAAATAATAAAATCATCATATATATATCAGATCATTTTAAATGAGTTTGGAGAACAGTAAATATTGAATATTAGTCTCAGTATTCTAAAGGATTGTGGGCAAATTATGTCCACATGAAGAGTATATTAGATTAGCAATTAACATGTCTAATCAGTGATTAGATTGGCAGTGATTCTATTCAAATTTATGCACTTTCTACTTATCAAATATCCTCATTGTGGTGCCATAAAATGCCCAATATGCTGAGGATTACAGACCTTCAGCAATACAATAAAAACACTCCAGATTACTACTAAAAATCCCAGTTTAACACACACACATATACATTATAAATGCGATCACACAAACAAAGAGTACAAGGTAGCTGTTATAAACAACATTAGCACTTCTCATACATGCATAATGTGAAGCAAAGAGTTGAAGGAACATCCTACATGAATTAACCATTAAAAACCCAGAACATAACCATCAAGATAATCTTCAGACACTTACCCTTTAGGCAGTGCTGTAGCTATTGGGTGAGACAGTTAGTAACAGTTCTTTATGAAGGGCAATCTTCTCTAGATATTTATGGACTCAATATTTATTTTTTTGACATTTCCTTGTACATCTTTTTCCAGGATGTCATGGTGTCTACCAAATAAGATGCAATAATAAATGCAAGCTTCAAAGGTGCTGTCTTTGGCAATCAACTCTTAATAGACATAAAACAAAAGCCCAGTAAATATCTAATAGTAGATAGTGGAAGTGTACAGCAATGAAGGTGCCTAATGACTTTCCAGGCGATTTGCAAACTTTGGAGCTGTTCTTGGGGTCTACCAGTGAGCTCTTGGGTCACCCCATCTTACTCTCCCAGATGGCGTTTTTATCAAACACTACTCCAGTTTATATAGAACTGTTCTGAAGTTAGACAGTTCCCATGAGGACAATTTATCATGGCCCTCCCCATGTAGAAAAATACAGCAACAGCTTTATGAGGACAAATGAGAAGTCGTAGCAATCTCTTCTTTCCCATTTATTCAATTTCCTGACCTCTTAAGTCATCAATCTCTCTTCTCCAGCTGAGCTTAATTTTCCCTACATTGTGCCCAGGCTTCGTCCATTCATATCTGCCTAATTACTCACCATTTGAGTGGCTGTTTATTTGGGGTTATGCACTATAATTCAAACACAGATTACTGGTAAACTGACTTTTTGAGGTCTGTAATTAACATTGGGATGTTTCTCATTTACTCTCACTTACCAGACCATGTGCTTCTCCGAATGCGTTTCTCTCAGGCCTAAGTTCTGGGATTGACTCTATATTGACAGTCTCGTCTGTGAATGTAGAGGGCTCGGACTGGGCGGTTCTGTCCGTTAAGTCAGATGAGGACAACAAAGGCCTCTGTGGAGCGTGGGGGGGGGGGTGAAATAAAGAAAATTATGATGTTTCTCTTCAAACATTACTTTCAATAGACAAAAAACATTCTGTTAGATATTTCACTACTTGTAAACATTAGATGTATGACTGCATTTAAAGTCCTCAACTCAACCTCTGTGCTTATTTCTGTCTTATGCAGTCTTCACACTGTAAAGACATCATAGAAGTTCAAGCAGACTATAGCATGATGAACTGAATAAATGTTCTGAAATTAATTAAAGGGACGGTTCATCCAAAAATGATAATTCTCTCATCATTTACTCACCCTCATGCCATCTCAGATGTGTAGCATATTTTTTCTTCAGCTGAACACAAACAAAGATTTTTAGAAGAATATCTCAGCTCTGTAAGTCCATACAATGCAAGTGAATGGTGACCAGACATTTCAAACTCCAAAAATCACAAAGGCAGAATAAAAGTAATCCATATGGGATCCAGAGGATAAATATATGTCTTTTGAAGTGATGCAATCACTTTGGGTAAGAAAAAGATCAATATTTAAATCCTTTACCACAAATCTCCACTTTCAATTTCAGAATGTGAAAGTGAAAGTGGAGATTTATAGTAAAAAAATTATTTAAATATTTATCTGTTTCTCACCCACACCTATCATATCGCTTCTGAAGACATTAAACCACTGGAGTCATATAGATTACTTTTATGCTGCTTTCATGTTATTTTTGGAGCTTGAAAGGTCTGGTCACCATTCACTTGCATTGTAGAGACCTACAGAGCTGAGATATTCTTCTAAAAATCTTCGTTTGTGTTCATCAGAAGAAATAATTTACTACACATCTGTGATGGAATGAGGGTAAAGTAAATGATGAGAGTTTTCATTTTTGGGTTAACTATCCCTTTAATGTTTTAAATATAAAATAACATATACAGAAACATGTAAAATATTAAATAAGACCTAAAAATATAAAACTGTAAATGATGAATTCTAAAATATATACAGTGCCATGACAATGACAAATGTAAAGCTGCATGCTGTATTTTTCCTTTACACGGAACCAAAGCGGTATCAGAGTAGCCTTTGATACTATGAGATGAGGTGGGTCAAAACTGGCATATTGGCTGAGAAGACTCTTTAGACAAGCTACATACTTTTATAGGTTCACACATATGCTGATGGAGAGAACAGCGATCTTTGGCAGCATTTGCATCTCCCATTACGAAGGTCATCTGTCTCAATTCTCCCTGTGAAGATGGACAGAGATGCCAGGGACAAACTTGAGCTATCACAACATCCATCTTCATATAACAATCCATTGACTGAGCAGTTTACACAATTTAACAAGTTTCTAACTCAAAAGTTCACTAGCATGCCTCATTGATTTAGGATTAATACTGAACTTGACACCACAGTGGCCTTCCAATGCCAAGGTAAAACCTCACTGTAGGTATTTAGTGCCATTGAAACTCCAGGCATGGGCTAGGACTCTAGATATCCTCATGAGCTGGCCTGCTGTTTGACCATTCATCTTTAAGTTTAGGTCATTCAGATAATGGCTCTGAAAGCTGAGAACCAAATGTGTGCCAGCCAGACATGTTTTCCATGATGCATCACTTAAACAGCCAGACAGCTCTAGTTTCATTAATAAACATTCTTGTACATCACAGCGTTGTACCAAGACATTTTCAGAGTCTTTAATCATTATAAGCAGATTGAGACTGATGACATTAGGAAAGGCAGGTTGCCCAGGCATGATGGATTTTCGGTACCCACATCTGGCTTATGTTCTACAGCTGTTACTACTATCTACTGAAAGCAGAGTTGACATTACCATCATAACTGTACACTATCATTACAGAGTATGGACACACTTGACTGAATTTATGTTCGCATGATCTTAAAAACCTTTTGATCAAAAGGGTAACACTAAATTGTTTGAAATTAGTGTTGTAGACAAATAAATTGTGCTTACATATGAATTACTTCACAAATTATAATTTTTTTGGGGGTGGGGGATGATTTAGACCAGATAGTTAAGGAAAAGCAGTCAACATACATGGAAACTGTTTAACTTCTTGATCACTACATAATTCCCAAACTTCCATTTGTGCTAACTCATAGTTTTGATGACTTCATTGTTACAGTTTTCCACAGTTTAAAACAATAGTAAAGAATGCATAGATCCAAACTTTCACATGGTAGTATATACCTATGGTACAAACCAAATTTGTGACATTAGAGACCATAACTGAACCCTTTAAAGATCCTGTGGATTAACTGTGGCTCTTCTGAGTCCCCCCTCCCCCCACAGTTATATTTCCCTCATTTCCTTACCCTTCAAACATATTACAATAACATGTGAACTTGTGATATAAATGAATACCTCAAAGGGTGTCTCAAACCCTTCCAGGATGCCGCCAATCATCACCAAGCCGTCTGTAGTGATGCCCATGTAAGGGTACATCCAGCCCACTTTCTCCACCAGCACACAGTCCACATATAAAGCCAGCCATTCAAATGAAACTCCCACTGAGATCCAGTGCCACTGAGAATCAGACAGCCCTGACACTGAAAACCTGAAGCCAAAGTAAACAAACTGCTGACAACATTTCAAGTGACATAAGATCATTTCAGATCAACATAAGTGTTTTGAACTATGCGTTAAATGAGATATAGTGCATTAAGGTGTTTGTACTCATAGTCCCGCTGCTGCGTGGTGATGAAGGTGACACTGTGTGGGCCTACACGGATCTGGAGTAAAATATCGTTATAGAAGTTCAGCAGAGTCAACACACTTCTGTCCACTTCCTGAGAGCTCCGCAGCTGAATCAGCACACTGAATTCATCTGCAAAGCTGTGAACATACACACACAGGGGCACTTTAAGTATCAAGACTGAAAATATTTAATTAAAACTTAATTAGAAAACAAAAATGCATATTAAATTTAAAATGGCAATAACCAAGGGATTACAAGAGACAATCAATGATATCAACATTGTGCCCTTGAGAAACACACTTAACCCTCCCTAGTTTACTCCAGGGGAACGGTACCTGTAACCTACCTGGTGTTATGGCTATATCACATAAAAGTTGTATAAATACATTCCACCAGCCCCAATATTAGTCTCACACATGCAATGCCCCTCACATTTTAATATAGTTCTTCCAAAATTTGTTACTCATGTTAGTTAGTTTCCGTCACTCAGCTATTCACAACTTTGCAATAGTTACTTTGATTAATTTGTGCATTAGTGTAGTTATCTTATCGTATGTTTAGGTTAATATTATGTGTATTATTTTGGGGTTGGTGTCTGTTATTAAGTTTCATTATTGAGGATTGTTATTTCAATAATGAGGGGGTTCTTTTTGTTTTGGTGAGGTTGGCTATTTCTACTGCAGGTGTAGCAGTTCTATCTTCTTTTAGCCCATTTTCGTGATTTTCTCAAGATTATTATTTTCTTTTTATTATTATTATTATTACTATTATTATTATTATTATTCGGGACATTATTTCTACCAACCTCTGTATGTATGTTTTTATTTATTTATTTTTATTTTGGGGTGAAATGTGACATGGACATTACAATGTGAGTTTGACCCAAATAAATAATAATAAAAATGATAATAAAAATGAGGGATGTCCCGATACCATTTTTTTTTTTTTTTTTTTTTTTGAGAACAAGTAGGAGTACCAATACTTTCTGTCTGATACTTGCCAATACCAAGTCTGATACTTGTTTTTTGTTGTATTTTGTTCTGAACTACATATCAACAGATTAATTCAATTTTATCATCAAAATTGTGTTTAAATAAATGAATTAATTAAAACTTTAATCAAATGAAAATATAACAATTAATTTTCAACATAATGTTGTATTATTTTTTTATCAGATTAAGTGCTTATATACAGAACCACACAGCACAATCCAAAATACAGCATTTGAGTTATATTTTGTCAAATAAAGTGCTGCATAACAGAGTTATTTTCTGCAGTTTTCCTACAGGATTTTCGGCTCATTTTCCTGTAGCAATCCTGTAGAAATATTATGAAGGAATCCAGCAGTAATTGCCTTACAGGTCTTTAAAACACCTTTTTTCCCTGCAGGAATATTGTGCAGGGTATATTTCAAATCCTGCAAAACATAGCAAGTGTTAAACCATACACATTGTGCATGAGTTTTCTACAGGAACTATTTGGGTGGTATCCTGTAGGATTTGATTTCCTCCTGGAGAATTAAACTCACAAATAGTCAATTTTTACCAATTAATAATTTTATTTCTGGAAATGTTGTCATAATGGATGACATAATCTGCTAAATTCCCAAGCAGCTGAGTCAGTCACACCTAGAAAACAGAGAATTAAACAAGCTAAGAAACAGGACAATACTGCTGACAACTGTAAAAAAAAAAAAAAACAAACAACAAAAAAAAAACATCAAAACAATGGTGTGAGATGAGATCCTAACAGTGTAAAATATCTATGTTTTTAGGTGGTAATAGGTTTCAGTGGCGTGCACAGAAAGGGTGCTGCAGGGGCACCTTCGATAAAAGACCTCTCACTTTTGTTTGGAACATGCTTTCGAGGGGTGTCCCCTTCCCGCAGCAGTGCCCTTCAAGGGAGCAAAAATGCAGTTTGGAATTTGCCCCAGAACATCGAAGTGGCATTGCCTCAGAAGAGTAATAGGTCAGATAAAAAGTCCACTCTGTGTATTGCAGTCTACGTTCATTAAAATAATAAAACTCGACTGGTTTTCCAACATTGCATAAAACTCTCATTTCCAACATTCCTTAGTATTAATGCCAGAATTTTAGTAAAATAACATAATACAGCTACAAGCAGCGATGACGGGCCTAAGCACCATGCGTCCATTTCCACCCGGTGGCTTTCGGAAAACAATGCAAGGTGGTCACTTGCATTTGGCATTTTACATTATTTTAACCAATTCTGAAGCAATTTGGGTAAAAATATAAGAAGACTATTTTGAAGTCTGTTGTAACAGCCACACTTCCTGCTGCCAGGTGGTGGCGCTATGACCGTGACTAAAATAGTCACATCCATGTGATTAGCCCCCAAGACTAAACATACATCTCAATTTTAATCTAAATCACACATTGCACACAGAAGATATGAGACACTTCCTGTTTCCATTTTTCACCATTAATTTAATGCATAGCCATGGCAACAACATTTGATATATCAAAAATCTGTTCACAATTTAGCGTCTTCAATGTCTTGGATTAATGTTGTCTAAATGTGTTGACAGTCTCATGAATCCCCTAGGAGGAGTATTTAAAAGTTCAAATCCAAATTGGCTGACTTCCTGTTGGGTGGAGCTAATGACTATGTGGGGATGGGGGTGTGTGTCTGTTTGCGGGAGAGAGGGTGTGGTGTGGCTCATCAAGCTGGTTGGCATAATTTCTAACAGCTGTTTCTCATTACAGTGATGGTAGAGAGAGAGCTTAAAAACAGCCAAACATGCCAGAGAAGGGAGAGTGAGAACGAGTGTGCCACGTGGCGTCTGTTATCCACTGAGTGTTTGATCTATTTGAGTGTTACGCAGAAGTTTATGTTTATTTTGAGAGTGTTAAATTGTTGATGTGAGGGAAAGCACCAAAGAGTGCATACGCTGTACAGAGAGGCAAAGAAATAAAGAGCCTTATCTGACCGGATCACTGCTCCCATCTATCACTGCTCCCATCTCCTCCTTCTCATCCACAAACATTGAGAGTGTTAAACTGGTGCCGAAACCTGGGAGGAGATCGAGGACATGTCATCATGTAATCGTCACCGCTGTGTGAAGTGATCAAAACCCTCACCGGCATCCAGCAGAACAAACACCAAGCCCTCATCGAGCTGCAGCCGGAGCAGGAACAGCATTTCGAACTCCTGCTCCAGGCCCAAGCGGAGGACCGACAGGTGTTCAGGAGCTTGATCAGACACGAGGGGGTTGTTGCTGTGGCCCCGGAGCCCATCCCGGCTGTCCCACTGGTCACTCTATTCAAAACAGGGCCGGCCGACAATCCTGAAGCCTATTTCAACCTCTTTGAGAAGACGGCTGAGGTGTGGGAATGGCCGCCTGACCAATAGGCAGCCCGACTGTTGCCACTACTCTCCGGGGAAGCGCAGCTTGTGGCCCAATAGCTTCCTGCAGCCAATCTCCTCATCTATGCCAACTTAAAGAAAGCCATCATGCAGCGGGTCGGCCAGAGCCCCAAACAGAGCCATCAGCATTTCCGCTCCCTGAAGCTGGGAAAACACGACCGCCCGTTCGCGTTTGCGCAGCAGCTCCGGGACGCCTTCTGGAAGTGGTTGCTTGTGGGGGAAACCCGTGGCACCCAGGACATCGTGGACCAGGAGGTACTGGAACAGTTAGTCTCCCAGCTGCCCCGTGGTATGTCCGAGTGGGTCCAGTGCCACCGACCGGCATCGCTGGAGGAAGCTGTCCAGCTGGCAGAAGATTTCATGATGGCATTTCCAGGAGGCAGTGAACCAGAGTCTCTCTCTCTATCTCTTCTCTCTCTCTCCTATTCCCAAACCCTGCCCCTGCCCATCCTCTTTCCATCCCATCCCTGCCCCCAGGAGACTGGCAGTCCTCTGCCCAGGTTTCTTCCCTGGTTAGGGGGGTCTTCCCGCCTGGGCTGGTCTGTTGGAGCTGCGGGGATCCAGGGCATTTCCAGGACCAATGTCCAGTAATGGAGGTGGGCACTCTGGTCAGGATTCCCAACGCTCCACATGCCGCCCCCAATCGAGCTGGGGCATATCGGATATCAAGCTTTGGTGGATTCTGGCTGTTCCCAAACCTCTATCCACAACGCTTGTTACAAGAAGGGGCATTGGGCACAAATAATCGGATGAAGGTGCGGTGTGTGCACGGGGATATTCACACATATCCGGTGGTTACCATCAAGATACTATTCAGGGGGAGAAAGCATAGAGTAGAGGCAACAGTTAATTCCAGCCTCACCCATCCACTGATTCTGGGGATGAATTGGCATGATTTTAAGAATTTATTAAGGGAAATATGTGTGGATGGGTCCTGTGAAATGTCTCGGTGTATGATGTGTGATGCTATGGTGAGACAGGTGGTGCCAGGGCCGTCTATGTCTGCTCTGCGTCAAGACGATGCGAGGAAGGGAAGCCCCGCCCTGAGGGAATTCCCTGAGGAGGATTTCCCTCTAGAGTAGTCACATGATGAGTCCCTCAAGTCCCTCAAACACGCATTTGACCAAGTGAGAGTAATCGCCCTAATGTTGCGCTTGCATACCCATATTTTTCAATTACTAAAGATCGGTTGTATCGAGTGATGCAGAACAATCAAACAAAAGAAAATACAACCCAGTTATTAGTACTGAAGAGCCGTCGGGAAATGCTTTACCAGGCGGCACATCAAATCCGATGGCTGGCCACTTATGACAAGAAAAAAACACTCAACCGAATAATGGCCGTTTTTTTTGGTGTGTGCCATGCCCTGAATGTCACTTGGTGAATCCACTGGCCACCCCAAAAGTGCCATTGCTCCCTCTACCGTTTATCGAGGTCCTCTTCGAAAGAATTGATATGGACCTCGTCGGGCCATTAGAACGGTTGGCACGTGGATATCGCTTTGTATTAATCCTGGTGGATTATGCAACATGATATCTGGAAGCGGTGCCCCTGTGCAACATCTCAGCATGTAGTGTTGCAGAGGCACTCTTCAAAATCATCTCCCAGGTGGGGATTCCGAAAGAAATTCTCACCGATCAAGGCACTACCTTTATGTCATGTACACTATGTGAGCTGTACAAATTATTGGGCATTAAATCGATTCAGACAAGCGTGTATCACACACAAATGGACGGCTTGGTCGAACGGTTTAATAAAACCCTAAAAAACATGATTCGTAAGTTCGTACACGACGAGGCGAGGGATTGGGTTGGAACCCCTATTATTTGTGGTCTGGGAGGTCCCACAAGCCTCAATGGGGTTTTCCCCCTTCGAGCTCCTGTATGGGTGTAGGCCACATGGCCTGCTTGACATCATATGGGAGACATGGGAGGAGGGGCCTTCACAGAGAAAAAATGAAATTCAATATGTTCTTGACCTTAGAGCAAAACTACACACACTGTGACAGTTAACACAAAATAATTTGCTCCAAGCTCAAGAACAGCAAAGCCGGCTCTATAATAGGGGAACCCAATTATGAGAATTTGCACCGGGAGATAAAGTCCTTGTATTACTGCCCACCTCAAGCTCTAAATTACTCGCCAAGTGGCAAGGGCCTTTGAGGTTACATGGTGGGTCAGAGATCTCGATTATGAGGTTAAGCAAATGGATAGGGGTGGGGCATGTAAAATTTACCACCTCAACCTCCTAAAATCTTGGAGAGAGGCGGTCCATGTGGCCTTGGCGATGGTAGTTCCGGAGAGGGTGGAGCTCGGGCTCAAACCTAATCCATTTACTCCGGTCCAGTGTGGAGACCATCTCTCACCGTCGCAGCTCATTGACGTGGCCAAGTTGCAAGCGGAATTCGCAGACATGTTCTCGCCTCTCCCCAGTCAAACAAACCTCATAGAGAACCATATCGAGACCACCCCAGAGGTGGTAGTTTGTAGCTTCCCCTATCGTCTTCCTGAGCACAAATAAAGGTTGTTCAGGAAGAATTAGAAGCAATGCTCGAGATGGGCATAAGAGTCGCACAGCCATTGGGCCAGCACGGTGGTTCTGGTACCTAAGAGCGACGGGACGGTCTGATTCTGTGTGGACTATCAGAAAGTGAACGTGTTGTCCAAATTTGATGCATACCCAATTCCCCGGATTGATGAATTGCTCGATTGGTTGGGCGCGGCTCAATTTTATTCGACACTGGATTTAACAAAGGGTTATTGGCAGATCCCCTTAACTCCAATCTCCTGAGAAAAAAACAGTATTTTCCACACCATTCGGCTTACACCAATTTGTGACTTTTCCGTTCGGTTTGTTCGGGGCTCCCGCCACATTCCAGCATCTCATGGATAAAATTCTCAGGCCACATACAGCATATGCTGCCACTTATCTGGATGATATCACAATTTATAGTAATGATTGGCCGTGGCACATGTAGCATCTGAGAGCTGTTCTGAGGTCGCTGCGACAGGCGGGGCTCATGGCCAACCTGAAGAAATGCGAAATTGGGCAGGTGGAGGTGTGGTATCTGGGGTTTCACTTGGGTCATGGGCAGGTGCGGCCCCAAGTTAACAAAACCGCAGCGATCACGGCCTGCCTGAGGCCCAAGACCAAAAAAGATGTGAGACAGTTTCTGGAGCTGGCTGGCCAAAGGTTTGTGCCTAGTTACTCTGACATCACCAGCCCACTGACTGATCTCACTAGAAAGGGGGCTCCCAATCCGTTCCAGTGGACGGAGCCGTGCCAAAAGGCTTTTCTAAAAATAAAATCTGCACTTTGTGGGGGACCACTCTTACATGCTCCAAACTTCTCTCTCCCCTTTATATTACAGATGGATGCATCTGAGGGCTGGGGGCAGTGCTCTCGCAGGAGGTGGGCAGAGAGGAGCGGCCAGTGCTGTACATTAGCCATAAACTCTCCCTGAGGGAAACTAAGTACAGCACCATGGAGAAGGAGTGTCTGGCCATTAAGTGGGTCACCCTCACTCTCAGCTACTACCTGCTGGGGCGGGCCTTCACCCTCTGTTCAGATTATGCCCCACTCCAGTGGCTCCAACGCATGAAGGATACCAATGTGCAGATAACCCGTTGGTACCTGGCACATCAGCCATTCAAATTTGAGGTGATCCACAGACCGGGGGCACAGATGGCTGTGGCTGACTTTCTCTCCAGAAGCCGGATGTTGCCCCGGCCTGTGTCGGGCGGTGGGGGTATGTGGGGATTTGGGCGTGGTCATATGTCTGTTTGCGGGAGAGAGGGAGTGGTGTTGCTCGTCAAGCTGGTGGGCATAATTTCTAACAGCTGTTTCTCATTACAGTGATGGTGGACAGAGACCTTAAAAAAAGCCAAACACTCCAGAGAAGGGAGAGAGAGAACGAGTCGAGTGTGCCGCATTGGCATCTGTTATCCATTAAGTGTTTGATCTATTTGAGTGTTACTAAAAAGTTTAAGTTTATTTTGAGAGTGTTAAATTGTTGAAGTGAGTGAAAGCACCAGAGAAGAGTGCACACGCTTTACAGAGAGGCAAAGAAATAAAGAGCATTATCTGACTGGATCACTGCTCCCGTCTCCTCCTTCTCATCCATGAACATTGAAAGTGTTACAGACTATAATTATGAAAGTTGTCCGGCTTGTTAAGAACTATATATGTACCAAGTTTAGTGACTGTAGGTGAAAATGAGGGTGCTACAGAGGCCGTCTTACATGCCCATTTACAGAGCCCCCCCTGCAACTTTTACCCAGCCCTAATGGCCGACGACTCTGATGTGTGTGCAAAATTTCATGAAATTTTAAGCATGCCAGGTGCCTCAAAAACAACCAAATATAGGAAGAAAGGAATAATAATAATTAAAGGGGACATATTATGCCCTTTTTTACACTATGTAATATAAGTCTCAGGTGTCCCCAGAATGTGTCTGTCAAGTTTCAGCTCAAAATACCTCACAGATCGTTTATTCTACCATGCCTTTAAACCACTGTTTTGTAGTCCTGTTCCAAATGGGCTGTTTTAGTGTCTGTAGCTTTAAATACAAAGGAGCTGCTGCTCCCCACACCCCTTTCTGGAGGTGGGCTGTGCCTTTCCTGCTGGTGCCATGAAAAACAGCTATAGTTGTCGAAAATGCCAAAATCGTATCATAATTGTTTTTGAAATAATGACCGGTTTTATTACATGGAAAATTTTCATTGCATGGCCACTCAAGCGGGACTGTGGAGGATGCCAAACAGTTTATATTGTAACCGAAACAGAGCTACAGCTTCATTGTTATGGAATTAGCACAAGTGGCTCTAGCGAGGAGATAAATATGGCGGACTGTGCGCTGCTTGCACAGGTTTTAATGAGGGCAGATCTAAGCTACTCGGGCGGATCTCTTTGCCAGCCGTGGGTGGTAACTTTCCCCTTTTGATGTCATAAGGGGCTGCACACCTGTCTGGCTCATTTGGAGACACTGTTTTTTATTGATGGGGAAAGGAAAGAAATGAGGGGATGGTCTTTCACCATATTGTCTACACATTGTCTGCACACACTGGGGACACATAATTATGTTCAAAACAATTTAAATGGATTTTGCATAATATGTCCCCTTTAATGCATTGCCATGGCAACAGTATTTAAGATATCAAATATTCCTTTCCTTTTAAATCAGTGTCTTGACATTATTCTAAGGAATTTTGAAGCAATTCATGTAAAGACAAGAGGGCTATTTCAAAGTCTATTAAAAGTGCCATACTTGCTGCTGCCAGTCGGGGGCACTATGACCGTGACCCATAATAGCCTCATCAATGTGATCAGCCCTCATTACCAAACATACAGCTAAATATTCATCAAAATCACACAATGCAAACAGAAAATATAAGGCACTTCCTGTTTTCCATTTTTCGCCATAAATGTATTGCTTCGCCATGGCGACACCTTTCAAAATATAAAAAATCTTTTCGCAATTTAGCATCTACAATGTTTTGGCATGATGTTGCACAAATTTGGTGCCAGTCACATGAATCCCTTAGGAGGAGTATTTAAAAGTTCAGAGCCTGCGATTTTCAAAAAATCCAAAATAGCCGACTTCCTTTTGGGTGGAGCTAATGACTGTGAGTATGAAAGTTGTTCTGTTTTATGAGAACTGTATATGTACCAATTTTGGTGACTGTAAGTGAAAATGGGGGTGCTACAGAGCCCCCCTTACATGCCCATTTTCAAGGGGGTGCTACAGCTATATTACTATATTCATATTTCATGATATTTTAATGGTACTCCAAGGTACTTAAATATCAAGGTTGTCTAAAAAAACATTGTCATACCATGGTGCTTTTTTGTGATAAGTATAATAGAATAGATTTTAATTTTCTGATATATAAACTCAGCAAAAAAAGAAACGTCCTCTCACTTTCAACTGCTTTTATTTTCAGCAAACTTAACGTGTAAATATTTGTATGATCATAAAAGGATTCAACACCTAAGACATAAACTGAACAAGTTTCACAGACATGTGACTGACAGAAATGGAATAATATGTCCCTGAACAAAGGTGGGGTCAAAATCAAAAGTAACAGTCAGTATCTGGTGTGGCCACCAGCTTTAAGTACTGCAGTGCATCTCCTCCTCATGGACTGCACCAGATTTGCCAGTTCTTGTGGTGAGATGTTACCCCACTCTTCCACCAAGGCGCTTGCAAGTTCCCGGACATTCTGGGGGGAATGGCCCTAGCCCGCACTCTCCAATCCAACAAGTCCCAGACGTGCTCAATGGGATTGAGATCCGGGCTCTTCGCTGGCCATGGCAGAACACTAACATTCCTGTCTTGCAGGAAATCACACACAAAATGAGCAGTATGGCTGGTGGCATTGTCATGCTGGAGGGTCATGTCAGGATGAGCCTGTAGGAAGGGTACCACATGAGGGAGGAGGATGTCTTTCCTGTAATGCACAGTGTTGAGATTGCTTGCAATGACAACAAGCTCAGTCCGATGATGCTGTGACACACCGCCCCAGACCATGACGGACCCTCCACCTCCAAATCGATCCCGCTCCAGAGTACAGGCCTCAGTGTAATGCTCATTCCTTTGATGATAAACGTGAGTCCGACCATCACCCCTGGTGATGCAAAACCGTGACTCTTTTTGCCAGTCCTGTCTGGTCCAGCGAAGGTAGGTTTATGCCCATAGGTGACTTTGTTGCCGGTGATGTCTGGTAAGGATTTGTCTTACAACAGGCCTACAAGCCCTCAGTCCAGCCTCTCTCAGCCTATTGCAGACAGTCTGAGCACTGATGGAGGGATTGTGCGTTCTTGGTGTAACTCGGGCAGTTGTTGTTACCATCCTGTACCTGTCCCGCAGGTGTGATATTCGGATGTACCGATCCTGTGCAAGTGTTGTTACGCGTGGTCTGCCACTGCGAGGACGATCAGCTGTCCTTCCTTTCTCCTTGTAGCGCTGTCTTAGGCGTCTCACAGTACGGACATTGCAATTTATTGCCCTGGCCACATCTGCAGTCCTCATGCCTCCATGCAGCATGCTTAAGGCACGTTCACGCAGATGAGCAGGGACCCTGGGCATCTTTCTTTTGGTGTTTTTCTGAGTCAGTAGAATGGTCTCTTTAGTGTCCTAAGTTTTTATAACTGTAACATTAATTGCCTACCATCTGTAATCTGTTAGTGTCTTAACGACCATTCCACATGTGCATGTTCATTAATTGTTTATGGTTCATTGAACAAGCATGGAAAACATTGTTTAAACCCTTTACAATAAAGATCTGTAAAGTTATTTGGATTTTTACAAAATTATCTTTAAAATACAGTGTCCTGAAAAAGGGATGTTTCTTTTTTGCTGAGTTTATATATAATCAGTGCCCTTTTTTATCCTTCTGCCCCTGTCCCTGCTGAGGTCTGTGCACGCCACTTTTAAATTCACAAAGGTGTATGTATTAGACAGTTCTAATCAAACATCTTATCTGCAATCAACTTTATATTGGATAGTATCAAATATTGTTTACTTTTCAAAACTCTTGTAAAAAAAAACCAAAAAAAAACAAAAAAAACAAAAAAAACAAAAATAAAAATGGGAAAATTATTACCTATCATCTGTCCATGCCTTTTCCCTCTATTTTGCCTTATTCATTTCCTTTACGACTGTCCGCTGTGTCTTAGGAAAAACAACATGTACATTTCTCTAAGTTCAAGTTTAATGCATTAAGGCAGTGGGAAGTGTATTTTGGACAAGGCAATAATACACCTTATAACAACTCATAACATCACCTTTTTTACATGAGATTCACAATCTGCCATCTTGCCCATATTGGTGTGGCTGAAAGCCCAACATCTAATCAAAAACATAAAACATTACAACACAGCACAACAAAAAGTGGATAAGAGGTTAGAATGATACTGTATGTACAAAATAGTCTAGAGGTGAAGCTCTGTGGTCTGGTATGTACTGTTAAACAAGACGTACACACAGGACGTGTTCGCGTTCAAAAACCGATATGGAGCGCAACGAAATGCAACAGAATACAGTGGTCTTTTGATGCGAGCCGGCGATAACTGCGAAACGCGACGCAACAGCTTTAACGATACAAACCAGACTATAAAGCGTCATCTTCACTATATCTACATTATTCTTACTTTACAATGTAAGATAATTATATCAAACTAAAGCTAAAGCATTTAACGTTCATAAATAATGAAACAAAACTTACGTTATACTTTACCTTTTCACTGTTTTTTTTTTCTGGATTCGACGATCCTCTGTAGATCATCTCGCACTCTTTCATATCCAAATTTGCTCCGAATTACTTTCTGAGGTAATCAAAAGTATTTTAACATCACGTAGGACCATTGGAAGCGCATAACAAAACAACTGTATTACAAGGCTTCTTTCAAATTTCAAGTCTTGAACAGTTATCAGCCTTTGTTAACTCATTAACGGAGATTTAAATCGACAAAACTACACATTCACACATTTTACTTCACATATTTAACAATCACACATCACTAACGTATACTTTATCAAGATTAAATAAATGATTGTCATACCTACAGGGTGATAACGGACACAGAACGCTTCTTGTCAGTTGAACTCACGTGCATACATTGACTGACGTAACAGAGGTCAACACGTACGTACAAATGTAAACAGATAAACAGGTTATGTATGTAGTCTGATGCTTAATAAAAATTTATCGTTTTAATTATATGGGTAAACACGACAGCATATACTGCACACTCTAACACAAAAAAATGCAATTTTCAATATTTGTTTTACAAATTGTAAAAAAAATATTTGTTTATTTTAAATGGTGTCTCTTCTTAAATTCTTAGTTTTTTTAAGTAAATAATCGTCTTGGTGTTTGAAAAGACAGTCAGGTACTTTTACATATAACATATGTAAAATATGCTAATATATGCTATTACAGTTATAACATCAGTGTATCCTCCTGTGTATCCCATAGGATACTGTTTTATTCCTGCAGGAAATAAGCAGGTGTCCTATAGGATTGATTAAACCTTTTAGAACCGTATTTTATTCCTGCAGGGGGTTTGCAGTTGTCCTGTAGAAAAGACAAAATCCTGCAGGATTTTTCTCCTGTGCAGGAAGTGTGCTGGCTATTCCTGCATGTCTCTGTGTTTTTTAAAACCTGTAGGAATAGCCTGCGCACATCCTGCAGATAAAATGTAAATCCTGCAGGATTTCTGTAGGGGTTTTTTTGTTTGTTTTTTTGTAAGGGATTGCTTAAATCTAATACAATTACTATTGATTTGTTATTATTATTATTATTATTAGTAGTAGTAGTAGTAGTAGTAGTAATACAGTGAATATTACATAACTTCACAATAGTGATATATTTCTGTCATCTTTTTTCATTTCAATTGAGCTTTTATTTTGATGGAGCTTACATTTTGAAGTGTTTGTGTGTGATGACGGTACCTTTTCAGTCCAAAAAAGCCAGTTGTGTCTAGAAGGTAAACCCCAGTTACCTAAAGTTTAGCGATAGCTGCATTGAACGTTCACACACTGTTTTTTTGTGTTTATTTAGAGTCCTAAAGAAACCCTACACCTAATCCTTACCCTAAACCTAACCCTAACCTTAACCCTACCACTAAATCTAACCCTAAACCTAACCTTAACAATACCAAATGAGACTCTCGTGAGACTTAGGCTGCCGGTGGGGTTACCTTCTAGACACAGCCGAAAAAGCCGGACACTTCATGACTCAGAGTGATTATTAAACTGCAAAAGCCTACTATTTAATTAAATAAGTATGTACTCTGTATGTGCCTTGCGTTACAAATATTTGCATTCTGTTTGCGGTCATCTGCAACAAACAGAGTGCTCGATGCTCATGACAGTGTCTTCCCAGTATAAGCCAAGGAGGAGCTTTGAAAGGTACGTGCGATGCAGCCGGCTTCGGCACAACACTGTCTCCACACATTCATTAGTGCTCTGCTCACATTTGATTTGCACCACACATGCCAACTATATGTTTATCTCATTAAATCACAGCTTTTGCAGTTAAATAATCTCACTAAGACATAACGTGATAAGAATTTGTGCAGAGTATTGCACTCTGACCTGATCTGATTCCGATACCAGTATCGGTATCGGGACATCCCTAATAGGAAATCCTCCTCCCTCATGTGGTACCCTTCCTGAATTATAAATTCTAAAAGTCAAACCTTGATCCAAATGCTCCCTGAGTGGGCATCGTCAGTGTGGAATACAGGCCAATGTTCAGCACAGGACATCCCTGCTCCTCCTCATAAAGGGTTGCGTTCCTGCTGCTTGGTACTAAACTTGAGAGCTGCTCAAGTAAATCCACCCTTTGTGTGAAGAGATTCAGATGTGTATAGACCTCCTCTGTGTAAAGAATAGAAAGAACAGCGAAGATTTTGTATGGTTCTAGAAAACTGAAAATGAAAAGACCTTGTTTTATCTTAAAGGGACAGTTAATCCAAAAATAAAAATTCTGTGATCATTTACTCACCCTCATGTTTTTCTGTATGACTTTCTTCCTTCAAAACACAAAAAGGAGATGATAAGCACAATGTGTGGGACTGACAGCCTCAATCACTACTCACTATAATTGTATGGAAAAAGAGCAGTGTTGGCATCCTCACAATGTATTCTCTTCTTTTTCACAGAAGAAAGAAAGTCATACAGGTTGGTAACAACATGAGGGTGAGTAAATGATCACAGAATTTCCATTTTTGGGTGAAATTTCATAAATTCAGCAAGGGATGAATTGTGAGAAACAATTCACATAAACAAATGAAGTGAAACCACATGCATATTAATTATATTGCACTTATAAATGCACTTATTAATGAAGAATAAGGACAGAACACAGAAGAATATTGTAACATTCTGAATTGCCAGTTCTTTTCCTACAGATGCTGCACAAATAATGTACAAAAGCATCAAGCTTTGAGGCCGTCGTGGGGAAAAAAGATACGTCTAAAAATGTCCAGATCTCTAAACCTCATGTAATGTAACTTTCTTCTTTTCAAGTGCAACCTGCAGATAGACTCTATACCCCACTGTGCATAAACACAGTCAGAACCATTATTGATGGATGACTCTGGGGTGAACAGTTCCCATGGAATGCCACATATTCCCACCTGATTCCCACAGGCCATGAAGGGCAAACTGAGCAACTCAACTCCTTGATTAACTTTCCATCCCTTGCTTGTACAACAGGGTCAAGGCAACCCTTACTCCAGTTTTTCATTTCCCCCTCCCCCTCAAGCTTATCTAACAATGGAAGTTCGTCCGGCCAAACCTAAAAACAGAAATTGTTTTGATAGACGTAGGGTAAAAATGTCCATTTATTTCGGATGTCAGACTTATGATTCCTGGCTCATCAGAGAGAGGAAAAGAAATCTCAAGGCAAGAAAAGAAACCCCCATAATATCAAGGCTCATTTATGTTGGAGAAACAAATAACTGACTGTACATTTAACCTCTGCATAAACCCAAAACCCCAATAGCACTATATGACAAGGAACAGCTCTTTCGCTATTATATGTACTTCACATGAGCTGGGGCAATATATATTGAAAATTCATAATATATTCACAATGATTTTGAAGATATAAAATAAAACATCATTATGAATATCACAATTATTTTAACATGTTTTTTGGCCATTAAGTTTCCTATAGACCATGTCATTAGACTAGTTTTGTGATTCTTCCTTGTCTCAATACTGGCAAGTATGAGAGCATGAAGTCAGAGATGTTTTAATAGCATATCTGATTTAAAATTCAGCAGCAAAACAGTGTTAAGTAGTAAGTTCAATTAATTTGCATGAATCTGTTCAACTCTCCGTTTCATTTCATCGATTCAAAACTCTGATTCAGTAATTCATTTGCATCATGACTCATAAATGTTCACTGAAGTCTTCACATGGTATTTTGTCCCCACATGGCATGTATTTAAAATGTTTTATTAAAAATATACTGTATGTAAATATTGGTGGAAGTCATGCCTTGTTCATTTTCAACCATAACACTTTACAATAAGGTTGTATTCATTAACAATAGTTAACTAAATTAGTTAACATGAACCAACAATGAACGATACTTTTCAGCCCTTAATAATTTTGGTTAATTTTAACATATACCAATACATTTTTAAAATTTAAAGTTTTGTAAATGAACATTAGTTAAATCATTAAGATCTAACAAGAATTAATTAACAATTGTATTTAAATAGCATCTGCCACACAGCAATGCTATTTGCACTGAAATTTGCACTTGAGCGTTGATCAATGGCATCGTGAATAAAGATGGCAACCAACTGCTTTTTTCATGTGGACAACCTGGGTTTCATTCCCACTTTTACCCATCCTGTTTCCTCTCTTAATATTTCCTTTCCTACTTATAATACAAAAAAATTTATATAAAGGTTGATTTCCTCAAAGTGATTTGGTCATGGTGACGATCGGGGTGTTGAGAGAAAGGTTTGATCTGGGTAAAATTAACCATGGTTTTACTATAGTGATATTGTAGCAAACATTTTTTTTGGCGGAAGCCAATTTTTTTATTAATGCAATTAACCATGGTGTTGCTACAGTAATATGGTGTTAATATACTAATCGTGTTTAATTTTGGGGTTACTATGATTTTACTACAAAATACCATGGTGATACTATGGTTACTGTAGTAAAAACATGGTACATTTTTGTAATGTAAGGTTAGGGTTTAGGGGTATGGGACTATAAATAAACACAATAAACCGGCTGCAGTGATACCAATAAACTGTATGTTAGTATCTAATTAGGGGTGCAAATATTATCTGCCTCCATTTGCACTTAGTGCAAAGAAGATGCTTTTTGTTCACCATTTATGCTTAGTGCAAACAGCCTCTGTCATTTATAAATGAACATGAACCAGGATTTATAAATGCAGTAAAATATTTTGTTCATTGTTCATTCTTGATACCTAATGCATTTGCTTATGTTAACTAATAGAGCCTTATTGTGAAGTTACCTTGTTAAACATACAATAACAGTGCTAACAATGATAACAATGTCCTCTCATCGTTTACCTTTTACACCATTTGAGAACAAATATATAAATGGTGAGATGTATATCGCATTTTGTCTAAACCCCTGAAAAATATATCAAGATAAAATTTCTTTGTAGCTATATCAGTTAGTCCTAATAAGCCTTAAAACCGGATTAAGGATTTCAGTTAAAAGTGTTTCCTCTTTAGCAGTGGCTGGTGTCTTGTTTCAATCATGGTGGTGAAAAGAGCTTTTTACATTCACTGTGCACCCCCGTTTCAGGCCTCAGTCATCACTGCTTCAGTCAAGCCTGCAGCCAGCACAGAGCAGTGTCTGCAGGCAGCGTGACCATGAGCAACAGACTCCAGTCACACATGAGCACTCACTGATAACCTGATGAAAGGTGTACTGGCCACCATTCTCTGCATTCCACACGCACACTAAACCACAATCCTGTACATGTGTAACCACACACACACACACACACACACACACACACAGAGAGAGAGAGAGCTTAAGGGCTTCAAGCCTATGTCTTGACAGATGACTCATACTGTCACTGTTATGTATTCAACCTGTCACATCAGCCAACACTATTTTAGGAGAGCATAAGACATCTGTCATTTGCTTAAAAAAGTACCATGGTATTACCATAAAAATATACCAAATTACTCTTGGACAATACCATGCTGGTAATACCATGATGTTCTTTCAAGTACACAACTTGGCCAAAAGTATGTGAACACCCAAACACCACACCCATGTGTGTTTATTAAAAAAAATAAAAATTCGAAACCATTCAGACACAAGAGAATCTGTAAAGACAAGCAAAACACAAAGCTGAATCTATGAAGTGTGTGTGCGCGTGTGTGAGGAGCTTGCAAGCTGTGAGGACAGCTGTTTGGTATCATTACTAGCATATTTACAGAGAATGATAACATACTGGTACTGAGCAAAACATGTATTATGAGTACTGAATTGCACAATGAAAAGTTATAATTTTTTAAAGAGGTTAGTACTGTATACAAACATTAAATAATGTAATGAACTACAATGCTTTTCAGTGCTTCAAAGGTAGACGTGTATCACCCCATAACATACAGACCACATGGCCTTAACACAAGATGCTTTTAAACAGCTCAATATGATGTGAATAGGGTCAGAGTGGAGCATGTGGCCAGACGAGTAGAACGAAGAGCTTTCAAAGAGGGGAGAGATGATCCAGCATCTTGAGACCATGTGTAACACTAAGGAAGCAAAGCTGTCATTCTTTATTCTTGGCTTGTGACAATTGTGTTGCAGGTATGCATATGGTGATCTATGACCATCTCACACCATACCATGTCTCATTGTTGAATGTTTAGAGAAACCGCAAAATGACATACTGTAAGATCAGTTCTGTAAAGGGTCAGTGGGTGCTCATGCCTCCTCCTAGAGTGCAGCTGAACAAGCATTCATCAGACATTCATAATTAATATCCATGTACAGTACATGTCAGCGCAGTGTTTTACTAACAGAAAGGATGAAATGCAGAATTTGTACATTTAAGGAACAGTGAAAATTGTAAATGTATGGATTCATTATTTTGTGTTTTATTATTTATGGACTGATTGTTCCAGCAGTGTTTAGGTGAATCTCAAGAAACATCAAGAACATAACTGAGACATTTAAGCGCAGCGTAGTTCTAGCGGGAAGACTAGCAGCTGTACATCATCGCACCATTAGCTAGGTAACTCCCAGCCAATCACATGTAAGCCATTGCTTTATAAGTTTGCTCACAATCTATCACATTGCTGTTTCGGTATGCTAACACGGCAACCTCCACCACCCCACCACCACCAGTTGAGTCCCATCCTGCACGGGGGTAGGCTCCTCGCCCCTGCCTCCTATCTCCGGCAGGATATGATGGTTTCGAGTACAACTTCTTCGGACTGCCAGACAGGGCTTACACCAAACAGAGACATTACATTTCTGTTTTATATTAATCAAATAATTGTCAAATTTCACTCAAGTCTGCGAGTCTTCCTGATAGAAATATTTTTACCACAAAATCAAAAGAAAAGAAATGATATTTTTGCTCAAAGAAAATAAAAATGTCACAACAATGCAAAAAAAATTATGGTCCTAAAAATAGGCTTAATTTTTTTTTTCATGCAAAAAACAAACAAACAAACACTTTTTTCCTTTTGATTTTAGGATGAAAAATTCCCTGAGCATGTTTTTGTGAGAGTCACCCGTTTTGCCTGTGTGTGTGTGTGTGTGTGTGTGTGTGTGTGTGAGTGTGTGTAATTTTTAAAGTTACATGTTAAAACTATTATGTTAAAACTTTCTAACTAGCTTCCACATAAAACCATTTTATGTGTGATATCAATTTATATGGCATAATAAACAAAAAGGTGCAATAGGATTGTTGCTTTGAGACACCACAAAACTGGAAACTTGAACTTCTCCTCTTTGCTAATTTCAGATGATGATATAAAATTGTTTACTGGCAAACTGCCATAGACACTCACAAAAAAGAAACCTCAAATCTTGCATGGATGATACACACCCACATACACACAATCAGATGCAATGACTCTGACACTTATGTGTGTTGTCTTTGTAGGACAACAAACATCAGTATTAAAGGGATAGTTCACCCAAAAATGAAAATTCTCTCATCATTTACTCACCCTCATGCCATCCCAGATGTGTATGACTTTATTTCTTCTGCTGAACACAAACAAATATTTTTAGAAGAATATCTCAGCTCAGTAGGTCCAATGCAAGTGAATGGTGGCCAGAAATCTGAAGATCCAAAAAGCAGTTCCAAGCAGCATAAAAGTAATCCATAAGATTCCAGTGGTTAAATCTATGTCTTCAGAAGCGATATGATATGTATGGGTAAGAAACAGATCTATATTTAAGTCCTTTTTTACAGGGGTGTAGAAAGTACTCAGAAATTATACTTAAGTGAAAGTATTGATATTGAGTAAAATTTTACAAAATTAACAGTCCAAGTATCAAGCCAAAAACATACTTGAGTTAAAGTAAAAAAAGTATTCACATTAATTTGTACTTAAGTATTAAAAAAGTAACTTTTTTCCTAGCTAGAATGAAATCAAGAGAGGAGATTGTGTGAGAGAGGATGTTGTTAAATTCGATTGGTTTGTTAAGGTGGCTTTTTACTGTCTCTGACGACTGTCATATTTCTCCCCAGTGGTATTCTCAACCTGGTCCTAGAATCATGTTACAATAACTAAAGTTTTGCAAAATGATTTTTATTACTGTTGTACGTAACACAGCAATTCCCTGGTGGAGTGAACACTAGAGACGCTAAAACAACGACTTTTATCCCCTTTCACTCAAATCACGAGTAAAACGGCAGACTATCATTTCATAAACACTTATTTTTCTCTCTGTTCCTCACACAATACCATCTTATGACATATAAATACTCTTACTATAGCGCATGACTCATTTTATCATTTGCATTACATAACCAACTACATTTACAAGCTTGAACAAATTGCAGGGAAGCTCAACTGACAGAGTGTTGCATATGCAATACAACGGACTGGGGAACAAGTTCCGAAGAGCACGCGAGTCGACACGTGAGCCGAAAGTGTCACGGAAGCACCACAAAATGGCATGGTTGCTTCAGAAACTGTGTTTTTCATGTCACATTTGCTTTTTCTGACCCTTTTGGTTAGGTTTAGGTTTAAGGTTTAGGGTAGGGAGAAGGCACTCTCGAATTGCGATGTCAGAGCACCCAGCCCCTTGAGACATAAAGAAAGATCCAAAAAATTCAAATGAAGCTTTGAAGAAAGTTAGTAATGTTGTTGGTTTTGTGAATTGTTTTCTGAGGTTTGCTGTACCAAACCTTGCTGTTAGTGTTGGGTAAGTTACTCTAAAAAAGTAATTAATTACTAACTACTAACTACATCTTCTACAGTGTAATTAGATAACTGTATTATTTACTCTGTCTGAAAAGTAATTTCATTACTTATTATTAATTACTTTCTAAAACCCTTATCAACCTCGACCAGATGAAAAATTCAAGGATAGACATGAAACTGTTCTTTTAATTCTTTCAAATAAATCATATAAAATCAAATAAATTATTCTTGAACTGACCAAAGAATTTAAGGGGGCAGCTTTAAATGAGAAAACATATATTTTAACATTAGACGTTAAATTTCTATTTTGAATTCACTATTGCTTTATATAGAAGTGTTCTACGATCTATAAAGTATTTAACACAATTACATCAGGAGTAACTGTAATTAAATTACTGAAAAATTAAGAGTAATCCCTTACTTTACTTTTTCAATGAAAAAGTAATTTAATTACAGTAATTAATTACTTAGTAATGCATTACACCCAACACTGCTTGCTGTTGAGCAGATGGATGAATTTAATCAAATTAAACATAACTCAGATTCCATTATTTTTATTATCATTATTATCATCATCATCATTGCTGGTTTTATAGATATTATTATAATTAATAGTTGCCCAACAACAACAATAATTCAGCAAATAGGTAAAAGAAATTCATATATACGATTTAAACATGAAGGCAAGTGTAGAAGTTTGTGCTCATAGTTTTGAATGAATACATCACATTCAGTCGGGGGTCACATACAGTCTAGTCACACAAATATTTCAACACACAGCTGCCATGCGATACTCTGCCATTTGCCAATCTGTCATTTGTCAGATGCAGTGAAAAGGTGGCTTCAGTCCAGTAAGATGAAAGAAAATGATATGCAAAAATGTAATGAATAAAAGTACTATTTTTTCTTTTAAACTGCACTTAAGTACAAATCCCCTAAAATAATACTTAAGTATAATACTTAAGTATTTTAACTAGTAGCTTTTTTACTATAAATCTCCACTTTCACTTTCAGATGTAAAAGTGAAACTGAACAGGCACCACATTTGACTTTCAGATGTGAAAGTGAAAGTAGAGATTTATAGTAAAAAATGACTTAAATATTGATCTGTTTCGCACCCACACTTATCATATCACTTTTGAAGATATGGATTAAACCACTGGAATCTTATGGATTACTTTTATGCTGCTTTTAACTACTTTTTGGACCTTCAGATTTCTGTAACCATTCACTTACACTGTATGGACCTACAGATCTGAGATATTCTTCTAAAAAATCTTAATTTTTGTTCAGCAGAAGAAAGAAAGTCATACACATCTGGGATGGCATGAGGGTGAGTAAATTATGAGAGAATTTTCATTTTTGGGTGAACTATGCCTTTAATTACTTCTTCTCTTATAGCAGGCCAATGATGCCTCAGGGAACAGTTATTAAACTGATATTTTACTATATCAGCGTGTAGATTTTTTATGTCAAAATACTTCATACTTCCTACTTTTTTATATCTCAGTTTAAGTGCAGACATACAGTAACTACAAGTAACATTTCAGGTTGATTTCTTTAAAGGGATAGATCACCCAAAAATGAAAATTCAGTCATTGTTTACTCACCCCTGTGTTGTTACAACCCCATATGACTTTCTTTCTTTTTCTTAACACAAAGAGAGAAATTGTGAAAAAAATTTGAGCTCAGTAATGTCATACAATGGCAGTTTATGGTGACCACCTCTTCAAACCAGAGAGAAATATGATGCATTTCTATGCCCAGAAACTGAGAGAAAGGTGGAGGGAGCGGTAATGTCTGTCACCTCTTCTTCATTCTGAACCTGAGTGTGTGTGAGTGTGTGGGCGGGTTTGGGTGGTTTACGAGGACTTTTTTTTTAGGTTACAAACTGGTAATTACATGGGTATTATGCTATAAATGTGGTTTATGAGGACATTTCTAGTGTCCCCATAATTCAAATCACTTAAAAAACTAAACAATGTTTTTTTGAAACTGTAAAAATGCAGAAAGTTTTTTGTGAGGGTTAGGTTTAGGGGATAGAATCTATAGTTCATGCAGTATAAAAATCATTATGTCTATGGAGAGTCCTCATAAGGATAGCCGCACCAACGTGTGTGTGTGTGTGTGTGTGTGTGACAGACCTCTGCCTGAAGAGACCTTCGTGAAAACAGTCGGTAGGTTTAACATTCTCTTCCAAAAACAAGTAGTTTTAACTGACAAGTGAGATGTGGCTTGAATATTATGTTATCAGAATGACTTTGGACCGGTGCCAGTTCATAGTGGACGCTACTCTCCGCGAGATGCCAAATATTGAAACCAAGTGGTAGACAGAATATCCCGTCACTCGTCGCAGCTGCTTAGGACAAAAACTCTTAACAAAGAAAAGATAACTTTCATTAAGTGTCGTTTGGCATCTGGTTAGGACACGGTGTGACTTTAGCTACCTTCAACCCCATCTCTCTGTTTGACTGAGGACTCTGGTTCAAACAAACAAATAAGGCTGGTCATAGAAATGCATCTATTTTTCGACTAAAATCTCTTCAGACATATTTAATAAGTTCTGTTCTCTGGTTTGTGTGCAGCCATGTTGTGTTTTCTGTTGTTAATATCACTGGTGGTCCTGTTGAAGCATTGATGTGCACACAGGGCGGGTTTACGATTTCTGAGGCCCCAAGCAACTAACCATTTCGAAAAATGTTGCTAAATAAATGACAAAATTTATTTTAAATCATAATTTTTAATTCTTCCTATCAGCTTTTGTAGCCAAGTACATTCAAAATGTTTAATGAAATACAAATCCAGTTAAAGATAATTAATGCATGTTTTCCAGTTTTTCCACAATACAGTGATAAAAAAGCAATATTTACCTACATATATGTTTACAAAACACATTGTGTGTGTGTGTGTGTGTGTGTGTGTGTGTGTGTGTGAGAACAGGGTGTGCAAAACCTACTACTTCACCCAGTAACATTTTGAAATTCAGTTGTTACAGTATATATTAATATTATATCCCAACAATAATTTTTTTTCTTGTTGTCCAGATTGTCATTATAATATGATACAGTATTATTATTATTACTTTGAGGATTTGTTGTATACAATAGTAATATAGTTCTGTCTTATTTACTTTCACCTGGAGCTTATATTCTAATGCTGCTGTGTATTGTTCATTATGTTGCAAAAGGCTGTATTTTATGTAGGCTAAGCATCGTAGGCAACATTCGTTACAGTATTGTAACAGTAAACATACAAGCCACGGCGGCCCCTCAGCACACTAGAGCATAAAAAATAAAAAAAAACATTTTTTTAAAAACAACATTGCCGTTTATCAAGTGCTGAAACTTTGCTTGGTGCAGAATAATCTGGAATAATGTTAAAAATTGTAACAGTCACCTCTTTTCAGCCTGAACTTGTTCAGAATGTTAAATCTTTGTGACACATAGAAACAGTCTAGACGCAGCACAACGAATGAAACAGAACGCAGGTGTCTCGACATGCGTTTTTGAAATCTGAAGTTGTTTTTAATTTGACACAATTTCTAAAAATGTGCCGGTCCTACATGAGACACTGACGAAACAGCAAGACACGGTACAGCAGTCAAGGACATTCGTAAAGCGCGTTTACATAAAAAAACAATGGAAAAACATGCAAAAACACGTTCAGTGTGAACGGCCCCTCATCCGTTTTTCACGTATCTGTGTGAGTGAGCGCACATTTTTTTTTTTCATAAATTGCAAACCCGAACGCAAAGATTACTGACCCGAACCCGGCGGCTTCGTGAACCGCTCTGAGATCGCAGACAACAGTGTATTCGCGTGTGTACCCAGAACAACATGTCACCCCTCAAGTGGTTTTTGCAGAGCTTTCCTACTCGGGCCGAGGGGCCCCTGACGTCCGGGGCCCCATGCAATTGCGTGGTTTGCATGGTGGTTAAAACCGCTACTGTGTGCACAGAACAGAGGTAAGCCCTTTCGTTCACAAATCTAAAGGTGCCCTTTCTTTAATAAATTAAAATAGTTAAATAAAACAAAATTAAAATCTTGTCATAATCTCAGTACCGCAGCTCCCTATATGCATTTTACGCAGTCTGCATAGGGCACCAACTCCCTAGAGGGGCACCATCATACCCTAGGGGGGCACCAGAAACTCCACCGGCTGCCCTTACTCGCATGTCATACGTTATACAAGGACCTTGTAACATTCGCGGAACACAGTCGATTGCCCCACGCTCGCACTCTCTCATCGCGCCTTCGCACCATGCACCACGTTACCAGGGTAATGGTATGGTACTGAATGATTGATCATGTTCATATTTCATGATACTGTCATGGTACTCCAAGGTACTTTAAAAAATACCATGGTTTTACTATGACACATGTCATAAACATGGGGTTATCACAGACCATGTCTGAAAATAAATAAATAAACAAGTGTATTACCATGGTGCTTTTTGTGAGAAATATAACAGAATAGGCTATTATTTGTGATAAAGGAAAAATTGAAAAAATTATGTACAGTATATACTGTATATACAAGAAAATGGTTAAATACTCAAAAAGCAAAAGTTAAGTATTTATAATTACTACTCATTAAAAAAAAAAAATTAATCTGTGCCCTTTTTTATCCTTCCGCCCCTGTCCCTGCTAAGGTCTGTGCACGTCACTGTATTGAAGTTAATCGAACACCCAAACATGTGAGCGGCTGCAGCGCTATGCTCTTGTGCAAGGAGCTCTAAAGCTGTCTCATGTATGCGCACAGGAGATCGTTGAAGATTTTCACTTAATAATACATTAGGATTTGTATTGTTTCTCACCAAACCTTATCGTATTCCTTCAGTACAAGACATGAGTCGCATACAATAATTTACTAGACTTCTGAATAATACATTTGCGTCCATTTGAAGCTTGAAAAGGTGGTCACCATAAACTGCCATTGTATGGCATCACTGAACAAAACATTTTTTCACAATTTCTCCCTTTTTGTTAAGAAAAAGAATGTAAGTCATATGGGGCTATAACAACACAGGAGTGAGTAAACAGGGTGAACTAATCCTTTAAGCTCTATGGAGCTATCAAAACATTGCTCTGTTTTTTGTGCATTCCAATCAGCCTGATACAGCAACATTGGCTTAACCAATGGTGTCAGTTTGTGGACCAATGTCAGGAGGGGGAAGTGTTCAGGAAACCTGTTTAAAAAAAAAATCTGTTTTTTGCAGTTCCATTTGGTGATGCTAGTGGTGCAGAAATTACACAGTCCAGCTTTGACATTCAAAGCAAAATGAAGAAATGCTGCAGAAATAGCCTAATGTCCTTTTCCCTCCTTCTCGAATTACCTGCCAGTTGTTTCTACAGGATCTTGATGTTGAATGCCATTCTGTAATTTCCAAAAGTCCATTCATCTAGTGCTCCCCCAAATTCAGGTCTGATGTTTGGCTGCATTTATTTCCTATTTAATGCCCGATTAGCCCCCCTTGTGCCGGTTTGTGTTTCATTTACATGGACGGTTGGCTTAACAAACGTCTTGAGGTTGCAATTATGGAATCAAGAGGGATGGGACTCTATTTCCTAAGCTGTTTTCTTTTCTCTTAATTGTGCTGTGAACTGTAATCAGAGAAGGGCTGACGGCATTTATCCCTTCATTACGCGGTTGATTATGGAACATTGCCTGATACCCTGACAGAAAAAAAGGAATTTATCTAAAACGTCCCCTGTATGCGTGCAGTCCAGAAAGGTGCTCTATCTTTGTGGTGCAGTGTTGCCAGTCTCGACAGATTAATGCTATATACAACTGACATTGGCAGGTAGTAAAGTTCAAGTATTCCGCTGAGCGACATTCTGTTGCCTTTACCTAAAATCCAACCTTTCAAAACCCTTTTTCATTTCCCCCTCTAAGGTGGAATAATATTTAAGTATGGTGATCTAGGGTAATCAAAACCCTCCCGTCCTCTGCGGTCAGTGAGCATGCACTGCTGGTGGTGCCTTCACAACAAGGTACAAAGTCACTTTCTAGAGCCTGCATGCTCTCCATTCCTCTGTGGTGGAACAAGTTCCCAACCTCAAACTGATCTGCTGAGACCATCACAACCTTGAAATGGCTGAAGACACACCACAAGCACTTAAGTAAACCATAAATACTGTATAGTAAAAGGTACTTCCTATCAATAAACTATATATATATTTATAAAAACTCTTTTCCCCTTTTCCTGCTCTTCTGTATTACTTCTGCTTACTGATGAGACAACATGGTCACACAGGAGATAAACATGTTGCTTTCACAAGTTTATGTACACTGAAATCAACCACATACTGCCAAAATACACCGATTAGCCAAAACATTATGTCCACCTGCCTAATATGATATTGGTCCTCCACATGCCGCCAAAAACAGTGCCGACCTGCCAAGGCATGGACTCTACAAGACTCCTGAAGGTGTCCTGTGGTATCTGACACCAAGACATTAACAACAGATCCTTCAAGTCCTGTAAGTTGCAAGGTGGAGCTGCCATGGATCGGACTTGTTGGTCCAGCACATCCCACAGATGCTCAATCGGATTGAGATCTGGGGAATTTGGAGGCCATGGCAACACCTTGAACGCTTCATAATGTTCCTCAAACCACTCCCGAACAATGTGTGCAGTGTGGCAGGGCACATTATCCTGCTGAAAGAGGCCACTGCCATCAGGGAATACCATTGCCATGAAGGGGTGTACCTGGTCTGCAGCGATGTTTAGGTAATTGACACGTGTCAAATTGATGTCCACATGAATGGCCGGACCCAGAGTTTCCCAGCAGAACATTGACCAGAGCATCACACTCCCTTCACCGGCTTGTCGTCTTCCCACAGTGCATCCTGGAGCCATCACTTCCTCAGGTAAATGGTGCACACGTAAATGGCTGTCCACGTGATGTAAAAGAAAACGGTACTCGTCGGACCAGGTGACCTTCATCTACTGCTCCAAGGTCCAGTTCCGACGCTTGCATGCCCATTGTAGGCACTTTCGATGGTGGACAGGGGTCATCATGGGCACTCTGACCGGTCTGCGGCGGGATGCACTGCACTGTGTGTTGTGACACAATCCTCCTGTAACCATCATTAACATTTTCTGTGACTTGTGCCACAGTAGACCTTCTGTCGGTTTGGACCAGACAGGATTGCCTTCGTTGCCCTTGCGCATTGATGAGCCTTAGGCACCCAACACCCTGTCGCTGGTTTGTCCCTCCTCGGACCACTGTTGGTAGGTACTCACCACTACTGACCAGGAGCACCCCACAAGCCTTGCCATTTCAGAGATGCTCTGACCCAGTTGTCTGGCCATAACATTTTGGCCCTTGTCAAAGATGCTCAGGTCTTTACTCCTGCCCATTTCTCCTGCATTCAACATGTTGATTATAACAACTGATTGTTCGCTTACCATCTAATCTACCCAGATGTTGACATGTGGCCTTGTTAGGAGATGATCAACGTTATTCGCTTCACCTGTGATTGGTCATAATATTTTGGCTCATCAGTGTATAATGATAAATATATTAGCACCCACATCAATGGACAGTAACCTTTTGTTTATTCTAAGTGCGTGCTGCAGTTATATTCACAGTCAAGAAAATGGATGAAGATCTCTACTGCAAACTAACGTTGTCAGGACCCACTTTATTTTAGGTGGCCTTAAATACTATGTACTTAACCATTTGATACTTATTATGTACATTCATGTTGTTGCATTTTAATTACATTTAAAATACTTGCATTTAATTACATTTGTAATTACACTGTTAACTTTACCCCTAACCCTAACCTAACCCTTACCCCAAAAGCTAACTCTATCCCCTAATCCTAACCCTACCCTTACTCCTAAACCTAACCGTACCTCAAACTCAGTAGCAGCAAATGTGGGAATTGTGCAGAACAACATGTAGTTACACAGTAAATACATAGTCTTCTATGTATTTAATTTTAGCACATAGTAGTTAAGGCCACCTAATATAAAGTGTGACCCGTTGTCATTTTCACTGTAACTTCAAAGGGGGCAAGACAATGTTGTCGACATGAGCGCTGAATACAAATATGCATTCTTGTTGACTTTATTACATCATTTACAACTAAAAATACAACTCTCTTTTGGTGCTACTCTGTGGACATTTCACCTGGAAACTGGAGCTCAAATGTGCCCATTCGTTCAATAACACTTCCAGCTTCGATCACTCGGGGGCAGTGCTTTGACTTTCTGTAAGCACAGACCGATTTCAGCAGCATAATTTTAGACCTACTTTCTCTGAATTCACAGTGTGATCAGTCTGCTTGAGGCTTGGCTATGCTGTACTGCAAATATTGTTGGCTCCTGTGTGATAAATTGTGTATGATGTTCCTCCTTTGTAAGTTGATTTATAGCATTGGCTAAATGATTAAATGTACAGTAAATGTTAAACGCAAACAATCTGAACACCTTAATAGTAAAGGCATTCAATTCCCATGCTAGTCTAGGATGGTTTCTGCTAGTGTGTTGCTGATCTGGCTGGTGGATCAGCATGGCAATGTTGTGCACCAGCAAAACTTAGCTTGAACGCCTGCTGACATGGCTCCATCCACTAGACCGGATCTGGTGCCCCCTTTTTAGTAAGATCAGTGAGCGGGCTGGTGACGGTCGAATAGTTAGGCACAAACCTACGATAATAGCCAGCCAGCCCCAGGAACAGTCTCACCTCTTTTTTGGTCTTAGGTCTTGGGCAGGCTGCAATCACTGTGGTCTTATCAATTTGGGGCTGCACCTGCCCATGACCCAAGTAGAAGCCCAGAGACCATACTTCCACCTGCCCAACTGCGCACTTCTTTGAATTTGCTGTTAGTCCTACCTGTCTCAACGACCTCAGGACAGCCCTCAGATGCTGCAGGTGCTGCTGCCAGTCATTACTGTAAATAATGATGTCGTCGAGATAGGTAGCAGTGTAAGCAGCGTGCGGTCTGAGGATTCGGTCCATGAGCTGCTGAAACGTAGCCAGGTCCCCGAACAAACCGAACGGAAGCATCACGAATTGGTGTAGTCCAAACGGTGTGGAAAATGTAATATTTTCACAGGACATGGGAGTTAAGGGGATCTGCCAATATCCCTTTGTTAAATCCAGTGTTGAATAAAAGTGAGCCGCACCTAACCGTTCGAGTGGCTCATCAATCCGAGGCATCGGGTATGCATCAAATTTAGACACTGCATTGACTTTTCTATAATCCACACAGGACCACACTGTCGCACTTCGGAACCAAAACCAACGGGCTGGCCCAGTCACTGTGTGATTCTTCTATTACCCCCATATCCAGCATGGCCTTTAATTCTTCCCGAACCACTTTTTTTGTGCTCGGGTAATTGGTAGGGATGACTACATACCACTACCACTGAGGTTGTCTCGATATGATGCTCAATGAGAACCGGAAAGAGACGAGAACATGTCTGAGAATTATCCTTGCAACCTGGCAACCTCCGTGATTTGGGATGGTGAGAGGTAGTCTCCACAAGTGACCAGGGTGACTCGATTGGTGACTTTTAAATTCACCTCCGGTCCGAGCTCCTCCCTCTCCAGAACCACCATCACCAAAGTCACGGGGACCACCTCTCTCCACAGTTTTGGGAGGTTGAGGTGGAAAATCTGACGTGCTCCACCTCTATCCATTCGTTTCACCACATAATTGATCCTTGTCACTTGGTGAGTAATTTAGAGCTTGATGTGGGGAGCAATACAAGGAATTTATCTCCCAGTGTAAATTCCCGTATCCAAGCAAATTCTCCTGTGTTAATTGCCCCAGTGTATGGAGTTTTGCTCTCAGGTCAAGAACATATTGAATTTTGCTTTTGCTGTTTGAAGGTCCCTCCTCCCAATTTTCCCATAGAACGTCGAGCACGCTGAGCGGTTTATGCCTGTACAATAATTCAAATGGGGAGAACCCCGTGGAGGCTTGCGGGACCACTCGTACTGCAAATAATAGGGGCTCGAGCCATTTGTCCCAATTTCGAGCGCCTTCGTGCACAAACTTAGGAATCATATTCTTTAGGGTCTGATTAAATCAATCGATCAAGCCATCCGTTTGGGAGTGGTAAACGCTGGTCCGAATTGATTTAATCCCGAATAATTCGTACAGTTTGCGTAGTGTACGTGACATAAACGTAGTGCCCTGATCAGTGAGGATTTCTTTTGGAATACCCACTCGGAAGATTATTCTGTAGAGTGCCTCCGCAACACTTCATGCTGAAATGTTGCGCAGAGACACAGCTTCCGGATATCATGTTGCATAGTCCACCAGAACCAATACAACGTGATGTCCGCGTGCCGTCCACTCTAATGGTCCAACAAGGTCCATTCCAATCCTTCCGAAGGGGACCTCGATTAATGGAAGGGGGCGAATGGCACTCTTGGGGTGGCCGGCGTATCACCAACTGACAATCATGGCATGCTGCGCACCACCTGCGAACATCCCCGCAAATGCCTGGCCAATAGAAACTGCTGTAAGTCTGCTCTAGTTCTAAGTACTAAACTTTGAAAGCCTTTTGGATTGTTTTTTCCGTGTTTATTTTTGCTGTTTTTTGGTGTCTTTTTCCTGAGTTCTTTGGAGATAATTTTTTCCTCCCTTTGGATCCTTTTTGGACTAAAGATTTTTCTGTTTTGTGGTTGTCAGTAAGAAATTGCTTTTTGTACCCTTTTTGCTATTTTTGTTAATAAACTCTTCTGAGTTCATTTAAGAACGTGTCTGACTTTAGTGGTTCAACTCCCTTCTGTGGCGGAAATTAAGACTCTTGCGCCAGAGACCCAAGTTCTAAGCCCGGCTCTGACAGAATAACCAAGCCACATTATAAACCCAGAGATGCCTAATGCTCAGGAACTCCTGGCCACAATTGCTCAGCAGGAGTCCACAATCCAACGCCATGAGTCAGCACTAGTTCAGCAAGACACTGTGATGGCTAATCACTCACAAGTGCTGTCTGATCTCATGATTTCTGTCTGTCAGATCCTGGACCAGCTGCCCTCTACTTCAGCTACTGCTTCTACTGCTGCCTCGGTACCCCTTCCGGATTCTCGAGTGCTCTCTCCTCTGATTGAACCTTGCCTACCTCCACCACAACATTTCTCAGGTGATCCCAGTGCATGTGATGGGTTCCTGACTCAATGCTCTCCTCACATTTGAATTACAACCATCTTCCTTCCCCTCAGATTGGGCCAAGATCACATATGTTATCATCCTCCTTTCTGGCAAGGCTCTTTCTTGGGAAACAGCGGTCTGGAAGGCACAGGCACCCTTCTGTTCAAGTTATTCTGTGTTTGAAAAGGAGTTCAAGCGAGCCTTTGACCACCCCCTCAGTGGCCGGCAAGCCTCTAAGAGATTTCTCACCCTCCGACAAGGTAATGGCAGCGCGGCTGAATATGCCATACAGTTTCGGACAATTGCAGCAGGGAGCGGCTGGAACGACGAGGCCCTCATGGTGTGTTTCCTGAATGGTCTGTCTGAGGCAATCAAGGATGATATGGCTACCAGAGAACCTGCTCGTGATCTCGAGACCCTCATGGATCAAGCAATCCGGCTGGATAATCGCCTGAGGGAGAGAAGACTGAACCGGCCATCTGTTTCCACATTGTCTGCCAGTCCAGCACTTGCTCAAATGCTACCAGTGCCCCATGGGTCCTCGGAACCCATGCAATTGGGAAGGACTAGGCTTTCCCCATCAGAACGAGATTGTCGCATGAGAGAGCGCTGTTGTCTATATTGTGGATTGTATGGTCATTTTCGCTCCACTTCAGCTTTCGGGAAATGCCCAGTCCCGTACAGGCAAGGAAGGACTGTAACGGGAGTTACACGCACAGCTTCACCTTCCAACTCTGGATTGTTCCTTCCCATCACACTCACTTGGGGAGATCAAAAAAACCAACTCCAGGCATTGATTGATTCTGGTGCTGCCGGGAATTTCATGGATATTTCCTTTGCCAAAAGTCTCCAGATTCCTATTAATTCCCTTCCTGCCCCCCTAACTGCGACAGCCTTGGATGGAAGACCGTTAGCTCCAGGGAAAATAACCCACCTCACCTCTCTCCTTTGTCTCGTCACTTACCAGCACCAGGAGAGAATGTGCTTTCATCTTATACAGACTCCAGAGTTCCCAATTATCCTCGGTCACCCCTGGCTCCTCCAGCATAACCCACACTTTGACTGGTCCACTGGCGCTGTTCTCAGTTGGGGTCCCACCTGTCAGACTACATGCTTGGCCCAGAACTCCCCTGATCTTGTTCTCGAGTCCCAAGAAGCCCTAGATCTGTCTCAAGTCCCTGCTCAGTACCACCACCTCAAAGCAGTGTTCAGCAAAAGGAAGGCCACCTCCTTACCTCCTCATCGCCCCTATGATTGCGCCACTGAGCTGCTCCCAGGAACCTGTCCCCCCAGAGGTCGTATATTCTCTTTGTCTCCCCCCGAACGAACTGCGATGGACAAATGCATTAACGAATTCCTTGCGGCAGGTATTATCCAACCATTCACTTCCCCTGCTGGAGCTGGATTTTTTTTCGTTGGGAAGAAGGATGGCGGACTCCGGCCATGTATTGATTACAGGGGCCTTAATAAGATCACTATTCGAAACCGCTATCCCTTGCCACTAATGGCCACTGCTTTCAAAATTTTGCAAGAAGCCTCCATTTTCACTAAGCTTGACTTGCGCAATGCCTACCATCTCGTGTGCATCAGACAAGGAGATGAATGGAAGACCGCCTTCAACACGCCCACTGGGCAGTATGAATATTTAGTTATGCCCTTCGGTCTCACTAATGCTCCTGCAGTATTTCAAGCTCTCATCAATGATGTTCTCAGAGACATGCTCAACCAATTTGTGTTTGTCTACTTAGACGATATCCTCATCTTTTCGAGTTCCCTCCACGAGCATGTAAAACACGTCAGTAAGGTTCTCAGACATCTTCTTGATAACCATCTTTATGTTAAACCTGAGAAATGTGAGTTCCATGTGACCAAAGTTCAGTTCCTGGGGTTCATTATCAAGCCTGGCCAGATACAAATGGACCCTCAAAAGGTTCAAGCAGTTGTGGATTGGCCCTCCCCCTCGTCGGTAAAGGAAGTACAGCGTTTCCTTGGCTTTGCCAATTTTTATCGCAAGTACATCCGGAACTTCAGTACTGTGGCAGCTCCTTTATCTGCCCTCACCAAGGGGAACACAACCAGCTTTAATTGGGGACATGAAGCAGAGTTGGCCTTCAGCAAACTCAAAAGCCATTTTACCTCTGCACCTATTCTCATTCTCCCTAACCCAGATAAACCCTTCATCATGGAGGTCGATGCTTCAGACGTAGGGGTTGGAGCTGTGCTGTCCCAAAGGGGGGAGGACAACAAGTTGCATCCATGTGCATTCCTTTCCCACCGCCTTACACCAACTGAGATGAACTATCATGTAGGGGATTGAGAGTTACTGGCAGTTAAGCTAGCGCTTGAAGAGTGGAGGCATTGGCTTGAGGGAGCAAAACACCCATTCCAAGTATTCACAGACCACAAGAATCTGGAATACATTCAGCAGGCAAAGCGACTCAACCCCCGCCAGGCACGTTGGTCCTTATTCTTCAACTGATTCAAGTCCATCTTATCCTACCGCCCCGGCTCTAAGAACCTAAAACCTGATGCTTTGTCCCGAGTATATGTAAACACTCCTCAGGAAGATTCTATTGCATCGATTATCCCCAGTTCCAAGATAATAGCTCCTATCAGGTGGGATCTGGAAAATACTGTAAAACAAGCCCAAGCCCGAGAACCTGACCCAGGAGGGGGGCCAACCCACTGCCTGTTTGTCCCTAAAGCTGTCCGCTCCCAGATCCTCCAGTGGGGACACTCCTCTCGTCTCACTTGTCATCCTGGTACCTCTCGCACTCTTGAGTTCCTCCAAAGACGATTTTGGTGGCCAACTATCAAGGAGGATGTGACAACATTTGTAAACGCATGTCCCACGTGCAACCAAAGTAAGGTCCCTCACCATTCTCCTCAGGGGCTATTGCATCCTCTCTCCATACCTCATAGACCTTGGTCTCATCTTTCCATGGATTTTATCACTGGACTTCCGCTATCACAAGGCAACACCACTATCATGGTCATAGTTGATAGATTCTCCAAGGCTGCCCAATTTATTCCTCTGCCCAAACTACCCACTGCTAAAGAAACTGCTGAATTGGTTATAAACCACGTCTTCCGAGTCTTTGGCATCCCACAAGACATCGTCTCTGATCGAGGACCCCAATTTTCCTCCCGATTCTGGCGGGCATTTTGTCAATCTCTGGGGGCTACAGTGAGTCTATCTTCTGGGTTCCACCCGGAGTCCAATGGGCAAACGGAGAGGCTTCACCAAGATCTTGAGACTACACTGAGGTGTATGGCAGCTAACAACCCATCCTCTTGGTCTTCCTTCATCATGTGGGCAGAATACGCTCACAATACCCTTCGCTCCTCTGCTACAGGCATGTCCCCTTTCGAGTGCCAGTTGGGATACACCCCTCCACTATTCCCTGAGCAAGAAGTGGAGGTTGCAGTTCCCTCTGCTCAACAGTTCGTTAAACGTTGCCTCCAGACATGGAAAAAAGCCCGACTCAAGCTCTTGAAGGTCTCTCAGCAGTATCAGCACCAGGCCAATCGCAGACGCAGACCTGCCCCCACTCTGCGCCCCGGCCAAAGAGTCTGGCTCTCCACTAAGAACATTCCCTTGCGGGTGGAATCCCGTAAACTTTCCCAGAGGTTCATTGGCCCCTTCAAGATTGCCAGGAAAGTAAACCCAGTTACTTATCTTTTATACTTGCCTAAGTCTTTGAAGATAAATCCCACTTTTCATGTCTCACTGTTAAAACCTGTTTTGTCTTCTCCTTTTCTTGCGACAGGTAAACCTCCCCCTCCTCGTATCATTGGTGGCCAGCCAGCTTACACAGTCCACAGAATACTGGATGCCCGTCGAGTACATGGGTCCCGGCAGTATCTTGTGGACTGGGAAGGCTATGGCCCTGAGGAGTGCTCCTGGGTTCCTGCCAAGGACATCTTGGACCCCAAACTAATTCAAGAATTTCATGCTCGCAAGTCCAGTCGTCCGGGAGGGAACGTCAGGAGCCGTTCCTAGAGGGAGGGGTCCTGTCAGAGTTTTTGCTTTAATGTTATATTTTGGCCACTAGAGGCCCTCATTGTGTTTCATTTCAGTTTCCCGCCTTGTATCATGTGTTATTGTTTTCACATGTGCCTCGTTCTGGGCTGTGTATTTAAGCTGATCACTTCCTTTTGTTTCTTTGCTTGGTTATTGATGTTCCTAGCCAGTTGCTGCCATAAGTCTGCTCTAGTTCTAAGTACTAAACTTTGAAAGCCTTTTGGATTGTTTTTTTCCCTGTGTTTATTTTTGCTGTTTTTTGGTGTCTTTTTCCTGAGTTCTTTGGAGATTATTGTTTCCTCCTTTTGGATCCTTTTTGGACTAAAGATTTTTCTGTTTTGTGGTTGTCAGTAAGAAATTGCTTTTTGTACCCTTTTTGCTATTTTTGTTAATAAACTCTTCTGAGTTCATTTAAGAACGCGTCTGACTATTGGGTTCAACTCCCTTCTGTGGCTCAGTGGTGGAAATTAAGACTCTTGCGCCAGAGACCCAAGTTCGAATCATGGCTCTTACACCTCATTTGTCTGAGTGTTCTGCGTCACTCGATACAACTGATCCTTGATAACTGAAAAATATGGATATGCAGGTACAATGTCTGGCTAGAGGTGTTGACTATCAATCACTTTCACTTGATCAAAGGTGTGCCGAAGGGTCTCGTCTCATGTCTGCTCCAGAGGGAAATCCCCTGCCGGGAATCCTCTAAGGGCCAGGGAAGCCGAGGCTTCCCCCTCTGTTACATCCTCCTGATGTGGAGCTGATGTAGATGGCCCTGGCACTGTCTTCCCAGCCAGCGAATCACACACCATACACCGAAATATTTTGTTGTAGGACCCATCTACACACATTCCCCTTAATAAAGTTGTAAATGCCAGCCAATTCATTCCCAAGATTAGTGGATGGGAGAGGCAGGGACTAACCACAGCCTTAACACTATGCTTTTGCCCCTGAAATTGAATAATGACTGTCACTACATTGTAATTTTGAATATCCCTGTGTACACACCTTACCTTCACCCACCAGCTTGTATCCAAAGCCTCGGACTGAACCAAGCTTTGGTGAATGAAGGTTTGATTACAACCTGAATCCACCAAGGCTTGATAAGTACCCCCCTTAATACTCAAAGGTATCCGGTACGCTCCTGCTCGATCAGGGGTGGCTTGTTGCATGTTGGGGTCCCGGACCAATGTCTCCACCTCCACCGTGGGACATCGGTCCTGGAAATGCCCAGGTTTACCGCAGCTCCAGTAGACTGGCCCAGACTTCACGCCCACACCAGTAGATTCACCAGCCTGTGGGGGAGAGCGGAGAGGGTTAGGGGAAACCGGCGGGACCAGGTAACCGGTTTTGGGGTTGAAATTCCAGGTTTCCGGGGAATAGGAACAGAATGAGGGGAAGGAGAGGGGGAAGGAGGAGAGAGAGAGGGAGAGAGAGAGAGAAAGAGAAGAAGAGGGCTCGCCGGCCCCCGAATACGCCATCATATCTGCCAGCTGGATTGCCTCATCGCGACGCCGGGTGGTGGCACTGGACCCATTCCGCCATCCCTTTCGGTAGTCAGTTGATCAGCTGCTGCAGCACTACCAGGTCGATTACGGCTGCTGCGTCACATTCTGCTGCCAGCAGCCACTGCCAGCAGGAGTCACGGAGCTGTTGGGCAAAGGCAAACGGGCGGCCGAGCTCACCAAGTGTCAGCGAGCGGAAGAAAAGGTGGTGCTGCTCTGCGCTGTGGCCGATCCGTTGCAAGATGGCACATTTCAAGTCCTGATACCTCAGGAATTTGGTGACGGGTAGTTGTTGGGCTACCAGTTGTACTTCTCCCGACAGCAGCTGCAGCAGGTGGACCGCCCACTGGGAAACTGGCCATCCCACTGCTTCCACCACACACTCAAACAGCTCCACGAATGCCTCTGGGTTATCCTCTGGCCCCAACTTGGCGAGCGTGAAGTGGGTCATGGCGGGGGCGGCGGCTGAGATCATGCCAATGGAAGCCCCCTGGGGTATCAAGCTCCGTAGCACCTGCCGGTCCTCTGCTTGAGCTTGAAAGAGGGCCTGGAATCACTGCTCCTGTTCCTGGTGCAGCTCAAGCAGAGCTTGATGTTGCATTTGGTGGATGCTGGACAGGGTCTTGATCAGATCGGCGAAGGGCAAGGACTCTGTAACTTTCTCCAAATTCCCAAGTTTCGTCACCACTGTGATAGATCTCAAGTTCTCTTCTCAAGGAGAAAGAGGGCTGGGTAAATGTCCAATGTAAGTCTTTTTATTACACACTTTTCAGCGTAACAAACTTCAGCACAACGTAAACGAATGCACTCACACATGAACTCAGCTGTGTGCATCTCTCTCTCTCTCTCTTCCGGCAGTCTGGACTGCCCTTTTAAACCACTCCAGACCTCACTGCAACACAAAACAGCTGTTAGAGGTGATTTTCCCCAGGTGTCAATCCTTACCGCTCTTCCTCTCCCGGCCTCAATCTCCACAGATGTCGATTGGCCATGCCCACATCACTACAACATTGTTTCCTAAATGCACCTGCAGCTCTGTACTGTTAAGTCAATTAGGAAACGCATTATGAAATTAGGAAGATCTCCATGATCAACATTCACACTGAGTTTCAGGATGTTTTGAAGCTCAGATTTGTAACAATAACAGTTTGCGCCTAAATTAGCAATTAGGTGAATGTGTAAAAAATAAGCACAATGTACTATACAGTCATGTCTATGAACTACATTTTCACAGGTGGCATTACACAGAGACAGTTTCCCTTTGTGGATAATGACAGCGGTTTTAGAGGCTTTAAGTTTTTCCATGCAATCATTCATTGTGGGAAAAGGTTTTTTTAAATAGTTAATCAAGCTGTCAGATATGTCATAATATCAAACTTCTTTGAAAGCAGCACTCACAAAGAGCTGCCCAATGCGTACATTTTCTGTTGTGAAGTCTCTGGTCAATAGGCTGCGTATGGAAAGATATCGAGAGTATGTGTTACAGTATGAACTGAAGTCACTGGAGACAGTCCATACATATTAATGATATTATAGAGCCAATCAAGTGAAACAATGTCTTCTGGGAGCTGTTGAACAAAAAGACTATAACTAGTGATGGTGACAGTTGTAAAAAAATCTGGTGAAATGAAAACCGTTCTAGTTTCTTGCCCAAACTCCTAAGGGGTTCATGTCAGAACACACAGGATGGAGGAGAATTCAAGATGTTGCACTACAGGGAGAGGAGGTGAGAAGCCTAACCCACATCACGCAGTAAATTCATTATCACCCTAACGGTGTATTTTCCTTGTCAAACCTAAGAGACTGCATTTCTTCAGATTTCTCTATTAATTAATTCCATGGTCAAGGGAATTTAATGGAATAGTTTACCCAATTGTTCAGCAAAAGTCTTGACAAGGCTAAACAATGCAAGTTCTCGCCTGATAATGCAAGCCACTGCTTCACTCATAGGGTTTATGAACGTCAATTGTTTTGCTAATAAATGACTTGTTGGTCACCAAAACCTATAGTATTTCTTCAGAAGACTTGGAATATGACACAGACTATTTTTTTTTTATACTTTTAGGTCTTCTTTTAGGCTTTAAAGTGAGGCATTATTCACTACCATTGTATTAAAAGAGGCAAGGGGGGTTTCATTAAAACATTTATTGTGTTCAGCATAAGAAAGTCATAGGGGTTTAGAACAACATGAAGGTGAGTAAATTATGACAATTTACATTTTTAGGTGAATTATCCCATGTTCACCCAAATGTGAAATTTCAACCATCTACTCACCTTCATGTCTTTCCAAACCCACTGTATTTTTACTTTTATGTGAAATACAAATGAAGAAATTTAGTAGAATGTCCAGGCTGCTGTCAAGCTCCAAAATGGACCAAAAGAGTGTCTATTTGACATATGTGCTATATTTCAAGACTTCTAAAGTCATGTGATAGCTATGTATGAGAAACAGGCCAAATTCAAATAAAATCTAAAAATGTTTTGTATTTCAGAGAAAAATCATATATTTTTGTATTTATTTTTTACTTTGTGCCTATTTGATTCAAGGGCAAACCTTGGGAACATTGATTACAATGACAAAGTAATAGACGGACCACATTAGCAACTGTGCTTAGAGGGAACATTTTGCAAAGCTTTCACTTAATAGGAAAGGAAATAATGGACTTTAATACTGAGTTCTCCTTGACCAGTAACCCCAGCTCGTTACAGCTCTGGCTTTATGTTAGTTGGGCACATTGTGTGATGATAGACAGGGGTAGAGCTCATCCTGCTGTAGGATGTGGTACAGTAGTAGGTCACACATTCCAGCCCCTAATTAATACAGAGTGCTGAATACACAGGATTTCTAAAAGCTAACAGCACCTTTTTGAAGAGAATCCTGAGAACCCCAAACCCCCTAGTATATTTTTGAATTGAATTCAACAATGCACATCTTGCATCAACCCCGACAATGTATACAATTTAAAAGGATTAAAGTAAAGGACTAATGGGCTTTTCATAAAAACCTCATCCTGTGTGAAACGCTACATCTGAATGTTCACAGAGCAGTACAGTGTACAGTACAGTATTGTGCTTTATCTGGATCATCATCATGCCCTATTTCACAAGAACAGAATTACTGCACAAAAGCAGAACTTTAAACAAAATAAACTATACACTGTGTAGTAGTATTGGAAAAGTGGAAGAATTTGGAAAGTATTACTATTATTACTATTATTATTATTTTAATTATAAAATGGACATTGAAAAATAGATATATAGAAGCCAAGTTCAACATGGCAATATCGAAAACTGAAGGGAGACATTTTAACAAAACCATATGCAAGTCAAGTGCAATAAAATTTTACTTCCACGTATCACTAGCATTTTATTCTCGCGTAGCCAGGCCTTTGACTAAAACTGCAACAGAGACCTTTGACTAACAGTCTGTGGGCTGCCGTCTGAGGCTGAGACTACTAGCATTCCATCCAGAGAGCCAGTTGTGAGTTTGTGACTCATTTTGAATGTCTGAGACACAATGTTTACATAAAGACAATGTGTTTTCCTAAAAGCTCCTGGCTTTATTTTTCTCTTTGCTAAAGATCCCTGTTTTACAGGCCCAGAGGTCTAGGCAAGACTATACCAGTATTATACTGTACCTCACTTCCACAAAGCCCCAGAAAGTTTTTAAACTCACCAGAATTGTCAATGTCACTTTATTTTGGGCTGATATCACAAAATGTTGAAGATTCAACAGATTGAAGATTCAAGATTTCAGTTGAGGATATGATCCTGGAATGCTTTTAAAATGGGAACCTGATATTATTGAACCCACCACACTCTCATGGCGAAATTGTCAGGATTCTTACGACTTTTCTAAATTTGGCAAATTCTTATAATATCGTGCACTCATTTGAATTCCTATGACTTTCACTACATCCAGTGACGTCGCTGGACATCGTTTCCATCTAATACGTGACAATTACTTGCTTCTTTCACACACAACAGCTTCCTATCATGTTTACACACTCTACTGATTGGTTGGGTTTAGATAAGGTGTTTGGGTTAGGGCATAATATCAATAAGTATGTCCTTAAGACCTCGTGCGTGGAACTTGCACTTACTTCTGCATTAGACATCCAGGAATTTGCACGTGATGAAATCGAGTTTATGCGAACAACATCATGCAAGACCATACGAAATAGCCAACTTGTAAATTATGTATGACTTTTCAAGAGATCAGGTAGTTGAAACCTATGTACTGGAACATGCAACTAACGATGACTGTAATTTTCATCATACTCTTTATTTATAACTATATTTCACAATGTTGATCTCTTGCCAAGATGATTATCTAATCCTAACTATGTCCAATCAAAATGAAGTAAACAAGTATTATGGGAGTTACGTAAGCAATAATGTATAAAGCTTCTGAATTATTTTGTTCAGTGGAGTCTCTACTGAAAAGAGATCTCTCCAGCTGTATACTAATAAACGAGATAAAAGAGAAACTGGAGTCCGGGTTGAGTTATTATGTTGCAGCATAAGTCTAGATATGCGAGTTTAGTATTATGGTAACTCGCTAGCGTGTTGTGACAGAATACAAGATTACCAGATTGTGTGAGTACTGATTGCGGGCAGGACTCTGCCAACCTCTCAGTGGATTCTGAGTTGTAACGGACTGGGAAACTAGGAGACCAGTGTTAGTTAGGTAATTTAGGGAATTTACTTCTGTTTTGGGTCAGTACTGAAAATTTCCATGACACTCTCAAAATGATAAACAATAAATCTCTAACTGCCAAGCAAGTCATGACAAAATAAATTCTGAACATTTCTTTAACTTTTCATTCCTGTTTGCTTTTTGTGAACTATGGCACTAACAAATGGCTTTGATCTTAAAATGTTCCATGACAAAGTGCCAAGTTGCCCTCTTTAGCTGACATGATTCAGGAAATGGATCGTCTACAATACAAATCTAACTGAACTGCTATGTTCCCTGCCTGTCACTCACTCAACGTTGTGTCGATGTAGTGACACTAGGGGTTCGATCTTGAGAGCCCCAATCACCTTTGCTTAAAATAGAAAAGGCCAATGAAAATTGGTGAGTGGAATTTGCATGCCACTCTCCGCCCTGGACAAACAGGAATAAAAGGAGATGTTGTGCATCACTCATTCAGATTTTTTCTTCGGAGCCGAATGCATGCTTGTGTTCGTCCTCTCACCTTTCGCTTACACTGCTGGATTTTACGCTGCATATCAGCGGTCACCCTCGCACGGTCGAGTGTTGTGCTTCCCCTGGGTGCTTCTGCGGCTGAGTCCGCAGGTGCTAAAAGAGTATATTCAAAAGAGTATATTTCCTTCTAAAAGAGCTCGCACAAACACTTGCCATCTTTTTAAAGATGTCCTTCCGCATTTGTGCTACTGGATGTGGCCGTTATCTCTCCCCTCCGGACAGCCATGAAATCTGTCTCAAGTGCTTGGGGCGCCAGCACGCCGAAGCAGCTTTCATGGAAGGGTTACGTTCTTATTGCGAGAACATGCCCATCAGGACGTTGCGGTCACGGCTCACTTCCTTCTTCATGAAGCAAAGAGCCACCGCGGCTGCTCCCCGACCCACTCCGTTCTGGGCTGATGCTCAGCCGGCCGGGTCGGCAAGCACCGCGGCGATCTGGATGCGGATATGGGAGCGTTTTCGCAGGCTCAACCCCCGCGGACCTCCCATCCCCCAGCATGCTCGTTCTATCCTGAAGAGTTGTTGAGCGATACACATGGTCCACCTCAGGGCGTTCGTGGCTCGCGACGAGGATGAGCTTTCTGTCGCAGCATCGGAGGGTGGGCGAAAAAATCATAACTCTTGGTAACGTCACGTAAGGTTCAAGTCCGCAGAAGCTTGATGTTCATATTATAAGTGTCATTCACACAGAATTTCACAACCAGCCTTAGCATTCTAAACAATCGTAGCAAATTGTGTTGTCATCACACTTTACAGTAGACCTGTGTGCCAAAGCAATGCTACAGTCTAACATTCAGAATGAAAACAAACCTACCTAATAATATGTTCATTCTCCTGGACCTTGTAGCATCAAACTCAATTACAACTAATTTAAAAAGTCCTTAAATAGAGTATAACACTAATTTTAGTGATAACGTACAAACCTTCCGAGAATGACCTAAGAGCTCTGACGTTGTTAAGTAAAGCTTATAAGTTTATAAGTAAGCATTTAGTTTTAAAAAAAATCATCTTTAATTCCTGGGCAACCACTACACTACCTACAATGCTGAAGAGAGATCCACCAGAAAAGTCGATTTTACAGTGGGAAAAGGAATCACGCAATGTGTATAGGTTAGGACGCCACTAGTCTCAGCCTTGGTACATTCTCTAACCGCCTGATGCATATAGCACAAAAAACTGGAAAACTCTTTCTTGATCAACTCAGCAGAAATCTGATTGGCTGGTTCAATGGAACTTCCGCGAGTAGACGCACACAGGAAGTTTTATCAGTCAGCCTGGAAGCCAAGGTTCCGCGTTGATATAATGAGCACTTTTGAGGATGAAATAATCACAGAATTCACCTAAGTTTTCCAGGTTAGTGAGATCACATTTTTTAAAGATATTCAGTGTTTCGTTTGAGGCACGTAACAGAAAGTGAAGTGGATATCCATGACCAGAGCTTTATTTACTTAGTTATATCTGTGAAATTCTCTATAATGAGGCTTTCTGTGCTGTAATATTCAGCATTATATAAATTGCATTATATAAAAACTTGTCGTCTACTTCCGCTCTCTAACCCGGGTATGCGAAAAGGGTCCATAGTGCCCAGACCTATGTGCTACCGAGACTAGAATGCCACTGGTGCTATCAAAAGACAAAACATGTAGCTAACTGAAGTCATGAGCACATTTTACAGGACATTCAAAGGCATGGATTCAGCTCTTCACTTCTTGGCTACTGATATGAAACAATGGTACTTCCATATAACACTGTCCAGATTAGGTCTAGTCTCCATGGCTGCAGCCTAGAGAGCCAGCCTATATTTTCCTAACTGTAATGTAATGGCCTCCAGACACAAAATCAGTAAGGTTCAAGGGGGCTTGTTTCATCCTGGCTGTTTACCAGAGTGATGGTTATCAATCAGGGACAACATTAATTATGTCTGCTGCTATAGCCAGGTCCCCTGCCTGGAGCTGCATCATAGAGACATATGCACCAGCTCTTTGATTTACAGTCAAAATGAGAAGAAAGTGGGGACTGTGTTCAGAGCAAACAGACCGTAACCTTGCATTAGACAGCCAACCCTGCTATTAAAACTGTGACATCATGGACATAGCCGATGTTCTCCTTGTAATGACTAATTAGGGACAAGCTTGTAACACTTGTTGCAGGTTATTAAAATACAGTAAAAGAACAAAAAGCTTATGGACAAATGTCAGGTTTATACATGAACATCACTACACTATGAAATATTATTGCATTGATGAAAATATTTTTTGTATATTACTTTTATACACTCACTGAGCAATTTATTAGGAACACTATGGTCTTAATAATGTGCCCGACGTGGTCTTCTGCTGTTGTAGCCCATCTGCCTCAAGGTTCGACACGCTGTGCATTCTGAGATGCTATTCTGTTCACTACAATTGTACAGCGTGGTTATCTGAGTTACCGCAGCCTTTCTGTCAGCTCAAACCAGTCTGACCATTCTCTGTATTTGAATCACCTGAATTATAATATTTATTAGGCCAGTATATTTAATTAAATTAAAATAATGTATATTAAATTATTTTATTTTTTCTAAATTACATTTATTTTGGGGCCTTTCTCAGTAAATATTGCTACGCAAATAATTGAAATTCATTTGATTAATTTGATTAATCCGCACATTATGTAATTCCATTAAAGATTTTAATTAATTGACAGCCCCAATAAGAATAAAACATTCCCCAAAAAACTACTGAGCTCACATTCTCAATCATTAACTCTTTAATTATGTAACTGGGGGCTTAACCCTTTAAACTCAGATGGGCCTGAGCTTTTATTTTATAATAAAAAAGAATTATCAAAATATTAATAAATACAGTTTTGACCAACACAAAATAGGTATCAAAATGTGGTAACCACACCATCTTTTTCCAGAGCAGGCTGTATTTCTCCTGAGGTTACCTGTGGGTTTTTCTTTGTATCCCGAACAATTCTTCTGGCAGTTGTGGCTGAAATCTTTCTTGGTCTACCTGACCTTGGCTTGGTATCAAGAGATCCCCGAATTTTCCACCTCTTAATAAGTGATTGAACAGTACTGACTGGCATTTTCAAGGCTTTGGATATCTTTTTATATCCTTTTCCATCATTATAAAGTTCCATTACCTTGTTACGCAGGTCTTTTGACAGTTCTTTTCTGCTTCCCATGGCTCAGTATCTAGCCTGCTCAGTGCATCCACGTGAGAGCTAACAAACTCATTGACTATTTATACACAGACACTAATTGCAATTTAAAAATCCACAGGTGTGGGAAATTAACCTTTAATTGCCATTTAAACCTGTGTGTGTCACCTTGTGTGTCTGTAACAAGGCCAAACATTCAAGGGTATGTAAACCTTTGATCAGGGCCATTTGGGGGATTTCTGTTATCATTATGATTTAAAAAGGAGCCAAACAACTATGTGATAATAAATGGCTTCATATGATCACTATCCTTAAATAAAAGACAGTTTTTTGTTTGCATGATCAGTCATATTTTCAAAATCAATGCCAAAATTTCACAATTTCTGCCAGGGTATGCAAACTTTTGAGCACAACTGTACTCATAAATGGGACATCTTATTGAATGTTGTAAAACATGTCACTGCACTGATTTGCAATATCACATAATGGATTCTGCAGACCCACTTTAATTCCCAGATTATCCACAATGTTTTCCCAACTGCAGGGAAGACAGTTTACATTCAATAGGACAGGTGGCTGAAATAGGGCCCATGAGAAACTGTTGTAACATAAGCTTAATTATTGTAGGAAACATGACATCAGATTCCTTCTGCTCACATATGGACATTTTTAATGACAGCGCAGATTGTGAAATGCTGGTATAAGACTATAAGAACATATTTATGAAAAAAAAAAACTATTATAACTTGCATTGTGGTTATTGTATCTCACAAAGAAATATGTTCAACAGCTGTTTTTGGGACAGTCTGGCCATGGGTTTTGACATCAACAAAGTGTGTCAACTGCAAATGTGTTATTTGACATTTAGTTTGAAATACTATGCAACAGCTTTCACATTAGGCAATGCAGTTGATACATTTAACTTTAGTTTGACAAAGGAAGAAAGCATCCATGGAAATGAACAGAGTTAGGGGCAGTTCAGTCAGAACGTTTTGCGTCCGTCTGTGCTATTTTTATTTTATTTTATTATTGTTAACCTATGCAGACATGCGCTAGACGGACATATTCGATCCTTTGATCACTGTAAAAAAAAAAAAAAAAGTGTTTATTTATTATATATATTATTATAAAAATATTATTATTTTTTTAATTGTATAGAGACACTTGCGTTCTGTTATATACGTAGCGCTGCGTCTAGCTTTTTTAACGCAAGAACGTGTTCCTTCTGAAATGCCCCTAACATTTATACCCTTTACTACAGCGCCACCGCGAGCAAACAGAAACTTCATTGGGGAAAGCGTTTAAGAACCGTTAAAACCAGTATTTAAATGATCAGAAATGACATAAAACTGCACACGGACTGAGTGTGTCAAGGGCCATGAACGTAGAACACTTCAGACGTACCTTATGTCTCTGACGTACCTCAACGATAGAAAACAGAAGAGATGCTGGTCTAGTCAATAATTAATAATGGGAAGTACTTGGAAATATAGTAGTTCAACTTAAAGTGTTAAACGTACTCAACTATGTTTTATGCTATTTCAAATGGTATATAAACAACGTCAACTTATTTTATAATACTAAGTCAATCTGTTCAGTATTATCCAGTCCAAGCGAGCGACGGGACACGCGCGTGCAGACAGCTTTGTTGAATTTAACGAGAGCGCGCGATGTTCTTACCTGAGGGCAGCGCGCCAGATCCTGTTTCAGATGAGTCAACGTGGAAAGCTCCACTCAGTGCACACAAAGATAAAATTAACCACATCTTTGAAAAACAATGTTCTTCCAATGGTGGCAACAACGACACAAACGTAACACCCAAAATTATTAGGTAAAATTGCATTTTTGGTCCGCTATGATATCTGTAGAAAAAAAGTAATGAAAACAAACTATAGCCTACAAATTTGTGTTGTATTAGAAAGTTTACAGCGATAAGGAATACAGTACGTGGTATCTATTATCAGTTCACTTGTAAGAGAACTCTTGCTCTGCATGTGCATGCTTCTCAAGCATCCCTCTATTCACCTACGCCCACATTCCATGAACCAGCCAATCTGATGCCAGAAAGCCTATCTTTTAAACACCACAGGTGGACCCTGATTTACCTTGGCACGTCTGTGTTTTCTGCAATTTCATGCTTTGCTCAGTCTTTTCCACAAAGCATGATGTACAATTGTGTGTCCAAACAGGCTGCAGGCATCAGTAATAGTCATCTAGTTATCCAGCATTTCTGTCTGCACTTCACAAATCCAACACCTGGAGGCTTGCAGGGTAAAGTCAATATTTTCAATAACGAACATAAATGGAAACTGCATTTAAATAATTATTTTTTTATTCAAGGACTTTGCTTCATACAAAATGTTATAGTAGAAACAACTGCAGATTTCAAAGTCTGGCCATGGAACAGAAATCAGGCTACAAACAAGTCATTAGCAGAATCCAAAGAAAGGATATGTCAGCTCTTATGCATGAACAGGGCATTCAACATATATCAATACTGTTTTCTTTTATTTATAAATGTTTTTTTCTTTTATGTTTTTGTTTCAACAAATTCCCTAATTCATATCAAAGGTCATTTAAAAATATCAAACAAAACAAAAAAGAATACATTGTATCAAAAAGTACGAAGATAAACAATGGTTATTTCATCATGCACATGCATTTTAAGACCATGCAAACATTAATCCTTCCAAGGAAAACCACAACATTTAAGCCTGGTTGATGTTCAGGGAGAACAGAGCAATTCAGATTTTGGCAATAAATTATAAATGATCCAGTGGCTAAATATGTTTTTTTTTTTTTTTTTTTCTTCAAATCAAAGAGTATCTGAAGAAATGACTTTAGTGATTGAACCACAGTCTAGATCCACTATGGAAACATGCCGAAGGATAATAATTGATGTGCTAGGTGTGATAAGATTTGTTCCATAGTTACAATTTAACTATGCAACAATCATAACAATATCTGAAAAATTTCAGTACAACCTATAACCTCGGTATTCTTCAGCCTCATAGAGTGTGTAGAAAAATATCAGTTTTCAGACTCTTGATTTGACGACGACACCCCCCCCCAAACACCACGACGACGACAAACTGGTTATCTCTGATGCATGCACATAAAGAAACTTGTAGTTTTTCTTTTAATATATAGATATTTGACAGATTTCTGCTTTTTATTCATTGTGCCTTTATACATTCTAAAATATACCTTTTCATAGTTTTTTTTTTTTTTTTACTTTTTTTATAGAAAAGATTTGGTCACTATCATGCTAAAGCCTGAATCTGGATTTCACAGCAGGTAAAGCTACGAAATAAATTAAATACATTTTCAAAGTGTCATCTTGTTGCATAGCCCTACATAAACCAAAAAAAAAAAAAAAAAAAAAGGGGGAGCAATCACCTTCAACATAGCCCTGATACATCAGTGGCCATGGAATCACCTGATTAGCCTATTAACTCTCCAAACTTCAACAGTATTCTTCATCACATAGAGAGATCAGCATGTAGACTGGAGCTCAAAACTCTGTTAATGTGGAACTTATTTTGAATGATACTGGACCTATTGCCCATGGCAACTTCAAGGGATAGTTCACCCAACAGTGACAATTCTGTCATCAATTAGGGTTAGTAATGAAAGAATTTTCATTTATGGGTGAACTATTCATTTAAGTCTCTCTTATTCTATGAATTACTTTTCAATTGCCACCATTAAAACACAACAGCGTCCCAATACAGCAGTTTTTTTGTTGTTGTTGTTTTTTTGCCCTCAGACCACCACACCTTCTCCATTCAGTGGTTAACACAGCTAATATTCCTCTCATTTTACCAGTGTGATAAAAGGGAGCCGACCATATTTCTATACAGCTAGCAGATGGGGAATGGCGGTAGAATGAAAGCAGTGAGTGTGTTTGTGGGTTTCTCAGGGTGCTTGGAGGAGTGCCATGAGGGGGAAAGTTTAACCTTAACACAGACCAGTCCACTGTACTGTTGCCAGGACTTTGACTCAACACAACACACTCATATCAGAGAACCTGAAACACAAGTCAAGCACACACACCTTTGTGTCAGTTCTGTCTTTGCATCTAACCATAAAAGATCAAACCGAGAAGGCAAATAGCAATGTACAGTACTCTCGGCTGAGCATCTTCATCAGGACAGGAAATATACATCATAAATATACATCATAGTTTCGTAACCATGGTCAATCAAGTTGAAGACTTTTTTTTTACATGCAATTTTATAACTGTGGTTATAAAGTCCCACCTGGACAAATATACAACTACTGCAGTTTTTTTTTTTTAGGTATTCCATACTAATATATGCTTTTGGAAATGGAATTTTCAACATTTCATCAAGTACTAAAAATGTACAAAAACGTCATTCAAGGAGACAAGAATTTAAAAAACAAAAACAATCATACTGTCCTATCCATTCAAAACCAAATGTGAAATCAAAGGTACTGTATTCTTTGCTTCTGATTAAGGCCTGCGATCGTAACACCTTGTAGTTCTATTTAACCCTTTTAGGGCTTGTTCAGTTCACTCTCTCACGCTCTCACATGTTGATGTACTAAAAAAGGCTAAGGTTGCATCACTACTACAATGTATTCAAAAGGTTAGGCACTTGGTAATAACATCTGGAGCAGTCGATATGAACTGTAAGACCTGACAGTATGGTGAAGCCATAAGCCATTTGCGTAAAACAGTTAATCTTTACAATACAAAAAAGCACAGAATGAATAGATAAAATATCTACAACAATTGTACATTGTTTTTGTTTTTTTAAAGATTTCACACATAGTAATATGTGCTAGGAATTGTTAACAGCAGCATAATGAACAATCTGCTTACAGTGTGAAATAAATCAGGTGGGACATGTGGGGTATGTGTACTGTATACTGTTCAGGGGGCTACAGATCTGTCAGCATGGTCAGTTCTCCTAAGGGTAGTTCACACTGCCTCAACAAACTCCTACAAACACCAACAAACACAGTTGTTGGGTTTTGTTTTATTAGTGTGTTCCCTGTTGGTGTTTGTTGAGGCAGTGTGACAATGACAGTTATGCTTCCCAACATTTTAAAGTCACGTCCACACTAATACATTTTTGGTTAATAAATCAACTCTCATTTTAGGCCTCTCATCTACACTGGGACGGTGTTTTCCTTGATCAAAAACTGAGACTTTTGAAAACACTCCCTGCCACTGCATACTTTGGAAAACAATTATGTTAGGAAACTGAAAATGGTTTCAATGGAAAATGTATTAGTGTGGATGTGGCCGAAATCCAACAGCCAACAGAATGTTTGAAATGTTGGATTTTGTTTATGTTTGTTGGACCAGTGTGAACCAGCCTTTTGAAAAAAAAAAAAAAAAAAAGGGCAGCACTGCTATTTTGCATTTTTGAAAATAAACATGTTTGTTTAGAATGTTGCTTGTGTTTCTAGTCACTTCTGTAAGGGGTTTACCTTGAAAAAGCCACATATATAATGTCAAGACTTCATTTTCATGGGAAAATGTGCATTTAGAGTGGAGCTCAGAGACTGGCTTTGAAAGAAACTGGCCAGATGCCAATTGCTGTCTACATTAGAAGCACTGGAGTTACATGGGTCACTCTTTTCCCAGATTACATAAGCATATTTTAGCATTTGAGGACTACTGTTTCCTTCACCATGGCAGAGGATTAAGAGAGCCTGTGTTTTCACATCGTGAACTGTCAAGTATTTGCGAAGAGACGAGAATTGTTGAACCTCACCCACCTAACAATGTAGCCTGACTGAAATACATTAAAAGGATAGACACCCAAAAATGAAACATCTGTCATCATTTACTCACCCTCATGTTGTTCCATTCTCTTTCTTTCATGGAACACAAAAGGAGACATTAGATTAGGCAGGCCGGCTCAGTCAGCATTTACTTTCATTGTATGGAAAAAGTGGCAATGAAAGTGAATGGTGACTGAGACTAACAAACTGCCTAAAATCCTTTTGTGTTCCACAAAAGAAAGAAAGTCATATGGGTTTGGAAAAATCATGAGAATGAGTAAATGATGACAGAATGTTCATTATTGGGTGAACTATTCCTTTAAAGTTAAGTAGGTTTCTTCTTTTGTATCTCATATCTGCTGATTTGTGTACATTTTATATTACCTGGACATTCCAAAACAAATACATGTCCACTAACATGTAGTACAGCATTTAACAAAATTAGAGATATTATCTATAAAAGATATAGCTCATCAAAAGCATCAAAACATCATCAGAACCTGTACAGTATGTGTGTAACTTAAAGCCATGCTAGCACCAGTCATTCTTCTCTGCCTCTGGGTAGTACTGCCATGCCCTGCCTCTGCTGGCACTGGTGCCCGTGGTGAAGTGATATCCGTTGGGCAACCCATGGAACTGCTGTTGGGGAGGTGGGGGAATAGCCACAATCGGTATCCCTACAGTCCTGGGAGACCGGCCTATCTGAGGGCTCAGATCCTCTTGGAAGACAGCAAAGGCTTCGGGCTGAAGGCAGCAGCGCTGGCCAGCAGGGTGGTCCGGGGGCCCCAGGAAGGGTTCTGAGTTAATGCGACTGACGGGGGCCAGCGAGCTGGAGATGGAGCCGCTGTGTAAGAGGCTGTTGTGCTCAGACAAACCGCGGCTTAGCCTGCCAAGACTCGGGAGAGGCAAGCCAGCCTGAGCACCCAGAATGTGCACAGGGGAGGAGTTGGCAGTCCTGTAGGCCACGGAGGGACGAGGAGTAAGGGGGGTCTGGGGGAGCTGTCTGCGCCCGCGGCTTGGAGTGCTCGCCTCTGAGGTCAACAACACCGGGCTCCCCTTAGCCCACCCACTGCCCTAGATGAAAATTAAACAAGCAAATCAAAACAATAAAATGATGAGGAAAATGCCCAAAAGGTTAGACAGGGACCAGGAGGAAGGAAGGAATTGGAAGGAAGAAAGGAATAGTAATATGACAGTTGAACAAGACAGCAGAAAAAGACAGAAGATGGCAAGCAGGAACGAAAGGAGGGGGTGGAGAAGGCAGTGAAGACAAAGAAAAGAATGACAAACAAATGCACAGAGAAATGGTGTGGAAGAAAAGTGGAAAGAAGTAAAAGACCATGAGTGGTTGCACTACAGCAAAAGAGAAGATAAACTTGTATGAAGGTAAAATAGTGCCTAAATGATTTGCATGCACAGTGTAAGATTTGTAAAAGTGTAAATGAAGTTGCAAGCGTGATAGAAAAATGTGCATGCACAGAGTAAGATTTGTGAAAGGGTAAATCAAATTGCAAGCGTAAAAATAAATTGCATGCGCACAGAACGTTTTGTAAATGTGTAAATCAAGTTGCAAGCGTAAGAAAAATATTAGCAATACGCATCAACACAAAGTAAATTTGGCGTGTATTCTTCTGACTTCCTTTTTTTCGCGCTTACACTTTTGGCACTGTTTTTGTGCCTAAACATGGCCAAAAACATTGCACACCTGAAATCAGCAATATGCAAGCGAAGAACAGCATGAACATGCATCATCATGAACAGCAAAACAGATTGACCATGTAGAATCAGTCTGTATGTGTAAAATAAACTACTGCAAACGTGTAAATGACTTGTGTTTGTGGCATAAAAACATGCCAGAAATAATCCGATATGCACTGTTCTGTCTTCCCTTTGTTGCGCTTACACTTTTGGAACGAATTTCTCACTGAAAAGAGTTTTGCGGAGGAAACATTTGAACACCATTTTGACATTTATATCAATAAACGGTGTCTGCTCAACTTTACACTCGCAAAAAGAACGTGTATGCATTAATATTTCAGTTTAATATTTAAGAGAGGAGAGATAGCCAGAGGAACGACGCTGAGCCATATGAAGAAGCAGCTTTCTGTCACGTTATTAAACCAATCAGATCAGAGTAAACTGTTCAAGGAAAACCTCATTTGATTGGTTACTAGAAGCAAGAAGACCCGCTTTCCCCCTTGCACTTGCACATCTCTTTTCAATGAGAAATTCGTGCCAAAAGTGTGAGCACAACAAAAGAGAAGACGGAACAGTGTATATCGGATTATTTCTGGAATATATTTATGCCACAAACACAAGTCATCTACACATTTGCAGTAGTTTATTTTACACATACAGACTGATTCTACACGATCAATCCATGTTGCTGTTCATGACACCCTTTCTTTGCTTGCATATGACTGATTGCAGGTTTGCAATGTTTCTGGCCATGTTTAGGCACAAAAACAGTGCCAAAAGTGTAAGCGCAAAAAAAAGGAAGTCAGAAGAAAACACACCAAATTTACTTTGTGTTAATACGCAATTACAGATTCACAACACATGAACTCCACTTATGCAAAGCATTAAAGTATTGCTAATATTTTTTCTTATGCTTGCAACTTGATTTACACATTTACAAAACGTTCTGTGCGTATGCAATTTATTTTTACGCTTGCAATTTGATTTCACAAATCTAACTCTGTGCATGCAAATTTTTCTATCACGCTTTTAACTTCATTTACGCTATTACAAATCTTACACTGTGCATGCAAATCATTTAGGCACTGATTTACCTTCATAAACTTGAGTTTACAATTAATGACATTTAATGTTTACAGTAATGCATTTACAATGGCAGTCTATGGGGCAAGGTCTGCTCATATTGTTGTTAAAGCACTTATGTTCATTCTTACGGTAATGTGCAAAAGTTTTAGGCACGTGTTTAAAATGTTGCATAGTGAGGATTTCTTTAAAAATAATGGAATAAATAGTTTTCATTTATCAATTAACGTCATACAAAGTCCAGTAAACATAAAAAAGCTAAATCAATTTTTGGTGTGACCAACTTTGCCTTTAAAACAGCACCAATTCTCCTAGGTACACCTTGGAGTTGTTGGCAGATAGGATGTTCCAAGCTTCTTGAAGAAATTGCCACAGTTCTTCTATATTTAGGCTGTCTCAATTGCCTCTGTTTTTTCATGTAATCCCAGACTGCTCGATGTTCAGTGAATGGCTCTTTGGTGGCCATGCCATCTGTTGCAGGGCTCCCTTTTCTTCTATTCTATTTACAAAAGGAATGTTTAAGAGTCTAAAATGTATATTTCCTATTGAAACACTAAAGCTGAAGATATAAATAACTATCTTAAGACAAATGTTTTTTTGAAACACCTAAGACTTTTGCACAGTATTGTACATGTGTTACTGGAGCTATAAAGTTGTCTAAATTGTCAGTTTAATGGTGAATCTAATGACCGATCTGATCTTTTTCTAGCGGATCTTACTGACATAATGCTTGTGGGTGGAATTGCACTCTATGTTAACTGTACTTGCGTCACATCCTTTTCTGGTATTCTTAAACATAGTATGAATGTTATCAGGTTTACAGGGTTATGCAGTTTCAGGGATTGAAAGACTGGATATAACTTTACACAGACAAGGTTGGTGTGCCATTCTATCACACTAGACTCATGTTAACATATATAATGTTTAAATCTTGCTTCAAAATAGTGTGCATTTTAAAGTTTATTCCGGTGCAAAGCCCTGCTCCATAGATTCCCCCATTCTAAGTGTATTACTTTTGTATAAATGCTTTTTGTTCGTTTTATAAAATTGAGGGATGAGTAAAAATTATTGTCTGTGGTAATCAACAGCATGCCACAGATACTATCCACACAGTAGAGCTAAACTAATATGGAACCTGGAATATTCCTTCACTTCAGATCTTCATCATTATAATGGGTTTTGGCACTTACCATCCATCGAAATCAGCCTTCATCATTATTAAGTTTTTACCTTTTCTAAATCCCCAAGCAGACTTAAGCTAGATTGCAATCAGAATCATTTTTAATTTATACCTTGATCAGTCTCTAACCCCTGACCCAACCCTTCCTTTGACCACTTGTTCCTGTCCGGTCTCAATCGCCCATCCCACCTGCTTGTTGAGATTCGCCTCCTGGGTCGCGCTGGGCGAGGTGACACAGCTAGCCACGGCAGACTTGCTGTTGCAGTGCTCCCGGCTGCCGTAGCGATCACAAGAGTAATACCGCTGCTTCTCTGCGGATGACGAATGGTGCCTCCTCTCATGGGAACGACCCCGGTCATGCACCCTCTCCTCTATGGGGTCAGCTGCTGTGCCTGAGAACCAACCACAAAAATGAGGAGAAAAGGGCAAACTATCATAACAAGGAAAGTTAGCATCATCTGTTTCTGTTTATATTCGCATCTGTTTTCAAAGAAAACATGTTGAGTGCCCTATATTGAGCACTGAGAGGTTAAACACTTTCTTATTCACTATGTATCACAAGGTTTTGTACAAACATGTTGAGGCCATGCCAACTTGAGTGCATGATGTAAAAAAAAAGAAGAGAAAAGGGGTACATACTAATAAAATTTTTAATTTACGTAACTTATTTTTTGTCACTCAAATTGTGTTGATAAAATAATATGTAATGAAAATAATGCAAAACATTTTTACAAGGGATCACTCAATTTTGGACCTCACAATGTAACATTTTCTAATTTTACACTGAAATGCAATTTTTAACATCCTGCTGAATTTTCTAGAGAGAACTGAAGGAAAAACAAAACAACAGAAATTTCAATAACACTTTACAATGAGGTTCAATTCGTTAACTTTAGTTAATACAATAGGTATCATGAACTAACAATGAACAATATATTTTTTACAGCAATTATCAATCTTTGTTAATGTTAGTTAATAAAAATACCATTGATCATTGTTAGTTCATGGTGCATAAACTAATGTTAACATACAACTTTTGATTTTAAAAATGTATGTGAAATTAACATTAACCAAGATTAATAAATGCTGTAAAAGTATTGTTCATTGTTAGTTCATGTTAACTAATGTTATTAACGAATGTCAACAAATAAAACCTTATTATACAGTGTTTCTGAAATATCTTGAGCTACTGAGACCTGCTATGGCATCACAGTCTCCCCTCTCCTCTGGATTTCAGATTCTTCAGCAAAACACAGGACATTCTCCAGTCAGAAAACTGACTGCCTCTGAATGTTTCTTCCCTGTTCTCGATTGGCCTGCTGAGAGGTTGTCATAAATTAGCAGGTCATGGGTCTGCATGTCTGTCAGCCCCTTTTATCTGGCTAATAGAGGCCAGCTGCAGCCAAACGCTGCAATGCTCTCACACCAGCCCTGCTGCTGCTCTGCACTTCACCAGGCTGAATCTTACCAAGGTCTAGGAACGGTCGAACCAATGCAACATATGAGCCCCAGAGTGCTCTTCCAGTGAGAACACTGAGCTGCTCTGCTTCAACAGCATGCAGCTGTTTTCTACCTTTTAGAGCTGTACTTTACAGTGCTTTGACTTATTTATTTATTTTTAGGGATCTTATGGTTAATAAACTCTTAACTTGACTACTGTAATGCACTTTATACTGGTTTACCTAAGAACTATATAGATAAACTACTACAAAATACTGTAGGTTTAGTGCATACAAAATCCAGAAAGAGAGACCAAATCACTTCTGTTTTAGCTAATTTGCATTGGTTGTCCATTAAATTCAGGATTCATTTTAAGGTTCATTTATTAGTTGTTAAAGCACTGAACAACTTTAGAATCTTCATGCATTTGTAAAATCGTGAATCGACTGTAAAATCGTAGTTTACAGTCTTCAAATGCTGATTTTTTTTTTTAGCACTCAACAATGTAAATAATAAGAGGTCAGGTGAATCTGTTTTTATCTATTATGCCCCCAAAATCTGGTACCTTTTACCAAATGAAATGACTATAGACATGCATTCACATTTTTGAAAATCTTCTGAAGACAGAACTTTTTTAATTAATTAGCTCTTCAGTCACTGCATTAATTTTTGTAACATTTTGTCCTGCTGTGTATGACTCTCTTTCTTCTGCAGAACACAAACAAATATTTTTAAAATAATATTTCAGCTCTGTAGGTCCATACAATGCAAGTGAATGATGACCAGATCTTTCAAGCTCAAGAAATCACATAAAGGCAGCATAAAAGTATTCCATATGACTCCAGTGGTTAAATCTATGTCTTTAGAAGCGATATGATAGGTGTGGGTGAGAAACAGATCAATATTTAAGTCCTTTTTTTATTTTACTATAAATCTCCACTTTCACTTTCACATTCTGAAAGTGAAAGTGAAGATTTGAAATATTCTTCTAAAAATCTCTTTTTGTCTACAGCAGAAGAAAGTCATACACATCTGGGACGGCATGAGGGTGAGTAAATGATGAGAGAATATTTGGGTGAACTATCCCTTTAAGTACACTTTACACTTATATTTCCGTTCTTGCTGTTTTTCTGTTTAAGTTTTTTATTGTTTTTATAACTTTCTAAATGAAAGGTGCTATACAAATACAAAAATGTACAATAATGATGATTATTAAACTGTTGGACAATGGAAGTATATGTAGGTATTGACCTGTAGTTTTGTGTTGGCCAGTTGGTGACCTGTCCAGTGACCTCTGTTTCTTATCTCTGTCCCTGCGATGATGGCATCTGTGACGATGGTGATGATGTCGTTCTTGAACAGGTTTCTCCAGAATGTAGTCATTCAGATTGACCTCCCGAGGGCGCTGTGGGGCAAAAGTGGATGCAGAGCGTCTCATGGGGGAATCAGGGATAGGCTGAGAAAGAGCACAAGTGGAAGTTAAATAAAGTCAGTTTAATGCATTTGGGCATTGTTATCTGGGAATATTACATATGGTGTCTAATAACATTGAGCCTCCTTTTAATCTTAGATGCATCAAAACATGGATAAACTAAAAACCACAGTGCTCTAAGGAATCATTATGGTACCAAAGTATCAGAGGTGACATAAAAATCAGTGTAACATCTGTAGCAGCTGCCTTAATTCTTATTGAGGAATACACTCATTTTGGGCTTAGAACCTGAATTGATGCCGCTATTCACAGGTGCATTTTAACAGTGTCTGTGCCTCTTAATCTGTCTGAAATGATCAAAGGTCAGGTGTTTCCTCTGACTCACAGTACTAGACTTACTTTAATTTCATGTTTTGCAGTACAACAGATGGCTAATCTCTAGATTCCTATTGAAACTAAGTAAAAGCAATCATGTGACTTGAAAAATTACATAAAAGTTTAGCTTAGTTCCTTTAGTGGTTCAAGACTATAATATATTCATGATAGACCAAAACATTTAAAATTTAAAAAGTTGAACATACTTCCAGTAAAGTCCCAGGAAAGTGACGAGAGTGACTCCTCTGATGAAGTACATATTAGCAAACCAAATGGAAGCCATGGGGAGGGAAGACAAGGAGAGACAAAAAAAGACTCATTTTAGTTGCAGTTTTAGTTACTTAAAGGTGAAGTGTATTATTTGTGCCAATAGTAGCACCAAATGCAGAAATAATTGCAAAAATACACAGAAGTCCACAGAGGCCATAAATTAAGTTGTCATAATTAGGTAGAAAAACTAAAAATAATGCATGGCCTATGTTGGCTTCCGTATGTTTGGAAACCATAATTTTGGTGCTGCTACTTGTGCAGAAATGACACACTTTGCCACTTTAAATAGAAGAACCAGAGTTTCCTACAAAATCTGTGAAATCATGAGTCAAGTGGATTAAGGGGGTTCATTCAATGAAGGCTTCGTCAGACTGATTCAAGCTTCGTCATACTGATTCAAACAGATAACTTGTGAGTTTAAGTCTTTTTGATTGATTCATTAAAAGAACCAACTCATTTTGTTCGTTCAAGAATCAGACTACAATAGTCATGCTGTATGTTTGTTTTTGCATGCAGTAAATATAATGCAATAGAAAGACCTGTTGTCTTGGCTTTATTTTACAGTACACAATCTTCATATCTCATCACATTCAATTCAGACTGCAAGCTTATACAGTACTGCACAAAAACATAAGATGTTTCACAAAAACATTTGTCTTAAGATGGTGTGGCAAGGAGGAGGGCGGGGCCGGGCCGTGATGATGCACGCCCGGCCTCTAATCAGGCTAATCATGCCGATGAGAGGGATAGGTTCGGGAGAGAGAGCGCTACAGGCAGCTGCCCTGTATGTGTTTATGTTTGTGTGTGTTTTTTCTTTAATTAAATATTACTTTGATGCTTCGTCCGGTTCTCGCCTCCTCCTTTCCCTTTTACCCTGTTACATTGGTGCCGAAGCCCAGGAAGGAGGAGGGATGCGCCGTAGTAGAGTCCTTGCCACTACCATCCACCCCAAAGGAGCAGCCACGGCCATCCGTCAGGGGACGGAGGAGCCCGGTCGCCTGAAAGTGGAGGAATGACCACCGACCGCGCGGTGAGGAGGAGCTCAGTTGGGCCACTGCCAGGGGCAGAGGAGACCCCTACCATCCAACAAAACACGGCGGGGCATTCTATCTGCCAGGGGAGGAGCGGCTGTCATCCATTAGAGGGTGGATGAGTGACTGAGGACCAGGCTACGGCGTATCAGAGAACTGGCGAGTACGTTTTTTTTTTCTCTCTCTCCTCTCTCTCTCCCACTGTCGCTCCGTGTTAGCCTTCCCCTCTCTTTTTTTTTTGTTGCTTTTCCCACCCCTTGTCTCCCTCCCAGGTCCGAGAAGACAGGGAAGACCTGCCGGCCGGAAGGGCAGCCCCCCCCCCCCCCCCCGAACTGAACAATCTTTAGGAATTTAATGTATCTCAGGCTGTTATTTGGCTCTGTTCCTTTCCTTCTCTTCCGATGAGCATAAGGCTTGGAGGTGGCTAGGTGCCAGTAGAGAAGGGGTTTCTTCCATAGAAATCAGAGTGATTTGATCCATATTGGCAGGTGCTGAAATGTTACATACAGCGTCTAATGTCTCTTATCGGCCAGTCCGGCACTTTAAAGAGATTTGGATGGGAATCAAATTTGGGAGTGAAATAGAGGCACTCAGTCAGCCCATTAGCAGTGCAGACATGTGGGATAGGTGTGATTTGATAGGAGAAATATCCTGATGAGTCTTAATGGACTGTTTTTGTCCAAATGGAATGTGAATTTCTACTCGAATGGTTTTAGGTCTATTTTTCCCATGATGCTGTGGTTTTGATATACTACAACATTAAGCAAACTGAGATACCAAAACAACACAACCCATTAGTGAAATCCAATGGTCCTTTATCCAGTTGTGCAAGTTGCATTTAAAACAAATACAGAGAAACACCATATAATTTTCAGACAACACTCTCATTGTTAAATTATTCAGAATCCATCTCAAGAATTTTGTGACTAAAAAGGACTGTATACTTAATCTCTTTCTTGGTATTCTACGTATTTTCATTGTGAACATCTCTCCATTTCTCTCTTTGCCAGCACAAGCAGAAAAGTGATCCAGGACACAGATCTGGAAACCTACCAATGACTAATCATGTTATGTTTGCTTCCCCTGTGCCCTCAAATAAAACAAATATTCCATTTTCATTAGAACTGGCCTGTAAAAACAATGCACTTACGTGCATCAGTATATCAACATTTGTCTTGTTGTCTTTAAGAAATAGGGGTGAGATTACCGGTATATATCCAACTGTGGGAAGAAGCACAGAGGATATACACCGATCAGCCACAACATCAAAACCACCTGCCTTATATTGTGTAGGTCCCCATCGTGCCGCCAAAACAGCGCCAACCCGCATCTCAGAATAGCATTCTGAGATACTATTCTTCTCACCACAATTTTACAGAGCAGTTATCTGAGTTACCATAGACTTTGTCAGTTCGAACCAGTCTGGCCATTCTCTGTTGATCTCTACGGTAACTCAGATAACCTCTCTGTACAATTGTGGTGAGAAGAATAGCATCTCAGAAAGCTATTCTGAGATGCGGGTTGGCGCTGTTTTAGTGGCACGAGGGGGATCTACACAATATTAGGCAGGTCGTTTTAATGTTATGGCTGATCAGTGTATCCAGTACATAGAGGCTATGGCTCTGTGGTGCAAACAAAACATTGCTCTGTTTGTTTGAGAATCCCAACCAGCCCAACACAGCAACACTGACTTAACCAATGGCTTGAGTTTAGGGTGGGACCATCTGTTTTTCTGACTAATGGAAGATAGGGGAGTGTTCAGGAAAACCTGTTTAAAGTGTAATGAATAAAGATCTATTTCATTTCTTTATACATCATGTTGCAATTTGTTTTTTGTTTATGTGTAAGATTTCAATGCTGTCAAAAAGGTTAATAGCACACTAGTCTGACAGTGTCACTAGTCTGACTATGTCTAGCTAGTCACCCAAATACGTGTTAAGTTTACCTGCATCTCTGTGTTGAGTTTTGGCATGGATACTGCACGCCCTTGGCCCTCCAGACCGGCAGCAGTCGCTGTGTTGGCACTGTTGTCCATCTTCCTCATTTCTACTGACTCCTGACACATGTGCACACAACAGGAGATTTAATATGCACCAAAGAAAGACACAGTATGGTGTGTGACAGATGTTCAATGTTTTTGATCGCAGCACCTGGGCAGTATTTGCATTTGAAGCTTCTTCTGATTGACCTCTCGAGATTGGCCGTCGTTTTGACCTGTGGACCTCCCTGGACTTCTCTGAGGCCCAGGATGAAGATCCTTTAATTGTGTTGTCAAGACTGATCAAGAGATTTGAAAGAGGAGAGAACATGTTAATGTAGATATGCAATTAAACTAATAATTTTATTGTGTGTTAAGTGTATGTGGGATTGGGTTTTATGCTCACTGTGTGCGTCCGTTGTTGAGTGTGGTGGAGCTGGATCTGATTTGAGCTTGAAACTCTGAGGGAAAATCCACACTGTTCATGGCCTGATCTTGCATGTGGGTTAGAGGAAGAATCGGCTCTAAGAGAGCACTGACTTTATTCTTCAAAGGGAGAAAATGGCAACACATTGTTATGTTATGTAAGCATTAACTGACTGCCATAACCTGATTAAGCCAATATTCTAGTATAAGAGTTTTTGAGGGTCATGTAAAATTATTTACATACACTTATTCTGAATATATACTATAACTGAACATTCATTTCAATCTGCACATGTCAAAAAGAAGGCATTCTGGGTGTTATCAGATACAGACAGTTGTGAGAAGTCAAGCTATTGAAGAAACAAATTTTTGGAGCAAAAAAGAGATAACATTTTTATGCTGGCTTGACAAACCCAACATACGGTTATTCTGTAAACTTTGTTTAGGGTTTTTTCAAAATCCCTAAACCAAGACCAAAATTTATAACACTTTCAAGCTACAACCACCAAACTCGGCACAGACCTCCAGACAGTTCTGACTTAGTGTTCTTCGTCTTTTCTAACTAATCGGACTTGTGGTTTTCACACAGCAGACAATTAAATATCTGAAAAATCCCATAGACTTACATTGACGGAATGTTCAAATGGGCCACTTGAATGCTCATTAATTCAATTTTCAACAGCTATCTTTCTCTCTGCATCTAGCAATCTGACTGTCTATGTGACTAGCTAGGTAGTTTGCCTTACAATAATGTCTGTATAACCATGAAAATATAAACTTCAAGCCATTTTGCTACTCATCAGACTCTTGTCAAATGGCAAGAGTGAGCATCTTTACTACTTCCTGTAGAGACTAACAAAAAATGTGCATGTCTTAGTTTATTCAGAATTGTTGATTACCATGTACACAGAAATTTTACAATAGCTGTAGAACACGTAAACTCTTAATTGGAATAAAGGCTTAACCAGAATATAGACCTTAATTTGTAAAAGGATGTCTTTGTAAACATGGTCAGTGTTTAAGGGATGTGAGTGTTTATAAGTATCACCTGAGATCCATGTCCTGTTTGTTCTCTTTGCTGCTGTTGCTGTATTTGAAGCCTTTTTGCTCTGTTCTGCTTGTAATAGTCAAAGATCATAAGAGCTGCATACACCTTCCCCACTGTAAGCTCATTGGCTGCAAAAGAGAGAAATGCATTGTCATGTGATGTCTGAAATTTCCAATCGTGACCACAAGAGATCACTGTAAATTATCTGTGTTTGAAGTTGTTTTGATGTATGATGATGTGTGATTACATGTGTTCTGTATTGATAATTCATGTTTGTCTGTACCTCAGTGTTAGTCTTGTGATGTGTGGATGCATGACTTTGAAAGTTTTTATTTTATTTTATTTTGTATGGCAAAAGTAAGAAAGACTTCCTGGTAGGTGATTCATAATATGTTTACGTTTATGTGGGGTGACCAGCAGGTCCATAGTCTTCTGAGACAGGTTTGGCCAGACTGTAGCGAGCTCTTTCTTCAGTTCAGCATCTGACAGACGCTGGGCCACCATGCCTGTGGAGATTCATGAACACAGATGCAGGAGGCTAACAAGCTTATATCCATTAGAAATCACTTACCAAAGTAATCTCTGGGTGCTGTGAAAGCCTCCGGCAGTTCGTTTACTGACATGATTGTGTCACAAAAAAAAATAAAAAATCCTCTAGAATAACATTGGAAGTTTTTATTTATTTTTTATTTTTTTGGATGTTGTAAATATTTGCTTTGTCAATTATTCAATTACGATGCTTTACTAAATGATGACCTGCATCATGAAATTTGGTAACAATTCAGTTTTGTTCAAAGCCTCTTTTCATCTTTTGCCTCTGCCATTGCTACCTCAAATGCACCTTTATTGAGAGTAGATTGGGGATGTGGATTTATCCAACTGAAAATAGGTCAAATATTTTATTTTTTATAAGAATTAAATACGCAATTTTGTTAATTATGATCAGTTAAATTACACAATCAATGCATTGAATTTCCAGTGTATCCCAATGTATTTTTTCCACCTACAGAAGGCAATTGTAATTTTCGATGTTCCTGAGGATTTGGACTGGGCAATGAAACTACAGAAAGCCCTCCGGTGCCAAAATCCCATAGAGATATGGCAGATGCTACACACACCAACCCACACACACTGCTCTAATGAGCGGAGATGGCACTAGTAGCAACAAAAGTACCAATCATACTCAATGATGTGGGCAGTGTGAGTGAGTATATCTCTCCATCAGAGAGAGTATCAGGCAGTAATTACATTTGGAGTTATTCATAAAAGATTCCAGTGAAACATTTGAAATGTATTCTTTAAATCTGCAGAGTCTTTAAAAAGAGATGGAGGGCTGGGGACTTTTATCTAGATTTGTAGACAATAATTACACAATAATTTAGACAGTATAAGGGCACTATAAAGTGCACTAGACTGACCTGATGCCAGTTTGATCTCCAGGGCAGTGCGGATCAGAGCCATCAGAGTGGAGGTGAAGTGCACAGTGTTGTCATCTGCAATGGGCATATTCATTTTCACCAGCCGCTAGGGGAAGCCAGGAGGGTAATTAGTAAGATAAGAACACTTCTCAGAGACAGCATTGCCCAGAACAACCCAAAACACTCCAACAAAACCATTTGTGTGCATCTAAAATAATGCATGTTTAATTCATCTCTCAATTGAAACAATTAATTTATTCTTGTTGTAAATCATTAAATATATTGGACATATTCTGTAAAGCATGATGTTCTTATCTTAAGGCAGATAAGTTTAATGTTTTAAGCACACAAACAGTTTTGTTCTCATAGAGAGTAGAAACGTACAGAATCAAACATTCACATTCACTGCTATAGGCTACGATCTGCAACCAAAGTGCACTTGTGATAAACCAACACCGATTCGAGAGTGAAGATAAGCATGTACACATAACCATGAGGTGCTTTAGAAGACATGGGAGCTCGACTCTGAGGTTTACTGATCAATAAAGCAAAAAGCTACTTTTAGAATTTAGAGTTTCACAGTAAGTCAAATAGTGAGCAGAAATGAAAAAAACACTAAATACACCAGGAACTTTCATCATCCTAATACAGTCTGCTATAAAAATCATCTTAACAGGCTAAGTGTGTAATTTGTGCCCCACTAGTGGCACTAAACAAAATTATACAGAAAGATCAATAAAGATAATAAAAAATCTATCCAATATTTATTGGACTGTTTGGTAATGAAAAGATAATGACATACAGTATATCTCTTTATTATTTATTGTACCAAAAGGAATTGCCAAAATAACTGTTAACCAAATAACTGCTAAACTGTTTTCAAACAAATCTCCCTTCAGCCACTGTTCGATCAAACAGGTAGTACCTCCCTAAACTAATTTCATTTGTGAAGCCAGTGTTGTTTACACCGGCCCCACAAACAAACGGATTATTATTCCATTTGGTTCCGCTAGTGGTGCAAAAATTACTCAGTGTCAGTTACTGTATAGTGAAGAGTTGAGCTCCCCTGATCCAAAAGAGCATACATTTACTAGCAGCAGCAGTGCAAGAGAAACAGAGCAAAGTCAGAATGGAAAGAGAAAAACAGTCTGACACACACACAGACATACATTCTCACACACAGCAGAGAGAGAAATAGAAAGAAGGGCAACAGGAGAGAAAAAAGAGAGAAGAAATGGTCAAGTGGATGAGAAATAGACAGCACAAGCAAGACAGGGAGAATATAAACGAACGACTGCCAAGAGAGGAAGAAAGAGGTCAAGTGCATAGTTCTCATGATTGAAAGCAACTTAGGTTATACATACACTGCTCCATGAAAACAAGGGTGAGGAGGAGGGGCCCTTTTGGAGTGACACCATCTACTCTAACATAAGGGCTCTAAAAGCTATGTTTTCGAAGGTAAATTTGGGGCCCTTAAAGGAATATTCCAGGTTCAATACAAGTTAAGCTCAATCGACAGCATTTGTGGCATAATGTTGAATACCACAAAAAATGTTTTGGACTCGTCCCTCCTTTTCTTTATATATATATATATATATATATATATATATATATATATATATAAAGATCAAAGTTACAGCAAAGCACTTACAATGGAAGTGGGGGCTAATTTTGGAGGGTTAAAAGGCAGAAATGTGAAGCTTTTAATTTTATAAAAGCACTTACATTAATTCTTCTGTTAAAACTCATGTATTATTTGATCTGTAAAGTTGTTTAAGTTGTAATTTTTTACAGTCATTTTAGGGTTTGTTGACATTACATCGTCATGGCAACAAAGTTGTAAAATTGTCTATAACTTTAAACAGAGAAGGTTAGTACAGGATTTATCATACTGAAATCATGTTAACATGCATATTGTTTATGTCTTGTGGCTATACTTTTGAAAAAGTGAGTATTTTAACGTTCAAAAATTGGCTCCCATTCACTTCCATTGTATGTGCCCAGATTTTTGCTTTTTTTTTTTTTAAGAAAAGGAGAGACAAGTCAAAATGTATTTTTGTGGTAATCAATAATATGCCACAAATGCTGTCAATTGAGCTTAACTTGTATTGTACCCGGAATATTCCTTTAAGAGAATCACAAAGAAACCCAGAATGGTCCCAGCAGAAAGAACCAAAGAGCAATAAGGAAAATTTTTATGCAAACTGAGTTTACATAAATAATTTTGCATATAGTGCATATGATTGCTATTGAATTTTTAGTATTGTCGTGCACAAACCCTTACACAATGCAACTTATTGGCAGATTTTATACACATAAGGTATGATCACAAATCATAGAAAATTTGGGGTCTATGTCTTACTCGTTAATAATTAGACTTTTGTTAATAGATAAATGGCTAAGTAACATTATGCTAAAACTATCATTAGTCTTTGACCAACCCTAGATGACACAGGAAGTGGAAGGGGGTCTCAAATAAATAGGAAAAGGGGGAGGGACTACACCAAAGAGAATACAACAAACAAACAAGGAAACGAGGAGGGAAACAATGCAAGAGCACAGAGATTGGCTGAAGAATAAGCCAATGGGAAGACAGTACGAGCGGAGGGGGGTGGGACATGTGAAGTTGAGCTACCTTGTAGGCGATTCTTGGAGGACATTTCTTTCCCAAACCTAAAGGTGGGGACATGTGGAGCAGCATCTCATACATATCGAGGTACTTGATACAGCCACTTCACAGTGCAGACAATGCAAAAATCCCAAAATAAAGAAAAGGATGGGGAGTTAGAGAGACAGAAACAAGGGGGACAGAAAGTAAACCGAACAAGATGAAATGAAAAGAGACAAAACAAACAAAAAGACATACAGACAACAAAAAAACAGAAATCTGTGTTATTTAGATTTCCAAGAGTATCATGGACGGGATGCCATCTTGGCCTGGCAGGGTCAGAGATGGATCCCAAAGGTTAGAGGTCAGAGGTGAGAGAGTTGATCCCTGATAAGGAGAGATGAAGAGGTGAGTGATATGGCAGGAAAAGTGGATGGTGACAGCATGGCTGCATTGTTTGGACGATGTCTGCATTTGCATGCTGAGACATCGAGGGGAGTTTCCACTTTCAGTGCACAGAAACAAAGGTTCCAATGCCAGTTTATTTTTTAATCAAATCACAGTTCCTGTTCCGCCTAGTGTCTTTCAATGCAAATTTAATTTGAAATGTTTATCTAAATAATGGGTATTAGCATTAAAGTCAACCGGTGAGAATTAGCTATAAATGTAAAAATCTGTATCACTGAATGAAATTACCCTGAGATTTAGTCAATTGTGAATATGATAACTGTTCTTAAGTGAGATAATGGTTCAATTATACTTTCAATTTGATTAGGTTATAGGTTGATCTGTGGCTTTGAAAGCTTTGTTTCCCATTCAGCATCATTAACCAAAGCCAGTCAAGTCTGGTGGGGCAAGTGCTTGTGTGTAGGCAAGTCATTTGTGCACAGCCATTCAAGTTCGGGTCTCTGTGCATTTGCACACAGAGCCCATACGAGTGGAAGAAGTTGCTTGGGTTGCAAACCTTGTATGCTACCCTATTAGGGCAGTTCTTCCCTAAGCCAAGGGGGGGTGAGATAATGCGCAACAAATTGTACATATCCTTATAGGAAATCCGTCCGCTGCGAAAAGAACAAGCAAAACAGGACACACACATATAAAGAAAGCTCGGAGAGCACATTTGTGTTTTGGACAGATCACATCCACATAAGGATGACCACGATTCTTATTCACACATTATCATAAGGAACATGGAGGAATATTCAGAATTTCTGTTATTTATGTGTTTGATCCTGAGAAGACACAAAGCCTTTGAGGACTAACAGGTTCACTCTCAACTGCTGCCAAACTGAGTTACTATATTTATCACAAGAGAAGGTCTCCATCTGGCGGGGGAGTGAAGGCTAAAACATACCATGCAGCCGGGTCGTACTCCGCCCACACTCTGATAAACTCATCCAGGTGGTGAGGGCCCAGAATGGAGGAGTCACGTGTCAGATACTCAAAATTGTCCATAATGACAGCCACAAACAGGTTCAACATCTGTGAAAAGTGGAAGAAAAAAAATACTTTGTAGGAAAAACATTGGGGTATGATACGAATTTCAAACGCAATGGAATATTTCAGTGCCACAACCAACCAGGTTCATGTGTTTTAGATAGGACTGTCAATTGATTACAAATTTTGAGCTGGTTAATTATATGATATGTTGCTTAATTAATCAAACGAATCCCAATTAATTACGCATATTAAAGGCACAGTCCACCCACAAATGAAAATTCTCTCATCATTTACTCTCCCTCGTGCCATCCTAGATGTGTATGACTTTCTTTCTTCTGCTGAACACAAACAAAGATTTTTAGAAGAATATTTCAGCTCTGTAAGACCTCACAATGCGTGAAGAGTGACCTAAATTTTGAAGCTTCAAAAGCATTTTTTGCTGTCATTCTCCACATTCAACTCATTTTTCAATTACTCTTCTGTTGTTTTTGGTGATTCACATTCTTTGTGCATATTGACATCTACTGGGCAAGGAGGAGAATTTATAGTAAAAAGGACTTAAATATTGATCTGTTTCTCACCCACACCTATCATATAGTTTCTGAAGATGTAGATTTAATCACTGGAGTCTTATGGATTACTTTTATGCTGCCTTTATGTGCTTTTTTGAGCTTCGACATTTTGGTCACCATTCACTTGCATTATATGGACCTACAGAGCTGAGAAATTCTTCTAAAAATCTTTGTGTTCAGCAGAATAAAGAAAGTCATACATATCTGGGATGGCATGAGGGTGAGTAAATGATGAGAGAATTTTCATTTTTGGTGAATTATTTCTTTAATATTTGTTGAGAAAAACCCATTACATTTTTGTGGCAGGTGAGTGAAGAATTGATAGACATGATAGACATGACAAAAAGTTGCTCTGAATTGTTTGTTTTATTTACATATAATTGAACATAAGCCTATCACTTGCCTATAGTCCACAGCAATCTGTCAGTTGTTTCGTGGTTAACTTCGGGACACTTAGAACACTTAGGGGTGTTCTTATGTATCATCTGCATTATTTTTCAGTTTCTGGTGACTGTGCAAATACTGTACGGTCAGACAGATATCTTTGCCCACTGTTTTTTTTCTGCGTCTCCTGAGCACCAACAGCATGTTAAGTTTAAAATCCATTCAACTTTGAAAAACGTGTCTCTCGAAAACCCTAAATTTTCTTCCATTCCTTGCACTCCGTCCAGCTGTTTTTTGATGTTTTGAACATAATTTTGGAGGTACTTCACGCTTGAATTGTTTAGATGGTAACCAAATCCCTTACTATGGAATTTACGTAGGAGTCAGGGTTAGTTAAATTAGTTAACTGTTTTAACATGTAATTATTTACATAATTAATTAACACAATTAACGATTAAAATTGACATTCCTAGTTTTGGATAATCTATCAAGCAGTTTAAGGCACAGAAGTGATGACATGCTACAATAGGCCTTTCCCAAATGGTGCACTTGATGTGGACTTTTCTTATTGGCCTTATTGGCATCCGTGAAGTCCACAAGACAATAGAGGGTTTCATTTGTCATTTTATGATTCAGCACTGGTGTTAACTTCACAGCAGACTATTATCTAACCAGCAAAGTGTAGACCCGGAGGAAGACTGCAAGGGCTGAGAGTGACATTTGGGACAGGGCCAATAATAAGCCTGTGTTGTGTGGTAAATCTCTGAGCACTGACCAGGAAGGAGCAGAGGAAAATGAAGGAGACAAAGTAGAAGTAGGCAAAGTTGCTGCCGCACTCCTTTCCGTGGGTGCCTGAGCGCTCGTCACAGGTGCGTTTGCCCAGACAGGACAGCATGATCTCATGCCAGGCCTCACCAGTTGCACTCCTGCAGGAGACAAAAGATGGATCTGCAATTAAAACTAACTTCATGTACTGTAATTTGAGAGCACTGAAGGTTGTTTTGCAGCTACATTAGAAACATGATACACTTAAACATACAAAAGCACACAGAGCCTTTGATCAAACATCACAGTAGTGTTACCAGCCTCACACTCCTAACACACTGACAACCTCCTGTCAACACAACCAATTAACAGATACCCCGAGAGCACACAACCCTGCCTGTGTGTGTGGGAGAATGTGTGTTTGCGACTGAGAAAGAGAGATAATATGAAACACGGATGGATGGATGGATGGATGGATGGATGTTAATACATGTGCATAAGGTGTGTGTGCAGACCTGAACAGCAGCATAAGCGCTTGGAGGAAAGTGCGAAAGTTGTTGTGATGATTGATGGCAGTGTCTTCATTCAGCTCAATGTTCCCAAACACCTGCAATCAAAATATTACCATGAATGAATGTTTGTTTTAAAACAGAACCATAAAAGAGAAAAAAACATTGATATACTAATCTGCCATTGATACATTTCAGTGCATTGCAATGACCTTTTACTGGTAATCACTATTAGTAGCTGACGCACTGAACAGTACAATACAGTACCTGCATTCCAATGATGGCATAGATGAAAAACAGCATGGCGATTAGAAGGCAAACATAAGGCAGGGCCTGGAAACAACACATGAAAAAATCAAGTCTTCTTTCAAGTGAACAATGCAATGCAAGTCAAAGCAGTCAAAACAGAGGAGAGCTACCTTAAAAGACTGGACAAATGTCCAGAGTAAGATGCGGATGGTGTATCCCTGTCGGAGGAGCTTGATGAGTCTGGCTGCTCTGAAGAGCCTCAGGAAGCTCAGGTTCAGCAGACGGTCCTGTGGGAACACAAGCTCTTTCAATTTGAATCTTCACCCATTTACTCTATCATTCAGCATCCGACTCTCTTAATCGCATCAAGAAACATAAATGACAATATTTTAAAGGATCTCTATAAAACAAGATGAAACCCTATGAATCCCTTCACAATGAATTCGAAATATCAGGCAAAAATCCATGGTGTTTTTTAATTCAGAGGATGTTTTTAGAGTTTTCAGAGAATTAAAAAAATTTGGCATTGGATTCTGTAAAAAGCATGAAAATTGTTTTGGAATATTTAGATGACTGTGATATCGCCAAGTTGGACATGTTCCTGGATCAGCATCTTTTCCAATGACATTTCAAACATGCATAGTATTGCTTCACCCTTAACCCCAACCTATAAACCTCTCAACCCTCAATCTAACTGGTCGACAGGAATACTGTTCTAGGGCCAACAAGGATGTTGATCCAGGAACATATCCTACTTATCCTAAATCATGGTAAGTGGCCTGTCCTGCAACTACTGACAGCAGCAGTGAAAGAAGGTATTGAACTGGCACTTTTATTAAGACATGACTTCAAACCAGACCTATGTACTAGATACATACCTACTAACCTGATAAACATGGGGTTATTGCAAAAATGACACTGCATAGTTTCTAATAACAGTGGGACATAAGCCAGCAATGGGAAATTAATTCATTCCCAGAAGGGTGGAATAGACATAAGTTCAAAGGCAAGAGAACAACTCACCGTAGTCTATACATGAAGATGTTAAATCGTGGCAGGAGCCAGCCAAGATTTGAGTGAAGACATTTAATGAGAGATAAAGACAGAGAGAAGGAACACAGGAGAACAAAAACATCTATCACACACAAATATAGTTACAGTACAAACACAATTACACTACAAGCAGCTTTTGACAACGACATGGATCAAGACATACAGTATATGGGGCCATTCACACGAACATGTTTTTGCATCTATGTAAACATAGATGGAATATATATTAGGTGGATGTATTTGACCGTTGCGCCCCCTCAAGCTGCTTTTTCAGTATCTTGCGTAGACGAGACGCCTTTTTTAAACACTGTGTCAAGTTATAAAACTTCAGCTTTTAAAAACGCGTCTCGAGGCACCTGTGCTCTGTTCTATTCATTGTGCTGGGTCCAGCTTTTTTTGTATTCTCAAAATGAATGCGTTCAGTCTGAATGGCCCCTTATACAACATAAGACTTGTGAACATCATAAAAACACAAATCAGAGCCACAAGTATGTGCAAACTCTCTCAATCTGATTCAGTCAAAGTGAGAATTACCAAATGGGTTCATTTGAAACAACATTACTGTTATTATATCTGCATTAGTAAAACAGAGCCCTCACTTTGCTGTTCCTAAAGCCAGAGCAAAGGCTGTGATGGTTATCCAGCTCATCATCTGCTGGTTTGTGCCTGGATGTGTCTATGTCTGGGCTTCTCTTCCCAGCCTATTTCTGCTGTCTGCCTGCTGAGGGTATTACACCCAGTCCGTCTGGCTCTGATACTTTCTTCTAATAGAGAAAACAGAGCTCACTATCACACACTTACGTTAATCTCAGTGACTAAGATGTCAGTGATGCTCCCCAGCACAGTCACAAAGTCAAACACGTTCCAGGCATCTTTCAGGTAATTCTGAGAGGAAAAGATTAGAGAGATTTTTGAGGTTTGGAACCACATGAGGGAAAACAAATGACCACAGAATTTTCATTTTTTGATGTACTATCCCTTTAAAGGTATGAGTGGAGGTACTTGCCAAGGGGCCAAAAGCAATAATCTTGAGAACACACTCCATTGAAAACAGAGCAGTGAAGACAATGTTGAGATACTTCAGCATCGCCTCGTAAAAGTCAGGTGCCTTGTAGAACTGCAGGTAAAAAAATAATGTCTTGTTTTGAAGGGATTTACAGCACTGAAATAGTCACTGATCTGACACTAATATTAGCAAAGGGATATGAAAGGCACATGCAAAATTAAAGACATATTCTGGGTTAAATACAAGCATGTCAATAACTACAGAAAATTATTTCAACTTATTTCAAATAAAAAAAAAAATGTGTGTACAGTTTCCTGCTCAAAAGTTCATCTTAAGCCAGCATGAATTCCATACAGTTCTACTATATGCTGGCTTATGATGGTTAGTGCCAGTCTAGCTGGTAGACTAGCTTAGTCATACTATTCACAAGCTAAATTTCACTTATGAAGCTGGTCTTAACCAAACCAGCCCATGCAGGGGACCAGCATGCGTCTTTTTTAGCAGGGTAACTTATTGTCAAAGCTTAACGGGTGTGTACTGGAGAGTTTTAAAAGTAGAAATGTGAAGGCAAAGATGCTGTCAATTGAGCTGAAGTTGTATTTTAAGGGAAAGTTCACCCAAAAATTAAAATTCTCTCATCATTTACTCACACTCATGCCATCCCAGATGTGTATGACTTTCTTTCTTCTGCAGAACACAAACAAAGATTTTTAGAAGAATATTTCAGCTCTGTAGGTCCATACAATGCAAATTAATGGTGACCAGACTTTTCAAGCTCCACAAATTACATAAAGGCAGCATAAAAGTAATCTATATGACTCCAGTGATTAAAGGTGCTATATGTAAGATTGACAACAAGCGTTTGAAATTGGTACTGCAGTCCAAATTCAAAATATTGGACAGTTGTCTGCCCCGCCCCAGACTCGAAGCTCATGCGGGTTGCCAGAATGAGGACACGCAACAGGATCCGTTTTAAAGGATTTCTGGGCTTTAAGCTGTTTCCATCTTCCAAAGGCATCTCCAGAATGTATCCTTGTTTTACTACGTCTCTGGTCATGGTGGTTTTTAGATGGATGGTGAGGTTTTTTTTAGGTCGGGTGGAATCTGTTATCTCTGATCCAGTTCGCTTGCTGGATTCCATGGCTGCAGCACGCAGTGTTGCTGTTTGCCTGCAAACTTGTTCAAATCTGGCAACCCGGCGGTGTCGAAATACTATTGGTGAGTGGGCAGTGGGCGGGATCACACAGGCTAAAACAGAAACAGAAATTCCAGCCCAGAATGGAAACTTCAATGTAGAATATACTGGCTGTAACATTGTTATCAGAAAAGCCAGTATTTCAACTTAGCATGTTTCCTAATTCTTTAATGACATAATATGGACAGTTTATGATTTAGTACAGTAAAAATATTACATATAGCACCATTAAATGAGAAGTAAAAGTAGAGATTTATAATTTAAAAAAGGATTTAAATATTGATCTGTTTATTTGTAGCTTCCGATGATATATATTAAACCACTGGAGTCATATAGATTACTTTTATGCTGCCTTTATGTGATTTGTTTTAGCTTGAAAGGTCTGGTCACCATTCACTTGAATTAAAAAGACCTACAGAGCTGAGATATTCTTCTAAAAATATTTGTTTGTGTTCAGCAGAAGAAAGAAAGTCATATACATCTGGGATGGCATGAACGCGAGTAAATGATGAGAGAATTTTCATTTTTGGGTGAACTATCCCTTTACTGAAACTTTAAAAACTGCTAAAACACTAACAAAGAAAGAATTAATTTTCTCCAGTAACAAAGATGGCTGATTTACTGTACCTTCATCATGAGCACCACAGTGTTGAGAGCGATCATGATCATGATGGAGTACTCAAATGGTGGAGAGACAACGAACTTCCATAAACGGTACTGAAAAGACTGCTGGTTCTGTGGCATATAACGGGTCAGCGGCTTGGCATTGATAGCAAAGTCAATGCAGGCTCTCTGAGAGAAAAAACAGAAAATAAGGAATTAATTCACATAACAGACCCAAAGTGACATGAACAACATCACTGTCCACCTCTGGCTTTTGGAATCACATTTTCTCAAAAATAATCAGAAAGCCAGCAATGCCATAGAAAGACCAGTGGCCTCTATGGAAGACCCAGTCTAACCTATAGAGAAAAAAGCAAATAGATCTGTGATGTAACTGATTTTTCTGGCTGCATCGCTTTGAGTGTTGATGATAAATTGCTTCTCTTGAGGTATGGGTTCTTGCCACAAACTGTGAGTCATGTTAGGCTGGCATATGGAGAGGCAGAATGTGAAACAGCACAGGGTTTGCAGATGACTGGGCCCGTCTAATGGGGCCTCAGAGGAAATGGAGCAGGAACATCTTGCTGACTGCTCTTCCATGGGATTGGGTGTCTGTGTGTGTGTGTGTGTTTAGTCACTGTGCATCAGTGTATGAATGTATACCTGCTTCTGCATGTGTGTGTGTGTGTGTGTGTTTGTGTGTGTGTGTGTGTTTGTGTGTGCAGTATGCTGCAGGCACATGCATTAATCCGGTTCTGTCATAATCCCCTACCTGGGAATCTGCAGCTGTTTCCATGGCTGGCCTCACTGTAGGTACCATATCACATCACTGAGCATTAAAAAACACCTCCACTGTTTGTGGGTAAGAGGGAGATTAAAGTCTGTCTGTGTATCTTATACTCTTGGCCTGAAAGAGGGATTCTTTTTTTTATCTTTATAAAAACTACATCTGTATTAAAAGGAATTCATTAGCCAGCTGATAATTATTTATACTGTATTCCATCTTGAAAAACTATCCATTAGCATGAGATTCTGAGTATGTGAGTTGAGTGGAAAAACAGTAATTTCCCCTCCCTGCTCCAACTCCATTAAGAGTTTCCCATTTCCCACTCACTGGTGAGCAAAATCCATATTCACTCCATTGTAAAATTTGCGACAACTTACTGATCCACTGTAAAGTTCTTTCAATGTGTTTTTATCACAAATGCTTAGGCACAACATTTATTAAAAGCCTAGTTCATCAAATATGAAGATTTTGTCATAATTTACTCAACTTTTGTTGTTCCAAACCTGTTTGGTTTCTTTCTGTCTTCCATGGAACACAAAAGGAAATGTTAGGCAGAATAACAGCCTTAGTCACTATTCACTTTCATTTTATTGAAAAAAGATGCAATGAAAGTGAATGGTGGCTGAGGATTACATACTGCCTAACATCTACTTTTATGTAAAATATTTTAAATAGATTAGATAGATTGGTCGGTCAGACAGACAGAGAGACAGACAGACAGACAGACAGATAGACAGACAGATAGATAGATAGATAGATAGATAGATAGATAGATAGATAGATAGATACTCCAATCAGTTAGAAAAGATACAGCAGAACAGCCTGAATGTCTGTGCAAAGTTTGAAGGATTTACTGTAGCATAAAAGCTCTAAGGGAAGTAACTCTTGATAATTTTCATCTTGCTTTAAGGATTTTGAAAAAAAAGATAGATAGACCTATTCCTTTTGGTCAAAAATATATACACAACACTAGGAAAAATGTTTTAATGCTTTAGTTAAACAGTAACATTAGCTTGTTAACGTGTGTTACGCTTGTGATAGAGCAGCACTGGAGTGATCTTAGATCAAGAGAAAACACAGATTCTCGGACTTCCAGAAAACATTCTCCTCACTACTCACATACTCTGGCTCGATTTTTATTAATATCAATGAGTTTGTTGCATACTGTGAGTTTGTGGAGTGACCTTCTCTGTATGCTATTTAGTCATACCTCATTTTTCTCCAAACTGCACTCTGACAAGGCCTTATCACCCTGTTCCTGGAATGTGATGATTATCAAGGCCACAAAAATGTTGACGAAGAAGAAGGGGAAGACCACAAAATACACCACATAGAAGATGGACATCTCAATGCGGTAGCCCGGACTGGGACCCTGGTCCTCAAATGTGGCATCCACAGAGTGCTTCAAAACCCTGTGTAAAGACAACATTCCACCATTATATCAGGTAAGGCAAAAGATCATAAAATCACAGTTTGATTACAGTTTGAATGGACTGATTTAATGGGTTTGAGTTCAGAGTAATTGACATTTGTAAAAAAATAAATTAAACAAAATATATAATATAATATAATATTTGTATTTGAGGTCAGGCCAAATTAATAAAATTAAAACAAAACATAAGCATGTGAACCCCACCTGTGAACATCCGATCTTAACCTGCAGTCCAACCAGTTCAGCATTTTTACATATCATGCATCACTAAATTCCCAAATACACTTTAATCATTTTATTAAAATTTGAGAGAGCAGAGGGGACAAGGAGTTGCATTACAGATGTAGATGAAAGCTGACCCCAAAAAAGCTTGTGAACTACTGATAAAAATAATTACTGTAACAGACAGTACAGCACATCCATAATTTGGTTGTGAGTTTGGGCAACCATACAGATTCATGAATGTCTGCCCAGTCTGCCTGCTGAGAATTAAGCTCTACCAATAACTCAGAGCTTCAAAGGGCTCCACTTCAAACCGATTACTGCCTTTAAAGTGAGGGAATAAATGGCCACTGAGGGGTCAGAGGACACAAGGGAAATGTCTGAAAAGGACACAAGCTTTTATGGAGTTTAAATCCCTACAATAACATACTGGATAGTAAACAGGTATACAGTATTAAACAAAATATACCCAACTGACAAATGTCTGTGATTTGTACATAATGGGACTTTTTTTAATCAGGCAAAGATTGTTTATAAATGTGAATGCTTGTGTATGTGACTTACGTGGGCCAGCCCTCTCCAGTGGAAACAGTGAAGAGAGTGAGAAACGCCCACAACACATTGTCATAGTGGAAGTCATATTTCCTCCACACCCTAGGCTGGGCTGCCACCCCGTCCTTTTCATAATCTAAGAACAGCCCTCTGATGAACATAAACAAAAGAGTTAAAACACTATATGTTAATTTTATAGAGCATTACTTGACTGAACCAGTTACAATCAGTAAACCTTAAGAGTCAGGTTTCCCAATGAATTTCAATGACTTTTCACTAACGAATCTTTCAGACCGATGGTGAAGTGTTTTGACTGATTCATTGAAAAGAACTGACCCAAAAGAGTGATTGGCTCTGAAATCAATATCTGGTTGTTGGAAATTATGAAATATTTAAAAGCTGAGCAAAAAAGAAAAGGACCCACTTTATATCAGGTGGCCTTAACTACTATGTACTTAACCATTTTATCCAATGTACTTATTATGTACATACACCCTCATGCCGTCCCAGATGTGTATGATTTTCTTCCGCTGAACACAAACAAAGATTGTTTTAAGAGTATCTCAACACTGTAGGTCCAAAAAATGCAAGTGAATGGTGACCAGAACTTTGAAGGTCCAAAAAGCACATAAAGGCAGCATAATAGTAATCATATGACTAATTAAAATTTCCATATGATCCATATCCATAATGATGCAGATCAATATTTAAGTCCTTTTTTATTATAAATTCTCTTCCCTGCCCAGTAGGTGGCAAAATGTATAAATAATGTGAAAAAAAAGAAGAATAAGAAAGTGGAGATTTATATATATAAAAAAAGGATTTAAATATTGATCTGTTTCTCACCTACACCAATCATATCGCTTCACAAGATATGGATTTAACAACTGGAGTATTATGGTTTACTTTTATACTGCTTATATGTGCTTTTTGGACCTTCAAATTTCTGACCACCATTCACTTGCATTATATGAATCTACAGAGCTGAGATATTCTTCTAAAAATCCTAGTTTGTGTTCAGCAGAATAAAGAAAGTCATACACATCTGGGATGGCATTAGGGTGAGTAAATGATGAAAGAATTGTTTTTTGTTGGGTGAATTATCCCTTTAAACCGCCATAAATCGATTACATTTTCTTCTCTAAATTCATCACAGATTTAGACAGTACAGCTGCATGCCTGCAGTGAGTGCTTCAGGTGTATTCAGTTTCCCTGTTTTAATCCCACTCTACCTGCAGTCTTTATCCAGGGACTTGGACTCATCTGTGCAGAAGAAAAACTTGCCCTTGAAGAGCTGCACAGCAATGACAGCGAAGATGAACATGAACAGGATGTAGACAATGAGGATATTTAGCACGTTCTTCAAGGAGTTCACCACACAGTCGAACACAGCCTAAGAGAGAGCATGCACACACATACACTAAATTTTGGCATGAAATCTGGTTCATTAACAACCAACTAAAATTATAAAGCTGAATGAGATTGTTTTACAGACTATTACAACAGAATTTGAGTATCAACAGATTCATACACTTAATCTGTCACAACTGAGAATAAATGATTTCCAGTTATCTGCAAAGCAGCACTACCAGGTTTTAACAAAGCTATAGCACTGCTGAAAAAAAAAAAAAAAAAAGAAAGAAAAGCTTAAACCCACCTAGGTTGTTAACCAGTCTCGAAGGCTGGCCAAAATGGTCAGGCTGGTTTGTTTTGTAGGTAATAAAGGGGTTTTAGGTACTTAAAAACTGATCAGACTGGGAGACCAGTGGCCGACCAGCTCAATCAGCTAAACACTATGCTGGCAAGGCTGGCAGACCAGCTAGGCCAGCTAAATACCAGCATTGCCAGGCTGTGAGATCAGCTAAACACCACCTTGGCCAGGCTGGGAGACCAGAGAAACACTTGCTTGGCCAAAGTGCGAGACCAGCTAAACCAACATTCTGCTAGTTTTAGCTGATATCTCATTGTGACGAAAACTGCGGGAGTTCAGCATCATGTGTGATGGTTGCATTAACATACTGAAATGGAATATGTACCTTCAGTTTTGGTAGACGTTTAATGGTCTTCAGAGGCCGTAATACTCTCAACACCCTCAGGGACTTAATGGTGCTGATGTCTTTGCCCTTTGTCCCTCTACACAAGTAAAAACAAGCGAAGGGTCAGTAAATGCAGAATCAAACACATGCCAACATGTGAGTGAACATGATGCAAGTGTTTCCTTTGATTAAAATATAAACATATGGGCACTAACCGAAACTAGTCTAAACATAATACTCACCCCTCTTTATAGACTCAACAAACTGAATAAACAGCCAACTCTGTTTTGCACAAAGTTTTAAGTGTTGTAGCTTTAAATCGTTCAGCAATGGATTGGTGCTGTTTCACAAAAGCACATGCCTTGGTGACAAGAGTATGAAATGCAGTCTGTATTACATGCAGGTACTGGTTAATACCTATACAATAAATGGGCTCTGTCGTAAATGTTTTTAAATAATACATTAGTATTAGCACCACTCATGCAAAAATAAGAAAGGCAACACGGATTCAACCCAAACACTGCTGTGCATCAGGTTCTTACAGAACAAACACACCACCAATGATAACAAAGAAACCTCACCCTGAAAAGGGCACTGTTTCTTTTCAGGAACCAGTGCTGTTTTGCTTTTAAGTCTTTATCAAGCTGACGTTCAAATGCGTCGACTCGATTAACTGACTGCATTTATTTGAATACACTGCATGTATTCAATGCAACACAAGGTTCATTGAAAGAAAATACATTTACAAGATGAAGACTAAATCAAATGCAGTTTCAAAAATAGTTCACCCTTAAAGAAAAGAGCAGCCCTGAGAGGATATCATTCATGCTTTAGCTTCTGAATGCTCAAATCATCACTGCCAAGCTTACAATGTCATTTAATGAAGTAACTGCAAGGACAAGCACAGTTGATAACGGAATTATTATATAAACAAATACTTCATGGTCATATGAACAACGAAAGCCTTAAACATTAAATTTAAAGGAGGCACAGAGCAAAAAGAATCATATTTATTATGAGACATTACATTCATTTAAATAACACTCACTCCATAATGGATAGTTCACCCAAAAATGAAAATCCTGTCATAATTTACGCAACCTCATATTGTTTCAAACCCATATGACTTTTTTATTCTCAGTGAAACAAAATAAAAATGTTAAGTATAATGACAGCATCAGTAACCATTCACTTTATTTATGTGGAAAAAAGATGCAATGAAAGGAAATTAGTAATTGAGACATGCTGCCTAACATCTCCTTTTGTGTTCAACAGAAGATATAAAGTCATATGGGTTTTGAACAACATTAGGTTGAGTAAATGATGACAGAATTTTCATTTATAGGGTGAACGATCCCTTTAAGCCCCATGGTTAATGGATTTTCCTTCCATTGACTGTTACATTACAACTAAATAACAGACATCAATATAAATTCAAGACCAAATACAGTATGTTGAGTAATAGAACAGCAATCCTAACACTGCATGTGTGCCTGTTGATTTGGACATGGTGATGTCTGTTGGCTGAATCAGACGTAAAGTACTTTGTACTGGTTTGCAGGGACTGTTTGGTTCTTCCAGTGCAGCAATGGAAGAGAAAACAACAGAATATCTGAGAGAGTATTAAAATCGCATTGCAATCGATTCATGGTTTTAACTCAGATAACAAAGTGTTGGTATTAAAAAAGGCATTGGCAGATGTATGATTGGTGCTGACAGAAGAATCAATAGAAAATAACTTCAAGAGATAATAGTGAAAATGCTTAAAATATAAAAATCCCAAAAGAAAACTTATCCCTCTATTCAGCTTTCAAAATAAAATACCTACAAATTACCTTTCTATTTTAGGGGGCAATTGATGTATTATATTTGTAGGTTTTTTAACATTTATCTTAGGGATCTTAACCCCTAGGCAGCAACAATGTCTACGCACACATGCACAGTCCATACATTCCTCTCTAAATCCTCTAACACCAATCTAACCACCAATCAGCAGAAACCTTACAACATGGTCACCAATCAGCATGGTGAAGTAACTCCTTTGGCCCAATTACAGGGCTCGGCAAGGTCATGCAACTCCACCCAAGCTCCCTGATGCACATTAATCTAGCATGCATTCACTGTACAGGGCATGTTACTATCCCCCAAACCCAATACACACACAAACACAGCTTCAATAATGTCTCAATAGACACTCTGATGACTTTCACAGAACCCCAGCTAACAATTACGGACAGTAAAAGTTGTTTCACAACAATACAACATTCATTGTGAGGTCCTGATAAAAGATATCAGTGTTATTGTAGAGGCTCCAACCCTGTACAGATACTCTCACTCCACTTATATGCAGTGAGAGTAAAGGACATTATCCCAGTCAACTCAGGACAATGGGATAAGGAAGGATATTAAAGAGAAAGTAGAATATCGGGGGTTCCCCACCTGTTTATGCTTTGCTGTGATCTAATGAATGAAAAGAACACAAGCACAAGGCAAAACATTATGACATGCTGAGTACAGGAAGTACCTCTGCACTTAAAGTTGAAGGGATAGCTCACCCAAAAATGAAAATTTTGTCTTCAGGGAGATGGTAGGCAGAATGTCTAGGGAATGGTCACAGGGACTGACAGCCTTTGTCACCATTCAGTTTCATTGTATGGAAAAAAGATGCAATGAAAGTGAATGGTGACATTACATTCTTTCTAACATCTTTTGTGTGTGTGTGTGTGTGTGTGTGTGTGTGTGTGTGTGTGTGTGTGTGTGTGTGTGTTCCACGGAAGAAAGTCAGTAATATGGTTTGCAGCAACACAAGGGAGAATAAATGACAGAACTTTCATTTTTGGGTGAACTATTCCTTTAACCACATAATCTTTTAAAACACTAGACTTAACATTTCAAAGAGAACAAAAAGAGAGATTTTTTACAAGCGGTTCATCACGTTCCTTAGTGAGGCTTAAAACACGAGAAAGGCATAATGACTGTACTGTATCCCGAAGTAAAAGGAAGCTACGAGAGTGTTTTTAGGCAAATGTTTCAGAAATTGACAAAAGGAGAAAAAGGCTTTGTATGGTGGCTTAAAAAGACAATTCCAACTGCGTTTCGTTTGTTTTAAGGTTACAGAATGACAGCTTCATTTGGTGGAGATGTAGGAGAGATAAAGGGTAGACTTGACAGAGAGAGGATCATCTGAAAATGGATCTGAAAACCAACATGATCAAGATCTGGAGTGGATACCATGTCAAAAAGAAATGCTTGAAATGTAGCTCTCACAACCATTCCTATCTGATTCAGATCATCTTGAGCATGGTTGAAAGGTAATATTCACATTTTGCTTGCTCTGCAATGCCAGCAACGTAATGTTATACTTTACTGTCCAAAATCTATGAACTAGCAAGTCTCAAAGAAGCATATGATTTGATTTTGGCATATGGGAAAAATATTATGCTTAAATATTATGCTTCAACTCCACAGAGCACACTGGCCAATCCCAGCAGGATCTCATGTGAATCTGAAAGCATGCAGTGAGATGAGCATGTAAATATATTCATATTCTCATGCCCGTCAATTCAATGGAGAGCTGAAGCGATGTCTCAAGTGAACGATGGTGCAAATATTGGCCAAAAAAAGCCAGATCTGCCCTGCTTGATATGCCATTACAACCTTATCTGACAGGTCATCTTTTGATTTGATATGGCACATGCACTGCACTGCACAAAAATGCACATGAACAAACCATCCTGTCTACAGGCACTGTGGGGATTGTCCAGGATGCTCCATATACAGTAAGTACCACTACGACATACTGACAGCAGAAGGAATATTTTGAAGGAATGAAACAGATGAATAGCGTCTATCTCTCATGACACTGGAGAATGAAACGACATGAAGAAAGAACAATTAAGAACTTAGGCTGCAAATTAGGGATGTGCAAAATTTCATATTTTCAAATATGTAGGGTGGCCTGAACGAACCTATACGAGACACTGAAAAAGTTCACAAGTAAAAAATATATACAAAAAAATATACACTCACTAAGCACTTTATTAAGGACACCTGTACACCTACTTATTCATGCGATTATCTAATCAGCCAATCGTGTGGCAGCACTGCAGTTCATAAAATCATGCAGATATGGGTCAGGAGCTTCAGTTAATGTTCACATCAACCATCAGAATGGGGAAAAAATGTGATCTCAGTGATTTCAAACGTGGCATGATTGTTGGTGCCAGACGGGCTGGTTTGAGTATTTCTGTAATTGCTGATCTCCTGGGATGTTCACGCACAGCAGTCTCAAGAGTTTACTCAGATATGGTGCCAAAAACAAAAAACATCCAGTGAGCGGCAGTTCTGCAGATGGAAATGCCTTGTTGATGAGAGCGGTCAACAGAGAATGGCCAGACTGGTTCGAGCTGACAGAAAGGCTACACTAACTCAGATAACCACTCTGTACAACTGTAGTGAGCAGAATAGCATCTCAGAATGCACAACACGTCGAACCTTGAGGAGGATGGGCTGCAACAACAGAAGACCACTTAGGGAACTTTATTGGGACCATTGTGTTCCTAATAAAGTGCTCAGTCAGTGTGTATATATAGATTAACTAGTCAGCCTCATTAATTAACTAATCAGCTGTTGGAGACTAGTCGACCATTGTGACCCGTCCCTACTGCAAATGCGCATGTGATGCTGCTCAATGATGGATTATGGAGAGGCTGAAAAACTGCAGAAAATTCCATGCATCAACATTTGCCAATGACCTAAGCATT